>NC_141700.1:134404538-135672038 GCF_964263255.1 Lissotriton vulgaris | reverse complement strand
TACATAAAAGAGTCAGTCACAATTTCAGAATTCTATCAAATGCTTAGCAGACCGCGTGGTCAAATGCTTGTCCACAAAATGCTGAATGTCACCTAAAACAAGGCCATAGTTTGCTACATGCTATCTAAAGCCTGACCAGAATGTGCAAATTGAATAAGGATTGTACCTAACGGTGTTAATGACTTTAACATATAGACAGAACTTATTTTGGAGTTTCACCTTGGTTAGAACGGTTATCTAAAAAATCTTCGAATTCTCACAAAGTTTTGAAAGGGAAGCAGTAATTTAAAATAATAAAAGCATATTTAGATTTCCCTGCCATTTCCCGATTATAGCAAATTGTCAATTCCACCACAAAACAGCACTTGCACACAGAACATTTTAATTGGAAAATCTTGTCTTTTTTGGAGACAATACTGCTTACAGAAAATGTTACAAGTACAATCTAGTCTCAAAAGATAGCAAAGGACCCTAATAAGGCAAGTGTAGATAGGGAAAGTTTATCAAATGGTATAGACAGCAATACCCTTATATCCTTTAATTAACTCTTATTCTTCGACTGCAACTTAGAAACTCCAATCCGGATGTTACTACACATTATTTCTAAACACATTGGAAGTTTCACAAATTTAAGAACAATTATCAGACATTAACCCACTCTTTGAAAGCTATGTCCAACAGTAAAAATATTGAACATAAATAGTACGAAACCACAGGTATGTACATGAATAACATACACAAGCATATAAAAAGATTTATACACAAGTTTCTTATATGCAGTAAAGTTTACTGCACAAAGACAACACTTATATATACTGAAACTACTGACACATGTAAAAGTAATATGTAGCAGCAAGATGATTAAAACTCCCATGCTGCATTAAAAGTGTTAATTCATAAATGGAGAGGGTGTTGCTGTGTGTAATATAGGAGTATAGTCTAGGCAGCCTTGTCGCTGGAGGAGAGATATTCTGTTTCACTAGGGGCGTGTGAAATGTGAGCAATTTGCGTTTGCATACTTATATAAAACTCTGCAAAATTTAAGTTAAATGAAAATCCAACGTTTGCATTATATTTTAGGAAGAAATGCATCTCATGTATATTTTGGATGCAAGGATTTATTTTATGCTAAAATAACTAGCGTAGAAAACACAAATGACGCAAACAACAGCTCCTCACACTAACATTTTCTATGTGGCGTAGTTGCAAAATTTCAGGATTTTCCTGTTAGAAGCAAAAAACTATATTCGACAAATTCTCTAAGATTACAGTGGCATATTGGAAATGTCATCTGGGCCTAGTGTTTTTGCCATCAAGGGAAGAAGGCAAAGGAAGTAAGGATTGGAATGATAACCACATATTAAAGAATGACATGTAAATTCAAGGAAACATGCATTTCAGGCATATTAACCACGCTATGGAAAAACATTAATAAACTGTGTATACTAGGCATGAAGGTAGAAAATTGCCCTTCTCTCACTTTTTAAACCTGATCAGACTGATTCTGGTAAGCGAAGAGTCTAAATGCAGCCCAGCCCAGACTCATCCAGGAAAGGCAGGACACACCTCGACCCCACCAGTGGCTGTCTGAAGAGAATGCACATCCCCAGCCCCTGTCACTACAAAGTCAGACAGTCAATCCACAAACCCAGTAGAGGAGCACAAGATGGCTAAGCAAGAAAATACCTACTTTCTAAAAGTGGTATTTTTCAAACACAGAAAATAAAAATCATCTTTGCTAAAAGATGTATTTTTACACTGAGTCCATGCATACTAAACTCCATGTCCCTATCTGGTCCGAATGGAAGTTATGCTAATAAGGTGTAAAACTCCCATTCTTTCCTATGGGCGGATAGCCTTGCAGTAGTGAAAAACAAAATACACTGTAATTCACCAACAGGACATGTCACACACACCAGTACATCTCCTACCTTTAACATACACAGCACCCTGCCCGCAGGGGTACCATGGGCCTACCCTAGGGGTGACTTATGCGTAAGACAAGGGAAGATTAGGACCTGGTAAGTGGGTGAATTCGCCACGTCGACATGGCAGTTACAAACTGCATGCAGACCCTGTAGTGGCAGGTCTGAGATACCTTTTCAGGGCTACTCATATGTGTGGCACAATCAGTGCTGCAGGCCCACTAGTAGCATTTGATTTACAGGCCCTGTCACACTCAGTGCACTTTAATAAATCAAATATGCCAATCATGGAAACACCAATCGATAATAACAATTTACAACAGGAGCACTTGCACTTTAACACTGAACAGCAGTGAGAAAGTGCGCAGAGACACAAAACCGGGAGGTCAGAAGCAAAAAGACAGGGCGAAACACGCCAAAAGATGCCGGGTCTAGGAGATATCCTGAGGCTCTCTATAGAATTTAAAAAAATATCCCTAAGCATGCACAATTTGTACTAAAAGCTTGGAGAGAGACAAATAAGAATTTGGGATGGGAGGGAGTGTTACAAAGGGAAACACCTCTGTGGTACGGTGATGGGCTTGGAGAAGTAGGGAAACTATTGAGTTTCCTTAAGCAGGATCTTATAGGAATTAGTAAATTCTGGAACGTTTGGGACAAAGGTGAACCAGCATCCCTGGAGTCACTTTGGAGAGATTACAAACTAGCAGACATTGAAGTATACAGATACATGCAACTTAGGTATGCACTTAGAGTCCATATTATTGAGAATGCAATTATAGAAGAAAGTGCCCCCATTGAAGACACTGAGCTCCCTCCCAAAAAACAATATCCATTTATTTAGAAACATTTTTAATAATTCTCCAATTCCCTTGGTAAAATAAAGGCGAAGGTGGGGGCTAGACCTAGGTACATTAAAAGATGCAGAACAGGAGACCTTACAAGCTCCAAGAGACATGGCAATGAGAGAAGGATTCCAACAAATTTAGTTATGGATCCTACATAGACCTTTTCAAAGCCAAGAGATCTTAGCAAAATGGATAAGACCAATTATAACAGGTGCAATAGGGACTGCTATCAACGGGGTAATTTTCTACATATATTATGGTCTTACCTCAACTGGAGTCATTGTGGAAGGGTAAACAAGAGTGTTTAATACAATTCACAAATTGCACAGTGGAACGCACAGTTAGACTGTTTCTCTTGAATGTATGGGAATGTATGTTAAAGAGCCCCCCGTTCGGGCTGGACTGTTCCCATGAGGCACAGGGTCAAGGCTGATTTGCATTTGGTCATGTCTGAACTGGGGTGGTGTGGAGTGCAAAAAAACGATGGATTTAGGCCCAGATCTCTGTACTGGGGTGAATGTTTGACATTGTTCTGCATTCTGTCCATCAACTGTTATTTTTGCATTAGTCACCCCAAGTGGGATGGGTATGCTCAGACGTGAGTCTCATGCTCTCCACACCACTGGAGTCAAGCTATCCTGGCTGAAGACGGCTGATAGCCAGAAACCGGTCCTAGGATGCTTGATTCCGGTCCAGGAAAGACATGGCTTGGCAGTTCCGGCTGGACTGTTCCCATGAGGCACAGGGTCAAGGCTGATTTGCATATGGCCATGTCTGAACTGGGGTGGTGTGGAGTGCAAACAAAACGATGGATGTAGGCCCAGATCTCTGTACTGGGGTGAATGTATGACTTTGTTCTGCATTCTGTCCATCAACTGTTATTTTTGCATTTGTCACCCGAGTGGGATGGGTATGCTCAGATGTGAGTCCCATGCTCTCCACACCACTGGAGTCAAGCTATCCTGGTTGAAGACGGCTGATAAACAAACACTGGGATTCTATCAATTATTATGTGAATAGTGAATATTTATTACTATTTTTATTTTTAGTTTTAGGTTGTTTTGTTTATCACTAGGTGATAAAGATGTGTAATGTCAGTCTCAGTTGATGACTAAGACAAGGACTTATGTATTTTAAAAACACATAAGTGCTTGTCTTAGTCATCAACTGAGACTGACATTACACATCTTTATCACCTAGTGATGAACTTAAAAAATAAAAATAAAAATAGTAATAAATATTCACTATTCACATCACAATTGATAGAATCCCAGTGTTTGTTTATCTAGTTCAGGAGGTTGATTCTATCATTCCTACCTCTACCTCCCCCTTGTCTTTATATGAAGACGGCTATAGCCAGAAACCGGTCCTAGGATGCTTGATTCCGGTCCAGGAAAGACATGGCTTGGAAGTTCAGGCTGGACTGTTCCCATGAGGCACAGGGTCAAGTCTGATTTGCATATGGCCATGTCTGAACTGGGGTGATGTGGAGTGCAAAAAAACGATGGATTTAGGCCCAGATCTCTGTACTGGGGTGAATGTATGACATTGTTCTGCATTCTGTCCATCAACTCTTATTTTTGCATTTGTCACCCCGAGTGGGATGGGTATGCTCAGACGTGAGTCCCATGCTCTCCACACCACTGGAGTCAAGCTATCCTGGCTGAAGACGGTGATAGCCAGAAACCGGTCCTAGGATGCTTGATTCCGGTCCAGGAAAGACATGCCTTGGCAGTTCGTGCTGGACTGTTCCCATGAGGCACAGGGTCAAGGCTGATTTGCATATGGCCATGTCTGAACTGGGGTGTTGTGAAGTGCAAAAAAACGATGGATTTAGGCCCAGATCTCTGTACTGGGGTGAATGTATGACATTGTTCTGCACTCTGTCCATCAACTGTTATTTTTGCATTTGCCACCCCGAGTGGGATGGGTATGCTCAGACGTGAGTCCCATGCTCTCCACACCACTGGAGTCAAGCTATCCTGGCTGAAGACGGCTGATAGCCAGAAACCTGTCCTAGGATGCTTGATTCCGGTCCAGGAAAGACATGGCTTGGCAGTTCGGGCTGGACTGTTCCCATGAGGCACAGGGTCAAGGCTGATTTGCATATGGCCATGTCTGAACTGGGGTGGTGTGGAGTGCAAAAAAACGATGGATTTAGGCCCTGATCTCTGTACTGGGGTGAATGTATGACATTGTTCTGCATTCTGTCCATCAACTGTTATTTTTGCATTTGTCACCCCGAGTGGGATGGGTATGCTCAGACGTGAGTCCCATGCTCTCCACACCACTGGAGTCAAGCTATCCTGGCTGAAGACAGCTGATAGCCAGAAACCGGTCCTAGGATGCTTGATTCCGGTCCAGGAAAGACATGGCTTGGCAGTTCAGGCTGGACTGTTCCCATGAGGCACAGGGTCAAGGCTGATTTGCATATGGCCATGTCTGAACTGAGAGAGAGAGAGAGAGAAACTTGTTTATTTAGACCATAGTCTTTTAAACAATACAAACAAAATGCAAACAGAATCGGACAAAGTACGAGCAGACAAAATATTCCTACGTCATAAATAGTTAAAATTCATATTTGTTAAAAAGAAAAAAAGAGAAGGTTAAAAGAGGGTAACACCTCCTGATACACAATTCATTAAACCCAAATTTTACCAAAGTTTTCACATATCTGGAAGAATAAAAAGACAGATTTAAACTTTATAAAAGGCTTAAAAGAACTTAAAATCAGTGCCCATCCTTCGATATCTCCCTACCAAAATCTTTTACGGCCTTCAGGAATTTGCCCAATGCGATTGCAATTTCTAGCGAATGCATCTCTGTTAGTAAGCCTATCGCATGGGCACGTGTAAATGTCTTATGTGATAGGAATATAGGACGTAAAAACAATTTCCTTAAATCCTGTACAAATGTGCAATCAAGCAAAATGTGCAACATATCGTTTCTTATACCACGCCCACACTTACAATTACCTTCTGGAGCAATCAGTACAGATTTTAATTTCCCGTCTATGTTCCAGGGGTTGATCCCAACCCGGGTCCTTAATATTTCATGTCCTAACCCTTGGTTAGGCAATATTTCCAGATAAGGGAACCAGCCTTCATTTACCCATGAGATCTTTAACCACTGTACTGACTTTTTCTCCTGCATGTAATTTAGGTCCTGTGACCTTGAGAGCGACTGGCCTTGTTCCCTAAGTGTTTTCTTTGTAAAGTGGCCTATCAGGGTGTTATGGGCAGGACTCAATTTAAGACGCCCTGATACTTTCTGGAGAGTCTTTCTCACCTCCTTTGCCCAGCCAAGATTGCTTGTCAGGATTTCCTCTCCACACCATTGTGAGACCTTAGGTGTCACTCCTGGGTCTTGGCGCTTCCAGAATCTTGCTAGGGCCATTTGGGATTGTACACTCCAGGAAATCAGCCCTAGTTCCATTCTGATTGCTCGGACCATTGTACAATTTGGTAAAGACAATAACATTTTTAACATTTTTCCTTCTTCCTGTTCCCACGTATGTTTACCGCTCAAGTATAACACTTCTGCCCCATACAATACTTGGGGGGGGATCATTGCTTCAAATGCCTTTATCATTGGTTTGTGTGTCATGTCTCCATATTCTTAATTAAACTTTTTTAGCCCACAAGTGGATGAGAATGCTTTTGCCTTTTGAGCCTCCAAATGGGTGCGCCATTTTAGTGCACTGTCAAACCAGAGGCCTAAATAGCTATATTCATTAACTGTCTCTAGTTTGTCATCACCCAAAAACCAATTGAAATTCTTCTTACTCTTCCCAAAACATAAAACCTTAGTTTTCTCCCTATTTACAGTCAGTATTTTCCTATCACAATCGTGTTTAAAAGCGGTTAATTTCCTTTGAAGTCCTATTTCAGTTTGATCCATGATCACTAAGTCATCAGCATAAAGAAGGCAAGGGACTTTATGGCCATTCATTTTTGGGCTTGCACTTCTTTCTACTTCAAGGGCAGCGGGGAGATCTGCCAAAAAGATTGAAAATAACAGGGGTGCCAAGACGCACCCCTGTCTAAGTCCGTTCCCTACTAGTATCTTGTGAGTTAGTGCCCCCTGCATATCTCTAATTACCTGGGCCCAGTTTCCACTGTGAAGCTCTTTTAAGATCATCAACAAGCCAACCGGTAATCCATACTTTGACATATCTTCCCAAAGTTTATTTCGATCCACAGAGTCGAACGCTGCCCTAAAATTGACAAAACAACAATGTAACTTCCCATTTTGTTCTATCGATTTCCGGGCCAGGGCCCATAGGGCGAAGCAGTGATCTATTGTAGAGTGGCCTTCTTTAAACCCACCTTGTCCCACTGGGATAATTGCTCTCTCTTCTGCCCAAATCTTTATTCTACCCAATATTATCTTAGCAAAAATGTTCTCTCCAATATCGAGTAGATTAATTAATCTATAGTTCTTTGGTGCATTAACGTCCCCTTTTTTATGGATCGGCCTAATTATCGCACCCTTCCAAGTACTAGGTATTATTCCTGATTTTAGAATTACTGAAAACATGTTAGAGAAAAATTCCGCCCACCATGATGTTCGTGACTTAATTATCAGTGCTGGCAGGTTGTCTGGACCAGCAGCTCTTGTTAAGTTAAGGGTCTTTATCGTCTTCAGTACATTTTCTACTGAGAAGTCAGGTTTTAGATCGTCTACTTGACCTCTGCAGTTCCCCTGCAGTTCCTCTTCAATTTCTCTACCCGCTGGGTATAGTTCTTTCAGGTAAACCTCCCAAGCACCCTCTTCTACCACACAGATCATTGAAGCAGCTGAGGCCATGTCTGAACTGGGGTGGTGTGGATTGCAAAAAAATGATGGATTTAGGCCCAGATCTCTGTACTGGGGTGAATGTATGACATTGTTCTGCATTCTGTCCATCAACTGTTATTTTTGCATTAGTCACCCCGAGTGGGAGGGGTATGCTCAGACATGAGTCTCATGCTCTCTACACCACTGGAGTCAAGCTATCCTGGCTGAAGACGGCTGATAGCCAGAATCCTGTCCTAGGATGCTTGATTCCGGTCAAGGAAAGACATGGCTTGGCAGTTCGGGCTGGACTGTTCCCATGAGGCACAGGGTCAAGGATGATTTGCATATGGCCATGTCTGAACTGGGGTGGTGTGGAGTGCAATAAAAACGATTGATTTAGGCCCAGATCTCTGTACTGGGGTGAATGTATGACATTGTTCTCCATTCTGTCCATTAACTGTTATTTTTGCATTTGTTAAAGAGCCCCTGCCATCAGAAATCGTATCCAACATCAGTCAAGAGGTCCCAATAGTATCAAAGAGTCCACATCACCAGCAAAGTATTCATGCCACCAGTAAGACTCTTCATAACAATAAATAGAGTACTCTCACCACAAGCTAAGAGGGTGGTACCATATCCATTTTTTTTACTGAGATATAGCTTCATTTGTTTTTATGCACTATAAAATTGAAGGGTCTTCCATTGAAATTAATCCAGTATAGTGGTACTGTGAAAAGCAAGTTTTTGTATTGGTAGGCTAATATACGAAATAACAAACTAAATATAAAGTAATAGAATTTGTAAAGGCTTGAGAGTGAACCACTTTGCATATATTGGCAGGGGGGGGGGCTCTTCTAATGTGACTTGCTCCCTCAAGAGGAGTGCCTGGGACCCAAATGCAAAGCTAGCGTACAGCGGACACAGGCCAAAATACCTGTAACACTGATCAACACACCTGTATCTAAGGATATTTCCATCTACGTCCCTAAATAAATGTAGTCGTAGGGATTTTGTTAGACCTCTACTCTCCAATCCAATCCCCATAACCCAAAAACCTTAACAGTGTACCCCAACACGTAACCATATACATGCAAATCATAACCCCTAACCCTATACCCTTATCCTTTGCACCCTACAAGCCTATAACTATACCCATATGCCCCAAACCCTTAACCCCTATTCGCTATACCGTTGATAGAGCTAAATTTCATCAAGATTAAACATCGCTCTGTTTTGTGTTTCAGACAGACTGCATTTAAAATGGCAAGTAGATTTTGGTGCAAGTGAAAACAAATGAAATATGAAATGAGGCCTAATCAAATGCTTTTTAAAAGGGGCACTTTGGTGCATTCAAAGTGAAAGGCATGAAATGAGGCCTGCTCAAAATGCTTTCAGTCTGAAATACTTGTGCTGAATTAACATATGTTTTTTTCAGTGTAGAGAAACTCGTGATTGCAGTTTCCCTTTTAGCCTTGAAGATAATCATGGAATGTGTTCTCTCCTCCCAGCTTCTTTTCCTTGTAATCTACACTCCCTGTTCCTGTCTTAAGAGAATTTGGATTTGTTGCATATGTAGACAGTGCATATTCAGTTCATAACACATCTTCTTATAATGTGTATTAATTAACCAACCATGCACCAACACTACATGTGGGGCAAACGCATTGTGCATGAAAATCTATCTAAAACATTAGAGCATGTTGCTATGAGTATGTATTAACTGTGTGAGCTTTGAAAATTTGCACTGGTGCATATTTATGCTATGTTGTACATTGCACATTTTTGCATGTTGTGCACAATTAATATAAAAGCTGCTTTAAACTAATAGCGTTTGCTAGGTAATAACTAATACAGGGCACTAGTATGGGGGAGGTAAACATAATGGGTTTTATTTCATAAATTAATACTCTTTTGTGTTTCTTTTGTTTTGGGCCCATCATAAAATGGCTGCCTAAGAATCCAGCATGGCTGAGAATTGTTCTGAATGAGAGACGCTTGCGCAAGCTGCATGAACTGCCAAGTGCCTCAAGTGAAGACACATGGGTCAAGGCCACAGTGAACTGTACACTCTTGTCATCATGCCAATGTACCAGTATTTGTTGAAAAGTGTAATTCCTGTGTGCGATGTGAAAGCAAGGAGGAAATGGACTGATACATTTTTCCTATTTAATATTTCAAAAATGTATAATTGTTGATGGTGATACATATGACTGTATTAAGCATTAATGCTTCCTTTGTCAGAACTGGTATGGGTTAGATTTGCAATGAGAACAGGATGGTGAGACCCTCATGTCATCTATGCTAACCAACCACAGTGCAAGTTTCTACTGAAACTGCAACATTATTAGTATAGTCAGCCAAGAATTAGAGTATAAAAAATTACCCCAAAGGAGGCGTGTCAGCCTTAGAGCCTTAGAAGTCTTAGAGGGAGGAGAGGAGAAGAAGCAGATCTGACATAGACATAATATGGGTTAGGTACGTGAACGTCGCGGTTGTAGCCTGGAAGGAGATTGCGTCCGAGGAGAGACAGAGGGAGGTAGGAGTTCTTGCTCATATTTTTTCAGAGAGTCCTTACACGTCATATTTTTGGCAAGGCAGATCACATTCCTCTGTGGTCTTGTGAAGGGTGGACAGCCTCTCTCAGATGAACAGACCAGGGCAGAGAGTGCAGCTGATAAAACAGATTTAAATGTAGATGCTAAAACTCCAAGTCTATACTTTGACTAACTAACTAGTTTTGACAAGATTTATTTGTCTTATGCATTTATTTCTCTTTATGGAAGATTTTTGCCAATTAGTAATTATTGATTAGCCTTGCATAACTCTTCAAAGAATTCTGACTGACATTTGATGCCTCATTCCCTTCCTTTATGGAATGCTTTGTATCCAGTCTGTAATATGTTCAGTATTAATTCTATTTTTCCTATTTTCAATTCTGTAACCTGATTGATATTTGACTAATGAATAAATGGCCAGAGAACTTTAACTTTTAACTAGAAAATAAAACCCTTTAAAATACTCACTACTCTCTTTATTGGCTTAAATAATAATTGTATTTTGAATTTTCATTTTTATGTAAAGTCTCCTGACGGTGATACATGGTGGTAAAGGTCCTTTCACCTATACAGCGGTAAATAGAGGTAAATGAGGTTTTACATTGAGACATTAGCGTGAAAATTACCACTGGATCACCCTTAAACTCTATACTGCTTATCCCTCACTCATACCCCTAACTCCTGAACCTTTAAAGTGTTAACGCCAATCTCAAAGCCTTAACCCCAAACCATTAGCCCTATACATGAAATATAATCTGTAAAACAATACTCAAACCTTTCAACCTATAAGCCCGTATCCAACTTTTAGACCTAATGTCTTTACCGTATACCCAAATGAAAACCTCACGACGCAGTGTGCCTGTGGAAACGTAAATATAACCAGCATCAGCCATGTTTTTGTGCTCAGCCTAATATTGCCCGCAGCAAGTGTCAGTCACAGATGTTGTGGTTCTTTGCATTTTGGCTCCCAAAATAAATAAATGAAATAATTGAAAAGCTTGCTCAACTGAAAGGATTATATATTTTTGTTACTTGTTAATTCC
Source organism: Lissotriton vulgaris (assembly GCF_964263255.1). NCBI lineage: Eukaryota > Metazoa > Chordata > Amphibia > Caudata > Salamandridae > Lissotriton > Lissotriton vulgaris. The sequence continues at coordinate 135,660,888 of NC_141700.1, read as the reverse complement.
TCTTCTTATTATTTTAACCAAATACCTGCTCATATTCTTTGTGTGAAATCTTCCCATGTGGCCAATACTAGAAATGTGTGTGTAGTGGAGGGTAAATATAGGTGTTGACTGTTCTTCTTGATTATGTCTCCTCCATCGTTTATTACAGGAGGGCACCCTAGCCGACTAAATCTGTGAGTCACGGAGCATTCATTTTTCTTTTGTCAATAAAACCTCCCTGACTCTCAAGCAGTGTGGACAGAGATTTATATGACACCTTCAACTACTAATCCACAAATCCGGGCCATCGATGAGCTCCTTCAGTTTAGACGGGCTATCAAGACCTTTTTATTTGTTTAGCTCATCTGTTGTGTCTCTTCTCCTTTCTGCCCGCTTTTAATGCTGTGTTGTGTTTACCTTCTCAAAGCGCCAGGACGCCCCTTTGCTGGGGCAGCTGTGCGCGGTACAAATAAAATAACATAACATAACATAACATAATCCCTAATCCCTCTAACCAGGGCACGAGTCGGGGGTAGTTGCGGGTGAACGGTGTGCACCCCTTATTTTCACAGGGTGAACGCCGTCCACCCTGCCAAGATTTTGGGCCCCACTGAATAATGTGCTAAACTCGTCCCGGTGTACAATGGGACACTTTCAGCAGCATCTGCACGTTGTCTCCTTTTTATCTTCAACAAGCAACAACGTGCATGCGGGGACTGGGCTTTTGTATTTAAGACTCCTGCTGGGCCCATAACAAAGGCCGAATTTGAGGGGTCATCAGGCTCCTTTTGTTCGAGTCTCTTGGCTGGGAGCAGTCAGGAGCCTCACACCTGATGCAAATGAAGCAGAGGAGAAACAAAGGCTCACACCTTGGTAGCACTTCACACATACTTAAGAGAGGCAGCTTTTCACTTTCTTCAGTATCTTTTTACGAGATATGCATGCACTGTAAGAATGTCAGATGTGTTGGCCTTTCCCAGTATTTACACAAAGCAAATTGCATTTTTTATATAGAGCTTGCAACACCTGAGAAGGCGTTGAAATATTTTAAGTACCACAAATGGTTCTTGTATAGCCCTACTCATCCCAATGCAGGGTATCAGAGAGCTTTAGATCAACACATGCATATTACATGTACAAGAAATTATATATGTTTGTAAATTAATGTACATGATGTGTTACATAAAACTGGGGGACTGTAAGGTGTAGAATTCACATATCTTCTTCCATAGCTCCCAGTGCTATTATCCTCGCAATGCACTCAAACCTACACATGATAGACCTGCTAAACATATATGGGAGGGCTTTGATATGATGCCACTTCTTGTGGTGCCACTTGCTGTAAAGTCATGGCTTGTGATATTAATTCCTGTGATGGCATGTGTGTTGTCATGCGCCGTGATGTCGCACGCCGTGATGCCATGCACCGTGATGTTACTTGCATACTGCCTAACTAGGTTAGTCCTCCCACTTATTTTTTTAGCACTTGTGCCCTGCGTCCAATCCCTAAATCTCTAAAGTTTAAACCTTATTCTAATACCATTACAATATACATAAACCTAAACTGTTAACCCTGTTTCCTAATTCCATACTCTAAATTCCTACAATGTATACCTTTAACCCTATACCCAGAGCTCATAACTTTAAACTCGTATTCCAAATGATAGTGTATTGTATTTTCAAGAACTCATTCCATGCAAAGTGCTTCTTTTTATTGGTAGAGCTGTTCTATGGGAAGAGTCATTTTCACTTTCAGGGTTAGGAGGTCTTGTAATAAAGCTACCTCTCTGGAGATGGCTTCCACCGCGAGCAAGAGGCCTTAATCACCAATAAAGTAACAGCACAGAGCCACATCACTAGCAAACAGTACCCAGCAGCAGTAGAGGTGGCCCAGGCAGCAGCAAGGACCCCACCTGAAGAAAGTCAGAATTATACTTACCCTCTGACTTCTGAAATTCCCTGATAAGGAGAGTTGCTTCCTCGGATATCCGTGCTTCAACGCTTTTCTTCCCCAATCCGAAGTTTCGGAGAGTGGTCAGAGTAAACCTCCTTTGTTGTTTCCAGGAATGTCCATATGGCGCCATGATTATCCCTGAAACAGTAAAAACATAGCTTTCAACTATGATATAAATATGTTAGTGGATGTTGCAAAAAGGCTGAGAGGTGTTTTTTTTTTTTACATAAAAACATGTTAGATATAGTTCTTCCTAATACTAATCTGTGTCTGTTATACCTGCTGCTCAGCCAGTGGGGGGATGTATGACGGTACAACGCGTACCGTCACAATGCATCCCTTTACCACGCATCCCTTACAACGCAAGTCGTTACCACGACTTGCGTTGGGGGTGCGGATTTCGAATAGTATAATTTACTATTCTAACACCAGTCCCCGTGGACCCTAGGGAAGGTGTTGGGATAGTAAATTTACTATTTGTAATCCTTTAGTGCCCTCCAGCGCAAGTCGTGGTAACGACTTGCGTTGTAAGGGATGCGTGCTAAAGGTACCGTGTTGTTAAAACTTCGTGGTAAACGATGTTTACCCCAGTGGGGCTGTGGTGATAGAATGTCGGTGTGTTGAATGTTGGAGAGTGTCTGAGTCAGTTGGTGGATGGGCAGAGCAGCAGGAAGGCTGCTCCTGGTGGGGCTCTGCTTTACATCTTAACATCTGATCCTGAATAAACCTACTTAACCAATCAATCTGGAACCTTTGCGGATTCTGAGTTAAGGGGATTGACTGGACCAGCAATATTTCAAGACCTGTGGCGGTTGCCAAGCTGTTATCAGTGCAGCTACCTGGGTGTCGTCACTCTCAGGGAAACTCCTGCAGTGAGGGCATCTTTTAGTGTCACTGAAAGGAAGGCTACAGGGAGGGCGGTCACTGCAGTAACAGAAGGTCACAGGCTTCTGTGCCTCCAGTGAGGACAGCTGCCGGGAGGATGGCCCTATTGCTATATGTTGCACCCCATAAACATCTGAATTAAATAAATAAATACCCCTGCAGTGAGCACACTTGACCGGATTAGGTTGTTGCTTTTACTTTGTCCCTAAAGGCGATGATACTTCACTGATGACAGCTCCAAGGAAGAGACTCCTGGTTTAACAAGCATTTTCAATGCAATAGGTCTCGCAATTGCGAGATTTGGAGCTGTTGGCATTGTAAACGGCAAATTCTTTTATTTATGTGTTTAAAAAAACAACACATAAATTAAAGGCATTGTCATATACAATACCAATAGTTCAAAGTTTCTCAAATGTGAGTCCTATTGCATTGCAAACGATTGTTGTTTACAAGCGCTCCATGCTGCGCTTTGGCGTTAAGAGAGGCCACGCCCCTTTCTTTAGACGAGCCATGTCTAAAGAAAGGTCTGTGGCTGCTATGAAAGTAAAAGTGAGGTATGGGGCGCTTTTACCAAAAAAATCATTTGTTTGTCAAGTTGACAAACAAATGATTTTTTTTGTGAAGGTGTCCTGTGAAAGCGAGCATGGCAGGCTTGAATGTTGCAGGAAAGCATGTAGTGGATGCAGTTGGAGAAATGCATTAAAGAAAATAGTGCTTACAGACTAAATAAGACGTACTGTGTAACAACCGAAGTAAAAGGGCCAGTCCACATGTGAGACGGCAGGCCAATTACAGTCCGATTGACCAAGTCATAATAGGGCAGTCAGATTGCCACTCCCACCCTACCATGGGTCCTCAGACTGCCAGACTTGTAACTAGGCCCAAAGTGTTTAACACTGGAATTTCCTGGCCCCAGCTTGTCTGGGGGTTCACAGTACACTAAACACCTCTGGGGGTAGAAACCTCTGGAACCTTCTCCTACTTCAAAGATGGCACCAGGTATAAATAAAGGACCCACAGACCCAATTCTTCAGTACACCTCTGGACCTGTGGAAGTCTCAGAAGGACTGATTCTCAGGTGCCCTGTTGTCTGAGTAAGAAGGACTGGACCTGCATATTGAACCCAGGGCCTCCAGAATGACTCCAAGGGCTAGTTGTCTGGCCTCCTGATCAGAGACTCAGGGACAGAAAAGGTTCCAACCACCCTGAAGCCGTCACCTGAATCCTGTCTTCTGTGAGTCCTACCTCCCCCCCACCCCCCCCCCCCCCGCCCCCCCCAAGTGGTGCCACCCCAGTCCTGGGCCCTTGAAAGTGGGCCTAAAGATGCTCTATCAGCCCAGCTGTGGCCCTGTATGCAGAAATGATAAAGCGCAATGCATCTCCTTGCAGCATGCATCCCAGACACCGGACATTGCATTGCAGCCCGCAGACTCCTGAGAACCGCGGGGCAATGCATCCTCAAAACAGGCCTTCGTGTTGCAAGCCCATTCTCTATGCATTTTTGATGTAGACACTGGATTCCATGTTGCAGTTCCGCAGCTTTATCGGAACAGGCAGTGCACAATGCATCTTCGACGTAGAACTTTGCACCGCAATCCCCTCAACGGCATCCTCAATGACAATGTAGGATTCTGCATCACTGTCCTGCAGCTTCCTCAGAAATGCTGATGCATGACGTAGCCTCAAAGTGGGATCTTGCAACACTCTGAAAACCAAAATGTAAAGCACTTCGTTCAGCAGGCCTAACGGGGTCCCTGTATCCTGCCCGGCCTTGTGACTTTATCCCGGTCCAGCAAGACAAGATAACCACAGTTGGCGCTTAGTGCTTATATGCACTATTTTTACTTACATCGTTAGACTTGCATATCTCCATTTCTACATGATTGGATTTTATCATTTTGATCTACAGTCATGTATTACATTTTAATCTATTTTTCTAAATTGGAGTGGGATTTTTCTTGTGCAGTGTTCACTTTATTACTCTTTGAAGTGTGGCATAAAAACTTTACATATTGTCTCTCAGTTAAGCTTGACTGCTTTGTGCCAAGCTACCAGAGAGTAAAGCACAGGTTAATTTGGGGTTTGCTTGTGTTTCACCCTGACAGAGTTTATGGTTGCTGCTTGAGTAGGGTTTGACTTTACTCAACCAGTAACAACATTTCCAATAAATTAGAGATGTGGCATCCAGCTATTAGATTGGTTTTAGAGTGGATGAATGGAAATTTCTGAAACAATCATTCCCAAGAGTTCAAGTATTATTTTTCAACTAATATACATAAGTATATCTGGAAGGACCACTAGGCAGATCTAGCATTGGTTTAAATTGCTAAGGGAGACTACTGCAAGAAGTATAGATTTTGCCTTGTAGCAGCATTGCCACTTTTATATATAGGACACAAGGGAATGCCTTTAGAAGATCAATACTATTCCTTGGGATCAAAGGAATCGGATGATTATGTTGCCCTAGAATCATTTTATCAGTTGTATTTGTACCCAGCAGTCAGCAGGGCATGTAGATGTGCCCCTGTGTTCACATAATTGTGACCAAACAACAAAGTATCAAGCAGTCTTGACCAACATTGATTTTAATCAGCAGGGCTTCTGATAGTTTTTTTGCAGTATTTATAGTGAGGAGCAACAAGGTCTTCAAAAAAATGGTGTGGTGCGTTTGTTATTAATTGACCATTCGGTGGCACATTTGCTTTCAGGTATTCCATCATGATGGCTCCATGTAGAGCTGTCTAAAATTGAGTCTTCTTGAGTGAGGTGAGCGAACCTCAATAATCCTTAAACTACATATTGAGGTGCTGCCATCTACAGCAGAAGTGATGTGTCTTCAAAATCTTTGCTACGTCATCGTCATAGCTAAGGCCCAGGATATTGTCAACGGTTGAAGGTAAAGTTGACTGGTGTAAGATTACGTCTTAGAAACAATTATTAGTATATCAGTCCCACGGCTGAGCCGTCATGCATATATTCATAGAAAATGCAGAGACAAGGAGTAATGAAGGTCCAGAATAAGCACTCCCATATTTAACTACCAATAGTCATTGAGGATGCTAAACTTAAAGAACGCAGCAAGTCCATGATTGACAGGTCCCCTCTGATGGTAATGATACTAACTGAATTTGTACCAGAGATCATTGAAAGTAGAGAAGGACTGCCATTGAAATGGCTGCATAGTGAGGTGACTAATGTGCCACGACTGGGTGGGAGGGCCGGATGTGGGGGGGAACTGTTGGGGATAGTTTGAATATACTGTAGATTTACACATAAGTGATTATCATAATATTAAAGCAAATATGGCTGCCCTTGTAGTAGATTATTAGATCTACGCTGTTTGGTTATACCGCTAAATGCCGAGCTATTGTGGGGTATTTCTATAAGAAGGGACCACTCCGTTAAATCTGTTTCGTGTTCTATTTACTCGCTGTTTTTTGTACTAATATTCGGCCTATTTCTGGTCTCCCAAGTTCCTCCTTTCCTTCCGCATTCTGCCAGCACCCTCCTACCCAATAGTTGTCCACCACCACATCCACCACCACCACTATGTCCACCACCACCATGTCCACCACCATATCCACCACCACCATGTCCATCACCACGTCCACCACCTCCACGTACACCACCTCCACGTCCACCACCAAGTCTACCACCAACATGTCCACCACCACCACGTCCACCTCCATGTCAACCACCACCACGTCCCCCACCAACACATCCACCACCACCACATCCACCACCACAATGTCCACCACCACCACCACGTCCACCACCACCACCATGTCCACCACCAACCCCACGTCCACCACCACCATATCCACCACCACATCTACCACCACCATGTCCACCACACCACCACCACGTCCACCACCACCACCATGTCCACCACTACGTTCCCCAACACCACCATGTCCACCACCACCACCACATCCACCACGTCCACCACCACCACGTCCACCACCATCACCACATCCACCACCACCACATCCACCACTACCATCACCAAATCCACCACCACCATATCCACCACCATCACATCCACCACCACGTCCCCCACCAACACATCCACCACCACGTCCACCACCACTATCATGTCCACCACCACCAAGTCCACCACCACGTCCACCACCACCATGTCCACCACCACCACATCCACCATGTCCACCACCACCATGTTCACCAACACCATGTCCACCACATCAACCACTACCACGTCCACCACCACGTTCACCAACACCAACACGTCCACCACCACCATGTCCACCACCACCACCATGTCCACCACCACCACGTCCACCACCACCACCACGTCCACCACCATTACCACATCCACCACATCCACCACCATCACATCCACCACCACCACGTCCACCAGATTCACCACCACCACCTCACCCACCACCATCACCACGTCCACCACCACCATGTCCACCACCACCACCACCTCCACCACCACCACCATGTCCACCACCTCCACCACGTCCACCACCACCACATCCACCACTACCACATCCACCACCACCACCATGTCCCCCACCACCACCAAGTCCACCATCACCAATTCTACCACCACCACAATGTCTACCTCCACACCCACCACCATGTCTACCACTACCATCCCCACATCCACCACCACGTCCACCATGTCTACCACCACATCCACCATGTCCACCACCACGTCCACCACCAGTGTCCACCACATTCACCACCACCATGTCCACCACCACCATCACCACCACCATGTCCACCACCACCACCACCACGTCCACCTCCACCACCACCACGTCTACCACCACCACCAACTCCACCATCACCACCATGTCCACAACCACCACCACGTCCACCAGCACATCAACAACCATCACCACCTCCACATCCACTACATCCACCACTACCACATCCACCACCACCATGTGTACCACCACGTCCACCATGTCCTCCACCACCACCAAGTCTACCACCACCATGTCCACCACCACCATGTCAACCACCACGCCCACCACCACCATGTCTACCACCACCACCACCACATCCACCACCACGTCCACCATGTCCACCACCACGATCCACCACCACCACCACCACCACCATGTCCACCACCACATCCATCACCACCACGTCCATGACCACCACCAGCACCATGTCCACCACAGCCACATCCACCACCACGTCCACCACCACCATGTCCACCACCACGTCCACCACCACCACCACCTCCACCACCACCACGTCCACCAGCACCACCACCATATCCACCACCACCATATCCACCACCACCACATTCACCACAACCACCACCACGTCCACCACCACCACCACCATGTCCACCACGTCCACCACCACCTTGTCCACCACCATGTCCACCACCATGTCCACCACCACCACATCCACCACCACCACCAAGTCCACCACCACCATGTCCAACACCACATCCACCACCACCACGTCCACCACCACCACCACATCCACCACCACCACCACATCCACCACCACCACCACCTCCACCACCACATCCACCACCACCACATCCACCACCACCACCACCTCCACCACCACCACCACATCCACCACCACCATGTCCACCACCACCACGTCCGCCACCACCATGTAGACCACCACCACGTCCACCATCACCATGTACACCACCACCACCACGTCCACCACCACCACATCCACCAACACCACCACGTCCACCACCACCACGTCCACCATCACAACGTCCACCACCACATCCACCACCACCATGTCCACCACCACATCCACCACCACCACCACATCCACCACCATATCCACCAACACCACATCCACCACCACCACGTCCACCACCACGTCTACCACCACCATGTCCACCATCACATCCACCACCACCATGTCCGCCACCACCACATCCACCACCACGTCCACCACCACCACATCCACCACCACCATGTCCACCACCACCACATCCACCACCACCACCATGTCCACCACCACCACCACGTCCACGACCACCACGTCCACCACCACCGTCACATCGACCACCACCACATCCACCGCCACCACGTCCACCACCACATCCACCACCACCACCACCACCACCTCCACCACCACCACATCCAGCACCCCACCACATTCACCACCCAACCACATCCACCACCAACACCATGTCCACCACCACCGCCACGTCCACCACCACCACGTTCACCACCACATCCACCACCACGTGCACCACCACCACCCATGACAGGTAAAGTGTCACTGGAGGGCAGGGGTAATAGGAGTGTGAACCCCGGCTGTACATGGAACATTTAAGGATGCATTGGGTGCGAGAAAATGGGAATAGGGGCTAGAAGTATTACACCAGACCCAAGATACATTTTGAAGAGGCGCAATGTCACAGGGGCTCCTGTAAAAGCACTTGCAGCTTCTCTACCTCACAATAGCATACCTACATGAGCCACTCCCTCACATCAAGCATTGGCATATTCAATAGGTCTCGCCTTTGGGACTTTATAAGTGTTTAGCAATGCAACACTTGATTTTGTTGCACCAAAGATATTGTGCTGGATAACTAAATACTTATAAGGTCCCAAAGGCGAGACCTATTGGCTATGAAAATGCTTGTTACAAAGGGAACAGAGATTGGTGGTCCATTTTAAAACCCACATTAATGCATGAAATTCCTTTAGGTGATGTGTCACATCAATGATCCCCACTTGGTAAACTTCCCTCTCTGTTAACTTCTGCATCTATAATTCACAACGTACCTTGACCACGAAGATACCAGTCAATAGCTGGGATTGCTGGACGGTCTGCGAACTCCACAGCAGATTGCACTAAGGATTCCTTGACCACTTGGTAGCCATTGAGAATCACCATTGGGGTGTGACCGATAAAGATGGTGCATATGTCACCATATTTTCTGTGAATCTGGGAAGAGAGAGAACCAAACAAAAATCTATCAAGGTTTAGCCCAAAAAAAGAATTCATGTAGAAATAATAAGCATGTCTGCAATGTACACCAATGCAGGAATTATTCTGTGGTAACCATTGAGCACTTCACTGGCCCTTCTTTGATATGCATAAAATGGAGGTGAGCCAATGTTCCTGACATAAGACGCAATGACTCCAGTTTATTCACAAGTCTTTGCATTAGGTTCTCAACACACTGCACTATACCACAGGTCAAACAATAGCCAAGTGGCTGACTATTTTTACACTGGATCTTCTGTGAAGTCCACTTTTAATTTTGACTGCAAATATTAGGATATGGCCAGCAGCAATCCTATGCGCAGGAAAAAGTGACAAGTATGGTCTGAGCCAAGTGAGGCCACAGACAGTTATTCAATACTACTGTATTCTTTCAATTATTCTTTATTTTATAATGATGCAGATCTGTCACATATTTGCACAGGGATCTTAATCCATTTATAGCTCACCTATATATGCCCGGGAGCATAATCTCCCGGGCATAACTAACAGTAATGCACAGGAAAAATGCATATCGAATGAATTCTCTTCCAGGTCTAGCAGGGTCGATAAAGCGTAACTCACAGGCACATACTGGTTGCCGGCAGCCACAGTCATTCATCCCATGGTCAATAACTGTCTATGCTGGGACACAATCAAAGATACCAACATTAACAAGAAACATGAATGTGGTCAATCACATATCAGTAGGCTATGGCCTAAGCATCATGGAGAATTCGCTGTCTTTGACATTGCTTGGAGGGGCCCATGTGGAAAGACAGAGGATCAGAGACACTTGTTACCTGGAATCGACCCTGAAAAAACTGAAGTGCAGCCATAAGGTAAGCCGTAATCACAGGCCTCAAGCATAAATGCCCTACGGTGTTTGTCCAGAAGCAACATAGAGTAGCCAGTGCATGGAATTCCTCCTCAGTCAGGGTAAATAGTCTATAGGGTCTGCTCAATAGTGAACATTGGAGCAGTCCAAGGAAGGACAGGTATTGTTTATAGGTCTTCAGGCTAAATACTATACAGTAACGGAGGAGCAGGTAAAGTCCATGTATGGGTGATCGGCAGCCAGAACATGAACTCTATATGGCACATCCATGGGCAACAAAGTGGGAACACCTGGGCTAAGTGGTTTATAAGCAGCTGGTATGAATGCCTCAACATTGAAGGATGGACTCATTAACACACGATTGATACAGAAAGAGCCTCATTCAGTGCCCTTTAGGGTCAACCTGGGTGCGACGTAGTAGCATCTCTTATGTATGTAATGCTTACCACTATAGAGATACGTGCTCAGTGGGGATTATTGATTGCGCCATTCCGGCAATAACAAAGTTGGCGCTTGACACACACTGGACTAAGAAAAGTTGGCACTAGACTACTGCTGTGGCAGACTAAAAGGAGTATTTTAAATGATCTGAAGATGTAAGGCAAGGAAAGGCGTGTCATGACGGTCAAAGTGCAAGGGTGAGGTCATAGCCCCCTCCAGCACCTTGACGCCCAACATGGATACGCCAGGAGGAGATGACAAGATGGGTGGACGCAGGAGTCTAGGGCTTGTGGGATGTGGCACACGCTTTACCCCCCTTCCAAATGGTGAGACGGAGAATCAGGAGACCGAAGGAACCCCAGATCACTTGGACTTCGTTCTGAGAACATCTTTGGAATTTAGCTTGGGTGAACAATGGATCAGCCTCTGTAAGAGCCGACCCTGTGAATGATAAGTGTAGTTTGAAGGAAGAGGTGCAGCTGTAGGGAGCTGAAGAAGCAACTGTAACTTTGGGGTGATGCACTCCCATGAGCAAAGGGATAACAGCTGTTTGTGTGAGGTGACCCTTTTTTCTCAATATTTAAATAAACTTCAACATACACACCAGTGGCTGTAGAATTTCCAGGGTACTTCATCAGCCACAACTTGCCCAGACACAGACCAATGGTGAATGGTTCATGAGATCAGACCCTGCTAAGAGCATCTATCACATCCCCCAGGTCGTTGATGTTGCATGATTAGTGGTGCCTTTGGGGTCAAGTTCTACTTTTGGGATTCGATGGCTGCAGATGTTTTTGTAGGTATATCTTTTTATTAGAATTTACTTTGACAGTCTATGTATTGAATCTTTATTTTGGGGGTCTGAATGTCCTTGGTCTTTATTTTCACATGGGACGTCGAGTAGCATTACCTACAAGAAAGAGTGAACAGTATGCAGATATGAGTCAATTCACCAAAACATTAAACACGATATTACTCAAAACGAGTAACATATTTGGCTACCATCTATTTGCAATCTTGTACCTGATGTCCCTAATTTAGGCCAGGTGATTTGTAAAACTACAAATACCGGAATGCCAAGGAATACAGACTAAACAACTAAAAATGGAAAAACTTCTTATTTTTGTCATTTTTCACTCTGCGGTTTTAATGTAGGGGAATAAATTCACAAAGGGCTATAACAGCTTTTAACGGGCGATGTAACAAGGAATAATGTACATTAAAATAACAGAAGCACTCAAATTAGCAAGCCTGTACACAAAAACAAAAAAAACATTGTGAAAGAAACATGTATTTAACCAATCAGTTGGGGTGTGGCTAAAACCAAAATACATAGTATATAAAAAACAGAGCAAGTGCCATGATTAAAAAAGCATACTGGGTTTAGACTGGGAGACCACAGAGATAACACGGTGCCTAGCATTGTTTAGAATTGCCGGGGTTGATGCAACTTAGAGGTACAAGGAAAACGGTTTGATGTTGATAAATACAAGGGGAAAAAACTTAACAGGCAATACAGTCAGAGAGGTTAATACTATAGGATTATGGCCCACTGTTAAGGGCTATACCGGTTGTTATAGGCCCTGAACCCAAGTCATATATACAAGGCACAGGTGAAGGCCTATAATGAGGCAGAGGGCCTTTAATGAGAGATAAAGCATGAGGCAGAGGGCCTTTAATGAGAGATGAAGCATGAGGCAGACGGGCCTTTAATGAGAGATAAAGCATGAGGCAGAGGGCCTTTAATGAGAGATAAAGCATGAGGCAGAGGGCCTTTAATGAGAGATGAAGCATGAGGCAGACGGGCCTTTAATGAGAGATAGAGCATAAGGCGGAGGGGCTTTTTTTAAATAAGAGCATTCTATTTCCACCCACCAGAGGCGCAATATTCCACATCAAATTGGAAGAAATGGAAATACAAACATTGGAATTTAAGAGCAACAGGTCTATATCAGAAATGACATGGCCCCTTCCACCTTATTGGGTTGAGTAGAAGTTACAACCTTTGAGTCCTCAGATGGAACATCAAATAGCTGCACTCTTGGAGGGTATACACCTGTTACAACGCATTTGTTACAACGCACTACTGTTACAACGCGACTTTTACAACGCATACCATTACAACACATTGCGCTGGGGGGCGCTCTAGGATAGGGAATAAGTATAATTTACTATCCAACACCTTCCCTAGGGTCCACGGGGACTGGAGTTAGAATAGTAAATTATACTTACCACTATCCAGCACCTCAAAGCGCTATGCGTTGTAATGGTATGCGTTGTAATGGTCGCGTTGTAACAGTAGGTAGTTGTAATAGTATGCGTTGTAACATGGTACATCCCTCTTGGAGATGGAAGGCGTATGTTATTGGTGTAAAAGCTGTGTAAATATCATGTAATGCCAGACAACTGTAAACCTTAAAAAATACCCTCCTTGAAAGGCTGGAAGCAACAAGTACTGCATGGCCAATAGGTCTCACCTTTTCCACTATGGGTTTGTCCATGCCTTTTGCCCATAAAGTGCATCTTCAGCAAAAATGATTTATTTTTTCTGATGCTGTGCAGCATCAGCCAACAAAAAAAAATACCCAAAAAGGCATAGTAATGTGAGTGCATGCATGCTTGAGCATGTTGTCATGTGCTTATCTAGGTTCCTGATCGATACTGTGACCTTATGCCCCTATTCGGCTATAAATCCATTTATTCCCTATATTGGCATAACCGTTCAAGTGCGATTTTCTGAAAAGTCATCTCTGGCCTCACACGAGCAGAGCCACAGAGCCACATTCCAGCATGACTCTCTGCTACTTCCTTTGCGACCAATTAGTGCAATGACAGAGCAGCAGTCACTATCTGATATTCCTAGATAACACTCCGAGTTCTTCAACAAGATAAAAACTTAGCAAACCTGGAAATCCCCGCTTGCTATGTTTTGATTAGTAATGGAACTCTAATGAGCAACTGATAACTATCACTTCCTAGTGACATCTTTAATTGACGTCTTATGTCCAGCAAACTTGCGTCAAACCCGGCACATGTCAGGTATAAATATTACCAACGTTGCCTTAAGCAATGAGCGAACATGTTGCTGATGCCAGCTGCCTGCATGACCCCGTGTTGGTAACAACTAGCACTCTGTCGCTGCAGCCTGCTATCCTGTGGTGGTGAAGCTACTGATTACCATTATCGCCGCTACAGCGCGACCTATGGTGCAGTACGCTTGAGGAGCCGTGCAGCCGTCCTCTGCGAAGACATCCAGCCCAGCTGCCCGCAGACGCTGTCACCCCTCCTTCCTCGACGCGCTGAGAGAAGCCGCTGCCTTTCTCGTGCAGAGAAATCCAGTCCCGGCGCTTCCGGTTTACCCTCGCAGGTGACTGGGATATCGAGAGAGACCCCTGAAGGAGATACCAATCCTCCATCATTCTATTCAGAGGTATGGTGTTGACTAAACCCTTAGACGAGAATTCTTGAAACAAACCTTGGCAAAACCAACTTAACTTAAGCTACTTACTTACTCCCCTTTCACGTGTTAGGCTTAGGTCAGGCACACTGGGGTAGGCTTAGTTAGAAGCACCAGTTGAGTATGTTAGCCTAAATGTATATATGACTGTATATATGTTTTATTACTTTTAAACCATTGTATGGCTAAGAAACCATATCAATGCTTTTACAGTTCTATTTCGCTATTCTTATCTTACTGTACGTACTTTTTATAATAACAGTTATTGCAATTGTGGCAATACATTTCTCTTGTATGAGAAGAAAGACTGTTCAATAAATGTTAACCTTTATTGATACACGCCCGTCTCTCTATTCTCTACATACTGTGAAAGTAAACTGCACTAGACTGACTGAGTGAAATCTATGTCTATTGTTTCACACGACCCTAGAGATCGACTCTTGATCTGAGGAGCAAAGTTGTCATGTTGCACGGTTGTTGGAAAGCTGAATCCCTTCTTGTCTGTGCCAAGGAAGCTGATCACTTCCTATGCAGAGAAGAAAGTTTCCAGTGACCTCTGAGCTAGTTGGTAACACAACCCAATTAAGTTTAGCATAGTCAGTGGAGGCCTGGAATATAAGCAGTTCCACGTCGATACTACTGTTTATGTTATTCCAATGCGCAGGGCCTAGTGGGAAACTAGGAACTACACTACATGGCGCCCTAACGTTTGGTAAGGCGATAAACTAACGCAAGACTTGTAGAGTAACTCAGTCGTGCATATTTCACACCCCTTTCTCCCATAAATACTCCAATAGACGTCTGGAGTGGGTGAAAGGTTAAAATCCGCCCGACCTTAGTAGGAAGAGATTCCTATGTAAAGCTCTGGTTTATTCAACGTTGAAGGATACAGTGTTCCAAAATATTGTGCACCTAATCTTTGTCTCCTTGGAGACCTACTCTGCAAACCTCGCATTTTTACAATGCCAGAAAACGGCACCACTGGGGCCGCAGTAGATGCGACTCAGCAAGGTCCCGAATACACAGACCCGGGTGCTATTATCATCCCGGTCCAGTTAAGAAGATCTATAACTTTAAAACTTATAGAGAACGGACTGCCACCTCAAGGTGGTACAGTAATTTTCGTGATAGAGGCTCACGAGTATCGGCAGACAGAGGTATTCTATTCATGGATAAACTTTCCAGCGGTAAACGCTATAACACAAGAGTTTCACTATTACAAAATAGAGGAACCTCCGGGAGAGTACGCTCCTTTCGAGGAGGTTGAAATCCCACTTAAATTTCAAGAGCACCTGCTCTGGTTTAATGGCGCCCTAAAACACAATGATCACATAACCAGGCTCGGTCCACTAGGTAGACCAGGAGCCACGTGGCCGGTTCTAGCCAGCTACACACCACATCCTGACATTGCAAAAATGTCTAGAGAAGAGCTGTTAGCACAGCTAAACACATTAATAAAAATACATAGGCAATTAGTCCAATATGTAATACGGACTGCAACAGTCCAGCCAGCTGTTAATACACCACAGCTGACCCCTCATCAGGGGAACACAAATAAAATTACACCACAGAACATACAGTCATGTCTTGGTAAAACACCCGTAAAACGGGAACAAATTCCTTTCTGGTTAGCCCAGAAAATCACTCAAATAGAGGCAGTATTTCCTGATACTACCCCTATTGAGAAACACAGAATCTTGACCATCTGCCTTCCTATGGGAATCGCACCACACATGGAGGACTGTGACACTTGGGGTACAGTCTTTGCTTCCATTTACACAAAAACACACGGTGTTCCGTCTATGGCGGTAATACCAGAAGTGCTAAAACAGATTCAAAATGAATTCGGTCCAGAGCCCGCTTTAAATCTAGGTATGAAATTACTGAAAGATTTCAAGCAGGTCACGGCTATATTATTAGCCAACATAAAGGGAGAAGCAGCATCTGTGGCGATCCGCCAGAAGTTGAGGGAAACAGATATAAAAGATCCTGTTGAGCTTGCCAAAATCATAGAAAAATGCTATGAAGAATTAGGTAGAGACAGCTTGGGTGGAAAACCAGTTAAGCCCCAACTGCTCGAAAATCCTGAAAAATTATTTATTAAAAATAATTTAAACACTCCTAAAAAGAGCTGGGATGGAAATAAACAATCCACTCCCAAGGAAAAAGTTTTCCAGTCCAGAGGAAGGTCTCCTCGACGGAGGGAAAGAACTCCGACTCGAGAACGCCAGTCTCCCCAACGGGAGCCCTCTGAGAAAAGATATAACCTTAGAAATAGGGATGATCTAAAAAAACCTGATAGATATCAAAGTATTGATACACGTCCCTCTCGATCTTTTCCACAGAATTCGGAAAGAAGAGGGCGGTCAGACCCAGGAGAGCACACCAAGTCCAAAGACAAGGAACCTGCTCAAAATAAGAAATCTCAATTTCAGAAAAAGAAGGTAGCCAGTATTAGAGTAATCAACCATGCCGAAAATACTGAGGACACAGTTGAAAAACGGGGAGTGGGCATTGACAATGTTGGACAGTGCAGCAGAGATCAGTATAGCGCGCAAGATCTTGATGAGTCATCTGGAGACAGTGGACACGAATGAATACATTCAGGTTGAAACTGCCGACGCCAGGCTTAGCGAGCCCCATAAAATATACGAAATAACATTGCGTATGGAGGGTGATAAGACTAGGAAAATTAGGGGTCTATTTTGGGATAAGCTCTCAAAAGGCTATGATATTCTGTTAGCTGAAAAAGATTGGCCCCCGGAGTTTGTCAGGGAGTGCCCTCGTGGCGAAGAAGTGATTATGCCTGCCTTCTCGAATCACATTCCGATTCACAAAAAACATACATATGCAAGGAAATGGGCAGTAGCCCAGGCACCTGCATTGTATAAAAATCATGTAGGATGGGATGAGGATTCACCTCCTCACAAAATCCAACTAAAAAGTGAACCAACTGCCCAACGGCAGTATCCCATAAAGCAAGAAGCTAAAAAACAGGTCAGGGAGATCTTAGATCAACTTGAGTACCAGGGGGTGATTGAAACATGCACCTCTCAAATGAACAATCCTTTGTTTCCTGTCTCCAAGCCAGACAATTCATATCGTCTAGTTTTGGACTACAGACACCTTAATACATGTTGCAAAACTTTTGCAGTACAAAACTCGCATAGTGCAGCCCTAATGAATAACATAGTTAGGAAAAAATACAAAACGACATTAGACATTTCTAATGGTTTCTTTTGTCAAAACATTGCACCAGAAAGCAGATACTTGACCGCTTTCTCTGCATTTGGGTCACAGAAAAAATTCTGTCGACTCCCACAGGGGTTCAAGAACAGCCCAGGACTATTCTCAGCTAGGGTAACAGAGTTACTACAAATCTATGATGATGAAGCATTATCTTACGTAGATGATATTTATCTCACAGACGACGACTTGGATACTCACTTGAAAAGAGTGAACACCATTATACTTGGGTTCGCAGCAGAGGGTTACAAATTCAACTTTAAAAAGTCCCGAATTGCCCATCTGACAGTACTGTTTTTAGGGTACGAATTATCAAGTGAAGGGAAAAGCCTAGCGGACAACTTCTTAGAGAAGTGCGCTGTACTCCAAGCTCCAAAAACGCTGAAGAATTTACAATCAATACTAGGTTTTCTGAATTTCGGAAGAACTTACATCCTAAATTACGCAGAGAGGGTTAAACCTCTCTACGAACTAATAAAACCTGATTTAAAACAAATCAATTGGACTCAAAAACACACAGAAATTTTGAGATCACTGCAAACAGACATGTTAGCAAAAACAAAATTAGATACACGTGACAACACACGTGATCTTGTAATCCGAGTCATCCCAGGAAGATGCGGATTCACGTACCTGACCTCTAATGAGGGAGAAAAGGTACCAATTTCAATTAAATCTCACTTGTACACACAAGCAGAAAAAACATTCAGTCGCACAGAAAGAACTGTGAACGCAGTGCAAATCGCATTAGCAAATGAACGAGAACTAGCACACGGCAAACGGATTAATATCCTTACAGCGGAATCCGCCTTCGAGGCGCTATTCAGCCCAGTAAACCTGCCTACAGTGTCACTGGATCCAAAATGGATACAGTGCATAGATTCTCTTGGAGCGGAATACGTGAAATACTATTTCGCCCCGCAATACAAAGAACTGAATGATTTAGAATATGAAGAAGAATATCCTCTGCCAATCGAAATCCTGCCTCTCCCACAATACGCCTGTATAATCTATACAGATAGCTTTGTACAGCATTTCAACGTAGAGAGAAAATCCTACGATGCAGCATGTGCGATCATTAAAGGTCGTTGGCTGTGCGGTAAATTCAGACCGAAAGTAACAAAAACTGAATCAGTAAAGTACTGTTCGGTTCAAAGAACTGAAATCAGGTCTTTAAAGATGGCGCTAGAAAATGCAGAACGCAAATTCCCCACACTTATAGTGTGCGATTCTCATTTTTGCGTCAATTCTTACAACAACAAACTGCAGAGTTGGATCGAAAACTACTACAAAGATGACACAGGTGCCACAATAAAGCATAAAAAGCTCTGGAACGAGGTAGCTCTTTTACACAAAGAACTACAAAAGACTCACGTGATTCACGCACAGAGTCTTCAGCGTGATGGCGTTCACGTTGCAGGGAATTCATTGGCTAATACAGCCAAAGCGGAAGCAACTAACCCGGCTTCCGTAGCCACAAAAAAGCGTACAGATAAGTACATAGACGGGGAAACCATGCTGGCAGTAAAAACGACCGTAAAAGGCGACTGTGCAGCACTATCCACTCAATTATGCATACATAATCGATGCAAACTCCGTTCCTTTTGCTCGAATCCCTGGAGTGGGGGACAGAGTAATTCCAAACAGGAGCAGGAGGGGCTTCCTCTTACTGGAAGCACACATGGGGTTGGGTCTGAGACACCAAATAATCAAAGCCTCTCTGAAAGAATTACAATCAGAGTACTGGTGGCCAGGAATGAGTATAGATATTCAATGTTTTGCTCAAAATTGTGAAAACTGCAACAGAGATCGCAGTAATGAACAGGCCAGTGCAGTTTCAGGATCCCTTCTAGACAGCATAAGGCGGTCTATCTGCGCAATCAAAGAAGAGAAGCGCGTCCCAGTGTACACCATTAAGACGAAAAGCACTTAAAAAAATGAGGTCCCCAGCGCTCGGCTGACGCTAGAACGGTTATAAAAGATTAGCGAGTCCATATCGGCACATACGCAATTACCACGTTCCATTCTGACCAGGGTCCTGCTTTCAGCTCTCGAGCCTATAAGGAGGCCATGGCCAGCATGGGAATTGGGTTGCGGTATTCTTGCCCGTCGCATCCCGAAGGGAATAGTGTGGTAGAAAGAAAAAACCGTGACATAAAGCAATCTATAACAGCGAAGGTATTAGGTTCAGGCGCTGGGTGGGTCAAACATTTAATAAGTGTCCAGACTAGTCTTAACAACATGCCAAGAAATTCTCTAAAAGGTTTCACCCCATACGAACTATTGTTCGGAATAAGAATGAACGTTCAGGACCTCGATAGTCAGATGTCAGTGGTACAAGCAGAAACAAAGCAGTTTGAAGTAAAAGACCGTTTGGCTGTTTTATAGGAACTGAATGAAACAAGAAAATCATTAAGCAACATAAAGTTAAAGCAACAGCCAAATACCACTGACGAGGCACCACCCGCAACAGCCCCAGCAAGGCCTGTCTGGATTCCAAAGATTGGGGATCTAGTCAGAGAAAAGATCGCGGTTAAGAAGGAATTTGGGCCTTCTTACAGAAAAGCAGTACCTGTCTTACATTCGATCAGCCTGCAGTGCACAATGAAGGACTATGCAATAATGCCATGGAACTCGTGCCTCTTGAAACACAGCTTGAAACAGTTCGTCAAGAAACAACACCAGTCTACAATGATGTGGCATCAGAAAGTGCTACCGAGAGACAGATTGAAAAAACAATCCCATCAATTGACAGAACTGCCTCTGGTTATTTCATCAACTTCGACAACTTCTCTGAAGATTTAAACGACCCCGAAGTGATGCCAGAAACAAAAAAGTATTCTAAAGAAAATACAACAGGACTCCTTCAACAAATCAAAGAACTATATCTGGATTCACCGTTGATTGAGCATTGGATTATCTCAGGGGTATTCATACTCCTACTATGCCTAATTTTAGTTTTAATTTTAGGGAAGTTCATTACAATTGAATGGACACAGCAAGTCAGAACATCAACCTAGTCCTGAAACCACACAGATCATCCCACGTGAAGAAAAGAGAACTGTCAACAGTAAATGTCACAGCAATTCCAATACCTGGTGGGGTAGTATGGGAGAAAACAGACTATGAGATCTATGGTCCGGTCGAAATCCTGAAGTATCCTCATCAACTAAAGGTTTCCTTAAGTGACTTTGTGACACCTAGTACATTCTCTGATGATTGGGACTTTAACAGTATTAATGACATGATGTCTGATTTAGTAATGTCAGCTAGATTCACAGATCATGATTATTTACAAGGTTCATCTAGTTATGAGCAGTTATTCTGTTACACCCACTATGGGGATCATTACTTGCATAAATCTGCACAGCCTAGAAATGTTTTTATGTATAATCAATGGGAACATTGTTCTACACCACCTAAAAGCAGTTCTAAAGCATTTTTTGAGAAATTCAAATATTTTTCAGGGTTTAACACCAGTGATGCAGAAACGTTTTATTATAAACTGTTAGATAAAACAGGAATGAAAACAATGCTGACAAATTCTAAATTGATATATTCAGAAGCATTTTATGACAAAATGATGACATTTGGTTTTGATTATTGGAAAAATAATATTGAAACGAAATCAATTTGGGGTACAAAAGATTGGCAGGTGCAAGGCATTGAAGCACTTTTTAGAACCTGCATGATACCAGAACAAATGTTATTTTTAAATGACACTGTACACCAAACATCTTGTCTTGGCCTAGCTAAGAACAAAGACCTTAAAACACCGTCTATACCAAAGCCAATACCTGAAAATGCAACAGCTGATAATGAGTTAGACGTGTTACACATTTTACATTTCAACAGAACACATCCTGATTGGAAAAAGTGGTTAATCTGGCCTACAGACACAAATAGCTGTCAAGATAGATTTTGGACCACGCAAACAGCGTCAAAAGCGTTTCATAGCGACCAGCATCTATGCTGCTTACAACGAGGCTTGGAAAGTAAAGCAAATTGAAACTGCTGAAAAGATACGAGAAATTGATCGTATTAATTTGGAAAAATCACTTTCTGTGGTAGACAATGGGTTAATGACTCTGTCTTCCAGAATATATTCTTTGGACAATATTGTATCCTCTGCCTTTGATGTGATAGACAGAGATTTGCTAATGTTACAACATGGCCAGTCTCAATTACGCTCTATTATAGAATTAGGCTGGACGCTGCAAAATCTTCGTTCAGGCTATGTGCCTTGGCGTTTAATCAACACAACGTCATTATTTTCCATTTTTAACCTTACTGATAAACAGATCAGTTTGGCACAGAAAGGAGCAGACTATACAATCTTGAGCATCGAGAAACTCGAGAGATTACCATTGACAATGTCAGAGAGCCCTGTCATTGAATGGATAATACACGGAATTATCACAATTCCGATAACAACTTTCCGCTTTAAAAAATGCCTTGAATACATACCTGCTGGCCAGTATGAACAATTGGGTAAGGGATATGTTAAATCCGAATGGAAATTACCATACACTCATTCTTGCTATAGTGACAGCGACAAAAATGTATTTCTTAGTGGTGAGAACTGTAAACACTCACTAAGCGGTATACTTTTGTGTCAGGGTATTAATTTACACGGAGCATGTGATGGCAATTCAAACAACCTTTCATGCCACCAGCTAGTCACACCTGCAACTCAGATAGAGCCCTTCTTTATGCAACTCGCAAACGGGAGTTACATTCTAAGAACGGATCACAGGTGCTGTGGCCTCGCGCCCGGAAAAAGTTATCTAGTACAAGTAACGTCCATGGTCAAATGTTGCATGCAAGCATTGTTCCCGAGCGGGCCTCCAGACTTAGTGACTCCCCTCTGGCCTCGTCTGAATCTCTATTCTATACGAATTGATACATTAAGCAAAATGAAATCTGTGCTTTTACAGACAACAGTGCCTATAACGTCATCTAAAGAGACGTATGATCTTCTAGTCGCAAGGACGGCTACTGAGGTCCATGACCTTTTATCGACAAATTGCCCCGTGCATTTCGTACAAATGCTCGACCAACTCCTTAACATGTCTAGTGCTACAAGCATCCCAGGCATATTTAAGACAGTCTTTACGGGACTGCTAACACCCTTCCAGGCAATTTTGGGAATCTTTCCTAATTTTGTGCACTCCATCTTTGGTGGTATTCCACTATTTTTTGGACTCATCGCAGGGATTCTATTTTTGACCCTTCTGCTACGTTATGGCAAGCCTCGGCTCAGACATAGCTCCCATGGGAATGGAAGAGACAATCCTAGCAATGCGCTACAGGGACAGGATAACTAACGTCCTCGGATTGGCCAGGCTGAGAGATCTAAACATGACCTGGTTCCTTTCATTCAGACCAATATGGCAAAATTGCATTTTACCTGTGCTACGGTGTATGCTTTGCGGCGATGAATGCGTGTTGGACATCTGTCTTTCACTTCCATCAGCAGTACCAATGGACGTCGATACTTTGCTAAGTCCAATAACGGCTCACGCATTGTGTTGTCCCCAGCGGCTACCAATCCTGATGACGGCATTCGTGGAGACTCCTGTACTACAGCCAAGTGGTAACAGTGGAGCGAGTGACAAAAGCAACATCATCCAGGTACAACGTTCTGTGAGCAGGGCTGGTCCTGTCTTCGATGACAGCAATCATTCTCACACCTGCCAAGTTTCAGCGCTATCTAATTTGGTTGAACTATCACCTGATTTTGTAGACCAATTCTTTGCGAGCCTGTCTGATACGATGTTCTCACCCACAGAGAAACAATAACTTTTGAAAAGCTTTCCGACACACGGCGTTCCCATGAACTCTGAATTCGGCCTTCAGTTTTGATCAACATAAAACTGCCAGGAGCTTTGGTAAACTGATTTTTCTTTGAATTGGACAATTTTTTAATATTGACCCTCTCCTTTTGGCACGAACAATTCTTTGCTTAACGTAAAAACTATTCTTAGAGAACAGAAGCTTCACACTTCTTTTCTAAACACATCTAGAGACATAACAACATAACACCAGCCTCTAGCACACATATTATTACAATGCATTTTTATGTGATGATTTATCTCGCATTTCTTCTGTCAGAGATACTTCATGTGTAATTCTTTATGCATAATCGTTCATTGATTTCATATGCAATAATTTTTGAATGATTACTATGCTTTTAAAAAAACGTACAGTACCTAAATTCCATGTATTACAAGTACGCCTATTTCGAATGCATTTATGTATTTTGGGGTGGGCTATGTTACACCATGTTACACATGCATCTAATTGCTTAGTTTTAGTAATTTTGATGGACATGAATTCGTGGAGTGGGTGTCATGTGCTTATCTAGGTTCCTGATCGATACTGTGACCTTATGCCCCTATTCGGCTATAAATCCATTTATTCCCTATATTGGCATAACCGTTCAAGTGCGATTTTCTGAAAAGTCATCTCTGGCCTCACACGAGCAGAGCCACAGAGCCACATTCCAGCATGACTCTCTGCTACTTCCTTTGCGACCAATTAGTGCAATGACAGAGCAGCAGTCACTATCTGATATTCCTAGATAACACTCCGAGTTCTTCAACAAGATAAAAACTTAGCAAACCTGGAAATCCCCGCTTGCTATGTTTTGATTAGTAATGGAACTCTAATGAGCAACTGATAACTATCACTTCCTAGTGACATCTTTAATTGACGTCTTATGTCCAGCAAACTTGCGTCAAACCCGGCACCTGTCAGGTATAAATATTACCAACGTTGCCTTAAGCAATGAGCGAACATGTTGCTGATGCCAGCTGCCTGCATGACCCCGTGTTGGTAACAACTAGCACTCTGTCGCTGCAGCCTGCTATCCTGTGGTGGTGAAGCTACTGATTACCATTATCGCCGCTACAGCGCGACCTATGGTGCAGTACGCTTGAGGAGCCGTGCAGCCGTCCTCTGCGAAGACATCCAGCCCAGCTGCCCGCAGACGCTGTCACCCCTCCTTCCTCGACGCGCTGAGAGAAGCCGCTGCCTTTCTCGTGCAGAGAAATCCAGTCCCGGCGCTTCCGGTTTACCCTCGCAGGTGACTGGGATATCGAGAGAGACCCCTGAAGGAGATACCAATCCTCCATCATTCTATTCAGAGGTATGGTGTTGACTAAACCCTTAGACGAGAATTCTTGAAACAAACCTTGGCAAAACCAACTTAACTTAAGCTACTTACTTACTCCCCTTTCACGTGTTAGGCTTAGGTCAGGCACACTGGGGTAGGCTTAGTTAGAAGCACCAGTTGAGTATGTTAGCCTAAATGTATATATGACTGTATATATGTTTTATTACTTTTAAACCATTGTATGGCTAAAAAACCATATCAATGCTTTTACAGTTCTATTTCGCTATTCTTATCTTACTGTACGTACTTTTTATAATAACAGTTATTGCAATTGTGGCAATACATTTCTCTTGTATGAGAAGAAAGACTGTTCAATAAATGTTAACCTTTATTGATACACGCCCGTCTCTCTATTCTCTACATACTGTGAAAGTAAACTGCACTAGACTGACTGAGTGAAATCTATGTCTATTGTTTCACACGACCCTAGAGATCGACTCTTGATCTGAGGAGCAAAGTTGTCATGTTGCACGGTTGTTGGAAAGCTGAATCCCTTCTTGTCTGTGCCAAGGAAGCTGATCACTTCCTATGCAGAGAAGAAAGTTTCCAGTGACCTCTGAGCTAGTTGGTAACACAACCCAATTAAGTTTAGCATAGTCAGTGGAGGCCTGGAATATAAGCAGTTCCACGTCGATACTACTGTTTATGTTATTCCAATGCGCAGGGCCTAGTGGGAAACTAGGAACTACACTACAATGTGTCATAACACCTTTGGATACTGTGTCAATATCTATATATCTGCATGCTTTATGGCATATGCATGCACATACACACTTAATGAGAGGAGTGAATGGGTTAGGATACCTTGAGATAGCATGGAGTGCATTGGTGCATCGTGGACACAGAACTTTGCTAATATCTCTGGTAGATGTTGTTTGCTCAAACGTAACATGTAGAAGGAAAGAAACCTTAAGGGAACCTGAGCCCTCAATACCGGTGCGAACAAGCCCGGGTGATTCAAAAGGAGTGCTGGCTGTCCCAGAAGTGCTGTGGGGTGCGCTCACATCCCTTTGTACTTTATTTTGTGATATTTGGAATGTACAGAAGGCCATGTTTCACAGGTCTTGGGTAGTAGGGGTGTGCAGCAAGTCGAGTCTGAGTTTCATGGGCAAAGTCTCAGCAACCAGAAGAACTTGATCAATTAGGTTTTTTTTCCAGTTGTGAGCATCTGTTAGTGAATGTCATAGTTTAGTAGTTCGCAGTTGTGTTTAGCACTTTGTTTGTAGTTTTGCGGTTTAGTTGTTTTTTAGTAGTTAGTAGTAGTACTTTGTAGTTCTTGTTGCATGATCAGTAGGCCCGGAGAGTTTGGGTGCAGTATTAGTACTCCCTGTCCACTTCTCAACAATCTTAGTTGCTTTGTGTATTTTTTTTTTGTTTAAATAATTTGTATTAGTTTCATTAAATAGACCTTAGTGCAATAGTGAAAGGCATTTAATACAGATCATAAATGATGTGCACTGCATATACAGTAATTTGCTTTAAAAAAGGTATATAGATAATTATAATAAATAGACTAAAATATAGGTTAAAAAGGAGAAATACCCAGATAACAATAATTTACCGATTAAAAGTGATAGCAATACATTTCTCATATGACATGCATCCACAAGCATTCACGCATATTCCAACTACTATATATTTCATACATATCTTTTTTTTATTTAAAAAAATATATATTTTTATTAACATTTTAACTTTAAGGTCACAGTCCCATACATTGTATTTACCAAAATATTTGTTTGTACATAACAATTTAAAACAAATTTTCAATACCAGTTTTTCTCAAACAACCGACAATCCGTTCAATTTATACTTCACTTTTGATACCATTATCTAATGTGTCAGGTAGTTTTGAACTACTCTCTATGTATTCTAATATTCAGTTCTATACCAGCATGTGCTCTAGGAGGTATGTGTGTTAGTAAATAATGACAAGCATTTATTCCGAGTCTTGATGGGTGTTCTGTGTGTCTCGCTCTCTTAGATACTTCAGCAGGGGCTGCCATATGATTTTTGGCCTTGATGTAGGGGGTTGTAATTCTGCAAATAGTTCACTCGTAACATCAAAATAGATGATGCTATAAAACTAGAACATCAATCCCCCACCCACAGTTGCCCCTAATCAAGAAAAGCAGTCAGAAATAAAGTGTCAAAATATTCCACATGCACCAGTATAGCACAGCAGTACCCATTATCAACCAATTTATGAGTATTAAAATAGATTTCCCTTCCCTTACCCGCAAGGACTCAGGGAGCTATTCGATGAATCTGTGGCTTTCAGGACCAACAAACTATAAACCAGGTGTTCCCACGCTTTAGCCCTTTCAATTTTTCCCTGTCATCTTTTTATCTCATGAAACAACACAGCACTCTCTAAACTTGCCCAATCAAGCACTTCTTTACACCATCTAGTAATTTGAGGACCAGGTGCTGATTTTCAATGCATAGGCAATTCTCGTTTTGCCAAAATCAAACCTAACTAGGTAAGTAAATCTAGTAGTAGTTTTCTCATTTTTTGAGCAGGGGTATCCCTCTAGGAGGCAGACCAAGGGTGTACAATGGATATCTTGTAAGGTTATTCTAATTAACATATTCTATTACTTCCTCCCAGAAACCCATTAATGAAGGGCAGGACATGCCATGTGGAACATTTCTGCCCTCAATTCCCCACATCTAGAGCATTTTTCAGCAGCAGTCGCATAGAACTTATTAATCCTGCCAGGAGTAAGATAAGCTCTATGCAGGATATAAAAATTAATTTGTTTGAACCTCACATTTCTAGAAACAGCTGGTATATGCACTACAATCCTATCCCAGTCCAAATCATTAATTTGGAGCTCTAAGTCTCTCTCCCACTTTGTTTTCACCCCGGCAAGAGGAGAAAGAATATTTGCACCAATCACACAATTTAGATATGAGACTGCTCTTACACACCCTGTTGTTGTACAGAGCTGTTGGCACACCTGATGTGGGGCATGTTCAGCGTCTCCCTTACTCTAATAATTATTTATTGTTTCAACCAATGCCCTGTGTGCTAAATATTGTCCTCTAGGTATATTAAATTATTCAGCCAAGTCTTCAAACCTAAGCAATACTCCATCCCGATATAGGTCTCCAATACGGTTAACCCGAAAGGTAGTCCATTTTTCAATGCCTGTTAATGCTTCTACCTGGGCCACTATCTTCATCCATTTTAATGGCATATCAGGCGAATAGGGTACCTGGACTCGGGTTTGCTGCAGGCAATGTCACCAGCTCTGCTGTATCATTAGCAGCTCTTGATAAATTGCAGGCAGTCTCCGCAGAGGGAGTAAGAAGACTTTCAATAAGCCCTGCAAATCAGGCAGTGAGCCAATAACTTTCTACCCAGGATTCATTTGACAGTAAACCTACCTATTTAACCATTGCAGTTGAGCTGCCAGATAATAAGATTCAAGATCAGGAGCAGCCAGCCCTCCCTCCATTACAGGGCGCTGTCATTTTGTTACTGCTACTCTATGCCTACGTGTTCCTCACAACAATTTTAGAAATAGCCATTACAATTCCCTAAATAGTTGGCGAGGCACCATCAATGGCAACATGTTGAAGAAATAGAGCAATCTTGGTAGCGCCACCATCTTAGCTACCACTATTCTACCAGCCACAGATAATGTGAAGGTCACCCAAAAATTAATACTAGTTTTAAGGGATCGAACAGATGCTCCAATTTTCCCAATTAATAAATCTTGCTGGCTATGATATATTTTTCCACCTAAATATTTAGTGCAGGTAGGGCTCCAATAGAGCCCATGTAAATTCAGGGACTGCACGGCATCTCTGCAAAGTGGAAACAAGTGAGATTTTTGCCAATTTGATTTGTAGCCCAGACACTATATCAAAGCGGTTTAATAAGTCTATAATACCAGGCAAATCCTTCCTAACATCTCAGAGAAACAGCAGCATATCATCAGCATATGATGCTGCAAAATGGGTTGGACCACAGACCTCCATCCCATGATAAAAGTTTCTGGTATGGGCACAGCTGGCCAGAGGCTCCATTGCGATAGCAAATAACAAGGGGGACATTTGATACCCCTGTATAGTCCTGCGTCTTAGAGTTCATATACCACTCTGCCGTTACGTACCTGCGCCTTAAGACATATATAGAGAAGTTTGATCCAACGCAAAACTCTTGCACCCTAATCCGTTTGAGCCATTACAGAATATACGAACTCCCAGTTTAAACTGTCAAAGGCCTTCTCAATGTCTATTGCCATGACAGCTGCTCCTTCCTTATCCACAAAATCATAATTTAAGAGAAAGATAAACCTCTGAATAATATACACCGTATTACACCAAGGACCGCAAGAAATTCACTCTGGTTTGTGTTAAGTGCATACATTCCAACAACAGTAAGATCACGTCCTGCTAACCTCCCAGAGAAACCCACAAATCTACACTCTGGATCCACAAGTTCATTAATTTTTTGGAAGGGTACCGCAGTCTCGCCCAAATCAATACTGCTCTAGCAAATGCCAAATAAGTGGTGGCACATACTTGGCCCCGCCATCGCTTATGAAGAGCATATCCGTCAGATTCAACTTTGCGACGGCGCTCCCACAATAATCCTGCCTCTCACGCACAGGATGGGTTCCTTGGCCCTGTCCTTACCTTAAATTGGTGTCAACTAGTGCCATGGTCTTGCACATCAGCCACATTGATTTGGCACTAAGGGGCAAAATGCCAAAATGGCCGAAGGGTGAGGAGCTGGAAAAGGGGAGCTCCGAGGCTAGGGATCGAAAAATGCTCATATATCCCTATTAGCCCCCAGCCAGGTCCAGATATCAGGAAGACAACAGGAACATTGGAAACGGACGTGTATACAACAGAACATAAACGGACTGTTCGGGACCACTCATCCTCATGGAAGGTCGTCTCATCGTGGCGGAGGAGCTGCACGAACCCGGAGCAGCAGGGGGATCACTGGATCTGGACCTCGCCTTGCGGAACAGGGCGACCGGAGCTGTCTTGTTGAGAGGTGAGGAGGGCTGTGATCTCTCGAACACGCCAGAGACGGGTGATCGCTTTTCACCGGCTCTGAGCAGACCCGGACGCCTCCCGCGAGTTCTATACTTGTAGGGGAGGCAGGCACGAAAGGTAGCGGAGGGAGCGCCCTCATTACCAGACCCCCTCTCAACAGCTGAGGCTTAGTGACGGATCAGTTTGCCCTCACACGCGGCGACAACTCTCAATTACACTAATCCCACTGAGACTTTTAGAAGGGGTTCGAAGGTTATGAGGACCCGCCCCATACGCGAACGATCAGCAGGGGAGCACGTCAGCCTGCATGCACTGCCTCGTGGGTGTGAGGTCTTAGTCAATTGTTGGGACCCCCTGTCAGGAGTAAACCTAACATCAGCAGTGATTGCATTGCCCGCAGTTCTAACCTCGAAGTCATTGTTCCTTTTTTTTTTTTCGCTTTGCCCAACTTATGGACTTATGGAATGCCACTCACTTATTTGTTATCTTACGGGGACATTACAGGGACTCCATTTTGAAACCCATATAAATAACTCTCGCCAGATCCCCTTCGCAGGCAAAGACAGCACGCAGAAAGAGTAAAGGAACTAATCTCCTCAAGACCCTCCACGGAGAGGGAAAAAAGACCACCCCAAGTCAGTGCATATAGAGAGAGACATAGGATTGCACCCTCAAAACTGTCTCATTCTCAGAAAGAGTGATAGGACTATATAACAGTCCTCCAGATATCCTCTACAAAGCCAGCGGCCATCTTGTACTGGCTTTAATGTTCATAGGAATGGGCTACTCCCAAACTGACACTGGATTATTCTTTGGAAAATAAATAAAATTCACTTCAGCACCCCACCTAATTACATCAGGTTTAACCAATAGGCACGACAGCTTACCTCACACTCCCCCCCCCCATTCCCACTATGTTTCACACTTCTCCCTTTCCAGTCTCCTCTCTCCCTATCATGGTACTTAACTTTTCGCATCCCTGACCGCACAAGACTGGCTCCTTCACTAGACTCATCATTCGACCCCTCATTATCCATCCCTTACGCCGCACATCACCCTTCCACAATTAGAGCACTCCCTCCACCTGTCTACCCCTCCTTTAAGCGCCATTAGCACGATTGAGCGTGCAGATCAACATACTTATAACATTTAAAAAAACAACCTCTCAAAAAAAGCAGCCAAACCTTTCAAACATTCGCTGCTAAAAACATACCCCGAAACCCCAATATCCGACCTCAACTATTCTACAAATAAGGGCATTTTATCCAACGACATTATTTTTTACACAAAGAGGAGAGCTCAATGGAGGAAAGCTTTTTACGCCCTGCTTTCTGTTTACTCATCCAGGAAAACAGCACATGGTCTCAAGATCATGATCAGCCCCTCCCCGCTTTACAATGCATCAGCTACAATCACCATTTATCATAATGGGATCATCCTCATGCAATCATCTGACCGAAACCTAATCCTATTAGACAACATCTTCCCTCTCATCAAAGATAAAGTCCTTAATCCCTTTCCCCCGCCACAGACATCCCTATTTCCATAACGCCCCCCATGTCCATGCTGATCACGCACCCCATGTCCACGCCGATAACCTCCCCAGGGCATTTTCCTACAAACCTATCCTTCCATACCCCCACCTCAACGCCAGGAGACATCCCAGTTTTTGAGACTCACACATACAACTCCTATCCTAGTATCCAATCAATTAACCTCCCTTACAATCAACCCCGCCCATGCCCCTAATATCAACGCACACCCTCTGATACATACCTCTCTGCCTTTGGCTATTTCTCTCTCCTCCTCCCCAGACAGCCTTACAGTTAGATCGCACTACGAAGACTCAGATCAATGCAACCCTCCCATCTACAAGCCAAACCCATCCACGCCCCTAATCTCGAAGCACACCCCTACGACACATACCTCTCCCCCTCCCTCTTTGGCTATTCCCCCCTCCTCCTCCCCAGAAAGCCTTACTTATAGACACAGACTCAGATCTCTGCCCCTCCAATCTACACCACAAACCCATCCACCTCTACCCTACCCCTAGACCAAACAATTAACACGCCTCCTACACCAGACCCTAGACTCGATTAAATCCTACTCTCATTACAGTTTATTAAAGATGACCTCCAAAAGCTACGGAACCTGATCTGGCAGCGACACAAGATTAGACGACATGCCGATGATAAGAACTGGAACTCTCAAAGCAACAGCCCCACACTCAAGCAGCAGAGGCATTTACGATCCCCTAAACATCCACCCCTAAGTTGGAGAACAGTACCTAACCGCAATTCCACAACGCGACCGTTCCTCAGGAAAAATACTCTAACTGCTAATGATTTATACTCCCATCTCTTTTCTTACCATCACCCCACACCCAGCCAAACCACAGCTGACCCGTTCAACCCTAATAAACCCTCCCAAATCGAAACCATCCATCACATGACACACAGAGGCCCTATTCACAACAATAGAGGTATAACCCTGGAGAACCTGATGCAAGTTCTATTAACACTGGAACCTCCTACTACCAAGAAGCCACGTCTCAAATGCATTCTACTTAATTGTAGATCAGCCTCAAAACACGCAGCTGACATAGCTGACCTAATTCTCACTCATGAACCGGACCTCCTATTTCTAACCGAAACATAGCGAAAGGAGATTTCCACGCCGATCCTAGACATTCTGGTTCCCCCTGATCATGACATCACCAGACTAGATAGACCTGATAGACTAGGAGGCGGTATTGCCTCATTCACCGGAACAGTCTTTCAGTGAACAGCTCACCTTCACTGGATCTATCCTGTGATATCTAAGCATTGTGATATGCTTAGATATCACAAGTAATAACAAACCTATTTGCTCATTGCACATATTTTACCACCCACCAGGCGATAACATCACCTTCATCGAGCAATTTATGGATATCGTGACCACTCATACTGGTCAACATAATACCCAAATATTCCTTGGCGATTTCAATCTGCACTGAAACGACCCTAACGACCCGGCAGTAAATAGCCTCAAAACATTCCTTTCCGTCCTTGACCTCACCCAAATCTGCAATAGCCCCACACATGTCAAAGGTTCAACCCTTGACTTGGTTATTGCCAACCCAGAAGCTATCCAGCTTAGTACAATCCTCCTATGTGATTGGTCCGATCATCATGCCATTATCTTCTTCATCAAGGAATCAGTTAAAATACGCTCAGTAAAACCTTCGAGACCTAAAATATGGAAGAGGATTCTAAAAAAAAAACAGACCTGTCCACATCCGCCAGTGTCAACCTACTGCTTCCCCCGGAAGACTTAACTGATGTTCAAGCTTTGACACAACACTACTTTAACTCCATGTCCTCGATCTTAGACACAACTGCACCTCTACAATTGAAAAGGATCTCCACAAAAGATTCTAAACCCTGGTATGACAGCAGACTCAACAAGGACAGCAAGCTCTTAGATTAGCTGAAAGGCGCTGGAGGTCATTGCCTTCCACGGATCATCTCAATCTGCTCCGATCCATCAGAAACTCGTATTATAGAAAGATCAGACATTCAAAAGCAAACTTTATAAAAAATCAGCTAGATCAAGCCAAGAACCGACCCAAAAAATTATTGCACTAGTTCAAACTCAATCTAGTGGCGTAGCTCACCCTCCCCAAGTTGGTCAAGGTACGCCACCCAGCTGTGAAAAATTTTCCTCCTTCACGAAAAAAACGGAACTCCTGAAAACTGACCTCCTTAAGGCCTCATTGGACCAGTCTAACACTCTGAAGGACTCGTCATCCCACATGCTAGCAACCCCAATCACCGGCTCATCTAAGCTCGCCCTCAAAAATAACGCCTCCTGGGCCACCTTCATAACCTATAGCGAAGAATCTATTCTAAAAGCACTCACGTCCTTGAACCCTCCAACCACTTTTCAGACCCCCTTCCTGCAAACTACCTTAAAGATCTCATACCAGCACTACTACCACTTTGGACAAAGATTATCAATGCCTCCTTAGTCCAAGGAACTATTCTTGCAATTCTCAAATTAGGACAAGTCTCCCCCATCCTAAAGAAAACCACAGCTGACCTCAAGTACCTAAATAACTACCAACCAATTTCCAACATCCCAACTCTGGCTAAACTTCTAGAAAAATGTGTTCTCAGCCAGCTAGACAACCACATCAACAACTTCCACCTGCTCAATAAATTCCAATCTGGTTTTCGGGCAGGACATAGTACTGAATCGGCTATGACCCACATAGTAGATGACGCTCTAAGAATCCTAGACCAGAACGAAACCTGCCTACTTATCCTGCTTGACTTATCTTCTGCCTTTGACACCGTCAAACATGATAATCTTCTAGATCTCCTGCAATACAGAATGGGTTTATCGGGGTCAGTTCTAAATTGGTTTACCTCTTTCCTTCTGAATAGATCCCAAAGGTTCAAGGTCAACCAATCTCTGTCCACGACCATCCCAGTCACATTAGGAGTTCCGTAGGGATCCTTCTTTTCACCTACACTGTTTAATCTATTCATCAAATATCCACTTTCACATGTACGCAGACGACACCCAACTATACCTAAAGAGAAATTCTCCAGATGACATCAAATCTCTCAACCTGACTTTACAAAATACTCAGTCATGGTTGACTGAAAACCATCTCAGACTAAATGCCCTCAAAACTGAATTCTTACTAATCACCCCACTCAATCAACCATCCAACATACATGAATGGCTTAAACAACTTACAGCGTTCAACTGCCAACCTCTTATAATAGATTCAGCAAAATCTCTGAGAGTAACTCTGGACAGTAACCTAAACATGCAAAAACACATAAGTGCTGCAGAAAAAGAAGCAAACTTTCAGATGAGCACTCTGAGAAAATGAAAACCCTTCCTCCCAGTAAACGACTTCAAGCTGGCAGCCAAAGCACTAGTAATTCCCAGACTAGAATATGTTAGTGTAACTCTCTGTGGACTCCCTAGATCTACAACTGCCCCCCTAAGAGGACCACTCAACTCAGGGGCCAGGCTCATCACAGGCTCCTAAAGAAATAGCCACATCTCCCCGGACTTCAAAGCGTTCAATTGGCTACCCTTCGAAACAAGAATTCAATTAAAAATTGCCTGCATGACGCATAAGGCCATCCATCACAAAACACTGAGTTATCTGGCCCAGAAACTGGAGCTTTCGTGTGGAAACAGATCATCCAGGAGTGCCAGCAACCTTCTTCTAAAGCCTCAAAGATTTGATAAGAAGATAGCATACAACCGCGCTTTCTCTGGTATTGCTCCAAGGATTTGGAATGCACTATCCCCAGAAACCAGACTTAACCCCTCAACTGCCTACTTCAAAAAAGAAGTCAAATCTCTTCTCATGTCGAAATGCACTTAAATATTGATGCAGACTCTTAGAACAACCAGCTGGAACATAAGACTTTATTTCTAAAATACTATGTTTCTTTTGTATATTGTCTCCTTTGTTTTACTATCTCTCTTGTAAAGCGTTCTGATACCCGCAAGGGTCATGTTCGCGCTATATAAAACCTTCAAAATATATATTTTTTAAATGTATTAAGATGGGTTTCCTGAAATAGGGCAAAGTGAATTCCCCATCTCTTAAGATAGGAATACACTTTATATCTTTTAGACACATTGTTTAGACCCCGGACATTCCAGGATACAGAATTATATTTCATGGAGGTCACCATGCAGAATAGTCAGGGATGGTGGTCACTGCAGGGGTGGCTCCTCCACGTGGGCGGAAGTGCATTGCCCCACTGCTTTGTCGCAGTGCGAGAAGCAGAAACATAAAATGGTATTATGAATACCATTTTATGTTTCTGCTTCTCGCACTGTGAGAAAGCAGAAGGGTTTGGTGGGTGGTGGGTGGTGGGTGGGGCGGACGTTTGGCCGGTCCTGCTCCAGGCAGGGGAGGAGTGACTTGCCCTCTGTTGTGGGCGCTGACTGTTTGGTCGGCCCCAGGGCCAACCAAACCAGTCATAGGCACTCTCCCGTTTTCTCCATGTAGGCTGCATGCAGCCTGCATGGAGAAATCGGCCTCCCCATAGACGCCTGTGTGGTCGGCATCCCAGCCAATTTCAACACTGCAATTGCAGCATTGTGATTGGCTTGAGGGAGGCTGCCTGCTTCCTGTGAGGAGCAGAGAGGAGGCGTGACGCGGGACCGGATGGGAAGGTAAGTTTAATTTTTTTAAATTAACCCACCCCCTCCCTGCGGTTACCCCCCGCCACCCCACCCGCGAGTCATGCCGGCCATGACTGGGTCACTGTAGCCCACATGACAGTGACACTTACTTGTTGTAATGCTAACCTAAAGCAGTAGACAGGGGTAACTGTACCTAAAACCCAGAACCTAATAAAACTAACCCAGTTCCCTATCCCCAGGATCAGAAGCAGACAACTTCTCATCCAAACCTGTTGGACATCATCCAACTCACGTGTATATATAACAAACTCAACAACAACAAAAAAGGGGGCGTGAAGCACTGTCTTCACAGCACACCATCTGAAAATTACAAACAGAATATTCACCTCATGCTAAAGCCCTACTCCAAAACCTCACATTACAGTATTCACTAGCCGCCTGATTCATCATGCTCCCGTTTTGCGAGGCCCTAATAGCGATTCATAGCGAATCGCTATTAAGGACTCGCAAAACGGGATTCATGTAGGAATATGCAAAAAAAGTGCGATTCCTTACAATTCCTTATTTGCGATTAGCTAATTGCTAATCGCAAATAAGGAATAACTCCCCATTCATTCCTATGGGCCAAAAGGCTCATAGGAATGAATGGGGAGTATTCCTTATTTGCGATTAGCAATTTGCTAATCGCAAATAAGATAGCGATTTGAAGGGTGCCAGGGGTGTCCACAGGACACCCTGTAGCACCCCTCAAATGTATTTTACACATGTGTTGCACACACACATGTCCAAAGGACATGTGTGTGTGTAACATGCAACTCAGAAAAATGCATTTAAATGCATTTTTCTGAGTTTTCGCAATTTACCACGAGGTCTGACCTCGCGGTAAATTGTGCCTAGAAATTGCGAATTCGCAAAAAAAAATAGGTTGATGAATTGCATTTAAGGAATCTCAAATAGAGATTTCTTAAATG
This sequence comes from Lissotriton vulgaris, assembly GCF_964263255.1. Lineage (NCBI taxonomy): Eukaryota > Metazoa > Chordata > Amphibia > Caudata > Salamandridae > Lissotriton > Lissotriton vulgaris. The sequence goes on along the minus strand of NC_141700.1, from coordinate 135,623,802 downwards.
TAATTCCTCGCAAAATTGCGAGATCGCAATTAGCGATTTTTACATTTGGGATGCTGAATCCCAATTGCAAAAATCGCTCTCGCAAAGGGCCAGATTCTGAGAATCTGGCTCTTTGCGAGCGCAAAAAAGCTTGATGAATCAGGCTGTAGGTTTCAGATCTCATCCGATGTGCCTGGAGTGATTTTAGGCAACAACACTGCAGAATTCTGAGACTAGACAGATGTTTCATCAGAGTCTGAGTGACACTGATCACTTTCTCTATTGAGTGCCCGTGAAGCTGCCTCCACACTACTCATGGCAGCTATCTCCTCTACAACCTGCCTTTGTTCATAGTGCACCTGTAACTGAGATGGAGCAGTTCCTTGAGCACCCAGGGGTACTCTTTTTAGGTGCTCTCCTGCTACGTTGGCTTTTCTTCAGTTTGAACTCATCTTTTTGTTGAGGAAGGCCATCTATCCATTCCCAAAGAGACTGTGGAGTAGTGAAAAATTGCACTTGCTCACCAAAGTTTACCCTCAGTTTGGCAGAGAACAACACAGCATACGATATACCAAGTAGGCAAATAAGTTTTTGGCATCTGTGAAGGAAGCCCTCTGCTTTTCGACTTAACGCAAGGAGTCTGGGAATAACATGACTTTATGTTTTCCAATCATAATATTTCCACAGAGCCTGGCTTGTGACAGAATGTGGTCAGGTCTCTATAATGTAATAGCTTTACAACTATTGGATGAGGAGCCGCACCAGGTAGCTGTAGCCTTGAGGGGACATGATGGGCATGCTCTTAAGGCATAGTATGTAGAGAGGCCCTCTGGGGCCACATTTTCTTTAATCCAAGCTTCTAAAAAGTCAATCAAATTTACAGCAGGGCCCTCAATATGTTACGGCACACCAATAATTCTTATATTATTTCAGCTGTGTTGGACTTGGCCCATTTTTCAGGGTCATCCCAGAATTTTTTGCCTTCTTCCTGTACTTTTTTCTGACCTGTTTTTGTTGGTTTCATGACTCTGGCCACTTTACCACTACTGATCAGTGCTAAAGTGCATGTGCTCTCTTTTGTAAACTTGGTAAGATTGTTCTACACCTGTTTAGCATATTTAATTTACCTGTAAGTTCCTTGTACAGTGGTATCCCATATACCCAGGGCCTGTAAATTAAATGAAACTAGTGGGCTTGCAGCACTACTTGTGCCAACAACTGGAGTAGCCTTTCAAACCAGTCTCAGGCCTCTGCCGCTGCAGGGCCTGCACACGCAGTTTACTACAGCAGTGAGGCGGCATGTAAAGTGGTTGCCACGTCTGAAACTCCCCTCTTACTACATATAAGCCAACGCTAAGGTAGGCTTTAGCTAGCCATATGGGCAGGGTGCTGTGTAGATAAAAGGTAGGACATGTGCCTTAACTGTGTGGCATGTCCTGATAGTGACAAACAGCCTATTTGGTTTCTCGCTCCTGTGAGGCTGCACTCTTATATATTTGCATTAGGGATTCCCTGATAAGTGCTTCAATGGTAATTCCTAACATGAGAGGGATAGCGCGACCATCTTTGGGATGTTTGTAATAGTAGTGATAAATCCCGCTTATTGGTGAAAGCGGATTTGTCATTACTATTATAGAAATGCCGCTTTTAGATGTGCAACACACAAACCATAACAGATGCCAGTACTGAGTTTTATTTGGCAATTAACTTTGAATTAGAGGCCAATGTAAATTTATCAATGGTCTCAACGAAAGGTGAATTTCTCCAAATTGTTTTTATTTTCAAACCTTATTTTTCATATACAATAAATACAGTCACAAAAAACATAACTCACCAATAGACAAAATACAACCTTACAAGACCTATTGTTATATCAATCCGTTACTTCATGTAAGACAACCCACACATTCAATCCTTTCTCACATCCGTTTCACATTCACAGCCGATTCATAACCCACTGCACACATTCATCCAGAAGCCCACGGGAGCAACCTAATTGAATTTACAGTTGTAAGAAAGGAATACCCCTGAGGGAAAGCTAAAGCGCACCCCGTAAACCCATAATAAAAATCTTTGAATCAATTGTAATGCACCACACTATAATCGACACTGTTAAACACCAAACTATGGGGCTGATTAGGATGGCGGACGGATCGCCACCGCCATGCAAGCGGTGGCGATCCGTCCGCCATCCTTGCCCGTCCGCCACCTATTTCCCCCCCGCCATATTACAATGGCGGGGGGACCGTGGCGGACGGGAAGACCGTCCGCCGCTTTTCCGCCGCGGTCGCCTTGCGACCGTGGCAGAAAAGGTCTAATATGGTGGCGGTGTCTATCGGACACCGCCAGCCATATTAGGATGGTTTGAGGGAAATGCCTTTCCGTGGGGGCAATGCCGCCACGAAAAGGCATACGGTCCTTGCTTTGGGGGCCCGTTGCAGGCCCCCAGGGTGAAGGGGGGGTGGGGGGTGCACATGCGTTTCACAGTACAACATGCATTTTTGACATTGCTTTCAGCACCGTCCGCCGCAATGTTAAAAATGCGGGATGCACCCGCCACAGCAAGGTCGCTTATTGGTGAAAGCGGATTTATCATTACTATTATAGAAATGTCACTTTTAGATGTGGGCATTTCTGTGTGCTTATGTGTCTTTGTGCCCTGCCTGGATGTGTATTAGCCGTCTGGTTTTGACTGACAGGAGGGAGGGGATTTGCATTCTCTCTAGACAGTCACAAGGGGGTGAGGTGTGTCCTGCCTTTCCTGGGAGACTCAGCTTGAGGCTGAATAGACTTTGGGCTGCATTTCGGGTAGCGGGACAAGTTTCCCTTGCACCTGAATAGGCCTGGTCTGCATTTGGAGTGGTGGTAGGAGTTGCACCTGCACATGAATATGGCTGTGCACGCCTTCTACAGTGCCGTCTCCGCCCCCTTGTGGAGTGTCTGGAGCAAGGGCTTGAAATGTGAATGGGATGATGTGCACTGTACAGTGTTTGAAGTGCCCCCAGTACAAAGACTTTCTGACTATAAGTACAGGGGCTGTGACCCCATGAATTGAGACACTGCATGGACTTGGAACCAGCCGCTGCTGGCTCTCCAGACTACACCTGGCCAGAAGGAACTGTTAGGCGGCCAGGAGGACGCACCATAGGACTCCCTTGCTATTGTGCCAGCCAATAGCCTGTGGGGCTACAAGAAGGAAAGCCACTCTTCTCTGCAAGTACCCCGATGTGCTGGCCTGCTGCCTAACTCTGCTGAGTGACCCCAGTTGTCATCCAGGGGCTGGGTAGGGCAGCCCTCCCTGTTTGCTGACAGCACATGGCAAGCACTTTGGGAGATTGTTCTGCACACTGCTTAAGCGAGGAAAGGGCGCTCCTTGATACCATGCAGTGTGTGTAGGGCGGCATTTCCTGTGGCGATGGAGCAACGGGAGGGGAGAGCTACTGCAGAAGAAGCACTCTCCCTCTCCCTGCTGTGTTGCCAGCATCGTTTCTGTGGGCCTGCAATCGGGGTTCTGCTACGTGGCCCGAGCTGCAGGACAACATCCAAGCAGCAAGGAATCTCGGCCCGGGAGTTCCTGCCTACGTCGGAAGAGGGCGGGATCCAGCCGCACATGGAAGGGACCGGAGCCTCACGGACTCCATTCAGGACAGTGAAAGCTGAGAAGAGGGAACATCGCATTGGAGCTCTTCAGCTGACCCACATGGTCGCGGGCAAAAGCCGTTTGCTCTGCTCACTCATGGGGAAGACCGAGACAGTCTCCCCGCAGATCACAGTGACAGTGCCCCCTCCTTGTTGGAGTGGTTGAGAAAAGAGAGTGCCTCCCACTTATATTTCAGAAAGCTCTTACTTATGAGCAACACATCCACTCGGATTAGATATGTTCGGTATGTTTATTTATACCATAAATTCAACCATCAATTCAGAAAATTCTGTACATTTCATGTCAGACAAAGAACACCAAATAATTAGCTCAAATTTTGAAACATACAAAAAGAAAAAATCACAAATACATCTACTGTACACAACAAAGCATGACATTAATTTTAGAAAAGTTCACAAAAAGTCAAAAAATGAGAACTACTTTTTACAGTAATAAACAAAGTCACAAATGAAAGGGGATATCACGATACATCAATTCATCAATTGTTGCACAACACTCGTTTTTCTAGGGTCGTGTTTGTTATATGTCTTGGATGCCTATTAGTTCTATCCCCTTTCTTGCCGACGCGTTTCGAACTTCGTACATCAGTTACGAGTTCTCTTCAGGGCCTTGTTATTACTATATGCCTGTGTGTAGAAAGGAAACGCTATTTAAAATCCAATCTTGGGTCTCATCTCCTAAGATCACTTAGGATCTACTGCACTATTTAAAAAAAGGGACGATTTACCTGGACAGTGGCCGGGTTTAACATATGTCTTGTTCTGGGTCATTGAAATTTCAGTCTGGAAAACGTTAAAAAACCAGTTTTAGAGTCAAGTACCAGTATTCACCCTGCAATCACATCGCATAGACGTTACAAGACATACCTTTAAAGTGGTTTTTGGTGCGGCGGGGCATCTCCCTAAGGTTCGGGGAAACTTCAGTCACCTGGGGGAGGGGCGAGGACGGAGTCAGTACAAACAGATTGAATCTATGTAGAAGCCAAAGCAAGTGGTTGTGGGGCTTCTCTTACCTCGTAAGGTGCCCCCTGGGCTTCGGGAGTGTTTTACTTTGGACCTAAGTGGATCGGTGGATTTTCCGTCACTGATCAACCGTGCCGCGTAATGACTCACAATTATTCTCCGGTCACATAAGCTATTGGAAAAAGGGAGGATTGGTATTACATATTGTTCCCTCTACAAAGCAGCCCGTCTCAATTGGGCGTATATTGTTTTCGCTCACCTCTCGCTCAGCGGTTCGCTTTCCAAATGACTCAATGTCGAGGGCGGCGGTGAGACTGCCCCGAGACTAAATGTGGTCACATGACCTTGGGTATTCTGGGAGTTGTAGTTCTAGTTACTCGCATGCATAATCCTGTAGTCCCCATTCCTCAAGGTGGGACCATAGGGCCTCACGGAGTCCTACTCAACCTGTGCTTCATAATCTGGACACCTCGGACAGAGTGTTCAATCCGTTTTGAGCGCTATTGAATTTTAAGATCAGATACGCCTCTTTCCTTAACAGGGTCTCCTCTATATCAATCGGGCCTTGGTTGCCTGATGGCGCTATCGTACAAAGTACGGTCCATTTGAAGTCCGTTTCACTGTGCTCTAGGTCGAGGAAGTGTTGGACCATGGGGGCGCTTAACACCTTCTTTTTTATGCGTGACCTGTGTTGGGTAATGCGACTATTGATCTGTTGTGTCGTCTTCCCTATATAGAGTTTCTGGCATGCGCAGGTGATAGCATATATCACGTTGCGGGTTCTGCAGTTAGAGAATCCATTGTTTTGATTTTTGACACCCCTATGTTCGAATTCGGACCCTTCGATTGTGGACTCACAAGATATACAGTTTCCACATCTATGGTGGCCTATTATTGGCTTGAGGCCCCATATTGACATGAGATCACTTTTGGGCTTGGGGGTCAACACATCGGCTCTAATAATACTTTGGCCAATACTCTTGTTCTTTTTATAGGCGAATATCGGTCGCGGGAACGGACATTCAAGTCCTTCCAAAAGATGCCAATTTTTCAACACCATTTGCCTCACTTTATGTGTGTCTGGCCCAAAGGTTGACACACAAACCAGTTTGTCCATTTCTGGCTTAACTGTTCGTTCAAGTAAGCACTCCCTGGGAGTATGGCGTGCCCTTTTCTTTGAATTATTCGCCTATAAAAAGAACAAGAGTATTGGCCAAAGTATTATTAGAGCCGATGTGTTGACCCCCAAGCCCAAAAGTGATCTCATGTCAATATGGGGCCTCAAGCCAATAATAGGCCACCATAGATGTGGAAACTGTATATCTTGTGAGTCCACAATCGAAGGGTCCGAATTCGAACATAGGGGTGTCAAAAATCAAAACAATGGATTCTCTAACTGCAGAACCCGCAACGTGATATATGCTATCACCTGCGCATGCCAGAAACTCTATATAGGGAAGACGACACAACAGATCAATAGTCGCATTACCCAACACAGGTCACGCATAAAAAAGAAGGTGTTAAGCGCCCCCATGGTCCAACACTTCCTCGACCTAGAGCACAGTGAAACGGACTTCAAATGGACCGTACTTTGTACGATAGCGCCATCAGGCAACCAAGGCCCGATTGATATAGAGGAGACCCTGTTAAGGAAAGAGGCGTATCTGATCTTAAAATTCAATAGCGCTCAAAACGGATTGAACACTCTGTCCGAGGTGTCCAGATTATGAAGCACAGGTTGAGTAGGACTCCGTGAGGCCCTATGGTCCCACCTTGAGGAATGGGGACTACAGGATTATGCATGCGAGTAACTAGAACTACAACTCCCAGAATACCCAAGGTCATGTGACCACATTTAGTCTCGGGGCAGTCTCACCGCCGCCCTCGACATTGAGTCATTTGGAAAGCGAACCGCTGAGCGAGAGGTGAGCGAAAACAATATACGCCCAATTGAGACGGGCTGCTTTGTAGAGGGAACAATATGTAATACCAATCCTCCCTTTTTCCAATAGCTTATGTGACCGGAGAATAATTGTGAGTCATTACGCGGCACGGTTGATCAGTGACGGAAAATCCACTGATCCACTTAGGTCCAAAGTAAAACACTCCCGAAGCCCAGGGGGCACCTTACGAGGTAAGAGAAGCCCCACAACCACTTGCTTTGGCTTCTACATAGATTCAATCTGTTTGTACTGACTCCGTCCTCGCCCCTCCCCCAGGTGACTGAAGTTTCCCCGAACCTTAGGGAGATGCCCCGCCGCACCAAAAACCACTTTAAAGGTATGTCTTGTAACGTCTATGCGATGTGATTGCAGGGTGAATACTGGTACTTGACTCTAAAACTGGTTTTTTAACGTTTTCCAGACTGAAATTTCAATGACCCAGAACAAGACATATGTTAAACCCGGCCACTGTCCAGGTAAATCGTCCCTTTTTTTAAATAGTGCAGTAGATCCTAAGTGATCTTAGGAGATGAGACCCAAGATTGGATTTTAAATAGCGTTTCCTTTCTACACACAGGCATATAGTAATAACAAGGCCCTGAAGAGAACTCGTAACTGATGTACGAAGTTCGAAACGCGTCGGCAAGAAAGGGGATAGAACTAATAGGCATCCAAGACATATAACAAACACGACCCTAGAAAAACGAGTGTTGTGCAACAATTGATGAATTGATGTATCGTGATATCCCCTTTCATTTGTGACTTTGTTTATTACTGTAAAAAGTAGTTCTCATTTTTTGACTTTTTGTGAACTTTTCTAAAATTAATGTCATGCTTTGTTGTGTACAGTAGATGTATTTGTGATTTTTTCTTTTTGTATGTTTCAAAATTTGAGCTAATTATTTGGTGTTCTTTGTCTGACATGAAATGTACAGAATTTTCTGAATTGATGGTTGAATTTATGGTATAAATAAACATACCGAACATATCTAATCCGAGTGGATGTGTTGCTCATAAGTAAGAGCTTTCTGAAATATAAGTGGGAGGCACTCTCTTTTCTCAACCACTATAGCTAAGGTCCAGCCTCTCCACTTGCTAAGGACCTAACTCCTTCACTCTAACAACCCTCCTTGTTGGATGCATACCTGGTGGGGGTTCCTGGCTGCCGGCCGTCCTCGGCACATGCCTACGGTGACGTTGGACATCCAGGGCCGTCTGCTGCATGCAAGGGGTTAAAGTGCTGCAACGTTGGTTGCCCCTCCCTCATTGCCCAGGGTATACCTGAGGAAGCAGGGCACTTGCACCGGATCTCAACATAGGAGCAGGGTGAGATCTTGACGGAGGCCTCCTGATTCCCAAGTCGGAGGGATCTCCCCAGCATTACCACATTCCCTGTGGTGGGTGGGCAGGTAGCCCAGGAGCCTACGAGAGGAAAGACAGTATTGCATAACACATAGTAAGAGCGCAGGTGCCGCTCTTAGTGGTCTGGTAACCCTTGGTGATGGGTATGCTGGTAATTCTTCTGTTTTGCCTCACTCTAATTGGCCCTGGGTCAAGACTGATTTGCATATGGCTGGGTCTGAACTGGGGTGGCTTGGTGGGCAAAATAACGATGGATTAAACCCAGATCTGTGACTGGGGGTGAATGTTTTGCCATTGTGCAACATTCCGTCCATCATCTTGTGCGTTTAACTTGTTTTCCATACCAGATAGCTTAGATTTCACAATATGTACTTGTATCTGTTTAATTTTGTGTTAGACTGTGGAGTTCATTATAGAACTTCTATGTGTTGTATTAAGTTTTGCTCTGTATATGTCGTTATTGGTAGTTTCGTTATTTGTATATAGCGCCTTCTCGCTTTTTTTCGGTTTGCATTTTTAACGCTTGATAATAATAAAGTAAAGTAGATTAAGCTGTAGGTGGACAGGCGGGAACAGTCAATGTATTGTTTTAGTTCACGACGCTGATCGTTCTGGCACGCTCCAGGCCATATGACTGGCTCTCTGCCAAGGAAGATGGCTGCCAGGAATGTTTTTAAAGTGTAGCAAAGAGGCGTGGTGGTCTCCTTGAGCTTACAGTGTCTGTGCTAGGGATCGCCTACAACAGTTCGGGGCCTACATCGCTGTAGGGAGTAGGAAGAGCATTCATCACGTGTGCAGGTCTGAGCTTAAGGTAAAAACCGGTTCAAACGAGGCCAAATATCCAAGTGCAACCGGGTGAGTCGAGAAAAATCAACGTGACTCGCGTAGGCTAAGTGTACTTTTATAGTTTTGGGAGGTTTTAGACTTTGCTACACGTCCTTTTGCGATACGACCTCTTTATGTTTTAATTACACAAAGCTTGTAGACATTGCTTTTGAGTTCCAGAAACGTATAGCTGATAAAATATGTATTGCTTTCTGCTATAGATAGTACCAACACACATAAAATTAGAATGAACATTTTATAATGGGCACAAGAGGAAGTAGAAACCTTGCACTTTGATCCAAATGTCTTGCACGCACTTTGTTTCCCTTCCCACGTTCACATGTGGGTCTTTCTCCCATGCCATCACGGAAACAGGCTTTGCAGCCCCGGAAGACCGGTAAAAAAAATCGACAGCAAACACACGTGTTGACAAATCGATCTCAAACGTGGGCTGCACAAGATTGTGTGCTGGGACTTGCTGCCCTACACCTTTATTACGCCTCATCGAAGTGAAAGGTACATGTAGCATGAATAGTAAAAATAAATACAGACAACCTTTGTCCCGCAGTAAACACGACTGAAGCTTTTCCTAGCTTGCCTTCAGTTTGGTGCTGCGGGTGTGCCACCTCTACAGCATCTGGAGGTGGGCGAGCCACTGAAAAGCTGGAGCCAGGCTCGAGCCTGAAGCCGGGCTCTGTCTGGCTCAGCTTTAGGTCATGTTGGACCCTCGAGCCCAAAACGAGCCGAGCATTCACGTGGCGTCTGCCTCACTCCCTCCCTCTGCCGGGGGTGGGGAGTTCCTGGCAGAGTTGCAGCTACAGAACTCGGGAACCGGGATTGAGTCTGGGCATTGGCTCGGTATCGTGTGATCCTGGTCAAATCACGTAATCGCCCCATGGCTATGAATAATGCATATGGCCTTGTTTAATGTAACTGGTGCTCAGGTAAAGCAATTGAATACTTTCGGGTTGAGTTCACACTACATTATAAACACTGCAGAATGCACCAAGAAGTAAAAACAAAGCCTCAACATACGGAATGACAAATAGATACCCATTTACTGGCTGTTTTGTACAGAGTGGAACTGGAAAAGCCTGATAAGTTGGGTCATCCCTGCTTAAATTGTGTGATCTTAGGCAAATATTTTATTTCACCAACATTCTTTTTTCCTACCTTATCGCGTATGAAGAGCACTTTCGAGCATGTGAGCTCAGCGTACCAGCTGTACAAAACTATCAACTTTAATACGTTTTTAGGTCGAGCTGACCTAGCTTTCAATGCGAAAGCATTGAAAGCTGTCAGCAAAGACAACTAATGTTGCCCGTATTTGGGAAAGTGGACACGAGAGGGTGCACGAGCGCAGACGCGGATTTCACCTCGTGGGCGCGCACGTCGCCGCGCCCCTCTCGTGTCTCATTCCCTTGCGCAAACACGCATTGAAAGCTGTCAGCAAAGACAACTAATGTTGCCCGTATTTGGGAAAGTGGACACGAGAGGGTGCACGAGCGCAGACGCGGATTTCACCTCGTGGGCGAGCACGTCGCCGTGCCCCTCTCGTGTCTCATTCCCTTGCGCAAACACACTCCACACTCACGCATGCGCACATACACAGCCACACACACTGCATACACACACGCAGACCCACGCGCACACACACAGACACATTCGAACAGACACACGCGCGTACAGCCCCCTCCCCTCTCCTCCCCTCCCCTCCCACTCACCGGGCTCTTTCAGAGTGTTCCGTGTCTCCTCTGCAGCGCTGGCCGGAGTCGGCCGGCTTCACTGCTTCCTCGGCGGCGGCGGGCGGGACTTCCTGCTGGATTGCAGGCCCCGCCCCCGTCTCGGCCAAAAGTGCCTGACTTCCGGTTTTCACGGAGCAGGGCTGCGGCGGTGATTTCTTTTGGGGGCAAGAGCGGTAGGCACCCTCGAATTCGCGCAGCCAATGCGTGTTAGGTTGTGTAATTGATGTTTGAATTAGTTAGACATATTGTAAGTTGATTCAATGGCACCCTAAAAAAGACGACGGCGCTTTGAGCTACTATTTTTTGGGGTGGCCTGATAATGTTAGGGGTATGCGTTTGAATATCGTCTTTTTGGTGCCAGCGCATCATTGATTGATTAATGCTCATTTCTCATTTGCCGCTCACATCAATGATTACTTTTGTGAACTTCAACAATGTTTTTATTTCCCGGGTAGTTGGTGCTTGTTGCTATTGATGTTGCGCGCCGGTGCTATTAGCAGGAAAATCCAATGTGATAGGTAGAAAGCTTGAATTTATCCCCGCCACTGGTAATTGCTGAGGCCACCTTCCGTTTTCTTATTGATATGCCCTCGTGCAGATTCCTCCCCATAAGAATATCCAGAGGTGGTTCCTCCATTAACGTGGAGGAACGTCGCCCCACTGTTTTAAAGGCCCCCCCAAGTTTCGGGACGTGGGTGGGGCCGCTGCTGACTGGACGCAGCAGTAAGACGTGATGGGCAGGGCACACCCACAAGCTAGGGGATGCTGCTTTAAAGTGTTTGTTACCTCAGAACGATGAAAGGCTGAGTTGGACCTTCAGCATCCAAAGCGGTGCCCACGAGTCACACGCAGTTCTTAAGAAGGGTTGACTTAGCTCACGGAGTCATCAGGCATGGTGTTGGATTGGTCCCAGTTTTGTGAACAGAGTAAATCTCCCCGCCTCAGTTCTCCACTGCAGGACAGGAAAGGGAAGCAGGGACCAGCCCTATGCAAAACCTTGGGGCCTTTTTCCCCTCTCCTGGAAACATTCTTCGGGGTCCACACATTTTTGTGTTCTTTGACAAGGGATAGTCAAACTGAACCACAACACAGTAGTCTTTGTCGCACACTTGGATGGGTATTCCTATCACTGCGCGAGGAATTCATCAGCACTCAATGGCATGCAGGCGGGGCGTTCCCACCCTCCTCTCTGGGGCACTTAGTGTGTGGTGAGTTCAGAGCCAACAGCAAGCAGGCGAGGTGAAGTGCGATTTGTTCCTACCATAGACTCTGGGAAGCTTCATAACGGAGTAGTGAGTTTAAATATCCTGCCACGGAATATCTTGAAGGTAAGCGAGTATACATAGACCAGTATGGATGCACTGTTCTTACCTCCAACTACATGTACCTTGACAATCTTCAAGGTACGTAGATGTTAAGCATAATAAATATACAATTGCCTATACATACTTTCAGATTGTTTTCTTAGTCATATTGGTTTGGTAGTATGTATTTTATTCTGGCCGATATATTTTGTAGCAGAATCTGTGCATAATGTTCTTTCTGTCGAACCTTCTGATACCAGTCAGCCGCGCAGGGTCGGGGCGAGCAGTGTGCTCACAGAAGTCTTGCTAGACCCTTATCAGACAGGAGGAGCTGGGAAAAAACACCGGTCATGGAAGAGAACTCATTCTGTACTCACAATGCAATATTAGTATTGGCAAAAATGTGTAACGAGTCGCCACAATAATAGTATTTATTTAAAACGTAACCTCCCTGCATCTCAGAAGGGTTGTGTTCTTTTCCCTTTGCCTGTCTGTGCACAGTCAAGAAGTCTCTTTTGATCTATCTCACTGGCAGGAAGGAGCCTGGGCTCAAGGGCCGGATTGTGATTGCGTAACATGAAGTTCATAAACAACAAGCAAGTGTCATGGGGGGGTGGTGAGGGCTCGCCTCATGGTTTGGACCCTATGCAACACACACTCCACACAATACCACTCAGTGCCACAATTATATGCTACATAATTATACTCTACTGAATGCAACACACTCCACACAATACCACTCAGTGCCACATAATTATGCTTCATAACTACATTGCACTCAATGCAACATACACTCCAAATACCACTCAGTGCCACATAATTACACTGCACTCAATGCAAAATACACTCCAAATACCACTCAGTGCCACATAATTACACGCCACATAATTACACTCTACTGATTAGACTGCGCTCAATGCAACATACACTCCAAATACCACTCAGTGCCACATAATTACACGCCACATGATTACACTCTACTGATTAGACTGCACTCAATGCAACATACACTCCAAATACAACTCAGTGCCACATAATTACACACCACATAATTACACTGCACTCAATGCAACATACACTCCAAATACAACTTAGTGCCACATAATTACACGCCACATAATTACACTGCACTCAATGCAACATGCACTCCAAATACCACTCAGTGCCACATAATTACACGCCACATAATTACACTGCACTCAACATCTAAGTCACGTAAATACAACACATATTGCATTACAAATGCTATAGGTGTCACATTTGCGAAAGTTAAAACTATTGGCATTGTAAATGACAAAGCTATTAATTTTGGTATTTTCAAAACCAACAGATAAATATAAAATGTGTCATTTACAATACCAACAGCTCAAACTTTCCTAATGCGAGACCTATTGCATTGCAAATGCTTGTTCTGTAATGTCAAAGCTACCACACGTTAAAAGAAATACACTTTTTAATTTTTGAAGAGACTTTATCATATTTTACGTGTTTTTTCGTATGGTATACATAACACATATTGGGGGCCAAACTCTTACTACGCAGTGGAAAGGACTTAGCCAGCCACCCTCCCACCTGGCATGGTCCCTGCTTCTGATCCCAACCAGGTTGGGGGAGCCTCCCTTGGCCCGATGGACCCCGTCACGGGCACCCGGACCCTCGCCAGGCTGCAGGACGGGGGCTCCCGCACCACAGGGTCGGCTCAGCTTGTGCACGGGCTCTAAGATCCAAGCCAGACCCTTCGCTCGGCTCTGGCTCAGCTCTCCCTGTAAATTTGTTGGCTCGCCCACCTCTAGCATTCGGGGCGTATTCTCAGGACAGAAGTTAAGCTGCCTAGAAAGTTAGGATGTTAGTTGATGATCAGCAGGAGTAGGTGTCCTGAGACTGATTACCTGATGCACTTCATCACTGTAAATGAGCTTGAGCGAGCAAAATGGAGTCAGTGGGTGTTGTGAGTAAGGGAAAAGGCACACTAGAAAACACATGCACTTTGAAGGAGTGCTGAAAAAAACAAAAAGCCAAGTATTGGCAAAGCCAAGTATTGGCAAAGCCAATAGGTCTTGAAAATCCTAAGCTACTGGCGTTGAAGTGTGAAGAAGTGTGGCTCAATGGTTAGAGCGGCAGACCTTGATGCAGAGCTCAGGCCCGGGACCAGGGTTCGATTCCTGCCTCGGCGGGTATCGGGCTCATAAATTCCTCTGACCTGATATTCTTGCCTCAGCGCCTATTCTAATCATGGGCCCCCACGCTGCAACTCTGCTTGCTTAATCTCCACAACGGCCGCCAACAGTGCTGGGGATGCCTGGTTTCACCATGGGGGTGTCCAGGAGTGGAGACTTCACAAGGAAAGCCAGGAAGGGCAGGAAGGGTTCCCCAGCGGTATGAGTACCTGCGCCGGGAGACCCTTGTTGGGTAGCTGTGCGCTATACAAGTACACAAACATTTACATTTACAGTTGTCAAGGTCAATGCCTTTTAGCCTGGTTGAATAGCAGCACAGCCTCTGCTCAGCAAGGCTTAAAGTCGTGTATAAAAAGCCTATGTGCTGCATTCTGAACTCGCATATTTGAATGCACTTTCATGCACGAAAACAAAGAAAAAGGTTTTGGTGAAATAAAATATGTGGGCACGAGCACACTGCACTGCAGTCTGAACTCACATGTTTGGAAGCACTTTCATGCGCAATAATGAAGAATAACGTTTTTGGTGAACGAAATTATTTTGTCAAGAGCACACAAGGAGCAACACTTGAAGAAACTGAAACAAAGCGTCCAAGCAGAGGCTGCCTGAGGCCAGCGGCATCAGCTGGTCCTTGGCCTGGCCATGTGCAGGGCGCGTGCCCAGTCCCCAACATCAGGCCTTTCTGTGTGCTTGGGCTGTAGTGTGCTCTGTTGGGACTCACTGGCCAGAGGCTTGCAAATATGTTTAAATGAGAAGGGCATGGCGAGGGAGCTGGGAGAGTGAAAATTAAATGAAAGTTAAAGAAAAAAAAATAAGAGGACATGGTGTAAAATGTAAATTGATACTAGTATAGTGCACTACTCACCTGCAAGGGTCTCAAGGCGCTTGTACTCATACCGCTGTGGAACCCATCCTGGCTTTCCCTGTGAGGCGTCCACTCCTGGGCACCCCCAAGGTGGAGGCCAGGCATCCTTAGCGTTGTGGGGGCCGTTGTGGAGATTAAGCAAGCTATTGCCCAGAGTTGCAGAGTGGAACTCCATGATTGGAATAGGCACCGAGGCGAGAATTATCAGGTCCGTGGAATTTTGAGCCCAAGACCCGCCGAGGCGGGGAATTGAACCCTGGTCCCGGGCTAGACCTCTGCATCAGGGTCTGCCGCTCCAACCATTGAGCCACACTTCGCCTGGCTTGATAGACAACATACCTTGTGAAGCATCATTTTAAAAGCCTTGCTACATTTCAGAATGTCGGTTTCTATTTCAACTTTTTTTTTTTAAATAATGGGACACCATGAGCAAAGTTATAAAACGGAACAGAAACGTCGCGAGGGCTGTTAAAGGAGGTGAATATTAAAGCCGATCTGCGAAGGAAAAGAAGCAACAGGATTGGGCAGGTGGGGGGGCAAACCAGTGAAAGAAAACACGAGAAAAAAAGCATAAGGACAACGAAAAAGGAAGCTCCTAAAATAGGAGCAGTGGATGGACAGGATGAATTGACAACAACATATGCCCTGCAGGTTGCCCACCGATGTCTGAAGCCAGCGCTCTAACCCACCGGTCTACCTGATTCGCTTTAAGCACGTCTGTGATCACTTGCCTCAGCAAAGACCTGCAACGGGTCCCCACGGCTGATCTGGAGCAGGTTTCCCAGGAAGGGCAGCGGGACGGGCCCTGGGGGTCGCCGGCGCGAGGGATACCACAGCCTCCGGAGCTCCAGCAGCAGCAGGAGGACGCCTCCGCCCAGCAGCACCGACAGCCAGGCCGGACAGTCCGCCCAGGCGAGAGAGGCCATCTCCGGGTCCTGGCGCGCGCGCTCACTGCGTACTGCAAGCGCGCAGCCCGAAGCAACAAAAACAATTAAATAAAAATAAACTCGACCAGGACGGCACCTGCGATAGAAACACAAATGGCACAATAAGAAATAGAAATTTCGCAAAGTGTATTCACAAAGTCAGAAAATGGGCCCAATAATGAAGTTACCGCAGGCTGGAATAAACAGACGCGCACTGACAACGCCGCTTGTTCTCAGCACCGAACAACCAACTTTCCCAGCGTAAAGTCCAATATAAGGGCGCGTAAGTATTTAAGCCACGTGATCTCGAGAGCCAATGCTAAACGAAAAGAACTTGACAGGTATCTGCAAAACAAGAGAATAAGTGTTATCAATGCCAAACATTTTGGCTCTGGTGCAGTAACACGCGCTACACAGGCACCGAGCAGGCATCGGGCGTTTCCCTCTCGCACAGAGGCGATGGCACAGACAACTCTACGGAAGCAACTCCCAGAGAGGGCAGCTCCAGCCTGCGCAGGAGAGGGGGCGGCTTTCCTGCTCCTGGACAAAGCTTTACCAGCCCAGACTATGCTATAAAAAGTGTCGGGTGCACGACAGTTGCAGTTAGGGCCACTGGTATTCAGTGATTGTGCAGCCCTGGCATTTTCCGCATAATTACGGTTTTGCAAAACCTGCCACATAATCCCTCAACTTCTGCATACTTTGCAGAATTTAACTTACGTTCGTTTCCAGTTCACATGAATCAAAAAGTTACTAAACATACTTCCACACGTGTTGCCGCACTGTGACTGGCCCTTTACCGCATAGTGACAGGTCATCTTTCTTTAGCTGATAACGGTATTTATGTGTTTAACTGATACTAAAGCGGTACAGCCTCTTCCCAGATAGTGTTAACATTGTAACACTGATAAAATAGGGACGTAATGGAGCCTCAACGTTTGCATTTTCTTTCTGCTGATTTAGTTAACCTCGCCACATAATTCGTTGTTTCTCTGCTGCATAAATCCAGGGGCCCTGGCTGAAGCATAGGTAGCAGCAGGTGAAGCCTTGTGCTACACCTACCCAACATATAATATTTTGGCTGTCAAGCCGATACCGCCCTACTCTGTCTTACAACCCAATGTTGTTGGGCTGTATCCATGCAATGCTGCTACAGTGCGCATTAGAAGGTTGCTCCGCATCTGTTCTGTACCATGTATTATCAGAAGCGGGGTTGCCAGCCACACATTTTTATAGTGTTTGTCATCTCAGCTAGAGGATTATTGTGGATGTACCCCAGTGCTGCATCTCATCATCAGAAAACCGGGCACTGGTATGTTTGGTGAGTGGGATACTCGGTCAAGATATGGTGGATATGTGGAAGTGTGTCTGATTGTGCTGGTCCTCTAGTGGCTGGGCTTCTGCAGGTGAGGCTGGGAAATGTAGTTTTACAGGCATGAGTGCGTATTTTCCATTGTCCTGTGTGCCATCTCTTCTCACTCCCAGTCTTCGCTGTCTCAACATGTAAATCTAGTAACAATTAATAGTTGATAAATATTACATTTTTAAGTGAACATAGACATATATATGATTCAAAACATTGTAAATTCATTCAACCACTGTAATGTAAAATACATTTAAATACATCCAAACTTTACATTTCTTTAATAAACTATAGAAATATTAAAAAACTATTTATAAAATTTAATGGAAAAAATCTGAAATATAATTTTTGATTAGAATCCTACGAACATTTAAAACATAATCTTTACAGTACGGGTGTCATATGCTATTATAACTTCAGCTCAAAAAACACCTTGGGAAGTGTATCTGTTTTGGGGGTTCAGATCAGGCGTGCAACAGCCATTGGGCTAAAAAGCAATTCAACCCTCACCTAAACCCGTTGTGCATCTTATTCTGAGCGCCTGCAGCTTCCAGGACACACAAAGGTCTTCGCTGATGTGCGTTGGGCTGCACCGGAGATGTGGTCTCAATCACAGCAAATATTTTGCAGTGTATCCACTTCAGATGTCTGTGTGTAACCAATCACAGAACTGAACTCTGGTTGGTGCATTGAGGAAGAGGGACATGGGTATTCATAGAGCTACAAGGTCCGACCCTGTAACTTAAAGCACTGTGAATATGCAAGTCATTATTTAAAAATTGTATCCCACACAGTCTGAGATAGGGTCCTGAAAAATATACAAAGGATGTAGGTAGTCCCAGATTGCTAACATTTTGCACAAAGTAATACAAAGTAGCACAATGCACTACTTTGATTTACTTCCCATCAAGGGGGCATGCCAGAGGTGGTACGTGGGCTGCACCGTACAGTACTCATGCAAAGTGCAAAAATATTAAAGAATATTCTTTTTACTGGAAGGCTCCCCTTTCTGTAGGAACAGTACGCTTGGATCATGCAGACATCCTTGCACTATAGTGAAAGAGTAAACATGGCCGTTTTTACCCACTCAAATCTCATGGTGATTTAATTGTGGACTTGCATGTCAATGTCAGATAGGGGGAGGCGGGGACAATGCTGGGGGTCCGGGTCCTATAGAAAAAGTATGCTTGGATCATGCAGACATCCTGGCACTATAGTGGAAGAGTGTGTGCATGGTGCAAGTCGGCTTAAAGTGCGCCAGCGCAGGGAGAGAAGAAAACAGGGACACATCTCAGTAGGCATACAGCTGTTATGCTCTATCTCTGACACGACGCAGCAAATTTGGTTTGCTGCGCTGCATTGCATGAAAAGATTGCAAACCTGTTCTTTTGTATTTAATGTATAGCAAGTTTGTTAAAATCAGTGGTCGAAGAGGGCGGGGAACAGCAGGGCATGGCGTGCACCTACGTCTTTCATTTAACCGAGTCCGCTCCCCTACTTTTTAGGGCTCGGCCTACGTCACCACGAAGTGGGGCGGAGCTTCGAGCTCTTATGTTAAAAAAGAAAAAAAAAAGGTTTCTTTAGGGCTCGGGCCAGATAGATTCCTTAGTGCGCGTGCTTTTGTTATGGCATCTGCATAGTGATTCGTCTTCGCTGTGCTGTCCTTTTAGTAGCCTTGACACGATAGGCTATATGTAATTTTCGTCCGCCATTTGTGGCATTTTCTGTGTGGTTACGAGCACGGCCGTCCATAAATATCAATTAGGAGCTGTCAGGGAGGTGCTGTAATGGAATCCAGATGCTGTGGGCGCGTTCACCATTCTGCAGTGCGTTTTGGTGGGCGCGCGCTATGCATTATTTTGTTGCTCCTTTCATCTCCGGTTTACTCGGCTAATTTAAATGTTTGAATAGCTGAAATGCTTTCACCGAAATTTAAAATGTTTGTTTGGAATAAAAGGTTTACACTTTTCAGCCAGCTTGCACCTCCTTGTTTGAACACGGAATGTAAAGCGAGTTTGTTTTAGAGCACTGATAGCCCTGTGAGGTGATACTTCAGGGTCGATGTGGTGGGTGCTTCGGGCTGGCTTGCCAGTTTGTTTATTTAAGTGGCTGACATGGTAAGTGGAATAACGAGTGAAGAACACAGTACCAGCTGTGTATTTGACTGTCACTCTGAGCTCCGATAAAAATAAGTGGGAAAGTGCAATTTCGGATGATATTGAACATTCACTCATTCCAACAATTATGCATTTAAAAAGATTTTAACTTTCAGGCTTATTGTGAACATTTGAGGGTTACGGGTGGTGTTAGACGGACCGGGAGGGTCGGCCGAGGATAAGGGGAGAGGTCTCCGGGGAGAGCCGTCTCCAGCGATCGTACAGACAAGTAACTTCCCCCCCACAGACGGCCTCCACACCAGGATAAGGTTCAACGATACTTTATCAGCAATTCTTTAGGTACGGTAAAATGATACAAGGAGGTCTGGACTCAGGGGTCCCCTCGATTCTGGTCTCTGGATTGGGAAAAGGGTAGCGGGACAGTCTTGTTACCAATAGATGAAAATAGCTCTCAATCCTCGAGCTCGGCGTTCTAGATGATCGGGCCGCGGCGGAGCCCGCAGGTCCCGAGATGGATGAAGGAAGCGACGGTCCGCGGCGGAGCCAGCAGGTCCCGATGAAGATGGTGGTTACAAACGGTCCGCGGCCACGCCAGCAGGTCCCGACGACGATGAAGGTTACGAAGGTTGCGGTAGCGCCAGCAGGCAGGACGATGGTTCGCAAGGCAGGGCTACGGCAGCGCCAGTAGTCCGTCAAGGATGAGTTCTTCACTGCGTCTCTCGACTCCAGGATACAACTGCCTTCCTGCTCTGGAGCTGCCCCAGTTATAGGGCTGGTGCCCTTTGATGTCCGGACCCTCGCACTTGGAGGTTGGGGGGTCCGGGATGAAGGGGTCCAGACACCCAGCAGGGGGGTGGAGCCAGCGCCCGGGGAGGTTGTGGGCGAGCGGCACCTGGCGGGGGAGAACCATCGACACCTCTTTCTCCCATTGACCTGCCTAGTAGTCCGCTCACCTCCTGGGTGGATGGTGGTGCCGGGATGTCTGAGGCCTGGCCAGGTCCAGGGTTGGGGTCGATCGGGGGCCACGCGGCCTCGTGGCGGAGTGTCCAAGATGGCGCCCAGGCTGGGCGCGCGGGCCAGTAGTGGATCGGGCCCACGAGGTCGATATGTTCAGAGGCAAGGGTCCCGGAGGGGACGGAAAACGTGAAGTGGTGGTGTGTGACACTTGAGGGACCGGGCTCGGGCCTGGTCGGGCAGAGGGGGAGCGGCCCTTCACGTGGCCTGTCCAACATGCGTCCCCCCCAGCTGAAGGCGGGGAGAGTCACCCATCCTCTTGGGGACTCTCCTCGTCGAGGCGGAAAAACCGGGACAGGCCATCTGCGTTGGCGTGATCTGGCCCAGGCCGGTGTTCAACAGTGAAGTCCATCCCTTGTAGGGAGATGGACCAACGTAGTAATTTTGGGTTCTCCCCCCGCATCTGCATCAGCCACTGCAGGGGTCGATGGTCGGTCTGCACCCGGAAGTGTGTGCCAAAGAGGTAGGGCCGGAGCTTTTTGAGGGCCCATACCACGGAGAAGGCCTCCCTCTCGATGGTGCTCCAGCGTTGTTCTCGAGGTAGGAGTCGCCTGCTGATGAAGGCCACTGGCTGATCAAGGCCTTCGGTGTTCAATTGAGACAGGACCGCCCCAATGCCGTGGTCGGAGGCATCCGTCTGGACGACGAATTCCCGGGTGTAGTCGGGGGCCTGGAGCACAGGGGCGGAGCACATGGCGGCCTTCAGTTGTTCGAAGGCTGTTTGACAATCTGGGGTCCAGTTGACCTTCTTGGGTTGATTTTTGGACGTGAGCTCTGTGAGGGGCCCCACTATGGTACCATAGTCTTTCACGAACCGTCTGTAATAGCCCGTGAGTCCCAGAAAGGCGCGTACCTCGGTCTGGGTGATGGGGGGCTGCCAGGACTGGATGGCGGCAATCTTGAGCTGCAGCGGGGCCACCAGGCCGCTTCCCACCTGGTGTCCGAGGTAGGTTACGGACCCCTGACCAATTTGGCATTTGCTGGCCTTGATCGTGAGGCCAGCTTGCTGAAGGGCCTGTAGCACCGCTCGGAGGTGGTGGAGGTGGTCGGACCAATGGTGGCTGTACACAGCGATGTCGTCTAGGTAGGCGGCGCTGAATCCTTCGAGCCCGGCCAAGACCTGGTTGACTAGCCGCTGAAATGTTGCTGGGGCATTCTTCATGCCGAAGGGCATGACCTTGAAATGATAATGGCCATCAGGAGTGGAAAATGCAGATCACTCTTGGGCCCGGGGTGTGAGGCCGATCTGCCAGTAGCCCGCCGTCAGGTCGAAAACACTGAGGTAGCGGGCAGCTCCCAGGCGGTCAATTAGCTCGTCGGCGCGGGGGATGGGGTGTGCGTCCGTTCTGGTGACCGCATTCAAGCCCCGGTAGTCGACGCAGAACCGGAGTTCCGGTGTGGTGCCGGGAGTGGCTGCTTTGGGGACCAGTACTACTGGGCTGGCCCAGGGGCTGTCTGAGGGCTCAATGACCCCGAGGGTGAGCATTTTGGTTACTTCTTCCTGGATGCAGGCCCGTACCCGATCTGGTACGCGGTAGGCCCGGTGGCGGATAGGGGGGCTGTCCCCCGTGTCCACGTTGTGCACACACCAGGAAGTGACACCTGGGGTGAGGGAAAACAGGCCGGCGAACTGCAACAGAAGGTCTCGACACTCTTGGCGTTGGTCCAGGGTGAGGGCCTCCGAGAGTCGGACCCCATCCACGGAGCCATCTTTCTCCCGAGTCCGTAGGAGGTCAGGGAGGGGTTCGGAGTCTTCTTCGGCTCCATTGTCTGTGGCCATCAGGAGGCTGAGTTCTGAACGCACAAAGTGGGGTTTCAGCCTATTAGCGTGGAGGACTCGGAGGGGGTTCCGCGAAGACTCCATGTCGATGAGATAGGTGACAGGACCCTTGCGCTCGACTACTTTGAAGGGCCCCGTCCACTTGTCTTGCAGGGCGCAGGGTTCGGTGGGGGACATCACCCATACCTGTTGTCCGGGTTCAAATTCGATGGAGGAGGCATTTTGGTCATACCACTTTTTCATGTCCTCTTGACTGACCTCCAAGTTTGCTTTTGCCAGCTCTCTGAACCGTCGGGTCTGGTTGCGGAGGGTTAGGAGGTATTTGAAGACATCTGGAGGGTTCTTTAGAGGGGGCATTTCCCAGCCTTCCTTGACTAGATTGAGAGGCCCCCGTACGGGGTGTCCATACAATAACTCAAACGGGCTGAAGCCGAGGGACTTCTGGTACTGTGGGCAATTTGGGTCGTTTGCATAGTGGCCGACTCGTTGGCATCGGTGACACGTGACATTGGCTCTGTATCCCGGTCGCGCCGGGGTGCTGCCCCGGTTGGCCGGGGGAGTGGTGCTGGTAGCGGGGGCGACCGGAGCGTTGTCTCTTCCTCGCCCTTGGCCCCCTCCTCCTCCTCGGGGACGGTGCTGACCGTTGTTGTTCCGGTTCTGTTCATAGGATCCATTTCGGCCCACTCTGGTGATTTCCCACCGGTCAGCCTCGGCTGCGAGCTGCCGTGGATCAGTCAATTTGCTGTCGAGGAGGTGCTGCCGGAGCTCAATGAAGCAATTGTTTGATAGATGCTCCCACACCATGAGATTGAAGAGTTGTTCGTAAGTTGTGACATTGCTTCCTTTGATCCAGCCCTCGAAGGCTCGGCTAAAATAGTTCACGTAGTCCACCCAAGTTGTACCCGGGATGCGGGTGCAGTCTCGGAACCTCTGACGGTACATCTCGGGTGTGAGCCCATAGCGGGTGAGGAGGGCAGCTTTCATGTGGTCATAGGAGGTCATCTGATGGTCCGGGAGCTGTAGCAGGGCATCGCGGCCCTCATTGAGGAATCTCCCCCATAGACCGGCTCCCCAGTCGCTTCGATCGATCCGGTGGGCGGTCATAGCGATTTCGTAGGCCTTGAACCATTGCTGGATGTCGTCCTCTCGGAAGTATTCTCGAACGACATCCTTGGGTATGTGTACCTTTTTCTCTGTTGCCCCTGGGTCGCGGGGTTGCTCGGGCACCCCTAATTCTTTGTTCTGCTTGCGTAAGTCTATCTCAGCTAGTTTGCGCTCGTGTTCATACGCCAGCCTCTTTTCCTCGAGCTCCCTTTGTCTCTGTTTTTCCTCTCTTTCTTCTCGGAGACGCAGGTGCTCTAAGCTTAGTTTTTGTTCGGCCAATTTAAGTTCAACATCCATTTTGAGCCGGGCCATTTCTAGTTCATGTAGTCGTGTTCTTTCTCGTTCCTGGATCTCGTCTTGCGAGAGACCCGTTCTTCGCTCCTCGGGGGCCGTGGTGTTTTTTTCTACTGCTGCGATGTTTTGGTCGGTGGTTCCCACGGCCCCGGTTTCTGGCCAGGACTCTAGGGCATGCTTGAAATCGTCTTTGGTACTTAGACCGGTGGTAGCGATACCTAGTTCGATGCAGAATTGTTTTAGTTCACGATGGCTGTACTCGTCCAATTTCTCCATCTGAAATTTCTCGGTGGATCCGCTTTCTTTGGTTGTCATCGTGATTTCGTCGTGGGGTGAGCTACTCTCTGTACGATTATGCGGTGATTCGGATCGCGCCGCTGGCCACCAATGTTAGACGGACCGGGAGGGTCGGCCGAGGATAAGGGGAGAGGTCTCCGGGGAGAGCCGTCTCCAGCGATCGTACAGACAAGTAACTTCCGACCCACAGACGGCCACCACACCAGGATAAGGTTCAACGATACTTTATCAGCAATTCTTTAGGTACGGTAAAATGATACAAGGAGGTCTGGACTCAGGGGTCCCCTCGATTCTGGTCTCTGGATTGGGAAAAGGGTAGCGGGACAGTCTTGTTACCAATAGATGAAAATAGCTCTCAATCCTCGAGCTCGGCGTTCTAGATGATCGGGCCGCGGCGGAGCCCGCAGGTCCCGAGATGGATGAAGGAAGCGACGGTCCGCGGCGGAGCCAGCAGGTCCCGATGAAGATGGTGGTTACAAACGGTCCGCGGCCACGCCAGCAGGTCCCGACGACGATGAAGGTTACGAAGGTTGCGGCAGCGCCAGCAGGCAGGACGATGGTTCACAAGGCAGGGCTACGGCAGCGCCAGTAGTCCGTCAAGGATGAGTTCTTCACTGCGTCTCTCGACTCCAGGATACAACTGCCTTCCTGCTCTGGAGCTGCCCCAGTTATAGGGCTGGTGCCCTTTGATGTCCGGACCCTCGCACTTGGAGGTTGGGGGGTCCGGGATGAAGGGGTCCAGACACCCAGCAGGGGGGTGGAGCCAGCGCCCGGGGAGGTTGTGGGCGAGCGGCACCTGGCGGGGGAGAACCATCGACACCTCTTTCTCCCATTGACCTGCCAAGTAGTCCGCTCACCTCCTGGGTGGATGGTGGTGCCGGGATGTCTGAGGCCTGGCCAGGTCCAGGGTTGGGGTTGATCGGGGGACACGCGGCCTCGTGGCGGAGTGTCCAAGATGGCGCCCAGGCTGGGCGCGCGGGCCAGTAGTGGATCGGGCCCACGAGGTCGATATGTTCAGAGGCAAGGGTCCCGGAGGGGACGGAAAACGTGAAGTGGTGGTGTGTGACACTTGAGGGACCGGGCTCGGGCCTGGTCGGGCAGAGGGGGAGCGGCCCTTCACGTGGCCTGTCCAACAGGTGGCGAGTTCAGTAGGAGGTAAAGAGTGCGCTTTTCATGCCCTACTTCGGGTTCACAGTGTGAGTTTGGGCGGCTGCGACACCAGCTAAATATAAATCTGGCGCAGTCCTACCGGGCACCATGCTGTATGTCAGTGTATGAGGGAAGGCGCCGTTCTGCTCTGTGCTGTGGTGAAGGATAGGGACATTGTGAACAACGATGGTTGGGAGCAGGAGATGGCCTTCGGGGTGACGACGTTATGTGCAGAGTGCAGTTTGGTAGTGCAGAGTGCAGAGTGGTAGTGCAGAGTGCAGAGTGGTAGTGCAGAGTGCAGAGGGGTAGTGCAGAGTGGTAGTGCAGAGTGGTAGTGCAGAGTGGTAGTGCAGAGTGCAGAGTGGTAGTGCAGAGTGCAGAGTGGTAGTGCAGAGTGGTAGTGCAGAGTGCAGAGTGGTAGTGCAGAGTGGTAGTGCAGAGTGCAGAGTGGTAGTGCAGAGTGGTAGTGCAGAGTGGTAGTGCAGAGTGCAGAGTGGTAGTGCAGAGTGCTAGTGCAGAGTGGTAGTGCAGAGTGCTAGTGCAGAGTGGTAGTGCAGAGTGCAGAGTGGTAGTGCAGAGTGGTAGTGCAGAGTGGTAGTGCAGAGTGGTAGTGCAGAGTGCAGAGTGGTAGTGCAGAGTGCAGAGTGGTAGTGCAGAGTGCAGAGTGGTAGTGCAGAGTGCATGGTGGTAGTGCAGAGTGCAGAGTGGTAGTGCAGAGTGGTAGTGCAGAGTGCAGAGTGGTAGTGCAGAGTGCAGAGTGGTAGTGCTGAGTGCAGAGTGGTAGTGCAGAGTGGTAGTGCAGAGTGCAGAGTGGTAGTGCAGAGTGGTAGTGCAGAGTGGTAGTGCAGTTTGAGAGTGCTGAGTGCAGATTGAGAGTGCAGAGGGCAGAGTGGGAGTGCAGAGTGGTAGTGCAGAGTGGTAGTGCAGAGTGGTAGTGCAGAGTGGTAGTGCAGAGTGCAGATTGAGAGTGCAGAGTGGTAGTGCAGAGTGCAGAGTGGTAGTGCAGAGTGCAGAGTGCAGATTGGTAGTGCATAGTGCAGATTGGTAGTGCAGAATGCAGAGTGGTAGTGCAGAGTGCAGAGTGCAGAGTGGTAGTGCAGAGTGCAGAGTGCAGATTGAGAGTGCGAGTGGTAGTGCAGAGTGGTAGTGCACAGTGCAGAGTGGTAGTGCAGAGTGGTAGTGCAGAGTGGTAGTGCAGAGTGCAGAGTGGTAGTGCAGATTGAGAGTGCAGAGTGCAGAGTGGGAGTGTAGAGTGGGAGTGCAGAGTGGTAGTGCAGAGTGGTAGTGCAGAGTGGTAGTGCAGAGTGGTAGTGCAGAGTGCAGATTGAGAGTGCAGAGTGGTAGTGCAGAGTGGTAGTGCAGAGTGGTAGTGCAGAGTGGTAGTGCAGAGTGCAGATTGAGAGTGCAGAGTGCAGATTGGTAGTGCAGAGTGCAGATTGGTAGTGCAGAGTGCAGAGTGGTAGTGCAGAGTGGTAGTGCAGAGTGCAGATTGAGAGTGCGAGTGGTAGTGCAGAGTGGTAGTGCAGAGTGGTAGTGCAGAGTGCAGAGTGGTAGTGCAGAGTGGTAGTGCAGAGTGGTAGTGCAGAGTGCAGAGTGGTAGCGCAGAGTGGTAGTGCTGAGTGCAGAGTGGTAGTGCAGAGTGGTAGTGCTGAGTGCAGAGTGGTAGTGCAGAGTGGTAGTGCAGAGTGCAGATTGGTAGTGCGGAGTGCAGATTGAGAGTGCAGATTGGTAGTGCAGAGTGCAGAGTGGTAGTGCAGAGCGGTAGTGCAGAGTGCAGAATGGTAGTGCAGAGTGGTAGTGCAGAGTGGTAGTGCAGAGTGCAGAGTGGTAGTGCAGAGTGGTAGTGCAGAGTGGTAGTGCAGAGTGCAGAGTGGTAGTGCAGAGAGGTAGTGCAGAGTGGTAGAGCAGAGTGGTAGTGCAGAGTGGTAGTGCAGAGTGCAGAGTGGTAGTGCAGAGTGGTAGTGCAGAGTGGTAGTGCAGAGTGGTAGTGCAGAGTGGTAGTGCAGAGTGGTAGTGCAGAGAGGTAGTGCAGAGTGGTAGTGCAGAGTGGTAGTGCAGAGTGCAGATTGGTAGTGCAGAGTTCAGATTGGTAGTGCAGAATGCAGATTGAGAGTGCAGATTGGTAGTGCAGAGTGCAGATTGGTAGTGCAGAGTGCAGAGTGGTAGTGCAGGGTGCAGAGTGGTAGTGCAGAGTTGTAGTGCAGAGTGGTAGTGCAGAGTGCAGAGTGGTAGTGCAGAGTGGTAGTGCAGAGTGCAGAGTGGTAGTGCAGAGAGGTAGTGCAGAGTGGTAGTGCAGAGTGGCAGTGTAGATTGGTAGTGCAGAGTGCAGATTGGTAGTGCAGAGTGCAGATTGAGAGTGCAGATTGGTAGTGCAGAGTGCAGATTGGTAGTGCAGAGTGGTAGTGCAGATTGAGAGTGCAGAGTGCAGAGTGGTAGTGCAGAGTGGAGTGCAGAGTGCAGAGTGGTAGTGCAGAGTGCAGAGTGGTAGTGCAGAGTGCAGAGTGGTAGTGCAGAGTGGTAGTGCAGAGTGCAGAGTGGTAGTGCAGAGTGGTAGTGCAGAGTGGACGTGCAGAGTGGTAGTGCAGAGTGGTAGTGCAGAGTGCTAGTGCAGAGTGCAGAGTGGTAGTGCAGAGTGGTAGTGCAGAGTGCTAGTGCAGAGTGGTAGTGCAGAGTGCAGAGTGGTAGTGCAGAGTGCAGAGTGGTAGTGCAGAGTGCAGAGTGGTAGTGCAGAGTGGTAGTGTAGAGTGTAGAGTGAGAGTGCAGAGTGAGAGTGCGAGTGGTAGTGCAGAGTGCAGATTGGTAGTGCAGAGTGCAGAGTGGTAGTGCAGCGTGGTAGTGCAGAGTGGTAGTGCAGAGTGGTAGTGCAGAGTGCAGAGTGGTAGTGCAGAGTGCAGAGTGGTAGTGCAGAGTGCAGAGTGGTAGTACAGAGTGCAGAGTTGTAGTGCAGAGTGCAGAGTGGTAGTGCAGAGTGCAGAGTGCAGATTGAGAGTGCGAGTGGTAGTGCAGAGAGGTAGTGCAGAGTGCAGATTGTTAGTGCAGAGTGGTAGTGCAGAGTGCAGAGTGGTAGTGCAGAGTGCAGAGTGGTAGTGCAGAGTGGTAGTGCAGAGTGCAGATTGAGAGTGCAGAGTGCAGATTGGTAGTGCAGAGTGCAGATTGGTAGTGCAGAATGCAGAGTGGTAGTGCAGAGTACAGAGTGGTAGTGCAGAGTGCAGATTGAGAGTGCGAGTGGTAGTGCTGAGTGGTAGTGCAGAGTGGTAGTGCACAGTGCAGAGTGGTAGTGCAGAGTGGTAGTGCAGAGTGGTAGTGCAGAGTGCAGAGTGGTAGTGCAGATTGAGAGTGCAGAGTGCAGAGTGCAGAGTGGGAGTGCAGAGTGGTAGTGCAGAGTGGTAGTGCAGAGTGGTAGTGCAGAGTGGCAGTGCAGAGTGCAGATTGAGAGTGCAGAGTGGTAGTGCAGAGTGCAGAGTGGTAGTGCATTGTGGTAGTGCAGAGTGGTAGTGCAGAGTGCAGATTGAGAGTGCAGAGTGCAGATTGGTAGTGCAGAGTGCAGATTGGTAGTGCAGAGTGCAGAGTGGTAGTGCAGAGTGCAGAGTGGTAGTGCAGAGTGCAGATTGAGAGTGCGAGTGGTAGTACAGAGTGGTAGTGCAGAGTGGTAGTGCAGAGTGCAGAGTGGTAGTGCATAGTGGTAGTGCAGAGTGGTAGTGCAGAGTGCAGAGTGGTAGCGCAGAGTGGTAGTGCAGAGTGCAGAGTGGTAGTGCAGAGAGGTAGTGCAGAGTGGTAGTGCAGGGTGGTAGTGCAGAGTGCAGATTGGTAGTGCAGAGTGCAGATTGGTAGTGCAGAGTGCAGATTGAGAGTGCAGATTGGTAGTGCAGAGTGCAGAGTTGTAGTGCAGAGTGGTAGTGCAGAGTGCAGAATGGTAGTGCAGAGTGGTAGTGCAGAGTGGTAGTGCAGAGTGCAGAGTGGTAGTGCAGAGTGGTAGTGCAGAGTGGTAGTGCAGAGTGCAGAGTGGTAGTGCAGAGAGGTAGTGCAGAGTGGTAGTGCAGAGTGGTAGTGCAGAGTGCAGAGTGGTAGTGCAGAGAGGTAGTGCAGAGTGGTAGTGCAGAGTGGTAGTGCAGAGTGCAGAGTGGTAGTGCAGAGTGGTAGTGCAGAGTGCAGAGTGGTAGTGCAGAGTGGTAGTGCAGAGTGGTAGTGCAGAGTGCAGAGTGGTAGTGCAGAGAGGTAGTGCAGAGTGGTAGTGCAGAGTGGTAGTGCAGAGTGCAGATTGGTAGTGCAGAGTGCAGATTGGTAGTGCAGAGTGCAGAGTGGTAGTGCAGAGTGCAGATTGGTAGTGCAGAGTGCAGATTGGTAGTGCAGAGTGCAGATTGGTAGTGCAGAGTGCAGATTGGTAGTGCAGAGTGGTAGTGCAGAGTGCAGAGTGGTAGTGCAGAGTGGCAGTGCAGAGTGCAGAGTGGTAGTGCATAGAGGTAGTGCAGAGTGCAGAGTGGTAGTGCATAGAGGTAGTGCAGAGTGGTAGTGCAGAGTGCAGATTGGTAGTGCAGAGTGCAGATTGAGAGTGCAGATTGGTAGTGCAGAGTGCAGATTGGTAGTGCAGAGTGGTAGTGCAGATTGAGAGTGCAGAGTGCAGAGTGGTAGTGCAGAGTGCAGAGTGGTAGTGCAGAGTGGTAGTGCAGAGTACAAAGTGGTAGTGCAGAGTGCAGAGTGGTAGTGCAGAGTGCAGAGTGGTAGTGCAGAGTGGTAGTGCAGAGTGCAGAGTGGTAGTGCAGAGTGCAGAGTGGTAGTGCAGAGTGCAGAGTGGTAGTGCAGAGTGGAAGTGCAGAGTGCAGAGTGGTAGTGCAGAGTGGTAGTGCAGAGTGCAGAGTGGTAGTGCAGAGTGCAGGGTGGTAGTGCAGAGTGCAGGGTGGTAGTGCAGAGTGCAGAGTGGTAGTGCAGAGTGGTAGTGCAGAGTGGTAGTGCAGAGTGGTAGTGCAGAGTGCAGAGTGGTAGTGCAGAGTGCAGAGTGGTAGTGCAGAGTGCAGAGTGGTAGTGCAGAGTGCAGAGTGGTAGTGCAGCGTGCAGAGTGGTAGTGCAGAGTGGTAGTGTAGAGTGCAGAGTGAGAGTGCAGAGTGAGAGTGCGAGTGGTAGTGCAGAGTGCAGATTGGTAGTGCAGAGTGCAGAGTGGTAGTGCAGAGTGCAGAGTGGTAGTGCAGAGTGCAGAGTGGTAGTGCAGAGTGCAGAGTGGTAGTACAGAGTGCAGAGTTGTAGTGCAGAGTGCAGAGTGGTAGTGCAGAGTGCAGAGTGCAGATTGAGAGTGCGAGTGGTAGTGCAGAGAGGTAGTGCAGAGTACAGATTGTTAGTGCAGAGTGGTAGTGCAGAGTGCAAAGTGGTAGTGCAGAGTGCAGAGTGGTAGTGCAGAGTGGTAGTGCAGAGTGCAGAGTGGTAGTGCAGAGTGGTAGTGCAGAGTGCAGAGTGGTAGTGCAGAGTGCAGAGAGGTAGTGCAGAGTGCAGAGTATTAGTGCAGAGTGGTAGTGCAGAGTGCAGAGTGTTAGTGCAGAGTGGTAGTGCAGAGTGCAGATTGGTAGTGCAGAGTGCAGATTGGTAGTGCAGAGTCCAGATTGGTAGTGCAGAGTGCAGAGTGGTAGTGCAGAGTGCAGAGTGGTAGTGCAGAGTGCAGATTGAGAGTGCAGAGTGCAGAGTGAGAGTGCAGAGTGCAGAGTGGTAGTGCAGAGTGGTAGTGCAGAGTGCAGAGTGGTCGTGCAGAGTGCAGAGTGGTAGTGCAGAGTGCAGAGTGGTAGTGCAGAGTGCATAGTGGTAGTGCAGAGTGGTAGTGCAGAGTGCAGAGTGGTAGTGCAGAGTGGTAGTGCAGAGTGGTAGTGAAGAGTGGTAGTGCAGAGTGGTAGTGCAGAGTGGTAGTGCAGAGTGCAGAGTGGTAGTGCAGAGAGGTAGTGCAGAGTGGTAGTGCAGAGTGGTAGTGCAGAGTGCAGATTGGTAGTGCAGAGTGCAGATTGAGAGTGCAGATTGGTAGTGCAGGGATTGGTAGTGCAGAGTGCAGATTGGTAGTGCAGAGTGCAGATTGAGAGTGCAGAGTGCAGGAGTGCAGATTGAGAGTGCAGAGTGGTAGTGCAGAGTGCAGAGTGGTAGTGCAGAGTGGTAGTATAGAGTGGTAGTGCAGAATGGTAGTGCAGAGTGCAGAGTGGTAGGGCAGAGTGCAGAGTGGTAGTGCAGAGTGGTAGTGCAGAGTGCTGAGTGGTAGTGCAGAGTGGTAGTGCAGAGTGCAGAGTGGCAGTGCAGAGTGCAGAGTGGTAGTGCAGAGTGCAGAGTGGTAGTGCAGAGTGCAGAGTGGTAGTGCAGAGTGGTAGTGCAGAGTGGTAGTGCAGAGTGCAGAATGGTAGTGCAGAGTGGTAGTGCAGAGTGGTAGTGCAGAGTGGTAGTGCAGAGTGAGAGTACAGAGTGGTAGTGCAGAGTGAGAGTGCAGATTGAGAGTGCGAGTGGTAGTGCAGAGTGCAGTTTGGTAGTGCAGAGTGCAGATTGGTAGTGCAGAGTGCAGATTGGTAGTGCAGAGTGCAGAGTGGTAGTGCAGAGTGCAGATTGGTAGTGCAGAGTGCAGATTGGTAGTGCAGAGTGGTAGTGCAGAGTGGTAGTGCAGAGTGGTAGTGCAGAGTGGTAGTGCAAATTGGTAGTGCAGAGTGGTAGTGCAGAGTGTAGAGTGGTAGTGCAGAGAGGTATTGCAGAGATGTAGTGCAGAGTGCAGATTGGTAGTGCAGAGTGCAGATTGAGAGTGCAGATTGGTAGTGCAGAGTGCAGATTGGTAGTGCAGAGTGGTAGTGCAGATTGAGAGTGCAGAGTGCAGAGTGGTAGTGCAGAGTGCAGAGTGGTAGTGCAGAGTGGTAGTGCAGAGTGCAGATTGAGAGTGCAGAGTGCAGAGTGGTAGTGCAGAGTGGTAGTGCAGAGTGCAGAGTGGTAGTGCAGAGTGCAGAGTGGTAGTGCAGAGTGGTAGTGCAGAGTGCAGAGTGGTAGTGCAGAGTGCAGAGTGGTAGTGCAGAGTGCAGATTGGTAGTGCAGAGTGCAGATTGGTAGTGCAGAGTGCGGATTGGTAGTGCAGAGTGCAGAGTGGTAGTGCAGAGTGCAGAGTGGTAGTGCAGAGTGCAGATTGAGAATGCAGAGTGCAGATTAAGAGTGCAGAGTGCAGAGTGGTAGTGCAGAGTGCAGAGTGGTAGTGCAGAGTGCAGAGTGGTAGTGCAGAGTGGTAGTGCAGACTGGTAGTGCAGACTGGTAGTGCAGAGTGGTAGTGCAGAGTGGTAGTGCAGAGTGGTAGTGCAGAGTGGTAGTGCAGAGTGGTAGGGCAGAGTGGTAGTGCAGAGTGCAGATTGGTAGTGCAGAGTGCAGATTGAGAGTGCAGATTGGTAGTGCAGAGTGCAGATTGGTAGTGCAGAATACAGATTGAGAGTGCAGAGTGCAGATTGGTAGTGCAGAGTGCAGATTGGAAGTGCAGAGTGGTAGTGCAGAGTGGTAGTGCAGAGTGGTAGTGCAGAGTGCAGAGTGGTAGTGCAGAGTGCAGAGTGGGAGTGCAGAGTGCAGATTGAGAGTGCAGAGTGCAGATTGGTAGTGCAGAGTGCAGAGTGGTAGTGCAGAGTGCAGAGTGGGAGTGCAGAGTGCAGAGTGGGAGTGCAGAGTGCAGATTGAGAGTGCAGAGTGCAGATTGAGAGTGCAGAGTGCAGATTGGTAGTGCAGAGTGCAGAGTGGTAGTGCAGAGTGCCTAAAACACATTTCCATTTACAATGCCATTATCTCTAACTTAAACCAAACCCGAGCCCTAATGCATTCCTAATGCTTGTTTTAGTTAACCATGAGTCCCAGGGCCAGAAATAGCCAAGGCCCATAGATAAGGCTTGCCGTTCGTGGCAGGTCAGGGAGGCAGGACTGGCAGAGAAGAAAGGGACTCTGTTTCTTCCTTCGTGCCCAGAAGGCGTGCAACACCCATTACCCTCACCCCTCCCCCTCGTGTGTATGCCCGGGCTTAGACAGCTTCCCGGGCACACACACAGCCACACCCAAGTACTTCACAGGTCTTTAAAAGACCATTTACTTGCTAATGAGGCTTCGTTGCTTCTCACCTCTTCCTAGAGCCCCTGAATCTCCACTCTGCATATTGATAAAAGCTTTAACCCCCCAGCAAATGTTTTCGTAGCCCCTCCCCAATTTGACTCTAGTTGCACCTTTGCAGCACAGAGAAGGCAACAAAAAAGATGTAATGATAACTTCGGTGATTAAACAGCGATGCAGTGTCCACTTCTCATGCTCTGCCGCCGGCAGCTGCCCACCGCCCCCAGCATCTGCACCCACCCACTTTCTTACTCTGTCTCCCTCTCTTTATGTCTTGCTCCTCCTCACTTATTGAAACTATTCCATTACAAATGCTTGTTTGAGGTAGTATCCCGTCGTCAAACTCTAAATAAGCCGATAGCGTATTTGGCTATACCAGACTTTTTGTTATGTAATATTGTAATTAATCTATGTCTTTTTTTCCCAATCTCAGTGGTTTTAATTAATCAACTTTGGAGGGATAAAAAGCTGTGCTGACCACAGTGGCACTGGAATCCATGGGTTTCAACTGCTTTACAGATTTCCTCAATAGAATCATTACCTCACTCGGCTATTGTAATGTTTGTATGCGGGCTAGATGCATCAGATAGTAAGATATCTCAGTGAATGCAGTGAGTGCAGAGTGCAGAGTGGTAGTGCAGAGTGGTAGTGCAGAGTGCAGAGTGGTAGTGCAGAGTGGTAGTGCAGAGTGCAGAGTGGTAGTGCAGAGTGCAGAGTGGTAGTGCAGAGTGGTAGTGCAGAGTGCAGAGTGGTAGTGCAGAGTGGTAGTGCAGAGTGCAGAGTGGTAGTGCAGAGTGGTAGTGCAGAGTGCAGAGTGGTAGTGCAGAGTGCAAAGTGGTAGTGCAGAGTGGTAGTGCAGAGTGCAGAGTGGTAGTGCAGAGTGGTAGTGCAGAGTGCAGAGTGGTAGTGCAGAGTGGTAGTGCAGAGTGGTAGTGCAGAGTGCAGAGTGGTAGTGCAGAGTGGTAGTGTAGAGTGCAGAGTGAGAGTGCAGATTGAGAGTGCGAGTGGTAGTGCAGAGTGCAGATTGGTAGTGCAGAGTGCAGATTGGTAGTGCAGATTGGTAGTGCAGAGTGGTAGTGCAGAGTGGTAGTGCAGAGTGCAGAGTGGTAGTGCAGAGTGCAGAGTGGTAGTGCAGAGTGCAGATTGAGAGTGTGAGTGGTAGTGCAGAGTGGTAGTGCAGAGTGCAGATTGAGAGTGTGAGTGGTAGTGCAGAGTGGTAGTGCAGAGTGCAGATTGTCAGTGCAGAGTGGTAGTGCAGAGTGCAGAGTGGTAGTGCAGAGTGGTAGTGCAGAGTGGTAGTGCAGAGTGCAGAGTGGTAGTGCAGAGTGCAGAGTGGTAGTGCAGAGTGGTAGTGCAGAGTTCAGAGTGGTAGTGCAGAGTGGTAGTGCAGAGTGCAGAGTGGTAGTGCAGAGTGCAGAGTGGTAGTGCAGAGTGGTAGTGCAGAGTGGTAGTGCAGAGTGCAGAGTGGTAGTGCAGAGTGCAGAGTGGTAGTGCAGAGTGCAGAGTGGTAGTGCAGAGTGGTAGTGCAGAGTGCAGAGTGGTAGTGCAGAGTGCAGAGTGGTAGTGCAGAGTGCAGAGTGGTAGTGCAGAGTGGTAGTGTAGAGTGCAGAGTGAGAGCGCAGATTGAGAGTGCGAGTGGTAGTGCAGAGTGCAGATTGGTAGTGCTGAGTGCAGATTAGTAGTGCAGATTGGTAGTGCAGAGTGGTAGTGCAGAGTGGTAGTGCAGAGTGGTAGTGCAGAGTGCAGAGTGGTAGTGCAGAGTGCAGAGTGGTAGTGCAGAGCGCAGAGTGCAGATTGAGAGTGCGAGTGGTAGTGCAGAGTGGTAGTGCAGAGTGCAGATTGTTAGTGCAGAGTGGTAGTGCAGAGTGCAGAGTGGTAGTGCAGAGTGGTAGTGCAGAGTGCAGAGTGCAGAGTGATAGTGCAGAGTGGTAGTGCAGAGTGCAGAGTGGTAGTGCAGAGTGCAGAGTGGTAGTGCAGAGTGGTAGTACAGAGTGCAGAGTGGTAGTGCAGAGTGGTAGTGCAGAGTGGTAGTGCAGAGTGCAGATTGGTATTGCAGAGTGCAGAGTGGTAGTGCAGAGTGCAGAGTGGTAGTGCAGAGTGGTAGTGCATAGTGCAGAGTGGTAGTGCAGAGTGAGAGTGCAGAGTGCAGAGTAGTAGTGCAGAGTGCAGAGTGGTAGTGCAGAGTGCAGAGTGGTAGTGCAGAGTAGTAGTGCAAAGTGCAGAGTGGTAGTGCAGAGTGGTAGTGCAGAGTGGTAGTGCAGAGTGCAGAGTGGTAGTGCAGAGTGGTAGTGCAGAGTGCAGAGTGGTAGTGCAGAGTGGTAGAGCAGAGTGGTAGTGCAGAGTGCAGATTGAGAGTGCGAGTGGTAGTGCAGAGTGAAGTTTGGTAGTGCAGAGTGCAGATTGGAAGTGCAGAGGGCAGATTAGTAGTGCAGAGTGCAGAGTGGCAGTGCAGAGTGCAGAGTGGTAGTGCAGAGTGCAGAGTGGTAGTGCAGAGTGCAGAGTGCAGATTGAGAGTGCGAGTGGTAGTGCAGAGTGGTAGTGCAGAGTGCAGATTGTTAGTGCAGAGTGGTAGTGCAGAGTGCAGATTGAGAGTGCAGAGTGCAGAGTGGTAGTGCAGAGTGGTAGTGCAGAGTGGTAGTGCAGAGTGCAGAGTGGTAGTGCAGAGTGGTAGTGCAGAGTGCAGAGTGGTAGTGCAGAGTGCAGATTGGTAGTGCAGAGTGCAGATTGGTAGTGCAGAGTGCGGATTGGTAGTGCAGAGTGCAGAGTGGTAGTGCAGAGTGCAGAGTGGTAGTGCAGAGTGCAGATTGAGAATGCAGAGTGCAGATTAAGAGTGCAGAGTGGTAGTGCAGAGTGCAGAGTGCAGAGTGGTAGTGCAGACTGGTAGTGCAGACTGGTAGTGCAGAGTGGTAGTGCAGAGTGGTAGTGCAGAGTGGTAGTGCAGAGTGGTAGGGCAGAGTGGTAGGGCAGAGTGGTAGTGCAGAGTGCAGATTGGTAGTGCAGAGTGCAGATTGAGAGTGCAGATTGGTAGTGCAGAGTGCAGATTGGTAGTGCAGAGTGCAGATTGGTAGTGCAGAATACAGATTGAGAGTGCAGAGTGCAGATTGGTAGTGCAGAGTTCAGATTGGAAGTGCAGAGTGGTAGTGCAGAGTGGTAGTGCAGAGTGGTAGTGCAGAGTGCAGAGTGGTAGTGCAGAGTGCAGAGTGGGAGTGCAGAGTGCAGAGTGGGAATGCAGAGTGCAGATTGGGAGTGCAGAGTGCAGATTGGTAGTGCAGAGTGCAGAGTGGTAGTGCAGAGTGCAGAGTGGGAGTGCAGAGTGCAGAGTGGGAGTGCAGAGTGCAGATTGAGAGTGCAGAGTGCAGATTGAGAGTGCAGAGTGCAGATTGGTAGTGCAGAGTGCAGAGTGGTAGTGCAGAGTGCCTAAAACACATTTCCATTTACAATGCCATTATCTCTAACTTAAACCAAACCCGAGCCCTAATGCATTCCTAATGCTTGTTTTAGTTAACCATGAGTCCCAGGGCCAGAAATAGCCAAGGCCCATAGATAAGGCTTGCCGTTCGTGGCAGGTCAGGGAGGCAGGACTGGCAGAGAAGAAAGGGACTCTGTTTCTTCCTTCGTGCCCAGAAGGCGTGCAACACCCATTACCCTCCCCCCTCCCCCTCGTGTGTATGCCCGGGCTTAGACAGCTTCCCGGGCACACACACAGCCACACCCAAGTACTTCACAGGTCTTTAAAAGACCATTTACTTGCTAATGAGGCTTCGTTGCTTCTCACCTCTTCCTAGAGCCCCTGAATCTCCACTCTGCATATTGATAGAAGCTTTAACCCCCCAGCAAATGTTTTCGTAGCCCCTCCCCAATTTGACTCTAGTTGCACCTTTGCAGCACAGAGAAGGCAACAAAAAAGATGTAATGATAACTTCGGTGATTAAACAGCGATGCAGTGTCCACTTCTCATGCTCTGCCGCCGGCAGCTGCCCACCGCCCCCAGCATCTGCACCCACCCACTTTCTTACTCTGTCTCCCTCTCTTTATGTCTTGCTCCTCCTCACTTATTGAAACTATTCCATTACAAATGCTTGTTTGAGGTAGTATCCCGTCGTCAAACTCTAAATAAGCCGATAGCGTATTTGGCTATACCAGACTTTTTGTTATGTAATATTGTAATTAATCTATGTCTTTTTTTCCCAATCTCAGTGGTTTTAATTAATCAACTTTGGAGGGATAAAAAGCTGTGCTGACCACAGTGGCACTGGAATCCATGGGTTTCAACTGCTTTACAGATTTCCTCAATAGAATCATTACCTCACTCGGCTATTGTAATGTTTGTATGCGGGCTAGATGCATCAGATAGTAAGATATCTCAGTGAATGCAGTGAGTGCAGAGTGCAGAGTGGTAGTGCAGAGTGGTAGTGCAGAGTGCAGAGTGGTAGTGCAGAGTGGTAGTGCAGAGTGCAGAGTGGTAGTGCAGAGTGCAGAGTGGTAGTGCAGAGTGGTAGTGCAGAGTGCAGAGTGGTAGTGCAGAGTGGTAGTGCAGAGTGCAGAGTGGTAGTGCAGAGTGCAGAGTGGTAGTGCAGAGTGCAGAGTGGTAGTGCAGAGTGCAAAGTGGTAGTGCAGAGTGGTAGTGCAGAGTGCAGAGTGGTAGTGCAGAGTGCAGAGTGGTAGTGCAGAGTGCAGAGTGGTAGTGCAGAGTGGTAGTGCAGAGTGGTAGTGCAGAGTGCAGAGTGGTAGTGCAGAGTGGTAGTGTAGAGTGCAGAGTGAGAGTGCAGATTGAGAGTGCGAGTGGTAGTGCAGAGTGCAGATTGGTAGTGCAGAGTGCAGATTGGTAGTGCAGATTGGTAGTGCAGAGTGGTAGTGCAGAGTGGTAGTGCAGAGTGCAGAGTGGTAGTGCAGAGTGCAGAGTGGTAGTGCAGAGTGCAGATTGAGAGTGTGAGTGGTAGTGCAGAGTGGTAGTGCAGAGTGCAGATTGTCAGTGCAGAGTGGTAGTGCAGAGTGCAGAGTGGTAGTGCAGAGTGGTAGTGCAGAGTGGTAGTGCAGAGTGCAGAGTGGTAGTGCAGAGTGCAGAGTGGTAGTGCAGAGTGGTAGTGCAGAGTGGTAGTGCAGAGTGCAGAGTGGTAGTGCAGAGTGGTAGTGCAGAGTGCAGAGTGGTAGTGCAGAGTGCAGAGTGGTAGTGCAGAGTGGTAGTGCAGAGTGCAGAGTGGTAGTGCAGAGTGGTAGTGCAGAGTGCAGAGTGGTAGTGCAGAGTGCAGAGTGGTAGTGCAGAGTGCAGAGTGGTAGTGCAGAGTGCAGAGTGGTAGTGCAGAGTGGTAGTGCAGAGTGCAGAGTGGTAGTGCAGAGTGCAGAGTGGTAGTGCAGAGTGCAGAGTGGTAGTGCAGAGTGGTAGTGTAGAGTGCAGAGTGAGAGTGCAGATTGAGAGTGCGAGTGGTAGTGCAGAGTGCAGATTGGTAGTGCTGAGTGCAGATTGGTAGTGCAGATTGGTAGTGCAGAGTGGTAGTGCAGAGTGGTAGTGCAGAGTGGTAGTGCAGAGTGCAGATTGTTAGTGCAGAGTGGTAGTGCAGAGTGCAGAGTGGTAGTGCAGAGTGGTAGTGCAGAGTGCAGAGTGGTAGTGCAGAGTGGTAGTGCAGAGTGCAGAGTGATAGTGCAGAGTGGTAGTGCAGAGTGCAGAGTGGTAGTGCAGAGTGCAGAGTGGTAGTGCAGAGTGGTAGTACAGAGTGCAGAGTGGTAGTGCAGAGTGGTAGTGCAGAGTGGTAGTGCAGAGTGCAGATTGGTATTGCAGAGTGCAGAGTGGTAGTGCAGAGTGCAGAGTGGTAGTGCAGAGTGGTAGTGCATAGTGCAGAGTGGTAGTGCAGAGTGAGAGTGCAGAGTGCAGAGTAGTAGTGCAGAGTGCAGAGTGGTAGTGCAGAGTGCAGAGTGGTAGTGCAGAGTAGTAGTGCAAAGTGCAGAGTGGTAGTGCAGAGTGGTAGTGCAGAGTGCAGAGTGGTAGTGCAGAGTGGTAGTGCAGAGTGCAGAGTGGTAGTGCAGAGTGGTAGTGCAGAGTGGTAGTGCAGAGTGCAGAGTGAGAGTGCAGATTGAGAGTGCGAGTGGTAGTGCAGAGTGCAGTTTGGTAGTGCAGAGTGCAGATTGGTAGTGCAGAGGGCAGATTGGTAGTGCAGAGGGCAGATTAGTAGTGCAGAGTGCCGAGTGGCAGTGCAGAGTGCAGAGTGGTAGTGCAGAGTGCAGAGTGGTAGTGCAGAGTGCAGAGTGCAGATTGAGAGTGCGAGTGGTAGTGCAGAGTGGTAGTGCAGAGTGCAGATTGTTAGTGCAGAGTGGTAGTGCAGATTGAGAGTGCAGAGTGCAGAGTGGTAGTGCAGAGTGGTAGTGCAGAGTGCAGAGTGGTAGTGCAGAGTGCAGAGTGGTAGTGCAGAGTGGTAGTGCAGAGTGCAGAGTGGTAGTGCAGAGTGCAGATTGGTAGTGCAGAGTGCAGATTGGTAGTGCAGAGTGCAGATTGGTAGTGCAGAGTGCGGATTGGTAGTGCAGAGTGCAGAGTGGTAGTGCAGAGTGCAGAGTGGTAGTGCAGAGTGCAGATTGAGAATGCAGAGTGCAGATTAAGAGTGCAGAGTGGTAGTACAGAGTGCAGAGTGGTAGTGCAGAGTGCAGAGTGGTAGTGCAGAGTGCAGAGTGGTAGTGCAGACTGGTAGTGCAGACTGGTAGTGCAGACTGGTAGTGCAGAGTGGTAGTGCAGAGTGGTAGTGCAGAGTGGTAGTGCAGAGTGGTAGGGCAGAGTGGTAGGGCAGAGTGGTAGTGCAGAGTGCAGATTGGTAGTGCAGAGTGCAGATTGAGAGTGCAGATTGGTAGTGCAGAGTGCAGATTGGTAGTGCAGAGTGCAGATTGGTAGTGCAGAATACAGATTGAGAGTGCAGAGTGCAGATTGGTAGTGCAGAGTGCAGATTGGAAGTGCAGAGTGGTAGTGCAGAGTGGTAGTGCAGAGTGCAGAGTGGTAGTGCAGAGTGCAGAGTGGGAGTGCAGAGTGCAGAGTGGGAGTGCAGAGTGCAGATTGAGAGTGCAGAGTGCAGATTGGTAGTGCAGAGTGCAGAGTGGTAGTGCAGAGTGCAGAGTGGGAGTGCAGAGTGCAGATTGAGAGTGCAGAGTGCAGATTGAGAGTGCAGAGTGCAGATTGGTAGTGCAGAGTGCAGAGTGGTAGTGCAGAGTGCCTAAAACACATTTCCATTTACAATGCCATTATCTCTAACTTAAACCAAACCCGAGCCCTAATGCATTCCTAATGCTTGTTTTAGTTAACCATGAGTCCCAGGGCCAGAAATAGCCAAGGCCCATAGATAA
The DNA here is from genome assembly GCF_964263255.1 of Lissotriton vulgaris. Lineage (NCBI taxonomy): Eukaryota > Metazoa > Chordata > Amphibia > Caudata > Salamandridae > Lissotriton > Lissotriton vulgaris. The sequence goes on along the minus strand of NC_141700.1, from coordinate 135,583,539 downwards.
GGCTTGCCGTTCGTGGCAGGTCAGGGAGGCAGGACTGGCAGAGAAGAAAGGGACTCTGTTTCTTCCTTCGTGCCCAGAAGGCGTGCAACACCCATTACCCTCCCCCCTCCCCCTCGTGTGTATGCCCGGGCTTAGACAGCTTCCCGGGCACACACACAGCCACACCCAAGTACTTCACAGGTCTTTAAAAGACTATTTACTTGCTAATGAGGCTTCGTTGCTTCTCACCTCTTCCTAGAGCCCCTGAATCTCCACTCTGCATATTGATAGAAGCTTTAACCCCCCAGCAAATGTTTTCGTAGCCCCTCCCCAATTTGACTCTAGTTGCACCTTTGCAGCACAGAGAAGGCAACAAAAAAGATGTAATGATAACTTCGGTGATTAAACAGCGATGCAGTGTCCACTTCTCATGCTCTGCCGCCGGCAGCTGCCCACCGCCCCCAGCATCTGCACCCACCCACTTTCTTACTCTGTCTCCCTCTCTTTATGTCTTGCTCCTCCTCACTTATTGAAACTATTCCATTACAAATGCTTGTTTGAGGTAGTATCCCGTCGTCAAACTCTAAATAAGCCGATAGCGTATTTGGCTATACCAGACTTTTTGTTATGTAATATTGTAATTAATCTGTCTTTTTTTCCCAATCTCAGTGGTTTTAATTAATCAACTTTGGAGGGATAAAAAGCTGTGCTGACCACAGTGGCACTGGAATCCATGGGTTTCAACTGCTTTACAGATTTCCTCAATAGAATCATTACCTCACTCGGCTATTGTAATGTTTGTATGCGGGCTAGATGCATCAGATAGTAAGATATCTCAGTGAATCGGAATCAGAAACAAGCTTTATTCGATTTTAAACAATAAAATCATAAAAGCACACATATAAAAGATCAGTACATCATCATAGTTAAAATGGAAAAGTTCATTAAGACACAGTTATCACTGGTAAACGTCTGAGAATTCGTAGTGAGCAAGACAACATTTTCTAATTATCTGAGGCAATCCTAACCAATCCATTTGACACTTCAGAGGGCCATCATATTTCATATCCATTGATTCAGTTATTTAAAGATTTCCTGGCCCTCAACACACTCTTTAAAAAGCCCACCATTGGGCCAATACAGTAGAAATTTCCCAGCATCTGTGGATTAAGGGACTTGCTGCAGCGATCCGTGTGTAATCAATGTCTCTGGTTTCTTTCAAACTAAAGGAATAGCTCAGTTGGTCAGTGTGTTTGATGCAATGCACTGTGCGTGATCTGCACGTCACAGGGTTAAATCCTAGCAGAGTGCTCCGTGGGCTCCAGCATTTGTTAGAGATTTAGTGACCACCTGTAGAGCATAGGTTCTGTTACTGATAAGAAAGCGAAGTGTGTTATGCACAAGCTGCAATCATCTGTATGTCGTGCCCATAGCATACATTTGAATCCCTGCCCGGCCAACTCGTGTTTTCATTATTCTGAGGGCCATCAAACGAGTACCTTTGGGACGTAATTAACGCAGTATTTAACGCTAATTAAAGGGTAGTTTTTAAAAAACATATTTTATTAACTGATTTTCATTTTTCACAATATGACTACTACAGTTCAATGAACATGTGGATCAGTACACACAGTATCGTTATTTTTGTGAGCTCAACTATATAAAAAGACATAAGACCAACAAAGCTAATACCTGCTGTTTCTCACACTGTATTTAGTCCACTCAGTCATACATGGTTTGCCGCTAAACGTTTAACAAATATTCACAGAGTCCGAGCTGGATGCCTGACCGGATCCCAACACGTCTTTGTCTGCTATAACAACCAAAAATAAACCCCCAACTTGTCCCCCTCCCCCCTACCTCCAGTCCTTCTATCTTCATATAGCAGCGTCCGAAGACACTGTGAAGCCTCAGGCTTGATACATCACATCATTGATCAACATCGACATAAGTACTTCTTGGGTTAGGTTAATACCGTCAATTGTTCATTGGTATACATAATGGCCATTGTAATTATCTCCAAGAGGTGGGTTTGGAGTTGTTATACACTTTTTGTTATGAGTCTGTGCGAGCATCAGCAGCATCTAATTCTTGCGCTTTGAGGGTTTCCAGCATAACATCCCACTCCAGTGCTATCGGGGTTTTACGTAGGCCCCTGGCCTCCTCTCGCCTGATGGCCGCGCTTTCTGCTCTACCCCACTGAATCAACTAACTATGCCACATATGTACGGAAGGTGACTTCTTTGATTTCCACTGCATGGTGAGAGCCCTTATTGCTAAGATGAGTGAGAGGTTCGCAAGCCTATATTGCACTTAAATCCGGATCTCCACAGGATCCTTGCCCTGCCAAGTGTCTAGCAAATATGGCACCTGTTCTAAATGACCTGGTTAATCCCATCCTGAATCTGTCGCTCTCTTCCGGGGTAGTTCCTAAGGCTTGGAAGAGCGCCATGATCCTGCCACTCATTAAAAAACCAGCACTCGACCTTTCGGTCCATGCCAATTACAGACCCATTTCCCTACTCCCTGCTCTGGCGAAAGTGACTGAGAGGTTTGTTCACAGATCTATTTCTAATTTCATCGAGGAAAAGGGTCTGTTGCATAGTACTCAATCTGGCTTCCGTGCAAATTTCAGCACGGAGACTGCGCTCCTTGAAGTCACAGATGCCATCAGGGAGGAGTTGGATGTTGGAAGAAAAGTTGTACTGATTATGCTAGACCTGTCGGCGGCTTTCAACACCGTTCCCCACGCACTTCTTCTTTCCAGACTCTGGGACTTTGGTCTGCGGGTAAAGGTGTGGAATTGGCTTAAATCCTTCTTAGCCGACCGCCGACAGACAATCTGGGCGCCTCCCTACTCCGCCGAGATGTCACCGCTAGAAGTGGGGGTTCCCCAAGGTTCCATCCTGAGCCCCCTCCTTTTTAACATCTTTATGGCCCCCCTGGCGGTGACGGCGGAGTCTTTCGGCGCCCGGATTGTCACCTATGCTGACGACACCCAGCTCCTCTTTGTAAGCAACAAGGATGGCCTGTTTGACGATGCCCAGGTTAGGGGCTGTTTGAGCGCTGTTTTTGAGTGGTTTGGACGTCATGGACTGAAGTGCAACTCCGACAAGTCGGAGTTGCTCTTCTTTGGCTGTACCTCTGAGCCTGATTGGAAACCCTGGTGGCCGCAGGATATGTTTCCTCCCACTAGTTCATCTTTGAAGGCCAAAAATTTGGGAGTTATGATTGACAATGAGTTATCTTTCAGACCGCATATTTCATCTCTTACTGGGAAATGTTTCGGCATCCTTCGGATGCTTCGTAAATTTCTCCCTTTAGTCTCCATCCAGCACAGGAAAATCATTGTCCAGGCACTGGTCGGCTCTAGGCTGGATTATGCGAATGTTTTGTTTTTGGGACTTCCCAAATATCTGGTTAGGCGTCTTCAAATCGCCCAGAATTCTGCAGCCCGAGCCATCTTTGGTCTTCCAAGAAAAGCCAGAGCCACTGATCTTCTCTCAACCCTACACTGGCTACCTATTGCTAAAAGGATTTTGTTTAAAACTTTGACCACGACTTTTAAGGCCCTACATGGTATAGGCCCCAAATATATTTCCAAACGATTGTCCTGGTATCACCCCTCCAGATCTCTCAGATCTTCGTCCCTATCAAAAATGAGTGTTCCCATTATCAAGCGTGCTAGAGCAGGAGGACGGTCTTTTCGCTACTTAGCTCCTCATGCTTAGAATGACCTCCCAATTTCTTTGAGACAGACCTCTAGCCTTCTGTCCTTCCGAAAGGCCCTTAAGACATGGCTTTTCCCTTAATTTGATGTTGCTTCCTGTGTCTGCACGTCCTTTCAGTGTTATGTTCTCCCGTCTTCGGTTGGGTTTCCTTCGATAAAGCGCCGGGATACTCCGTGGAGTGGCCGTGCGCTATAGAAGTATAAAAATAACATAGCATAACATAACTTTGTGTTTAGTGGAGGACATGTCGAGGCCGAGGATACATGCTTCCAGGGTGTCGGGTATGTCCCTTTGTGTGGCTGCCTGTGTATAGCCCCTGACAGAGTCCCAAAACTCTTGTATATGTGGGCAAGCCCAGACCACGTGAACTATCTCTGCTCCTCCCAGTGACATTTAGGGCAACAGTGTTGTGTTTGCGGGAACATTCTGTCCAGTTTATGAGGGGTGAGATATGCCGTGTGTAGTATCATGGTTTGGAGATATCTGAATGTTGCGTTCCTCTGTATTTTCGTGGGATGTCAAGAATTCTCTCCCATTCATTTTCTTCTAGGGCACTCCCTATGTCATCTGACCATGCAGTTCGTAGAGAAGTGATGGTTATCCCCGTATGGGCATGTATCCCCACGCATAACCATTTTATTAGGTGTCTGCCCTGTCCCATATAATAAATGCTTTTACCAGTGCATGCGTTGATGGTTCCTGCTGACGCAGGGCCCAGTGAGCCTTTACATATTGTATTAGCGATGCATGTAATATATACAAATGATCCGGCACCCCTGTCTCCCTAACAAAGTTACCATGGTCCAGTAGCTGTCTGTCAAGGAACAAGTCCAACAACATGCTAACCCCTGCCTCAAGCCAGGGAGCGAGAGTGCGTGTCGTTATTCGACCAGTCGCTAGTGGTATTCCCAATAACGGGATGTTGCCAGCATAAGCAGGATGTGGGCCTGTATATTGGAGTGTCACATTTATTTAAAGGGTAGTTAACAGTTACTTTTATGTGTTATGCATTATATGTGGACATTATTGGCTGAATGTTCACATACACTTCAAATATATGAAATATATTAACCATTCAGGAGACCTGTTTTCCTTACTTGCTCTATAGGTGAACTGCTGCACATTTTATTTTTGTATGTCAATCAGCGGAAGTACTACGTTTGCCTGTTCAGAGGGCTGGAGCGCAGAGACGCAGCTCTGTTAGGGCCTTGCTGACGTGTGCTCTTGTGCTGCAGCCACCCGACCTCCCACACCTACTCCCAGGATACTTTTTTTTTTAAAGATCTTTTTATTGAACACAAACAAGCTTCAGTACATAGTCGGTTCATAATAGCAGATTCGGAGAGACATGCAATTCAGGATTCACAATGCACAACATACACCCCCTCGTAAGCGCCCACTGTGCAACAACAACCTTCCCTTGACATAGTTCGCAGCCTCAATTTTCCCTCATCAGTGCACCCTGCTCCCTCTGGCCTTCAACTATATCCTCTGTACTTGACCCAGGCACCCCATATCTTTTCGCCTTTCCGGGGGCATCCCTGGCTCTGGTATATCACCCGTTCTGCCACGTAGCATCAGTCGAGGTCTTTCTTCCAGGCTGTGAGTGTGGGGGGTGTCCCTGCTTCCCATGCTCGGGCGATGTTCCTCTTGGCCACCCCTCCTGCCAGAGCTAGCGAGGTCTTGGCCCATTGCGGCCACGTGGTTTCGCCAGTCACACCCAAGATGAGCCACCCTGGATCAAGCGGGATGTCCTCACCCACCACGTTCATCATTACTCAAGTTATACCTTCCCAGTATGTTTGGAACCTAGGGCATTACCACTGTATATGAAAAAAGCACCCTGTCTCGCACCACTCCCACACGCATTTGTCAGTCTCGCAAGTGCCCATTCGGAAGTAAACTATTCGAGAGGCATAGGATGTATGGAGAATTTGGAGCTGAATCAGCCAGAATCTTGCTCTTATAACTATTTCCAGGAGTCTGTAACACCTCAGCCTAATCGTCATCCTCTAAGAGACCCACATCGGACTCCCAAGCCTCCCGCAGTGGGACCAAACAGTCTGGGGTGTTGTTAATCAATTTCCGGTAAGTCAGGGAAATGGCCTTATCAATCATGGGATCTAATAGTAGACGGTCCTCGAGTGGCGAGTATTCAGATAGCAGGGTGCCTTCATGTAGATGAGAGGGAGTAAGTTGGTGATAGACCCTTCCCGGGGCTGTGCAGTGTGGGGCCACCAGCTAGACTCAGCCTCAGAAACATGTCTGCTCCTTTCAGTCAGATCACTGAAAGCCCGTCCACTCCCGTTTGTGTAACAGACTAACGGATGTACTTTGTTACAAGGCATGCTTTTAGCACGCATGCTGTAACAACGCAGTTTTTATTATGCATTCTTTTACAACGCATAATTCTAAGGGGTGTTGGATAGTGAATATTTAAATTTACTATTCCAACACCAGTCCCCGTTGACACTAGGGAAAATGTTGGATAGTAAATTAAAAGTATTCCCTATCCTTGAGCGCCCCCCAGAGTCATGCGTTGTAATAGAATGCGATTTAAAAACCGCGTTGTAATAGCACTGCGTGCTAAAAGTTGCGTCGTAAACAACGTTCCCCCAGACTAACATATCCACCACTCAAATTACTTTCATATTTCACTATACTAATTCACCACTAATCCTTTATGGGTTCCGGAGTACCATGCTATTCGCAGGAAAAGTGCGTTGACGCCTCGTCAGGAGTAGTACGCGCTATATAAATGCAATTGCAATACAATAAAAGATAGAGTGGTCTCAAAATGGCCAGATTGATTTTATTCCCCCAAACATATTAGCGTCACTTTACTAAGTTTGTCAGTGAAGCACTACTTTTGTTTTCTCGTCTTTCTTTGAACAACATTGTTTTCCATGGGTGGGGAAGGGCACCATTCCTGGATGTACTGACTCAGGTGGGGGCCTCATGTTTGCAAGTATATTATGTTTCTAAAATCACTTGCTGCCTCCTTCCTGGCCTCCAGCAATTTTCAGAAACAATAAAAATTTAATGATAACTCCGGTGATTAATATTCTTCCTAGAGAGAGAAGGAGTTTTGTCAAGATTAAGTTTTGACTCGTGAAAAGGTAGCGCAGAGGGTTAATGTGCCTGCTGCAAACAACATGTACCATGCAGAACACAAAGTGCACATAATGTAAACAGGTTAGTGGGTTACTACTTTTGTCAGAGAGAGCCTTTTCCTACTTGCAGTTTATAAGTCAAAATCCTAACATAGAACAGTGAGCTATTAACGGTCATCTAAGAGCTGCAAACAAACTGCAAGTTATAAATTAGAGTTATGTTTTTCCCCCAGTCTTTGATTATCCTAATGTTGCAAAGGGTGTTCATCATATTAAAGAGAACCCCGAACCAGAGTTTGTGTTTCTCCAGACCAAGCACTATTAGACTATACTGCTTACTAGTATAGTGTTATGTAAGTCCTACACCTTGTAGTACTTTTCCTTATGTATTTCCTATAGTGATTTACACACATATGATTGATTGTCTCTCTGTAATGTGTGTGAGGTCAAGTGCTCTGACGCCCTACACTGGTATCAGTGGCGCTGTAAATCAATCCAAATGCATCTGAGCAAGAAAGTGGTTATGGAGACTCGAGGGGCCTTGTTGAAGGGTGGTAGTGAGGGAATCCATGGCGGAGGGAGTAATTAGGGGCATCAACAAACGTTGTCGCACAGGGCTCCACCAGTGCTAAAGCCGGGTTTGCTCTTGAGACTAGTCCTCTGCAGCCATTGGTACCTCTATTGGCCTTGTTTCAGCAGTTTTAGGTGCAACTCACCAGGGATCAGCAATGCAGGATTTGCACGCACACTAAACTTAGTTTACAAACTTCATGGTGTCTGTTTCATGCACAAGCATTTTAAACACGTGCTTCCTGCTTTGGGACCCCTGGAATTATGGAGCAATTGAGGATAACATTATTTTGCAGTGTTGCCAAAATCTTGCAGCAACAAAAAGCTGCAGCGTAAAACTGTATATTTTCTTTTACACATGCTAACAGTCTGCAAAGATTTTGCCTTATTAGTAGCAGTGCAACATACAAATGCAGAGTGAGAAGTATGATCAGTCAACCTTTGCAAAGGGCCGTCCACTTCAGAGAAACACAAGTCACGCTTGTTTGTAACTTTTGATCTGTTTGAGCTACAAACAATTTATTAGTTAAAATCATCAATTTATGCAGGAGGTGATGCAATATGTGGCAAATATTGCAGAGCCATAATCTATACTACTATTATAAAGAGAGAGCTGAAACCTTTGAGGCGGGTAAAGTCAAGAAGTACAGCACCAATCACAACACCCAATACAGCATTGTAAAGGGAGGATGCAGCAGATGGACATAGGCTATACATCTGGCCACCATATACATTACAAAGGTCAAACAACCTTAGGGGTAAAGTATTCTCTTGTGGGCGTTGGTGTGGGCGTGTCAAAGTACACTTGGGCGTTGGCGTGGGCGTGTCAAACTACACTACATTATTCCTTTGTGGGCGTGCAGCGTTGTTAGAGGGGCGTGGCACAACAGCGTTGTCAGAGGGGCGTGCCACAAATAAAACAAAAAATGGCCGCGTACTTCAGTAGCACGCCTTTCAGAATCAAAGTGCGCGCCTATTCACGCTCCACCTTTTTTTTTTTTTTTTTTTTTGCAAAACCTTTATTGCACATTTGCATAGTACACAGCGGAACGCCTACAACCCTGCGGGCCGGCCGCTATCAAGGATCAGTGCATAGCGTGTTTCCAGTAAAACAAGTAGCGAGGTTATAAAGGATAAGACATACTGGAGTAGTAAAAGTGCATGTAGATCAAATATTCAATGCGGAAATTGAGGTTTTGGTGGAGTTTTTTTTACATTTTTTGGAAAACAACAAACACAGAACATTAACAAGTAGGAATGGTCATTTGGTCTGGCATGAATCAGAGCAACATAGATAACAATCGTCCCTCGGGAACATGGGGATTCGGGGTCCCCGGTCAGTACCTGCATGTCTCCTAGTCCCATGAACCCCCCTCCCCCCTCACAGTTCCACAGTGTAGGTGTCCATAGGTTGCCTCCCGCCACAAGTAGGGACGCCATCTCACTTCTGCAACCCGTCTAAGTTACCCTCCTTCACCCTCGTCATCAGAATCTTCCAGGTCCTCCTCCCGCAAGGGCTCACAAAGGTCCCCTCTATATTCGTTCCACTTCAGCCAGATCTTATTCCATTTCACCGGGCAGGCTCGGTTAGAGTAGACCGCCCGTTCGGTCAACATCACACGATCCATGTTAAGGCACCATTGGGATTTAGTTGGGAGATCCGCTGCCCCCCAGCGTTGCGCTATGTCCCTCTTTGCCACCATTATCCCTGCCGTGACCCAAAGCCGCTCATAACGGGACAGATCGGTGGGTTCCCAGATGTTCAGTAGGCTCCGTCTTGGGTTAGGCAGTATAGAGTGATTCAGTGTCTGTGAGAGAGTGCAGTGTATTTGTTTCCAATATTCCTGTATCTTGGGGCAGTCCCATATGGTGTGGAAGAACGTGCCCTCCTCCCCGCACCCTCGCAGACAGTAGGGGTGTGGCGCTCTGTGTATGTGGTGCAGCATTGTCCGCGTGTAATAAACCCGGTGCAGGATCTTAAATTGTACCAGTCGCATGCGTGCTGAGATGCCAACCTCTTTGGGGGACCCAAGTGCCTCGTTCCACTCGTGTTCGTCCATGTCATCAATTTCCCCTTCCCATTTCTCTTTCAGGTGGGACGTGGGATCGGGGGTGTTATTAAGTAATTTGCGATAAGTGAGGGACGTCGCACGTTCCAGCATGTAGTCTGTGAGTAAGCGGTCCTCTAAGGGTGAGGATTCTGGCAGTGGTGTGGTGGCTGGGATAGCCGCAAGCATAGCATGGCGTATCTGAATGTATCTATATAGTTCCCTATCATTGAGCTCATAGAGTTCCTGGAGGCGGGTAAAAGGTACCACCCCATTTCCCTCCCACAGATCGCCCACCGTAGATATACCTATTGTGTCCCATTGTGTAAACCCCTTGGTGTTCCTGAGGTTGCCCAGTGCGCGGGAGTCCCACAGTGGTGTCATCTTCGTGATTCTCCCTTTCCAGCCCAGAGCTGTCGTCGCCGCATGCCAAATTTGTACAGTTAATTTGGTGGGGCCGACCAAGGTCCGTACCTTGCGGTGGTCGTACAGCGGACCCAACATGCCCTCCGCGCCCAGCTGCGCCCTGTCGGAATGGTATGCCGGCTCGGTGTGTGGTGCGTGGAGCCATTGGTTAATAGGTTTGAGGTGGGCCGCCCAGTAATATAGTTTTAGGTCTGGAAGCGCAATTCCTCCGCTGTACCAGTCCCTGCGCAATTTGGGTTGTGCTACTCTTGCCGGGAGAGCGCCCCATAGGAGGTTGGAGAGCAGTGCTGCCACCTTCTGAAAAAATTTGGGAGGTACCGGGTATGGCGAATTTTCGAGGACATAGAGGAAGCGCGGTAGCGCCATCATCTTATATAGGGCTGCCCGGCCCAGAAGTGTCAGCGGTAGGCCCGACCAGAACTCGACATCTCGTTTGAGCCTATCCATGGGCGGTTTCAGGTTTTTATCCATGAATTCCGACGCATCTTTAGTAACGTGTATGCCTAGGTATTTGAATGACGATCCCGCCAGTCGCAATGGACACGTATCGTCTAGAGTCGGAGCCGGACCTCGCAAAACATATAATTCCGATTTGGACCAGTTCAGCGTGTAGCCGGAGATCCTGCCATATGTGTCGCAGATGCGCAAGAGGGCCGGTATGCTCTCCTCAGGTTCTGTGAGATATACGAGCATGTCATCTGCGTAGAGAGACAGGCGGTCTTCCCAACCCCCGGTCCCCGGTACGCCCTTGAGGAGGGGAGAGGCCCGTATGAGAGTCGCCAGGGGCTCTAACGAGAGAGCAAACAGCAGTGGTGACAGTGGGCAACCCTGCCGTGTGCCTCTTCCCAATGGGAAAGTGCGCGATATATGGCCATTTGCCACTACATGGGCCACCGGGGCCGCGTAGAGCAATCTGACCCATGCCAGGAAGCGAGGTCCAAACCCCATCCGCTTCAACGTTTCGAAGAGGTACTCCCACTCCACCAGGTCAAACGCCATTTTGGCATCCAGCGCCAGAATAACCGCCGGGTCTGTGATAGCGTCAGATCGAGCCAGGAGACCATGTAGCCGCCGCAGATTCTGAGCAGTGTTCCTGTGCGGCATAAACCCGGACTGATCCGGGTGTATAATCGAGGACAGATGGGGCAGGAGTCTTTGCGCCAGGAGTTTGGCCAGGATTTTCACCTCCGCGTTTAAGAGGGAAATAGGTCGATACGAGGAGCATTCCTCCGGCGGCTTGCCCGGTTTTGGGATTGTCACAATAGTCGCCACACGCTGATCTAGCGGAAGGGAGCCCCCCTCCAGGCAATCCTTGAACATCCCCAACAGGTATGTGCTAAGGGTGTCCGGCATCACCTGATACCACTCTACCGGTATCCCGTTCGGACCTAAGGCCTTGCCCGGGTTCAGTGCCGCAATGGCCATCTGGACCTCGTCGGTTGTAATGTCAGCTTCCAAGTCGTTCGATGCCTCTGGGGATAGGGTCTGGACTGCAATCGGCGCGAGGAGTGCCCTGGCTTCCTCCGATGTAACCTGACGTGTTGGGGTGTATACTTGCTCAAAGTGGGTCGCTAGCAACTCCGTTATATGTCTTGGGTCGGTGTGTGTTACCCCCTGCGCATCTTTTAGGCTCTGGATCCCCCTGGAGCGGCCCTCACGTTTATCGAGCCACGCCAGCATCTTCCCCGCCTTGTCCCCCACTTCGTAGACCCTATTCTGAGTGTCCGCGATGTGACCCTTAACTACTGTCCGTAAGTGGTCAGTGTAGAGCTGCTGCTGGAGAGTAAGTGCGTGTAGGGTGGAGGGAGAAGGGTGGGACTCATGGGCCCTGGTCCGTTCCTGCACGGTGATTTCTAGGTCCGCCAGTTCTTGTGTTTGCTGCCTCTTATGTCCGGTTATAGTGTTAATGGCTTGACCCCGCAGAACAGTTTTGTATGCCTCCCAGAGCGTCGCCTGGGAACGCACCGATTGTGAGTTTTCGAGGAAATAGTGTTTCGTGGCTTGTTTAAGTGCCTTGCGAACCTGTGGGATCTTGAGACAAGAAGCGTGCAGGGGATAAATGCGCCTACGTGATTTCGTCTGCAGAGAAAGCGTCAGTGTGAGCGGGGAGTGATCTGAAATACCTCGGGGTGAACCACCGAAGTGTCTACGTGGCTAAGGGCCTCCCCCAGGGATAGGAAGTGGTCTATGCGTGACAGGCTACCGTGCACCGCGGAGTGAAAGGTGTATTGCTGCGTGCCTGGGTGTAGGTGTCTCCAAATGTCGGTCAGGCCCATGGCCGTGGTGAAGCGCCGGAAGTATATCTCCCCCCCCAGTCTGTTTTGGAGTGGGGTACTTATCTAGTTGTGGATCCTGGACAGCATTAAAGTCTCCCCCCAGAATGATCGCACCCTCAGGGAGAGTCAGGAGGAAGTCCCCTAGTCTCGGGAGGTGCACTGAGTGCAAGGCAGGCGGGACGTACACTGACACTAGATTCAGGAGTTTCCCTTCCCACTGCCCCTGCACTGCCGCGAAGCAGCCCTGGTCGTCAGTTTTGGTGGATAGGGGCAGGAATCGTGAGTTTTTTTGCACGAGTACGCCGGTTCCCCTGGAGCCGGACGTGAAGGCAGAGTGGGCCCACATTTTGTAACCTCGCCTATCTAAGGCCTTAGTAGATCCCCCCATCAGGTGTGTTTCTTGTAATAGGGCCACAGTAGGACGCAGGCGCTTCACAGCAGTTAAAACCAATCCACGCTTTACCCTATCACCCAGGCCCCTCACATTCCAGGACAGCACGGTTAATGGCGGAGTCTGTGCCTCTGTAGGGTTCAGAGTCCCCGTCTGTACAGTATTACTACCCTTCAGGGAGTGTGCGGCGCCCCGGAGATGGGACTGCTCTGTTGGCTGCGCCACCTCGCAGCAAGGCGATCAGAGTTCTCATGGGGGCATAGTGTCACAGTTAATTCTCAACAGTGTCCCCCGAATTCCAGCGATCCCGAAACAATGTCCTCGACCCCTTGTACCCATTCCTAACAAGAACCATTCAAAACAATCCCCCCTCCCTGCCCCCCTGCTTAACGGACCTCCAACTGCCCGCCACCCCAACTTAGCAGAGTGCAATACCCTTCCCAATGAACACAGTACTTGCTTGTAAGGGGGAGAGCGCCTCCCCGGGTTGGCGGCTCCCCTGTAGGCTCTCGGGGTTGCCATGCCAGAGTCAACGTGCTGCTGTGAATGATTAGTTCGTGCCGGTGGTCGGCGAGGTAGTACAGTTCAGTGGCCGTCGCCGGAGTCAATCAGTTTCGCCACCCCCTTCAAAGCCATGGGAAGGCGAGCGTTCTGCGCCCTCCACGCGCCCTGATGCCTGCGAGCCATTCCTGCTGCCACCTCTGCGGTCCGATTCTTGTCTGTTCGTCCTGCGCTGTCTCCCAACGGTGTGCCAGCCTTCCAGCCAGTCCCGGGCTGTGTCAGGGGAGTCAAAGAACCATACTTTCTTGTCCGCCACCACTCGTAGCCTGGCTGGAAATATCATGGAATAGGGTAGCTCTTTCTCCCGTAGAGTCTTCTTTACCTCCAGGAACGTCCTCCTCTTCCTCGATACCTCCGCTGTGTAATCCGGGAAGAAAGCGATTTTGGAGTTTTGGATCTGGATGGTCGGCGCCACTCTAGCAGCCTGCAAAATGGCGTCTCTGTCCCGGAAATTAAACAGCCTCGCCAGTATTGGTCGCGGCGGGCCTCCGGTCTTGGGCTTCCCTCCCGGAACCCGATGGGCTCTTTCGACCGAGAAGAAGTTCGATAGGCCTTTAGACTGGAGCCGAGTCTTCACCAGATCCTCCACGTACAGGTCTAGGGCCCCCGTGTCTTCCGATTCCGGAACGCCCAGGATACGAACATTATTGCGCCTTGAGCGACCTTCCTGGTCGTCCAGCTTGTCTCTAAGGAGTTTGTTGTCCGTTTGCAGGCGCTCCATCGCAATTTGCAGTTCAGACACGTCCTCAATCAAAGATTTCGTGACCACTTCGACTTGCTTGACCCGTTCGTTCATTTTTTGCAAATCCGCCCTGATTAAGGTGACTTCGGTCGCCGTGGCCCCCACAGTTTCTTGTACCTGCGCCAGCGCCGCCAGGACATCGTCCAGTGTGGCTTTCTTCCCCGCCTCCGCCTCCGCCATTTTCCCTCCAACGGTTTTGCGTTGGTCTTGTGGTGGCGAGCGTCGGTCATATGCAAATTTGTCCAGCTTAGCCTGGGTCGTAGTGTTCTTGGGGCCTCTGTGCGACATGGCGTGGTTCTTGTCGGGGCGGCACAGTGACTTCCCCGGTCGCCTGCGCCGAGTAATGGCGGCGATGAACCTGGAGGATCCGTCGTCTTCCAAGTCTCCTGTAGCGCTGAATATGCCCGGAGAGGGTCAACAGGTGGTCGGAGGGTGAGCACTCGGGCTCCGGTCTCTTCGGAGAGAGTTAGCGGGTCCTCGGAAGGAGGCGATCGTTGAGCCGGCACTTCCGGTCTTTCGGACCCGACTGTCGGCTACTTCCGGCTGGGCTCAACCCGGCTGTGGCTCCGAGGTCCTGTGGCCGCGTGTAGGCCCGGCTCCTCCTGCGCCTTCGGCCCGCGGCAACTTGCTGTTTCGGGCTTTCGCCGCACCGGAAAGTTCCGGAGATGGTCGCTGCACGGTCTCTGGGTCCGGTTCCCCTTCTGGAGCCGGAATGGATCAGGATAATTGTGCGGATTGATGCGGAAAGCCGCCTTTACCCGGGAGCCTCCCTAAGCTGCGGCCGCCATCGTTGGCTGCTAGCCACGCCCCTCCACGCTCCACCTTTGCGTCTCACACGTCCGTCTACAAACACCAATCTGCGCCGCATTCACGCCCAATGCCATTCAGGCGCCATTAATCATATATAGTGCGGCGCAATCATTGAGGGCGTCAGCGTTGTCAGAGGGGGCTGCACCAAAATTAAAATAGAAAGGGGCGCGCCTTTCGCCAGCAATGTGCACATACATTCACGCTCCACCTTGGCGTTCTGATGACGCGACATTAATGATATATAGTGCGGCGCAAACTTTGTGGGCGTCAGCGTTGTCAGAGGGGGCTGCACTAAAATTAACAAAAAAAAGGAGAGCGACTTTCGCCACCAATGTGCGCGCACATTCACACTCCGCCGTCTCAAAACACCAACGGGCGCCGCATTGACGGACCTTGCCATACTGCCTACAAAATTTCACTAACAAAACAAAACTTTACTCCTTTATGCACGTAAGATTTGGCAGAAGTGGCTGCAGGAAAAAAAAAGGGGCGCACAAGCGCGCCATTCCCTCACCGCGACATTAACGCTCCAACGGCTCCAGCGGACACTGAAGGCAGGCAGCGTACCACACGATCAAAGCCACTTCACAATTAAAATTTAGTCCGGGGCTCAGGCGGGGCCTCAAACCAGCCCTCGCAAGCAAGCACGGGATCACGCCGGGCACTGTCAGCGTACACCCATTAATGTCAAAGACAACCCACTTGGGGATTATATAACCAACACACTCCACAACACACAAAAGCTGCAAAACTTAAAGCTGAGGACGCACACATAACGAAGGACATGCAAATACGGGACAGCTAAGGAGGCACATATGAAGAACGCTGTTACTAACAGTGCATGCACAACTGCTTCACTCATGGACAGTTATGTCGCACTCTCTAGGTCAGGCAATGTGCAAAATCAATTTATTCTATGGCCACATTCAAATGAGACCAAAAATGTTGTATACCGTGAAATCTTACAATAAATTAAGATTTACTATTACAAACATTACACACATAACATTTCATACCCGGACAACGTCGGGACGGGCTGCTAGTTGTTTATAAAACATTGCTAAACTAGAATATTTTGCCATTCATGTTTGAACTGCTCTTGTGGAAAAAGAGAGAAGGGCTAACAACAGAAACTGCATGGCTCGGAGACAAATGGCTTGCAATTCCACTTTTAAGCGTATTTGGGACATTCTGTGATAGGAAACAAATCCCACTTTGTGAATGTATTTTAATGTCAATAACTCATACTAAATCTTAAATAAACGTGTATCCATTGGCTGAATTAAATAACGTAATAAGCTGCAGAGGGTAGTGAAATGCCAAACAAACACAAAAAATGTGATTTGCTCTTTCTGGCCACACCTCTGACTCCTCCCACTGACCTAATCCTCAGGTTGTTCCCGCCCACAGTTCCCCAACTTTTTTCCCCCCACTTCGACCAATTGTTAAAATACATATTTTTTAGTCAAAATCAAACTGTACTTAATGTCAATGTTTTCTTTATAAGTTTTCATTAGAACAGCACACTCCAGAACGAAGCTGAAACATCCTCGCACCACCTCTCAAAAAGAATAAATCTTTGTCACCAGGAAGCCTCAAATGACTCCATCAACTACATTCGTATACTGGCTCTTAAGCAGCTTTTACATTTACTCCTGAGTCAATTGCACAAATCTACCTTTTGCTCAGGTAGCTGGCACCCTGTGGAGAAGGCTTGTTCACAGAGCAGAAGAACCATACCCCATTCCCTTTCAGCGAGAGGCCCATGAAGGTACGCGTTATCTGTGCGGGAACAGTTTATTTTTCATCAAAAGGTAGGGGAACTGTCATTGTACAATTAAAAAAGGTTGGTGATGGCATTCTCAACATATCCCACCCTCTTCAACCACTGAGGTCACCCAAAAGCCATTTACAGAGGAAGGAGGCGTTGTTGATTTTTCAGGATTCTGTGCCTCACAGTTTTAATCAGTATTTAGAGATACCCACCAGCCTGGCTGGGATTTTAGTGCTGTGAAGGCAGCTGTGGCTGGGGCATCACTTTCAGGCCCTGCTGGGTTGCTGAGTCGGCACTATTTTTTAAAGCTGCCACTTGGCAACATTCTTTGTATTGAGAAAAGAAACTCTCAAAGTATGATTTTGTTTTTTCCAATACAAAACATTTATGGCTTGATGCACAAGGCGGTTTCTCCCTGCATGTGGGGGCCGTTCTACATACTCCCTGCCTGCATCCGCCATGCCTGGGGCACGGAAAATAGGTGATGGTGGACCGCCCTCAACACGGTGGGGTGAACATCAGAGTGACATGGCAACCCCTTGGCAAATGAGCCACCAGGTCTGAGGTTTACACCAGGAGAGCCAGAAAGAGCTCCACCAGTGTAAAGATGGTTCTTCACCAGTTCTGAATAGAGCGGGGGAACAGAGAGTTTAGTGGTATGGAAACACTGCAGAAGTATGTTTATATAGCTCTTTATTTACCATATATAGGGGTCATTGCATGAATATATCCCAATGGACATGACTGAAAAGGTCTTGCACTGTTTCATTGGACTATGATGCATACAGAACAGTATTGTCCCAGGGATTCCGTGCTCAGACAGAACTGTGCATAGAGGCTTGGAACCTCAGTGAATTAGGGTGTGCCAAAACTCACCTTAGTACCCAAAAATCCCCTACCAGACTAGCTACAGTGTCTCATTGGTCATCATAAACTCCCAATGCTTAGACAAACCAGAACATGAACTTAGTACACCTCAGGTAACGTGGAACACATGAACACTCTTTCGTTATACAATCATTTCAATCCAGAACAAGGAGTAAAAGAGGACACGTGCATATTTGAAATGTTTATTCTCTAATGCAGTGTTCTCAAACGCAGTATCTTAGCTAATACAAGCAAACATATTATAAGAAACAAAGTAATCAGCGTAGTCACTAGTCCATAGAACACAAACCGTGAAAGCATAGTATTATGCTAAAATGAATAGGGTTTATTAAAACCTAATTCTCACACTCCCTAGCTAGTATATTATATTATATCTAAGAAGGTCTCTTTTGGTTTTTAGCAGAGCGGCCCCATACCTCAAGATCCTAGTGGTAAGGGATCACATCATCAGCAACCAGCTCTTCTGCGTGCGAAGCACCATCAAGTGTGTTTGTATGCTCTTGTGCAAAGCAATATAAAACGCGCCTAAAGCCAGAACTTGGCTGCAGCTGCATGTATGTTATGTCTAGGAACGTGCGAAGATCAGTGCTCACAACAACTACTGTGTTGAGATATCCTTGAAGGTTTCAGCACTCACTGTACAGACACAGCTCGCCAAGCAAGGCTGATATCAGTGTAACAACATATTATTCTTGTATGAATCGAAAACATTCTACTAGGCTCAAAGCTAAAGCAGCAGCTTATGTGTCGTGTGCAAAAGCAGCAGAAAGGTAAAATGACGTTTAAACTCCTAAAAAGCTCATGCCAACTTAACACAGCATACAGGCTCTATATATCTATATATCAGTATCTGTCAACTAACAGCAGACATTAGCAGAACAGCCAATGCTACGAAGAATCACATTTATTCTGCTGCATGTGTAAGACTTCAGCTGGGAATGCCATCATGTTTAGCGTCTAGTTTGGCTAGGAGTACAGTCCAATCCTCATGTGGAATGAGTGTACCCATCACCCCTTTGCTGTGCGACTATTACCGCGACCACTTTCGCACACTTTACCATTCTTCCATACTAGGGGCACTTCCTGCTTTCCACTTCATTGCTATTTTACATTCTGCTAGGACCAGAGCTGGACCTACAACCTACACATTTGTTTATTGTCCTTATTTCTAGGGAGTTTACCAAGCAAACAGAGTTCTAGGAGAACCTGTAAATGCATTCCCGACTCGTTCATTTGAGGAATGCTCTGGAACCAGTACTGTTGTATTACCACACATTCCCACACCATGTGGTAAAAGTTGGCCTGAGATGACCTGCAAGGTGGGTAAGCATCTGGAGTCCCTGGACATATCCTGGCCTGGGGTGATGGGGCAAGATAGATCTGGTGGACATATGTGTGTATTCAAGGCGTTGATTTCTGCTTAACTTCTTCACATGTTCTAATATACTAGACCATTCCTCACCAGTAAGTTGTGTTTGTAGATTAACACCCCATTGTCATTTTATGTGTATTGAGATAAAAGACAGGTGCCGAGAGTCCAACCAAACTAATCCCAATCCTCAGAGAGGAGAGTCTGTCTCGAAGGAAACACGCCCAATTTCCCTTTAAGCCAGAAACTTCAGAACAATCCAATAAAGTGTCTGTCACCATAGTGGCATGTGCTAAGGGGTCATTAAGGAATAAAAGTGCATCATCTGCAAACAATCAAATAATAGTCCAGAGGTTTATTACTCAGTATTTAGCTTTTGTACGCAGATATGGTGCCAAGGGCTCCATGGCCACGGAGAATAGTGCTTGGGACAGATGCCATCCTGTCTAGTAGCACTGCAGACTTTTGGTTGTGCTCATGCTCTGCCAAACTCTAAAGGTTCACCTCTGTCTTTGCTCCTGGTCCCTATTGAGCCTGCCAGCATGCGGTATATAGAGCTAAAGAAAACACCTAGGGGCAGATTTACAATAACTGGCGCATCCCCAGGGATGCACCAGTTATTGTGCGCCTCAGCTCCGCCACCCATGGTGCGCCGCATTTACAATGCAGCGCACCATGGGGCAAAAACGGTACAGATGCATGACGCATCAGTGCCTTAAAGGCGGCGCATTGCTGGAGTTGCGTCGCAAGCGTGACGCAGATCCAGCAAGGCTCGGGGGTGCCCTATCTGTCCAATGCTGCGTCAAGCCTTACGCCTGCAGATGCAGGGTTTTGACGCAGCATTGGCCTAAAAGTGACTGAGTGAAATCTTGTAGATTTCACTCAGCCACTTTTAGGAGGCGTTCCTGCACTGGAACACCCCCTCCTGCACACGAACGCCTCCTTATGGCGCAGGGCGTTACAACGTGACACATCTCCCAGATGCGTCACGTTGTAAATACCCTGCACCATGGCGCATCTTTTGCGCCGCCGCTGCGTCACAAAAGTGACGCAACCGCTGCGTAAAAGAGGCGCAAGGGGCTTGTAAATCTGCCCCTGAGAATGGTCTGATAAACAGAAACGATTCAGAAAAGGGGGTGGTGATGAACAGAGTGTCTGAATTAAGCAGACCACTCTTACCCAGTCAAGAGATCAGGGCTTAATCCATCACCGTTATTTAGCTCACTGCATCACCCCAGTTCAGAACCTGGCTATATGCAAATTAGTCTGACCCCGTGCCTCATGGGAACAGGGCAGACCAACCTACCAAGCCAATTCTTCACTGGAAAGGAGACAAGCTTCCGGGGACCGCTTTCTGGCATTTCAGCCGTCGTCGGCCCGGCTTGCTTGAATCCTGGTGGTGCAGTGAGCAAGGGACTCATGTCGGAGTATACCCTGCCACACCTATAGTGGACAAAAACGATTCAGAAAAGGGGGTGGTGATGAACAGAGTGTCTGAATTAAGCAGACCACTCTTACCCAGTCAAGAGATCAGGGCTTAATCCATCACCGTTATTTAGCTCACTGCATCACCCCAGTTCAGAACCTGGCTATATGCAAATTAGTCTGACCCCGTGCCTCATGGGAACAGGGCAGACCAAACTACCAAGCCAATTCTTCACTGGAAAGTAGACAAGCTTCCGGGGACCGGTTTCTGGCATTTCAGCCGTCGTCGGCCCGGCTTGCTTGAATCCTGGTGGTGCAGTGAGCAAGGGACTCATGTCTGAGTATACCCTGCCACACCTATAGTGGCCAAAAACGATTCAGAAAAGGGGGTGGTGATGAACAGAGTGTCTGAATTAAGCAGCCCACTCTAACCCAGTCAAGAGATCAGGGCTTAATCCATCACCGTTATTTAGCTCACTGCATCACCCCAGTTCAGAACCTGGCTATATGCAAATTAGTCTGACCCCGTGCCTCATGGGAACAGGCCAGACCAAACTACCAAGCCAATTCTTCACTGGAAAGGAGACAAGCTTCCGGGGACCGGTTTCTGGCATTTCAGCCGTCGTCGGCCCGGCTTGCTTGAATCCTGGTGGTGCAGTGAGCAAGGAACTCATGTCTGAGTATACCCTGCCACACCTATAGTGGCCAAAAACGATTCAGAAAAGGGGGTGGTGATGAACAGAGTGTCTGAATTAAGCAGACCACTCTTACCCAGTCAAGAGATCAGGGCTAAAAACGGTGATGGATCAAGCCCTGATCTTTGGACTGGGTAAGAGTGGTCTGCTTAATTCAGACACTCTGTTCATCACCACCCCCTTTTCTGAATCATTTTTGTCCACCATAAGCGTGGAAGGGTATACTCAGATGTGAGTCCCTAGCTCATTGCACCATCAGGATTCAAGCAAGCCGGGCCGAAGACGGCTGAAATGCCAGAAACCGGTCCCCGGTAGCTTGTTTCCTTCCCTGTATAAGAATTGGCTTGGTAGTTTGGTCTGCCCTGTTCCCATGATGCACTGGGCCAGGGTCAGACTAATTTGCATATAGCCAAGTTCTGAGCTGGGATGGTGCAGTGAGCTACAAAACGGTGATGGATCAAGCCCTGATCTTTGGACTGGGTAAGAGTGATCTGCTTAATTCAGACACTGTTCATCACCACCCCCTTTTCTGAATCATTTTTGTCCACCATAAGCGTGGAAGGGTATACTCAGATGTGAGTCCCTAGCTCATTGCACCATCAGGATTCAAGCAAGCCGGGCCGAAGACGGCTGAAATGCCAGAAACCGGTCCCCGGTAACTTGTTTCCTTCCCAGTATAAGAATTGGCTTGGTAGTTTGGTCTGCCCTGTTCCCATGATGCACTGGGCCAGGGTCAGACTAATTTGCATATAGCCAAGTTCTGAGCTGGGATGGTGCAGTGAGCTATAAAACGGTGATGGATCAAGCCCTGATCTTTGGACTGGGTAAGAGTGGTCTGCTTAATTCAGGAACTCTGTTCATCACCACCCCCTTTTCTGAATCATATTTGTCCACCATAAGCGTGGAAGGGTATACTCAGATGTGAGTCCCTAGCTCATTGCACCATCAGGATTCAAGCAAGCCGGGCCGAAGACGGCTGAAATGCCAGAAACCGGTCCCGGGTAGCTTGTTTCCTTCCCAGTATAAGAATTGGCTTGGTAGTTTGGTCTGCCCTGTTCCCATGATGCACTGGGCCAGGGTCAGACTAATTTGCATATAGCCAAGTTCTGAGCTGGGATGGTGCAGTGAGCTAAAAAACGGTGATGGATCAAGCCCTGATCTTTGGACTGGGTAAGAGTGGTCTGCTTAATTCAGACACTCTGTTCATCACCACCCCCTTTTCTGAATCATTTTTGTCCACCATAAGCGTGGAAGGGTATACTCAGATGTGAGTCCCTAGCTCATTGCACCATCAGGATTCAAGCAAGCCGGGCCGAAGACGGCTGAAATGCCAGAAACCGGTCCCGGGTAGCTTGTTTCCTTCCCAGTATAAGAATTGGCTTGGTAGTTTGGTCTGCCCTGTTCCCATGATGCACTGGGCCAGGGTCAGACTAATTTGCATATCGCCAAGTTCTGAGCTGGGATGGTGCAGTGAGCTAAAAAACGGTGATGGATCAAGCCCTGATCTTTGGACTGGGTAAGAGGGGTCTGCTTAATTCAGACACTCTGTTCATCACCACCCCCTTTTCTGAATCATTTTTGTCCACCATAAGCGTGGAAGGGTATACTCAGATGTGAGTCCCTAGCTCATTGCACCATCAGGATTCAAGCAAGCCGGGCCGAAGACGGCTGAAATGCCAGAAACCGGTCCCCGGTAGCTTGTTTCCTTCCCAGTATAAGAATTGGCTTGGTAGTTTGGTCTGCCCTGTTCCCATGATGCACTGGGCCAGGGTCAGACTAATTTGCATATAGCCAAGTTCTGAGCTGGGATGGTGCAGTGAGCTCAAAAACGGTGATGGATCAAGCCCTGATCTTTGGACTGGGTAAGAGTGGTCTGCTTAATTCAGACACTCTGTTCATCACCACCCCCTTTTCTGAATCATTTTTGTCCACCATAAGCGTGGAAGGGTATACTCAGATGTGAGTCCCTAGCTCATTGCACCATCAGGATTCAAGCAAGCCGGGCCGAAGACGGCTGAAATGCCAGAAACCGGTCCCCGGTAGCTTGTTTTTTTCCCAGTATAAGAATTGGCTTGGTAGTTTGGTCTGCCCTGTTCCCATGATGCACTGGGCCAGGGTCAGACTAATTTGCATATAGCCAAGTTCTGAGCTGGGATGGTGCAGTGAGCTACAAAACGGTGATGGATCAAGCCCTGATCTTTGGACTGGGTAAGAGTGATCTGCTTAATTCAGACACTGTTCATCACCACCCCCTTTTCTGAATCATTTTTGTCCACCATAAGCGTGGAAGGGTATACTCAGATGTGAGTCCCTAGCTCATTGCACCATCAGGATTCAAGCAAGCCGGGCCGAAGACGGCTGAAATGCCAGAAACCGGTCCCCGGTAACTTGTTTCCTTCCCAGTATAAGAATTGGCTTGGTAGTTTGGTCTGCCCTGTTCCCATGATGCACTGGGCCAGGGTCAGACTAATTTGCATATAGCCAAGTTCTGAGCTGGGATGGTGCAGTGAGCTACAAAACGGTGATGGATCAAGCCCTGATCTTTGGACTGGGTAAGAGGGATCTGCTTAATTCAGACACTGTTTATCACCACCCCCTTTTCTGAATCATTTTTGTCCACCATAAGCGTGGAAGGGTATACTCAGATGTGAGTCCCTAGCTCATTGCACCATCAGGATTCAAGCAAGCCGGGCCGAAGACGGCTGAAATGCCAGAAACCGGTCCCCGGTAACTTGTTTCCTTCCCAGTATAAGAATTGGCTTGGTAGTTTGGTCTGCCCTGTTCCCATGATGCACTGGGCCAGGGTCAGACTAATTTGCATATAGCCAAGTTCTGAGCTGGGATGGTGCAGTGAGCTAAAAAACGGTGATGGATCAAGCCCTGATCTTTGGACTGGGTAAGAGTGGTCTGCTTAATTCAGACACTCTGTTCATCACCACCCCCTTTTCTGAATCATTTTTGTCCACCATAAGCGTGGAAGGGTATACTCAGATGTGAGTCCCTAGCTCATTGCACCATCAGGATTCAAGCAAGCCGGGCCGAAGACGGCTGAAATGCCAGAAACCGGTCCCCGGTAGCTTGTTTCCTTCCCAGTATAAGAATTGGCTTGGTAGTTTGGTCTGCCCTGTTCCCATGATGCACTGGGCCAGGGTCAGACTAATTTGCATATAGCCAAGTTCTGAGCTGGGATGGTGCAGTGAGCTACAAAACGGTGATGGATCAAGCCCTGATCTTTGGACTGGGTGGGAGTGATCTGCTTAATTCAGACACTGTTTATCACCACCCCCTTTTCTGAATCATTTTTGTCCACCATAAGCGTGGAAGGGTATACTCAGATGTGAGTCCCTAGCTCATTGCACCATCAGGATTCAAGCAAGCCGGGCCGAAGACGGCTGAAATGCCAGAAACCGGTCCCCGGTAACTTGTTTCCTTCCCAGTATAAGAATTGGCTTGGTAGTTTGGTCTGCCCTGTTCCCATGATGCACTGGGCCAGGGTCAGACTAATTTGCATATAGCCAAGTTCTGAGCTGGGATGGTGCAGTGAGCTATAAAACGGTGATGGATCAAGCCCTGATCTTTGGACTGGGTAAGAGTGGTCTGCTTAATTCAGGAACTCTGTTCATCACCACCCCCTTTTCTGAATCATTTTTGTCCACCATAAGCGTGGAAGGGTATACTCAGATGTGAGTCCCTAGCTCATTGCACCATCAGGATTCAAGCAAGCCGGGCCGAAGACGGCTGAAATGCCAGAAGCCGGTCCCCGGTAGCTTGTTTCCTTCCCAGTATAAGAATTGGCTTGGTAGTTTGGTCTGCCCTGTTCCCATGATGCACTGGGCCAGGGTCAGACTAATTTGCATATCGCCAAGTTCTGAGCTGGGATGGTGCAGTGAGCTAAAACACGGTGATGGATCAAGCCCTGATCTTTGGACTGGGTAAGAGTGGTCTGCTTAATTCAGACACTCTGTTCATCACCACACCCTTTTCTGAATCATTTTTGTCCACCATAAGCGTGGAAGGGTATACTCAGATGTGAGTCCCTAGCTCATTGCACCATCAGGATTCAAGCAAGCAGGGCCGAAGACGGCTGAAATGTCAGAAACCGGTCCCCGGTAGCTTGTTTCCTTCCCAGTATAAGAATTGGCTTGGTAGTTTGGTCTGCCCTGTTCCCATGATGCACTGGGCCAGGGTCAGACTAATTTGCATATAGCCAAGTTCTGAGCTGGGATGGTGCAGTGAGCTATAAAACGGTGATGGATCAAGCCCTGATCTTTGGACTGGGTAAGAGTGGTCTGCTTAATTCAGACACTCTGTTCATCACCACCCCCTTTTCTGAATCATTTTTGTCCACCATAAGCGTGGAAGGGTATACTCAGATGTGAGTCCCTAGCTCATTGCACCATCAGGATTCAAGCAAGCCGGGCCGAAGACGGCTGAAATGCCAGAAACCGGTCCCCGGTAGCTTGTTTCCTTCCCAGTATAAGAATTGGCTTGGTAGTTTGGTCTGCCCTGTTCCCATGATGCACTGGGCCAGGGTCAGACTAATTTGCATATAGCCAAGTTCTGAGCTGGGATGGTGCAGTGAGCTAAAAAACGGTGATGGATCAAGCCCTGATCTTTGGACTGGGTAAGAGTGGTCTGCTTAATTCAGACACTCTGTTCATCACCACCCCCTTTTCTGAATCATTTTTGTCCACCATAAGCGTGGAAGGGTATACTCAGATGTGAGTCCCTAGCTCATTGCACCATCAGGATTCAAGCAAGCCGGGCCGAAGACGGCTGAAATGCCAGAAACCGGTCCCCGGTAGCTTGTTTTTTTCCCAGTATAAGAATTGGCTTGGTAGTTTGGTCTGCCCTGTTCCCATGATGCACTGGGCCAGGGTCAGACTAATTTGCATATAGCCAAGTTCTGAGCTGGGATGGTGCAGTGAGCTAAAATACGGTGATGGATCAAGCCCTGATCTTTGGACTGGGTAAGAGTGGTCTGCTTAATTCAGACACTCTGTTCATCACCACCCCCTTTTCTGAATCATTTTTGTCCACCATAAGCGTGGAAGGGTATACTCAGATGTGAGTCCCTAGCTCATTGCACCATCAGGATTCAAGCAAGCCGGGCCGAAGACGGCTGAAATGCCAGAAACCGGTCCCCGGTAGCTTGTTTTTTTCCCAGTATAAGAATTGGCTTGGTAGTTTGGTCTGCCCTGTTCCCATGATGCACTGGGCCAGGGTCAGACTAATTTGCATATAGCCAAGTTCTGAGCTGGGATGGTGCAGTGAGCTACAAAACGGTGATGGATCAAGCCCTGATCTTTGGACTGGGTAAGAGTGATCTGCTTAATTCAGACACTGTTCATCACCACCCCCTTTTCTGAATCATTTTTGTCCACCATAAGCGTGGAAGGGTATACTCAGATGTGAGTCCCTAGCTCATTGCACCATCAGGATTCAAGCAAGCCGGGCCGAAGACGGCTGAAATGCCAGAAACCGGTCCCCGGTAACTTGTTTCCTTCCCAGTATAAGAATTGGCTTGGTAGTTTGGTCTGCCCTGTTCCCATGATGCACTGGGCCAGGGTCAGACTAATTTGCATATAGCCAAGTTCTGAGCTGGGATGGTGCAGTGAGCTACAAAACGGTGATGGATCAAGCCCTGATCTTTGGACTGGGTAAGAGGGATCTGCTTAATTCAGACACTGTTTATCACCACCCCCTTTTCTGAATCATTTTTGTCCACCATAAGCGTGGAAGGGTATACTCAGATGTGAGTCCCTAGCTCATTGCACCATCAGGATTCAAGCAAGCCGGGCCGAAGACGGCTGAAATGCCAGAAACCGGTCCCCGGTAACTTGTTTCCTTCCCAGTATAAGAATTGGCTTGGTAGTTTGGTCTGCCCTGTTCCCATGATGCACTGGGCCAGGGTCAGACTAATTTGCATATAGCCAAGTTCTGAGCTGGGATGGTGCAGTGAGCTAAAAAACGGTGATGGATCAAGCCCTGATCTTTGGACTGGGTAAGAGTGGTCTGCTTAATTCAGACACTCTGTTCATCACCACCCCCTTTTCTGAATCATTTTTGTCCACCATAAGCGTGGAAGGGTATACTCAGATGTGAGTCCCTAGCTCATTGCACCATCAGGATTCAAGCAAGCCGGGCCGAAGACGGCTGAAATGCCAGAAACCGGTCCCCGGTAGCTTGTTTCCTTCCCAGTATAAGAATTGGCTTGGTAGTTTGGTCTGCCCTGTTCCCATGATGCACTGGGCCAGGGTCAGACTAATTTGCATATAGCCAAGTTCTGAGCTGGGATGGTGCAGTGAGCTACAAAACGGTGATGGATCAAGCCCTGATCTTTGGACTGGGTGGGAGTGATCTGCTTAATTCAGACACTGTTTATCACCACCCCCTTTTCTGAATCATTTTTGTCCACCATAAGCGTGGAAGGGTATACTCAGATGTGAGTCCCTAGCTCATTGCACCATCAGGATTCAAGCAAGCCGGGCCGAAGACGGCTGAAATGCCAGAAACCGGTCCCCGGTAACTTGTTTCCTTCCCAGTATAAGAATTGGCTTGGTAGTTTGGTCTGCCCTGTTCCCATGATGTACTGGGCCAGGGTCAGACTAATTTGCATATAGCCAAGTTCTGAGCTGGGATGGTGCAGTGAGCTATAAAACGGTGATGGATCAAGCCCTGATCTTTGGACTGGGTAAGAGTGGTCTGCTTAATTCAGGAACTCTGTTCATCACCACCCCCTTTTCTGAATCATTTTTGTCCACCATAAGCGTGGAAGGGTATACTCAGATGTGAGTCCCTAGCTCATTGCACCATCAGGATTCAAGCAAGCCGGGCCGAAGACGGCTGAAATGCCAGAAGCCGGTCCCCGGTAGCTTGTTTCCTTCCCAGTATAAGAATTGGCTTGGTAGTTTGGTCTGCCCTGTTCCCATGATGCACTGGGCCAGGGTCAGACTAATTTGCATATCGCCAAGTTCTGAGCTGGGATGGTGCAGTGAGCTAAAACACGGTGATGGATCAAGCCCTGATCTTTGGACTGGGTAAGAGTGGTCTGCTTAATTCAGACACTCTGTTCATCACCACACCCTTTTCTGAATCATTTTTGTCCACCATAAGCGTGGAAGGGTATACTCAGATGTGAGTCCCTAGCTCATTGCACCATCAGGATTCAAGCAAGCAGGGCCGAAGACGGCTGAAATGTCAGAAACCGGTCCCCGGTAGCTTGTTTCCTTCCCAGTATAAGAATTGGCTTGGTAGTTTGGTCTGCCCTGTTCCCATGATGCACTGGGCCAGGGTCAGACTAATTTGCATATAGCCAAGTTCTGAGCTGGGATGGTGCAGTGAGCTATAAAACGGTGATGGATCAAGCCCTGATCTTTGGACTGGGTAAGAGTGGTCTGCTTAATTCAGACACTCTGTTCATCACCACCCCCTTTTCTGAATCATTTTTGTCCACCATAAGCGTGGAAGGGTATACTCAGATGTGAGTCCCTAGCTCATTGCACCATCAGGATTCAAGCAAGCCGGGCCGAAGACGGCTGAAATGCCAGAAACCGGTCCCCGGTAGCTTGTTTCCTTCCCAGTATAAGAATTGGCTTGGTAGTTTGGTCTGCCCTGTTCCCATGATGCACTGGGCCAGGGTCAGACTAATTTGCATATAGCCAAGTTCTGAGCTGGGATGGTGCAGTGAGCTAAAAAACGGTGATGGATCAAGCCCTGATCTTTGGACTGGGTAAGAGTGGTCTGCTTAATTCAGACACTCTGTTCATCACCACCCCCTTTTCTGAATCATTTTTGTCCACCATAAGCGTGGAAGGGTATACTCAGATGTGAGTCCCTAGCTCATTGCACCATCAGGATTCAAGCAAGCCGGGCCGAAGACGGCTGAAATGCCAGAAACCGGTCCCCGGTAGCTTGTTTTTTTCCCAGTATAAGAATTGGCTTGGTAGTTTGGTCTGCCCTGTTCCCATGATGCACTGGGCCAGGGTCAGACTAATTTGCATATAGCCAAGTTCTGAGCTGGGATGGTGCAGTGAGCTAAAATACGGTGATGGATCAAGCCCTGATCTTTGGACTGGGTAAGAGTGGTCTGCTTAATTCAGACACTCTGTTCATCACCACCCCCTTTTCTGAATCATTTTTGTCCACCATAAGCGTGGAAGGGTATACTCAGATGTGAGTCCCTAGCTCATTGCACCATCAGGATTCAAGCAAGCCGGGCCGAAGACGGCTGAAATGCCAGAAACCGGTCCCCGGTAGCTTGTTTCCTTCCCAGTATAAGAATTGGCTTGGTAGTTTGGTCTGCCCTGTTCCCATGATGCACTGGGCCAGGGTCAGACTAATTTGCATATAGCCAAGTTCTGAGCTGGGATGGTGCAGTGAGCTAAAAAACGGTGATGGATCAAGCCCTGATCTTTGGACTGGGTAAGAGTGGTCTGCTTAATTCAGACACTCTGTTCATCACCACCCCCTTTTCTGAATCACTGATAAACAGAAAAGCATCATTCTTGATGGGGTGGCAGGTCTTTCTTATACCTGACTCCAAAACTCTGGAATTCTATGCCGGCCAACCGTAGAAACTAAATGAATGAGCCTACTTCAGGAAAATGCTTAAAGCCTGGCCTTATCCCCACTAGCCAATTTGCCTAGTATGCCTCTGCCTTGCACGTGAAATGTCTCACTCATCGCTGGAAAGCCTTCAGGTAGCCATGAGCTTCATATTTGTATCTAAAATACATGCTGTTTTGCATTTAGCAAACCACAAACGTCTGTGTGTACACACTTACACCATGTTTTGAAAGCAAAACATACATGTTAACAACTCAGGCATTACAAATGTTCTCTTACTGCTATGAAGACCTCATTTCCAAATTCTGTTTCTCAGGCCTCCTGCCCCTGAAGGGCTTTCTGCCAATTAGTCTCCAATGTCATCAGTCTGCCCTGGGTCAAAATGGCTATTTCCCTTCCCAAGTTGTTTGTAACAATTTGGCCTTTTTCTATAAGAAGGTTATAGGTTTGCACAGCTTACGGTTTCATTCCATCGTATGCAGCATTTACAAGCTTTGCTCCTTTTGTCACTCCTAAAACAGTTCTCCCAATGATTAAGGAAAAGGAGAAGGTGTACTCCTTGTTTATCTCCCTAATGTTGGGCTCCACAGATGAAGTATGTCCAGTCAGGCCTCTAAAATGGTTACACCTGTCTTAACCTCCATGCTTGACACCTGTCCTGTTTCCATCTGGCACTGTCACCAATGGAAGATAGAACAGGGATGTCCAACCCCTTTTAAAGAAGAAGTCCAATCTGGGCCACAAGGCGAAAGCGAACGATAGGCTCATGTTTCTTTTGTCAGCTGACACTGAAATACGTAAGATGTTCTTCCTCACCAGCTTTCAAAGCATCTTAAAGAGCACCAGTTTCTTGAAGCTATCCAGATGAGTTTTAGGGCCATATGCAACAAGCAAATTCGCATTCGCAAAGGCCGAAATTCGCAGAATTTTGGCCTTTGCGAATGCGAATTTGCTAAATGGAATGTATTAAGAAAAATTTGGTGCAAAATAAGGAATCGCAAAATTTGCGATTCCTTATTTTGAAATTGCATTTAAGGAATCGCAAATTTTGTGATTCCTTAAATGCAATGTATGTAGCAAAAAAAATTAGCAAAATGCCCTTAAGGAATCGCAAATTACCACCAACTTCTAGTTGGTGGTAAGTTGCGAATTCCTTGAAAAATTCAAATGTTTGCATTTTTTAAAGTGCCATGTGACGCACATACATGCCCTTAGGGCATGTATGTGCGCCAAATGTGCACCCATGCATATTTCAGGGGTGCAACAGGGTGTCCTTTGGACACCCCTGCACCCTTGAAATTATTCTCAATTTGCGACTCGCAAATTGCGAATCGCAAATTTAGAATAACTTCCCATTCATTTCTATGGGCCTCCTGGCCCATAGAAATGAATGGGAAAGTATTCCTTAATTGCGATTCGCAATTTGCTAATCGCAATTAAGAAATTTTAAGGAATCGCTAAAAAAATGCGATTTTGTACATACATACCCATTTGCGATTCTCAAATAGCGATTTCTTAAAAATCGCTATTTGAGAATCGCAAATGGGTATCTTGATGCATATGGCCCTAAGACCTGAGAACGCCCATGTGGCTACACTGAACGGCGTCAGACATGATTGCAATGATGGCATTTCCACCT
Source organism: Lissotriton vulgaris (assembly GCF_964263255.1). NCBI lineage: Eukaryota > Metazoa > Chordata > Amphibia > Caudata > Salamandridae > Lissotriton > Lissotriton vulgaris. The sequence goes on along the minus strand of NC_141700.1, from coordinate 135,552,534 downwards.
GCCTCATTTTGCTGTTGCAGTTGTGTGGCCCTGTTACTTCTAAATGAGGATCTCGAAGAAGAACCTTTTTATTCTGTGCCACATGAAATCTTGTGTTGTTAATGCTACCATTATTTCTAGATTGGACCATTTCAGTGCTTGCTTCATTGGCCTTCCTTTGTCAGCTATTTACATGCTTCAATGCATTTAGAACAGCTCAACTCATGTCTTCCATATAAGGCGTTCAATATATTTAGTGGATGCCTTTAGTCACTAAACGTAGGGCTTGTGTCAATTTTCGTAGAAGCAAGCAGAGATGGTTGTTGGTGACTCGGTCATTTGGTGAAGGAGCATTGTCACTCAGGTGTCTTGTGCCTGACCTATGGGGAGAATGAAAGATAGCGCAGCTATGTGAAGTCTGAACATATAATTTATGTCTAACTAAAGCCATACCTCTTCCGTCTAAAGCCAATGCCTCTTTGATCAGTTTCTCAGAGTGCACTGTAAGACAGATGTAGAATTTGCTTTTACCAGTGGCGGCTGGGGACTTTTTAAGTGGTGAGGCGAAAACATGCATCATGAATTGCACTGGCCAGTCTCTTTCTCCCATTTGGGATTAGAGAAGCTCCTGCCATTTATCTGCACCGTAGCACTAGTGGCAAAATGTGCTACACGCCTCACTTTAAATGTATTTCAACTGCACCTAATTACACTCTCCCGTAGATGCGTCTCCTTTTTAGCGCTATGTTGGCATTGTGACGGCGTTCGCACAATAGAATAACGTGTACTTAAATACAGTTTACCTGTCAGCCCACTGGCTAAACGCTCAGAGAAGCCAGCACTGGTTTCTGTGACAGGTTAAGATCCAGGGGTGCCAGGCTCTGGAGTCTGGGTAAGGGAGAGATGGAAAAAACAGCATGAAGAATGCTTCTTATCTGATCTGGTATACAAAGCAACCAGCATTGGCACAGGGAGACTATGCAATGAGGTTGGTTAAGAGCCACGAATATGACTCGTTACTACGCAAGTCATTACATTGTGTGGCATTACAAAGCGGTCATTACGACGACTGTGTTGTTACCATACAATGCCATTAGTACGCAAATCATTACATCGATTTGCAGTAGATGGCGCGCTAACATTAGAAATGTATCATTTACTATTTCAGCTCCAGCCTACACAACAGTAGGGATGGTGCTGGAATAGTAAACTATACTATTCCTTATGTTAGCGTGCCATCTACTGCAAGTCGATGTATTGACTTGCGTAGTAATGGCATTGCGTGGTTACAACGCGGTCGTTGTAACAACCGCGCTGTAATAGCATCGCGGTGTAATCACCGCGATGTAAAGATTGTTTCCCGCCACAGGAAGGAGAATGTGAAAGTTGGCACCAGTAAAGGAATGGCAGAATTGTAATAGTAAAACCAGTATTGTAGATCAACACAAAGAGAGAGAGTTCAATCACAAATACAACAGGTGGAATAAGATTAACAGAGTATTTCCATGAGCTTCAACTGGAGATAATTGCACTTTTTTATAGTGTAAACTTGACAGAATATATTGAAGCGCTTTACATGAGCACCAGTTACATTCCACAGAGTTTTAGACACTTTTAGGTTAAGTGATCTGCCCAGATTCACGGGCTGGTGATGCTATGCCGAGACTAGAACCTCGGTCACCAGTTCCAAAGTCGTCAGCTTCGGCCTTAAGGCCACATTCTCTACCTGTATGGAATAAACTGTAGTAATGTAAAAGAAGATCAGGTCACGTAGGTTCTTGTAGAAGGATATATTTATTAAATAGTTGACATGAGGTGGTAGTTCAAGATAATAAGAATATTTCTAAGGTAAATCCCCACCAGGAGCTGTCACCAGTCAGCTCAATCCTCATCTCCCAACTGATTCTAGCAACAGAGCATAACATTCCAAACAGTCATCCTGTGTGGTAACATTCCATTAGATGACATAGGTAAAACAACTAGAAAGCCAACACTACATAAACATAGGCCTTTATTACTTACCTTATTGCAGACTGCATTAAAATACTGTTTGATAAAATCCGGTACTCTCTTTTCATTTTTCACTTCACAAGTCACAATTGGGTTTAGTTATGTCTACTGCTCGGGCTGTGAGTAAGCAGCCTTTGCTTTCCCCCTTCATATGCTGCTTTATGGTTTTTGGAGCAGAGATGCTATGTGTTATGAGCTGTATTGTTTGTGTGGCCGGCTGTTGCTGGGCAGCACTGGGGATTGGTAGTTGGGAAGACTGTTTTCTTTTAGTTAGTTAGTAGTAGTAGTTTATTGTCCTATGCTGTCTAGGTGCACTGTGTGAGGATTGTTGTGGGACATGGTGATTGGGGTGGGACTCTTTATAGGTTTGATAAGGGGAAGCCCTATGGCTAACACATGTAATAGCTATAAATTGATGACATGGACAATTTGGGCATGGGTTCTCCGACTAAGCACCATAAAATCCTGATGTGCCTTGCGATGTGGTGTGCATATCGCCCTCCTTCAAGAATTGCACCTCACTCTGGTTGAAGCAGACAGTCTTTGCGGTAGCGGTGGTGGGGACACCTTCACGTGACTACATACTCAACCTTTGCGAGGAGGGCCCTGCTCTGGGTGCGGGCTGGAGTTCTCTTTGAAATCACTGCAATTGATTTAGATCAAGAAGGCTGATGTGTCCTGGTGGAGGGACAACTTAGTGGGAGGCCTCTGGTGTTGGATAGAGTTTATGTGCCTAATCATGACCAGACTACATTTCTACACACCCCGTCTGCATGGCTAGCTCGGCAGACTGGGGGTCCGCACCTCATTGGAGATGACTTTAATTGTGTTCTTGACACTTCTCAGGATCGATTGACTGTCCCGCTAGCAGGGGCAGTGGCCTGTAGAGCATCTACAGGCTTGTCGACTTGGATCTCTCATTGGGGTGCGGAAGACCCCTGAGGAATACAACATTTCAATGATAGAGATGCAAGTAAAAGGAGTAATCTCTATCGGTCCACCCTAGGATTGATCGCTTCGTTTTCTAAAAAAACATTTATAGCTGGATCTTACACGCTGAATACTTAGGTGGGACTCCTTCAGACCAAAGTCCTCTGCTTTTGTCGCTGTAGCTAGGAAAGGAGCGTCCACTTACACCATCATGCCAACTAAATTCTTCTTCCCTAGAAGACTCACCTTTAGGGGCTCTTTACAGCCAGGATTACTGAATTATTTGCCTCCAACTCGGGCACGGCATTGACCCATGGAGTTGAATGGGAGAAATTTAAGGCAGTGATGCCGGGGCACTACCTTGGACAATCAGTGCATATCCAACGTGATTTGGAGAGAGAGCTTCAGTAGTTGAGTGAGATAACAAGCTGGGTTGTAGCCCAGGAGCCCATCCATGATTGTTGGAAATACGTGAACAATACAACGTGACTTTGGAGTGGCTGCGATGCCATGATTATAAAAATGACAAACGGCGTGCAAGAGGATCAGGTACTATCAGGATGGCTCCTAACCTGGTTGGTATGGGCAGATAGTAGGGGGGCGCCTATTACTCAACTGGTATCATCAGGGGAACGGTAATTTTCTTGCCAAAACGTGTACATGAGGCATTCTAGTCTTATTATGTGTCCCATTATTGATTGCCAATGCTAGAGCTTCCAACAGCACTAGACTCTTTCTGGGAGGGACATCCGCTACAGTCTCTCCCACGTGAGGAAAGATAACGATTAGGTGGTCCAGTATCAGAAGTGGAGGTGAGGGAAGCTATAAAAGACATGGCAATTGGTAGGACCGCTGGCACAGACAGGTTCCCCATGGAGTTCTACAAGGCATTTATGTGTGATTTGGTGCCGAAATTAGTGGAAATGTATGCGGAGACCTATGAAAAGGGTATCTTCCTTGTAACGATGAGAGAAGCGCTGGTTGCTCCCCAGCCTAAGACTGCGTTGTGGGATGAGGCTCTCCCAGATTTTCCATCCCTCTCCATGCTGAACTCTGACTATAAGAAGCTCAGTAAAGTAATAGCGTTCTGGCTGCTACCCCATATGAGACCCTGATCCATGGGGATTGAAATGGATTGATACGAACACGTAACGCCTCTAACACCCTGCAAAGACTTTATTCAAGATTGTATGCTCATGATCTACAGTCTGACTCTACTGCTGTAATTGGGTCAGAGAATCTTGAGAAGTCCTTTGACACAGTAAGTTGGGACTTCCTGGAATCCACTATGCATCGTATGGGCTTTGGTGCTAATTGGGGGAAATGGGTCAGGCTGCTCTACACTCACCCAATGACTAGGGTTAAAATATGGTGCACACTTTTGGAGGCCTATGAAGTGTTTAGGGGAACAAGTCAAGGTTGTCCCTTGTCGCCCCTCTTATTTGCTCTGGCTGTAGGGCTATTGGAGGAAAGGTTTCAAATGGAGGGAATGGATTGGGGGATTAGACAGGATGACTCTCTGCATGCTATTTCCTTATTCGCAGATGATTATCTACCATCGGGATGGTGTGACAGATATTCTTCAGCCTCTGGGTAAATAGGAGTTAGACTTGTTTCCTGTGGTCCCAGGTTTGGGTCGGCCAGTTTCTTGTCCATCTGACATACTCTGGGCTCCGCGAACCTTTAGATATTTGGGGCTCTAGATGTTCCATGATCTGTACGACTTACGAGAGGGGAATCTGGGTCGGGGAGGGGTTGTTGTTCGTTCACTGAAGTCCTGTGTGTCTTTTTAGTGTACGCTCAAGCTACCAACGATGTTGCGAGTTGCACTTTCTAAAATGATCATGCTCCCTATACTTCTCTACTTTGTTGTAAATCTTCAGGTGAAAATTCTGGTTTCCTGTTCAGTCATTTAATGCACTCCTTGGTAACCTGATTTGGGATGGCGGGCGCCAAACAGTTGCATTAGCTACCCTATGTTGCCTCCTGCTTGAGGGTGGCCTGGGAATACCGGACTTTGAATTGTACTTTGTAGCAGCTCAACTCCAGTGGAACACGAGATGTCTTGGTGGTGTGCCCCTAAGGATCTTGGTCTGTTGGGAATGAACCCAACCAGCGACTCCTGCCGGCAAAACTGTTGCATCCAGTTATCTGGATTCCCTGCCCGGGTATCCTTTTGACTACTGCCATGCATTGCTGGTGAGGTGGGCTGTGATGCACTAGTATGGAGTCCCCTTTCGCTCCTTAACTCCCATTGGTAGACCTACCACATGGCAATCCATTGACTTTCTTTAGTTTAAGGCAGATGGACCCCTGGACGGAAGTAGCGTTGGTGACCATAGGAGAGAGTATCCAAACAAATGTTTTAATTCCCTTTGGGGAACTGGTGGAACAGTCAGGCCTGCCAGTGGGACAATTCATTACTTACGAAGCCCTTACTCATACCATACATGATATGTGAGAGGAACCTCCAACACATACGGTATTTCAGTTACGTCTGCCCTTGGGATCGGGGTCTCCTTTGGTCATGCGGTTCGATAAGGCGAGAAGTAGGCTGGTAATGAAACCTTTGGCCGCTCTCCGGGCTCATTGGTCCGCTGATTTAGGATGGGAAATGACAGATGCTGAATGAGAGAGGATACTTGCCTATCCACAGAAGCTTTCTCACAAAATACATCTTAAATAGATTCAATTTAATTACACCTATGGGACATATATCACTTATCACAGGATCAAGACATTTTATGTCCGGGAGTCAAGGGCGTCAAGAGTCAGGCTTGCACTGTGCAGCTCTAGGTGTAGAATTTGGACACATGACCTGGGGTTGCCTTAGACTTCAAGGGTTCTGGGCGGAGGTAATTATGTGTCTCAGTAAGACCCTGTCTAGATCACTCACTAATACACCTGCTGTTGTTTACTTGGTCAAATCAAAGAAATGTTATTGTATGGTTAATTAAAACCTTAACAACATAAACATTTTAAGTAAGAAGACTTGTTGTGTTGCACAATGATAAAAACGAGTAGATCATTATAAAACCATCTGACAAAATGGATGTATGATATCAGGAGACAGGGCACGTAATAAAAAATCTACTATAGCTAACGTAATAGCAATGTCATTATTTAAATTCAATTGCAGGTGAGCCAAAGTGCAAAGTGCATGTTGTCCATAGTACAAAAATGTGCGTTAAAGGGTTAGGCGTGAAAAAATAAAAGAAACAAAGGCTGTCCGTCAGTGATCTTCTCTGGACTTTGTTGTGTTTTTTAAGAAGGTCTTGCACAGCTTGAGAACCATGACAGTAAATCCTACAAGCACTGCTCAAGCTGCAGAACCACCAGGCGTTAGTTCACGACTATCAATACTGTTATAGGTCTAATTCGCACCAGACGGGAGGAGATTCCGTTCTGGATTGCACAAAAAAACAAGTCCGCTTGAAGCAGTGTTTCCCCATAAAGGACCTCAGGAAAAACAAAATTCTTACAATATGCTTACCAGTGGGGATGGCTCCCCCATGGAGGACTGTGCCACTTGGGGTACAGTCATCGCTGCAGTATATACCAGGACTCATGGTACACCCTCAGCTGTTTTGCCAGAGGTGCTTTAACAGTTTCAAAATGATTATGAGGCAGCCTCTGCCCTGGATTTGGGGATGAAGTGGATAGGCCATTTTGCCACAATATCCACCATTATGTTGAGTAACATTAAAGGGGAAGCAGCAGCGTTGGCGATACATCAAAGACTCAGTAACTTAACTCTGAGAGAACGAGAGCAAGAGTTACCTAAAACTTTTGAAGAAACCTGTGCATCCATAGGTAGAGATAATGTGGGAGACAGCCTTACAAAACCACAAATTAAGAGTAATTCTGAAAAGGATAACTCAAACCAAGCACCCGATTCTTCTTAGAAGAAGTGGGATAATAAGAAACATAGAGAAAAGACTAAGTCACAGGCAGATGTCCTCAGCAGAAGACCACTGAAAAGGGCTATAATTTGTGTAACCTTGATAATATTAAAATGCCTGACAGGTATCAGGATACTGATACATGTTAATCTCATTCCTTTCAGAATACACCCGAAAAACGACTGGAGAGAGCTAAACAGTCAGAGCGCAGATCAGTGGAATACATGAAACAGAAGAAGTATTCACAACGTTCTTCTGACTACATAATAAAAAAAAGAAGACAAACCACAATCAAAGCCTCAATTAAAAAAGAAGATAGCTGGATTGAAAGTCAAGCATGCCGCAGTTATTGAGGATGCTGCTTTTGAGAGCAGCATGGGCTCTGACCATGTTGGACAGCGCAGCAGAAGTCACAACACCTGATGAATTGTCTGGTGGCAGTAGCTTTGAATGACTATATCCATGTGGAAATACCAATACTAGGGTGAGCATCCTGCATCGTTTCTATGAGATGCAACTCTAGTTCGAGGGGGACCTGCCAAGATACATTAATGTTCTCTTTTGGGAGAACTTTTCATTTGGCTACAATATTCTCTTGGCTGAAAAAGATTAGCCACCTGAATTCATGATCGATTGTCCTGAGGTAAAGATGGCAATTGTACCTGCTTTTTCCTACCTCATCCAAGAATCAGTTAAACATTCATATGTAATGATGTAATGTAATGTAATGATGTCTTGTAAAGCGCATGAATCACCCCACATGGGGTATCTCCGCGCTGTAGACCGCTGGGGAACCCGTCCTGGCTTACCCTGTGAGATGGTCCCTACTGGGTATCTCCAAGGTGAAACCAGGCATCCCCGGCGTATGTGGGGGGCCGTTGTGGAGATGAGGCAAGCTAATGCCCAGAGTTGGCGAGTGTGATCCCTGGTTAGAGTAGGCACCGAGGCGAGAATTATCGAGTCCGCTGACCCTGGTCCATGACCCTGCCGCGTCGGGAATTGAACCCTGGTCCCGGGCCGTCCTCTGCTTCCGGGTCTGCCGCCTCTGACCAGTGAGCCACACCACTCCAAGGAGTGGGCGTTAGGGCTAGCTCCTCCGTTATACCGTAACCATGTGGGGTGGGATGAAGGTTCCCCTTATCACATAATACCAGTAAGGTCGACCTTAAGACCTTACTGGTATACCCCATTAAAAATTTGGCTAAAAAACAAGTTTGAGAGATTCTCACACAACTTAAATATGAAGGTGTAATATTAAATTAGATCTCTTCTATGAATAATCCTTTGTTTCCAGTAATGAAACAAGATCTTTCATATTGTCTAATATTACATTATAGAGACTTGAACACAGTTACATAAACATTGGCAGTACAAAATACGCACAGCGCAGCACTAATGAACAATATAGCACGTAGAAAGTACAAACATTTGACATCTTGAATGGATTTTTCTGCCAAAATATAGCGCCTGAAAGCAGATATTTGACAGGCTACAGCATTCTAGGTTCTCAAAAACAGTTGTGCCATTTGCCCCAGGGGTAAAAGATTATACTTGGGTTTTTTTCAGCTCGAGTTAAACAACTTTTACAACAATTTAACGACAAGGCATAGTCCTAAGTTGATGACATATATTTGATGGATGATGACTTTTCTACACACTTGACAAGAGAAGATGGCAACATTCTTGGATTTGCTCACAAGGGCTACAAATTCAACTTTAACTAAATCTAAAATTGCCCACCTCAATGTCCTGTTTCTGGAATATGAGCTGTGAATTGAAGGCAAAAGCCGTGTGACACACTTCTTTGAGAAGTGGGCGCTTTTATAACTACCAAACACAATGATAAATTCTGAATTCATATTGGGATTCCTAAATTTTGACAGAACATACATTCCAGATTAAGCAGAACGGGTTAAACCATTCTACAACTTGATTCATCCATACTTTTCAAGCACACCCTGGACCACTGAACACACAGATCTTGTGTTCAATTCAGCTGACATGCTAGCTTCCAATCATTTACACACATTAATCAACGCCACAAGCCAGGTGATGTGTATCATTGTGGGTGCATTCAGAGTTTCTCTGCTTCTGGAAAGCGGGACTGTGGTGGTCAGAAACTCGGAGGACAATAAACGTCATGTTAAAAAGTGCAATTATTAACAACGAAATGAGAAAAACGGACCATTCATAGCTGCACATATTATTAATTTGACTATTGGGAGGCCCAATAAAATGAACGAAATCAAAGAAAACACGAGAGAACAGAAATCAAGTGGTTCTGAAGAAGGTGGATTGAATTATAGGTATCCACTGAAACGTGCATTGGCTTGATCCTTTTCCAGCTGGCGGCATAACCATGGATACTAAGGAAGAATTTTCACCATGAGTTTTTCTGTTGCTAGCCATTTTTAAGCTGGAAAATTATGAATGTGATGTGATGTGTGTATGAGAATGTTTGGTATGTAGTGCCGGGATGTGAGGTTAGTATAAATGTGATGATGGTATGGGGACTGTAACGAGGGGGACCCGGATGACGCCATGAGAGACAATGACCTTTTACCTTTCTCCGAACAGCAGACAGAGAACTGGAAGATAGACGAGGTTGTTGCATCCGGACTCGAGCTCGAACCCGAGTACGACCACCAGGAAGAACACTGTTTCTTTAATTGGGCGGAACCCGAGGCAGGCCCCGCCCACAAACCCAAGGTAAAACCCTGCAAAGAACACACACAGGTGTATTCATCACCCGGAGGCGGAGTAGGAGTTTGGAGAGGCGAGGAGTACGACGGCGAAGAGTGGAAGTCAGGAGCAGAGAAGATCGGAGGCGAGTCAGGAGCCACGGCAGCAGAAGGTCGATCGGAGGCAGAGAGGGGAGACGGCGGAGGAGCCAGGAACATTGAGGAGGAGGAGTGGACCGGAGAAGAGCCTGGAGTGAGACCAGACGACGGCAGCGACAAGCCAGGTGGCCAACGAAAAGGCGCTTCGCCCAGCCACACTTCAAGGGAAGTGTGGCTCTCGCAGGTACGGTCACGCTTTGCGGGCTGGGCGGGACGTAAGTGGGCTAAACCTCCTTGAAAAGTTCACACGGCTAGCCATTGAACTACCCTCCCCCCCCTTCACCTAATCGTCGCTCACATTCCGTCCAGAGGGTTTTTGCTGTGCATGTGTGTCCCTCACTCCCTTTCCTAATCACTGTATATATATGACACCCGGACTAAGACCTGTCCCGTTTTCTTCCTTCCATCCCATACCTGATCTCCGAGCTGGAAGAGGACACACCTACACACCGGACTACCAGTCCCAGAAGACTTCGGGAGAGAAGAGCAACCGGAGTAGGGAGGTGCAAAGAAAAAGCCTCAGCAGCGGAAACGGACAGTGAAATCCCCCTTCCCTATTACCGGAGGGTAATTCAGCTCAGACGAGTCTTAAAATCAATAAAACCAGCGTTACCCACAGTTCCTGTTTCTGTGAGTCTGTTCCCATCCTCACAGGGACATATTTAATATTATTATTTTGATGTAACTTTTTTCTTTGCACAAATATGTCAAATTTGCACATTAAATATAATTGTATAATTGTATTATTTATGACCTGTATTGTTTATATGGACACAGAAAATAATGGTGTTTTTACCATTTATAAAAAAAAATAATTTACATAAATTCAAAAAAAGATGACAGAAATAACTGATAAGAGAAAATAATAAAGAAATAAATGAATTGATGTATTCTTGCTTCTTTTTTCTGACATTGCACAGCAAAGGGATAGCCCAATAGAGCTTCCTATAGCCAATGTATAGTTAGAGTTGGTCGAGTGGGAGGTACATGTATATATATATTTCTGTTTTCCCCTTTTATCCCAGACAACATAATTAAAAACCAAGGGGTACCTTTGTTAAAGGGTGCATTAGGATATACCTATGTTACATTCAAAGAAGGCGACACTGGATCAATTGCATATTCATCCATACACCTGGAAGGGAATTCCATGCCTGATCGAGCTGCAAAAGCAACAGTGCAAACTGCTGCTGTCACTGCAAATACTCATTTCAGTACGAGGATAGATAGAGACATTATGATGGCTGTCAACATTGCATGTGAGGACCCCCATTTGCCGAAAGGCTTTCCAGCAAAGTAATCCAACCAGTTAAGTGCGCAAAACATACTATTTGCTCATATTACTGGAATGGGGGATGAGTAAAACCAAACATAGATTGCAGGTTAGGTTTAAAACCAGCAGCACATGAGGGCTTAGTATTTGTGCATGAAAGGGTGGCAACTACAATTTCATTATTGCAGCAAAGCTATTGGTGGCTAGGTCTTTACAAATGGACTATGGACTTCACCTTTAAATGCGACATCTGCCAGCAGATGAAGGGTTCCACCGTAGCACGCCCACCACAGCCACAACTAATATCAAACAAGCCTCTTGCTTGTATTTATCAGGACTACTTCGACCCCTTACAATCAGATGGGGTTTACAAATACATCTTGCTTGCAGTGGATTCCTGCTTGATTCCTAGGGGTTGGCCACAGAGAATGGCTGAGGCCCGAACTGCTGTCAAAAATCTGCAAGTCTTTATCGTGACATAAGCAGTTGGCACATTCCATTCAGACCAGGGGCCAGCTTTCGCCTCTAAGACTTATAAAGACACAATTGGGTGTGACCATGTGGTACTCCTCCCCTATCATCCAGAGGGAAATTCAGTTGTGGAAAGGAAGAACCAAGTCTTAAAGCAGTCTTTAGCAGTGTGGGTATTAGGCTCAGGTCGCAGTTGGGTCCATCACCTATATGGGATCCAGAGAGCCCTTAACAATCAGCCTAGAAAATCCCTGCGAGGTTGAACTACGCAAACAATGTGTCAGGTCCAGCCCCTTGGTCAGTCGACAAACCTGGTAATCTCTGTGATAATCTTGATCAATGGCAAGAGGCTATTGCCAGTAAAAATAAAATCAGTTCAATAACAGCCTCATCTCGATTGGCTGGTGCAAAGGGTCCAAATGGCCTCCCTACCAGTATCTTCAAGTCTGCAATAGATAAATGGGCTTCTCCATCAGGTCCCCTATTTAAAAATTGCGTTATGTTTAACGATGTGTCAGAGAGTTGGAGAGGCTCCAAACTATCCCTCATTCACAAAAAAGGTGCAACTAACCAATTAGCTAACTACAGGCATATTGCCCTCCTTGATGTTGATGGCAAAAGTTTTGTCACAATCTTGAATGGAGAGCTAGGGGAATGGGCCACGTCGAAGGCCCTAATCCAAATGACACAATCGGACGTGGCCCTCTTGCAATCCTTCCCTCCCTGATTAATGCAGCTACCATCAAAGACACATCTCTATGCTCCCTTCATCATCTTTACCACAACATTCAACAGAGTTGATCACCCAAGGCTTTGGCTAAAGCTCCATAAGTGGGCTATTCCGGAAAAGCTGTTGAGAGCTAATATGAGCCTAATCATACCGAATCGGAAAATATACCGAATCAGTAACTTTACCGATTCGGTAAAGTTACTGAATCAGTAAAGTCACCGAATCGGAAAATATACCGAATCGGTAACTTTACCGAATCGGTAACTTTACCGAATCGGTAACTTTACCGAATCTGTAAAATTACCGATTCGGAAAATAAGAAGTGGTAAAAATTAGTATTTGAGATGTAGGGAACATCAGAAATACCGAATTCGACTGAAATTCGGTATTTAAGAGTCTGTAATTACCATGGATTCAAATCAGGTGGTGAACAGGTGTAAGGTATAAAAAAGGCCCCAAAAAGCAACATTTTCTCAACAAAGGCGGCATTCTATGTCATTGTGAGGCGGCTACGCCTACAGGCTGAAGGTGAGAGGGTCTGAAGGAGGGAGGAGCAGGTGTACAAACAGAGGATCACACTATTCCAGCTAACTGACCCAGAGATCCTGCATCCCAAGGACCTGGGTGAAAGTCAAAATATCTGCCAATAGGGTTACAGCACCCAAGATTTGGACCAATAAACCAATAATGGTTGAGTGACGTTTAGACTCCCACCTATTTACTCCCTACATGACAGACATAAACAGTGCATTTGCTTCAGTGAGAGCCTACCCCCCCACCCACATCGGGCTGGCACCCACATCCAGTGCCTCTAGTATGCTGATGACACCTTATTATTTGATCATACATCGGTTGGCCTATAAAGATCCTTGGACACCCTCTCGCTGTACAGCAAGAAAAACATGCTGTCAGTCGACCACTCCAAAATAAAAAATCTGATCTGTGGTGCTAGAGGCATCAACAAAGCCAAATTTGTTATGGCTGAAGCAAGACTACAGGAAAGTACCATGCATAAAGTATTTGGGAATCAACTTTGATCAGCATGGATTGCTTCAGGCACAGCTGGCAACCTTAAAAGAATCTTCCTTAGCTATGATCATGCGTTTCCAAAAATGGTTAAAAAAGATGCGTCTGGCATCTGTAGAATAATCCTGAGTCAAGTACACACCAACCTTGTCTTAAGGCTCATTGCTATTCAAAGATTATCTTTCCACATGGCTGGATGAAGCCCAAACTCGATGCTACAGACCCCCTGCCCCAGCTACCAGTCAACACCTGTTCTTCCCAAATACGTCTGGAATTCGGCCTCTCTAAACAATCAACTATGCTTAATGCTGGATTTCTGGGATATTATGCAAAGCTCAACACGGCCCCCAGAGGATCTCAAAGATTTGATAAGGTGACGTATTCAAGACCAGAATCGCCAATGGGATCTCTACCCAATGGACTCAATTGAATTTTTGGGCACATTGAGCCTTCTTGAACAAGACCTGCCGCCAAAATTAAGTGCTAAAATCCTAGCCAAAAATAAAATCGGGTTAGCCCTTACCACGTACGCCGATGACACGCAACTAGTGCTATCGGTGCACAACAACGGAGCCAGTGTCGCATCCAACTTTCAGGAAGGAATGAAGGCGATAAGCTCCTGGATGTCATCAAACTGCCTCAAACTTAACTCCGATAAAACGGAGGTGATGACATTCGGGAGCCTGCAGCCAGCATGGTCCCCACAGTGGTGGCCACCTGAGTTGGGCTCCCCCCCCCAACCAGTGGAAAAAGTCCGGAACCTAGGAGTCATCTTCGACAATAAGCTGACTTTTCACCATCATGCTAACGCTGTCGTATCTTCCGCCTTTTTTACCCTAAAAAAAATCAAAAAGCTTCTGCCATATCTACCTCAATCAGCCGGCAAAACCCTCATCAGCACACTAGTCTTTTCAAGAACAGACTACTGCAACTCACTCCTTCTGAATGCGCAGGAAGGGGTTCTCAACAAGTTGCAGACCGTGCAAAATGCGGCGGCTAGAACCTTACTTTCCATTCCTAAATTCACTCCCACTTCCCACCACATCAAAAGGCTCCACTGGCTTCCAATTAGGAGCAGAATTAAATTCAAGGCCCTATGTATAGCCTATAAATCCCTAAACCACCCAGGGCCCCAGTATCTAAAAGAAGCTCTTCGTCCAGTGGAACAACTCAGGACGTTACGATCTTCCACAGCCCTCTTGCTGAATGTACCTCGTACAAGAAAGGCCACTTGGGGAGATAGATGTTTCACCACTGCCACAGCTAAATTATGGAACACTCTCCCATTCCATATCAAATCTGCCCCTACGCTTCTTAAATTTCGAAAAAGCCTTAAAACATGGCTTTTCTCTACCTCCTAACCCTTCGTCTTCAGTAGCGAGTTCTTAGTTCTGCAGCGCCGAGACACCCGTATGGGTATTTGTTGCGCTTTAAAAATTGCAAAATAAATAAATAAATAAATAAGATAGCCATGAGTTAGTCCAACAAAGCATGCTTTGACATGTGTAGCCCTCTACCAAGATCTAGGGAAAGCTGCGCACCTTTCTGACCCTTTAAACTTTCCACACAAAAAATAACTCATGAGACTAAGATGTGGATTAATCCCATTGAAAGCATACATTTAGGCTATAGACTATGTAATTATAACTAAGAATCGCCATTACATGTTGTATGTTTTTGCCTTAATTTAAGGTGCTTCAGGTGCTACTGGCTTAATCCAATATTTCGTCAATTAGGCATAATGTAAAGCAGCAATACCCACATGCCTAATGGAGTAAATGTACAGTTATCAGCCAGGTTTGTGAAATTTCTCAGGGAAGGCTACAAGATAAGGAATATAAGCTCTGTGGGCGTTTAAAGGTGCAGATATTTGGTCATGGCCAGTGCGCGCCTCGATTTATAGGCTCCTTGATCCCATATTAAGCACTTTATGAGCTTGAACGGAAAAATGCATTTTAAACACTTGTGAACATTGCTAATGTACAATGCACTTCACCACTTTTTCATATGGCCTGGTGCCTTGAGATTTTAGCTTCTGTTACATAGAAATTACAAATGGTGATTGTTTATGAAATCCCCAAATCAATGCACAAATGACTGCATGATGTTATATGACACATTGCCCTCTTTCTGTAGTTTTAGTAAATTTTAGATCGCTTCCAAGTGATTAATGTACAGTGACCATTATCCTGTTTCTCATATTGGGATTTTAATGTTGATTGGATAAGTCGCAAAGACAATGCTCTTCATCTTGCATGCCTCTGCAAATGTAACTTTATTAATTTAAAAGCAGTTGGCACTATGGACCTGTTTAGGATGTCGGGCCGACTGTCACTGAAAGGCCGTCGGAGGTGGTCCCCCAGACAACCAGCATAGAGGTCCGACCGCCGCATTATGATGCAGTCCGTCGGAGCACGGTGGCTGGAGGGACAGACACACACCTCTGAACAGGCTCAAGGAGCCCGTCGGAGCATTGGTCTGATCGTAATCCATTCAACGGGGTCGGTGACTGCGGAGGCACCGCTGTAGGGATTACAATGTCACTTTTCCCTCTGCCTTTACATGGCGGTCAGACCGCCATGTAGAAGGCAGGCAGAAAGACGGAAAGGGAATTTATTAAATTACATAACAACAGGTTTAATTAATATATTTAAAAATAGTACTTTGTAAACCATTAACATATCTTCATAAAATGCTACCCGCCCATTTCCCAGCTATACCACACAACACATTAAACAAAAAAAAAAAAGAATGAGAAAAGAAATAAACATTTAAAGGAAATAAAAAATGAAATGGTTATCATAAATGTTAAAAGCAAAAATAATATTAATAACTGTACATATTTTTTAAAAACCTCTCCACCCAATACTTGTATAAACCCCACAACAAGAAAAACATAACATAGATATAAAAATCCATAATTTAACATATTTTCTCAATGACAAAGTAACACACCAAATGAAACATATTAAAACAATACAAAATACCACAATATTTTATTAAACAAGTTTAAATGTCCATATTACTGTACAAAAAAGTAAGTACTTACCCTAGATTTTCAATATGGTGATATTTTTGTACTACATTTATTTTGACTACAATATTTAGGTCACAAAATGTTCAAGAGTCAAGATTCAGTACGATTACCACAGTAGGATGTAATTCTGCCCCTCAAGGGTGCTATATGCGCATCCCAAATGATGGATATTTTGGCAGAGTCTGTGTTTTGCTCAAAGTACTCCTGTATAAAAATTGTGGTTTTTGATATCCAGAATTTCTTTTGGTGTTGCTGTTTGTCAAACCTCTGCTTAATGTTTTTCATTTTTCAAATTCAGCATTCAGAAGTAGTTGAATTGTAATGTGATGTTTTCAAATGTTTAGGAATCCTCACAATTCTTTACAATTTGAAGCATAATAAAGTAGTCCGTTCTAGCTACTCACTTGAAAGTCAATACTACACAAGTATATTTCATTAACTATAGTTATGTAGTCTTCATGGTTCTCCCAGACCTAAGGTTTCATTCATATATTTAATGACCATGTACTTTTTCATAATGGTTCTAGAGGCATTCATTTTGGTACATTGTATGCAGGATGTCAAAAATGTACTGACATTTTATGATCAACGCCAAATGTTTGTTTTGTGTAGGAACTTACCTGGAATTGCTATTTGTAGACTTTGGAGAGTGAAAAATAATCATTTATACATAAAACATATCGTTAACTGATTGTTGGCGGGATTGCACTTTACAGCTTTGTGTTTGTTGGTGTTGAACACTTTCCACAGTATGACAAAGATTAGTTAAGAGGAATACTCAAACTGAAGTTAGTGTTGGATGTTCATTTAGTGATGTGCCAACTATATCACATTGATTCATTTTTCAAATTTTCTCTGCTAATTTTGCATGATTGTACCGTAGAAGGCACGGATGGAATGGGTATGCAACAGGATTGTATTATTATATTTTAGTAATCTACTAAAAAAGTTTGAATGTGATAGGATTTAAGAATTGTTCAAATTCTAAATTAATGGCCAGGTATTGTTTGTGTGTCATTGCCTGAGCGGATATGTCTGTGTATTTGTGTGTATGCGCCCAGGCAACTGCTGAAATATGTTTTCAACTGCGTGTGTGTTTATATCAATGTCTATAGATGAGATCTTCTACCTGCATATGCCCATGAGAAGTTTTCATTTTTTTTGTTAGTGCAAACATCATAGGTTTGCTAGTGTTTGCTCTCATAATCCTTATGGCCGCCTGGTACACCCCTACACCTAACTTCCAACAGAGCAGGATTATCCAGTCTCTCCTGCTGCTCTCATAGGCCAGGCAGGTATGGTTTGCTTGCCTTTGCCTGAGTGCATATGGCTGCGTATTTGTGTTTGCGCACCCAGGCAACTGGTTGGGTGCATGGACAAATGTTGATCTGTTTGCATTTGTTGCTGGAAGTCTGTGATGGGAGTTTAAAGTATGTTTTATACTGTGTGTGTGTGTATCATTATCTAAAGGTGAGATCTTCTGTTTGCATATCCCCATTTGAAGTTATCATTTTGTTTTTGTTGGCTGTTCCACTCACAGTTTGTGTGACACTGTAGGTGAGTTATGCTCTTTTTTTACTTGCTTTTAACAATTACGGGAGCCGATGTGTAAACACTGGTGTTTTCCACTTTGGATGCAAGGCGTGTATTGCAAAAGTAATTTGGATTCTGCATCTTTGTTTTTGCTTGTTGAGAACATGCATGGTTTAAAGATTGACAGGGGCATTAGGTGTTGATGTGCTAATAGTATGTTCGATGGGTGTGTATAGCTAATTGAGGTATTCTTTGTGTGTTTTATTCTAGGATGGCTTCTGTTGGATGCAGTTGTTTTCCATTTGTGATGAATCCTTCTCCGTGACTCTTCATTATACAGTAAGCTGATAGTTTGTGATATGTTTTTTTGCTGTATTTCTGCCCTCTAATAGTCTCTTCTAATTCCCCCACCTCTGCGGGGTATTTCTTATCCATATGTTCTTGTTTTTAGGTCACACTTGATAGCGAAGCTGTTCATCATAGCTCATTTAATCACAAATAAAGATTGAAAACGTGTAAAGAGGGGCTTTGTGCCTCTCCCTTTATTTGCAGCAGGTTAACTAGGCAACCCTTGTTTGTTATACCTAAGTAGTAGTTTGGTTACTGAAAGAAACATTGTTAATGCAGACCTCATATGTGTAGTGGCTTTGCATGGTGTGATCTTGAGTCACATACGAAAGGAAGAGGTTTTACATTGTTATCTCTTTGACAAACAATAGAAATGACTTTATATAACTTAACATTGAGAGATCGTACACAAATGATTATTTCATTGGGTGGATATTAATTTATTTATGTTTTGTATTTGTGCATGATTTAAATTACCTTATCTTAATAAAAAGTAAAATCAATCATTGTGAGTTATTAAATGTCAGTGTGCTCTCTCTTTCTGGATCTTCTTCTTTGTGGGTATTAAGTTCCACTGCTCAAAAGTGATAGTCATTGGTAACACAGACCTCTTGTTAAGTACACTAGGTAGGAATTTGCATGGTGTAACCAAATTCAGGAGTAAGGAGCTTTACATGGTTATCTCTGTGACAAATATAATAGGCTGGGGATTTATACTATACTCTTTGGAGAAACACCATTATGTGCTTTGCAGAGTTCTGAGTTTCTCAGCCTCATTCTATCCCCTTCCTGATTAAGTTTCACCTGCCCTGCCTCACTACCCTGAGGGCCCTAGTCTGTGTCCATGGTAAGGTCGGCCCATGGCTATAGTACTGCCCATTCTGATCTGACCTTTGATTTGACAGAAGTTATGTTAGCCCTCCTACAAATTAGTTTGATCACTCATAACCAATAGAGACATTGTTAAAGCAGACCCCATGTAAGGAACAGTAGGAAGGGGTTTTGCAATTTAGATTATATTTATTTAAAATGTAGAACAAAGGGAAAAAAACATAGATTATATTAACTTAATTTGGAAATTAATATTTAATTAATTTAAACATATTAAAAGTATTTCGTAGGTTTATTAACAAAAAAGGTACAGATATTTATATTTATTATAAATTACTAAAAGTTATGCCTAGAAAAAATTTTGGTTGATTGCTTTTTAAATAGCTACACTTATTTTTAAATTAAAAAAGGCAATACATTTAAAATAACATTTCTTTTTTAGATAGCATTGAAGATAAAATTACATTTACATATTTTTTTTAAAGTAGAACTGAGTTCATTTATTTAAAAATATTTTATGGTGTTCTATTTTATAGTCCCTGCTCCATTATTTGGGATGTTGAAGGTGTTGCAGTACCTGTGGTTTGCCCTATAAGGTGCTGAACGTACTACAGATCTGAGCTGAAGCACATTTAGGACTGTTTTGGGTCATTTTTAGTGAGGTATGTGAATTTCTATGGTTTATTATTTTGTGGGTGGATGCATGTTCCTCCCTAAACTCCTCCTTGCTCTTTCTTAAACCCATACAATTTTTAGTATGGTTTCCCCACCCGGTCACCCTATTCCTCCAAAATGTACTTCTAAAATATAGGCTTACATGTGTAGAGATCTCCACACATACATTACAAGAAAGGTAGGTGTAGACTTCTCTGCGTAGGTTAGTAAACTGCATTTTGTTGATGTGAACAGTATTATTATACTACTAAACATAGAACAAAATACACTTTGTGAATAGGTCCAACAGTCGTATATTGGTGGTGGAGGTATGTACCCTGATGTATTTAAAGAGGAAATGCCAGAACATGAGGAGGCGGGTACAGACGTCTTCCAGGACTCGGGTGGCAAAGGCGCTTCTTGGAGGCGAACATTAATTTTGTTTTTTCACTTCCATGATGAACTCATCCTCTCCACCACATACTCTGCCCTCTTTTATAGCCTGTTTGGTCTAGGAAATCCCCATGCTAGGTCAGATAAAAAACTAAACCCCTCTCTTTACCTACATTTCTTTTCCACAAATGAGTTGCTCCACCCCACCATCAAAGATAGCCACACATCTCACTCATACAAAGGTTACACCCCATCCCTTCAGCAAGTTCTTAACTCTGTCTCCTCAGTAAGCAGGGATGTGGCGAATCTATCACTGTCTTCGGCATGACTGCCGGCATCCTGGAAGCACGCAAAGGTTATTCCACTTTTAAAAAAGCCTTCCTTGGAGTCATCGGACCGGAGTAACTTTCGTCCAATTTCCCAGCTTCCTTTTCTGGCTAAGGTTACTGAGGCATATGTGAACTCAGTCCTGGCAAAATTTGTTGAGCACACTAAAACTCTTGACCCCTCTCAAAATGGCTTTCGCCCGCGTCACAGCACCAAATCGGCGTTGTTAGCTGTGACTGAGAACATCCGGTGTAGCCTAGACGTTGGGAACTCTGCTGCCTTAATTCTTTTGAATTTAAGTGCCGCATTCAACACTGTTTCCCATGCAATCCTTCTAGACAGACTCCATGATATGGGGGTCAGGGAGCTGGCCTGGACCTGGTTCAAATCCTTCCTAGAAGATAGAACCTTTCAAGTGGTGGCGCCACCGTTTCATTCTCAAACACATGCTATTAAACTTGGGGTTCCCCAGGGCTCTATACTGAGCCGTGCACTTTTTAACATCTATGTACAGCCCCTAGCCCTGCTGGCAAAACGCAGAGGGTTGTCATTGGTTTCATGCGCCGATGACACCCAGCTAGTCATCACTTTCTCGAGGAACTGCCAAGACAAACTCATCAAATTGAAAGAGGACTTGGTAGCTATCTCTGACTGGATGGCAGCTAATTGTTTACAGCTGAATGCTGCCAAGTCAGAAATTCTAGTGCTAGGGAGAGACAGCTCCCTCTGGTCAGAACAGTGGTGGCCTGTCAAACTTAAGCCCGCACTCCTGCCAAAGAAGGCTGTAAAAAATGTGGGCTTTTGGATCGACAGCTAACTTTCATTTGATGTGCAATCCAAGGCCCTGGCTGGATCCTGCTTTGGTCTCCTAAGAGGGTTGAGCCCCCTACTTGGCTATTTTGCACCAGAAGTTCGCCAAACCATCCTTCAGGCTACAATTCTGTGAAGGCTGGACTATGGGAATTCCTTATATTTAGGCGCCAACATGTCCTGTATTGTCCGCCTGCAGAGAATCCAGAACACAGAAGCTCGCGCCCTGCTAGCTTTGCCCAGATCTTGCTCAGTCTCGCGCCTTCTGCCTAAATTGCACTGGCTACCGATAACGAAAATAATTCAGTTTAAGTTTTTGTGTGTGGCCCATAAAATATTAACCTGCCAAGGACCGCAGATTTTGGCCGATCTGCTGGTCCAATATGTACCGAACTGCCTTTTGCGTTCGGCTAATGCAGGCTTGGTTTGCACTCCCCGTTTTCTCAGAGCCAGAGCGGGCGCTCGATCATTTAAAGTTCAGGCGGCACGCCTCTGGAACTCTCTTCCTACCTCCATCAGAGGACTCCAGAACCA
Organism: Lissotriton vulgaris; assembly: GCF_964263255.1. Taxonomy (NCBI): domain Eukaryota; kingdom Metazoa; phylum Chordata; class Amphibia; order Caudata; family Salamandridae; genus Lissotriton; species Lissotriton vulgaris. Next base: position 135,530,906 of record NC_141700.1, on the reverse strand, counting down.
TCTGGCCTTTCGTAAGGCGTTAAAGATCTGGCTCTTTCCAGCTTAGGCTCTTCTTTTTCCTTTGAAGTGGTCAGCCGTGGCTTAATTAGCGGTGGGACGCCCCGTCACCGGGGAAGCTATGCGCTTTATGAAACTTTAAAGAAATAAATAAATAAAATCCCTTTAAGAGTTTATAACAATTATATGTATATTCATACATATCATTATTTTCATACAAGTAAAGTCTGCTGTGGCAGAGTCATGGCCAAGCTCACACATCGGTATGCATCGCTACCACCCCACAGGTTTGTGTATCCTACCATCCACACATCTGTGCCACATTAATACCGATGATAAATAAAATTCCGAAGTTTTGTACTACATAGTTTGGCTCTCTATCATCTGTAAGTCTGTAAATCTGTGACATCAATACATGTTCTGCAACCAACAGTAATTTCTAACTTATTTTTATTATTTCTAATTTCTAATAATTGATGTCCAATGACAATGTTTTGTCTCTTAACAGAAAATTACAGATCACCATAGCAGTTTGATGCTTCTGTAAAGCAGCAGTGTAAGAAGATCACAATTAACCTCTGCCAAACGGTCGCTAAACAATTCATTTTTAGTTTAACTCTTTCAACAGCTGCTGGATCTAGGGACTTGTCAACCACCTTCTTCCAGGACCCAGGTTCAGTAGCCAACATTAAAGGGTCCATCCACAAAGAAAACACAACTCGATGATGGACAGAGTGCTGAAACTTTTCAAACTCTCACCCTCAGTCAAGAGATTTGGGTAAAATCCATTGTACTTTTGCTCACCATGCCACTTAGGGCGAACATAGCAAACACAACAAGACGATGGCCGGAGGGCTGAAACATTTCAAACACTCACCCCCAGCCAGGACATCTAGGTTAAATCCATCATTCTGTTATTCACCATGCTACCCCAGTACTGGTCCCAGAATGCTTGCTTTCCATTCCAGGAAGGACCTGGTCTGGTATTTCAGACTGGACTGTTGCCATGGGGAGCAGGGTCAAGGCGGATTTGCATATGGCTGGGTCTAAACTGGAATGGTGCAGTGAGCAAAATAACAATGAATTAAACCCAGATCTGTGATTGGTTCACATCAAGATCAAGATCCCTGTTCTCCTGGGTACTAGCAGACTACCCCTTCTTCCCACATCACCTAGACTCCCACAACAACTTAAACCTGTACCCCCCTGTCCTCATCCCAATTACCCGACCCCACCCCCCTGTCATGCCTGCTGATTAACTGCCGATCCACTTCCTGACACGCAACTGAGATAGCAGAAACTATTCTCAGTGAAAACATTGACATAGCATTCCTTACTGAAACCTGGCTTAACCCCCATTCCACGCCTATTCTAGACCTGCTGATTCCCCCTGGTTATCTTATCATTAAAAAAGATAGAAGTGAACAAATAGGAGGTGGCCTTGCCATCATCTTCAGAGATAATCTTAATATCTCGCTTGTCCAATTGCAAAACCCATCCACATTTGAATACCTCTGCGCTGATATCAATACCCGAGGCTTCCCTACCATTAGACTTCACACTATCTACCACCCTCATGGAAACTCTACCTCCTTTACGAACAGATGTCTGATCCTATTACTCTAGCTTCACTATCCCACTCACAAAACATCTTTCTAGGAGACTACAACATCCATTGGAATAAAAATGACGACCCTGCGGTCATCCAGTTTAAAGATATCATGGATATTACCGACCTGACTCAACTATGCCAATCCCCAACCCACACCAAAGGTGCCACCCTTCATGCTATCCTGACTAACAAGGATCTCGCCTCCCTCTCAAAGATCCTTCCTGTAGACTGGTCCGACCATCACCTTATCCTATTCAAATTAAACGATCCCATTTTATACCCGACCCCCACAGGCAATTTACAGTTGAAACCTACTCGTAAACTTCACATCATTCCGCCGAGATTTTTGGAATCCACTATTAACTCTCGCTTACTTCTCCCCCCTCTCTCACATAGCACCAACGACCTTACAGACCACTATAACAATTCGATTCGTGATGCCCTGGATCAAATTGCCCCTATTAAATACAAACAAGAAAAAAACATCCCACCAAAATCCTGGTTCAACTCAGACCTTAACATGGAAAGGCGGGCACTCAGGTACTCAGAACGTACCTGGAGGAATCATCCCACCACTGACAATTTGGTGCTTCGGAGAAATGCTAGGGCACAATACAAAAAACACATCTTCAATGAAAAAGCCTCCTATCTTCGGACGCAGCTAGATCATGCTAGAAACCGAACCAGAAAACTCTTTAACATTGTTAAAAAACAAACCTCCTCTGGCCCTCCCAAAATACCAGCCACTATTGAAAGATGTGATGAAATAGCAAGCTTCTTCTCCAACAAAGTCAACGCGATCAAACTTTCCTTTGCCGCCACCTCCCTCTCACCTCAACCCCCCCTCAAACATCACCTTCTCCCTAACATTCATAGCTCTAGCTCGCTCTCTTCTCCCCATTTCATGACATCTTCCAACGACTCGCACTATTCCCCCTCCCAGACTCCTCTCTTATACACCACCATACTAAAAACAATGCCTCCTGGAGCGAATTCTCCCGTTTCTGAAACAGCTATCATCAATATCATCTCTAAACTCAAACCATCCTCTCACACTAAAGACCCTCTCCCCTCTCGCCTGGTCCAAGAATTCAAACACACCATTGCCCCGCTTTGGACCAACATCATCAACTCCTCTCTCTCAACGCGTTGTGTTCCTGCCTCCCTTCAACTAGGTCACATCTCGCCCATCCTCAAAAACTCCGCCGCCGACCCCAATGACCTCAACCACCTTCGCCCCATCTCTAACCTTCCCTTCCTCTCAAAAGCCCTGGAAAAATGTGTCCTTTCCCAGCTTGATAACCATATAATCTCTTTCAATCTCCTTGACATGTTCCAATCAGGCTTCAGAAAAGGATGCAGTACTGAAACGGCCATGCTCAATATTACTGATGACATTCACCGCTCTCTAGACAGAGGTGAATCCTCCCTGCTAATCCTCATTGATTTTTCGGCAGCATTCGATACTGTACACCATCCCACCCTCCTTAACACCCTTAAAATTCGATTTGGTTTTGAAGGCACCATACTCGACTGGTTCTCCTCGTTCCTTTAAAACAGATCCCAACAAATTAAGCTCAGTCAATGCCTCTCCAAACCTCAACCGGTCTCACTTGGCGTTCCCCAAGGCTCTATCCTCTCCCCCACACTATTCAACCTATTCATGAAACCGGTCACCCTCATTCTCAAAGAAGCCAAAATATCCTACCACCTCTATGCCAACGACACCCAACTCTACTACAAGATCAAATCCCATAATGACATCCTTCACCTTAATGACACATTGAGTAAAGTTCAAGCCTGGTTTCACCTCAACCACCTCAAACTGAACCCTAAAAAAACTGAAATCATCCTATTTAGTCCCAAGAGCAACTCTCTCCCTATTCAACTCTGGATCAATGATATCACTGCTCCCAACTGCCCCCTCTCCACCTCGCACTCTGTCAAATCCCTAGGCATCAGTATTGATCTAAACCTGAACCTCAACCCACACAATAAAAATGCTAGCAAAAGTGCCCTTTTCACCCTTCATCACCTCAAAAAACTAAAACCTTTCATTCCTGCTGATGACTTCAGAATCATTGTCCAATCACTTGTCCTGTCTAAAATTGATTATGGTAACGCAACACTTGCTGGCACTCCTAAAATACACCTGGCACCGATTAAATGTGTCCTCAACCTCACTGCAAGACTTATCTCCGATTGTAAAAAATTCGACCACATCTCTCCTGTCCTTAAAAATCTCAACTGGCTCCCAATCGAAGGTAGATCCACATACAAATTTGCATGTATTACGTACAAAGCCCTCCACCTTAACACCCCCTCTTATCTGGCTGACAAACTACAAAAAGCTGGTTGCTCTAGGTCCCTTAGGAGCACGAACTCCCAGGTCCTAATCCCTCCCAAACTCAAATGCAAAAAAGCTCAATTCCGAGCATTCTCTGGTAATGCCCCTACGGTCTGGAACTATCTCCCCAAAGATCTCCGTTGCAACCCCTCCTACCCTCTCTTCAAAAAAGGCTCAAATCACTTCTTCTTGCCAAATACTGGGGCTCCTAAAGTCTCGGATTCGAGTGCTGCCCGACTCCTACACCCCTGCTTTTCCCATCACCCCACCCCTTTCCTCACCTCTCTAACCTCCTCTCCTCCTGTCTCCTCCTGTTTCTCACCCCCTATTTCTCATACTCTCTATACCCTCCATCCTCTTTTCATTCTCCTCGCCTTCCCTCCACACTCTTATCCTCCTTGTTTATTTGCACGCGGCTATGCCGTCATACTTGGCTACCTCCTTTCCATTTGAATGTAATATTTTGGAATTTTTCATGATTAATGCACACTGTGATCTATTTTGTTTATGTATATCAACCTTGTAAAGCCCTCTGATACCCTCGGGTCCCGTAGCGCTATATAAAACTCTCGAAAATAAATAAACTATCTGGTGCCCGCCTTTCTCGGCATCCATTTCCCCTATGAATGTGGGGGTCCCTCAGGGCTCAATTCTTAGCCCCAAATTGATAAATGTTTATATGGCGCCTCTAGCACGTCTCGCAGAGAATCATGGGGCTAGGATAGTGTCATACGCTGATGACACACAACTGCTGTTTACCTGCGAGAAGAGCTCAGAATTAAACAGTAAGGAATTAACACATGCTTATCAGAGGTTTTCCACTGGTTTAGGAAAAATCAACTGAAGTGCAACTCTCAGAAGTCAGAGATGATGTTCTTCGCCTCTCGGTCCTGTGATCTATGGCATAATTGGTGGCCGCAAGACATGTCTCCTTCCACGGCAGCCGTTCAGACTGTAAAAAATCTAGGCATCAAATTTGATGACTCTCTCTCAATGAAGGCCCAAATTCAGTCGGTGGCGGGGACCTGTTTCGGGATGCTGAGGATGTTGAGGAACTTTCTGCCTCTTCTCCCGGTCTCCCACCGGAAGACGATAGTCCAAGCTCTGGTGATGTTGAGATTGGACTATGCCAATGCCCTATATCTTGGCCTTCCTGAATTTTTACTTGGCCGCCTCCAGGTGATCCATAATGTGGCGGCCAGAGCCATTCTCTTGGCAGGGCCGAGAACTCATTCTACACCCCTCCTGGCCTCCCTGCATTGGCTACCTATTAGAAAACGGATCGCCTTTAAATCACTAGTGCTGGTCTTAAGGCCTTTCATAAAATAGGTGCCCCAAATCTTGGGGAAAGCCTGCAACACTATATTCTGTGTCGAAATCTGAGGTCATCCGCCCAGTCACTGATCATTACCCCACATATCCTGCTCTCTCGGAGGGGTGGCAGATCTTTCCAAGTGTTTGCTTCTCGGCTCTGGAACGGCCTGCCACTCGCGTTGAGGAAATCCCAGGATCTCCTCACTTTCAGAAGGAAATTGAAAACTTGGTTATTTTGTCGTACTATAAAATGATAACATTTAACGTAGCGGTGATTGAAGAGACGCCACGCAGAACAGCACCGGGAAAGCCAGCCGTGCGCCCACATTAGCCACATGCATTATACTACCCGGCTGCCCGACAGGAACCCCATTTCGGGAACTTGATTCACATACTCTCGTAAAGAATAGCACTAAGAGTAAATGGGAGGCACCAAATCGAGTACGCCCCTTTGTGCAACAAACAAGGATCGTGCAAAGCCCATCACTGAATAAGCTTTCAAACAGACTAGTGTTGGAATAAATGTGCCTCTCTATATATCGAGATAGGATTGTGGAAGCCTGAGACCACTACAGGCGATCATCAGAGGAATACTACATATTTGGTAGATTTCTACTGGAAATAACAACCATTACGGTTTGACACTAACCTGTGGAGAATACATATACAAACTGTCCTGAGGAAGGAAGCCATTATCATTTTAAGCTTCCGAAACGCGTCGACGTCAATTTCCAAGTCATATTCGGCGTTGCCAACAATCAATTTGGTCCAAAGGAATATTATTCCCCCTATTGTTGACAAACAAGTGCCCGAAATGATATAACAAAGACAGATACAAGTGTCTCTTTTGATTAATTTCTCCACGTCCACATTAGGTGGTTTTATTTGTGCATTTTACCTGTGTATTACATGTTTTTAATTAATGACTCATTAATATCTTTGTATTTTTTATAATAAATTGTATACTTTTTATTCATAATTAGACTGGGTGTGTTCCTTTCTGGTAAGTGTTCTCCCGTTCCACAAAATGAATGGTGTGATTTGTGTTTGTCAGTTTGAGTCCTGATTTAGGAGCAGGAAATAATACTCCCCATAAGGAAAACTTTTTGTTTTACTTTTCAGTATACTGGAGCTCTATTTCCCTATGGGTTATTAAGAGCCCCTCTCTTCCCTTTATACGTACTATAAAAATAACATAAGGAGCTATACCTAGCAATAGCCCAATATCCTTTTACCAAAATAATCAGTCTGTTGGCAGTGAAGAAAAATCAATTGATTATTAACACAAAATACTCTATAGAGGAGCCTCTCCGTCGTCACCTAGCCGGTGCGCAGAGAAGACTGCCGGTTCATAGTCAATACATGGCATATATACCTTTATCACGATGCATGAGATCACCGTACATGGAAAGATACTAATTGGCACTGAAGCTAGAAGGAAATACCATATATGACACACAAGGCTAGTTTGAAAGTCTGCTTCTACTATTATTGGGGAGGGTCAGGAGGGGTGACTCCCTTTTGTCTCGGCGCCTGGGAGCACAGGCACGGCACCCTTCAGGAATGTGCTGATCACCTGTGAAGCCAGATTCGACCTTGGGTCTCAAGAAGAGAAAGAATAGTGTGCATTCAGCAGCTTCTTATAGCTCAACTAGCAGGGGCCTACTGACTACTTGGAGGACAGCACGTAACCGCTGCCGAATCTAATGTGTGTACAAACAAAATGGCGTCTGTCTGGTTCTCGGTTCGTGTTTAAGGAGTACAGGGAAACAACGGGTAAATGAATTCCCTATCAACTTAAATGGGTAGAATAAAGCTATAGCGAATAATGGAGATTACACATACAGATAGATACATCATGCTAACAAAAGATTACTGTGATTACAGGAAAATCGATTCTATCCCTCAGAACCACCCTTTTAGCATGATGTAGCTAACTAAAAAGATCAGTCCTCAAAAATACCCTCATCTATTTGCATCATATCTCGTATTTCTTGCTGAACCATTTGGGCTTTTACTACAGCAGGGGAAGACTTAGTCACGGAGGAAGTAATTTTTGCTGCACAATAAGAGCAACAGGCAGCTCCACAATGGATACAAAGACAGCAGGTAAAGATAACTCCTACTATGCCAGCTAAGATCATTAGAATCTTCCAACCCCATGTGGACAACAGACCCCAAAACCATCCGGATAGGGACCAGGTACCTGTATCTGCATGTACTTCAGAAGCCAGACGGTGTAACCTTTGAATGGCCAAATGGACAGATGGGGCGGAGTCAGGAATATATACACAGCAGGAACTGCCGATCACGTGGCAAGCTCCTCCTCGATCTGCTAAGATAACGTCTAAAACCATCCAATTTTGAAGCGAGACGAGTCTCGTAGCCTGAAGCCCTACAGTCAAATTAGTTAGTATACCTGCTGTGGTATTTATTACTCTTTCAACTACCCTAGACAGGCGCCTTACCTCCTTGCTAGGGGTGATGGGGCCCCAAATAGGAAATACTCCTTTTACAATGTCAATAAAATGTTGTTCAGTGGTATCAGTTTGGTCTATTTCAGTGGTATCAATCTAACTTTTATTCCGTACTATAGGCAGACCTTGCCCATTCAATCAATGATCCTTATGATAATTGGAGGGTGCTATATAAACTGGTGGATACAAAAAGGACAAATAGCAGCGACCTGCCCACCCTCGGGGAAGCCAAGTATAAGCGTTTTCATCGCATACAAAATAAACATTTGGAGGTGTCAACAAAGGTGGGCTGCTAAAGGTGCGCAGTCGATAGGTATAGTTACAATGACTGTCTCCTACTGAAATATGTCCAGCACCTTATACACAAAATGCAGAGGTACTATTCAATATAGGTACTGGGATGGCTTTGTCATCAGTAACATTTTGATCCTGAAACTGCTGGAAATACTGAGTAAAATTAAATTCCTCAAAGTCTAATATCTCACTCAGCCATGTAATGTTTTCATAATAAGTGTACAGATTCATACAAGTATTTGGATCAAGCGACCCCTCCCCGTTATTTCCTTGTGGGTCGAAACCCTGGTGTACTTCGATATAGGCCAAAATCATCTCATAGTCCTTTTCGGAATAACGAGCTGTGTCTACCGTGTAATGCATATACATCATGGACAACAATTTAAACCAAGCTTCACAGCTTCCCAGATAAGATAAAGGTATCGAAATGAAGAGATCATGTCTATGCATTACTGACGGTAGAAGGCCACAAACCCAACAATTTGTTGTATTGGTAGCACTGTGAGTTTGATGCAACATTTCAACAAATACATTCTTAGTATAGGTCTGACAATGCCTTTCTTTAGGTGGGGCCAAAGTGAAAAAGAAATGCTCGGTGGTGGGGTAGTAGTTCCTAATACAGTATGCATGGGATGACGAAATTCTAAGTATACAAATACACCCATTACTATGATCAAGAAAACTGCAACAGTAATTATAAAAGCTACTTTTACACGCATAGTCCAAGAAGAAAACATAGGTACATAAGTAGGCATATATCAAGGAGCGAGGGGGCGTTCCTCCTCGGGCATAAAACGACCAAAGGGATACATCCTAACTATAAGTCCAAACTATACTAAGGATACGCAGTCCAACTTGCCAGAGCGTGCTTCTTTTCTGTGCCCATCTAGAGCCTCACAGGCAGGCTTCTATCGTTCATCAAAAGAAAAATAGATCCTTGCGTCAAGGGTTTTTCCACAAACAATTCAGAGAGAAAAATCACAACCTGGTCCCCCTTTTCGCCATGTAGCTCAGTCTTTCTTTCTGAACAGAGCAATGTAACGTTCCCGGCTCTCAACGTGTTCAGGCCAGTGTCTTGCTCAGCTCCCCAGAACGCTTCTAGCAAAGCCTATTACTCAAGTCTCTCCCTATCTCCTACCGTCTTCATCTGGGGTGCTGTGTCGTTTTCTGGGCCGCAGGTTGTATCGAACATGACCAGGTACTTCCTGATCAGTGAACAAAACAGATGAGGATACATTCGTGGCACTTGACGCATCATGAACTCCTCGTGTATTAATGGGGACAACAGATTCCGGGGTTATTTCTAATGCAGATAATAAGGCCCCTTCCGTGCCCAATACTCCTTGTTTTTGCCCTTTCTCAATTTCCTGGGCGTCAGAAAAAGGAACTAAACGAGGAGCTCGCTCACTCTCCTGGGTCAAAATTCCTTCCGGATTTGGTTGATAAAAAGGAAGCGGGAGAGGTATCGTCTTCAGATGTGATATATGAATCCAATGTTTCCGACCATTCACCTTCACCGCTGTCCGCGTAGTCAGTAGAATTTGGACAGGTTCAGTCCACCTAGGCTCCAGACTGGATTTTCGCTGATAATTCCTCACCAACACGCATTGACCGGGTTTCAAACGATGTCCAGGACCCTCCGGCAGGGGCTGCAATCCGGGTGACACCTGTTGATGAATAGAACGGAGGTCTTTAGTCAAAGCATACAAATAGTCTGTCATCATAGGGTAAATAATCTCTTGAAAGTTTCTAGGTCGTGGAACGCCCCAATTATTAGCAGGTCATCCAAAAATGACCTCATAAGGTGACAATCCTGATCGAGAATGTGGGGTAGTGCGTAAGGACATTAAGGCTAAGGGCAAAGTGTAAGGCCATTTCAGCCCAGTGCTTTCTTGGATTTTTGCCAATTTCAACTTCAAACTTCCATTATATTTTTCCACCAACCCGCTGACTGGGGATGTTGAGCAGCATGACATTTTTGTTTTATGTGTAACCCATTACAAACATGTTTGATAAGCTCAGTAGTAAAGTGCCCCCCGTTATCTGTCCAGATCACCCTAGGTAATCCGTATCGGGGGAAGAACTCTTTAATCAGGGCTTTGGCTGTTGCTTGAGCAGTATTTTCTTTGGTGGGGTAGGCTTCCACCCATTTACTAAAAGCATAAACCACCACTAAAACATATTTTAAATTGTTAACCCGTTCCAATTGGATATAGTCCATCTGAAGCACTTCAAATGGTAATGACGGGGGTGCAAAATTTCCACTGAGAACAGGTTCCCACCCCCCTGGATTGTGTCGTAGGCAGACCACACAATGCTGGACTAAATGGGCTGCAGTTTTGGAAATATTAGGATTATTCCAAACTGGATCTAACAAGGCACAGACACCTTTCGCTCCAACATGTGCTGTTCCATGAGCCATGGTCACTACAGTGTTAACTAGTGCATTGGGAAGCATCCATCTCTGTTTTTTACTCAGATCAATCCAACAACCATTATCGTCTAATCTCCCCACCAGCCGCTTAGCTAGGGGGGGTTGCGGGGGGGGGGGCGGTCCGCCCCAGGCGGCACCTTATTTGAGGCGGCTGAGGCGGCCGTGGCGCCGCCGGCACTCACTCCTGGACTGAGGAGGCCCGGGCCGGCCGAGGCCCGTTGCGGCCGCGGTCCGCGGATCATGTAGGACAACACTCACTGTCTGACACTAGACACCGTGACAGCCATCCAGCCAGATTCATTTATCTGAAAATAGCCAGCAGCGCACTCAGACAGCGCACAATTAAAATCATGTCGGCTGGGCCCGGGGTTACGAATCAATCACGTCATAGCTGTGTTGGGGGGCCCCCACAGTCACCTCCCACCCAGCCTCGCTCACAGGGCCGCACAGCCGCAACCAATGGCGGCCCTGTACCATTTTGGGCCAGCCCTCTCGCCGCCGCGTAAGCCAGCCAGCGTGACGCTTTACGTGCTGCGCGCTCACTTCACTGCCCCTCCCGTCATGTCGAGGAGTGAGACAACCACCACCATTCTTTTTGCCTGGCCTGGCCCTGCTCAGCTCAGCTGCCTGCCCTGTGTTGTCAGCTTTACAGTACTCAGTACTGGCTCTCTGTGGGCTGTGGCTGCGGGCGGCCGGCACTGCGCGACAACACGACAGATAATTCATTGAGGTGAGACTAGAGAGAGTCGGTCGGAGTCGACTCGAGTCCAGCCACATGGGGGTGGGGTGGTGGGGCATAACACCTAGGAGAGTTTGAGTGCATAATTTTAAAACTAGATAGAAACCCCCATCTCTTCTCTTACCTACAATTCTGATGAACCAAGTTGTTGTAGGACAACCTCATGACGTCAGAACAATATCTCCCCCAAAATTTGAGCCTTTGGGATCATATTCACCCTGCCAATTTCATATTCCTAACTGAAAATGTTTCCGATAAGTATACCTTATTTTAAGCACAGTTGACATAGTGAAAGGAGATGGTTAAATTCTATGCGGTGGACACACAGTTTAATTGTGAAGATAATGTGTAGGGGTGTTAACTTGTATGGAAATGGCTAACACAATCTGGTATGATCCACTATGTCTAGACACATTTTGAAGAGTTAGACTAGTCCACAAAATAACCAAAGGACATCTTTTCAAACCCACATCCAGCTGACTCCAAGACCATACAGTGGTTCGTGGTGAGCAATGCAGAACAGATTTCCCAAGCTCAATTAAGGGCTGAAAAAAAAGAACACAAACGTTACTCTACAATTATGATTTAATAATGTATTCAACAGTGTTTTTATTCACTTGTGTGTTCGTGGTTTATGTAAAGTCGTTACTTTTCTACTGCCTCAAGGCGCATGCTTTCAGATGGGGAGCAGGGAAGTTGTAAAGGTTACATATTTTTCATAGTTTGAGGTCTATTAATGATGACATTGATTACAAATACATTGGTGTTCTGTGAAGATGGAGAAGTCTTGCGAATGAAGGCCTCGGAACATTTTTCAATATCTGTTTATCAGTGGATTACAGAGATGGTTTTACAGAGCGCCACAACGTGCAACTCGCTGCTCCTGACTGAAACAGCTCCCAAGGAGATCGACAAGTGCCTTTAATGTTGTTAAGCAAGGACATTGCCTTTTATTCACATAGGGCCATATGTATCAAGGCAAAATGTGTTCGCAAACGCCGAAATTCGCAGAATTCCGGCGTTTGCGAACCCATTTTTGCTAAATGGTATGTATGAAACATTTTTGGTGCAAAAAAAGGAATCGCTAAATTTGCCATTCCTTATTTTGCGATTGCATTTAAGGAATTGCAAATTTTGCGATTCCTTAAATGCAATGTATCAAGGAAAAAAACATTCCAAAATGCCATTAAGGAATCGCAAATTACCACCAACTTCTAGTTGGTGGTAAGTTGCGAATTCTTTTACAAAAGCATTTTTTTAAATATCAAAAGGTGCCATGTGACGCTCATACATGCCCTTAGGGCATGTATGTGCGCCATATGCGCACACATGTCATTTTCAGGGGTGCAGCAGGGTGTTCTTGAGACACCCCTGCACCGTTGAAAATATTCACAATTTGCGATTAGCAAATTACGATTCGCAAATTTCCCCTTCATTCCTATTGGCCTCCTGGCCCATAGAAATGAATGGGAAATTATTCCTTAATTGCGATTAGCAATTTGCTAATCGCAATTATAGAATTTTAAGGAATCGCTAAAAAGAAGCGATTTTCTACATACATACCATTTTGCGATTTCTAAATAGCGATTCCTTAAAAATCACTATTTAGGAATCGCAAAACGGAATGTTGATACATATGGCCCTTAATCACATCACATCGGTGAGGAATAATAACCATAGATAGGCTTACATTATTATTATTATAGCTGCCAGTGCCAAGGTTAAGGTTTCAAATCGCTATGTGTGACCTTACGACATCTTCATAATTTCAGTGTAATTATTATGATGAGTGACTTGGATCTTACATTACATCGGCTTTTCTTTTGACTAACTTAATAGAAATAAACTATGGCCAAGCAATCCTATTTAACATGGGAGTTGACAGAGACACAGGTTTTTACGTGAATTACATAAAAATCTAACAGCTTTGGTAAGATATGATCTTGGCGGGAGTTGTACCACACCTTTTAAAGTTCAGCGACAGCGGTGGAGAGACAAGGGTGTATATTATCTTCACTCCTCTTTACCCTGTATGTCAATGGCCTGAGTCATTTATTATGTGCACAATGCAAAGACATCCCAGGGGTGGAATCTAATTCCAGCACTATTGCATGCCAACGATACAGTGTTAATAGCGAGAACTGCAGTCTGCTTGCAGCAGCTTCTCAAGTCCTTTGTTACTTTTATGAATAGTTAGGATTTAAGTATCAAGTAAATAAAGCACATAGATTGGTTATGGGACTTAGGGGCATTAGAGTGACATTTCAGCTACTCTGAGTGACACTGTCTTGCAAGCAGAATATCATACATGAAGACGAGCGAAGGAAACGTATAAATATTTGAAATTAGACTCACTTGAGCATAGAGAAACTCTGAGAAGATCTTAAAACTGCTGCAAATGCCCGAGATGGCGGACTCACAATTACGAACTAAATTATCAAAATCATGTCACACCTAGCAATCTGAAACCTTGGCAGCTATGATAGAGGGTGGGCATCACTTCGCATGACAAAGCTTTTGAGACCATGCCCATACTTACATATTTCATAAACGTGTCGATAGGAAGTATGCATAGCTGCCAAGGTTTCAGATTGCTTATGTGTGACATTATTATAATTTCAGTGTAATTATGAGTGACATTCAACAACTATGAGTGACACTTTTTCAAGAGTAAAATCTAGCAATGATGACGAGGGAAACATATAAATATCAATTACATCCATTTGAGCAACGAGAAGCTCTAAGAAGATCTTATAACTGCTGCAGAGCACCAGAAATGGAATGGTGCGGTAGGTAGGGCCCGACTGTACCAAATGGGATGTGAGAGCCCCAGTGCGGATAATCTCAGCTGCATGCTAATAAATTATGATAGTTACTTAGTCACGATAGCCGACTCACAGTGCTGCCAAGCTTTCAGACTGCATATGTGTTTCAGTGGACTTGTGAGTGACATTAAACAACCAAATATGTGGTGACACTTAGGGTAGCACTTTTTCTCATGTAAACCCAAGCAATGATAAGTTAGATAAATAACAGAAATGATATCCCGTTGAGCAATGAGAAGCTCTAAAAACATTTTGAAACTGCTGCAAAAACGCAGAAATGTAAAGTCACTAACGTACTGCCCCTTTCAAGAATGACAGACCTGTGAAACAATTGGGGCCCCATGATATTAACATTTTTTGTTGTAATTTTGATGTGTATTAAGAGGGGCTGCAAACTAAAACAATATTTTTTATATTATTACAAGACCGAAGAATAAAGTCATGTTAACCTTATGTGTTTTTTGTGCTGATGCTGCTCTGAAGGAGAGATGCACTATTACAAGCTGGTTTTGTGTCCCAAGAGCACACGTCTTTTCATTCCCAGGGAGTTGGTTGCTGTTGCTTAGAAGTAATGACAGGGCGCGACCCCTGGTTGTTGCCTTTGGGCCACCAGAGTGGGCTGTTTATCCAGTCTGTGTTGGCAAGGTGGAGCTGACTGACCCCTTTGTGCTGTGTTTAGTTCTAAGGGCGCACACAGTGAGTCAGTACCTGTGATAATAATTAATTTGCTGTTTTTGAAAGGTAAAGAAACACAGGCTTCGACACTGTTAAGTTGGTTTTGGGTCCCCAGAGCACATCACGTTTGTGCAGGTCCCCACTGCTTTAATGTGAGGACTATGATGTATGGTTATTTAATCGTCGGCTGTAGATGATGGATCCCTGAACAGTGTCATTCATGTATGTGCATGGCATGTTTGCTTTGTGCTGAGGGGTAATTGTTCACACAGCTCTCTGATGGATGTCACATGTGGTTTTTCTGAGTCCCCAGATAGGTCATGCAGTCTGTGTGTTTCCATCATCTCAAGAGTATCCCTAGTTTACAGTATTGTGGCTTTTTATCGTTATTGGTCTTGTGTTAAGTCTATGCATAAAGATACGTATTTTTTATAACTACTTGTGTGGTGTCCCTTTGTAGTGTTCTTCACTGCGTTACTGTGTATGATCATAAATGCTTTACACACTGCCTCTGAGATAAGCCTAGCTGCTCGTGCTACGTTACCACAGAGTTGAGCAGGGGTTATCAAAGGGTGTAGCCCCCTTACTCTGACTTAGGAAGAAGGGTCCCCACTTGGACAGTGGCCAGCCATTGCCAACTAGAGACCCCCATTTCTAACAAACAACCATTCGATTTTGAGAGGAGTAAAGGAGTAAACATCTCAATGCCAATTAGATTCCCCATGTTAGACTAATGTTCTGATTTGTTACCTTTGCCTCAAATTGTAAAGCGCTCTGATATCCTTCGGGTTCAAGTTCGCGCTATATAAAACTTTATAAATAACTAAATGTAACTTTCATGATCGAGGTAACTGTTAGCAGCAATACTACGTGTCTCTCCTCGGAGACTCGGACATCTTTCAAGTGCTCAGCGTCCTTCCCCCCCCCACCCAAGGGGCGGCAACCTGAGGGGTAGCCCCGGGCGCCACAAGCTCTAGCTACGCCCCTGCTCCCCACCTCGTTTTCCCAATGGGCCAATTCAGCAGAAGTAGCTTCTTTCTGTATTTCTCGGACACTTTCCATAGTGTTATCAAACATATCTGTCTCCTCGACCCATCTGGCCGAGCTCACATACATGGGATACATTTTAGTTCTAGCAGTTTCCTTCGCTATCTGATCAGAAAAAGCGTTCCCTTCTCCCACAGTGTCCACTATTGCCTTATGTGCACTACATTTCACCGCTGCCACCTTTTTGGGTAATGTCAAAGCAGTTAGCAATCGTAAAATCAAAGGGCCATGTTGTATTCTTTGGTCATGCGAAGTGAGGAAACCCCTCTCCGCCCACAATTTGCCAAAACTATGAGCCACACCAAAGGCGTATTGGCTATCAGTATACATATTTACTCTCAATCCTTCACTTAACTCACAGGCTTGTAACAATGCTAGTAATTCAGCTGACTGATAGGGAACTCGAGAAGTCTTAACTACAGTACAGAGGGTGGTTATAGCATACGCAGCTGGCGTTGTGCCATCTGGTAACTTGAAACAAGAGCCATCCGCATACAACTCCCCTTGGGGGTCAGATAGGGGAGTGTCTGTGAGGTCCACCCATCCCTTCGTTTCTTCCTCAGTTCGAAATATACAATCATGTACATCATTGTTTGGCTCATC
This sequence comes from Lissotriton vulgaris, assembly GCF_964263255.1. Classification (NCBI taxonomy): domain Eukaryota; kingdom Metazoa; phylum Chordata; class Amphibia; order Caudata; family Salamandridae; genus Lissotriton; species Lissotriton vulgaris. The sequence goes on along the minus strand of NC_141700.1, from coordinate 135,514,542 downwards.
CAAAGGGAGGGGTAGTAATGTGGCAGGGTTCAGAGTGGCACACCTTTTGATAGTAATATGAGGAGTAAATAGAGTCAATTCATATCCAGTGAGACGCGCACTTGTAAGGTGCTGGGTCTTTGTTTTGTTCAATAATGTATCCACAGCATGTGGTACCATCACTGTGAGGTCAGAATTCAAAACGATTCCTTCTGACTGTCGAATGGCCACCGTGACTGCAACAGTAGCCCTTAAACAGCTAGGAAGTGCTCTGGCGACATTATCCAACACCGCCGAAAAATAAGCACAAGGCCTTTGCTTACCACCAAATCCTTGTGTCAACACAGAAAGCGAGCAACCGTCCACCTCGTGTACATAGAGCACAAAAGGCTTCCGGTAATCAGGAGTCCCTAGAACAGGTGCAGAACAAAATGCAGATTTTAAAGAGTCAAAAGCCTTCTGACATCAGTCCAAGGTAGTGGTTCATGCACATCTTTAGTAGTTAAGTACAAGAGAGGTTTAGTAAGAAGGGAAAAGTTAGGAATCCATTGGCAACAGTAAGAGGTTATGCCAAGAAATGCACGAACATTACGTTGCGTACGAGGTACAGGCATGTTAAAAATAGTAGCCACACGTTCAGGAGTTAGTCTCCTCCCCTCTTTCGACAGTAGATGACCAAGGTAGGTCACCTCCTGTCGACAATATTGGAATTTAGAAAGGGATACTTTACCATTAGCTGCTAGATGAGACAATAATTTAACTGTGGCTTCCTTACAACCTTCCTCAGTATCTGATGCCACTAATAAATCATCTACATACTGGAGGAGGACATTACCTGGGGGCAAGGTCAATTCATCCAATACTGCTTTCAGTGCTTGACTATAGATGCTAGGGCTCTCAGTATACCCCTGAGGAGCACGGCAAAATCTAAAGCTGCGCCCAGATAACGAGAAGCCGAAAATATGACGGCAATCAGGGTGGATTGTAATGCTAAAGAAAGCATTTTTCAAATCTATAATGGAGAAATACTTTGCAGTGGGAGGAATCATAGTAAGAATCGTTGTGATGTCCGAGACCACTGGATATTGGCGTACCACTATTTTATTAATTTCCCGCAAATCAATTACAAAACGATAAGTATCAGTATAATCGGGACCACTTTCTGTAGGGGCCTTTTTCAAAATTGGTAATATAAGACTATTACAAGTATTAAAAGCTGTTTCTTCCACTACGCCTTTGTCAATCAAATCCTATATAACTGCTAACAATGCCCACTCACCAGCCGGTGAGATCTTGTACTGTGAGATAAGCGATAATTGAGCATTCGGTTTTAAGGTAATAGAGACAGGCGGGATCTTCAAAAGACCAACATCCGTATCACCAGTTGCCCACAATGTAGGTGGGATAACAGCAAACTCGGGAGGGAGGGGCTCATTTTTCACGAAACGTTGGTGAGTATGCTGATCAGGCGATTGAATAATTAAATACACACAGTCAGGGGAACAATACATCTTTGCATGCAATTTCTTCAACAGGTCCAGTCTCAATAGATTTTTCCCACAATATGACGTCAACAAAAATGGAGAGTCCACTGTAACTGGACCTATTTTAAGTGGGAGAGGTTTAGAAATGGGGCTCACTACCGGGATTCCAGAGAATCCAACTGAGACATTATTTTGCCCGGACAGAGCAGCCCCTGGGACCAGTGAACGCGCATTCGAACTATTCATTGCACCTGTATCTACTAGAAAATTCTCGGCAGTGCCCATTAATTGACCTCGGACATAAGGCCCTCGCTGATCAACGGGTACTGACACCTGGCCCCAACTCTGCCCGTGGCTGTCCTATGCATAAGTCTATCCATCTGTTCAGTCAGTCCCGTAATCTTCATTATAGTACTGCCTCCCTCTCGGATTATCTAAACAATTCCCTCCGGACTCACCTCTCACCAACTCCTCTATTCTCATATCACTCCGATCAACTCCACCTCAACCCCGTCCTCTTCCTCTTACTGCTCCGTTTTGAGCTAATAACAAAGGACACTGAGCTCGCCAATGCCCTTCCTGTTTACAGTAAGCACATTGGTTCACTCCTACAGTGACAGCCGGAACTCCGCCTCGTCCTGCTCCTGCCCCCCTCGGGACTAATCCTCTTCCTCCTACATCCCTGCCTTGTCCTCTAATTACTTGCTGTAATAATACCCGAGTTTTTAGGTCCTTCGTTTTCTTGTCAGATTTGTCTTTACTCTCATTTTCTCTATGTTCATAATATTGAGCCATACTCAGGATAACAGAAGGAGTAGAGGTAGTCCAAGTACTCTCCGCCGGTTGTAGTCGCGCGGAGATTTCAGGCAACAGGTTGGTATCAAAATGATTAACAAACAATCTTCTGCCACCTTCTATTGACAGATCTTGACCACTAAAATCAATGAACACCCCCTCAAATCGAGTAAAGAAATCAGAAACACCCTCATCCTTCTTTTGTTTGCAGGCGGTTAACTTATCCCAATCTACCTTCCAGGGTGGAATTAAAGAATGCATATACGTGATGATCTGACCCGGTAATGCCAAGATTTCTGGTCTTGGTTTATCACCGGGTTTCCGATCCCTATCAAAGTCCTTAAACTGTTCACAAGTTCCTCCCAACTCAGTGGCATGATTGTGATCATGTACCTGTCGCCACACATCAACGGGGACCAGTAAACCGAAAAACAATTCTATATCAGCTAATGTCATTACGGCCGATGAAGCAGCCTCAGTGAGTTTTTTGTAATAAGCAGTGGGATTCTTCTGAGGGTCAGGTAGTTGCGATTTCAGAGAAAGGAGCTCACTCCTTTTCCAAGGAGTATATACCCACTGATCCTGAAATCGTGCCTCTAGACGAGGTCTGGTCATTTGATCATTGGCATTTCTTAGCTCCGGGAGCTCAGGAGGATAAATAGGATGGACTACCCGCATAGGGTGCTGAGAGTCCCAGTTTTGAACATTTCGAGAATAACCGTTCTCGATATTTCGTTATAGTCTCAACATTTCTGTACACATCTTCTAATCCTAACTCAAAGTTATGAGCCCGATCCACGATGTCATATAGAACCTGAGGGGCTCTCCCATCTGCGAAACATTGCTCCCTTAGGGAGATTAAACGATTGGTCATGGCTTCCAGAGCATATTGCTGCATAACTGGCTCATAGTCCCTAAGGGTCCTCCATATATTTTTAAGGGTATAAATGGGATTCCGTACCCACTGAGATGCTTGATTTAATACCAACTGCTTCTCCTCGTACCCCACCGTAGATCGGGTATACAACCGCTGTGCACCAAGTGTACCGGGGACATGGGAGGGGGTTGAATCGGTCATAGCAGGGGTCGAGACAATGACGGCCAAGCCGGGGCCGGCGAAGTCAGCACTACTGGGGACATAATGGGGGCGACAAAATGCCAGTCAATAAGTTAGCCGTAGCTGGCGTTGAGGCAGTAGGAGCATGAGCTGATCCGGTAGGAGCGGGGGCCGTAGATGCAATAGGCGCCGTAGCTTGCTGGGCTGTCGGGCTGGGGCCGTAGCAAGAGGTACCGCAGGGTATACTCGCTGCGGAGCATAAGGGGGCGGTGGACACGTATTCAATAAGTCCTCTATTTCATCTTCCGGCTCGGTTCGAGCTATATAGCTCTTATACACCTGCAACCTAAACTGTCTATCCGTACAATCAATACTTTTCTCAGTCTGTTCTTTGTCGTATGCTATAGCCTTCTGGGTTATAGTCTGACCTTCCTTTCTTTTGAGCAACTTTTCCTCCCTTATGCGTCGGTGTTTCGCCTCTTTTTGCCATAATTTTAAAGAACCGAACATCGCTTGGCGGTTTCTCTTAGCGAACAATCGATCCTGTAAATACTGTACATTTTTCTCATGAAAGGACCCCGTTAAAGGCCATTGCAATTCCACGTTATCCTTAGTATATTTATGCCATAAATTATTAAACAAAATAGGTGAAATACCATGTTTAACATACATATCGAAACTCGGACTGCCCTCTGGCAGAGCAGGCTGGCTTTCATCCAATAGTCCGCTCCTACGGCGGCAATAACACCCAAAACACAACTTACTAAAACACGACATCCTTATTCACTAGCAATACTCACATACAGGAAAAAAGTCTTTCAAACATGGCCATGTTCATACATTTTCCATCTTTCTTCAAAATATTACACACAAAACGGACAAACAAAAACATACAATATTCAAAATGACATGTCTTTTCCAAAACCAAAACCAAGGGACGAAGCCCGTTGACTCCATTTCGTGGAGAACTCTTTGATTCGAAACACCATACCGACAGATACCAAAATCAGGCAGTCCGAAGACTACCAAGAGGCCATCAGACAGGAATTAACCACAGACCGGCCTGCAGACCATCCCGCGATCTTCCTGGCTCAACTTCAGGACTATTCTGACTGAGCCCTCTGCCTTAGTGCCGCTTCAGATGTGTCCAAAAGGCTACCCAGGTGCAACCGCGGGCCTTTCCGAGAACAGTCCGGCCGTGTGAGCACCACACGTGCCACACCAAGGCGTCCGATCGAAACCTCTATTATTCACCAAACAAGTTCGTGGAGCATCTGCCTGTGCAGCCACAACAACGCCCCGTCAGACCTCCAAAGTTCTCCGTGGTACACTGACCACCAAATCCAATACAGTTAACTGTTTCCAAAACGCCGTTCAACAGCGTAATCCAAGAACACCAAAATCCATACTCACCTGGTGCACACAGGTACAATTGCGTGTTCTCCACTGCCCACTCCTGACGACCAACACGGTCAGCTCCTGGGTTACGTCCGTAGGACTCCAGTGAGGGGTCACAAGCAGCTGGGGCTCTCTGATCGCGAGAGCGGTGTTCAGCCTGAATCGTTAATCAGTCCACCCCCTCGACCAGGGCTCCCCTTTCTTTGTCCTTCTTGCCCAGTCTACGGGAGGACGACCCCAAACGCAGAGTCCTACCAGAGTCGCCAACTGTTGTACTATAAAAATAACATAAGGAGCTATACCTACCAATAGCCCCAATATTGTTTTACAAAAATAATCAGTCCGTTGGCAGTGAAGAAAAATCTATTATTTATTAACAAAAAATACTCTATAGAGGAGCCTCTCCGGCGTCACCCTGCCGGTGAGCAGAGAAGACTGCCGGTTCATAGTCAATACATGGCATGTATACCTTTATCATGATGCATGAGATCACCGTACATGGAAAGATACTAATTGGCACTGAAGCTAGAAGGAAAGACCATATATGGCACACAAGGCTAGTTTGAAAGTCTGCTTCTACTATTATTGGGGAGGGTCAGGAGGGGTGACTCCCTTTCGTCTCGGCGTCTGGGAGCACAGCCATGGCCCCTTCAGGAATGCTCTTATTACCTCTGAAGCCAGATGTGACCTTGGGTCTCAAGAAGAGAAAGAATAGTGTGCATTCAGCTGCTTCTTATAACTCAACTAGCAGGGGCCTACTGACTACTTGGAGGACAGCACGTGACCGCTGCCAAATCTAATGTGTGTACAAACAAAATGTCTGTCTGGTGCTCCGTTCGTGTTTAAGGAGTACAGGGAAACAACGGGTAAAGGAATTCCCTATCAACTTAACTAGGTAGATAAAAGCTATAGCGAATAATGGAGATTACACATACAGATAGATACATCATGCTAACAAAAAATTACTGTGGTTACAGGAAAATCGATTCTATCCCTCAATTCCAACAGCAGCCTTAAACTGGAGTACTTTGGCTCAATGTTGCGGCTCTTTGCCTTGAGCGCCTTGACACTCCTGGGAGTAGCCGTGCGTTTAATAAATACTTGTTAAGATAACAACATCAGCTCCAGCTTAATCCTCCAGTGTTCTACTCTCACTAGCTAATTAAACTCAGACCTACTGGCTCTGTCAATGTTTATTTATCATCGTCCATCACTGTTCTGGTCAGAGCGTCCTCACTATGAACTACACTGCCACAGGGATGGTGGCTTCAGAGACAGCATGTAATTTCCTACCCATAGGCAGATGAAAATCTTCATTGCCACAGCAAAATATATTTCAGTTCAACATTGAGGAACATAGTCTCATCCAGTGGCTTGATGACTACTGCTTGCTTAAGGCTGCAGTCCTTTGTTATGGTATAATGTCGTTCACGTTCTACTGAATTTTGGATTGTGCCTTATGCCACCCCAAGGTCTGCCTGAACAACGAATATGGGACGATCGAGATAGAAGAGAGAGACCGGAGAGAATGAGAGAAGAATGGGCACTGAGCGAAAGAGGAGTGGTTTTGTGATGGTGTTAGAGGAGGGTTTTTGTAGAGTTCTAAGATCTCTTCATCTGTAGGACGGTATCGTCTCTGGGTCTGTGAGATGGTGTAGTGGACTGGAGTCTTCGAGGTCGAATGAGAGCTCTAGGCATGTGAGATGGTATAAGAATATAGAGTCTGCGAGATGGTATGAGCGGGCTGGTTCATTGAGAACATCCAAGAATGAGGCCTTTGCTATGGTCCAACGTCTCTGAGATCATTGGATGTTTGAGAAAATTGGGTCAGCAAAATGATTTAAGAATTCTGGTTCTCCATGATGATAAATACCACATGGTCTCGGAGTTCATCTACGATCTTTGGCTTTGTGCAATAGAACCAAGAGCACTGTCTATATATTGGTGTATGACTGGTTGTTGTGTGAGAGAGTGTAAAAGTGGTGCCTGTTTGGGTTTGCAAAGCAACGCTGCGTCTTTGGGAGGAAGTAAGAGTATTAGAAGGGACCTCTGACAGATCACTTACACTTATAATGTGTAAACAAGTGTGCGGGATCTTGGAACAGGTCGTACCGATTGAACAAACACAGTCGCCTTTAATAGCCTTTTCAAAGATGGGTATGGAGGACATGTGACAAATCAGAAGACAACTTCCTTGCACATGAACCATAGTCTTTTATTGTAGGATTGAAGTTCTTATCTGCCCACAATAAGTTTGTCTTGAAACCCTAGGTCGAGGGCTGGGTGATACAGGGCAAAATGTGTTGGCTTGATAGTTGAGGGCATAATTATTGGCACATTTTAAATTAAGCAGTCCATATTGTTCAAGATTCTATCCCTATGCAGAAGCGAATGAAAAGATCTTCTAGTATTAAATGCTATTAGCGTCTTTAGCACGAGGCTCTGAAGGCCATGTACAATCAGCAGAGACCTCAACTTTTTGCCAGCATCAAGTGCCACCAGCCAAGGTGAGGTCTTTGAAGCTCCTCCTCTTTCGTTCTTAAAAAACATACCTGCACGCAGCATCGCAGCACCACCAATTCCCAAACTGCAGTTTCTAGGAAAGGAGCCCACTTCTGGCAGGACTGGTCCTTAGGACTATAGTCCCTCATGTCTCCGCCTGTGGGAAGTCTGAGAGTACTGCATTAGTAATACTAAGTAAGATATCACATTGTGCGACCTTACTTGCCGGCACCCCATACTACTTTGTCTCAGCACACTTTTGGAAAGTGTAAATGATTTTCACATGTCATATTTCATTTCTAGTCCCATACATGACTTGCTGTATGCAAGGTATTTTCTGTTGCCACACAAATAGCAATTTCCTAAATGTCTCGCTATTTTCCTGGTTATTCCTAATTTTCCCTTTGTTCTTTTTAATAGCAAATTAATTTTCGGTTTTAATAATTTTTATTGATTTCATATAGTGTGACATTAAAACATAAGCCACCAACAACCCTAGGCAGTGAGTAAATATTAAAGCACAAAATGTATTCGCTGATGGGCTCGTGTTCTTGGGGAGTGGGTGTAGCCTAGGCTGCCGTGGTATGTTCAATAGCTGTAAGTCGCAGGATCCACAGATACTGGAGGCAGGTCAACTCGCAGAACTCGTCTGCTAAGTACTGCATGCATGGACGCCACATCTTGTCAAACCAAGGTAATTGCTGCGCGGCAGCGGGCAACAGCTTCTCCAGTCCCACTTTTCTCACACTTTATGTAGCCAGTCCTGATATGTGGGTACCTTGTCTGTTCCCCATCTGACTAAAAAGAGTTGGCTCGCCACCCCCAAAGTAAGATTAATGGCTTTGCCTTTAGGTGAGTTCAATGGGTAAGTGAGCGGGTTAGGAAGACCTAGCAATATGTAGCGAAGGAATTTGGGTAAGTCTCTGTTAAACATTATGTTCATAGTTTCTAGGACTCCTGCCCAGTATGATTCTATCTTGGGGCACTGCCATAGGAGATGCGTGAGTGTGCCCTGCTGTCTGCATTGCCGCCAACACAGCCTGCCCTCCCTCTGGTCCCATTTAGCAACTCTGGGCGTTGTGAGTTACCAGTAGTGGGCTACTTTGAGGAGCATTTCTTTGCTAGTGGTGTTGAGGGCGGATGTTCATACCTGGGGTAAGATGTCGCTCCATTCTTTATCAGAAAAGGGGCGTTCGCATTCTCTTTCTCATGTGGTCCTGGCAGAGGAAGGTAGAGGGAGTACGCCAGAAACGCTTAGATGTGGGAGAACAGCTTCTTATCTGAGGCCCTGGTAATGAGCCACTTCTAAAAGGTCAGAAGGGGTCTGCTGGCATGTGGTCGAATCCATGGTCGGGTCACCCAGTGTGCCACTGCCAGGTACTGCTGTGAGAAGTTGGCCTGATATGTAGTGTTTCCAATTCTGGAACCACTTGGTATCAGTCCAAACAAACCCCAAAGATGTCTGGTTGTAAGTCAACCTTGTTAGACAAGCTATCCTAGTGGTAGCATGGACTAAGCAGCCTTAAAGGCTTAACTTAAGAGGTCGTGTTAAGCGAGCTGTTTTACCACATACAATACTGTAATCAAATGAAAGGACACCACACAAGTATATATTATAAAAATATATGTGTTTATTTCTAAATTAATCCCCAGTACTCTTTATGAGGAAAGGGGCACAAGCGTTAAATCAAAAGCACAGTATAACATACAAAGTTGCACAATTTTGGATGAGGGCCGGTGGCCACTCAAACCATATACTAAACAAAGTGGTATAAGAGATACCAATCGAACAGTGGTTAGGCCTAGGGCCTAGAGAATCGCTGGGAGCAGTCAGGACTAGCAATGCTGAAGTCGGGAGTAGCCCACGGAATTCGGGTGTAGCACGGAAAGTGCGGCTTGCACCAATGCAATGTCAATGGTGCGTAAAAGTTACACAAAGTTAGTTTAAGGATACTTCCGCTGAACCTAGAGGAACAAAACGTAAGACACAGACCCTAGAGGTGTGTACCAGTGTAGGAACACCGGCGTTGCAATGTTACCTCACCCACAGGAAGTGGGTGCACAGGGTCGAAGTGGCGTCGGGTTTTGACACGCAGGTTCTTGGCGCTTGGAGCTGAAGATGCTGCAGGCGATGGGAAGCAGAAGTGTCCGGTGGATCCAAGGGTGGATCTGAAGTGGTGAAGACCTGAAAGCAGAGGGGACAATGTTCAAAGTCACTGACCAGTGACCACCGTGGAACCAGATTGGAACCAGGCAAAGTCGGGTGCAAACAGGTGATCAGGGGTTGCTTCTCTCTGCAGCTGCGTGGACACGAAGAGGTCAAGGACGTCCAGGAGTCGATCACGAGCTGTCCCTCGAAGGCTCTAGCTGATGGCGGTGTCGGCAACGCAATTGAAGCAAACAAGCCTTGGCTAATGCAAGCCACGGGGAAAGTGAAAAAGGCTTATTACTCGGACCAGCAAGGTCAGAGCGGGTACTCCTTTCTACAGGAGCGAGGGCAGGTCTGGAGCAACTAGACCCACAGTGTAAATTGTAGCTTTCGTTGCCAAGATGGCCGCTGACCACGTGACAAGCGGCCGGGATGGCGAGTCGAGTGGCACAAAACAAAAGGGCCCCACGCAGATCGTGGAAATGCTGGAGGGCTGATCTTTGGTGCAAATGCTGCTCGGTTGTGGGGCTTCTTAAACCCCAAAGCACAGAGTCGAGGGTGCCTCGGGTGCTGCACAGTCAGCGTCTCGGGGGTCTTTCAAGATGTCCGCTCCCACGTCTCTCGGTGCCTCCACGGGTCCCTTCTTTGCAGGGACTGTGGATCGGGCTGGGAGAAGTCTGGGAAGCTGGGTCTTGTCAGGCTCTGCACTCGGGCTCCGGCGGGAGGCGGCGGCAAAGCAGACGTCGAGGTGCTGGGTGATGACTGTGTTCACAGGGTGGCCCCTCCTAGGCCACAAGGGAGATGCTCTTCAGTCTTCTGTTCATCAGAATGTCGAAGTCCAGTCGTCTTCTTAGTTTAAAGTTGATTTCAGGATGATCTGAGTTGCATTGGCACTGCTCCCACTCTTATTCCAATCTGAGGGGTGGATCTCCTGCTAGGTCCCTCCCCTATGGGTGGGACCAGGAAGGGGGGTGGTTACACCCTCTTTCCTTTGTCCAGGTCTCACTGGAGCTGGGGCTGGGCTGCCCCAGAACCGGTTTGACCGGATTATGCAAGGGGAAGCCTTGTGCTCCCCAGGCACTGTCTGGTTTCTTTCAAACCTCCCTGCTACAATCCACTATCTCCTGTCTGGGGTGGTGTGACACCTCCCTGTGACAGGAAATCCTTTGTCCAGGCCTCCTCTGCTGAGTTTCGGTCAGCAGCAGGAGGTCAGACATGTGTCTGTGGCAGAAGCATCCATTTTGTGGATCTGAGGCTCTTTTAAAAATCAACCGCGTTTTAGCAAAAGTAACATGTCGTCCCCTCTAGAGGGGTGGAATGCTACCCCCGTCGCCAGGACTGGCGAGGGGGTAGTATTCCAATTCGTATGACACCGTACACGACATGTTTTGATAAAGCCAAACCAAAGTTGACATATAACCGCAAGGATTATAATGCACTTAATAGTATATGGTTTGGCATTATCCCGGAACAGCTAAGGGAATTGGTCCCGACAGCTGCAGACAGGCTCAGCTCATGCTAGAGCACCATCTGACATTAAACCACGCACTCTGCCTTCAGGATTGTTAAGGCCTGCCATAGGAGTGGCTCACAGGTTTATATGTGTCCAAATAGGTTTAGATATAGGCATACTATATCTAAGCAAGGGGTGATTACACCACCTTGCCCCAGCTGAGTGATCAGCCAGTTGTGTCAATTTTAGATAGCCAGCCAGGGGTGGCAAAAGATATGCTGCAGCCCCTGGTAGGCCTTGGATGCACCTATGCCCTGGGCACCTATAGTGCTCTGTACATGGGCTGATAAGGTGACCCAAGCCAATCTAGTTATGCACCTAGGGTACATGGAATCCATTTTACAGAGAGAGCAGATAGCCTGGGGCCCTGATTAGCAGGGAACCAGGCCAACTAAGTCGAAAACCAGCTAAACACAAGGCAAAAAATCTGGGGTAACCATAGTCAGGTAGCCACCTTCCTACAACTGCCATCTCGCCGAATCCGTGATTGGGTAGGATGTCGGCAGTTTGGCGAAGTCCAATGCAATTCAGATCCTGCTATATGCAGTTGCTTTAAATGGTCATGGAGACTAAAACCTTGTGTCTCCCACTTTCCAGATATATGTAGCTATGAATGTGGTATGAGTGTAGTTGAAGAGGTGTGCATGTATGGGAGTTTGTTGGAATGTTTCTTGTTGTTCCTTTACCTGGTGGTTTATGATGTTGACCCATGAAAATGTCATTATATTGTAAAGTTATGCGTGTATGTCTACAATATTAATTTGATATGTAAAATTGGCAATAGATCGTATAAAAATAATTTTGATAAAACAAAGAAAAGAAATAAATAATGTTAAGATTTATAAATATGTTTATGTTTTTGGATTTTGTTATTGTCTAACTCTATGTTTAGCCCATGTTGAATCAGATAAAAGAAATATAGGTCATGAGGGAGTACTCTTAGATTGTATGGTTGTCTTTCCCCTCTTTCCCCCGACCTTAAAAGTTTTTTCCCCAGAGGGGGTCCCCTTATTTTGCATAGCATGAGCCCATCTGAGTCATATAGATCCCCCATCCATTTGCAGTTGGCATCCTGCCGTACCTTAAATCCCAAACCTTCCAAAGCAGGGGGGGGTGGGGGGGGGGAGTTTGGGGTGCCTATCAACGGGGTCTGTGGGGTTATCAGAGTAGAGAGGTTATGTCTCCGCTGTACTTTGTCCCAGACTCCCAAAGTCAACCGCGTAACCAGTGAGATGTACACATCCACTGGCCTGTGTGGCTTGGGTAACCACAGCACTTTCCAAATGTGTGTTCCCGCTATTGCCTGGTCTATAAAGCACTAGTAGTTTTCGATGAGTGTGCAAGACCACTTTACCATTTATCACAACTGGGCTGCCTGATAGTATTTGCCGATGTTCGGGACCCCCAGTCCTCCCTCTGCCATTGTAAGAAAGGCCCGTCCTTTGGACATTCTCGCCTGCTTACTCACCCAGATAAAATTCCAGATTAGAGCCCGTAGTTTATCTAATATCCGTGTTGGGGGCTGGAGTGGCAGGGTTTGCATTATGTAAAGTAGCTTGGGGAGTAGCATCATTTTGATGACTGCCAACCACCCCAGCCATGAGAGACCCTGCGATTTCCATTTAGTGAGAACTGATCACGTCATGGTGAGTAAATTCCCATACTTAAGGGCTGTAGTAGCCTGGAGAGTGAGGAGTATTTGTAGTCCAACGTATTTGGACCCCGTCTTCTGCCCACTGAAAGGAGAACTGTTCGCGGAGTTGAATCCCCACAGGTTCCTGTGTGTCAAATCCAGGACCAGAAACTTCTGTGGGTTGTTTTTGAATCCAGAGGCTCACCCAAACTCCGAGAGCTCTGCCAAAGTGGCCGTCAAGGAAGAAGACCGGTTCATGAGGGTCAGGAGCAAGTCATCAGCATATAGCATAATCTTATGTTCCCTGCCTCCCATCCGAATCCAGGTCACCCTAACATTGCCCCTTATCCATTCGGTCAGTGGCTACACATAGAGGGCGAAAAGGAGAGAGGGGGCAGCCCTGTCTAGTTCCTCGCCCTATTGGGAAAGTTGTTAACTGTACACCGTTTAAACAGTTGTTAGCATGGGAAGCTGTGTAGAAAGCTTGCACCCTGCCCCGGAATTGAGGGCCAAGGCCTATCAGATCCAGCAACCGGTATAGATACGACCAGTGCACATGATCAAACGCTTTCTCTGCGTCTATCGGCAACACGAGTGCTGGAGTCCCAGAGCGCTGCGTTTTGTCCAGTAGGTTGCATAGCCTCCTCATATTGTCACTACATCCGCACTCTGGGATGAACACAGCCTGGTACGGGTCAACCAGTCCCTGCAAGTAGGATGCCAATCTGAGGGCTACCACACTAGTAAAAATCTTCGTGTCGACATTCAGCAATGAGATCAGGTGGTAGGAAGTTTTTGGGTTCCTTACCTGGCTTTGGAATTACTGCGATAGTGTAATTGCGCATTGATTCTGGTAGCGCACCCTGTTAGTCAATGGAATTAAATAGTCGTGTGAGTATGAGTATCGAGGCCAGGTGAGAGGTGAAGGTTTTGTATAATTCCCCACCATAGCCATTGGGGCCAGGCGCTTTGTGGGGTTGTAGCCTGTGTATATCGGTGAGAAACTCTTGTATCGTGACGTCCTTCTCCAAGGCAGTGTGCTTGGGTACTTCCAGACCCGGCACAGGTATGTCTCCACATCTACGTCCTGTAAGGGTTTGGCAGTGTAAAGGGCCTTATAGAATGATCCAAAGAAGTTTGTGATGCCCTCATCCATGCGTGACCACGGAACCATGTACCCCCAGCATCTCGGATATCCACTGTTCAATGACCTGTGCCCCGGAGGCGATGTGCTAACACGCGCCCGCCTTATGGTCTCCAGCATAATATTTCTGGTGCAGTCCCAATATTGCGTACTCTGCCCACTCCATACCTCTGGCTCGTAGCTGTTACCGTGCAGCCGTCAGCTATCAACGAGTCATCACAGCTCCTGATTGGGCGTGTGCTGTCTCCAGCATCTTAATCTGGACTTCTAGCTGACAGCGTTTATTCCGCAGCTCCCTTTTGTAGCCCGTTACAATGCCAAAGAAGTGGCCCCGAAGGACCACCTTTAGTGTCTCCCATAGTGTGACAATATTTGTCTCTGTGCTGTTATGCTCCAGAAAGGAATTTAGCGCTACCAAGGTGTCTGTGCATACCTTATCGTATGTGAGGAGTTTTGTGCTAAGGCACCAGCAGTGGAAGTTGTTGCTTGTGGTTTGGGGCGGAAGTGTAGACTAATGAGGGGAGTGACCGGAAAGGGTAGCCGCTCCTATGTCTGCAGCAATTGTGTCCCTCATTATCCCTGGTTTTGTGAGGAAGTAATCGATCCATGTGTATGCTTGATGCACCGCTGAGAAGAATGTGCAGTCTACTTCCGTGGGGTGCGTATGACGCCAGATGTCAGTTAGGCTCACTTCGTCCAGCCAGCTCTTAGCGCTCGGGTGAGACTTCTATCCTGTCCCTCTTCTCATCCATTACAACATTAAAGTCACCCCCCACCACCATCTCTTTGTCAGGGGTGGAGATCAATCGTCCCAGGGCATCCCTGAGAAAGAGCTCCTGTTTGTCGTTGGGTGCATAAACTGTGGCCATCGTGTACCCGGTGTCCTGTATTTGTACCTGTAGTGCTAGCAAACGACCTGGATATCCATGAAAACCCCCTCCACCGTCCCCGCGAAGTGTCTCGAGCAAGATGGCTACCCCCGCTTTCTTGGCAGGTCCAGAGGGGAAATACTCACGATCAAACCAGCGAGAGCGCAGTTGTCGCCAGTCTTGTTGGAGTAGATGGGTTTCTTGCAACATACAAATGTCGCTCTTTGAGACTTTAAGGTATGATAATACTGCCAGTCGTTTCGCTGGAGAGTTAAGGCCTCTGACGTTGAGGCTAAGTATAGACACCATGATCAGTGCCGGCGCACTGCATTGACCGCACATTCAAGTACCCTGTTGCCCCGCAGCTCCCCCAGATTAAAGAATTGGGACAAGCAACGTGGGCGGGAAGGGAAAATAAAGATGAAAATTAGAACACAGAGAGTAACCCAACAGGAACAATAAATCTGGCAAGGTCTCCCACCTGGGAGTCATTACAATCATGGGTTTGGGGTCCGTGTCGCAGTCGGGTGTGCAAGTTGAAGTTAAAGTGATTGTCTCAGTGAAGCTCTGCCGCAGTATTCCTGTAGCCAGGGTCTTGGCATCCAGCTTAGACCAAGTCCAGCGGCACCCGTCTGGAAGGCCAACTCAAAATCCACAGGGCTGGTGAGGACCAGATAGCTCGGGCCCTCAATGATCATCGTCGACGGACCCGTAGGCATCCTCGTGTTGTAGGTGTTGGATAGCCGCGAGCGCTCCTCACGGCGGATGGCTTCTGTAGGTTTATTCAGCGGTTTCCGTCCCCGTCTAGCAGAGTGCCTGGTTCTCAGCCCCTCGTGACCCTAGGGGGGGGTATACTGCTGCAGCTCTGGTATCTCTGGCAGCTCATGAGTGTCAGCCAAAGTGCAGACTAGCCAGACCTCCTCCTTCCATACAAATTGTAGGTGGAAAAGAAGTCCCCATCTGTACCGAATCTCCTGGGCGCAGAGAAAATCAGTTAGTGGCTTCGGGACTCTGCAGCGCTGCAATGGGGTTGGGGATAAGTTCTGATAAAGCCAAACCTTGAGGCCCTCGAATGCAATGGATCTCAGGTCTCTTGTTGCAGACATTACAGCTTCCTTCTGTTCATAGTAATGCAGACACGGGAGTCTGTCCTGGGGTTGGCCAGGTGCACCTGCCGGTCTCCCGGCCCGATGTATGCAGTCCATAACAAACTCCTGGTCTTGTAACGAGGGCATCACATGCTTGAAGTGACGGATCACAAACCCATCCAGATGGTTAGGGATGGCCCGGGCAGTTATGCCCTTGATGCGTATGTTGGAATGGCAGGACCAGTTTTCCAGATCTTCAACATGGTAGCAAAGCTCTGAGTTCTGGCCCATAGCTCCAGAAGCTTCCAGCAGTGGTTCTCCAACTCTTCCTCCCGGGCTCCCTGGTTTTGTTCAACAGACTCCAATCGTTGGTCGATGGGGTGGCGATATCTTGTCCGATTCCCTTGATATCCGAGGTAATGTCACGTTTAAGCTCTGCAAAACCTTCATGGAGGGTGCCAAACAGACGCTCCATAAATATTTGTGTGAGTGGGGACTCTTCCTTGCTACCCTCCTCGCCACTAGCTTTATCCGAGGGCACCACGTGATCCTCAGCCTCCTAGGCCACGTTTGCCTTTTTCGTGTTCAACAGGGCAAACATGACCTTTACTGAGGAGTCCTTCTTCGATTGACGATGGGTAGACATTACTGCTAGAGGGTGGCTCCTCCGCCACGCAGGTACCTCCAATAGACCCCACCCAAGTCAGTGTACCTTACGAGGCTGCAGGCCCCGGCGATAGGAAGCAGAGGCGTGTTGCTGCGTTGGGTCAGAGCGAGGCTGCACAAGCCACCCACAGCAAGTCGCAATCCAGCACCCTCGCCTCCAACTCCAGCTCTGGGGTCCTGAAGAGGTTGTCGAGAGTTCCTCTGTCAGCTGGTATCAGCTGTATCAGCTGGTAAATAAGGGGGAGGCGGCTCTCAGCAATGGCTCAGGGACCCTCCGTGCCCAGAGTCCAGGTCTCAGTCGTGGGCTGGGGAGGAAGCGGGCTCCTGCCCTGTAACGGTCAACGGGCTGCTCCCCTGCGACCCTGGTGCCTCTACTCACCGTACTCCGTATCGTCCCGGGAGGATCGTCAGTCCAACATGGCACAGCCAGGGCCCGATCACTGGGTCAGAGGGGCCAGGCGCTACTAGCCCGCACCGGACAGCCTCCAGCCCGAGGTTGCCACCAGTCAGCCCGCTCCGGCTGCTGGAATCTCATCTGTCCTCACTCCTTTGCCGCCACCAAACCCACAAAAGTGTTCTCGCCTGATATCTGCGGACAGCCGGTCACTTCCGTCAGCTCTAGACACCCCTGTCCCTCGCTGTTTCGTAGCTGGGCATAGAGATCCGGTGGTGTACGCCTTACACCGCCGCCACCTTGGCCATGCCCCCCAGCAAATACATTTTCAAGTGGTTTTTCACCTCCCTTTTTGCCGTCCCTTTCATGCATTGACCAATTTTTCTTGTAATCTGATTATAATCACGGCCTATGGAGTTTTGGCTTTCTTCTTAACCACGGCCAGTCTTGTATTTTCTCAATACAATACAATTGATCACATAAAAGCTGTTTTGTTAACTCTCCAAACTCAGACAATACAGCAAATTATTTTAGTGCAGGTACAAATTAAGTAATGATTTAGCCTGTTCTTTGTAGTCTACTGTACAATTTATGATTAACACATTTCTTATTGTGTATTTATAATCTCTGTATGTCTCATTAAATACACCTTAAATCTATACCTCTTTTATCTCTTCCTTGCTCTTGAAATTGAAAATAGTTTTTTTTTCTCTTTGCCTAGTGCCCTGATTAACAAATCCCTTTACCATTTGGGTCGAAATATCAACTATCTAAACTGCTAAATAATTTAAGGCTATATTTTTCCATTGTTGGTATCCCATGGGACTTTAAAATTGTGGGGCTATAGCCACATTGGACAAATAATGTCTACACATTTGATAGGGGATATGTTTGGTTTGAAATAGAATATAACTTAATACGAGCCTGTTTCACAATGCCACACACTTTGGCAGATAGGTATTTTTTCTTCCCCTCTATCAGTTAATATTTTTTATAAAATTGAAATTTCCAGGCAGGTAGTGTTTTGTAGCTTTATATCTATTAATATGAATGGATTCCACTCCCAACACTGCTATTAAAACAGCTGCTCTTAAGTACCTTCCACTGTTATTTACCTTCTTAAAATCTAGTCTATTAAGTGTGTTTTTAAAGGCAACCATGGACATATTCAAGCCATTTTCTACTAATGTTGATGTAAAACGCCGGCGACTCCCTTCAGGACTCGTGATTTGCAGGACCGGAGACGAAGCAGGTCAGCGTCCCCGGGCAACGACTTCGTGGCAGGCTCGAGATTTAGTAGTCTGAGAAATGGAATCCGCTCTGAAGAAGAAGATATGGAGGAGTCGGAGGGCCGTGCCTCCGGAGGAGAGGAGGAAGATACAAGGAGTGACTCGTTACACCCTCTGGCCAAAGAAATCCAGCAACTGGAGCAAGACTCTACAGGACAAGAGGGACACGTGGACACACAAGACTCGCTGTCATGAACAATGGTGCACTGGGATCGGGAAAAGATGGCGGCTCGGCGATGCGGAGCAAGCAAGTTGACACACCCCCACTACTGTTCTTTGTGTTTTTAGCACTGGTTATTGTGTACTGAGGGTGGGATGTGTGGGAGGGCGACAGGCCTTCTCCCGTGGATAGTTGGGTCCCGGAATGGGATGCGACTGGAAGGGGAGGGAGGTGGGGAGGGGGGTGCGGGGTTGGGTTGGTTTCGGTGTTGCCTCATGTTGGGGTTGTTGAGAGTACAGGGGAGAGGGAGGGGGGGTTTCGTTAAACAACAGCAGAGCTATACCAGCCCACACCGGGGGTCTATCCCACTCCGAGCTCCCGCTCGGGGGAGACGCTGTGATGAAATATGGCAAGCCCACTAGATAATCCATGTAGGAATGATACAGGGGTCACTGTGCTCACTTGGAATGTGAACGGCCTGGGGTCCAAAATTAAGAGAGGTCTTGTTACCGTCTACCTCAAGAGACTGGCGCCTGATATTATCCTCCTCCAGGAAACTCACCTAAGAGGGAACCACTGCGCTTTCATAGCGAGAGGGCGATGCACTGTACTGGCACATGCAGGTTACACTACGGACTCCAGGGGGGTTGTGATTCTCATAAACAAAGCGCTGCCGTTCACGGTTACTCGCACCTGGCTGGATCCACAGGGCACGTATGTGGGAGTTCAGGGGATCTGGAAAAGACGTAGATACACAATAATGTCAGTATACGCCCCCCCCAAGCTACAACCACGCCCACTAAAGGCAGTTACTGCCATCCTGCTAGATACGGCGGACACAACACAGGTGGTGGGAGGGGATTTTAACGATGTGATGTGCACCAAGCAAGATAGGTCCGGGTCACTACGCGCAGGGGAACACACAACAGCCTTAGCACGCCTCATGACTACCATGGGCCTCACGGACATATGGAGATGGCTTCATCCTACACAAGAAACGTATTCATTTTACTCCGGGCAACATAAGGTCTTCTCCAGGTTAGATTATGTCTTTGTGTCCCGACAGGAGGTCTCGGTGGAAGACCTAGCGGAATACAAGGCGAGAGGAATCTCTGATCACTCCCCGTTATATGTACACCTGGGGCGGGCGACGGGAGTCAGGCGGGCGCAATGGAGAGTAACGGCGTGGGACATCCAAATGCCAGAAATACTCGGGGGCGTGCGGGCGGACATACGAGTATACATGGCCGAAAATGAGGGATCAGTGGACTCCAGAGTTACCCTCTGGGAGGCGATGAAACCGGTCCTCCATGACCGCATCCAGAGTAGGCTGGGAGAGGCCAGGCGGGCACAGCAGGGTAAGATAGCGAGCGCGGAGGCGAATGTCCTAACCTTGGAAGCAGAATACCTCCAATGGAAAGAGGAGGCGCGCCTTCGAAGACTGCTTGACACGCAGAGACACTATCGGGAACTGGCCACAGATGAGGCATGCACCCAGGCATTGACGACACTACACAGGCTATATGATGTAGGCGACAAGTCCGGTAAGCTTTTAGCTTGGCTGAGCAGGAAGGAACGTGCCTCACGATGGGTAGATAAGATCAGGTGTGAAGGGGACAGAAGGGCAAGCACGGATGGTGACATAGCGGAAGCTTTTGCGACCTACTATGAGGACTTCTACAGGGCCAGGGAACTGGGCGACAGTGAGGATGCCCAATACTACCTGGGCGACATGGAGGTACCTACCCTACCCACCGACGCTAGTGTAGCCTTAGAGGCGGACTTAACGCTGGAGGAGCTCTCGGAAGCCATAGCGGCGCTGAAACCAGGGAAAACGCCGGGACCCAATGGCTTCCCGGCGGAATTTTTTAAACGAACGGCTGACTTATTACAGCGACACATGAAGGCCCTATTTACTGAATCACACCGGGCGGGGACTCTACCTCCCGACCTGAACCTGGCCATCATTGTGCCAATATACAAAGAGGGGAAACCTAGAGATGACTGCTCCTCCTACCGCCCACTCTCCCTGCTAAATATAGAGACAAAAATTCTGGCCACAGTCCTGGCTCGGCGTCTGAGACAGGTCATCACAGACCTAGTACATATGGACCAATCCGGCTTCCTTCCTGATAGGGCGACCAAGCTAAATCTCTGTTGCACCCACAACTGGCTGCAAGAGGTCTCTGGGAAAAGTGAACCCCACTGGTTCCTCTCCCTGGATGCGGAGAAGGCATTCGACGCGGTCCACTGGCCCTTCCTGATGGAGACCCTCAGGCGGTTTGGATTTGGACCTAAATACTTGCAGTGGGTTCAACTCCTCTACTCGGACCCGAGAGCGAGAGTGCGGGTTAATGGGAGGCTGTCCCGCGAATTCACCATCGGGCGTGGCACGCGACAGGGCTGCCCACTGTCCCCCTTCCTATTCACCCTTACCATCGAGATTTTAGCGATAAGGATCAGGCGGAATCAGGCAATCAGAGGCTTTACTTGGGGTGACTCCGCCGCCACACAGGAAAAAATATCCCTATATGCCGACGACGTACTGCTGTACGTGACGGACCCAGACACTACTATCCCAGCATTATTTAGGGAACTCGGCGACTTTGGGGCGCGGGCAGGACACACGATAAATTGGCACAAATCGATCCTCTACGATCCACAGGGCAAGGAACGCCTGCCAGAGTTATTAATACACTCTACGGAAGGTTTCAAATACCTAGGAATCTTTATAACATTAGACAGAGCACGTTCTTTCGATACCAATTTAGCCCGCATAATGCTGGAAGCTACGACGGAGATGGATAGATGGAGACAGCTCCCGCTCACCATACTGGGCCGTGCTGCACTATATAAAATGGTCCTCCTCCCTAAGTTTCTTTATGCACTCCAGAACGAGTATTATCCTTTGCCGAATAAGACCCTGAATAAAATCCACGCAGACCTGCGCGCCTTCCTGTGGCTGGGGAAACAGCCGAGAGTGGCGCTTTCCACCCTACAGCGCCATCAGTACAGTGGGGGGATTTCACTCCCCAACCTAGAGGCGTACTACTGGGCGTAACATCTCGCCCCGATCAATGAATGGCTGCAAGCGGCAGCTGAGCACCCTACATACGCCTTGGAAAGGTCTAAATGGTCGAGCAAGACTATACTACACTATCTCTATGGGGAAACGATGGGACGACACTTCCTCCCGGCCACCAGGATTACGTTGACGGCTTGGCATAGAGCGTCCAAAAGAATGGGGTGGGACAAAAGGCCCACTAGACAGACGCCACTGTGGTGCTGCAAATGGCTGGGAGAGTTTCATAAGCTGAAAGGCTTCAAAAGGTGGGACGACATCGGAATCTCCACAGTGGGGGACATGATAGCAAGGGGAGACCTAAAAACCTTCCAGGCACTCCAAGACGAATTTGGCCTACTCAACACCCAACACTACAAATACGTTCAACTGAAACACGCATGGAGGGCACAACACATTACACTCTCAGACCTTCCAGAATATGCTCCACTAGAGGGTAGAGTGCTACAGGAACAGATAGGGAGGGGGGCGGTATCCCTCACATATAAAACCCTGACCAACAACATGCTAGGGGATTTGCAGAGCTTACGGGTCAAATGGGAGGCAGACGTGGGTAGCATGGAGGATCTGGACTGGGAGCTCGCCCTCTTGCACCCACGGGAGGTGGCCATCAAGTCGAGGCTGCGTCTTATTCAATTTAAGGTACTGCACAGATCGTATTTTGACAGGGTGAGACTATTTAGAATGGGCAGATCACCGGACACGACATGCCTCAGATGCCGCCACCAGATTGCAGATTTCTTCCATATAATTTGGGGTTGTGCAGTCATTCAGGAATACTGGGGGATGCGTTCCTGGAACTGGGGGAGGTACTGGGGGCGGACATACCGCGAGACCCTAGGTTGGCACTGCTGGGCACGACCACTGAAGTAGACCTACCCCGTCCCCTGTGTATCTTTCTGGTGTTAGCGCTAGTAGTGGCAAAACGAGATATCGCGCGGCGCTGGGGGGCGCCTGAAAAACCAGACTTGGAGGAATGGAGACGAGGACTAGACCTGTACATGGCGGCGGAGAGGGTGACCTACAAAGCCAGGGGATGTCCCCAAAAGTTTCGGAGGGTGTGGGCTAAGTGGAGGCATTACCACGGACTAGAATGAGACATTGTGAACTGGTGACATGAGGCCTGTGAGACCCAGTTCGAGATAGACTGAACGCAGGGATGCCATGCTTGATAATTATATACTCTACTCCCCGGTTCCCACTCAAGGAACCGAGGGGCCACTTGACCGGGGAAAGGGGAGACCAGGAGGTGGGTGATGGGAGGGAGGGGGTAGAGGCCTGCTGTTTAATAGACTTTTATGATTTTTGTTTCTTTTTATGTTGCTGGTTCAAAAGCAAGAGTTCTATTGAGGGGTATTATGTTTCATAACATCAGAAAAGTTGCGTGATTGACGGCCAGAGCGGAATGTTGACGCTCTACCGTATGCAGAGACTTTGCCTTTGTGATCCTTCTAAAGCAACAATAAAAAAAAAAAGTTAAAAAAAAAAAAGGAATGGCCCCTGATGATGTACAGTCTTGTCCCTTGCCCTGTGTGCTCAAACTGCATACCTGTGGTCCTGTTTTTTTATTTTTGCTCATGCCACACAATCCTGTGTGTGAGTAGACCTTGGCCCGGTCTGATGACAATGGTAGGGTTTGAACCTAGTCCTTAATCAGGAGAGGTGCACCAAGCACAAACTTATAATGATAGGGACTACAGTCCTGGTGGGTTTTTTTTGCATAGAGCGTGGTTGTGACAGCATATCATGTTGATGAACTATAGTGACAGGCTTTTTTTACCTGCGAGACATGAATGCGTGCCAACTGGCCCATTCATCAAAAACGTTTTGTTGCTCAATAACAAACCAGATTAGGAAATGGGACATCACATGGGCTCTATGTGTACCAGAGTTAGTAATAAGAAATACTCAAGTGATACAGAGAACAAGTTGGAGGAGAGGTTGCTTTCTCCAGATAGCATATATTGTTGACATCTCCTACAAGGAAAGAGAAGCACCAGACGATATGGTTAGGAAAGAGAAGACAGGCTTTCCTTAGATGTGCCAGGGCCCTTCCTTCTACGTGAGACTGTTAATGGGGAGAGGATGTAGCCTTACGGCTAGAGCGGTCAACCTCGAAGCTGGGGAACAGGGTTTGAGTCTCAGCAACAACGCTTAGCACCTTGTGATTCTGGGCAAATCACTTAATCTCCCCAAGCCTAAAAAAAATGAATGGGTTCGTCTGAAACGATACTGGTGCTCATGTAAAGCGCTCAGAAAGTGGATATGTGCAGGTCGAGTTTGCGCTATATAAAACTCAAAAAACAAATAAATAAACATACAATGACTGACTATAGTGGCCATTAGGTAGATGGTTGAGGTACAAGTTAGGCCTCTATTTTCCAGATATTGGGAAGGAGATGTCCTAAATAGCTTGGTGTAGCCAGCTCTCATCTCTTAGTACTTCTGTGGTGGGCATTCAACCAAAACTGTCCTACTTGAGAAAGCACCCTTGCAGACAAAGGCCAGACCAGGAAGGTGGGACTGGTCAGGACACATCCTGGAATGATGTGATTTACCCTGGCATAGGGTCTGTCTGACAGAGACTTGCTGAGTAAGTGCGCCAAAAGAATCGATGTACTGCTGAGTAGGGCAGTGTAACCTGCCTCGCAGAGCCCCATCAAAGCTTCGAAGCCCTTGGATTGGTGTGCCCATATGGTGGGCATGACTTAAGATCAGATAAGCACCGGCTGGTAAACGATATGCCACGTAAGTATACTGTGTGACCTTGGCACTGCCAATTGTGCTGCTATGTCAGGACAAGTGGAACAAGTTACCTTCGTTAATGATCTTTCTGGTGGATACTCTATCTAATCACAGATTCCTCACCTTGTGAACAATTCCCAGGCATGAGAATTGATTCAGAAGCTTTAGAGCAGTTCTCCTGCATCCTGCTAGGTGGTGTCGTGTGGCTTAATGCGGATGTCCTTCGCTCCAGAAATGACAAGCGGCGTATAAGCGTCATGCATGTGAGCTGACATAAGTTACTTTCTCTGCTGTCCACACCCTAAAACGCAGAACCCATTTGGCAAATTGGTATGACCAATGTGCAGATCTCTAGATTGGGACGTTTTTAGGTGGAAAAGGGATACCACTTCACAGAACAGGGAGGCAGAAAGGTCAGTGAGGAAACGGGTTAGAGTTTCCATCAGAGACATGGTTACTGAAGGAAAGTAACTTGTCCTGACAGATACTTTTAACTGCAGATTCATCACCTTGTGAATAGATACAATAGTGAGACCCTGAAACTCAGTGCCCTTTTAGGATCCAAACGATCAAGTCTCTCTTCCTCATTAGATGGAGGAGATGAAGCTAAAAATGCCGGAGGGGTGACAGCCTGGCCGACACGAAACAGATGAACTACTTAGGGCAGAAATAAAACACAGGTTCTTAGAACCAACAGAAAAGAAGATGTTGAAAGGTAATCTGACACAAAGTCCATGAAGTTCTCTCACACGTTTGGCTAATTTTATGGTAATAAGAAAGACTATTTTTAATGTCAAAAGTCACAAATGACAAGTGTGCAGCAGGTCAAACTGGGTAAGCATCAAGAAAGGGAGGACTACATTCAAGTCTCCTCGGAGCATCATAAAAGGCTTTGGTGGAAAGAAATGTAAACCGTTCAAAACAATTGGCACAACGGGTAACTTAAATAAGGCTGAGTTGATAGCCTCAGGAAGACCGCATTAGCTAATAAGTAGTTTTTAACAGTGATCAAACCAAATCCTTGCTGGGGGAGGGCCATAACTTAATACAGAACTTGAGTCAGTTTTGCAGATAATGGGCTAACTTGTCAGGTGCTGCACCAACCCACAATAGTTGCTGATTTCATGGAGTGATGCCTCACTGCCAAGATGACATTAGCATCCTCAAGGTCCATGTCGAAGGAGATCAGCTGTCGTGGCTCAAACTTCAATTGTGGAGAGGCAAATTGTGCTGGCCCCGGTACAACACCCCACCCTGCAGCTGCGACAGAGATGCTCCAGGAACAGCCTCTTGATGGGAGGACAGATGCCCATGTCCAGGAGTTCCAGGTAACACACTCTTCTAGCTCAACTTAGAGGCACTAGGAAGATTTGGCCCTGTCCTTCATGATCTTGAGAACTCAGGGAAGAAGAGGTCGTGACACGAATTCCTGAGTTCCACTGCAGACGATAGAGATATCAGAGTGAGTGCAGCTTTGGAAACTCCAGCGTGAAGTGCGGACATTGCGCAAAATCAGCGGCAGCGAGAAGAGTGAGCTAGGGTCTGCCCCATTGCTGGATAATAGCCTGTGCCACTCCGTGTGCATCCTCAGTCACGATCCGCTGTGCATCTGCACGTCAGTTCCTCTGCTCTGGCGTTTAAAGACCCTACCTGAACCCTTGGTGGTCCAGCCACTCGCTACAGGACCCAGATCCCCATTTCTCAGCGCTTGTTGCAATACCATGTGGCAGCGAGTACCTGCACCAGCCTTTCTTTGATAGTGAGCAGTGAAGTTTTCAACTCTAAGTGAATTGCCCTGAACAAAACTGATGGAGTCGAGTGTCTGCTGGAGACCAGAGGCCCCTGATCTTCACATCTCCCAGATGCCCTCCACAACCAAGCAGTGATGGATCCAGGACCTACGTCAGCTCTGTGCGAGAGAAAGAGCGGTTCCACCACTGACCCAATCACAGTTCAGTAGCCATTACTGCAGATCTTTTGCTGTCAGCTCCGAAATCTGGATATAGTTAGACGAATTTGTCTGACATTTTGCCCATTGGGATTTGAGGGCCCACCTCAGAGCCTGTATATGCGCCTAACATGTGTCACACGCAGGATTAAAGAGGCCAATAATCCCAGCAGCCTCAGAGTCACCGGCACTGAGATCCAGGGCAGAGGCTGAAACATCGGGATCACAGCTCCAGTGTCCTGGACTTTCCATTCCGGGGAAAAGGCACAAAACTGTACTATATCAAGAACAGCTCCGATAAAAGCCAGCATCTGCGAAGGACAAAAGCAGGACTTCGGCATGTTGATAATAAACCCCAATGATGTGAGGATGATTGTAGTCGTCTGGAGGTGGTTGACGAGTGCCTGGTGTGAAGACCAGACTCTGAATCACTCTTATGGAGATCAGGAGCGACACTAGGAGGCATGTTAACACCCTCGGGCCACTCTGGAGTTGGAGAGTGGCTTGAAAGGGGCAATTATTTGTGTTTATTCTTCTACTTTCCCGAAGCTTTTGACTGAGACGATCTGCCACTCGAATGACTTCAGGAGCTGGAATGGGATCTTCCTTTCAAATTTGAGCGGTCGCTGTGTAGATCCTTATTGAGTTTGGGATCATAGGGGTTTGTCTTTACGTTTTTATATGGCTTTCTGGTTCATCTGGGAACAGAAGCTATAAACCTTTGAATCGTGGTCCAACCCCAGACACCACAAACAGACTTCATGAGGGCCTGTCCGAGACATTTGTTTACAACAATCTCTGTCCAGTTTAAACCCTGTGGTTTCATGGTATGATGTTTACCTTGCCCACAGGATGTCATTTCTTTGCAAAATCTGATTAAAGACCAGGGAGAAGTTCCAGATCAGTGTCTGAAGGTGCAGAAAGGAACAGATGTCAGTGCACATTAGAGGTACTTGTGAAGAATCAAGGTTGTCGCCTTAAGGCACTGGGTGCCAAAGACAGCTCCTGGCATTTGCGACCCTGAGGAACCACCATCTGGGGGGGAAAAACGAAGTGTTAAATTTGCAGGTAAGTAAACGGTTTTGGAGTTGAAATTTTGAACGGCAGAACCAAGGTTCCTCAAGGTTCAGGTTCGCAAGTCAAGGGGCACCACCAGCAGCACTAGGGTGGCTGGGTGCACAGGGCAGGGTGTCAATGTTAGCTAATGGGGCTAGCGGGCATCTCGGTGGGGACTGCCAAGCTCGTAGGGTTAAGGTCAGGGCAAAGGGGGGCGGGGTGGGTCCCAGATTAGAACCAAGTCCACGCCACCAGTGGGGCAGGGGCTGCCGGGTGCAGGGTGCTCATTAGGTGTCGGAAGTCCAGTGCGTTTCAATGGAGGATGTCGGCCACGAAAAAGGACTGCAGGCTGGAACGAGAACACTGGAAGAAGGGAACCAATGACTGGAGGATGAAGTTGCAGAGTTGCTGGGCATCAAGACACCATTGATAGGGCACGTCATGACACAGGAGCTGTTGATGCAGGGGTGTCCTTTCTTGTCGGGTTCTTCTCACTAGTAAAGGTCGCCATTGGGGGAACCCTTCAGGTTGAGGCTGCAGGCGTTGAGGGGCCTCCCTGGGGTGTTGGGCCACTCGGGCCGTGGGGGTTGGGTGCAGAGAGGTGAGGACTCGCAGATCTGGAGTCCTGGCTTGGGCTGGTATTGGACAAATCTGGTGTCACTGGACATACGAGTTCTTTGTGAAGGCAGGGCAGGTCTCTGTTGTTCTTGGAGGGTGCTAGCTGCAGGACATGCTGGGTCAAGCTTGCAGGGGTTCAGAGCAGGAGACAGGCTGGTAGGGCTGGGGCCAAAGCAGTTGTTGTAGTCGTCCTCTTCTGCAGCACAGCTCTGCGGTCCTTCTTGTCACATCAAATCTGAAGAGGCAAGGTTCTGGGGTACCCAAAAATACTAGATTTAGGGGAGTTACAGGGGTGTGCACATTGGGACCAATGGGTCCTTTCCCTGGAGTGTCTACACCCCCTAGTATGCCACCCTACTGTGGGAGAAGAGCGAAGCCACTTCCTGATTAGAGGGGTCCCCCATCTACAAGATGGCAGGGACTGAGATGTGAGCTTCACTTTGCCTCCCTCACCTGAAGGGTGGAGTTGGCAAAGGTGGGCACAACTCTCTTCCTGGCTAGGTTTTCCTCCCGGTTCTCACACCCAAAATGGGGGTCCGAACTGGTGGGAGCCAGTTTCTGATAGCAACAAAAGGCTGGAGGTAGCTTACAAAGATGGCATGCCTTTGACGCTCCCTTTTCGAGGACTCTTCCCATTATGGGGAGGGGTCATGAAAGCTCTGTCCAGGATGTGCGTTAATCCTGGAGAGTGGGGGGCTCCCTACCAAGGGGTCCAGAATCCAGAAACCGGACGGTGGTGGCAGATGGCTGGGAGTCAGTCAGAAACCACACCAGAGTTGGTCATTTTTCAGGGGCATCTCTAAGATGCCCTCTGTGCTCATTTTTCATTAAATCCAACAATGACATTGGTGTGGGTTTAATGTGCTAGGAATTTTGATACCAAACTTCCCAGGCTTCAGTAAAGCCTTCATGGAGCTGTGCGCTTCGCGTTCACAAACTCCCAGCCCATATATTCAAAATGGCTACACTGCACTCAAAATGCCTGTGAATGGCACAGACACTGTACGGGCATATTGCTCTTACAGCTATGCCTTCACCTGGATATGGTGCGCCTTGCCTTTAGGGCTGTAAGCCATGCTAGAGCAGTGCGCAGTGTTGGCGGGCATGACACACAGGGACTCTGCTTCGGTCTGCAACAAAACACCCAGTTAGCATTGGCAGGATGGAGATGCTAAGGTGGGGGGTATCTGAGGGTGGCACAATACATGCTGCAGCTCTGGGAGGCCCTCTCTGGTCACAAAGCCTTTGGTACCAGAAGGGCCTTTTACAAGGAACTTGCAGGTGGGCGAGAGGTATACCAATTGTGTGTACAAAGATAACGTTTTTGGAAAGAACATAGGTGCTGGGGCCTAGTTAGCAGGATTCTAGCACAGACTCAGTCAAGTTTGCATCAGGTATCTAGCAAAAAGTTAGGGTGCAACCATGCAAAAAGGTGCACTTTCCTACACTTATGTTCAGTATGCTTATTTTAATGTTGCAAGGAACAGAAAATTGAGAAAGCTGCAAGCCTTATTTTCAGGCCTTTCCATTTATTATGCAAAATGCAACCATTTGCTGCACTGCATCACTGATAAAAAGTTAATTTTGACAAATTGCAGGTTCCTGGGTGATGAGTTAAGGCACCTAAAAATGTTTCTGTAGAGCATGTGGCATTAACACAAAACAATCCAACATTGATCTTTCCAATAATGCCATTCTCTGCAGCATCCAAAATATTTTTTTTTCTGGTGTGATAGTCATCCTCTTAATTGTTTATCCCAGCCACAGTTTCTGCTATGTATTTACCATACTACATTTGATGACACCTCTTGTTTCATCACTCGCTGCCTTGTAGAGCAATCATCTAGTTCCTTCTATGAATGTGCCTATCAAATTCTTCCCAAATGAACTTCCTGGTTTAACCCACAGGTTGGTCCTTCAAATTGTGGGCACTTGCCACAGTTTTCTCTGCTGACCCATTTAGAAGTTTCTCCACCACACTTAGAGACACTCTTCACCCAAATGTAGGGACAATGTTGCTTTGTTCCTGCCAAACAAGGAATGTCATTAGCTAGTGGTGGTGAGGAGTCAACTAAATAAATGCCTGTAGTGGACAACAGCTGTACCATCAATAGCCAAGATATCAAGCTCCCATTCTAACCTACACATCGCGGGGGCAATCCAGCTGAGGATATCACAGCAACAATCCAGGCCCAGAAAGATGCCTAGAAATCGGTAAGGACCAACAAGGAACTTGAAAACATAAGATGACCCAAAAAATGGAGACAGAAACAAACCCCATCTCACTAATGAGATTGGCCACGAAGTATCTATGAGCCAAACGTACAAAGGGATTTTGCGGTCAAACAGTCCAATATTTGCAAAAGAAACAGATTTGGGAATACAAAAAATCTTTAATACAATGTGCTTAGGCCATTTTGCAAATCCAACAAGGTTGACTCAGAAAAGGGTTTTTATGACCCTTTCAAACTGCAAATAGGAGAGGACATTTAAGAGATGTCTCCCTCCTGTTTCCGAGTCTGTGACCTGAACCCATCCCCTTGTGCATCTTCATCCACCTCTGCATTCTCTGTCTCCTCAGCTTCTTTGATCTCCCACCAAGATTTTACAGCCTTCTGTAGCTCATCCTTCTTAGAGCTACTCCTCATTGGACATCCCAAATCCTTGCAAAATTGCTTGAGTTGCTCTACTCTGTAGGAATACAAATCCTCAATGCCAAACTCCAATTCTGCCTTCTCACTTGCTGCTTTACCATTTTGAGACATGATGCTTGGATGACTCGGGGATCATATCAAAAATAGAACCAAAAACTAAAACACAGTATGTGGTTGCGTAGTGGTCTGCACTAGTCCAGTGACGTACACCAATCACTGTGGGTCAAGTACAAATACAAGTTCAAATCCCACCGCTGCCACCAATGTTAGAACTAGGTGTCTCTAGTTGGCAGAGGTAGGTACCTTTGTCCAAATAGGGACCCTTGCGTCTAGTCAGGATAAGGGGGATACACACTTTAGATAACCCCTGCTCATCCCCCTGGTAGCTTGGCACGAGCAGACAGGCTTATCCCTAAGGCAATGTGTAAAGAATGTGTACCAACACTTACAGTAACACAGTTAAAACACCACAAATAGACATCACATCAGTTTAGAAAAATAAAATATCTTTAGCTACACTATAAGAGACCAAAACAACAAAAATCCAACTTAGAGATACTCAGTAGAATGTCTTTATAAAGGGATGTTTAAAAAATAAACTTGTAGATGGTAAATGCAACACTTTTCTCTCAAAGTACCTTGATGCGTAACGCAGAACAAAAAAAAGGGTCGCAGAGGAGGCGATGCATTGACTCTTCCTGCGCTCCGGTTGCAATGCGACAAGATGTCGCCTCAATGCGTTGAGACGATCCGGTGCGATAAAATGGCGTCCCTTATGCGATGCGACAACGTGGATGCAGGCATGCACGCCCGACGGACGTGCAGCGAAATCGGCGAGTTCTTGAGCCGCGAAAGGCCCTGCGACACGCTTCTCCGGTGATGCGATGGCGATCAGCGGGAGCGGCGACAAGCTTCCTTGGCAATGCAATGGCGGCTGCATCACACTTCTCTCTCGTTGCGGCGCAATTCCAGCTCCCAGCAGCAACGGCCTCACACACAATTACAGGCACTTCAGGGCAGGTCAGAACTTCCAGCAAGGAAGTCTGGGAAGCTGGGGGGTGAAGTCCTTTTGTGCCTGGGACTTCAGAAGCAAATGTCCTGCTCTTTTCGGGCCCTTGGACACTTTTCTTCAGATGGACACAGCACACAGCAAAGTCCTTCTTCAAGCAGGGCAGACCGCAAAGTCAGTTGATCCTTTCCTCAGCAGAAACAGCAAGCTGCAGGCCAGCCCCAGACACACAGCAAGGGCAGTACTTTTTCTCAATCTCTTCAGCTGTCCTCTTTGGCAACAGGTTCCTCTTGATCACGAAGTAGTATAAAGTTAAGGGGTTTCAGCTCTCATATTTATACCCCAAAAGTCTTTGTTCTCTATGTGTGATGGGTCCTGGACCCAGTCCAAACCAGTTCTGGGTGCACTCTGCCAGTCCATAACTTCTTCCTTTGTCAGTGTGGACCAGGGTCATCAGACGCACCACAGGAGGTGGAGCCAGCACTGAGGAAAGCCGGCACATCCCTATTCAGGCCCAGGTGCTACTCCTTCCACCACTACAAATGCAGATAGGTCTATTCAGCCTAGTGCTAACTCACCCAGGCTCCTGGAGGCACCCCAGCCCCTCTCAAACCAGACAGTCAATCCACAAACAGGCGGAGGCACACAGAAAAGTGAAACAAGAAAATAGCCACTTTCTAAAAGTGCTATTTTCAAACACCAATTAAAAAAACTATCCTTCTTAAAAGATGTGTAATTAAATTCAGGGATACCAGACTCCAGTTTTCCATCTCACTCCTACGGGAAGGTAAACATGTTATACAGCATTCCCCATTCTGGCCAAGATAGCCTTTCAACAGTGAAAAACGAAAATGGCAGTATTTCACTATCAGGACATGTCACCCACACTAGTACATGTCCTACCTTTTACATACACTGCACCCTGCCCAGGGGGGGTACCTTGGGCCTACCATAGGAGTGTCCTAGGTGTAAGAAAAGGGAAGTGTAAGGTCTGGCAAGTGGTTTACACTGGCCAGGTCGACATGGCAGTTAACAAACCGCGCACAGGCACTGCAGGGCTACTTATGTGGGTGGCACAATCAGTGCTGAAAGCCCACTAGTAGCATTCGAATTACCAGCCCTGGCACACTTAGTGCACTTTACTAGGGACCTACTGGTAAGACAAATATGCCAATCATGGATAGCCAATCACAATAACAATTTACACAGGGAGCACTTGCATTTTGGCACTGATCAGCAGTGGCAAAGTGCCAAAAGCATCTAAACCAGCAAAAACGAACTCCAGAACAGTGTCAAAAATACAGGAGGTAGAGGCAAAAACTCTGAAGTAACCACGCCAAGGATGCCAGGCCTAACCATTTAGAAAAGGATTTTTACAACCCTTTCAAACTGCAAATAGGAGAGGACATTTAAGAGGCGTCTCCCTCCTGTTTCTGAGTCCGCTGGGGTACCTACTCTGAGTTAGAGTGATAACGGATTCGCAAAGGGCAAGTCATCCCCTTAGGATCCCAGCACCTCTAAGAACCATGACTTCTGGCCTTAGGGAGAGAGGCAATGGCCCAGCAGTAACAGGACTGCTTTAAAATTGTTTTCTGCTAGAAATGCAGATCTGCTGCAAAATGCAGGTTTTCATTCCAGCATTCGCAAGCAATCATCCAGGGCCACAAGTGCCTGTTGTCTAATACTTATAAAGTAGGAGGCTTTTCATCCTCTGGGAATCCATAAGATGAGGCTGTTTAGTGAGACGCATAGCAAAATGAAGGCTATGTTGCAGTTTAGTCAGTGCTCAGGGACACATACTCCATTGCGTCCTTACCTGTAATCCTTTAGGCCTTTAGTTCTGTGTAGATAATTTATTCTAATATCACATCATATAAGTAGACTTAGTACTTTCTAGTTTGTTTATTATTGTCATTTGAATATTTCTTTCAAATCTTTAAATCTGTTGCCTTATTTCATTATATCCAGCTGAGTTATACATTGCGCCTTGCAGAAACGGCTTCTTGACCTTAGGAGTGTCTCAGGTAATGATAG
Organism: Lissotriton vulgaris; assembly: GCF_964263255.1. Lineage (NCBI taxonomy): Eukaryota > Metazoa > Chordata > Amphibia > Caudata > Salamandridae > Lissotriton > Lissotriton vulgaris. Next base: position 135,481,276 of record NC_141700.1, on the reverse strand, counting down.
GTCTAGAGTTCTGTTGGGAATGACTCCTGTGAAGGACATAGGAGGCAGAGGAGGAGAAACTGGCACTAGAAATATATTTACAGTTACATTCTGGAATAATTGAGACGGCCAGATGCAGGCATCAGGCTAAGAGATTAGTGTTGTGCATTTTGCATAAATGACTTTGGCCTTGTCCGACAGCTCAGCGTGTAGGGAAGCGGGGCACGCACTAGACCGGTTGTGTAAGAGAAATCAGGACAGCGCTCATTGTCATTAAGTAAGATGTCCAGATTCTGCAGAAGGCTGGTGAAGAACATGAAGAGTTCCATCCTGGCGAGCTGCTCCCCTGGGCACACCCTCTGACCTACAACAAGAGACAAGGCATGAGAAGAATCACAGATACTAAATGTGCAACCTCCGACACAAGGACACCAGGAGCATGGCATGAGTAGGAAAATAGAACAAGGTGAGTATAAGGAATAACAATGAGCAAAAGGAAACTAGAAATTGCATATTCTTTGTTTTATTGTTTTTGCTTATACAGAGTTAGGTAGCTCTGGCCTGCACTCGAATGTTAAACACATGCATAATTAAAAAAAAAATTAACAACAACACAGTTGGAAACAAGATTATGAGCAATGCACTGACAGACAAAATGTGGGGGGTGCTGGTGTGGAAACACAGACCTATAAGACGACTCGAGCGTTTTTGAACAGAGAGACACTCAAGAGGGGGAATATATGCTTTTAACTACTCATAGGTAATCAAGACTAGGGTGAACACAAAGTAATTAGGCAAATGACTGTTTTTTTGCCCAAATTAATGAAGGATAAGCAGAGGTCCATTTATTTTTAAATGTGCATGTTTTTGGCGATAGTGCATAACATTCATAACATTCAGTATGTTCAGAGTACGTGTGGCTCTAGATTCATATGCTGTGCGTACTCCTGCCATCTAATGTTGGGCTCCGATGTTTGTAGGTAAAAAAAATTTCAAGGTGTGCCGTGACTCCTCCCTTCATGGGGAATACGCAGGGCAATGACTATTGCTCTGACTCCTCCCTTAAAGGAGAACGTGTATGTACAACAACTTCATGTTAGATTGTTGTTCTTCTCCATCAGAGGGCTCGGATTTGTTTTGTCGTGTCAGATTTTGATACCAACTAGTTGGGATAACCAGTTTGCATTTCAATGACCTTCCATTGCAACTTGGTCCCAGACACCTCCGAAGACAGAGACATTCGAGGGGGATCCTTCTTTTGTTCCTCTCTTCCTTAATCCGGCACCGATGGGGCACAGAGCCAGGAACATGAGCCTTATTCCTTGTGTTCTACATTCATCCTTGATTTCTCCCACCACCACACACATGCACACCACCTCCTCTGCCTCCACAAGAGTCACCTGAGGTGTCCCCTATACACCTTCCCCAACCTGGGGAGTCCATAAATTCTCCTTGAAACATAACGAGTCCCTAGATCCAGGTCCCACTGACAATCCCTGGGTTTACTATAACATCAATCCCCCAGGCAATCCTAATTTAGACAATCGGTCAAAGCATCCCCGCCAGATAACACCATGGCCTACCACAAGGCCATATAAAGTGCTACAGCCTTCCATAAGGTAGACATGCACTTCATCCAGGAGGAAGATAGCTTCCTCCGAGAGATGCTCTCTTAGTCTGTGGGTGCAGTGCAGTTTCTGCCCTTGATAAAGGCTATGCTCAAATTTGCCAGTCAAGACACAGGTGGTAACCCATAGAAATAAAAAAAAAGTATAAACCCTCAGCCGGTAACCCTGATTATATCTAAAACATGGATCCCCTTAACAACTTGGTGGTTCACAGTACCCACAACGGGTCTTTCCCAGGTTACAGGTGATTCTCTTCCACCCGATAAAGAGAGCAAAAACATCGACTTTGTGGGCAAGCGAATAACTTGAGAGTGGACTGACCTACACTGGCGTATACTCAAAATTTAACTTCTCTCCAGATAAAGTTTCCAATGGACGGTCATGCAGAACTTATGAAACATCTACCAGAGGAGTATAGGAAAATGGGGGAAGAAACAGCGCCCACGGCAAGGCCATCTCAAATACAAGTTTTTGCTGTGTACTAGATGCCACTGGCACAGCCTCTTGAGGCATTATAACCAGAGACGCCCTCAGGCGACACGCCTGGCTCCTGGATCTCTGGGTTAAAGCCTGGGACCCAGCAGCATCTCATTAATCTCCCATATGACAGCGAGCATTTCTTTGGCCCCCAGGTTGACGAGATGCTTGGGACGATAAAGAAGGACTAATATTTCAAAATCCATGGGTGCCCTGCAAATTCCATCACTTAAAGGCTCCTTTTGGAAGCAACAGCTCAGGGGCAGAGCCAAAATCACCTCACCCAACTAGCTTTTGTCCTATCAACGTCAAGAGCAGGCTTTCCACCAGCAGGTTGGTACTGTTTACCCAAGCGGTGTCTATAGGAGCAACATCAAAGGCAAGGGCAGAGGTGGCTCCAGTAAAATAGATTACACCTCGAAGCAGTGAGTTACCCTACTTCCTCCTCCTGATCACACATTTTTGGAAAGTGACCCTTTTTGTATGGTTGCCCCCATTTTCTGCGTATATTTTGAGGTACTTTGACTAAGTGTGTCCTGGGGTCCTGCCAACCAGGTACCCAGAGCCTATGTTCTTTCTCTAAACTGTGATGTTGCAAAACCCAATTGGTAACTCTCTGGCCACCTTTAAGTTCCTTGTAAGCAGTACCATAAATACCAAGGGCACTGTGATCGGGGAAGGCTCCTACATGAGCACTGTACCCCTACAGTGCCTAAGTCAATTCTAAGTCATTGTAAGTGCAGCACTGCCATAAAGATTATATGGTATGGGAGCTTGTCATTACGAACTCCAGAGCACCATAATGGCTTTACTGAAAACTGGGGAGTTTGGTACCAAAGTCACGCTGATGCCATTGTGAGATTTAATAAAAAATGCACTCAGAGGGTATCGTGAGAGGCCCCCTGAAAAACAAGCTACCTCTAGTGTCCTGGCTGAGTGGCTGCTCGCCAGCTGCCACCACCAAACATGTTTCTGAACCCCCGGGTCGAGAGCCTGCCGCTCTCGGGGTCCTGAAACAAAGCACATCCTAGGACCAGATGCCAAGCCTCCTCCCCCAGGATGGGCAAGGTCCACAAAGGGGAAATTTCTAAGGCTTGCCCCCTTTGTGAGCTACCCCCAGCCATTTGCGGCTCATAGCAACTGGCCCTCACTGGTTCTGACCCCCACTTTGGGTAGGATAATCAATGGGGAAACCAAGTTAGGTAGAGAGGTGTGCCCACCTTTGCCAACACCACCCCTCAGGTGGGGGAGGCGAGGTGAAGCACAACTCTTAGTCCCTGCCATCTTGAAGATGGGGGACCCAGAAAACCAGAGTGATTCTTATGCTCCCATCCCACTGGAGGGTGGCATAGGAGGAAGGGAACCATTGGTCCCGACCGGTACCAACCTGAAACGCCCCTACATTTAGAATTTAGGGGCACCCCCGAACCTTGCCTCCTCAGACCAGAGCTGACAAGAAGAAATAAGAAGGAGGACCAAACAGCCGCGCTGAGAGAGGAAGAGGAGGACACCAAGTGACTTGGCCCCAGCCCACCGGCCTGTCTCGACCTCGGACTCCTCCATCAGAACCTTGGTGTGTCCTGCAGACAAGCAGCCCTCAAAAACCCAGAGAACCTGCACTGCCTTCGGAGCCACAAAGACTTTGTCTCCCGTGAGCACCGGGCTTGCTCAAAACCAACCGATCCCGACTCCGGCCGACTCCGTGAGTCCCCACAACTCAGCTCCTGGTGCCCCAAGCCGGAGTTGCCCAATACCCTAAGGATGTCCACGTGGCAATCCTAACCTGGATTCCATTGACCCCTGAACATCCAAAGGCTTCTTACTCAAGCCTGTAGCCATTATCTGAGAGGGCCCCTCCAACCGTGACCGAAGCCGACTCTCTAACTGAAGCGGTCCAAAAAGACCAATCCGCCGACTCCGTCCAAAAACACTTGCAGTCAGGTCACCAGACGTCAACTCCCAAAGAACACACTTGCCTAATCAGACACTGACCAACTCCCAGGAATCCTCGACCACATCTGCAGCATCGAACAAGACTGACAGTCGCCACTGAGAAACCTTGGGAACCCCGACAACCGCAACATATACCCAGCTGTCTCTGTGCCGCTGGCAGTGTAGTTCTTGTGTCAGCCATTGGGCCCTACGGTGCTGACTTCGACCCCAGGAGCTTTTTGTTCGACTAACCTAGTGGCCTGCTTGTCCTCTGTCCCAAACCCACAACCTTACTTAGCCCGCGGGCGAATGTATGGTCCCTGCACTCTGCATCCGGTCACCTTTGTGCCGATGCTAGTGCGATTCGAGTGCCCATTTGACCGAGCCTTGATCCCGAACACGTAACCTTATTTCTGTTTGTAATACTGCAGAACTGTAAATATACCAGCAAACTGTAATTATACTTCAAAACGCATTAACTTATTTTGCTTCCTCAGCATGGTGTCTAGAGATACTTTGCTGTGTAAGAAAAGTAACAAAGTAATTTCGACTGTCTATTTGCCAAAGTTTACAAACTGGTAAAAAAAACAAGTTAATGACAAATGTGTATTGTCTAGGAAAGTACGATTCTGCCTATGATTTTAACATAGGATGAAAATAATATTTTTATACAAAACAAATTGGTCTGAGTTCAGTCTTCCGACCTTTGGGGTTCCACTGAACTCTGTGCACACAATACCTTCATTTGGTATAGTATATACAGAGCCAGTTTCCTGCACACCTCATCTGTTGGAGGCAGAATACAAGTTATCATACCCAGTTCGGAGGAACTCCGATCATGCAGTGGGTTTTAGCTACCACCTGAAAATTCTCACTGCCCCTACAAAAATCATAGCCCATACAGATGTCCTCAGCATGACCTCCTAGAGGAGGAGCTACAAGCACTGCAGAAACAGTGCCCCCGCCTTTACTTCCTTTTCCCAAAAAGGAGTGCCCCTTCTGGCCTATTCTGAACCTCAGGCCTCTAAACAAGTACATCTTTTCAAAACATTTTCATACAACAACTCTGCAGGATGTCACTCCAGTGCTCCAACAGGATGACTACATGACAGTGCTTGATAGCATGGTATTATACTTTCATATACCCACTCACCGCTCATCACCAATATCTTCACTTTGTGTTAAGTAGACATCACTACCAAATTCAAAGTACTACATTTTGGGGTCACTGCAGCGCCAAGGGTATTTTCGAAGTACCGGACAGTGGTGTCTGCAGATTTACGAAGGGGGGCTACTCACTTCCTCCCGTACTTCAATGACTGGCTGATCAAGAGCGGTGGTAGGCAGCACTGCCAAACCCACACACAGGCAGAGATTTCCCTGCTCCACAGCTTGGAGTTCATCATAAACGCCACCTACAACCTCAATCTATCCAACCAGTCTTGGGATATGTGAACCACAGTTACAGGGAAAGCTTACTGCCAAACAACAGATTCCAGGCATTCAATAGCAGCGGACTCTTTTCTAGCCCAATCATCAACAAATGGTCTGAACTCTGAGGCACCTCCTAGGGAGAATGGCCTTGTGTATCACCACTGTACCTCATACAAGGCTCTCCCTCAAAGTCTCCTACGAGAGTGCCTTGCAGCTCAGTGGTCCCAAGCAGAGGGTCACTGTGAAGATCTAGTGTTAGTAAAGGCCAACGTTATACAACAGCTTGTATCAGGGCAGGCCTTACTCATACCCCATTCGGCGGGTGACCAACACCACAGACACCTCTCTCACAACCTCAGTGCAGGACATGACTGTACAGGGGATGTTGCTTCCTCAACAATACAACCATATCAATTATCTCAAACTGCTAACCATACAAATACCCCTAAATGACTTTTTCCAGGTCATTTGAGGGAAGGTAGTCCTCATCAAGATGGACAACATGACAGACATGTCTACAAACAGAAGTAGGGTGGCACAGACTCTCCTGTTCTCTCAGCACTAGCAAAGGGGATTTGGCTTTGTGCAATCTGCCAAGACATACTCCTAAGAGAGAACAACAACTTTTGCAGACCTTCTCAGCACGATGTATCAACCAGTCCACTAATGGGAGTTCCACCTGCATGTCCTGCAGTTACGTCCAATGCCAAGGAACCTTGTAAATAGACACCCCCAATAACACAATATGCTCAAACGTCACCTCTAAGTACTCACACCCAGAGTCCATGTGCAATGAATATGAATTCATTGGTCAGAGATATTTGCCTGCAGTTTTTAGCCTCTCCCACTCCTCTCATATGTGGTGAGAAAGAGGATACAAACATCTCTGACACTCATCCTAGTGGCTCCAGCCGGGCCAGAGAACCCTAGTACTCCTTACTTCTGGAGAGGTCCATCATCCCCCACAAGACATTTATGCTCAGAATGGATGTCCTCACACATATCCTAGGCCACATGAGATACCCAGCTCACAGGGAGCTGAACCTAGCAATCTGGCACATGAGGTCTTAGAATATGGCTATTTGTGGATTTCAAAACCATATTCAGTTATGTATCTGAAGCAAAGCCAGCAAAGGTGGCATCTTTCATCAAGATGGGTGCATAAATCAGGCAAGGGTTTGTGGAGCAAAATATACTACATTTTTTGCCACTGAACATATTTCTGAGATCTTAAAAGCTACAAATCCAAGGGTGGGCTGCAGATCCCCTGAGAAACAGACCATGCAAAAAGGACAAAAAACATTATTAATTTCAGACATTACACAAGAGGAACCAAATACAGAGCCAATGGATGAGTATAACAATAAACTAGGCCTGGGCGGAACTCTGCGAAGTGATAAAAAAAACTCAGCGATGATATCCGGAGCTATGCAAGCGGCGGAGTGCATTAGACCGCACTGTTCCTGCTGATGTGCCGGGTGTTTCCTCCGTGCTGAAAAATCAACGCGAACTGCACCATGTGCAGCACAAGAGGGCACTGCTTCTTTCTGCTCAAGCAGCAGCTTCCTCAATGCAAACAGAAGGTTTCGCAACGCGACCATCCGCGACCGCCTGCGTTGAGAAATCTCACTGGGAGGTGGGCTAGTGTTGGATTTTCTTCACTCACGCTCGCCAACTTAACGTTTTGCTGAGTGGAGTTTTTTCTGCAACTCTGCGTGCATCTCGGTGCGCAGATAACGGCAAACTCAGTGGAGTTCACAGCCCAGGCCGACAATAAACACAGTCCAAGAAAAAAGTGCACAAGTGAAACATAGAAAACCTCAGATTCTCCAATGAGGAGAACTGCCAAAATCCCCAAGATGATCTGCTGTGAGCGCATAGCATTTGAAGCAGGTCAAGTTATCAATGTATTGTGATTCTTATAAGGATCCTCCTAACTCGTAAGCCATCTCCAAATTTGTGCAGCATGGCCCACATCTTAAATGTAGACTATCCATGAACAGCATCAACCGGATAGGTTTCCTGTCCACCTAAAGTACATGAGGTCTGAGACTGTAAGACCACTAAATAAAATCCCCACCCAAATATTTGCAGCGTTGACTCACCTGCAGAAAAAGGGATCATAGATTCTGGTTTCTCAAATTTTCCTTGCTCGTTTAGGAAGTTCTGGGGGTTGAAGTGATGGGGGTCTTTCCACACCGAGGGGTCAAATAAGAGGGAGGTCAAGTTAGAGATCACTGAGGTGCCCTGAAAGAAGATAGCATGTAAGACATTAAAATAAAGTCAGTTCGAGAGGATGAAACCTTAAGAAAACTGTGGGACAAACCTAGGGTAATGTACAAAAGAAGCAGGGGATTGTAGAGAAACAGTGCAACTGAAGAACATCCAAGAGATAATGTATAAACTGGTGAGATTTAATCATTATCTGTGTAGCATTTCGCAAAATACCTCCTCTTACGGCATCACACAGTTTTTTACTTAAAATGTTGACTCTAGTGACAATGTCACTTTCAACCTATTACACTTTCTCTATCACTTTGACTCAGATGATAAACCGATAGCAAGGATGCATTGTAAGCCCAAACATTAATTAATGCGCCAGTATTCACTCCATAGTTTAAGGCATGTCTACAGTTATAGATTTCCAGAGTACAAATGGGAAAACAGACTTGTTGTTTTTGATATGGGTATAAAGGCATGCAGGGCACAAAAACTTGCTTAAATGTAAATGATCTAGCTTGTAAATCTTCATATAGTTGCAAATATTTGAGAATCCAGTGTATCTTCTTAGGACACCAAATCTGTCACCTCCTCTTTAGCTTTACCTACTCAGTTTCCCCTAAACCGGAGTTTGGCTTCAGTTATTTTCTGGGTACTCACTTTGGTCAGGTGGTACCCTCGCAAGGTGGTGTCCTTGGTAACTTCTCTGAAAACTCCAGCGGGGCTGATGTTCCCAAAGCGCAGTATTTCATTGATAGTGGCCTCCACGTAGGGCATCTGGAGCCGGTCATCCCAGGCAGGCAAGCGGTCCCAGCCCACCACTTGCTCGATCTCTTGCTGGCACCGGACTGGCATCAGAGATGTGAGGTAGAGAAGACAAGGCAAGCTTAGTGATAGCAGTGTGATCATCAACACCCCTAGTTGCCACCCACATCTGTGAAGAATACACATATGGTGAGGAGACCTATGACTGAAGTTATTGAGGCATGCTATCAATGTTCCATACTGTAGCTTCAACACTGCATTGCTAATTCAGAAGGAACACAGCTCTGCCAATGAACCAGACTCCTTACATGTAAAACAATGGGCCAACAAAGATTCTTCAGGTATATCTCAGCCCCATGCCTCAGATCCTATATAACTACACCCAGCATTTTTGTTTAATATGTATGGATAACAAAAAACTTCACGTTATGGTTGGTTTGTTACAGAATGAAGGATACCACGGAAACACCCAAACCATAGAAAGCACTCAAAAAGGATCTTTCTTCCGATCATGACCTTTTGAGTCCAGTGACAGTTTCCTTTCATGTCCAGGAAAGAAGAGGAATGGTAAATAATAACCGCATGCCATGTAATTTGCTTGGAGCACTGCGTTTCTCTGTAATCTCCCAATAAATTCATCCTTATTCTCGATAAAATATATTTTCAATTGCCTTGTATGATCTTTGGTTGCCCATATCCCGACTGCTACTACCTTTTGATTTATCCTATATTCAATTGCCTTGTATGATCTTTGGTTGCCCATATCCCGACTGCTACTACCTTTTGATTTATCCTGTATTCAGAGTTTTAACACCATGGCTTGCGCTGGGTTTTGTACCTCCAGAAACCAGCCCTGTTTTATTCCCCAATATTCTTGCTAAGCAGCTCCCGAATTCTCCCCTGCTGTTCACCGTAGGAGCCAGATCATGAGAAGGTGGCAGTCACCCATATCTTTGCATAAAAGATATTGTGCCAACTTAACTCACAGATTGTTAGTGTGTATCTAGTACTTTAGGTATTAATGTGAATAGATTGGCCTTAGTTCATCATTTTGCATCTCTTACCTTGGATTTCTGGGTAAGTGATCATGTACAGAAGCCCCCACCTGAGAGTGGTGGAAGTTGTGTCTGTCCCTGCTACAAAGAGGTCAGCGATGCAAGCTTGTAGATTTTCAGGTGAGAATGTGGAGTCTGGATTAAAGTTTTGCTACAATAAAACATATAGGAAAAGAGAAGTATAAACAAGTAAAATGGTATGTGGAACACCACTCTAGACAGCATTTTCTATAAATTGTACATGGGGTCATGTAAAATTAAAAGACCAGTTATGCATACAGGAATGTACAATTTGTCTGCATCCATGTATGCACAATCCTAAAGAAAGCATCCAAATCACTTCCTATCCTAAACAAGTCTACTTCATAACACCTCCACCATCGCAGCACGTGCGAGGAGTGGGTCAAAGCCACTGAAAGGCATTCTCCTACCAGACTTACCCAATTTGCAAAGTACTAACACAATAACACCCCGTTCGCAGCCAGGATTTGAACTTAGTTAGCTCAAACCCTGTACAACTTACAAGTCCCCCAGCCACTGATCAGAAAATGAGCTGATACTGTAAGCACCCTTCCCCACCACGTAAACCCACCCACTTGGAGCCCTCAGCTGGGACCTCAGCCTCCAAAGTCTAAGCAACACTAACTCAGTTTTATCCCCACCAACTCTCTACTTTGGATAAACGCCAATTAAACCTACAGAATTATGGCATGCTTCCTGGAACTGCACCGCATCCTAAACACTCCACATCCAATGACCATCACTGGTTTCACAAAAAAGAATGAAAACCAAGTCAAAAACAATCCTTGCAAGAATCAGACGCATCATGAACACCATATTGCAGAGACGAACACACTGACATAAGTTGAAGAAGAACACAAAAACCTAACCCTTTCAAAACAACCATTCAAAACTCATAGAAAATTGCTGGGGTAGAGAAAGGCTATGTTAGAAATGGGGGTCTCTAGTTGGCAGAGGTAGGTACCTTTGTCCAAATAGGGACCCTTGCTTCTAGTCAGGGTAAGGGGGATACTCACTTTAGATAATCCCTGCTCACCCACTTGGTCGCTTGGCACGAGCAGAAAGGTTTATCCCAAAGGCAATGTGTGAAGTATTTGTACCAACATTCACAGTAACACAGTGAAAACATCACAAATGGATAGCACACCTGTTAAAAAAATAAAATATCTTTATCTAAACTAAACAAGACCAAAACGATAAAAATCCAACATACAGATACTCAGTAAAATATCTTTAAAAAGGATGTTGCAAAAATATGCGTGTAGAAATCAAATAGCACCACAGGGCTATAATGACATCAGGACAGCACAAAATCCAAAGTGCGGCACTGCCTGCGAGGATTGCGGCATCGGGCGTGGAGTCACACAGACCCCCAAACAGTACAGTTGAAAATGAAGTCGGTAACGAAGCAAGGTGTCGAAGATGGCTGATGTCGGCTCCGGTGATGATGCAACGTCGGCAAGTTTCAAGTCACCCTCGGCGGTTATCGGCGCTGCGATAACAAGATGCAGGAGCTGGCGAAGACAGAGTCGATGCGAGCGCTGGCGTCAGTCACGGCCGATCAATGCCGGTGTTGGCGGGCGTCGGAGCAGGCCGGGCGCTGCAACGTTCACTTCACGAGCGGCTCTCCGAGCTTCAGTGTAGGTCACGGTGCCACAGCGGTGGCATCGGAAACAGATTTTCGTTGCTTCTCTTGGGTTTCTTCCAGCTCCCAACAGCAGAAACAACCTCCAGGGGACCAACTGAGTTACAGGCACTTCCTGGCAGGTCAGAACTCCCAGCAAGGAAGTTCACGTGAGCTGGGGGTGAAGTCCTTTTGTTCATGGGACAAAACAGGAGGCCAGCTCTTTTTTCTGACCTTGGAGACTTTTCTTAAGCAGGGGACACAGCACACAGCAAAGTCTTTCTTCTTTCTTTGGCAGAAACAGCAACTGCAGGCCAACCCCAGACACACAGCAAAGGGAGTACTGATCCTCAGTTTCTTCAGTTCTTCTCCTCAGCAAAGGTTCCTGATGATTCCAGCAATAGTCTAAAGTTCATGGGTTTTAGGTCTAATACTTATACCCCAAAATGTCTTTGAACCCCTTTGTGCAAGGGGCTCTGAGCCTAATCCAAACCAGTTCTGGGGCACTCTGCCAGTGCACAACAAAATCGTTTGTCAGTGTGGGCCTTGGAGTTCTGGACTTTTTGGTACTGTCCAGAGGTGTCAGGGATAACACCCGAAGACCCCTGAGTTCTACCTGTCTCGGTGCACAAATAAACAGAAACACGGGCTTCTCGATGGTGGCGTCAAAGACCCAAGGTTTATTACTGCAGGGACACAGAAGTCACAGAAACTACACACGGGCAGATTCTAGGAGCCTGTTCGAATTGTACAAAGTGGGTTGCTCCTTAAATACGAATTATTCAGCTTGGGGCAACATTCTTCACATGCTAGTACATTTCTAAACCTTCACGTCCTAAACAATAAATATTTGGCGTTACGCAAGAATCGTCAACAATATCTGATGTCAAAACATTACGAACGAGGGGTTCCCACTGTTCCATCATAATCCCATGTCAACTTTTCATTCAAGAGCCGGACCGCCTCATCGTAAATTTCGTTACCTCCCCCTCATAAAGGCCCAGAAGGAAAGGAGCAGAGCCAGGTGCAGAAGATAGAAAGGCAGGATAAGAGATGTTTGTGGGTCGTAAATGGGCAAGGCTACCAGCTTCGGCCGCCTAATCATGATCAGGCCAACGAACACGAGAACCAGTATAGCAGGACTGGCCTCAGGCCGGGGAGGCAGCTTTTGCCGAGTCATGCGGCCACAGCGTTTCTGTCCTAAGGTGCACGTGTCACTAGCAAGGTGAATCGCCGGCTAAAGCTTACGTGTCCTTAAGTGAAGTGAATTGATCAGAGGTCACTGTGTGTCCATTGACTATGTGAGGGCAAGAATACAAAATGGCTGCCATAATCTAAGATGGATGCCATGGGTGAATAAGAAATGTGTTTATAACAAGAGTGCTCTTGCTTGTAGCATGGCGAAAACACCAGGATAGGCTAAATGGATCATTTGCGGTTCACTGGTACCAAAATTATGAGTTTACGACAATGTTGAAAACACGGGTTCAAATCGTCACGGAACCTCAGACCCTCCTTTTGCCCTTACATAGGCAATTACTCAGTCTATGTCAGAGTCTATCTCGATGTTCATTAGGTCAGTGATATGTTGTTGTATCATCATCCTTTCTCGTACCTTGTCTCTAAACACAAGTTGTTTTCTGAAACAGGTTGCAGCACATAGGCTACACAAAGCGGGACCACATTGGATAATAAGGCAGCACGAGAACAGGAATACTAGGATAATACCAACGACCATCAGAACCTTCCATCCCCACGCTGATAGTAGAATCCAAAGCCATTCCATTAAGGACCAATTTCCCTTGTCTACGTGAATAGAGTCGGAAATCTTGTGTAGCTTAGAGATTGCTTCGTATACTGTCGGAGCATTATTGGGTATAAACACACAGCAGCTCGATTGGATCATTCTTCATACCCCACCTCGATCTGCAAGTATTACGTCAAGAACCATACGATTCTGCAACGTCATGAGACGATCCGCCTGGAGCTCAGCTGTTAAGTTACTAAGGGCACCAGCAGTTTCTGTAATAGTAGATTCAACTACCCGTGTTAGCTGACGTAGATTTCTACTATTGGCCTTAGGCCCCCAGAACGGAAGGAAACCTTTGAAGAAGTCTACGGCTTCCTGACCAGCGGTATCTTCTTTACTGAAAACACCTCTTGCTACTCTGGTCTTGTGATAATCTGGGGAAGCAGTGTATGTCGGAGGCAGCAGTCGAGCAATATAACATGAACCTGAAAAGTCAGCAGGCAGCCATGTATACGCCCTATCCTGACAGATGAAGTAGGTACCCTTAGCAGTTAAGAAGGCAGGGGAGGAGTTTGACGGATACACGTAAGTCTCAACACAGTCACTCCTCCCTAGCCGAGCTCTTGGATTTCTCCCATTACCTTGCAAGCAGAATTGACCTCGGTGAGGTACGACCCAGACTGGAGTTGAGCTTTTACGCTTGCTTTCACCCAAACTAATACTATACTCCGTGGTATTCCAACTCAGATAAACCCGTAGTTCATCTCTAGGGACAGATGGGGAGTTATTGACGTCTATAATCATGTCAGTTATTCCCTTTATCAAGGCTTTATTCACGGATGTATACCTAGCGGAACGTGGAGGACGCGGGGGATAGGTTTCGAGAGCATAGACAAATACAGTTTGGAAGGCCCGACATGATCCATTATAGCTAAAAGGCAAGACCAGATAAGGAATGCCTTTATCCATGGTGTGTGGTATTAATCCACATACCCAGCAGTCTGTTGTGTTAACTACCAGTTGGTGTTGATGCAAGAGTTGTACAAAGGTGTTATTTATGAATTCTGAGCGTCGAGCTTGCTCATGTTCAGGGAACGGGTGAAAAGAATGATAAGAAGCAACAGTAGAAGAAACAAGATCAAGAGGAGGTACTGTAGTTGTTATCGGTGCAAAAATTAAATGTATACCAAAGACGATTCCACCCACCAACGTTATTAAAACAATCAAAAACGTAATTGCACATTGCATCAGAAAACATTTGTTATGAAGAATCTTGTAAAGTCTATTTCTGCGAACATAAATTACATTCTCTTGGTGCAGCCCAGGAAGCTCCATCTTCTACAACCGCTCGCGACCACTGATGATATGTACGTAGTTGAAAATGCCTCTATCAGCCCTGGGAGTTCCCAGAACTAACAGAAAGAGCGACCTTGTGTCTGGCCCCCGCAGATTTTACTAGGCACAAAGCCACGACCCTACGGCTACCCAGACGGCAAGGCAATTAAAACAACAAAATATACATAGAGAAATACAAAATATCAGCAAACTTCCTGGCTGGAGGCACTGTATCAGATCAAAATGTGTAAAATAGGCAGTTTCCTGCTTTATTTGTCCTTAGAATGAGAACGGAGGTTGTATCTCAATTTTCCTGGAGTTGTTTGATCCGGAAATCTTCAGCAGGGATTACAGTGTTCGAATTCGCAGATGGCAAATGTTCGTTTGATGCAGAGGACAAGTGTTCAGTGTTCAAAGGAGCAGTTTCAGAAGGGGAGTCCGAGTTCGGTGAGTCAGTAATCAGTTCTGCATCGCTGAAAGGAACGTATCTAGGAACTGGTTCGGTTACAGAGGCACCAATTCCTTTTCTCACCCAGTTATCATAAGGAAGTGGAAGGGGTACACGCTTTGCATGTGTCGCGTGGACCCAATTCTTTCTGCCAGCCACACGTATAGCAGTCCTTGTCGCCAAAAGAACTTGAAATGGTCCGACGAACTTGGGTTGGAGATTTCTGGTCCGTCCAAAGTTCCTAATGACGACTTGGTCGCCGGGCTTCAGCTGATGACCTGGACTTTCCGGTGGCTTTGGCAATGCATCGAAAACCTGTTGGTGAATGAGACTCAATTTAGCAGTCAAGTCAAAAAGGTATTCAATTAGCATTGGGTATTCCAGTTGCTTGAACTCCCTCGGTCTAGGTACCCCCCAAACATTTGCAGGCCGACCGAACACAATCTCATAGGGGCTAAGCCCTACTCGAGAATGTACAGTCGCTCTTGTGGATAACAGGGCCAAAGGTAGTGCATCTGGCCAGGACAAGCCCGTGGAGGCTTGTATCTTGGCCAGTTTCAGCTTGAGGGTGCCATTGTAGCCCTCAACTAAACCTGCAGACTGGGGGTGATTTGCACTGTGAAATTTCTGTTTAATATTTAAACCTGCACACACACTCTGCATAACTTTCCCTACAAATTCACTTCCGTTATCTGACCATACAATCCGTGGCATACCATACCTGGGGAAATTCACACTCTCCACTGTATCCTCACACATTCCTGAGTCAGTAATCCATCTTGCAGACGTCGCAACATACATTCTACTCATCGTATTCCTAGCTGTCTGTTTAGCGGTCTCATCAGCAAAAGCATTTCCACGACCAACATCATCCGTGATTGCTCGATGAGCACTGCACTTCACAATCGCAACTTCAGTCGGTAAGGTTAGAGATTCCAACAAGTCATTGACTAGCTGACCATGCTGGATCTTAGTCCCGTGGGACGTAATGAAACCTCTTTCCTTCCACAAACGGCCAAAACTATGCGCTACGCCGAACGCGTACTGACTATCTGTGAACACATTCACTCTCTTTCCCTTAGCTAAAACACATGCTCTCGTCAATGCAATTAATTCTGCAGCTTGGGCAGAATTCTGACTCACTCTTGCAGTCTCCAGAATCGTACTCAAAGTCGTTACTGCGTAAGCAGCTGTTACATCACCATTCTCCAATTTAAAACAAGACCCGTCAACATACAACGTGCCATCTGGATCTGATAATGGAGTGTCTTTAAGATCAATCCGTCCTTTTGTCTCTTCCTCGGTTCTGAAACAACAGTCATGTGGTTCGGAATCACTCGACTCCTGAGTAGTCGGCAACAATGTTGCTGGATTCAATACATTGCATCTTTTAATCTGAATATGACTTGCTAGCAGTGTCAGCTCATAGCCTGATAATCTAGCACTGGTAAGGTGCTGCGTCTTGGTTCGGTTCATGAGCGTGTCCACGGCGTGAGGAACCATGACCACTAGCATGTTGTTCATGACCAAACCAGCAGATTGTCGAATGGACGCTGCAGCTGCTGCTGTAGCTCTCAAGCAACTAGGCAACGCTCTGGCTACCGGATCTAATGTTGATGAAAAATACGCACAAGGGCGTTGTTTATCACCAAATCGTTGCGTCAGAACACTCAACGCGCAACCTTCTCTCTCATGAACATAGAGTGTAAATGGCTTACTGTAGTCGGGTGTACCCAATACAGGAGCTGAACACAATGCATTTCGTAACTCAGAAAAACTTTGCTGACATTCAGCAGACCATGGCACCGGACTCGGAACACCTTTTCCAGTCAAAGCCACCAATGGTTTTGCCAAAAGAGAAACATTTGGGATCCATTGCCTACAGTATGAGGTAATACCTAAAAACGCACGCACTTCTCTCTGTGTGCTAGGAACATTCATCTGCGTAATTGCTTTTATTCTCTCCGGGGTCAACCTTCTTCCCTCCTTTGACAAGAGATGACCTAGGTAGGTCACTTCTTGACAACAGTATTGCATTTTTGAAGGTGACACCTTGTGATTTAAATTAGACAAATGATGCAATAAGGAAATTGTAGCTGTTTTGCAAGTTTCCTTGTCATCGGCAGCCACTAGAAGATCCTCGACATATTGCACTAAAGCAGAACCAAGAGGAAGCACAAAGGAATCTAGCTGACTTTTTAATGCCTGGCTGTAGATGGATGGGCTCTCACAATAGCCTTGTGGAGCACGTTTAAACCTAAAGCTTCGGCCTCCTAGAGAGAAGCCGAAAATATCTCTGCTTTCCTCGGCTATCGGAATGCTGAAAAAGGCATTCTTTAAGTCGATAACTGAAAACCACGTGGCTGTAGCAGGAATCAACGTTAACAATGCAGTAATGTCTGGAACCACAGGAAACTGTGGAATCACAATTTTGTTAACCTCTCTAAGGTCGATTACAAATCTATAGACTGGAGGCTTTGAAGGATCAGTGCGTTTTAAAATAGGTAGTACAGGACTGTTACAGACATTTCCTCTAGTTTCCTCTATTACGTCTTTCTTGATCAGATCCTGCACGATCAATAAGAGCGCCCGTTCACCTTCACTAGAGATCTTGTATTGTGGGATTCGTGGAAATTTGACATTTGCTTTCAAAGTGACTACATATGGTGGAATTTCCAAAAGACCAACGTCGTTAGGACCAGTCGCCCAAAGAGTATCAGGGAGAGAACGCAGCTCCAGTGGGAGCGCATCCATTGATAAGTAAATCGGGGAGATGATTCTCTTACCCAACGTAAGCTGTACTCCTGACGGAGAACAGTACAAAGTCGCGTACAGGCGTTTTAACAAGTCTAAACCAAGCAGATTTTCATTACAACCAGTCGTCAAGATTAGGGGTGCTTTCAATTGACGAGGTCCAACAGAAATAGACAAAGGACCAGATACGGGGTTGTGAACAGGGGCGCCTGAAAAACCTACTGAAACATTTGTTAAGCCAGACAAAGGTGCGCCAGGGAGTTTCGCATGTATGATAGAACTTTTTGCTGCACCAGTATCCAACAGAAACGGTTCGACTACACCTGATGTTGCTACTGCGACATAAGGCCCACTCTGATCTACTGGAACTGATACTACTCCCTCTCTTTGTCCATGGCTGTCCTAGTACTCATTTTGCTGAAATTCCTCACTAGCTTCACAGTAGTCCTCAACGTGATACTGTCGAGATCTATTAGGCTGGGCAGACTGTCCGTTTCGCTGATCAAAATAATTAGAAGGGCGATCATTCATTTGTGGAGGCATAGCACCTCGTCCTCGACCGCGTAGAACCACCACGACCTCTCAGAGCTGCTGCAGCATTATTTTGTGCTAGTACTGGACACTCATTCTTGTAATGACCTTCCTTTTTGCAGTAAGCACACTGATTCCATTGATATTGCGGTCTCTGAGAACCACAGTCGGTCCTCTGATATGGCCCTTGTTGTGTATTTGTCTGATTCGTGCGAGGCGGATATGCCTGCTGCAAAAGGACTTTAGTTTTTAAATCTTTTGTTTTCTTTTCTGATTTTTCTTTCTCCTCTTATCTCTATTTTCATAATACTGAGCAGTTGCAAGTATTTGCGCAGTCGTAGAGACAGCCCACGCACTTTCAGAATCTTTTAATTTATTACTGAGCTCTGGTAACAGATTGTGCACAAATTTATCAACAAATAGTCTCTGTCCTCCTTCTGTGCTCATATCCTGACCACTGTGATCTACAAAAGTCTCTTCAAACCTTGTGAAAAAGTCGGAGACACTTTCGTCCTTCTTCTGCTTGCATGCAGACAATTTGTCCCAGTTAACGCGCAATGCTGGCATCAGAGTTTTCATTAAATCTATTATTCTACCAGGCAAATCAGCAATTAAAGGTTCGGGTTTAGAACCACCAGTTTGTTGACCATCTGCCGCTATTATAGCTGCCCAGTCACCACCTAGGGCAACCGGATGATTTTCTTTACGAATTTTAGCCCAAATTGGCTGTGGTACTACATTGCCAAATAACATATCAATGTCCGCTAAATTCATTACACAAGCTTCAACCGTTTGCGCCAACTCTTTGTAATATCCAGCTGGATTTTTACGCGGATCTGGCAAGGCCTGTTTCACTGCTAACACTTCTGCTCGTTTCCACGGAATGTGTATCCACACTCTCTGGAATTGGGCCGGAGCGGCTGCAATACCATGGGCCGCGTCAGCTTGTACAGCTTCGCGCCATATTGGAGGAACTTCTCTCATAGGATATTGACGACCTTGTTTCGTACTACGTTTGTCTAAATCTCTTGGGGAGCGGAGGGAAGGATCGAATCTAAAATCTAAAATTAATTCCATTGCTTCCTTTATTTCCTGACCAACTATCATACCTGCAGCAAATTTTTGTTGAACTTGGATTAATTCATCCGGTACTTGTTCAGATTCGCTCTCTTCCCATTCTTCACGTAAAAGAGAACACATGACATCAAACACATAGCGCTGTGTCGGTTCCTTCCATTGCATGAATGTATCTAATACATCTCGTACATTATACCTTCCAACTTTCGAAATCCACCTAAGGGCAGTAGAATCTAATATTCCACGTTCTTCACTACTAGGAAGCTGACTACGTCTCTGAACGGAGTCAGAGACAGGACTCCTAATCAAAGTTTTGTAAAAGGGAGATAGAATATTAGTGACAGAATCAGTGATTCTCCGACGAACAGAAAGCGGAGTCATATAGCTTGCAGAAGTTTGGAGGAGAGTAGTAGTCGGGACAGAAGAAACAGCAACAGTAGGGGTAGCAGGCAAAGTAGCTTGTGAAACAACAGGTATCAGTGGTACAGGCATAGGCAGAGGAGCTGGCAACCCTGGAAGAGGGGGTGCCGGAGGAACATTAATATTGACTACAGGAAGTACAGGAGCTTGATTCAGGGGAGCAGGAGCAGGTATACCAGGCTGTCCAGCAGCCGGTAATTGAACATTCGGTAAAGGTGGAGCCGTAGCACCCTGTGCATACGGTGGGGGTGATCTCAACAAGTAAGACAACAGGGGATCCTTTTCAGGGTCCTCTACTGTCTTAGTTGTACTCGATGGCAAGGCAGGATAGCACTTGTCCATCGCTAAATTACGCTCTCTATTGGCCACCTCCATCGCTTTCTCAGATTCATTGAGTTGCAGCTGCTTGGCAGACTGCTCTAAAGTCAATTCTTGCTCTTTTTGTTCTTTCTTTAACTTTTTAGTTTCTCTCTGTTTGGATTATTTTCGCCAACAACGGAAAGAATCAAACATTGCCGGCCGGGCTTTCTTCTTAAACAATTTCATTTCTAAATTATCAAGAATTTCGGGTTCAAAACTACCATGCAGTGGCCAACTAAGGACACCATCTTTCTCCGTGTATCGGATCCATACCTCATTATAAGATATAGGACCCACACCGTGCTTACAGTACAGATCATAAAGAGGAGTTCCAATCGGAGGAACCAGACATGAGTCCTCCAACCGGGAATCCCTGTTGCAACCAAAACACGACAACATACAATTTTTCCGACTTACCATTTTAAAAACCGGAAACACAGAACAAACAAACACAAACACAGGTGCGCACTCGAACCAAGAACTTAGGCCTACCAAAGTGAACAAATGTATCGATACCCAAACTAAACCAAAAGATTATCGTAACTAGAACAACCAGTGATAATCTTACGAAACCAAACCAAACCAAGAACTAAAAGGATTATCCAAACAGGAGTAAACCCTTACGAAGTAACCAAACAACTAGCAACCACTTAATACTTAACTGAGGTACTGAAGACGTCACCAAGGAGAAACCCGTCTCGTCTCGCCGTACTAAGGTCTGCACCTCGGGTCCAAGACAGGGCGACAGTGAAGGCAGCGGACCACTGCAGCCGTCCGAACGGGAACCCTCGTGGAAGAGAACGTCGGGCCACTTTTGCGATATGCCGGGATCGATGAAGTGGGGCGCCTCCCTCTGGAATCTTCACACGAAGCTTCTCGAACTCTTCAGGCTTTTGGACCGGTACCGAATGACGTCGCCCTACGTTGGGCGCCAATTGGAGTTCTGGACTTTTTGGTACTGTCCAGAGGTGTCAGGGATAACACCCGAAGACCCCTGAGTTCTACCTGTCTCGGTGCACAAATAAACAGAAACACGGGCTTCTCGATGGTGGCGTCAAAGACCAAAGGTTTAGTACTGCAGGGACACAGAAGTCACAGAAACTACACACGGGCAGATTCTAGGAGCCTGTTCGAATTGTACAAAGTGGGTTGCTCCTTAAATAGGAATTATTCAGCTTGGGGCAACATTCTTCACATGCTAGTACATTTCTAAACCTTCATGTCCTAAACAATAAATATTTGGCGTTACGCAAGAATCGTCAACAATATCTGATGTCAAAACATTACGAACGAGGGGTTCCCACTGTTCCATCATAATCCCATGTCAACTTTTCATTCAAGAGCCGGACCGCCTCATCGTAAATTTCGTTACCTCCCCCTCATAAAGGCCCAGAAGGAAAGGAGCAGAGCCAGGTGCAGAAGATAGAAAGGCAGGATAAGAGATGTTTTTGGGTCGTAAATGGGCAAGGCTACCAGCTTCGGCCGCCTAATCATGATCAGGCCAACGAACACGAGAACCAGTATAGCAGGACTGGCCTCAGGCCGGGGAGGCAGCTTTTGCCGAGTCATG
Source organism: Lissotriton vulgaris (assembly GCF_964263255.1). Taxonomy (NCBI): domain Eukaryota; kingdom Metazoa; phylum Chordata; class Amphibia; order Caudata; family Salamandridae; genus Lissotriton; species Lissotriton vulgaris. Next base: position 135,459,896 of record NC_141700.1, on the reverse strand, counting down.
CGGCCACAGCGTTTCTGTCCTAAGGTGCACGTGTCACTAGCAAGGTGAATCGCCGGCTAAAGCTTACGTGTCCTTAAGTGAAGTGAATTGATCAGAGGTCACTGTGTGTCCATTGACTATGTGAGGGCAAGAATACAAAATGGCTGCCATAATCTAAGATGGATGCCATGGGTGAATAAGAAATGTGTTTATAACAAGAGTGCTCTTGCTTGTAGCATGGCGAAAACACCAGGATAGGCTAAATGGATCATTTGCGGTTCACTGGTACCAAAATTATGAGTTTACGACAATGTTGAAAACACAGGTTCAAATCGTCATGGAACCTCAGCCTTGGCTTCAGACGCACCTCAGGGGGGCGAAGCCAGCATTGTGGCACGCAGGTACAGCCCTATTCAGGCACACATGCTACTCCTCCCACCACTCCAAATGCAGATCAGGCCTATTCAGCCTAGGGCTGACTCATCCAGACTCCTGTAGCCACTGCAACTCCCCAGCCCCTGTCACTCCAAAGCCAGATAGTCAATCCACCAACAGGCAGAGGCACACAGAAAGGTTAAACAAGAAAATAGTCACTTTCTAAAAGTGCTATTTTCAAACACAGAATTTAAAAACCATCCTAACTAAAACATGTGTTATTAAATTCTGAGTTCAGGGACACCAGACTTCAATTTTCTATCTTACTCCTATGAGAAGATCTGCTTGTTTAAAATGTTACAGAGCATTCCCCATTCTGTCCTATGGGCAAGATAGCCTTTCAATAGTGAAACACAAAATTGGCAGTATTACACTATCAGGACATGTTACACACACCAGTACATTACCTTCCTTTCACATACCCTGCACCCTGCCCGGGGGGGGTACCTTGGGCCTTCTGTAGGGGTGTATTATGTGCAAGGAAAGGGAAGGGCCTGGCAAGTGGGTGCACTTGCCAGGTCGATATGGCAGTTAAACTGCGCACAGGCACTGCGGCGGCAGGCCCGAGACCTCTTTTAGATCTACTCAAGTAGGTGGCACAATCAATGCTGCAAGCCCACTAGTAGCATTTGATTTACCAGCCCTAGCACACTCCGTGCACTTTACTAGGGACCTACTGGTAAAACAAAAATGCCAATCAGGGAGAACCAATCACAATATCAATTTACACAGGGAGCACTTGCACTCTGCGTTAGTGCTAAGTAAATCAGTTTTGACAGTGTGTGTAGTGAAGCTAAGTAGAGCAAATTTTATGCTAGCTATTTAAGGCTTTGTCCTGGATATAATCGTCAAGATATTTGAGTAGAATAAGTGAAAAATACTTCGTTTTGGTATGCAAATTATGACTGTTCAGAATTTATACTGCAGGGGCAGAAACAATTGTTGCAAGCCTACAAACTGTCTGTTTGTTCCTCTTTGGCCCTTCAGCTTTTTAAAAGCTATTCAATTTCCTAAACGTTGGTGGAAGTGGAGTGCGTGATTTATGTTCATGCCCCATTTCTCTGCATTCTGCATTTTTTTTTCTATTTTGGGTTTCCAGAATTCTTTTTCACATCGAATTCTAGTTTTTCCTTTGCTTTGTAATCCGATGTGGTGACTTACAAGTTATTACAGCTGCATATTGCTCTCTTATCTCCAACACTTGATAGTGTCAACTGCCACCCCCCTCAACTAGATGGAACTTGCATCAGTATCCTGTTATATGCCAACAACCTGGTGCTCATAAGTCATACAAAAGTATGCCTACAGAGGCTACTTGTCGAGCTGCTTCCCTATACCACAAGAAATTCTTTGGAGTTGAACTTGTCAAAAACAATTTCCTTTGGGAAGCAAAAGAGGTCACGTGGAGGGTGGTATTTCAATAATGTAAAGCTTGAATCAACAGCCCACTACAAATATTTGGGAATCTTCCTCGACACTAGATGTTCATTCCTTAAGCAGAAAGTACTAAGTACTAAGGTCTAAAGCTTCGTCACTCGAGACCGCTGCTGCAAACCTGTCTAAACAATTACTTGGTACAAGCCTAACCACTATGCTGAAGGTGATGAAGGCGAAGATAACCAATTCCCTGTCAAATGGGCATGAGATCATGAAGGCTACAACAAGCATTTCACTAAATAATCTAACTATCAAAATGTTTTAAGAGTGTGTTCCGCTTGCCAAGATCAGCTTCAACAGCCCAAGTTCAACTCCCAACTTGGCCTACAAGACCACCACAGCGTAGAGGCTGGTGCGTTCATAAAGCTTTGCAGCAGATTGCGCCATGCCCGGTTGGGCTCACTGGGGGCTAGACTTTGGCAGGAACTATTGAAAAGCCACACCAGCCATAAATATGGGCATCACCTGGATTACAGCCTACAACTACAGGGAGTCAAAGAATTCTGGGGAACAAATCCCTCACAGCCGGCGCTAAAGGCAGTCATCAAGAAGAGCGTTCAGCTGTGGTCCTTTCACTCAGACAGGGCAACACTGTCAAAAAGGAAACATGCTTGGCAGTGATTTCTGATTTTAAACCAGGCGCTGAGTCACCCTATTTATCAAGAACATTTGCACTTTATGGGAAACAAAGGTTTATTGCTCTGAGGATGGATGAATGGCCTTTTTTAAAGAACCGCCCTGAATGGCGCCGACCCAGCATTGTTAATAAATGTAGGATGTGCGGCTATCATTCTGAAGCAATGGAGCACATAGTCTGTGTATGCCCCGCAATGCTAACAGCTAGATGGTATTTATTGCAGGTAGAATGGAACAGGTTAGGAGTACCATCATGCCGCCAAGCCATAATAGCCGCCTTAAACCCAGACAACACAAAGCTGAATATTGTCAATATAGCATCAAAACTGTTGGGAGACACTAGCACCACAAATCTCGCCCAACCCCAGCAGTGCAGCAAACTGTTCATAGGCTCAACCACAGAATCCCTGCTTGCTAACAACTGCTGATTAGAGCCTGGCTTTCTAGCTGAACATCAACAGTATTCAGGGGTGAAGAGAGATTAAAGAAAACAAATCTGTTTTGCAGGTCTTTTAAATAATTGCTTTTTTTATATGAATGAATTGAATGTGTTTTACATTGTAATGGTTTTAAGTAATCCAACAATAAAGTCTTATTATTATTATTAGTATGGGAGACTATATTCATGTGTGCTCGCTGCAGACAATATTTGTGCTAATAACAGGGAAATAGACAGTAAAAGACTGCCCACCAGGCCATAAAAGAGACCCACAAGACACCAAAAAAGCAGCCTACACTTGAACCTTTACGACCAGCCTTTCTGATATTGCCAGATTGCCCTATAAGCCAGTCCAACCCTGGATGTGTATTTTTACAATGCATGCATTTTTCCTGCCAGCATAACCGAGAGCTTTAACATACAAGCTTCTCAGTGAACTGCCCAGCATTACAAAAAATATACTTACAATTCAAAGATCATTTCTTGAATTAATCTTAGTAAGGCACATGGCCAAGGAGAGTTGTTCCTGTGGCTGCCTCGAAACGTCGGAAGTAGGAGGCACGGTAAGTTCACTGCCACTCCTTGCTTGCTTGATTCCTGGGTGAGAGTCAGGCATATAATGCATATTCAAAAAACCAGCACAGCAAATGAAACAAACTCTGCTTCTGACATGTACGCCTGATTTTCAAACTCTTTGTCCTTACTTGGGGGATATGGTGCTCCACACGTCTCTCTGATAGGTCATATCTCAGCTGTGCCTCATTTTCCAGGCTTGCTATGAGCAGTGTTTTTCATTTAGAAGAACGTTCCTTACCAGGCTGAATATATGTATCTTATAAAACAGAAAGCGGCTGACCGGAGTAATTACAGATATTAAAGAGTTCATCAGCATTCGGTTTGCCTTGTGTTCTAGCCTTATCAACCTGCCTGCTGTCACACGAGGCAAGTCAAGGGTTGGAACTGTGACCCCCCACACTCACCACCCCCACCGGCGACCCCTTAATGAAGTCCATGGTTTCAAGGTAAAATGGCATCAAAGTAACTAAAACTTTTCACCAATCTCTATCATATCTGTTTTTTTTCAGAGAATTTCTGTCGTTTTTTATATCCCATTTCTGAACTAGAACGTCCTTGTAACCTTTGGTTTTTACAGTGAATACGTTATAGTTAGGAAATAATATTTAAAGAAATGTAGAAATTCAATTTAAAAAACAAAGGTTACAGAGACGTTATAGTTAGGAAATGAAATACAAAACCCTTAGAAATTCACTGAAAAAAAATCAAAGGTCACAGAGGTTATAGTTAGGCTCAGGTTTCACTCGTACAAAACCAGTGAAATTCATCAGTTATAGTCGGCTGAGCTTACTATAACTTGCGAACACCGCAATGCACTGCTTATGGCCTCACAAATTAAATCACACATGACATGGTCAGTGACATCACTGATGACATCACTCATGACATCTCAAATGACATCACTCATAACATCATCCAGTGACTTGGTGTTTTAAAAAGTTTTTGAGTGTTAAATATATATACTAACAATCAACAAAAGAGTGACAACTATTTCTTAAGGTAACCAAGAAAAAACAAGGAGTGGGGCAATTGCGTAGGAAAAACCTATTTTTTTAAAGAACCCTCACTCACCAACCTAGTTGGTGACATGCTTCATCATCGGGTTCCCACCAGGGAGACCGAGTGCCTCCCTGGTGGATGAATGAGTGGTCGACATGTTTCTGCTTATAATTGCTAATTTAGCTAAGCTTTCATCAGGACCAAAAACTCCCTGGCGGTATAAGTGCGCTAAGGCATACCCTAACCTGAGTGAGGAGTGGGTGTGTGTAGTAAAACTCACAGTTTGACCAACGATAGCTTCTGGGATTTCCAAAAGGCCCTATTCTGAAAGAAAAACAAACAAGAGACATAACATCAAAGCATACATCGCTATAAATATTTTATTTTCAACATTGTCCTCTTATCGTTAGTGAGGTGTGTTTTCTTCTATGATCCCGTGTTGAGGATCATCAAATGCCCCCACCAGTGCTCGTAATTCCCAGGCACTAGTGAAAAAACTTCTGTTAATTGGTCATGACAGAGGTAAGCCAACACCGTGATCTCGGTAAGAGTAATCAAATTTTGCACGTGTGAAGGCTAGACAATTGCGAGAGCAGAGACTATATTTGTGCTCCACTCTAGTAGTTGGTGCTCGTTTGTGGTAATACCTCTGATAAAAAAAGGCATAGCTGAGTAGCGTTGCCACATTTATACACACTCAAAACAAGGTGTGTGCCGAAGCATGGAAAATCTCGGAAAATCATAAGCTTACGTGAAGATTGAAATGGCTTCAAGTCATGGGTTCTGCGGCAGTTTTTTTTTGCCATATAAAATCTTTGAACAAGGAAAGTGACAGAGACTTAGATAATACGGCAAAACCCGTCAGCTCAAGTCACGGTATAAACTCCCTCACAACCACACACACACTCTCCTGACCTGCATTACGATCGTCTGCGTCCCGAATGTTACCGTGCTAACGCCGATCAGGTTAGAAATGCCGGCTGGGGGTCTCGTGGTTACTACGCGTAAGCGTGAGAACGTGACCCGTCATAGGGATGATTTTCAAACACTAGACTGCGTTAATAGAGTGGTGCGGCTCTGAAATAACCTTCTTGATACCTGATGAGCGAACAAAGTATGTGAAGGGTAGCGCAAAAAGCGTGTAGTCTGGAAGGGGTCCAACAATAACTTTACTGAGACCTTGCGTATGGACAAAGTACAGAACAGATAGTGCACAAAGTGTGGCCTATATTTAGGTCAAGTGCAATGGATAGTGATGGAAATCCAAATTTAAAACTCTGAGTGGGTAGAGGTGTGAACATACAAAGCGTCACAGTTCGTTGCCCAGACTATTTTGGACCCTCACTCAATAGTCATTACAGAGTGGATCATAAAGCGGTTATATGTTCAAAGGTCCATCTAATGCACTGTTCAGAAACAACGTTTTAATCAATAAGTACAGGCACGGGCCCTGACCAACAAACTGCAGAAACGAGGGTATCCCGAGCGAATACTTAACAAAAGTTGCAAGAAAGCCAGGACCCAGCACAGAGACACCCTTCTGGAAGATACCCACAAAACTGGTATGGAAAACGTACCACTTATAATACAGCATCCAATGCTGTAAGTCGATCTATCAAGAAACATTGGAGAATATTGGAAAGCAACAATCACAACTGGGAAAAACCATTGTTCTCTTACAAACGTGCAAAGAGTTTAAAGGACTCCTTAGTTCATACCCGCCCAAAAAAAACACGAGAGAGGAGGACCAAACTGTACTCAACGCCTGGGTGCTTCCCCAGTTACAGGCCACTTCCCTTGTGGCGGATGTAGCGTGTGCCATTTGACTACCCCTACCAAATTTCTGACATTAGAACCTGGAAAACAATGGCTGCAACTTACCCACACTAACTGTAATTCGACTAATGTTATAAACCTGATAAACTGCCCGTGCGGTCTCAGGTATGTGGGCATGACATCTCGCAAGATAAAACAGCGAATTTGCGAGCACCGCAGCAACATCAGGTGTCGCAAAGACACCACTAAACTGACAGAACATTTTTTGCAACTGAAGCACACCCCTAATGATCTAAGGTGGACAATCATTGAACAACTCCAACTTAGGCCTAGGGCACAACATGTGCTCTTTGAGAAAGAGCAACAATGGATTTATAGGTTATCCACTCACCACACCAGGCTAAATGATAACATACCATGGGGATCTGTGATGAGGCACTAACTTATTGATTAAAACTGTTTCTGAACGGTGCATTAGATAGACCTTTGAACAAATAACCGCTTTATGATCCACTCTGTAATGACTATTGAGTGAGAGTCCAAAATAGACTAGGCAACGAACTGCGATGCTTTGTATGTTCACATCTCTACCCACTCGGAGTTTTAAATTTGGATTTCCATCAGTATCCATTGCACTTGACCTAAATATAGTACACACTTTGTGCACTATCTGTTCTGTACTTTATCCATACACAAGGTCTCAGTAAAGTTATTGTTGGACCCCTTCCAGACTGTGCGCTTTATGCGCTACCCTTCACATACCTTGTTCGCCCATCAGGTCTCAAGAAAGTTATTTCAGAGCCGAAACCCACTCGGAATTTTAATTTTGGATTCCCATCAATATCCATTGCAAATATGGTACACACTTGGTGCACTGTTCCGTACACAGTCCATACACAAGGTCTCAGTAAAGTTATTGTTGGACCCCTTCCAGACTATACGCTTTTTGCGCTACCCTTCACATACTTTGTTCGCCCATCAGGTCTCAGGAAAGTTATTTCAGAGCTGTACCACTCTTAACACAGTCTAGTGTTTGAAAATCATCTGCATGACGCGCCAAGTTCTCACGCTTACGCGTAGTAACCACGTGACCCCCGGCCGGCATTTCTAGCATGATTGGCGTTAGCACGGCAACATTCGAGCTGTGGACGATCATAATGCAGGTCAGGAGAGGGAAAACTCCATAATACTAGTAAGTGTGTGTGTGGTTGTGAGGGCGTTTATACCGTGACTTGAACTGATGGTTTTTGCCTTATTAACCAAGTCTCTGTCACTTTCCTTGTTCAAGGATTTTATATGGCAAAAGAAAAACCCGCCGCGGAACCCATGACATGAAGCCATTTCAATCTTCAAGTAATCCTATGATTTTCCGAGATTTTCCATGCTTCGGCACAAACCTTGTTTTGAGTGTGTATAAATGTCGCAACGCTATTCAGCTATGCCTTTTTTATCAGAGGGATTACCACAAACGAGCACCAACTACTAGAGTGGAGCACAAATATAGTCTCTGCTCTCCCAATTGTCTAGCCTTCACACGTGCAAAATCGGATTACTCTTACCGAGATCACGGTGTTGGCTTACCTCTGGCATGACCAATTAACAGAGGTTTTTTCACTAGTGCCTGGGAATTACAAGCACTGGTGGGGGCATTTGATGATCCTCTACACGGGACCATAGAAGAAAACACACCTCACTAACGATAAGAGGACAATGTTGAAAATTAAAATATTTATAGCGATGTATGTTTTGATGTTAGGTCTCTTGTTTGTTTTTCTTTCAGAATAGGGCCTTTTGGAAATCCCAGAAGCTCTTGTTGGCAAAACCGTGAGTTTTACTACACACACCCACTCCTCAGGTTAGGGTATGCCTTACCTCGTGTATACCGCCGGGGAGTTTTTGGTCCTGATGAAAGCTTAGCTAAATTAGCCATTATAAGCAGAAACAGATCGACCACTCATTCACTTTAAATCGGATATAGCTGGCTCACTCTAATAGCCAGCACACGTCCATTTCCCCTGTTCTTAATGATTGTAGGCTTCCCTGTTATTAAAATTAATTTTGGGATAAGCCTGCCATCTTTTAAGTTTGCACTACTCCTTGCACTGAAACACTGTCCAACAAAATCCTGCTCCGCTGTAGTTCAGACGTCGTAGCACACCAGGGAGGCACTCTGTCTCCCTGGTGGGAACCCGATGATGAAGTATGTCACCAACTAGGTTTATTGAGAGACGGTTCTTTTAAAAACTAGAGGTTTTTCCTATGCACTTGTCCCACTCCTTGTTTTTTCTTGTTATTACTTGGTTACCTTAAGAAATAGTTGTCACTCTTTTGTTGATTGTTAGTATTCTTATCCAGGGGAAGAAGAGTGACCTTCTCTCCATTTCTCTCCTGTTTGTTACATGTTCAATATATATATACCAAGGTGTATTGGGGGAATCAGTGGATGTATGAGTGCCTGTATGGATGATTTAGTGAGAGTGTGACTGACTGTATTACTGAGTGATTAGGTGTCTCAATGAATGTATGGGTGAGTGACTGGTAGTGTGAATGTTTGTATCAGTCGGTCAGTTGGTCTCTAAGTGGCTGCATGGGTGATTGGTTGTCGGAGTACCTGTATGAGTGTCTGCCTGTATGGATGAGCGAGTGGGTGAGTCAGTGGCTGTATGGGTTAGTGACTGTGTGAGGAGCTGTATGGGTTAGTGTTTGCTTGTGTCAGTGACTTTATAGGAGAGTATATATTAGTGTCTGTATGAGTTAGTGAGTGTGTGTAACTGTGTGGGTAAGTGGCTGTGTGATTGACTGTATGAGTGAGTGGCTGTGTGAATGACTGCATGGGTGAGTGAGTAGGTGTGTGTGGGTGTAGCTCTATGGGTGACTCGCTCAGTGTGTGAGTGGCTGTATGAGTGGATATGTCAATGACCGTATTAGTGAATGGCAGTGCTTAATTTGAGCCAGTGGTTTCCGGTGCTCGGCACCGGCACCTAATTGCCAGCACCGGGGCTCTTGACAGTCTACCACATGGTGGTGCGGTCTGGCTAATTTATGCATGAGCACAACAACGGCTGTTTATTAGTTCAATTTATATTTACAGTAACTAATACCTGCCTTCCAAGCCATTCTTGTAGCTTTGGGGGCATGGAATAGTATGAATCGTCAAACTTGTAAGAGTGTGATGATGGTTAGTAGCTGTGTTTGTACTGTCATTGGCAGCTGGCAGGAGCAATGTGTTGTGTCAAGCTGCAGTGGACTCCCAACGAGAGCCCCAGCCCTTAATCTTTAATAAATTAAGCACTGGTGAGTGGGTGTATGAGTGGCTGTATGGGTGAGCGAGTGGATGGGTGTGTAGATCTATGAATCAGTCAGTAGCTGTGTAGGTACTGGTATGGGTCTGTGAATGGGTTTGAGAATGGTTGAGTGGGTGTCTGAAATGTTATATGGGGGTTTGAGTTGGTGTCAGTGATTCTGTGGATGATGTCATCAGAGATGTCATTTAGGATGTCAGTGATGTCACTAACCATGTCATGAGTGATGTAATATGTGAGGTCATAAGCAGGTTTTTTAAATGCTAATTCCTAATTACAGTGTCCTTGTAACCTTTTTTCAGTGAATTTCTATGTTTTTTTTTAAGTAGTAATGGTGTTTGCAGAGTGGTGGAGAAAGGGGGCGGGCCTCTGACCAGCTCTCAGCAATCCCGCTATGTAGGACTTACAGAAAGAACCAGGAGGGCTTCTTGGCCCTCAAGGTCCCTCAGCATCCAGACTTTATACCCCAACCAGTAATGCGCCAGGAGATGAATTTGCAGAGTGGTAGGGAAAGGGGGAGGGCCACGAAGACCTCTCAGCAAACCAGCAGTGTGGGACTTACTGAATGTAACAGGAGGGGTAGTTAGCCCACACAAACGTCCTTTGGGGCCAACAACTGCTCCTGTTACCTTCAGTAACTCTGCAAATGTGCCTCCTGGCTCACTGATGGTTGAGGGATGAAATCCCCTTGGCTCCAGAGTGTCCTTGGGGGCCAACTCTTTTCTCAGCCCCAGGTTGACGGATCACCCCGAAACCTTCAACACAGCAGCTGAACCAAAATGGGGATGTTTTGTAAAAATTTCGTGCTAACACAAAAATACTTTTCCATTGAAACTTTAATCCTAACTATAACTACCTACTGGTGACGTCCAGTAGGATATATATATATATATATATATATATATATATATATCATTCAGCAAGATTGTTTCAATATGAAAAGAAACACGCCGCACACTACTCCATAGGTTAGATTCTTTGGTTTATTTTCTGTAGGATCCCCACCTACGCGTTTCGGACAACAATCTGTCCCTGGTCACGGTACAAACATTAGTCCATCATTACTTTCCACATTATATATCTGAATCACCACTTGGCATTTAAGGTGCATTGTGGGAACAGTAGTTTTTATGGATTAATTTACTTCCATGTCATGCATTGTAAAAACCGGATCCCAGCATTTTCACGACACAATTTGTGCTCACTTAAGTGTTGGATGATGCATTGCCATGGCGCAAATTAGGGTCCTAAGACTAATATGATGTGGCATGTTTGCTCACATCTGTAAAGCGCCAATTGTATATGCATATCAGGATTAGATAGGGGACTGAGTGTCCTTATTCTTAGTAATGGCTGAGTGCCTTGGTGAGTGTTCATTGAGTCGCTACATGCTGAAGGATCAACAGTGATCACAATGCATGTATAATTAAAATCCAAATCTTTTACTTCTTGTCACAAAAACTGAATTTAAGTTACTAGGCTAGATATACACAGAAACTCATTATTGCTGTAATCTTGCTTTTCCTACTATCTCATGAGAATTTTGGACTGCAGAGCTTTGTCAAAAAAGGTTAATGATACATGCAAAACAACTTATAAATGTACATAAAGTTCCTCATCGGCGTTGAGACCCCAGGGGCTGCGTGTTTTGAATCTAATTATTAACTTAGACTCAAGCCTCCTTAAGTTGGTTAGTCTGTCACCACCTCTTTCATTCTCACAAACCAATGCTATTCCTGAATATTTCATGTCTTTCCAAGTTTTTCCAGGATGTGAGTTCAGATGTTTCGCTGTTGCATAGGTTTGGTCATTGTTCTGGATCGCTCTATTATGTTCTAGGATTCTCTTTTTTAAAGGGCAAATTGTCGAACCAATATATCTCTTACCACAAAAACATTGAATCAGATACACTACAAATTGTGAGTCACACGTGATTTTACTCCGAATATCGAAAGTTCTGCCCCTGGGATCTGTGAGTGATTTTAAGTTTCGCCCAATCTTGCAGGCCTTGCGTGTCATGCATTTGCTGAAACCCAATTGTCTCTTTTCCAACCAACTTTGAGTTCTAATTTGTTTAAAGTGGCTGTTGACTAGAGTGTCTCGAATTGATGGTGCTTTGCGATAAGTTACTAGTGGATTATCGCCGATTAGGCCGCCTATCTCATTGTCTTTCTTCAACACGTTCCAGTATTTTTGTAGGATTCGCTTGATGTTGTAGCTTTCTTTCGAGTATGTTAGTATTAGTCGTGGTAGATCATTTTCTTCATCGTGTTCCATTGGACTAGTCCACATATGAAGATACATTTTCACACAAACTTTTTAACAATTCTACATCCAATAATGCCGACGATATATTTTCTCCCAAAGATACATAAGACTTTAGTAAAACCACCTGCCCGCCCGATAATATCAAGTTGTGGCTCTCTGTGTGAAAATGTATCTTCATATGTGGACTACTTTCTGGCACCCCTTGTTCCCACTCTAAATTCCTACATCAAAGACACTGGGGATTTCCTGAGAATCATCATGGGAGTGAACTGGCAACCTGATTATTGGCTAGCAACAATAGATGTTGTCTCACTATACACATCTATCCAGCGGGACATTGGATTGACAGCAACTAAGTACTTTTTGGGCCAGAGACCAATATCAGAATTACGGCATACCAACATGGTAATTGATATGATGACCTTCTGCCTAGACAACAACGTTTTCACTTTTGATAAAAAAACATACAGACAAACCTGCGGTTGTGCCATGGGTGTTTCCTTCTCTCCGAGCTATGCCAATCTCACCATGGGATGGTGGGAGAAACACATAGCTTGGAGAGAAGAGAACGAGCCATATACCACGGATGTGGTTATATGGCTAAGATTCATAGATGATCTTTTCCTCCTCTGGAAGGGATCCAAACAGAAACTGGTGGAATACATTGCAATCCTGAATGAGAATGAAGTAGGACTGCAGTTCACGTCAAACATACAGAAAGAAGAAATAGATTTTCTTGATACTAAAGTCTATGTAAGAAATAACAGACTTGAAACGACTGTATTTAGAAAAGCAACCTCAACAAACAGCGTTTTACATGGAAGTAGTTTCCATCCCACCTCATTAAAAAAGAGCATCCCTTATGGGGAGTTTATCAGAATGAAAAGGAACTGCTCAGAAGAAACCGAAATGGAGAACAAATTCAAAGAGACAAAAAATCGATTCTCCCAGCGTGGATACAAACATGCAGACATAGCCAAAGGAGAACTAAAAGCAAGAGCCAAGACCAGAGCAGAAACACTGATCACTAAACAAAGTCCAATGGAACACGATGAAGAAAATGATCTACCACGACTAATACTAACATACTCGAAAGAAAGCTACAACATCAAGCGAATCCTACAAAAATACTGGAACGTGTTGAAGAAAGACAATGAGATAGGCGGCCTAATCGGCGATAATCCACTAGTAACTTATCGCAAAGCACCATCAATTCGAGACACTCTAGTCAACAGCCACTTTAAACAAATTAGAACTCAAAGTTGGTTGGAAAAGAGACAATTGGGTTTCAGCAAATGCATGACATGCAAGGCCTGCAAGATTGGGCGAAACTTAAAATCACTCACAGATCCCAGGGGCAGAACTTTCGATATTCGGAGTAAAATCACGTGTGACTCACAATTTGTAGTGTATCTGATTCAATGTTTTTGTGGTAAGAGATATATTGGTTCGACAATTTGCCCTTTAAAAAAGAGAATCCTAGAACATACTAGAGCGATCCAGAACAATGACCAAACCTATGCAACAGCGAAACATCTGAACTCACATCCTGGAAAAACTTGGAAAGACATGAAATATTCAGGAATAGCATTGGTTTGTGAGAATGAAAGAGGTGGTGACAGACTAACCAACTTAAGGAGGCTTGAGTCTAAGTTAATAATTAGATTCAAAACACGCAGCCCCTGGGGTCTCAACGCCGATGAGGAACTTTATGTACATTTATAAGTTGTTTTGCATGTATCATTAACCTTTTTTGACAAAGCTCTGCAGTCCAAAATTCTCATGAGATAGTAGGAAAAGCAAGATTACAGCAATAATGAGTTTCTGTGTATATCTAGCCTAGTAACTTAAATTCAGTTTTTGTGACAAGAAGTAAAAGATTTGGATTTTAATTATACATGCATTGTGATCACTGTTGATCCTTCAGCATGTAGCGACTCAATGAACACTCACCAAGGCACTCAGCCATTACTAAGAATAAGGACACTCAGTCCCCTATCTAATCCTGATATGTATATACAATTGGCGCTTTACAGATGTGAGCAAACATGCCACATCATATTAGTCTTAGGACCCTAATTTGCGCCATGGCAATGCATCATCCAACACTTAAGTGAGCACAAATTGTGTCGTGAAAATGCTGGGATCCGGTTTTTACAATGCATGACATGGAAGTAAATTAATCCATAAAAACTACTGTTCCCACAATGCACCTTAAATGCCAAGTGGTGATTCAGATATATAATGTGGAAAGTAATGATGGACTAATGTTTGTACCGTGACCAGGGACAGATTGTTGTCCGAAACGCGTAGGTGGGGATCCTACAGAAAATAAACCAAAGAATCTAACCTATGGAGTAGTGTGCGGCGTGTTTCTTTTCATATTGAAACAATCTTGCTGAATGGTATTTTGCGAGGGTGTCCTGAACCTCGCCGCCGGCACCAGCTACAGAGCTCCTCTCATCATTGGGACATTTGCTCATACATATATATATATATATATATATATATATATATATATATATATATATATATATATTCACTGAAAAAACCATAGGTTTCACACCAGTTATAGTTAGCTGGAAATTTTACTGACATAAAACCAATGAAATTCCCACGTTATAGTTAGTTGGACTCACTATAACTTGCGCGTGTAATGCACTCCTGATGACCTCACATATTACATCACTCATGACATGGCTGTAAAATGACGGTTATATCAAATCCACAATAACATTAATTTTAGCGATATTGTAGAACATCTGCGTAACTGAAATTCAACTTACGATCTAACCCTCCGGTGGGAAAGCTCTGAACTACATTTTGCTCTATTTCTAATAAATCAAGCCCTCCAGTGGGCAATACTCATATTACTTGTCTCAAATTATAACATTTTTTATATCAATTATAGATGCTATCCCAGATCCATACAATAATCCTCACACTGTGATCTAATCAAAATACTATTCTACATCGCATAGACCAAACAATTCATAAAACAAATTATAAATAAACTGAACAAATAAACTATCTTTTCAAAGATTCTCCTAAAAAAGCCTTGGGATGGGTATTTGGGACAGTTATTTATTTTGACACATTTAATTCACACCATATTTACAATCACTGAATTGTTAGCCCACAATTTCAAGATGTGGTGTCTACTATATATTGCGACAGTAAGTTTATCCAGACATTGGATACTTATATGATATTTATAAGTGAGAATGTAATTCTTCATCCTGATTTAGCCCCATCGGGGTCAGAGTTCTAAAATGTAAGATATGCTTTGATTCTTTCAGTCTCAGAGTTCTCTCGCGGTCTCAACCTCTCACATTTAGTGGTACTTGTTCCACTGCATAAAATTTCAAATCTTGCCATTTGCTAGAATGAAATTGTTCCATATGTTTTGCAATGGCATTGCTTCTATCATTGTTTGTGGTTGCTCGAACATGTTCTAGGATGCGCTTTTGTAATTCACAGATCGTGCTGCCCACGTACTTAAGCGCACATGGGCATTCCACGATATAGATCACAAATTGGCTCTTGCAATTAGTTGATTGCTGAAGTTTCCATATTTTCTTATTAGCCATCACTATCTCTGTGATGTTTTTTGCGATCGCGCAAACCTTGCATTTCGAACATTTCTTGAAGCCCACTGATTTCAGCCAATTCTTAGATTTTGTATTGGTGAAATGACTGCACCAATTGATCTTTTAAATTGGTTGCACGTCGATATGTGATTTTGGGTGCATCTCCAACGATTTCTGCCACTGTTGGGTCCAGGCATAGAATGTTCCACAATTTGTGGAGAAGTGTGGCTCAGGGGTTAGAGGCGGCAGACCCGGAAGCTGAGATCGGCCCTGGACCAGGGTTCAATTCCCCGCCTCGGCGGGTCTTGGGCTCAAAAATTCCACGGACTCGATAATTCTCACTCCGGTGCCTACTCGACTCACGGGTTCACACTCTGAGACTCTGGGCAATAGCTTGCTTAATCTCCACTACGGCCCCTGGCGGCCCCTGGCTTTCACCTTGTGGATACCCTGCCGGGGAATACCAGGACGGGTTCCCTAAGCAAGCGCTTAGATACCGGGTCGATGATTTGCGCTATATAAATGCATGTACCATTACATTTACATTTGTTCAGGATTGTTTTGATCTGTTTGTTTTCAGTTGAAAACATGGTTATTAGACAAATTTCCTTATCATCTGATGTGTTTTTAGTTTTTACCTCAAGTAAATCTGATCTCATTTTTTCAACTTTATGATGGCTTGAGGTTATCACTTTATTATCATATTGGCGTCTCTTGAATCTTGCACACATCGCTCTGCTATTTTTCTGCCATTCAGTTTCCTCTGAGCATATACGTCGTACTCTAAGTAATTCCCCATAGGGGATGCTCTTGATCGTACTCTGCTGAAGAAAACTGTTAGCATGCAAGACAGCATTTGTTGCAGTACATTTCCGATGTAAAGTTGAATTAACCTGATTTTGGTGCACATAAATCTCTGTGTCTAAAAAGATAATTCTTTCCTCACCGATTGTGTATGTAAATTGTAAATTTACTTCTGTATTATTTAGGATTTTGAAATACTCAGCGAAGTCCTCACTGCTTCCGTCCCAGATGATAAGTATTCGTCTATATAACGAAGCCACATAACAATCTTGCTAACATTTTGGTCGTTGTTTAAATTCCAGGCATAGTTGGTCTCCCACCATCCCATAGTTTAGCATGCATAATTGGGACTATGAGCAAAACCCACTGCAGTTCCGCTCACTTGTTTATATACTTGATCTCCAAATAAAAAGACATTCTCTCTTGTACAAATATTACTCATTTCCAATAGCAATTTATTGTGATTGGAGAATTGAATATTTCAGTATTTCAGGTAAACTTCACAAGCTTTCAATCCCATTTCATTGTTAATATTGGTGTACAAGTACACCACATCCATAGAGATCAATTTATATGAATTCGCCCACGGGAGATATACTATATGCCGCAATAAATCTCCTGCATAAATTATGCAAAAAAGAAGGAGAGAACTCTGGGAAGTTCCCAAGTTTAGGTGAAAGGCAGCTCCTGTATAGAGCACCCTCAACACCAGCGGCACTCTACATTTGCTCACCTCAAATGTCTGCTTTTCTATCAAAGTTTTTAAGCATAGGATTAGCACAGTGCTATACACGACGAGCTGTAACACGACAAAAGCCATTTATCACTCCCTTGTATACACTAGGACCAATTTCACCAAAACCACCCGGATATTACTAAGTGGTATGCAAATTAAGAATTTTTATTATGATACTTAAGATTTCTTTTAAAACCGGTCAATGTTGTAATAAATATGTGCAAAATAAAAATGTGAACAAAGTTATATTGCTCAAATCATAAATACTTCTATAAAAAAATGCATGTCCACAAAACAATTTTTTTCCTGTTACCAATTCATCAAGGTAAACTTTTACAACATAAAAACATTTACTACATTTATCAATGACCTAATCACAACAGGATGAAAACAATTTTGCTAGAAGGGAGAACACATTAGACATTCATACTTGTCATTAGAGATACATGAATCATAAACCAAATCTTTGATCAAGATGCACTATAGCATATTAGATTTTCTTATTTCCATCAATGTTAAAGTCGATTTAGTGTCACAAAGACTGCTTCAATGCGTTTCGGTGGGTTTTATTCCTAAACTACCAAGCAACTGAGTCAGACTAGCCCTCGTGTGGGAATTGGGAATCACGCCAGAACAGTGCCAGAAACAGCCTAAACCTTCAGCACCTCACACTTCAGATGTTGTGTTGGCACTCTTGAAAGCTCCACCCAAGTGCACCAAAGTTCACCATTCTATACCTCCCGTCTGGCTCCAGAAAGCCTCACTCGGTATCAAAATCACCTCCATGGAGGCAAGAAGCCACCAAAAACTTAAAGCCGAAGCTGATGTCTAAGACCTCCCCATAACCGGCAACAAACTTGGTGCCGAAGATACCTCGACACCAAGGTTAGATATATCAGAGGAGTCAGTCTACGAAATCCTGGCAGATGCCATGGACAAAACAGAAAAAAAGATCTTCATATACCCGGATACAGGCAGGATTGTTCCCAAATCACAGGCTCAAAAACTTATCCTTATACCAAATAAGCAACTGCTTATATTCGAGGAGGAAATGGAGCTTCTGCCTTCTACACCCTTAAGCCCCAAAAGGGTCTGAGACTCAGCGACCGATCCTATGCCATTCCCCCACTACCATCCACACTTCCTCCTCCACCACCCCTACTCCACCACACTATACTCACCTTAGTCATATAGTACTGGCTGAAAGGTAGGTAGTCCATTGACCCCAGGACCCCTACGATGAACCCTTTAGGCTATAGAAGGTGGTAACCCATGGAAGGATTATGCAGTAGACCCACAGGATTAAGCAAACCAAGAGTCATACACTGACAAGCTATCCCCACAGGATGACACTTCTACTTACCATGCAGTAATTCAGAAGGTCATGCAGCACCACCACATAAAGCTTCACATAGTGGATGACATTCTGATCAAAATCTTGTTCAAACCGAATGCAAGGAATCATTTTTTTTACCAGTGCTTAAGGGGATGCGGACGTCAGCCTGTGACAACTTGAAGGAGCCAGTAAAAGCCAGGTTTGCCACCCCACAAGTTGAAATGGTCTGGCTTCAACTGAGAGTCAAGTAGTTCCATTTTCCTTGTTAGTGCATTCTGCCTGTAAAAAGATCTCTGCACAGGTCACAGGAGAGACTCCTCTGCCTGACAAGAAGTCAAAGAAGAATCAACGCTGCCTGTAAACAGATAGCGCTTGAGGTAACCACTCACATTGGTGCAGTGCCAACTTAGGTGACCTCCTCTCCAGGTACGATTGCTATCACTGGGAGCAGATGGAGCAGCTAGTGAAGCACCTACCAAAGGATCACTGAAAACGGGGACAGAAGCTGGTCACGGAGGGAAAAAGTGTTATCAGCTTTAATATTAGGTGTGCCCATTATACCGCAGGCACAGAGGCTAGGGGAATCAACATTAGTATCCTCATACACAGGCACACTTGGCTTAAGTTGCCAGAGTTTAAGTCTAATGTGTAATAGCACCTCTTAAAAGGTACCTCTGTTATTGCGACCATCTTTTCAGGCCTCAGGCTGACCAGAAGCTTAAAAAAATTAAAATAAAGGATATAAACATAGCCAAGTCTAGGGGTGCCCTGAAGTCCCTCAGTCTCAACTCTGCTTTTTGCAAGTAACAAACTGAAGGTGGTCCTAAATCTGGATGTTCAAATGAGAGACCCTCTTAACAATACCAGCAGCAGTTTCAGGACCACCAAACAGCCCAAATTATTCCACAGAGGGACCTATTCATGCAATGGGCATGGAAAATGCAGAGGTTGTGCCACAAAGAGGTCCTCTGCTTCAAAGCAGTGAGTCCCATTGCTTCTCATCACAACAGCATGCCAATTTGAGGATCATCTCAGATCAATGGGTACTTTCCATTGTATGGAAAGGTTACTACCTCAAATGTTAGACCAACTCTCCCAATACCCCAGCCTACCACCCTGTTCAGATCACCTTTACTTTCTGGAGGAAAGTACTATTAAAGACAGACAACATGAAAGCCAGGTTCTACATCCAGAATCAGAGTGGCACCCAATCTCCCCAGCTTACTGCGCATGCCCAACAGATTCGGCACAGGGCAATTTGCTACAACATTCACCTGTTGGTGGAACATCTGTCTGAAGACGAGAATGTCTTTTGCAGGGTGTGCTTAGCAGGATGCATCAGCAAGTAATCAAGTGGGAATTCCACCCACAAGTCCTTCACAAGTACTTCCAACGGTGGAGAACTCCAACAATAGACCAGTTTGCTGCTCCCGGAAATGAAAGTTGCCAAAATGTTGCCTCCAGCTACCTGTCATCATTGGGCAATGCACTAATGATGAACTGGTCATGGATATTTGCCTATGCATTTCGGTCTCTCCCTCTTATCCTGTACATGGTGAGGAAGATGAGGCAGGTATCCATGACACACATCCAAAGGTGCAAGAACTTTGGTATTCCATGCACCTGGAGGGGTCACTCAACCTTCATGAGAAGCTCCTGCATACACCAGACCATATCAATCAGCATCAGGGTCAGCTCTGGTACCCAGAGCCCACACAGATGAACTTTGCAATTTGACTCCTGAGTTCCTAGAGTTTGGTAATCTCCATCTCCTAGAGGAATGCATGGTTATCCTGTGGGAAGCGCAAAAACCTTTTACTCAAGCTTGTTTTATGCTGCAAAGTGGAAAATATTCATGCATTACTGCATCTTAAAACAGTTAGATTCCTTTCAAGCTTCTGTGCAGGAGATTGTTTCTTGCCTCATACACTTAAACAAGACAGGCCTTGCCTACACTTCTATATGCTTACACTGAACTGCAGTTGCAGCGTACCTTCAAAATATACAACACTCTTCCCTGCTTAGAATAACAGACATTAAGCCCTTCATGCACGATCTAAAGAGGGGTGATACCTACAAAGACACCAACAGCACCCATTAGGAACCTCAATTTGCTTCCTACACAACTCAAAGGTCCTCTCTTGGAACCCCTAGAACCATGTCAACTTCAGTTCTTTTCTTGGAAGGTGGCTTTCTTAATTGCAATCACCTCCCTTGGATGCCTTTGGAAGATTCACGGTTTTGCAGCCTTAGAGCCATTTACTCAGGTTCACAAAGATAGGCAATTGTTGCACCAACCCCAAATTCCTACCCAAAGTTGTTTCTCGTTTCCACATGAAGCAGACCATTGAGCTGTCTGCCGGTCTAACTCTCAGAAGTTAGTCTAGTGGCTTAGTGAACTAATGCATTCACTGTAGGGGCCTGTGGTGAACCTCTTGGTCATAGGTACAAATCTCGGCGGGTCCACTTGGCCTTTCATCCTCCCAAGGTCGATAAAATGAGTACCACTGAGTTGGGTAACAATAAACATCTGTTATTCAGTACCAAGATATCTGTAGTGTTCAGTAGTTTCGTGCCTGGCTGTCCCAGCACCCGTAGATAGAACTTGCATGCCTTAATTGTTCTACGTTCCTTTTAGATTGTTAAGGTTCGGGAGTTGACAGTTGATTCCTGACTCCGTTACCCTCCTGTCTCCTGCCGTGTATCTCTTGAGAGCAAATAAATCTCAACTTTAAATCAACCATGTTTGAAGTACTTACTACATTTATGATGGCGACGATGCTCAAGAGATACTGAAGAACCCATGGAGCACCTCGTGTAGAAGGAGAAAGGAGCTGATACGGAAAAAGGAAAAGCGGCAGAAGTCAGAACTCAAGGGTGAAGGATCGCTTGTAATTATCACGTCGAAAATCACTTCCAAAGAGATAAGTGATTGCAGAGCGAAAAGAGCGGAGTTGTTAACAGAGTCTGTATGCGCTGAACTTGTGCTGAAGAAGCGTCAGTTACGCGATCGTCACAGCGTGGTTGGCAGGGCGAGCTAGAGCGTTCAGACACTATGTTTAAAGCGTGTCAGCCATTTTAAGATGGTTGGCAGAATCCTAAGCAACGTAAAAAAGTATTTTGAGATGATTGGCACATCTTTCATTTACTAACGAAGCAAGCAACAAAGCGACACGTTATTACGCAATATATTGTAACAGGAATATTTGCGTGGTTGGCAAGTCAGGATCGAGGTAACAAGCTGCGAGATACCTGCAATTTTAAAGCTGGTTGGCGAATATTGTGGGCAAGTTGGATTAAGACAGTGTTATTCAAACAGAGCCATTTCATGTTGGTTGGCAAATCGGCAATCATGGTTGGCAAAATGGCAATCGTGGTTGGCAAAACGGCAATCGTGGTTGGCAAAACGGCAATCGTGGTTGGCAAATCGGCAATCGTGGTTGGCAAATCGGCAATCGTGGTTGGCAAATCGGCAATCATGGTTGGTAAATCAGCCACGATTGTGGATGAAGAAAATTCTGATGTAGTTGGGGTGAAACTTAAGCATGAGCGAATTTTGCGGATCTCGCGTTCGCGAATTTTGCGGATTTGCGGATTCGCAATCCGCAAAATCCGCGAATTCCCGCGAATTTTTTTTTTTTTGTGTTCGCCCGTGTTTCTGCCAGTTCGCGAGGGTTTTGTACACTTTCGCAAATTGCGAACTTACCTGTCGGGTCGCAAGTTTCGGGAACTTGTTGTTTCTACGTGTCCAGCCTGTTTGGGACACTCTTCTTCATCACTGCCACTCTCTGTCACCACTGCCACTCTCTGACTACTCATGCCACCCTCTGGCCCACCCATGCCACCCTCTGTTTCATCACCACACCCTCTGGTTGTCCAGTGTACATTATTTTCGGCAAAGCAAAGCACACCTTCCCTGCCTCAAGTGACCTGAATTAATTTGGGGCTGATTAATGTGTCACAGAATATTTTTTTAGCTGGCACCTGCTTCCTTAGTGCGCCCTGATTAGTGATCTTTTGCACTTGCTAAGTGCTTTCATTGTTGCAAAATTAGTTACAACACCTGCCCTGCCCCAACTGACAATAATGAATTAGGGGCTGATTAATGGATTTTAACTTCCAGCCTGGCTCCTGCTTGTCTCCCTTAGCTGTAATTCAGGACCTTTGTGGCATATGTGTAACTATTCTGAGGTTCAGAGCAGGGTCACATAATAGTTTCAACTGGCAACTGAACTCTGGAGGGGCCCCTCAGGAAGCACTACAGGAAATGGCTACTAATGATGAGCCTGAACTTTTGAACCTGGTAAGTAGTTACTTTCAGTTTTGCTAAAATCGTATTCCTGCAATTTTGCACTTATTCGCGGGGCGCGAACTCACGCGAACTCACGCGAACAGTGCGAGCAGTGCGAGCAAAATCCGCTGCTCGCGGATTTGCGGATTTTGCGGGAGATTCGCAAATCTCGCGGATTGCGGATTTCCCGAAAATCCGCAAAATCCGCGAGCGGAACGGATTTTCCGCCCATGCCTAGTGAAACTGTTATGTTTTGACTGTACTGGCAATCAGTTAATATTGTGACTATTAATAACTAGTTACAGATGTGCAAAAAGATATACTTTTAGAATACAGTTTTCATTTTAAAAGTTATAATAACAGTTTCTCACAGGTTTAAAGTATGCAGTCTGTTTCTGCACCACCACCGTTTTTAGAAACACCTGGAAATCCGCTGATACAATGGAAAAAATGGTTTGACCCTTTTGAGACTTATCTGGGAGCGATAGGTGCATCTAGATACCACTCAGAAAGGAAGAAATACTTACTTTTACACTCTTTAGGGTTTGAGGGTAGGTCCATCTACAAACATTTACCTCCCTTGGTCAGAGACAATGCAGAAGAAGACATTGATGAGTATATGGAGACTGTAAGGAAACTGGAGTTGCGTTTCGATGTACAACCAAGTCTGGTTGTAATTCGACATACATTTTTCAAAAGAGAACAGTTGCCGGGAGTAGATGTTGAAACTTATGTATCTGCACTCAGACAATTTAGTGCAGAATGTCAATTTGAAGCGTTCAGGGAACAGCTGATCAGAGACCAGTACATTTGTAAATGCACAGATAAGTCTATCCAACAAAAGTTACTCTCAATGGGTAATCCTACTTTGGATGAAACTATTCGCACAGCTAAAAGTATCGAACTGTCTAAAATTTCAGTAAAGGAACTTGAAAAGAAATCTGAGGAGGCCGTTGCGGCAGTCAGGGCTAAAGAGAATAAAACCACACCAATGCAATGCACAGAAAGGAATGCACAGAAAGGAATATTTTCTTAAAACCAAATATTTGTTATAGATGTGGGAATATGTCTCACAATAAAGGGAACAAGTTCTGCCCTGCAAGGAATTCTACGTGCAGAATTTGCGGAAAATATGGACACTTTGCTAAAATTTGTCAAAGTTCAAAACAATCGTATTCTGGAATGCAAAATAAAAGTATTCAAGATGATCTAAAGGAAATGATTATGGTTGTACATGACGACAAAATTATTACTGGAGATTCATCAGAATGCATTGATCCTTATGTCGAATTAGGTGTGGGTAGTACAAGGCTTATGTTGCTAGTTGGTTCAGGTGCAAGGATAACTATGATTACACAAGAGTTATTTGAGGAAACCTGACCTGAAAGATTATTAGATCCCCCTGACAGGGCACCTGTTTCTTATGAGGGGCGGAAAATAGATTTAGCTGGGTATTTTGAGGACGTTTTACAGTTCAAAGGAAGAAGAATACTAGGGAAAATGTATGTTGCAATAAAAGGTCTAAACATTTTGGGGTGGTTCCACCAGGGTTTGTTTCAAATGGTTCTCAGGCCAGGTACAAAAGTGTAGTTGATTCTTCAGACTACACAGAGAAATTGAGTCATGCATTCCCTAAAGTTTTCGGAAAGGGCCTTGGAATGATCAAGGGTTTTATGCATGAAATAAGAGTAAAAGATGGGGCAATTCCTGTAAAACACAAGGTCAGGAGTGTACCTTTTAGTATTAGGGATAAATTGGAAAAAGAGCTAAATGAATTATGCACAAAGGGCATCATTGAGCCTATAGAGTCATCTCTGTGGCTATCTCCGCTTGTAGTGGCACGTAAAAGGAATGGTGACCTGCGTGTTTGTGTGGATTTGCGTAGTTTAAACAGAAACATCTGGATTGACTCATCCCTTACCTAAGATCACTGAACTGTTAGCACTTACCAAAGGGGCAAAGTGGTTTACTAAATTGGATTTGGCATCGGCATACCATCAGGTGGTGTTAGATCCCTCTTCAAGACATCTGACTGCATTTGTCTCCCCTTTTGGTACCTATCAATATTGCAGAATGCCGTTGGGCTTGCGTCGGCGGCTTTTCAGAGGTTGATGAGTCAAATGTTTAAACACATTCCTGGCATGGTCGTTTTCCAGGACGATGTTTTAATATTTGGTGAAACAAGAGAAAATCATGACAGTTCACTCAATCAGGGGTTTGAGATTATGCAGGACAAAGGGGTTGTACTCAAAAGTGAGAAATGTGTGGTCCTCAAGGAAAAAGTGGAATTTCTTCGTCATGTTGTTTCGCATGATGGTGTTGAACCCCGTCTGGGGTCGGTGAAGGATATCGTTGACGCAAATCCACCTTGTGATACAGCAGGATTGAAGTCTTTCATTGGACTTACTGAATTCTACTCTAGATTCACTAAAGACTATGCTTCAATGGTTCAGCCTTTGACTAACATGTTGAAGAAAAGCGTCCCTTTCAATTGGGACAAGAATTGTCAGGAAGTTTTTGATTGGATAAAATTGCAGTTGGTTAGTGACAGGATATTGAAACCGTTTGATCCGAACAAGAAATGCACTAGAACTGTGGATGCAAGTGGATTTGGACTGGGTGCGGTCCTCACTCAGGATAATGGGCACACAGACGATACTATAGGTTACGCTTCAAGAGTTCTGAGAGGAGCAGTGTAATTTCTCAGTCATCAAGAAAGAATTGTTGGCCTGTTGGTGGGCTATCAGTAAGTTTAATCCTTTTATTTGGGGGAAGTCATTTTGTTTTGAGGACAGATCATAGTCCATTAGTCTCTATATTGTCCGGAGAAAAAAATCAAAGAGCACACACCCAGAAGTGCCAGATTGTCTTCAAAATTGCTGCAATACAATTTTGAAGTTGCTTACTTACCTGGTCCAAGGAATGTACGAGCTGATTACCTTTCCCGTTTTCCGGTTTCAGTGAATGATTCTGTTCTTGATAAAGAAGATGATCAAGATGACTGTTTTGTGGCTGCACTTGATGTAGAAGGGATGTGTGCCGTGAGTGAATCTGAGTGGAGAAGAGAGGTGATGAAGGATGAGGTTCTCGTTCAAGTAATGAACTATGTCAAGAAAGGATGGCCAAAGGAAAAAAATGTGTCTTTTCAATTTCAAATTAAACGTGCACGTTACAACCAGAGGCTCTAGCAGAAAGGTCCCTTAACACTCTGGATATCAGGAGAATGCTTATTTACTACCATGATAGAACTAAGCCTTTAGAAAGCCTACTCAACTTTTTTGTACACTTCGCCAAACCACTTGTGCCATCTCTAGAGTTGCCATTGCCATGTGGATAGTTAAGTGCCTCCAAATTTGCTATGCTAGGACTATTTACACACTTCCCATGCCACCTAAAGCCCACTCTACATGCAAAAGGATACATGACCTTTTTTGCGTAACATCCCTTTATTGGATACCCACAGGGCTGCTACTTGGTCAAAGCTCTATACTTCATCAAGCATTATGGAGTTGATGTTCTTGCAATTCAAGAGACTTTGGTTGACCAAGCAACCTTAAGTACACATTTTCAAACATCTGCATCACCTGCTCGCTAGTCCCTTATTTGGCAAGGGACTGCTCTGTATTCTATAAAGAGCATGTGTATATACACACAGCACAACGTGCTACAAACTTAAAATGTTACTGGTCATGTCATGCTGTAGATTCACATCCCCCTTTCCTCTCCAAAAGCAAGCTATAATTACAGATATTTTCCAAGTCCTATAACTCCATTTACTATGCACACCACACTGTCTCTTTGACACTGCACTCCACTTACGCTACTCACTCACTGAGAGGAAAATAATGTAAGATGGAATCAGTATGGTGGTGGACAAAAGATGGAGTCACAGATCCAAAACTAAGAAGGAAGGGTCTGCCCTATATGTTTCAATTTAGAGGCTCATCAGGAGTCCTTCAATAATAACATGCACAACTTAGAGCTCACAGATCACAGACTGCACATTCAATTTTTCCACAACGCTTTAGAATAAATATATATTTTTTTTATTTTCATTTTTCAAACTATACATCCGATGAAAACAGTGTGCAAAAATCTCATCATTTAAAAATATATACACAATACAGTAACAAAATCACAATCTAAGAAGATATATAACCCCTAGGCACCCTCTCATCATTCATTCAAATAGACAGACTCATTCCACTCCACACAGACCTCATATTTGGTCCATTCATTCACATTTATACAATCCAATCAACTTTAACATCCTTCAAATACAGATACACTGATGTTGTTCTGCGATGTCCTCTCAGCAACTTGCTGGGGGAGATATGGTGTTATTCGCAGAACAGATGTTCACTATGCCAACGCGTGTTTCGGTGCCACGCCTGATCTACGGCGGCCCCTTCATCAGGGCATGTACACGAGGGGGGGGCACAACGGGGGCAACACAATTTTGCAGCCGTGGACACTATTCAGGCGGCGCAGGCTGAGTGCCCTTCACACTTCTTGTGATACCTTCGTGAATTTCGCCAAACGAAAAAAATATAGGCTCGGGGGAGACAATCTAAGGGTCCTTCTTGAGGAACCTTCCGTCTGCATGTATCTATTTTCTTACATGACCGATGACTAGTACCACATCAAGGTAAAAACTGTTCAATGCTGTTTCAAACTCCGACGTTTTAATTCTTTCCTGCGCTAATCGTCGCGCATACAGTCCAAAAAGACAGGCCAGACAGGAACGGCCTCCTCGTTCCGACTCGATACTCTTTAAACAGTCCTTTTCATATCAGATATTCCGTCTCCAGCTGTGGCGGACCGGGCGTTCGCAGCTGTCCCGTCAAGATGGAGTCACAACAGGTCTTGTCATGAAGAAAAACAAGTTGCGAACATCCGACCCTAGCACTAGATGGCGAAGTATGCAGAGATTATTATGAACACACACACACACACACACTTTACATTTCCTCTCATTTGACAATGGGCTTTGTGTATTCTGTGCTTTTAATGACATTGTTATGGACTCTTATCCTGATGACTCATTCCACAGAGTTAAAATAAGTCATCTGTGCCTACCAGTGTTAACATAAGGTCTAACTCCTAGTCCTAGATAACTATTTTAAATATTATACTTCCACAATTAATGTATTTGAAAATTAAGGTCGATTAACCCGTCTAACATCTATTTTGTTGCACTCCTCACGACTAAAGTAAAACAAGTCTTTTGCCAAAAATGTTTTTTCGATCATACCTCCAAAGGACATCTTGCATTGGTCACATTACCAGCAGTCTTTTTTACTGCAATCATTTCATATGAAACACTAAGGATGATGTGTGCCAGAATATCCAAAATATCACCATTATGCTCAACTGAAGTTGTTTGTATGAATGCATTAAGTTGGGGAAAGACCATGGGTACCACAGGTCAGACAACAGCCGGAAAACAGCTGTCGGAATGTCTAGAAGGGAAATGCAGGCTGCAAGATTCGTAGGTCGAGAGTGAAATACTATGCTCAGTTTGGAATTAGGAGGCACACAACCCAAATTGACTTTCCGACTTGCACCCTTTTCACCAACCTATAGGAACCCCGACCTTTCTCCTTTGGTGTGTGGAAAGACATTTCCCAATTTGAGATAATGCGAGTGTAGGAGGATAAGGTAATTGTATGACAAGGTCAAAATAAAGTCATCCAAAATGTATAAAATTGACTTTAGGCTCCAGGAGAGCAAGAAATGACAATGTTCAGGGTTTATGTCCTGGGTGATATATGTTGAAGCGAAGCAAGCAGCAATATGGTCACAAACAGAATCAGACTTCTACTTCAAATTAGAACATTGGATTGTTGAGAGCTCCATTGAAGGCAGTGGAGTGGCTCTGGGCTATAATGGCTGGTATAAGCCTTCTGCTCCAACATTCTAATGTTTGTTTTTCTCTTTCTCCCTTTTTAATTTCAAACATGTTACCATCAGAGGGTGGAATGTTCTAATAGCCTTATAGCCTTCTGCCTCAGGGTATACCTGTTGGTATGGGCTCACCCTCATTATAGGCCCGAACTGCACTCCGGCTCAGGGCCTTTGACAACCAGTATAGGCCTAGGCAGCAAGCTTTAGGACTATAGTATTAAGCATCACAGACGTCTGAACGACAGAATGTGTGAAAAATTATAATAGAAATGGGGGAGAGGGGGAGCGGGTTGGAGACGAAATCTACACCAGAATTCACACCTCAACAATAGGTCTATTCACTGAAGGATATGCATGTGTGTTATACAGTTTGATAAAAATTTAATTATACTCACCTGATAAACTAGTCGTACATTGGAAGATTTACAAGACACAATGTTACAGATATGTTGGGAATGTTTCTGGATAAAAATTAAAAATAATTGATATAGGTTTTAGTGGAGGGATTTGGATGGTCTCAGCTCAACTGTCCACCGATATCCGCTAGTAGTTAATAGGCACAACATAACTCCCAACTGCTATGCTAATGGTTGCAGCCCTCTGGGGCTCAGACAGGGAGGCCACAGTAGAAAAGGATATTCACCCTTACAAAGCCTTTGCTGCAAAAAGAAAAAAGCTTTGAGAGCGCGAAAAAACAAATCACAGTAATTTTGCAGCTCACTATGTTACTACTGTGGTCCCCGGTTTCCTGCAATGTGCGAAAAAAGAATTGCACAGAGGCATTCTTCAAATCCATACAGATTGCAAGAATATTTCTTAATGCGCTGTCACTCGTAGTTGCTAAGCATTAAAAAGGTTACCATGTAACCTTTACTTTCAGTAACCACTGGCACAGTATAAGCACCCCATGAGAGACAGCTTACACTTTGAAAATGACAGATCTGTACTTTACAGGGGGCGGAAATTAGTGCTATGGCTTGCAAGATGTATGCCCTGATGTCCTTTTTGCAAACTGCCTAATTTTTAGGATCGAGTCTTGCTTGCGAGACACTACTGTTTACTGAAAGGGCTCGGAGCATTGCTCACCATTCTTTGGCTTCAGTGTGACATATCCTTTGCTGGCTCCTAATTGAACAGGGCAGGCCAGGTGTCGCTTCATGTTTCTTCTCTGTCCCATGGAACAAGCAGAGATTGATTCCTCTTGATTAGTGTCCTTCTAATGCTCGCACTTTGATTGAGGTTCTCTTTTTATTATTATTACTTTTTCTTCCCATAAGAAAAAAGCGCTATGTTGAGGCAAGAGTTGGCTGCGTAAAAGAGCTTTTTCCTACTGCATCTTATTGCTTAAAGTTGTATGCGTAGTGCCAAGGTTATGGCTGTTCTTGAACTGGTGCACCAGCGGGACCCGATCAGCTGCCTAGGTCATACCGACCATATCGCCCTCGACAAACAGTCGGCAGGGTAGTAGCAGAGTATGATCGGATCCATGAGGCATAACTAGCTGAGAGTCAAAGTACTCCAAACAGAGGATTTGTAAGTAAACAATCCACTACACTCACAGCACATTTTAGGGTGTGTGCTGATACTATCACCACTGTGAACCCAGTTTTTGGGTCACACACACCTTTTTGGTCCTGAAGAAAGCCTTATGATCCAACCTAAAGCCTTATGATCCAACCTAAAGGCTGAAACTAGTAGACCTATATTTTAACTAGGATACTGAGGTACAATAAAAAACCTCAAGAGGATCCCAGGAATGTTTTTAAACCTTGTCCTAGGGCCCGGTCATTAAAACTTTTAGAGGGTTATACCTAGAGACAATTTTTAACACATCACTTCTCTTCCCTCAGCACTTCACTTTCCTTACACAAACAACCTGCTCCGCTGTAACTCCGGCGTTAAAGCACAGCTAGATTGCGCTAGGTAATCCAGCTGGGCCCCGATGATGAAGCATGCCAGCTACTAGGTAGGTGGGTGAGGGGTTTCCTAAAAACTACTTGGAGTTGTTTGCGCTCTTTTCTTTAAAGGTTTTTGTCAGAAACAGACTTGAAAACCAGAAGAAGGACTTGTCCAATTTTGTTTATGAATACATTTTCTAGGGAAGAGGACAAGTCATTTGTTTCCTTACTCTCTATTTCTTTCTATATGTTCTTGAATTCATAAAACATTTTTGTGACTACACTCTGAGGGGCAGTAACATGTGTCAGGGCATCCAGCACAGAGATAATATACACCGTTTGGATGCCACTGAATTTCGTTGGGCATAGAGACTGACGCCAGCAAAAGTTGACGTCAGTGCTTCCCAGCTTGGTGTGATCCTAGGCACCCCTCTCTAATAGAATACATTCCAATCCACGCCACTACAATATAATTCATTCCAATCCACGCCACTCAAATCTAATCCATTCCAATCCATGCCTCTCCAATCAAATTCACTCTAATCCAATTTAATCTACGCCAGTCCATTCTAACACAATCTAATGCAATTTAATATATGTTGTCCACTCTTATCCAATCTAATTCGCGCCACTCCACTCTAATCCTAACCTATCCAACCTAATTAAATCTAAATTCTGCCAATGGTATCCAATCTAGTCTATACCATTCCAATAAAATCTAATCTATGTCAATCTAGTCTACGGCAATCCAATCTAGTCTACGGCAATCCAATCCAAGCCAATCCAATCCAATCTACTCCACAACACTCCAGTCTACGCCACTAACTTTTAGCCATGTTAAACAGCACCGAAACTGCTATACAACATGGTTAAAACACAACAGCACTTGCACCTGTGAAACCCATTAGCTTTGCCAATGCTTGTTTGGCATTGCTATCCTTGTCCCAATATTTGTACTTTGTGAAAGCAGAGATAAAGGGCTGCTGTGTCATTCCAGAATATCTCTGTGTTCTGAAATCACAGGGATCCAAAAAATCAATCCTGACTCCCAAATGTGAAGGCCCAAACTTTGTATTCGAAGGACAATAGAAATAGAACCCACTCGATGCAAACACAGCACCAAAACTAAAAATTCCTCTTCCAGAAAAAATGAAAAAAATTAATTCTCACTAGTCCCTTCTCCTTCACTGATGGAGGGATAGGAGCGTTTTATATATGCAGAGTTGCACTCTACACCTGTCATCACCAAGCCCCAACTAACACCTAACCTAATGTGAAGCATTACAAGTAAATAGCATATGGATAGATTATACAAAGAACTGTATAATATGAGTCTAGGTTAAAAGGGCAGATGAAAGTTGCATGGTCAAGCCAGCCCTAAAAATCTATGGAGGTTATTGACTGCCCTCCTCTCATTTCTGCTATTGCAAGAGAACAAAAAACACATAAATGATCTAGTTATCTAAGACACTTTAATAGCAATCCAATGTCATGTGTGCAACCCTGTAAGTTCTGGCTTAGGCAGCTGGATAAATAACAAAATAATCACATCTGCGTGGATGGCAAGCACTATTTTTGTGGACACATGCAACGTCTGCTGGATCAAAACATGTACTGCTGGCTCCCAAATTATGGGCAGAGCCGAAGACAATTTCTAGCAATGTTCACATAATTGTCTGGTGACAGCTGTGCTCGCTAGCAAGACTATAAAAACTCCTTAATTAAATTAATTTGAATTCTTAACTCAAGCCTTAAAACTGCTCACCAGGAGGCTCTGTCCATTTGACTTTGTCTCACCCAGTCACTGCCAGCCACTGCATTCTCAGAAGAAACAAGAGGCATATTGAATACTAAACTAAAATCTCCACTTATATCATGATAATTAAATGTGCTGTGGATTTCTACTGTTTCATCATGACTAACAACCCTTATACACTTCAATCTCATCTGCAGTTTGTCTCCGTGAGACCACAGGCTCAGAATGAAGCCATACGGAGGAAAGATCGCAAGTCAGACTCAAACCACAATGCCCAAAAACCAAGTGGGTCACTCATGGAGTTAAGGCTCCTTACCTTATCCATTTCCAGCAAGTAGGCATCAATGTAGTCACGTGGATTCTCAGCATCAAGTGTTTGTCTGTGCTCCTGGGTGGCCTTGTCTATGAACTGGAAGATTTCACAAGAATTCTCCAAGATTTTCTGATGTGTCCCAGGAAAGTGTCTTAAAAAAGGGCATATATTTACCATCTGAAAGAACAAGACACAAGGCGAAAGGAGTACAATGATGTCCTAAACTTGCAGCTTTCTAAATCCTCATACACCCTCCTCAATATCTGTTGCCTGTCTGTGGGCTCTTCCAAACACAAGTCACTCTTAGGTGGCCTGTAGTAAAGAACCTTTCCTTATGGATAATCGACACTCTTCGATGCTGTATATTTTCACCCACTCTATCAAAGACTCCATTCTGGGGTAAAAAACCCCAGCTAACAGGCTGCAAAGGGGTACCTACTGTGCATATGATAGGAACAATTTCAACAGACATATTCCTTCATCTCTCTGACGTGGTGTTAGCCATCTTAGACCTACCTTTTTACAAACCTGTGTAATTTGGTGTATTAGTTTAAGTGGCTCACATAAAACAAAACAAGAATACAACTGGTGAAAGGGTGACATAATCCTGTGTCCCAGCTAAAATGGTGTTAAAGGGACACCTCAAGAGAACATCTCGCCTACTGCACATGACTGGAAATAGTTTGTTAAATTTTTATGTAATACTTGCTGTGAAATAAAGATACTTTGGTAGAAGCCTGTCTGTGGAAGAAACAAATCACTGTAGTTCTTGGCCATACCTGAGCAGCCAATCCACCAGCCAAGCGAACATTGTTGCTAACCAGATGAAGAAGGTATTGGAATTTGACATCGCTGTACTCAAACCGATTTCCAAAGACGAGTGAGCAAATTATGTTGGAGACAGCATTGGTTACTTTAAACTGAGGATCAAATGGCTGACCTGAGGACAAAGGATTGGAAAGCAGGGTTCAACTCTGTGAAGTTAAAGAGCCTCTATCCTACATAAAGGATTACTTTGAAGTTCACTCATACAGATAGTGCACCATGAAGAAGCACTTCAAGCCCAGGAATTGGTGTGTATGAGCCCCCCAACACCAGCACAAAGCACCTGATACCAGCAAAAAGACACTGAAACCAACAAGGAGACCACAGTAACCCTTAGAAACAGCAAATAACCCCAATATCACGGGCAAAAAGAGATATCACCATCAACAAAGAGAACCCACCACCATCTAAGAGCATCCAGCACCACTATATGACCCAGTACTACTACCGACAAAGAGACCCCACTACAGAAAATAGCTGTTGTTGTCAGCAATGAGCTCCTGTAATAAGTAATGTCCACCAACTACTTCACAAGCTAAGAGATTATGCTCCCAGTAGAGTGTCTAACCAAAACAATATACCTGCCCCTCAAAAAAACCTTCAGCAAAGCTTCCTCGACACCAGAAAAAACACATACCAAATCAGACAAGAACCCCTTTCACCACCGGTTGGCCCGATGGCCAGCAGAAAGACCCAGAAACTAGAAGTTAGGCCTAATCTCCTGCATATGTTGGGCCAATCACCATTTGATAGGCTGCAGAGGGCACTGGACACCAACAGAACGTTAAAGTCATTTACAGACGGCCCTTGGACCACTAAAACAGTACCTGAAAAAAGGCAAAATTCTCCAACCTTTTGGCTCTTGAAAGGCCCTGATCAGGAATGTTGATTCCTCAGCTATCCGTGCTTCTATGCTTTTCTTCCCCAAGCCGAAATTTCTTAGAGTCGTCAGAGCAAATCGCCGTTGTTGTTTCCAAGAAGGTCCATATGGGGCAGTCAGTATCCCTGAAATGAAAAAAACATAGTTTTCAGCATTCATAGGTTTTTAAATGAAATAATTTTGAATATTGTTCTTCTTCATTTTTTGTTTTAAAGTCGGTTTGTTTCATTGCCAGGGAAGGCTAGTACTTTAACAATATTTGTGTTGAATAGTAGTGCATTACATGGTGTGGTTGTGCAATCTCACAGTGTAATACACTTACCAACCTCTTTATATCTGAAGGTTTCGGTAGAAAACCTTCGGCTCAACCCTGGGTATCGGTTGCTCTGAGTAGCAAAGCTTACTCAAAGAACAGTGTAAACCATTTAAAAATCCCCAAAACAACTGAAGAAGAAACCAACAAGAAATCCAATACCAATTTATAAAAATAGACTGTATTTTTAGATATCACAATGAAAAAGACTCACCAGACGTTTCAGGAGATATAGAATTTACAAGGTACAGTAAATCAAAGCATTGCGCTCATCTTACACAAAGTAGGTTTCTCTTGTAAGCTTTAAAATAAAAAAAATTATTCCCAATATGTTGATCCCTAGTTTGAACATGTATATAAATATTTTCCAGTACAAAATGTTTGAGTACTGTTTTTAAGATTTATGGGCACCATAAGCAATATTGCAGGTGTCTTCAGCATCAGGCATTTTTATTTAAGTATATCTTGGCCATGTAAAAATTGTGTTTACTTGTACATCCAATTTCCTAAAAAGTAACCCTTTTTATCAACTGAAACTTAAGCTCATAATGATAGTCACAACATGGGTGTTTCATAGAGAGAAGCCCATATCTAAATAAAGAACAAAAGAATTGTGTTTGACGGATGCCTTTTTAAGAGATCAATTTGAGGGAGTTAGGTATTTATCCATGTGGCCACAGGCAGATTTTCCATGTTGCCTTGATGTCCTAATAAGATTTCATTTTGTTAATATGAATTTCAGATTGGTGAGGGTACAGAGGCATGTTTTTATGGTATTATAAACACAACAGTGAATAACAATGTAATTACTGTCAGATGTTTTATCTATTAAGTTCTCAAGAGACATAGTAAGTATTTTATATGACTGAGAAATGTCGATATGAAATGAACTTCATATCTAATGAAGACTGACATCTTCTGCTAGATAAAGAATTTCTGAAGTTGTCCCTGGTAATTGTAACCATTAATCACAGGCACCAGTTCGGACATAAAAAATGTGTTTTTAATGGTCAGAAACCATTAAGTATTTGTTTATAATAGTATGAACTGAATGAGCCATACTGTAAAAAAAGAAAGAAAATAGTTTATATGTTGGACTTCGATTACTTGGTTTTAAAAGCCAAATATTTTTAAAAAGATTACCAAAGTTAATATTTAGAAGTTGTGACTATATCAAAATCCTCTTATATTAGTGTGAAACATTACATGGTACTAGTAGTGTTGAGAGGTTCATTTAAGAGCGAACAGTAACATTTTGGAGACAATAATACTGTCCAGCCAGTTATAATCTCTGAATGGTTGGCCCATATTGTACTGGTGTATAAAACAAATGGCCAAATTGTGTGCTGATGTTCTCAATCTAAATTTAAACAAATGCTTGAAGAACATCCTCTGTCCTCTCTCTAAATTTACTAATTTGGAAAATCACATACTGGCGCAGTTGTCTGATAAGGATGAACATAATAGGTTTATTCCAAAACAAAATTCAGCATTGCTGTGGAGTATTTAGACCATCTGATATTAAAAAAAAGAGCATCAAGCCAGAAATGAAATTAGCAGAGCAACAGAAAAACTATCCAGACTGGGAAATATGGGACAGTTCCAGCAACTCGTGTGTGGGCTGGATCTTATGAATAATCGAACCACTTCCCAGAATCAACTAGAACATTAAAGGAATTTAGGATGAAAGGGCTGGAATTTGTTTAGATGGACAGCTGTGATAGCTTTTGAAAGAAGAGTTTACCTGGAGTTTTATTGTTGATGCTGTATCACACAAGGAGATAGGACTATATTCTTAACCAATGGGCAAGTCTATAGTTTAGGCAGGCAGCACTTTACCATAAAAAGATAGTGAAAAACTGGCTCCTTCTTAGTGACTGAATAACTTGCCTCCCTCGGTATACCAAAGGTAAAGGAAACCGCAAATTTTAAAACCAAACAACGATGACAGATACTTATTTAGATAGTGTATAAAGTGCAGTGATAATTCACATGCACTACATATTTATTTGCACAAACACATTTTGTAAGAAACATTAGAGAACCACGCACTACGCTAATAAGTGAGTGTACAAGGGATCCTTTCGGTCCTGAAGAAGAAGCCAGGGAAGGGCTTTGAAACATGTTGACTGACATAGGAGGCACAGCTCATTGAGGCAATATACCTCCTTCCCCATATTTTTGAAAATACCAGCTCAAATGTATATTAAAGTTTTTTTGACCAAAGAGCCAGAAGTTTTTTTAACTTCACCTTTCCATTCACTCCTGACCCTTCCACTCACACTCACACAACACATGTTTGTTGTCTCACAACTGTGCTCCTGCATAACCGTAGGTCATAGCACGCCCAGTCCCCTAGAGGGGTGGAAAGATCATGACACCAAGGGCCCTTTTGGTTTGTGAGGCGTATTTAAACAAACTGTATGTTTTCCCCACCATTGTACGAAGCATACTTAATCTGGGAGGACATGGCTTTTGAATCTATCTGAGGGTGGATCTTTTTGTTTAGTATCTATAGACTGAAGGAGGGCGTATCCACCTCCACTGCTCTTATCGAGAAGTACCTCTTTGCTCCCCCCTTAGTTTTTGTTGGTTCATTGTGGCATGTCATCAATGAAAAGGCTGACCAGGATTGATATTTAGTGGCCTGAGATAGACATAAAGACTGCATTTTATGTATGTTTCATGATAGTATAAAGGCTGACCAGGATTGATATTTAGTGGCCCGTGATGGACATAAAGACTGCATTTTATGTATGTTTCATGATAGAATACAAGTGCTTAAAGAATAGTTTTTGTTGCCTTCAGACTTCCCCCTTGGATTAAAACAAAAGGTGAAGTTGGAGAGTGCAGAATCATAGAGTTTGGGTAGAGAGGGGTATCCAAACAGATTTTGGTAGTGACTAAATCACAGAATAGCATCAAACGAAATTTGTAAGAGTGATACAAATTTCAGGTTTCATCACATTTGGATTACTATTTCTATGCAACAATATTGTCCAAAGTGGTGGTAGTGAGCAGCAATTCTCTGTTTTTATCAGTTGAAATGGGCACGTTTCGCAGTAAAGGGTGGAATCAAGTATCACAATGACCTTGTATCATACCATAGCCGATGAAGGAGTTAGATGATTTAACTGTGTTGTAAAATTATGTATAAAATATTCTTCTAGATTGTAAGGAAGAAGGTGATGTTGTGGAATTATTGCACAAAAGACCCGTTTATCTGTGGAAGAGACTGCTTTGTTATATAGCTTGGTAGGATAGTATGTTATAAAGTGTGCCCACCCTCCACCCTGGACAGAAAGATGTGGAACAAGACTGGTGCAAGTGATGACTTAGCAAGTAGACAGAATGTTGAACAAGCATTTACAATGCAATGGTTTCGCCTTTTGAAAAGTTTGAGCTATTGGCACTGTAAATGACAAAATTTGTATTTAGGTGTGGGTCTTCAAAACAGATAAATAAATGGCATTGTCATTTACAATGCCAATAGTTTAATCTCTGGCAAATGCCACACAAAAACACACATACAGACACACACAGACCCACACACACCAACAGAGCCCCCCCCCCACACACACACACACAGAGCCACACACAAACACACAGACCCACACACACAGACCCACACACAGAGAGAGCCACACACGGAGCCACACACAGAGAGAGCCACACACGGAGCCACACGCAGAGCCACACACAGAGCCACACACACACCCAGAGCCACACACGCACACACACACACACCCACCCAGAGCCACACACACACACCCAGAGCCACACACACCCACCCAGAGCCACACACACCCACCCAGAGCCACACACACCCACTCAGAGCCACACACACCCACCCAGAGCCACACACACCCACCCAGAGCCACACACACCCAGGAGAGCAAGCACAGCGAGGGGGCAGGGAAGCAAGCACAGCGAGGGGGCAGGTAAGCAAGCACAGCGAGGGGGCAGGTAAGCAAGCACAGCGAGGGGGCAGGTAAGCAAGCACAGCGAGGGGGCAGGGGAGCAAGCACAGCCAGGGGGCAGGGAAGCAAGCACAGCCCGGGGGCAGGGAAGCAAGCACAGCCAGGGGGGCAGGGAAGCAAGCACAGCCAGGGGGCAGGGAAGCAAGCACAGCCAGGGGGCAGGGAAGCAAGCACAGCCAGGGGGCAGGGAAGCAAGCACAGCCAGGGGGCAGGGAAGCAAGCACAGCAAGGGGAATGGGAAGCAAGCACGGGCAGGGAAACAAGCACAGCCAGGGGTCAGGGAAGCAAGCACAGCCAGGGGGCAGCGAAGCAAGCACAGCCAGGGGGCAGCGAAGCAAGCACAGCCAGGGGGCAGGGAAGCAATCACATCCAGGGGGCAGGGAAACAATCTTTTGGAGAGGCTAGATATTAAATTATAAATTACGCTATAGTTTGCTGTGTACAGTGCGCTCATTTATTCTTGGGAAGATACAACAGTGTTGTCAATATCCCCAATCCCCCTTTTAAGATGAGTGCTGTTAACCTGGTCCCTAAAAGGTGCCCACAACCTCTCCTTGTGGTGGACCCAAATGGCAGCTTTGCTTTCGGTTATCACCATCACCCACTGTAGAGAACCCTACATCTCCACTCGTGTTTGAGCCCCCCCCTGAGGGGGCACTGTGAAGGGAATCTAGCGAAGTGCGATGAGTCAATTGAGCGGGAAGAGCGGACCAGTCAGGTGCCGTGGTGCTCAGTGTCCAGGCTGCAGTATCTCTCTGCTCCGTTCCCGCGTGCACCCCCTCCCCCCTCCTTCACTTGTCTCCTCCAGCAGAGCTCGGGCTCTCACAGGCGCTGAGGCTGCAGTCTCTCACAGGTGCCTCTTCGTCCTATGGTGGCCGCTCCTCCCAGAGACTACCGGAAGCTGCCCCTCCTCTACCTGCAGCTAAGCGCCCCGGACCACGGGCCTCTCTGCTGAGAGCTCCTGCAGAAGGTGGCCGAGCCGGACTGCCTCTCAGAGGCACCTCCGAGACAGGTAACCCTGCCTTCATATTTGAGGCTCAGAAACTTGCTGGGTAGTTTATTTGACTTTATTCCCCCTCCCAAAACGCACTGTATACTATGCTGTGCTATTTCGGAATTGCCCTTGAAATAGGCATGTTGTATAAAGATCTTTATGGCAAGGGCACTAGACCATTGAGGGCTTTTATGTGCTTGGAACCTGTGACAGGAGGGTTAAATGCATATGTCAGGTGCAGGCACAATGACCGTTTCAGCTACCTTCCTGTGTCGGGAACCGTTAACCTGAGTGTTACACACACATACATTCATACATCTCAGTAGTAGGCACTCCGACCCTATGTGCTATTTTCTAGTGTTTGGAACTTGTGGCCCGAGGGTTGCACATACATCTGGTCAATACTTCAGCTGTGTTGCTGTTATTGAGCGCGTGACCGAGAGCTAGACACATACCTCAGCAGTAGGCACGTGCACCCCCTGAGCTATCGTGCTGGGGGAAGGCCAGGGGCCCATAATGGACGACATCGACAACCGAAGCCCTACAACTCAACAGTCTCTCATTTGGAGTGCCGAATCCTGGATCTCACTCGGATGTTCCCTGCTCATAAGTGACAACCTTTCAGTTTTGACTGTCGGGTGTTCTCAAGTAGAGGTCAGACTGGGTCAGCATCTTCTTTATGCCCAAGAATACGTCAGCATGGATCTGGGGTTCCACAACTCGAGAATAACGTGGACGCAGAGAGTGATAGGGGAGGTGATCTGGTCTAAGAGCGAAAGTTACCCGCTTTAGGTCTGCTCCAATCTCAGCTCCGCACTTGGGCTAAAACGACGCGATTTATTCGTGGCGAATCCCTTAAACTCCATATGTTTAAATCTTTAAAATGTGATGAATCTCCGCATATTAACAGTGCTTGTCTAATTCAAATGAGACGATGAACACGACCTGGTATGCCCTCAGAACGGCTCCTTAATATTACAGGCAGACATTGTGGCAGAGGCGTCACCATATGGCCATCTTCAGCTTGCAGTGTTTACGGCATCGGGACCGGCTGCGGCTCGGGAGGCGGGGATCTGCTGTGGGAGGGGAGAGGGAGGCGGGGAGAGTGGAGGAGCAGATACTGATCGGAAAACTCATTTAACACAAATATTTTTCTGTTTGCTAATTGCTTTGCTAATAATTGCTGCTTTGCTAATTGTAAATCCATTAAAAAAGATTAGCACAAGAGCAGCAGCCGGGAGCCCGGCCGGAGACGAGGGAGGCGGGGATCTGCTGTGGGAGGGGAGGCGGGGAGAGCGGAGGAGCGGAGGCCGTGTTAGATAAATAAAACGAGGCTTGAAACGCATGAGGGTAAGCTACCGATTAAGGCAGGGTAAAATATGGGGCGGGAACGGGCACAGGACGGGGGGGGGTGGTTGGCAACGGCGCACGGACAGCGGGGGTGGGGGGGGCGGAACGGCACAGACGACATGAGACGCAGCAAGCACTTACCAGAGGAAGACTTCTTCCGGCGGCGGTCGGCCTCGGAATGACAAAAGCAAACACGGACGACAAAAAAAAAGAAACCCCGCCCACCGCCCGATGACTACACAGAGGGATCGCCCATGGAACAAATCTCGGGAACGCCCCCGAATCTGGTCCGTGAATGACAGATCTCTGTTCCAATGGCTAGCCTCCATTTATGGAGCTAGCCAATGGAACAGAGGGCCGTATTCAAGTGTCCTTACTGAAATCTAGAGATTTCTCCTGGGGGCGGAGCTAACGCTCCGTGCCCCAGGCGAAACCTAAAAAGGGGCGATAACAAACCAGGTGTGAGGGATAGTATGTTTTTGTTGTGTGTGCGTGTAGGCATGTTAAAAGAAAGCCAAAAAGAATGAGCCTCGTTTTTTTTACCCAAACATTTATTCAGGCCCCCCTCACACATTTGCATTACTGTGTTAAGGTTTTATATAGAATACCTACAAAATAGAGAAGGAACGTTTTCCCTTATCCATACCTACAACACTCTTAAAGGTCAACATGAGGATTCATGTCACTCAAGGAAGAATGAATGATCCATTCAAACCAACCCCATCCAGGAATCAAGCTTTTGAGAGCAACAATGTTGAGTAGATGAAACACACTAGACGAACATCAGTTCCTCATCCCAGATCATCGAGCAAGTGAGACCACATGAGCAGCCAAACCATGAAGTCGTGCCTGCCTCCCCCATAAAAAGATGCTAAGGTACCAAAGGAAGTAAAAAAGCTGTTCATATGTAGGAAAGATGGAAAATACTGATGTAAGCAAAGAATTGACTGAGTCAAAGGCAAAAAAAGGGATGCCTAAAACCCAGAGAATGGATGAGAAGTTCCTTTACCAACCTTCAAGCTGTTGACTAGAATGCAGGAGAAATCTGGCTAAGACCGTCGGTTCTTGAGGAGTCGGAAAACGGAAGCAGGATGTGATGAACCAGACATCAAAAGGGGGGAGGGAATAGACAATGGCTGAACTCCAAATAGAAACCCTTCAGAGAAAACCCACTACAGGGGTCCATAAAGCATGGACATAAGAGTCTGAAAGGCCAAATGCATGGTGCCAGAAGCTGTGGGCCAAAGGCCACTCAACCACCTCCCGCTACTCCTTTAAAGAAACAATGGAAACCCGTCCCATCCTTAAGATTAGAAGCCCCGTCAGCCACGTAGGAATCACAAGGGCATTCCTGAACATAGAAGTATTCCTAAAAGGCCAAACAAATGCACAGAGTAAAACCACCAAAGCATGCAAATTGTAAAGTGCATTAACATCACTCAGGGATGTACAGAAACTCTATAGATTGTGGAGGTATATTATTATATACACAGGCATCTTTCACACTGACTTCAAAAGGTATTATATGAAACCTACTGACCAGAGAAATCAAAAAGGAGATGTCTGAAACCCATTATGATCAAATAGAGTCCAATGCCCCTCTTGCCTTTAACGAATATCTGGAACGCAGACAGTTGCAAGAAAGTAATAAATACTTAGAGATCATGATTCATTCTACCAAAATGGGTCATGGGGAACAATCATACTGCCCTTAGAAAGGAGGTTGACTGACCTATGTACATCCTGAGTGGAACTTGCAAATAACAGGGACCCCCTGGTAATGGATCAGATTCCTGGGTCAGGGTAAAACAAATTGTGCAGGTAACAAGCCCAGGCAAGGCGAAGAGAGCGGCAATGTGTGCAACCAAGAAAAGCAATTATGCACTTAAAATTGCAAAATAAGTCAGATTTATTAAATTTCATAAAATTATGATATAAAAATTCATGATGTATTTATTTATTGGATAAAAAAAATTGGGAAATGTCTCTATACATAGAAATAAAACAATATGATCAACATAATTCATAGAATACAAATCAATATAAAGAGGAGATGGTTTTCTTCGACGCGTTTCGACACAGGAGTGTCTTCATCAGGAAAGTACGATCTACGATAATGAATCTAGAAATTAAGTGAACAATATTTATAAAAACTGATACGATAAAATAAAAAGTGCATATAAAGCATACTGCTCATTGCAACAAACATTGTCTAATACATGGTAGCAGAGATAAAAACATGGTAGTAGAGATAAAAACATGAGAGGAACTAAATGGTTTCCATCCCAAAGGGTCATCTTCAGAGATGCGGACTCCTGCAGATTACCATATCTGTTATTACTCTTGTTACCACTCTAAGCTCCAAGATGGCTCAGGCAGGACACCATGGAAAATCGAGAATCTGGGTAGGAAAATGAACAAATCCTACTACTGCAGGGGCTCCCTCAAGATCCAGGAGTGCACTTCCAAGCTTGCAAATTCAGCAGTGGAGCTTAAAGAGGGTCCTGCTAGCAACTGATATCCGCGGATATAGGTTGAGAGAATATTGACCTGAACACGTGTTGGAGAGGAAAATCATGTTTACCATTAAGGACAAGAGAAACCGAACATGACACTTTGAGAGAAAAATGTATAAAAGTGCATCAAATACTCGTTCTAGAAAAGATGACGAAAACAAAAAATTGTAGTTTCTGCATTGCAAAAGTTTGCAGAAAAAGAGTTATATAAATGATATCATTCGTATAAGTAAAATAAGTTGTGATATACTAAAGAAAAATAACTATATTAATGTTAGAAAAACGTGCATATGATGAACTCCTACATTATAAATGCTTACCTCTAATTGTTTCTGAACATCATTTATATAAAAGAATACATTTATGAAATGTATAAAATAGTACGATTAATGCGGAATTTTACTAAAATCTACTTCTTTGAGTGTGTAAGCTTGTGCACCAAGAAATACAAAAGAAAAGTAGGTGCTACACATTTCTATTTGATGATGCTTCCGTGAAACTTATAGAGAATGTACTTCACCTATATAACAAACATATTTGTTTGAAACAACATTAAAAATGTATGATTTGAAATGTATTTACATGCTGGCACATACAAAAAGTTATAAGTACCCTATATTCACACATATTATTTCTAATTCTACTAAATGTTCCAAAGTGCATCAGAAGTTATACAAACACCCTGACATCTTTATGTTCTGTTATGAATGTTTGGTTATAATTCTGTATACTGCGTTATATTGGCCTAAATTAATATAGGACTGAATACATTCAAGGTTTTCTGCCTTGCTAAGCTTTGAGAAATTTCTTCAGTATAACAATTTATGTGCAACAGTGTATTTCCCTACTGAGTTCACATTTATTGAGCGAAAGATTGTGCTGCAATTATGTTACCATTCCAGGACATCTGCTTGGGAAACTGTCCTCTTGAACTTTCTCCTATGTTCTAGCTAAAGGAGCATTGTTCTAACATTTCTCATAATGGATGGCTTAAGGACTGTGTAATTGTCCCACTTATTTCTCTGCATTTTGTGTTTTCTTTATGTCGCCTGACACACACTCCATACGAACTAACCAATGGACTGAGTGGTCTGACCAGGTGAGGGGACTCCAGGAGGGGTCACCCCTGGAAACGCTAAAAATATAATATTGTATGAACCAACATAT
The DNA here is from genome assembly GCF_964263255.1 of Lissotriton vulgaris. Taxonomy (NCBI): domain Eukaryota; kingdom Metazoa; phylum Chordata; class Amphibia; order Caudata; family Salamandridae; genus Lissotriton; species Lissotriton vulgaris. The sequence goes on along the minus strand of NC_141700.1, from coordinate 135,415,393 downwards.
AGCTCTCTCTCATTTTTATTAACATGGTGATGGACGATTTGTTGTACTACCCTGCGTGCTGATTACGAACCAGTAAAGGAGATTTGCAGAATGTACCTGGCAAATTAACTTGCCTGATGTGGACTCATCTGGCTTCTTTCTCGAACTGACGCATATGTTATATGCGCTTGTGGTCCCTTCCTTCGGGGACTACTTGAACAATTGTTCCTTTCCTGAACTCGAGGTTGTGGTACTTATTTTTTACCTTTCTTTATCTTATTACCCGATGCAATCTATTGATGCACTTATTTTGATAAAATGTGATCAACTAAATTTACTACTTTGATTGAGCTGTCATGATTTACCCTTATACAAGTGAGTGTGCATTTCCAATTTGGGTTTACTAATGACTAGGGGAGAGCCTATTCGAGAGATCTGAGATAATCAAATTCTTATGTTGTTATTCTGCATAACTTTAGTTGAACTTTTGGTATGTATGATTTTGGCTCGCCTACATTTCTTCAGGAGATTTGGGCTTGCAGTGATAATTATTTACCTTTATAATATTGTCTTGAGAGTAAACGACATGATTTTGATAACAACTTTATAATTCAGTTGTCCAGTTCCTGGTCCTCATTGGATGACTGTTGGAAACATTTATATCCAACCCTTCTCGGCACCCAGCAAGGTCCATCGGAGGACCAAAAGAGTGGTAAATTCATCCTTGAAATTCCTGTCCGTTAAGTATTGGGGTCCAGTAAATATGACAGCACATGTGAAACAAGCATTTACAATGCAACAGTTTCGCCTTTGGAAAAGTTTGAGCTATGAGCATTGTGAATGACAAACTTTTTATTTATGTGTTGGTTTTGAAAACAGATAAATAAATGGCATTGTCATTTACAATGGCAATAGCTTAATCTCTCGCAAATGCGATTTGTATTGCAACTATTTCAGTTATCATTTTGCAATACGATGAAAACTGGCTTGTGCATTTACTCCTGCAGAAGAGTATCAAGAGGAGAGTCAGCAGGCGTCCCTGTAGGACTGTGCAATACAATACATGCTCCCTTCCCAACTCACTTGGTCTCGAACGCCCAGTCATACACTGCACCACCATACATTGGGACACAAATCTGGACATACATTAAAACGAAAAACCGCCTGTTTGTCTATAGTTGATTGTACTCGGTGGCCTTGAGAGAGGAGGCAGAACTGTGGTGAAACTGCTGGGTTTGTGTGTACGAGGTAGGAGAGGAGTCGTATTTGTGACAGAACTTCTGGGTGTGTTTCGACATGCTGCTGGCAGGGGTCACTCTAGGCAAAGCACACACCCCCAAATATTTCAGCCTATACTTTTATATTTTGAATTTGGACGAATTGCCTCTAGCTGTGACGTTTCTAGTGTGATACAAAACGGAATGATGACGTTGTGGCACAATGCACCGAGCCAGTAACAAGTACAGTATTTTCTAAAAAAAAATCCGAAAAATATTGTAAGGAGTTCGTAAAATGCTTTCAAGATAATATATGCAGCTTTTGCAAGTTGCTTACTGAGTGGCGTGTGCCTTATGCAAATCTAAAACGAAACGATTTCTCAAAATGCCAGTCGCATATTACTCTGCTTTCGTGGCATCAAGCCAATTACACCTGCGGATATTGCACTTAAGCACCAGTTCCGTGGAGATGGCTGTATAATTAGAAACAGAAATCACTTTGAAATTTCGGGCATTTCGAGAGAGTTTATTTAATCAATGGGAACATTATGGGCGAGATGGCCAGCCACCGGCACACATATTGTAATTTATGAAACGTACAAAACTGTTTCTCAGTAATATTACACAGGGTGTAAAACCTGGACATGGCTTCTACTTTCTTTTCAATAGGATTTAGAAATCCCTTACCAAAAAGCAGTACTTCATTAACATAATGTAGGCCGTTTCCAAAATGTAGTTCAATTTTCAACTTTGATGGAATGCATGGCCTTTGACAGGGCAGTGTGGCACAATGATTTGGAGATCTCCGCGAGAATTACATTTACAATTTTACTGCCAGGATTTTGTGGGAAGCAATTTAGAATTTTAATACAAATAATAAAAATGTATGAAGTGAGGATTATACTTGAACCGTGACTGGAATGAGACCAATCATTTAATGTTATTGCCTTTCTATTACAGGCCTTTTTTCTCGTGCATGTAATCCTTCCTACCTACATGGATTTATTTTCAGCTGTTTGCTTTTGGGTGCAATTGTTCTTTTGCTGTTGCTTGCGCCAACATCAGCAAAACAAGCAGCCATTTTGAGCATGGCTCAGTGGCAGGCTGCCACTCTCAGCTTAATTTATGTGTAAGGTCAGGCAACTTGCAGAGGACAGGTTCCCTGCAGTATGAATGAATAATACTATATTGACTCCAATGCGAAAATCTCACTGATGGAGTCCTCGTGCTATAGTTAACCGGAAGTAAACGATAGAGCACAAGTGTGTTCTACACGTGATTGATAAGCATCCGTGGTAACATAGCAATAATCCACTCTGGTACCAGGGTAAAAAAAAATTCATGGTCTCATTAACAGCCTCTCTATCCCTTTTCTCTCTGTACCTCACTCTCCAATCTCGTTGTTTCATTTATTTGTCTCCCAGTGTTTTCTCTCTTATTCCCTCTGTCTGTGACTGTTTCTCCATGAAATGGTCGTGGAACTGTCAAGTGACACTTCCATGGCCCTAATAGACGTCCGGCGGCACTGGCCAGTTTTGAAACCTTTCGGTTCCTCCAGAGACCACTCATTCGTTGTTTACATTGCGTGGCATCCACCACAGTTCTGCTCACTGAAGGACAATCTCACTCGCCTTCTCGTGCCCCTTCCTCTCCCTTCCTCTGCTCGCCGTTTCCTCCCCCACCCCCTTTTAGCACTGCACGCTTCCTGGTAAAAATCACCAAGGTCAATATTAACAAATTACTTCCAGCACATGTGAGAATCGTTATCGAACCAATGGTTTAGGTAGTGGTGAGTAGTACATTTTCTTTTTACGTATATAGGGTTTGAAGGGGGCAGCAGGGATGAAGATTATCAGCGACCTTTACGTGCCTGGTTTCCTCTCGATAAGGTTCTGTGCACCATTCCATCTCTGGAATGCGAGTCACCGGAGAGCCCAGACAGGGGGAGCGGACGCGGTCCCTACAGTGTAATAAAAAGCGTGCCTTTGTCTTGCGCCAGATTACATTCACGGGGCCTACGAACGTTATTAAAAGATCACAGATTGCGCCGAGGGAGTTAAAGGTCACCTCTCCTAGGCTCACTTGTCTAAACGCACATCTACCTCACAGACAGCCGACACTTTGTCCTTCTCTTATCTCGTAGTTTCACTCCTGAAATTCAGAAGATGGGGGATTTCGATGTTCAACAAGCCTCATAAATGAGTGCATTTACAACAAGCCCCTTCGTTGCCGGGGTGTTTTGAAAGCATCTACTACACGGGGTAACTCTCAGAGCTGGCGCCAATCCCAGCTCAGCTTGGTGCTGACGTCAACGGAGTCTGGGCCCGGTGAAGGCAAAACAAAGTGCTCTTGCGGCTCCCCGGCTGGCGGCGGTGATCGGGGGCACACAGCGCACGTTCAAAGTGATATGCGCGACTAAAGATCTGCATTTCAAAGCCACTCTATAACACGGCCCCGGAAGTCTCCCTCGCATGTCACTGCTGTACAAACCATAAGGAGCTCGCTTCTCCTTATTTTCATGATGACAAAAAAAAAAACAAGAAACAACGGCACAAACAGGGGGGCAGAGGCTTACCTCATGGCCTCGGTAGACGCTGCTCGGAAAGCACAGCGTCCTGTAGGGATTCGGGGGCGTGCTCTCCCCTTCCCATTGGCTGGAAGGTAAAATTCCAGCCAATGGGAAGAGGAGAGGGCGGGACTTAAAAAAAGACCCAGAAACGCCCCCGAATCGCGTCAAGGCGGGCCCTGAACTGAGTGACGCTCCTCTCCTCCAATGGCTGGCCAGCATTTACGAGGCCAGCCAATGAGGAAGAGGGGCGTTTTCAGGCCCCCATACTACACACATAAGATTTCGGCTCCGCCCACTGCTTACGCAGTGGGACTGTAGCCGAAACCTAAAAAGGAGTAAAAGTCTAAACTGTTAAAGTTAGGATCAACATTGTCTATCAACTTTGCAAGACAGAAAAAACAAAGCGTGGTGCTCCTGATCCTTTTGCATGGCAGACAAGAAGTGATGGAGCTATAACTACATATTAGGGGGATGTGCTTTTTTTCCCCAATTTTAAAAGGGCTAGACTTGGGAAATCCTGTCTATGGTAAGAAGGGATACCTGTTTGTAAGGACAGGGACGAGGAAGTTATACTAGGAGGTAATGCAAGCACAAAATTGAGGAGTCAAAATCACTTACATTTTGCATAAAATCATTGTAGATTAAATAAGATCAGTGGAACATTCTTATATGAAGAAACTATTAGGAGCTATTTTGGTTGAGGCGAAAATTTACATAGATTAGGAGTATGATATCCTACGTGAAACGAACCAGTGAACAATTCCATTCGGATGATCGAGGGGTATGTGGTAGTAATTATGCTATTTTCCCTCTTACCCAGATGACAACATACAAGAGAAAAGAAATGTGTTTCATCATAAATAATTTTAAAACACCGTTCAAAGCATATGGGAGGAAAATCTACAAATGAGTGCTCTGCAATGATACTTATAACATAGCCACAATAAAATGGGTTCCAGAGTAGTGTAAGATATAAAGTAGCCTGATTTATTTTGATACAAGGTGCAAATACAAAGTTACGTTTCTGATCCGAGTACTGGCCTGGAAGTTTGCACTTGATTGTCCTTAAAGCCAACATTATCACTAGTTCAATGTCTTCTCCAGCATGGGCTTTTTTTCTTATAAGGATGTCAAGATAAATGACAACTGTACATCTGGTTTAAGAATAATTATCCAAACAAAATGGGGTCCTCGTTGAAAAAAATCCTAATTATATTTTCTGAAGCAAACCAGATTTCAAAGTTAGGTGTCTGGAATCGGGAAATTAAGAAGAAACTGAAGTTGTTTTATTTCAAGGTGGACTTAAAATTGGACTTGCCATAATGTTGAGAGAAAAATGTATTCAGCTTGGATTACACGTGTCATTCTCGCGCCAAATTTTAGACAACAAGCTTACCATGTCTGAACACATAAAAAAAACTGTGGGAAGCAGTTATGGCCAGATGCGTAGCCTGAGGAAGATCTTTAAATGGATCCCACTCTCAGCACGCATGCCCCTAGTCCAGGGACTCATTGTTAACAGGATGGACTATGGGAATGCCCTTTTCTCAGCCATCAACCTAACACTACTGAACGGATTGCAGGTCCTCCAAAACACAGCTGCTAGGCTGGTACTAGATCTATCTCCTCGCACCCCCTCAGCAGCCTGCCTTAGATCACTACACTGGCTCCCCGTACAAAAGCGTATAAAGTTCAAGCTCTGCTGCCTAGTCCATAAGGCAGTAAATGGACATGGACCTGCTTATCTTGAACAGAAACTCAAAGCTCACGTCCCAAGCAGGACACTACGCTCCTCCAGTAAAGCCTTTCTCTCCGTTCCCAGAGTCCGAACAGTTAGAAACGGAGATAGAGCTTTCAGCAAAACCGCCCCAGAAGTATGGAACTCCCTCCCCATCCAACTGAGAGCAGAGCCAGATCATATGAAATCCCGAAAACAACTAAAAACCTGGCTCTTTTAATTTTTAGCTACTGAGCCCCCCGACCTCCTGAATCTGTTGGTTTAAGGATCCTTGTCAGCTGCCAGCGCTGTGAGACCTTCGGGTGATTTACGCGCTATACAAATGAAATAAAATGGAAATGGAAATTTAACCCAGGATTACTACGATACCAGATAGGCAACAAAACAACCAAGATAGTATATTAATAAAACTGCTAATCAATGATTCTTTTTACATTGAATGCTGAACACCAGTAGTGCTTGACAGCCCAAGTCACAAAATCACAGATTAAAACCCCAGAGCACTACCCAGGAATTTTAGATGATCAGTTATGTGATGGACTTTGACAGCACAATGAAGGACAAGGAAGCTTACGCTAATTTTCATCCATTAACATCTCATGCTAGTGATGTTTAAGCCGCAGAACAGTAGATTTAACTGTACATTTTCATATGCTGAGAGTTTTACAAAGCAATCATCCATTTTCTTTGTGCATTGAGAGGCCAAGTAGAACATTATCAAATATTATTCTTACAGGCTGTGATATGACTGCAGAGTGGTGCAATACTTCCACTGTATAATATAAATATATATATATATATATATATATATATATATATATATATATATATATATATATATATATAGAGAGAGAGAGAGAGAGAGAGAGAGAGAGAGAGAGAGAGAGAGCGAGAGAGAGAGAGAGCGAGAGAGAGAGAGAGAGAGAGAGATCATGTATTTTTTCTGTTCACCTAAGACATATTAAAAAGTGCTAAATATTGCTTTAGTAATGCTTGAAGGACATTGGGAAATGGAATATTATACAATCCGAAACCAAATTAGCATGTTCACACTACTCTAATTTCTTTAGCACATTTAACAAAAACTTCGGTCCCTACATCTAGCAAGTCAGTAGAAAGTTGCATTAGGTTTTTGGGTTTTTACCTTAGTGAATGGGACCAGTGGCGTAACAAACCATGAAGGGTCCCCGCTGCAAGATGTGCTGAAGGGCCCCATCACACATCAATAGGGGCTGAGGGGGCCCCCTCCAGTATGGGTAAGCCTGGGGGCTGCAGGGGCCTTTGTTACGTCCCTGAATGTGACTATTATTTGTGACCATAAGTGTCCTACTGGAAAAGTGCAATACTACAGCTGTGATACTTTCTGAGTTATTGCAGATTTCTGGCGTTTGCCACTAAATATGCTGTCTAAACTACAGATTTCAACAACCTAAAGGTTATTTCTAGCTCACATTCATTAAAGGGTATTAAAATCTTTATGCATAGATTACTGTGAACTTCTCAACACTTTACAAAACTTAACTGATACCTTTCCTACACTTGAATGCTTTATTCAGAAAAAGTGTGGAGAACTTTGACCATATTAATATTCAAAACTGATCGACTTGCGGAGGATTTTAATGGAAACAGGAAAAAAAACTTTGATTTTTAAATGTAACTGAAACATGATTGAAATAGTAAACCTTCTGTGTCATAGAAACTTCTATTTACATATTCATACAACTCCAAGTCGCCCTCTGACTTCAGAGGAAGCACAAAACACAAAGTCCCTGGGTCTACATGAAAAAATAAAGAAATGTGAGTGCTGGAGTGTCCCTTTTACAGGATGGTTTCGCACACCCACCCATAGCCCATAGGTGGCATGCGCCATCATAGGGAAACGTCCTCGCATTGCAAACCTGGTCGCAATGCGGGCTTCAATCCCCTCTTTAAGAGAGAGGATCTCAGGGATGTTTTCACTGTTGCGGAAAGAGGTCTCCTAAAATCAATAGATAAGCAGGGTGTGGTGAGGAAGAAAAAGGAGGATAGGTGTATATGCGACAGAACTAACTCTAGGGCACACAAACATTATTTATTGGTCTGTCCCTAACTGGGAGCTATGATAGGAGAGGATTCAACCTATCCTAGATAAGTGATGGTCAACATGTTTCTGCTCAGTAACCTCCAAAGAGATGCGGCGACTTTTATCAGTACCAGTGTGAAAGAAATAAAAATAAGGGTAGGTCGGTATGAGTGCGTCGCAACAAATCAACCAAATGGTGAAATACTAAACTAGTGGTTGGAGTGAGGTGTCACTCAAACAGCTGTCCACTGGTAGCTGTGTAAACCCGAAATGTCAGGTAAACAATACCACCTCAGCCTCAGCGCAAACTCAAGGGTGCATCAATATCCTTAAGGGGGGTGGTGCCATGGGCGCTCATTCGCTCATTGCACCTAGAGAGGACCAAAGAAGAAGCCCACCATTTTCATCTCTTCTTAAGGTATTATGCATAAAATCTTAAAGTGCCTTCTGGTGAGACAGCAACATAAACAGTATGAAATGGACGAAATAAATATGAATTGTGAAATACTGGTATATATTTGCTCTTGATTCCATTATTTAGTCCTTGGTTAGGTTAAGAACGACAAGGCACATTGTGTCAAACTATGCACAATTTGTGCAGTCTATGTAATGCACAGGGGGTGGAAATGGTTCTTAGTATCACACAGGTAGTAATGGATGCTAAACTAGTGACACTGGAGTAAATGGTTTTCAGAATTATTAATACAGCGCTATAGAGAATTCAGCAGGAACATGTGTTAGTTCATCATTCCTCTTTAACCCCTTTGCTGCGGCGGCTATTCCGCCGCAGCGCTAAGGGGGAGGCGGGGCCGCGCGGCGCGGCGCTCCTGTACTCGTGATGGAACCGCTCCCTCACGCCCGCAGGTGAGCTGTGCTTGTGACGGAACGCTTCCGTCACGGCCCCGCCCGCTCTTTAGAACGTCAGCGCAGGCACGGAATTTGCGCCGCGCAGGCACGGCGAGCGGGCTGTGACGGAACCGTTCCGTCACCAGCACAGCCCACCCGAGGCTCGTGACGGAACGGTTCCGTCACGAGCATGGGAGGGGTTAATATAAGAGCTAATAGAGGTTTAGAACGCACCTCGACCATGAAGAATCCAGTCCAGAATGGGCATAACTGGTCGGCCTGCGAACTCCACAGAAGATTGCACCAACGCCTCCTTGACCACCTGGTAACCGCTGAGTACCACAACTGGGGTGCGACCCAAAAAGATGGTGCACATGTCACCATATTTTCGATGAATCTGAAAAACACACATAACCAACAACAATCCAAGTTTAGTCAAAAGCATCTGTAATATTACCATCAATATTCACCATTTCCACAGAAAGATTTTCTACACATCATAAGATCTATTTTCTAAGTAAACTTCCTCTCCCAGAACTCCAGAAGTGTCATAGTTCTATGTGCTGCTATATCAGTATGAACCTGTGTGTTTATAATGGCTGTCAAGTTGTTTCTGTTTATTTATTTCTTCCAAAGTGCACGGTGTAGGAAGCTGGGTTTCTGTTGCAGTAACCCCCCCCCCCAAACACTTTTGCCAGACTACTGATGCACTTTGACTTGATGTGCCCTGGGTCCCTGCCAATCAGGTTCCCAGGGCCTGTGTTCTTTCCTAAAACTGTACCTTGTACCCCATATAGACACCTGTCTGGCCATGTCTGTCCCTTGTAAAAAGGTACCATGGGCACTGTGGCTAGGGAAGGCCTCTAAGAGCTGCAGCACTTCTTGTGCCACCCTTAGAGGCCCTGTACCTTTACACACACACCCATTTCAGGCTGCGTGTTTTGGTGCAGAACAAAGTGAAGAGCCAACATGCCTACAACCCACTGCCCTGGCATAGGTCAGCCACCCCTCTAGCTAGGTGCCCTATACCAGTGGTGAGGGTACAGGTGCATGAGCCCAGTACCCCTACAATGTCTAGACCAATTCTTAGACATTGTAAAGTACAGCAGTGCCATTAAGAATATATGGTGCTGGGAGTTTGTCATTACGAACTCCCAACACCATAATTGCTTTACTGAAAACTGGGAAGCTCGGTATCAAACTTCTCAGCACAATAACCCCACACTGATGCCAGTGTGGGTTTAATGAAAAATGCACTCAGAGGGAATCTTAGAGATGCCACCTGAAAAACGACCAGCCTCTGGTGGGTTCCCTGACTGGTACACACCAGCCTGCAACTGAGAAACATGTTTCTCGACCCCTGGGGTGGGAGCCTTCACTCCCTGAGCCCAGAAACAAAGCTTTTCCTGAGCAAAGGTGGTCACACATCCCCCAGGGGAGCTTCAAAGGCATTGCCACCTTTGTAATGCAACCCCCAGCCTCTCCCACTATCAGGAGCAGGCCCACTTCATGTCTCCCCTCCTTTTCAATGGGAAAAATTAGCACAGCCCAGAAGATGTGCCCAACTCTGCCAACCCCATCCCTCAAGTGGGGGAGGCAAGGTGAAGCCCACTTACTCTCCAGTGTCCACCATCTTGCAGATAGCAAAAGCAAAAAGAACAATTGATGGACAGAATGCAGAACAATGTCATACATTCACCGCAGTACAGAGATCTGGGCCTAAATCCATCGTTTTTTTTGCTCACCATGCCATTCCAGTTTGGACCCAGCCATATGCAAATCGGTCTTGACTATGCGCCCAATGGGAATAGTCCAGCCTGAACTGCCAGGCCAGGTCCTCCCTGGACTGGAAGCAAGCATCCTAGGACTGGTTTCGGGCATTTCAGCCCTCATCAGCCAGGATAGCTTGACTCCAGTGGCATGGACAGCACAGGATCCACGTCTGGGCATACCCGTCCCACTCAGGGTGATAAATGTAAAAAGAACAATTTGATGCATGCAAGCTACATAGCCTGAATCATTCATTCAGGGGGAAGATGGCGGCCGGGTAGGACGCCCGGTCGGAGAGCTCCGCGACTCCAGCTTGAGGACCACGAGAAAACTGCGCTAGACTACACCGCCACCATCAAGAAAATGAGTACAGTAGACTGTAGGAATGTAAACCTATCAGAGGTCCAGGCCGAATAAGAAACATGTATATCGGCATATTTTCCGACATATTTTCCGAGGAGTACGGTACAACGATATAAAAGAAGATGGTTGTTTACCTGGTCCCCGACAGACTCCCGCCACTGAGGGAGTTTGATATCCCCTATACGCGGAGTGTGAAGAGCGGCACGGCTGATTACACGGGAGTCTGGGCAGCAGCAGGTAGAGCTAGAGCGAGCTGCAGGAAAGCTTCCGGGAGGCTCGGCTTTCAGTTCCGGGGCATAAGCGGCAGAGACAAGCCGGAGTTGGTTTCGCTTTCGCGCGAGGAGCACAAGAAAGGGAGTGCAAGCTGGGAGGCTCCAGCTTCGAATTCAAACAGCGCAACTAGCACAAGTAAGCGTATTGCTGACCCCCTTGTCACCTACTTTGCAAAACTAGGTGCAGCGCTGACAAAAGACCAAAACAACGAGGAAGATTACATTTTGTCACAACACATGAGCGAGGTACTGGGAGTGAGAGAGGAGGGGGGTGAAGAAGGGGGGGCCAGAGAAAGCAGAGAAGCAGTGCAGGATAAGGATACAACTACTGGGCACAAGAGCTTGGGGGTTCCAATAACAGGAAATCAAAGAGGCGCAGAAGGAAAAAGGAGACCGCTGAACGTAGTATCCAGCTATACCCTCAGAAACAGAAGCTTTCTCAAACAGGAGCAGTATCCAAAGAACATTACTCCAAGGGAAGTTGATAAAAGAAAAACTAAAAAGACGCCCCAAGAAACCACCAAAAATAACATTGACAGTGGGAAACAAATTGCTGGAGATAAAATTGACTCAGCCTTGAAAAGTAAGCTCAAGATTACCCCCTCTCTGAGAACTTTTTTTAAAGTTAAAAAAGAACAGCAGTTACACACGGTGAGGGACAAGGCGAATCAGCTTGAACCATTATCAGAAAGCCCTGAGCTTGTACTAACACAGTTACAAAATAACCAATTCCCCACAATAGCAACTGTTCTTACATTTCAAAACGAGAGCCCTAAAATACTTCAGAAGGCGCCAAACACCAACAGAGCAGAGCCTAAGAAGACGGAGGATAAAAGTCATACTCATACGCAGCTCATAGAGAAATCAGTAACTATCCCTGTACCTCAAGACATGGCGGAGGCAGCCACAGCAAAAAGTACTCGGGACAAAAATAACGAAGAAATGGAGATGAACGAGGAAATCGGGACTGTGGTCGTGCAGAAGACACGAGAGGCTGAAAAAGCAAGTTCTAAAAATCAAACAGATGAGTTTCTGGAGAGAATATGGACTGAGATGAGGGACAAGTTTACCATATCAGAGGCCAAACAAGACAAAATTCAAGAAGTATGTGAGAAGTTGGACTGTAAACTAAATGCACTAGGAGTGAGAGTGACAGCTGTGGAAGGAGAAGTAAGCGTCTTGAACAAAAGGGTGGAAAGCAACCGGAAAGAGTTAAGCACATTAAAACAGGAGGGGAAATATATGAGTGAGAAGCTGGAATCGCTTGAAAATCAAGCCAGGAAAAACAACATACGAATCCTAAATGTGCCAGAGAATGAAGAAGGGACCGACATCAAGAAATTTATCGTAGAACTCCTGGTGGAACATTTTCCCTGGATTGATGCAGAGCAGTTAGAGGAAGATATGCAAAGAGTTCACAGAGACCCATTCGGAAAAAATAAAGAAAGGAAAACACCTAGGAAAATACTCATTAACTTTAAAACTTACACATTAAAAGAGAAGATTCTCTGTGAGGCCGTGAAAAAAGGTAACTTCAGTAAAGGTTCATGGTCCTTCAGGATCAGGTCCGATATGTCCAAAGCATCACAAGATAGGCAATGGGAGTTGGGGAAACTCATGCCAGAACTACAATCATTGGGTGCCACAGTACAAATGAAGTTTCCACCCTCGTTAAGAATCATGTGGCGCAATAAAATGAGGAACATTAGAGATCCTGAAGAGGTGAAAAGTCTTCTTGGGCTAATGCGAGATAATATTCGGATGGAAGATCCCACAAGCTAAAAATGATTTCAAGATGGAACTAAAAACTAAAAAAAAAAAAAAACGCATACAAGAATACATAGAATAAGTCGGTGTGGGGCGCGATAAGCAAAAACACCACACACAAGTCAAGTCAAGAGTCAAGAAGCTACAAAGGGGTTAAGATGAAAACCCCAAGAAAAGAAGAAGAGGCTTCCCCAGGGAGGGTAAGGACAAAGTACAAGAACGAAAAAACAAAAAAAAACTCAGAAAACAAAAAAATGGGTGGGGAGCAAAATGGGGGAAAAACTAAAAAAATAATCCTCAAATATTGGAAAAAATTGAAGGAACGGAAAGTCGAAGCCCCTGCCAAAATATCTGGAATCTGCAATAAAATGCACTAACAACAAACATGACAGTTGGGAGAAATTAGTAAAAGAATTAAAATACTCTGCTGGAACGTAAATGGCATGAGGACAAAAAACAGGAGGAATAAAATCCTAGAATACCTCAAGACAGCTGAAAGCGAGATCATTATTTTACAAGAGACGCATCTCCTAAAGGAGGAATGGGATCAGGCAGTGAAAACCCTAAGATGGGTCGATACGTACGTCTGTACAAACCAAGGGTGCAATATCAAAGGAGTAGCCATTATCATTAAAAAATCACTAAAAGCAACTATGGAATCCTCGGAAGTCGATAGTAAGGGTAGGTGGGCACTAGCTAGAATAAAAATGGGAAACACCTCATACACAATAACAGGCTACTACGGCCCCAATCTTGATGACCCCGAGCCCCTTCAAAATCTATACACACACCTGTTATTAGCCACTACCCCGGTAATCCTGGGAGGAGACTTCAACCTCATATTAGATCCTAGAATAGACAGGTCCCCCCCAGGAAGGCAACCAAATTTACCGAAAATGAGGGAGTGGATTGGAATATATAGAAGGGACTTAGATCTGATAGATGTGTGGAGGGAAAAAGGAGACAAGAGTCAGCCTTACACACTACATAACAAAAAGCTAGGACACAGGTCAAGAATAGACTACTTCTTGATAGATAGAAGCCTACTGGAAAGCGTAACAAATTTAATCCACATACCAGCCCACCTATCAGACCATTCCGCTGTACAGCTAACTGTTCAAATAAATGCAGTCCAAACGCAAAAGAGATTTACAGTAGAAAGGGCTATGTTATTAGACCAGCAAATCATACAGGAACTTAGAGCAGAAACAGAAAACTTTTTTGAAAACAATAAAATAGGTACAACAAAACAGGTTACCTGGGATACATACAAGGCCGTGATAAGGGGCAAGTTACTTAGCCTAGGAACATATAAATCTAAGATGAGGCAAGAGATAACAGATCTGGAAAAAAGTATAAACACCCTAGACACCCAAATATTAGCGAAAGAGAACTAGATAAGAAAGAAAACCTACAAAAGGACAGACAAAAACAGAAAGACTCCCTAAGCAATATTCTTGAGGATAGAGTACGAATAAAATGGGAAGCAAGCAAGATGGCAAATCACGAGTATGGAGAAGGCTGCGGAAAATGGCTTGCATGGAAATTAAAGACCGACATGGCAAGAAATAAAGTAAGGGGCCTAAAGCAACATAATCAACCAAGTTTGACCACAGAGGAAGAGGCAATCAGAAGAGAATTTGCGACTTTTTTCTCTGAACTATACACCGAGGACATCAGCCCATCTGAGGAACAGATAGAGGATTACTTAGGAGACATGTCGTTTTTAGCCTTATCTGAAGATGAGAAAGGTGAGTTAAATAAAGAAAACACAATCACCGAGGTAAAGGACGTAATAAGAACCCTGAAGAAAGGTAAAGCCGCAGGTCCAGGTGCTTTGCCAAATGAGCTTTACATGACTTTAATGGAAACTCTATCCCCATATATAACGGAGCTGGTAAATCTGTCTTTCAAACAACATGACAAGCTGCCTGATTCTTGGAACGACGCGGTAATACCTATCATTTTAAAACCAGGGAAAGACCCTTCAAAATGCGAATCCTACCGCCAGATATCTCTGCTCAACGCAGACTATAAAATATTTACAAAGATAATGGCAGCTAGACTGGGAAGACTCATGCCCCAGCTTATACACCCAGACCAGAAAGGCTTTACAAAAGGAAGACAACTACATGAACTTACACACGAACTTCTGAGTGCCATAGATATTGCCATACTAAAGAAGATCCCTCTTACGATACTGACTGTCGATGCCGCTAAGGCATTTGACAGAGTAAACTGGGCATTTCTGAATAAAATTATGACCAAAAATAATCTAGGTAACTCCTTTTTACATGCCGTAGGAGAAATTTATAAAACTCCAAGATCCAAAATTCTGGTTAATGGCAATCTTACAAATGACATCAGAATAGAAAGAGGCACCAGACAGGGATGCCCCCTTTCTCCCCTGCTTTTTAATCTATACATCGAGCCATTAGCAAACAAACTTAGAAACAGCAAGGAAATAACCCCCTTTAAACATCAGGGATGGGAAAAAAAGATTGCACTTTACGCAGATGACCTGATGCTATTCACAGATAACTATGCCAGCTCTAAGCTAGCCATAGAAAACATCTTAAGCAACTTTGGAGAGGTCTCAGGATATTTAGTTAACCACACCAAAACGGAAATCATGACATGGAACACACACTTCAACAGCCCAAACTTCAGGCAAGAGATAAAATACCTGGGTATTTTAGTGAGTCAGGACCTAGACAAAATTCCACAGAATAATCTAAATAGAGTGGCACGCGAGGTAAGGAAACTACTCAAAGTGTGGTCCAGCCTACCCTTAAGCTTTTTAGGGAGGTCTAACATCATAAAAATGACTGTGCTACCTAAATATACATACCTCTTTAACACCATTCCGCTAGAATTTAAAAAAGCCACACTAAAAAAATTGCAGGGGAAATCACTAGCTTCATATGGGCCTCTAAAGGAACAAGAATATCATGGAAAAAACTCAGGAGGAAAAAAGAGAACGGAGGGATAGCAGGCCCAGACCTGGCGGAATATCACAGGGCATTTCACTTTAAAAATATGCGAACCCTTTTAAAAATTCATCAATATTACCCGGAACACTTACAGGCAATGACAGAAGCTGAGGATAATTTTCTTTTCAAGTTTGGACACCAAAAGTACTTCAAAAAAATCAAACTAAAGATACTAAAGGAGGCAGCCAAATGATGGCTCCAAAATAGAACAATCCTAAATATTCCCTATTACAGTTCAATGGCACCGGTATGGGACTCACCAGGAACCCCGGATTGCCTAAAAGACGCTATGGCTAACCCTCTGAAACAAGCTTACATTAAACACTGGGGCCAACTTCTAAACGGATCAACACTAATCTCCTGGGAAGAACTGTACACGATTTCCAACGGGACAGTCTCCAAATTTGAGTTCTATCAACTAAACAGTTGGGCAAAAACAATTCCGGCATATGACAAAGACAGTAAAAATCTTGAAAAAGAAATGATAAAAATTTTACCCATAAATAAGGAAATTGCAAAGTGGTACTGGACCTTTATAATGGCAGGAGACGAAAGTATTCAGACTGAAGATCAAATCTGGGGGAGAGACCTGCCTATGGTAGACCTAGGCAGAATATGGGAAGAGTCTCTAAAGAAATGTTGGTCAACATTAAAATCAGCAGCCTTGAAAAGAAATCATCTTTACACACTACACAGGGCATACTGGACACCGAAAAGACTATCAGAATTTAAAAATGCAGGAGTGAAAAAGTGCCCTAAATGTGGAGAAGAGAGGGCAGACGATGTCCACATGTTCTGGAATTGCCCATCCCTGGAAAAGTTTTGGGAAGAAGTTGATAAGACTCTAAGCTCGATTTTCCAAAGACAACTAAACGTAAGTACAAGTCTTATTATCTTTGGGATCGCTAACACAGCAGAAGGGCATAAATTAACAGTAAGTGAGGCAAATCTACCCTTCGTATTAATGGTGATAGCAAGGAGGGAGATTTGTATTAAGTGGATCGGGCCATCGCCTCCAACACATGGAGAGTGGATGAATTCAGCCTTCAAGATAAACAGACTAGATAGAAGAGGGAAAGCTAGCAAGAGATATAAATACTGGGAAATCATGGAAAACCACCTGACCTCCAATGTAAGGGCAGAACACACGGTCCCATGATTAATGCGAAAGCATCATCTGGCTGATGAGTACAATACTCATAGAGTAGCCAAGGTGGCTAGCTCCCCTCCTCCCGACAGCAGAAATGTTAATATGTAAATGGCTTAAAGGGACTCCTCTGATACAGTGAAATAAGGGAAACTCCCCAACTAAGAGAGACCAAGGCTGTGAAAGGCAAGATGGCCGCCGGACAAGAGCTCTAGGGAAGAGCTCTGGGGTTAGGGATTTCCAAAAAACGGATTAAATCCCTGAATAACCCTGAATGCGACCCAGAAACTCCAAAGATTATATGGCAAGAACAGAGCAGTGGACAGCGAGTTTCAACAGAAAGATCGGAAAGTAAAATAACAGAAGACAACATACGTGGCCAGTAGACAACAAGGCTGACCCTGCTTACCGGACGCCACAGACGTCGGACCTCGGAGGACAAGTCTTGCAGATTGGGCATTCGGAGGGGGAGCGGCGGACATTGGAAGCCATCCGACGTCGGTCCGAGCCACTCGGCGCTGGTGGAGAGGGGGCTTCCGCGACCATGCCTCCAGCGCTGGACACCAGGCGGATATGAGACGGCACTTCGAGGACTGCGGGCACAATTCCGGCCACGGCGCCGAGAGGGAGCGGAACACGGCACCGAGAAGGAGCGGAGCAACATTCAGAAAACGACAGGCAAGATACCGCCCGATCGCGCGCCCCCCACCCTTTTTCAATACAATCATAGAAATAACCCGGGGGAACTAAGAGGAGAATGAGAAAGCGGAACGCCTGACTATAAAATGGCGGCCACTTAAGACAAGTCATTTTCTCACACGATCCGCGCGCTACTTCCTAGTATCACTGACTAGAGACACAGCCTGGATAGAACAGCGGAGGGGGCATGACATTAAAGCACATGTGTAGAGCAAAAACTGACCACGCGTAATTAGGAGAAAGAAATGATCCAACTTACTGATACATAGCCAGCTAAGAACAACAACACAGGGGCATAGACATTGAAAGGGGACTACGTACCCATCGCTCCCAACACAGGAGCACTGAAACTGAAAGTGGTCTGTGTACCCATCGCCAGCAAAACATCTACATGTGCTACCTGAGATAGATTATTTATAATTAGACCACGGGATAGATCAATACATCACTGAAAGGGGGCTGGATATATTACAAAATGAAAGTGGTCTTATTGCAGAAGTGAAAACTTAGATATTGCCCTCCCCCACAGAACAACAATAGATACTAACACGACGGACATCCTGTAAGGGCTAGTCCCACACAAGACTGCTCTTAACTCTTTAAGGGATAGTGAAACTAATTCCTTCGACATGGTAACGGAACTAGAAAGGTATAATTGAAGTTCAACAGAGGATCTGCACCCTCCACGAAATTTTGAAATTTGGTACGTGATCTATCTGCCAATACTGGGATTACCAATTGTTCACTGACAAGGGATCAACTCTGATCAACTCAGATCAAGTCTTCATAGTCTGACAACAGCAATTGTAATGGATGTAAGAAGCCGAATGACAATAGGCCCTAAAACACAGAGTATAAAATATCCTCCGACTCTATCCAAAAATGCTGCTAAAAAGTTCAAACATAACACACTGAGAAAAAACCCGGACATATTGTTCGCCGACCCATACTTTGATATGGTTAAAGGCACCTTAATGAATGACTTGATTTTTCACACAAATAAAACAGCGAAATGGCGCAATGCACTCACAGAAATGCTGGTCATAATAGATATGAAAAACATCCCTCATGGCACAAAAATCTTGACTTCCCCATCAAGAAGCTGCAATGCTGAACTATGCATCACGTTATATAAAACAGGAATAGTGTTGATACAAGCAGCCAATAGGGACCTTGAGGAATTTGAGAAGACTTTCCTAATAATAAAAGAATCTCTGGAGAGACCAAGATACCAACTACCCATGACCCAGCATGAAGTCACGCGGGACAACAGTGTCAATTCAACTAGGGACACCTTCCAACCAGGGGGCAACAACTCTCAAACTCCCAACCTTGGAGATATAGCGGAAATTGAGAAGGTAACCTTGGAGAATAGGACTGAAAGAACAGGGAGGTCTTCCAATCCGGCTAATGAAGAGCAGAGCCTGACCCACAAGGATGAAATGATGCAAGTAACCAACAGAGAACTCGAGAACTCTGAGCTAACCTTCCAAAACTTGAAGGACTACTCAGAAGGACCAAACTTTCAACAATACGTGACACAACCAGATATCACACTTGAAAACATCGACTCCAATACTAGAGACACCAATCCATCAGATGGCCAGAACAACCAAACCGCTAACACTGAAGATTTAACCGTAAATGCGATGATAACACCAGAGACTGAGAGAGAAAGGATAACGATGGCCACCAACCTTGGAAACAAAGTGAAGAATCCGGTCCCAAGGAAAGAACGGGTGCCGCTAATGCATGACACCACTGCGCTGGAAGGGTATACCCCAGCTCCAAGCGAATCCCTCTATGAAGCCAAGGAAATGAACAAAGTGGATGATACCGACCTTCCCGTTCCTCCCTCGGATTCGAAACCGGAACCCTACAGATCCCTATCCACAAAAACACCCCTTACCAAGGAAAGATTTGTGGGAATGAGATCATATCAGTTGCAGAGAAGAGCAAACTACAATACTCATCCAGCCAGATTTACCTCACACAAGAACTCATCCCGAACACAGAAAGAAATCAAGGAGTTACAGAAACTCGTAGATAACCTGGCGCATAACTCGATGAAAGTCTCACAGACAATTGGAAAAATTTGGGAGATGACGATAAGCACGCACACCAAGGTTTCACACATTCAGAATCTGGTATTTAGACACAACAGACCTAACAGGACAAAGCCCTTGTCGAATGAAGAAACTCGGGC
Organism: Lissotriton vulgaris; assembly: GCF_964263255.1. NCBI lineage: Eukaryota > Metazoa > Chordata > Amphibia > Caudata > Salamandridae > Lissotriton > Lissotriton vulgaris. The sequence goes on along the minus strand of NC_141700.1, from coordinate 135,395,765 downwards.
CTTACTCAGGTCCTACGAACAACCTGCACGTAGTATGGAGGAAAATATCAAAACTGTACCTATTGACTCTAGTAGAACGGCCAGAAAGAATGATAGGAAAGCAATCCACCAAAATCTACAACATATTCAACTTATTGCATCCGAATCGGATAATGGAAAACTCGTTAAAGCACAGAAACCCCTGAACTGCCTCCTACTTAATTGTCGTTCGGCTAATAAACATGCAGCAGACATAGCCACCCTCATCATCAATAAGGAAATTGACCTGGCCATCCTCACGGAAACATGGCTCAATGAATCATCATCTCCTACCATGGATCTCTTAGTACCACCACAATATAACATCGTCAGGCTAGACAGACCAAGGAATGTGGGAGGAGGCATAGCTTGCATTCACCGGTCGGAGATCGAGGTCTGCCATTTCCAATCTGACCCCTTAGAATCCTGTGAATACCTTGGTCTTAATGTGAGAACACCTAAGAATCAAAGCTGCAAACTGCATACATTCTACCATCCACCAGGAGAGAACGCTAAGTTCACAGAACAACTGATGGAGATCATAACGACCAATTCTAACTCGGACGCCAATAACATATTCCTAGGTGACTTTAACCTCCATTGGAATGATGGCGGTGATAATCTGGTCAACTCACTTAAAGACTTCCTCAATGAGCTAAAGCTTGTACAAGCTTGCAACCAACCCACTCATTCACTAGGAGCGACATTAGACTGGATTATCTCAAGAAAGGATGAGACATCTATCCTTGCTATAGACCCGTGCGACTGGTCTGACCATCACATCACAACATTCACGATACCCACAATGACAAAGGGTAGGACCGTGCAACCACGCAAGCTCAAGAAGCTGATTCGTGACACAAAGGAGGCTAACACTGAACTACTGGTTAAAAGGTGTGAGAGAGACCTGAAGCCACCCAACAATAAGCAAAAGGTCAATGAGTTGACGGATCACTACATAACCTCAATCGGTAATATCGTCAACGACACCATGCCTCAAAAACTGAAAAAGGTATCAGAGAAACCAAAAAATCCTTGGTTTAATGAATCATTGAATGAGGACCGGCGCAACCTGAGAATGGCCGAAAGGAGGTCGAGACAACATCCCTCCTCCCCTGAGCTGAAAGCACTCAGAAAAACAAGAAAAGAATACAACAAAAAAATAATCAACTCCAAAAAAGAATTTATCAGGGATGAATTGGACAGTGCCAGAAACAGACCACGAAAACTCTTCGAGATTCTAAAACAACAGTCTAATAAACTAGCCAAAACGGTTTTAGAGAATACAATAACTCCCATAAGCTGCGAGGAATTCTCCTCATTTTTCACGGAAAAATCTAAATTGCTTGAAGATGACCTCACAATTGCAGCAACTAACCTTAAGGCATTGCCTCCATCCAGTAACGAGTCCAATTTCTCACCAGAGAGCCTCCAAACTAAAAATAAGGCAAAATGGGACACATTTGAACTATACGACCAGGAAAAGATCGCCAGAACGCTAGCGGAACTTAGACCGAACAACCACTTTCAAGACCCATTACCAGGAAAGTGTGTAAGAGAAATCAGCCACACTCTAGTTCCGATCTGGACCGAGATAATAAACGCCTCACTTACACAAGGAACCCTCCCTGACTGTCTCAAAACAGGGCAGGTGATGCCCATCCTCAAAAAACCGACAGCTGATGCTAAAGACCCGAACAACTATCGACCAGTGACCAACATCCCTCTACTGGCTAAACTCATTGAGAAATGCGTGCAGGGCCAACTAAGTCAACACATCGCTAAATTTTCGTTACTGGATGATTGCCAATCAGGATTCAGGACAGGGCACAGTACCGAAACTGCGATCCTGCACATTGTCGATGACGCCCTACAAGCCCTAGACCGAAATCAATCTTGCCTACTGATCCTCCTAGACCCATCATCAGCATTTGATACGGTGAAGCACGAAGTGCTTATGACTAGACTACAAGACAGGATGGGTTTGTCTGGAAACGTGCTGAAATGGTTCAATTCTTTCCTACAGAACAGGACTCAGCGATTCCTAGTCAACCAAGCAATCTCTTCCCCGAGCCCCAACGCAATAGGGGTTCCACAAGGCTCCACGCTATCCCCAGATCTATTCAATTTATATGTAGAACCTCTCACGGAGATCCTTCAAAAATCACAGGTATCCTATCATATGTATGCGGACGACACGCAATTATACATAAAGATCGCCTCCCTTGAGGATATTGACTTAATGAACAAGACACTAAAGAGTGCTTTGCGATGGTTAACAATGAACCATCTGAAACTAAATGCCCAGAAAACTGAATTCCTGCTAATCTCACCGACAAGGAGCCAATCTGAAGTCATAGAGTGGACTAAATTGGTGACAGCGCTTGACTGCACCCCGACTCTAGTTAACTCTGCCAAATCACTAGGAATTACACTAGATAAGAACCTCGACATGAAAAACCACATTAACTCAATGGCCAAGAGCGCCCGCTTCCACCTGAATTACTTAAGAAAACTGAAACCCTTTATCACCGAGACAGACCTAAAACTGGCTATACAATCACTAGTCATCTCGAGGATCGAATACGGCTGCACCACATTAGCGGGCCTGCCAAAAACATCAACAGCACCTCTAAAAGCCTGCCTCAACGCAGCGGCGAGACTCATTACGGGAACGAAGAAATTCGATCACATATCGCCTCACTTGAAAACACTAAACTGGCTACCTTACGAGGCCAGAATTCAAATGAAGATGGCCTGTATTACACACAAAGCAGTTCACTACAACACACCCAGATACCTAGCCAAGAAACTTATGATCTCAGGAGGTAACAGAACAACTAGAAGCGCAGGAGATTTGCTATTACGACCAGCCTTTTTCCACAAGAAAAAGACTTACAACCGAGCATTCTCCGGAGCCGCCCCCAGAATCTGGAACTCACTCCCCCCTAACATCAGGAAGATTCAAAATACAGTAACATTCAAACGAGAACTGAAGAGCCACTTGATGAGTAAATACCCTACTTAGAGAAACTTAAGGATCACTGGAATGGATCAACTACGATAACTGAGAGCCGCCCACTTCATGGAAAATGGGAAGATCTTCATCGGACAATGAACTATTGCCGTGCGCAAGCCGAGGCTTGACACATCACTGCTACCTCATATATGTGTGAACTTTAACTATATCTCACAGTCATACTATATAACGTCTATCTCACTTGATTTATTTATCCATATATGTGGAACCTTAACTATCTATCACAATTATTATATATAACTTCTACCACACTTGATTTATTTATACTTATTATCATGGATATGCACTGGAATGCCTTATAACCCTACCTCAACGGGCATGGTTAGTTACCATGACACAAACCAATCCGTGCCCGCCATATAATGTTAATTTGCACAGTCAATATGAATATATATATTTTTATTCTTGACCATACAGTATATTGCCTTCTACCTCACTATTCTCTTGTTGTTAGTACTGCTTTTATTATCTATATATGTAATTCTTTCCTTGTTAAGCGCTCTGATACCCACGGGTCTTGTCCGCGCTATATAAAACATTATAAATAAATAAATAAATAAACAAGGGGCAGTGACGGTACAAAAGTTCAGAGGCAGAGACCTGAAATTCCATACACATAGAATTTTCGCAATATGAGGACAAAAAAAATTTTTTAAAAGAACAATTTGATTTAACCCAGATCCTTGTGACTGGGGGTGAATGTTTACATTGTCCGGCATTCCGTCTAGATGGCAGGCACTCTCCAATCAGGATTAGGGATTGTGCCCACTCCCAAACGTGGAGTGAGCACACAAAGGGTGTAGCCACCCTAAGGTCAGTAGCTCATTGGCTACTGACCTCGAGGCCCCTAAAACCCCCCCTAAATACAGTATTTAGGGGGCAGCCCAGAACCAAGAAGGCAGATTCATGCAACCTAAGAAGAAGGACGAAAGAAGATGCCCAGCAGAGGAGACTACAGAGAAGAACTGAGTTGGCCCCAGCCCTACCGGCCCGTCTGCAGTTTCCAGAGATCCTGCACCGAAAGTCACCTTGTCCTGCAGCCAGCGAACTCTAGAACCCTGAGAGGACAGACTGCCTTCAACAATGACCGGATCTCCTGTGAACAGCAGCTCTGTTCAAAAGAAACTCCTAAGACAGACTCCGAGACTGTTGAGGACAAAGAAACACAGCACCTGGAAACACCACTGCACCCGTCGCCTACGGCCCGAGTTCGAGTGGCTCACCAGTCCCAGCGTGGTCCCCCAGCACCTCAGAGTCAGAGTCCACCATGTGTTTAACCCCTCCAGGACTCACAGATGTTGCCTGCAGCCTCTGCACGGAGACCCCCCAAACCCCAGTGGACTGGTAAGTTTAAATCCGACCACAAAGGAAACCCCTGCATCCAGCCGCCCTGTGCCCTGAAGAATATAAACCGAGGTGCTCCTACATCCCTGATCCCTCCAACTTACCTGCCCAGCTGTTGGTTCCTCCCAGAAGTCTTCCTGGGCCAACCCTGCAGCCAAAAAGCAAAACCGGCAACTACCATTGAAAATAACAGGGCATCCATGCCAAAACAGCACTCTGCACTCAGCTGCCCCTGCGCCACTGCAGGTGTACTTTGGATGCTAACTCGGGTAACCCTGAACCTAACTCCAGGAGTTTGGCTCACACAACCTGGGGCCAGCTCGTGAGCAGCCACCACCCGGAGGCCTCCTATCCCCCATTGGATCACATTTGGCCTCAGCACTCTGCACCCGGCCACCCTAGTGCCGCTGAGGGTGCTTTGAGAGTGCAACCTTGACCCTGGGGGAACCCTGGTTCTTACCCCAGAATACCATCTCCCATAAATAACTACTTCCTTGTAAACCAATAACTCAGTTTCCTTCCATAGGATTGCATTGACTGTTTTTCTTGAAATAAATTCGAAGTGTGGAGTTGGTTTTGTATGAGAACTTGAAAAACTACAAATGAATAAAAACTGCTTACTTACCTTTTCTCCAGGTATATCCCACTGAATAGAAAAAGTAACCCAGAAAAGTATTTGTATAGTAATCAAATAGTAATTTCCACTGTATTAAAAACATTTACAAATATGTAAAAGTCATATTCATTCAGCTTGCTTGTATTGTTCAACCTGCCTTGAAAATTATCATATACACTTACCTGTGCCAGGCTTGCTTGGTTCTAGGAAATAAATACAACTACATAATATTTTCATACAAATCAAATTGGTCTGAGTTCAGTCTTTGAGTGTGTGACATCATTTGCTGACTGAGTGTGTACAACAAATGCTTAACACTACCGTCTGATAAAGCCTTACTCCTCGTGCACACCACCACGAATAGAGAGTGAGGTGCTATCCTTTTAGCTCCGCATACCTTTGGGGTTCCACCGGACTCCGTGCACACTATGCCTCATTTTGGTACAGTATATACAGAGCCAGCTTCCAACACAAGGTCACAGTATGCATCATTGCACAAAACATAAATAAATAAAAGCTAAAGACAACCAACCTGTCACCAAGGACCCAACAAAAGCAGACAAACAAAAACAAAAGACACCAGAGTAAGTACAGTATATAAGCCCACAAAAAAACTTCAATGCTTTACAAAATACATCATGCTTCAATGTTACGTGCAAGTGATAGGGAAGAGCATTCTAGAGTTTGGCCCCAATACTGTGAAGGCTCTTCTGTGGCATTATACTTTCTTGAACTGAAGGATCTGCAGAGGAGAGTAAGATCCAGATGTTATTGTGCTGGACGGGACAAACTGGACCGCTAGAAGGAAAGACACTTTGGCCTAGTCAGAAACACTGCACTATGTGATGGACCCTTTGCATAATCAGTAGTAAATGTAGAGACAGGCGAGATTCTGAGACATGTCTATACTTTCATAGGTCCTGTGCTAAGTGGACGCTGTGATTTGAAGACACTGTCATTTACTTTGTTGTTTTCTGGAGAGTACAAGGTAAACGTTGTCCCCACAGTCCAAGTGGGATAGAATTAGCAGTCCTATGACCAAGGCTCATTTCACTTTGGGGGGGAAAAGGAAGGATTTTCCTTAACGTTTGCAAGAAGAGTCTTTTAATTGACTCTGAAAAGCCTGCTTCCCTGCCTTTTGTTGATCTTCTAGCAAGCCACTAGATGGCATAGTTAGTTTTTTTAATTAACCTCAGTAATGTGACAATCACATGTGTTCACTAGGGGGTCCCTCTGTTTACATGCTAGTAATCACAGAGCTTAGTGCGGAGGTTGAAGAGACGCGCAAAGTGCATCCCGCTTTTACAGTGTAGCTACTTCGCTGTCTACACAGGCTGTAGAAGAATGACAGTGGCAGCAGCATTAACCTATAGTCTGAGGTACTGCTAGCCCCAGATTCATCCTGTGCAGCCTCTCTTAGGGGTCTGTTGGCCTCTTACGTCTTGGATGTGTGTTGAGATTGATTGCCTTCACTGGGTGAGAATGGATTGGTGAGCCATTGCTATTAGGGTAAATTGAGCTGGTATCTCTTCAACTGGACATTCTAGTTCCATTGTGACCCCGCCCCCCCCCCCCTGGCCTTGTAGGAGCTCAGCAAGCTGGGGTGAAAATACACCTTTTCTGCCTTTAGCTCAGACTTCCTGATGACCCTCACCTGGATGCTGGTAATCTCCTGAGCCAGGGACCAGTTGTCTGAAGCTGATTAACATTCCATACAGGGTATAGTGGGTACAGGTACCATAGACATAGGAAGAGGACAGTACTCCCTCCCCTATACAGTGATCATGAAGTAGACATTCAGGAAAACATGCATCCAGGACTTGAGGTGAAGCAGAAATTCACAAGTGATTTGATCAGCTTGTTCCTCACAAAATGGTGAAAGACTGGCCTTGTTGGCTACTGGGTCTTTCAACATTTCACTTGTTTTCTAAGGTGTGCTACACAACAGGGAGATTAGGGAAGTAGACATCTTGGTGTGGAATCCTCTGTGGATTGACATGCACCATGCCACACTTGGGAACATGGACTGGGTTTGAGAAGGTGTTTGTGACGGATGTGCTTGTGGAAGTGAATTTGCCAGTGAGGAAAGGTGAAGGACTTCAGCTCACGATATGCAAAGGAATTTACAGAAGCCCAGCACAAAACAGCTCTCAGTGAGGACTTGTGAGAGTCGCCTGTGGAAAGACAACCACTCTGAAGCCAAGGAGACTCAGCTGCTGCTTGAGATAAAGAAAACTGTTGCGCATAAATATCGAGGGAAGCTCCTTACAGTCAATTAAGGTGAAACTGCTTCGTCTTTGACCCCTCCAATCTGTGCTCGGAACCTTTGAGGGCCTTCTAGTTACAGTCTGTGGCAGGATCGGAATGCCATATTGAAGAATATGCCATTTGAACCCCTGGTCACAGACCCAGGGCTTGCATAGGCTCCACCTTTGCCCTTTCTTGTCATGCATCAGTAGCACCTTCCCTTTAGGTGGCCTGCCACTAGAAACTCTGGACAGTGGGCTCTGAGGTCCAGGCTCCTACCCCCTTCCGAGACATATCAGAGTGAGCTGGCATCTTCACCAGCAACTACCCTCCTATCGCTACACCAGTGGCTTCTGGACTGGTGGGATTCCAGTTGTTGTGCCCAGACACTTGCCACCAATCATCGAACACCTTGAGAGCAGTGTCCTCTCTAAGGATCAGTGGGAAGACTCTTGCTTTTGGTGGTTGGAGTGAGTGCAGACAAGAATATATGGGTTCATATCAACTACTGAAGCCAAGCATCAGTGCTATTGCGTTACCTTTGAAGGGTAAACATGAGCAACACCACCTGTATAGTCCAATGTTAACTGGTCTTATAGTGCTTAATATCTTGGTGCTATAGTGCTGTTAAGCAATACTGGCCCAGAGGGTCGTAGCGACTTCTGGTCTTCACTGTGAAGTTTTATGTGTGGTATGTTTTTCGTGTGTTTATTAAAGTGCTTTCCTTAATAAAACTAAGCAGTGACGGACATTGATTTTAGTAGCTCATATTAGTGGGTAAGCTGTACTTTGAGGTGTGTGACCAACCTTGCCTCCTTGAGGAAGCTTCCAACTGCTGTCACGCTACCCTGAGAGAGTTGGGAGCTTGAGAGAAGTACTTGGTAATCTAGTTTGGGGTCCAGAAGTACTGTGGTCCCAGGACACCAGTTGTAAATGAGTACAAAAGATGCCTTCGGAACCCAGTAAGCTCTGAATGCCCTAGTGCTCCAAGAACCAGGTCGTCACAAGGAGGATGTAAGATGATCAGATTTTCTGAAATTGAATTGATGTCAAAATGTACATTTTTACGCAATCAAGCCCCTAGATATGGGACATGTAAGGTTGGGAGTTGCGGAAAGACCACAGTCTTTTGGAACAGAAGGACAGGTCTATAACAACAGGATTTCAGTCTTACTGCCCCTCACTTTGAGAGATTACCTGTCAAGGTCCTGGGAGGGAGGATTGGCAGCAGTTGGCTGTCATGGGCCTAGGACAGAATTTTAAACCTGAAGCTATGGATCAGTACCCCCAAGAGGTTGCACATAAATAATGAACAAGATGGAAGATAGTCAATGTTAGAACTGGCTATTTCTGGTAGGCTAAGGCTGACGCCAAAGCCAGGCAGAAACCACCATTCTAGTCAGGGCAAGGGAGTCACACGCCAAGATAACCCCTGCTCACCCCCTGGTAGCTTGGCACGAGCAGTAAGGCTAAACTCGGAGGCAATGTGTAAAGCATTTGCGCCAGCACCCAACAGCAACAACATCCTAGGCACACCACAAAAGGAACTCCACACAAGATTATTATAAAATAACTTTTGTATTGTAAAAACACATCAGATAGAAGTCACACATGTACATTGTGCCAACTGGCACGGGCAATATTCACAAGGGATTATTTACAGGACAGGGCCACATGGGCCACTGTCAGAATCAACACTTTTAGAAATAGAATAAGTATAGCACAAGATAACAGTTAGAAATCACATCCACTAACTACTGGGAACTGGTAAGTACCACCTACGCAACCCTAAACACCTTAGGAGAATGTCACGCAGGGAACCAGGATCTCACTAGGACCACCTGTATTAGAAAGAACAACCACCTAAGCATAAAATACATTTAGGGGTATAAACAAGAACACATTACCCATGATGCATGAAACACATTCAGAGGAGTAGTAAAGGAAAACACATGATGCCTAAAAACATTCAGAGGTGTACGTTCAACCACCTAAGTATCACACAGCGTTTAGGGGTCTAGGAAAGAACACATTACCCATGATGCATAAATATACATTCAGAGGAATAGTAAAGGGAAACACATGATGCAAAAACCTACATATTCAGCGGTGTTAAGAACAAGGCACATGATGCATCACAAACACATTCAGAGGTGCAGCGCTAGGAGACACGACGCCTAAAACATTAAGAGGTGCAGCGCAGGGAAAGAAAGACACATGATGCATAAAAACATTCAGAGGTGTAAAATCAAGGAAGACACATGATGCATAAAAACATTCAGAGGTGCCAGAACATAACTCAATAGCGCAAAAACACCTTAGCAATTACTATTAAAAACATAGAAATCACATTGCGAAGAAATAAAATCACATACTAGCCCCCATCCAATAAAGGGACTAAAGAGCCCTGTGTCCAGAATGTCAGGGCGCGCTGCCAATGCAGCGCCAGTCAGGGATGCACCACTGGCGCAAAACCTAAACGTTGCAGGTGCCCACTACTTGCTGGGCACCTGAGAACATCCCAAGACCTAAACGGTGCAGCTGCCCACTAATTGCTGGGCAGCTGAGAGTCCAAACTGCGACAGGGTCCTCACTGACCCTTAGGCGCAAACTGCGCCCACTGCTGGAGCCACACAGGCTCTGGGCCTATCACATGCCCCAAACGTTGGAGTCCCCCCTCCTGGGGACTCGGAATCTCACACATTCCCCCAGAGCCTTCTAGGCCCTAACAAGACATATATGCCGCCTCACGATGATGGAGCCCCTCACACAGGGACTCAGAAACAACTGGGAGCCTCTCGGGGCTCTTGACTACGAAGAACTGCCCCCTCGAGCCTCGGCCGGCTCTTAAATAATAATGCTCCATCGTTGGAGCGGCCCACTAAGCACATGGGGCTGCTCTGACTCTGAGCCTGCCCTGGCACAGCCACCACTTGGCCTCACGGAGCCCCTCCTGCCCTTTCTACTCACCGGGCTTTCTTCAGTGGGGCTCCTCTGCAGAGGCAGCAGGCGGGGCTTGGCGCTGGTCTCCCTCTCCTCACGGGAGACCAGCCAGGTGCGGCCCACAAAGGACGGCTTCTTCCCTTGGTGCGGGGCTCTCCCAACTTCACGGGAGACCCGCGCCATCTCTGCCGCACTTCTCCTTTTCCCGGGGCTCCCTCAGCACACGGGAGCCCCGCAACAGCCCGCACTTCCTCAACCGGGCAGTTTCTCCCTCGCGACTGGCTCACGAGCGCTGGACCAATCCCAGCGCGGGGCTAACAACGAGCCCCCGACCACGTGACTCTTCCCTTGGCCGAGCCCCAATCGGTGCGCGGCTCCTCTGTTGAGCCCTCTGTGATGCACCAATCACAGCGCGGCTCGCTGAGGGGGGCTCGTCTCTCTGAGCCAATCAGGGCTCAACTCCTTCGGTTTCTTCTCTCCGCGGCCATTAAACACAGCTCGGGCCGCGGCGGTGAACAAAGGGGTATAACGAGGGGTGGGCACCCTCGGTCACAAAAATAAACATAGAAACGGGGTGAGCACCCGTTAGGCACTTAAATAAATGGGGTGGCACCCATCAATAAAAATAATTAAAACACGGGCAATAGGCAACAACAGTGCCCGGCGCTGTAAGAGTTAAACAGTGCTCCCCAGCAAGGAAAATAAAGCGCTCTCAAGCGCTAAAGACAAAATAAAAGCACCACCATGCGCTAGGGGTAAAAGCAAAGCACTCCCAGTGCTAGGGACAAGTAAAGGTCCACAAGTCCAGCAAGGTCCTTAAGCAAAGTGAAGCAAAAGGGGACCCAGTAAAAGGTCCCCAGAGTCCAGGACATCAGCAGTCCATCAGGTGTCCAGGGGCTGGGCAGGGTCCAGGGATTCCCCTGGGCCCAAGCAGCAGCACGCCCCTGGTAGGATTCAAGTCAGAAACAAGAACATTTTTAGAGTGTCACAGCACCCTTTTTATACCCAAAATCCTTTGTCTAAAGGGTGCAGGCCGTGTGAGAACCAGCTAGAACTGGTTATAGGGAATTCCTTTCACTGGCCAGGCTAGGGACATCAGACGCACCCCAGGGGGTTGGGCCAGCATTGTGTGGGGAAAACCCAGACCCATTCAGGACCCTCAAACCAGACGGTCAATCCACAAACAGGCCCAGGCTCACTCCTCCCCTCACATCAGCATGCTAAACACTCCATTAACCACCGGGGCAGACCCTCCCAGACTCTTGGAGCCAGGCTCACCAGCCAGCCTCAGCCAATCGCACGCCAGACACAAATTACACAAATATGCCAACTTCTAAAAGTGGCACTTCTGCACTAGACACATTCATGCCGCATATATCATTACGCAGCATTCAATCTCACGAGTTCGCACATACCAAACTCGACCCTGCACTCCCCACACATCAGGAACTACCATGGGCATACATATTCCCCATTCATTCCTATGGGAGGGCAGGTCACTCACCACACATACACAGAAAGCTCAAGCACTTTACACTGTACCACAGTGAAAAAGTGCGCAGAGGCCTAAAATCACCAACACCAGGTCACAGAAACAGGCTAGGAAAAAGCAAAAAGTTTCGGGGTGAACCTGCCAAAAGGGCCGGGTCCAACAGTCAATATTAAATTCTGCTGAAAGGAAGAGAGACAGCAACACAACTTGCATCCAGCCCATCAATCAGCGGTGGTAGCGGCCAGTCGCACACCTTTCGGGCAATCCAACAAGATGGAATGATCAACTGTTTTGAAGGCAGTTGACAGATTGAAAAGCACCAGGAAAGCAGAGAGTTCTTGATCTTAAATGGATTGAATTTCATCAAGCACAGCGACCAACACTGACTTGTATTGTGTCTCAATGGGAAGCCCCCCTTGGATCAAATCGATGGTGTTAATACAATAAAAAATGCAAGATTACTATTCAGGCAGATTCTGTTCCATGGCTTCAGAGACAATTGGTGCATAATAGGCCTATACTTTTTGGGGTCACTGGGATCCAAATCGGATTTCTTTGGAAGAGGAATTACAACGCCCTTCTTGCATATGTTGGAAACCATCCTTTCACTAAAAGTGTAATTAATAACATGGCACAGTATCGGCAGGATGCCAGGCACTAATGACTAAATTATGGGAACTGGGTATGGGTCATCCAGTGAACTTGAGATTCATGAGGATTTTCCAAACATCCTCCGGCGACACCTCTTGCAAAACTGTTCCTGGACCTATTTATGAGTAGCAGGATAAGGGATCAGACGAGGTATTAAAAACGGAAAGTGCGGCTGACCAAGGTTAAGCACTTCAATTTCACAGTAACAACTGTAAGTCCATGGTTTGTGCAAGACACATCCGGAGCTCGCCGCACTAATGCTCCACTGCAACACAGATACAAGAGTTTATAGAGAAATGGATGGTGCACCAAAAGGTAAAGTACAAGAAGGCTTCGGATTTATCCACAATTCCTTTATTCTTTTCAATCTTTAAAATCTCAGCCAACGCGTTTCGTTCACTTGGAACTACGTCAGGGCTTATACGGAACTAATGAGTTCGGAAAGAAATTTTGGATGAAGAGATCTGGAATATGCCTCGTTCTTATCTTGTCAATCCTATTATGAAATTTGTGGAGAGCTAGAATTCACCAATTTGTTGATAGTAGTCATAGTCGATCAGGAAATGGCCAATAAGCCAAGAATCTGTTAGGTATAAGTCATTGGGCGCTGTCAATTCCTCACTTGTGCGTCCCGATAGGCAAACAGGGGTAGCTACGGTCTATCCTAATATATGTCTGAATAAATATATACTTTAGGGGACCAAGAAAGGTAATGCCAGGACCGCCGACCAGAGTAGCAGCTGCACGTCCTGTTTGTATCGCCAATTCATGCGTGTAAACGGTCCAAAAAAAAAAATGATCAGACCATCCTTTCGGGGAAAATGAGATAATTTCTTCATAACTAGGAGTGACTTAATCTTAGAAGGTAGCCAGCTTGTCACAAAGAGCTTGGGAGCAGACACTGTCTTGGGAACAACATTCCAGCAACATGAATGACTGCGCCACAGAAATAAGCTCACAAGAGGACAATACATTTTATTCCAAAAATAAACGAGGCTTAGTTGTACATGATAATGCTTTATATGGACTGGGTAATGCTTTAGGCATATTCCAGGACTGTTCAGAGTAGTCTTGTCTCCATTTACATATCAATTTCCTATTCAAAAGCTGTTTAGCTCCAAGTTTTGGGATATACCAGTTGTTTGATTATCTGTTGTAATAACACAGGCACAAGGTGAGGAACACAGTGTGTTTATTGTAATTCAAATTGCATCTTGCCACAGAATGCCAAAACCACTGTGTACCAACCAGCAGACCCTGTCAACATTCTAAAATAACGCAAGAGGCCCTCAGGCGCACAAACACATGAGAAAATTAGCATACTGGCAATGTACAATCCACTGTATGACTAGACTACCTTTACCATCTGACTATAAGTCAGCACTACATCTTCTCCCTTCCTTCGGAGGATATCAGTCCAAAAAAAAGTCACTTAATCGGAGAGGCGTTCCCACATTATGTGAAGGCATCATCATCCTCTACCCTCTTGAGATTGGCACAACTGCAATGTCTCTGCCAGTGGTGATAGAGTAATGGCACCAGAACCAGAAGATTGGCCAGTCTCCCTGAAAGTGTCCCTTGTAAGCATCAAGAGGATGGTCCCAGATTGTGTCAATGATGTCTGATGATCAGGTTCAACCTTCACGGCATGTGGCACAGTTCACAAACCCCCATTGCTGAGCATTGTTGCAGAAACTGAAGTTCTGATCACCTTCATCGATTTCTTAAACTTGTCACCATTTAATTTGCTGAAGGAGCATCTAATCCTTACAATATCCCCAAAATATATTTTACTGGGACTAGCAGATTTTCTTAGTTCATAATAGTACTTTATCTTAGTTTGGTGCCTTTCAACTCTTTCTCACAGTTACATCACACCAAACATGAGTGGTAACATCAATGGGTACATTTTGAATCTTTTTTTAACCAATGGGACTGGAGCTCGGTCGATGCAAGTCTGCCTTTCATTACCTGGTCTGGTAAGCTTAGCCCGGAGGTGGACAGTTAATCTACCCAATAGGGCCAATTGTATCTTCTCCTTGATAATGCGGTTGGTCCGCTCAACTTGGCCGTTACTTTGTTAATCATAAACGGATGCTTGTAGTGAGTTATTCCACATGAACACATTAATTTGGATATTTCTACAGAAATTAATTGGGAAACATTTATCACTTACTAGTTCTAAGGGAAACCCTTCCCTGAAAAGCCTTTTTTAGGAATTCAAGAACATTGCCAGTAGTGGAAGAGTCCAAAAATGTGATCTGCTGTAACAATCTACTAAAACAACAGCGTAACTAACGCACGGTTTCAGGTAACTCATACATGGGTCCGATTAAATTGACCCCTACCTTTTGCCAAGGTCCCACTTAGAGTGGAACAGGGGAAAAAGAAATGTATTCCAAGTTTTATCCTCTTCTCTGCACAACTGACATTCTTGAACAAACCATTCCACATCATAGTCCATAGGCAACCACCATTAACACATGCTTAGCTTTTCTTTTGTACCAGGAAAGTCAAGAAGTCATTCATAGGAAAAGCAACGAGACAGGGTCTTAATTGAATAAGGACCACCAAAATGAAATTTCTCAAAACAACTTTACCTTCAATTGACAACTAATCATGAACCTTCCTCTAAGGTCTGAGGTTTACATCTAACCTCTTTTCATTGGGCAGCCTTTCACAATGAGTGTACATACTTCAGAATACCATAAAACATATGATCACACTGTTTTGGATAAGGGGAATGAGAGGCAAATCAGAGCTGGGCTGGCCTCATCTGCTCCCTTTCTAATCACATTCGGTATCACCAATAGAACAGACGAGACTTATCTGTCAAGACCAATATTGGACTTTTTATCCCACTGTTTTGGGGAACCTAAGAGTCGTGTATGCTTACCGATATGTACATACAAAGGGATTCATACAAAAATGTATGGCAGGGCCTCACATACCACTGAGAGTCATGCTGAATCATTGGACTGCCACACTGGCAAGAGAATACGTAACTCAAGAATACACTAGTAGAGAGTGGACTTCCTGTATTACCACATATTGGGTTAGAGGAGTGTGTGATCCATTGCATAGGTATAAAAAATGTCTGACACCTTCCCAGTTAATTTAAAATAGGTCAAACTGACATAACAGGACATAAAACATGCATATTTTGGAATTGTGCCACTACACTCGTTACACGTCTGGGAAAACACTGCGAATCATATTGTGGGTGTGGTTCGTATCGTGTACAACAAGAACATGCTGTATCCATTCGTTTTGTCTTATCCTAAACTAATTAGAAGAGGTGCCCGATGAATGAGTTCAAGGGAAAGAGCCGCGCTGTTCAACTCTGATGAGAGAGGTACTCCGATTATAAAGAGTCATGTGTATGCCAAAGGTTAGATCCTCGTGTGGGGTAATGCATTCAAGAACGCCGGCACATACTACATCATCTACAGTCAGATCTGGAGTTTCCTTCATTGATTAAAAAACACTTGTAGGGCGCACAAGTGTTAGCATGAATCTAACCGAAAAACACTGCAGTTGACCCAATTGTGCATGCAAACATTTTAGTTAATTCCCACTGTCCATCCCCACAGGTTCCTGAAAAAATATGAATATACTAAGAAAGCTACTCTGGGGGTAAGTACAGTTTTGCAAACATATACCTTTTCGGGCAGACAGATACTTTTTGGGCAGCATATATGTTAACATATTTATTCTTGGAGCCTGTGTGGCACTGTCTTTACTTTCACATGCTACCGCATAAGTAACTTCCTTACAAGTGACTATGACCAATATGCAGATTGGTATCAGTTTATTTAACGGATATATTATGCCGAGCGGTCACTATGTCGACCAAGTTTCCACTTCATTCTAGTGCTTGAAGGCATTAAGTTATGGATTGGTCTAGTAAAACTACAAGTACCATAATGCAACGTGATGTGCGCTGACCAGTCATAGATGGCTAGCCACTAGCCGTACTATGCAATTTGAATTTGTACTAACTGGTTTTAATAGCTTTGAAGTGTCGCAGTAAAACACAATGCTGTTAACCACTACCGTGCTCGGCGGGTTTCTAAATAGTACTTGTACTATCAACATTGGACCGTAACTGTCCTTCCAGGATTAAAACGTGTTGCCTGTAGGTTGCATAAGTACAAGACCTCTGCAGCCAGTGCACTAGCCCACCGACCAGCCTTACGCAGTGTCTAAAGTAGTGCGTCTGTATTTACTTGCCTTTGCAAAGGCCTTCACGGGGTCACTCGGGTTCAGCTGGAGCACGTTTCCCAGGAAGGGCAGCGGGACGGGCCCTGGGGGTCGCCGGTGCGAGGGATACCACAGCCTCTGGAGCTCCAGCAGCAGCAGAAGGACGGCTCCGCCCAGCAGCACCGATACCCAGGTTGAACACTCCATGCTCCCAACGAGAGAAGTCACCCCGAGTTCTGGCGGAAGAACCTCCAGTGCGCAGGCGCGCCACAGCCTGCCGTTCGAAGTTTAGAACCTAGCCCTGCCAGGAATGCGGACGTGGGCGAAATGTAAATATCGCAGCGCGAGGCAAGCAGGTCACTTCGCGAAGTCGGAAGAAATAGCAGGAAATAGAGTCTGGATTGCTGACTGCAGGCGGTCAAGGAGGTATAGCTGCCAAGGTTTAAGATTGCTTATGTGTGACATTTTCAGAATTTCACTGTAATAATGAGTGACATTCAGCGACTATGAGTGACACTTTCTCGCAAGCAAAATCAAGCTATGAGGACAAGGAAAACATATAAATATCAGATATTACACATATTAGAGCAATGAGAAACTTTAAGAAGATCTTAAAACTGCTGCAAAACTAAGCTAGTGGCCTTATAAAAGCGTGTTGACTGGAAGCATTTTCTCACTGCAGCCAAGCCTCAGGTTCAGGTTTTTTTTTAAAAATAGAAGGGAGAGGTGTGAAAAGGCTACTTACATGGGGGTGCTACCTGGAGGCTGTTTGTTGCTGCAGCCAAGCCTCAGATTCAGGGGATCTGAGGGAATCAGAGGGGTGTGGCAGTGGTACCTATGCTCTAATCTTATTCTCCAAGAATTACACACAAAGCATTAGCATGCGATATCAGAAAGATACTCTCTGATGATCATATTGTTCAGAGTGAAACTGGGACAAATCCCAGCTTCTTGGTGTCATCAAATTGTGTGATCCTAAACTGTTTATTTTACAACCTTGTGTATGTTCATTATCACATGTAATTTATTTATTTATTTATGTATGCGAGTTTATATAGCGCAAACTTTACCCGAAGGTATCAGAGCGCTTTACATAAGAACCAGTTGAGAAACATAAGGACTTTGGATTACATGCGTTACATAAAGGATACAAACAGAAAAAATTGCAAATGTGCAAATTGTGATGGTTACAACTAATTGTGCAATAAAGTGCCTTCATATATTTGAGTTTGACTGTGCTTTGTACATGTATAACATTTTGCGGATATTGTAGAAATGAATCAGAAGAAGGGAAAGTATTCTGGGATTACTAAGTATTTTCTAAATGACACCCTGGCTAAAATATTATCAGTAAATGACCACCGCACAAAATAAATGACATAAATTGTTTTTTGAGGTGCAAACTAGACTCCTGTTCGTTGCTTTTTGTTGCAGTTTTTATATAGCTGCATTGGAGCACTTTACATGAGCACCAGTTATATTAGTGAAGGTCAGATTTTGTTTTAGCACCAGGAAGATTAAGTCACTTGTGAATATTTACACGATGTTGAGCCAATGCTCAATCTTGAACCTGGTTCCTAATTTCCAAAGTCCGCAGCTCTAGTGGTAACACCACTCGTCAGAAGCGGTCGCTCCTCTTCACGCTGCCTCCCCGACCTCAGTGCGGTATTGTGACCTGCCTTGAGCTGCTTTGAACTCAGAACCACATCTCCTTCAGAAAAGAACTCAAAACCTGGCTATTCGACAAATAATGAACCCCCTACCCAAGCGAATTGAGACCCTCTGGGTGAGCAGTGCGCTATACAAATACCCGAACTTGAACTTCCATCTCTTGCGTTTGATTTAATGGCCTACAATGTTACTCCAGCTGTAACAGGAATGTTGTTTGCATATAGGTACACGAGAACTGACTTACCGGTCCTCCCATCTCACAGCCAGTAGAACACGCCATCCAGATTAAAAACAGCGCTCCCAGTCCCATGAAGTAAATGCTTCTTTCCTCGTGTTCCCTTTTTAGGTCTCGCGACCTATCGATGTGCGCAAGTGCATCGAGCGGAGCGAGAATTCAAGTGGCGAAAACATCGTCAAACTAAGGGCTTTCAGCCCCGCGGGTTTCATGCAGTTCACGTGAACCACGTGATTAAACATGCATGCGCATCGGCAGCATTTCTCCTGCAGGCTCGCAAAAGTCATCAATCACCCTCCCACAGGCACGCCCCCCCACCAGGCTCTCCCGCCCCCATCAGGCTTCCCTACTAATCTGCCTGCCTCCCCTCGTGCATTCACGCCCCCCCACCAGGCTCTCCCGCCCCCATCCGGCTTCCCTCCTAATCCGCCTCCCCTCGCTCGCATTCCCGTAAGGTAAGCGCTGACAGGCACGCCCCCCCACCAGGCTCTCCCGCCCCCATCAGGCTTCCCTCCTAATCCGCCTGCCTCCCCTCGCGCATTCACGCCCCCCCACCAGGCTCCCTGCCCCCATCCGGCTTCCCTCCTAATCCGCCTCCCCTCGCTCGCAATACCCGTAAGGTAAGCGCTGCATTTACATCTCGCGCGATGGCTGTAAAATGCTGAAGTCAGCCTTACTACAGAGCTGCGGACGCATACAATAAAAGAAATAAATAGCCGTCATTCCGAACTAGGGTCAACCTCGCTACACCTCGCCCTCTAAATAACTTACTATAGCTGTCCCTCTCGCCTATATAGAACTACTAGCCGTTAGGACAAGATAGATCATCACCACACAAAATCATCACCCCACCAGGCTCTCCTGCCCCCATCCGGATCCCCTCCGGCCATTTGCCACACTCCTTGCCTCTGTCTTGCCTCCCCCTC
Source organism: Lissotriton vulgaris (assembly GCF_964263255.1). Lineage (NCBI taxonomy): Eukaryota > Metazoa > Chordata > Amphibia > Caudata > Salamandridae > Lissotriton > Lissotriton vulgaris. The sequence goes on along the minus strand of NC_141700.1, from coordinate 135,376,379 downwards.
CATTCTCTTCCCCTCGCATTCCCGCCCCCCCACCAGGCTCTCCCGCCCCCATCCGGCCATTTGCCACACTCCTTGCCTCTGTCTTCTTAACAGGAGCTTTCCCTCCCCTATCAGACTTTACCACTTCCATAGCAGTCGGCTTATTGTATTGCTTGTTTTTTAATGCAGCACACATTGTACTCCAAATTTCACAGAATGCTGAATCGGAGTGGTTTTGTTGTTTTCTTTAATTGTAGATTTTAACCCAGATTTGGAAAATGGCCACTGACACCTAGCAACGTGAGCATTTGGTGTTGCTTGTTGACTATGCGGCAGTATCAAACCAGAAAGGATAGCCAGCCCAGAAGGAGTGGCCTCGGTATCAAGGCGCCCTACACCCCGTGAGAGAGGGGGACCCCTACCATGAGCTGCCCGGGGTTCGAACCTGAAGCCACAGGGTGACTCCTCCCAGCCAGGCACAGAGACCGACACTGGGGGTCAGTCCTCTGCAAGCCCACACAGGCTGCACCCTCCGGTGCAAATTCTTATTAACCCCAGCACCTTCAGCTTTTCCACACAACCGAGTGCATATTATGTTGGCTTTTATCGGGGAAAGGGAGCGCCCCTGTTATGGCTGGATTTTCTGAGTAGGTGGGATCAGCCCCCAGGGGCCCCTCCAACCCAGCCAGAACGTACTCACCTTCCCTCCTCAGGACTCCTCTATCCAGGCACCTGGTACCTACCTGAGGATGGGGAACTCGCAATATACAAGCTCATATTATTAAGAACACCACTAAATCTATAGGGATACTAAGAATACTCACTGATTACTAGGGATATCCATACCCTACACCACACTTATTCACATCAGTTGGTCTCGCGGCCACCCTGACCCAGACCGTTCTACCCTAGGGCAGATATGACACACAATCCGGTGCGTCTACACACGGGCCTGCAGAACCCAATGCTCCCTTTTCCAAACTGTTCGCAATCCTGCGAAACTACACACTAGTTCGACCTCCTAGTGTTCTCACTTATTCAAGCCACAATCCAGTGGGTATTAACACTGGTCTCCCACCCAGTGCTGTCACTAACGCCGCATATCAACGACGACCACATTCCTATGAACACCTATACATATATATATATATATTGGGAAGTCTCTTCACTAAGGGTCTGCTACTATAATATTAGGAGTTAGCCAATTAATATCGTGTGCTCCCTATTCTCGGCATCATAGGTCCACTCACTCCCTATTTATGTGATCACCACTTACCTGATTGGGATTACTCATCCATTCACGTACCTAGCAAATACCTAGGAGCTTTGTTCACCTGGATTGAACAAGAATACAAGGGGACACGTGCCAGTTTTCTACAAACTGGGGGTTGTTTTATTACAACAATATAAACATTTACACAAATCTGACAGAGACTATAGGTAGAACACACCGCTTGAAAGAGAAGGATTACACATAACAGGAACACTCCGCTGAAAGGGAAAAGATTAGACATAAAGTGTAAGTGTAGCTAATGTGATGAAAACAATATCACCTGATTAGTGTGAAGTCTTGTTCTAGCTGTCATCTGGGTTCCTCTCTCGTCTGTGCCTTGGCTCATCTCAGACTCTCTCTCTCTCCTGCACTCTTGGGTACACCTCTGCGCTGATCACTCTGTCTCTGGACTCCTCTCCCCCACACGAACTATCTCCACCTTCCGTCTTCAATCTTAATGGTTCCTGCCGCTCTGATCACCGTTCATTCCACTAGCTTATTCACTCTGTCTCTGCGCCAATGTCCAATTAACTCCATCTGCTCCCATAGGTTAGTCCACGATCTCTCCTCTATCTCTTCTAAAAGGCATTACTTCAGACTCCAGCTATTCACACCTCCTCCTGATAAGCAACTGCTTCTGACTGCTTCTGACTGCTTCCTTCAGTTCCAGCTCACTATTCAACTCAGCTCTTCTCCAGCTTGAACCCTCTCTCTCTCTCTGCCAACTCCACTCCACTGCTCGACTCTCTGCTGGACTGACCCTCTGCTTGACTCTCTCCTCGACTGACTAACTCCGCCTCTGCACTTCACAAATATAGAATGCTGTTTCCTCATGGAAAGTTCCAGCCATCAGCCCGCCGCCCACCAGGCCTCTGCATCACCTCGCATCAAGGACACACACCCAGCCGGCCGGCCTTTTGTTGTGTCTTCTACACAGAGAATAATACAGCCTACCGATAAGGGCTGGCCCAGACCGGTTCTCTCCAAGTGAAAAACAGCCTTAACTATAAACTTTGCCTTTGCCCTGAAAAGCCTCTCAGCTTCATCAAGATGGAGTCCCTCTAGCTCTAGGCCTGTAGGCCTGAAAAGGGTGAAATGCTCCTTAGCTCTGTCAGAATACCTACATAAACCATACCAAAGTGTCTAATATGTCAAAGCCAATAGGCAATAGACAGGTTAAAGTCAAGAATAAAGGCATATTAAGCAGCTATCCTCTTCTAGATCTGGAAAAAAGGGCTTAAAAGGGCCAACACAGGCTAAGAATACCTATACTAGATGCGAGCAAGACTAATGATCTATATCACTGCTAAATAAAGCCAAAAACTCTGCCATAACATTGCACCCCTAGATCCTTATCTTGCGAGCATCAGTAAACAACAACAACCATCTAAATAAACATCAACATAATCTATCCAACATAGGCTAAGAATACCTATCCTAGATGTGAGCAAGATTAAGATCTATATCACTGCTAAATATCTCTGCCATCCACCCTTAGATCCTTATCTTGCGAACATCTTATAAACAATAACATCTAGATAAACAAACATCAACACAATCTATCAACAAATCAAAACCTAAAAAACTCCCTAAAAACAATGACAACTCAAGGAAAATTCCACCTGAAACTCAATTGTAGGGAATAGAAACCTAAAAACAAATCAAAGCACCCTTGACTTGAATGCTGAAACATATCTGATAACAACAGAAACTAACCAAAGCATCCTCAAACTAAATGTGCCTCAACTTCTAATGATAACTGGTGAAATCTAGTGATGTAGGGACTTATGTGTTGAATGAAAACAGCAAGGGGCCTAAATGGGGCCTACTTCGGACAACTTAAGGCTAAATGAGGCCTACCTACTATTGTCAACTTAAGAACTAAATGTGTTTCAACTCCTAATGAGAAAACAAGAAAGGGCCTAAATGAGCCCTACGTACTATAGGCAACTTAAGCTAATGATGACTCATGAAACTATTGATGTAGGGGCTTGTTTGTGGGTGAAAAGAACAATAGGCCTAAATGAGGCCTACCTGCTGACATTTGTCAATTTAAAGTGAAATCAGAGAAGTACTGTTTCAAGGTCTGGGCAAACATTAATACATAATCATACTAAAAGACACACCACCCAGAACAATCCAAATTTTAAGGTAACCACCCTTTGATCAATCAAGGTGAAAATGTAAGAACAGTTAGACAACCCCATTTCTACAAGATAGCTGGTGTAACATTAAGAACACATGTGGGCACCGCCATTCAAAAAAAAAGTCCTTCATTGAAATCACGCAAAAACTGTTTTGAAGAAAACAGAAAAAACTATAATAGGTGACATATTTTTTGCTTTAAAAGTGGGGCCTGCTTGTCCAAGGAATTATTCATCAAATCCTTTTAAAATTCTGTAACAAATAAAACATGTTCGTGGTGTTATTGTTTTTTTAAGTGGGGCCTGCTCGTAGTGATGTCAACAAAAAAAAAAATGCAGGCTAAGGAATTAAATAACTTAGTCCAAAAGTCTTCAGTGTAGGCCACCACCCTGCATCCTCGGTATCCGGACACTTCCTCCAATGCGGCCATCCATCACCCGGTCTGGTCTGGTCTGGTTCCATCATCCAAAAATAATAAACTAAAATAAAAACATGAAAGTAAAAAAACAAAATAATAAAGGGAGTGGGAGGGGGGTGGGCCGACGCACGCACCAACACCACAACCCAGCAACCTAGGAACAAGAGAACAAGTATCATTATTCTTGTAAAATAAAATTTTCCATTTAAAAAGCACCCCGGGTGCCTTTCATTATTGAAAAGAAAATATCCTAATTAATTAAAAACATTCAAAATTTAACTTTTAATAATAATTAGCAGGGCCTAACATACCCTAATCCTCACTAAGCCAGCCCCTCCCTTCGGAGCAGGAGCCAGGCTACAGTATGAAGTAATTTGGATTCCCGCCAAATGATGAGCTCACAGCATCAGCAGGGCACTGCAAGCCTCCCATTTCCCTGGTCAGAGAAGCCCGCCCAGGCCCATCACGACTAACTAACTCCAAGGGAAGAGCCAGGTCACCCCGCCCTTAAGTAAACAAGCCGTTTGCGGAAGAAAATTGGATTGTAGCCAATCATAACGAACAGGGACGTGATCGAAACTTGCAGAATGAAGGAAAAAAAAACTCGTCTGCACAAACCAGCTGGTCTGCCAAGGTCGAAAAACAAATTTCTCATGCCTTATTTTCTAACTAACGGAAGCTAGAATTAAAAAAAAAAACAATTCTGTTACAGTGTACTGCCAATTAAAAAAGCTCCAGTTTTTAAAAAGACTTTAGTCCAACTAATTCAGCTAAAGGCAAGACACTTAAAATATGGGCACTTATTTAGAAAGGGGCAACTACCTTTTGCACACAAGATTATACATTCAGCATTTGGTAAAAAAGAACGAATTAACAAGGTCCATTTGTCAGCTGCTGAAAAGAGAAATAATTTGTAAAACAACATAAAATGCAGATACATTTCAACATTGTATTTAATTTAAGGTTTTGCTGACACATTTATAAAAGCATACATTTTAATTTACATTTGGGAAAATAATAATGTTACATTTTAACATTTTTTCTTTCAAAGGCACATGGTTGCCTTTCACTAATTAAAAGCACATGTCACCATGCACAGTCGGGCAAGATTTATTATTCTCAAACCAGCACATTCCTGTCTAGATGGAAACCCCTCACAGAAATAATTAATGAAAACAGCTCGTAGCATGCATTCTAACGGGCCATCTTTTTAACATTTCACTCATTTTAAAAGAACACAGCTTTCTCCGTAATCCTACTGGTTGATTTATAACCACATCAGTTCCAAGGCAAACCCACACAAATTCGTAGACGCATTTCAAAAAGAATGTGAAATGAACAGAACCCTTCTCAAAACACAAGATGTTACCTTCCCGTCAAGAAACTGACAAAACACATAGGCAGACCAAGGAATCAAAAAAAAAGTCAAAATCAAACCATCAAATAATCCTTAAAATAATCCACTGACTTTTATAGTCAGGTCAGATAACCATGCATGTTGACAGCATGTAAAAAATAAAGACTGCCATCTCAACTCAAGATATTAACCCTTTGGCAGCTCAAGCAGAATCATTTCCCAACGTCCATTTATACATGGGAAAATCATTAGCACATTTCTTCACGTTTACAGATGACACGTACACATATTTTCAAAAACGTTATCCCCAAGCACCCGAGAGAGATCCAGCTCCCTCCTGCCAAACGTAATGATAACATGCCCGGTCCAAGCCATGACCACATGGCGCTATTCACAAGCCATATTTACAAGACAAGCCTTTCACAAACAACATTTCCAAGGCGCAATGCACAAGGAACACAGCAGATCAACATGAGAACATGCACCTCACAAGCCACATTAATATGGCGCTATTCACAAGCCATATTTACAAGACAAGCTTTTCACAAACAATGTATCCAAGGCGCAATGCACAAGGAACACAATAGATCAACATGAAAACATGCACCTCACAAGCCACAATAATATGGCGCTATTCACAAGTCATATTTACAAGGAGCTATATTCAAAGAACTCCACAGATCATATTACAATGAACACATTTCACATTGCACAGCATAAGCAGATGCAGCAAGCAATTTAATGGGCAATTTAAAAGCATTTTTTACACACATTTATACAATTGGACCATCACAAAGATGTAACTGGCTTCCTCATGTAATGCCATCCTTCAACCCTGACAGTTTAAACACCAAGATGAAAACCATTCTTTCCACCCTGAATAAGCCAAATGCCATGATGTAATGCAATCTTCTCACGCTGCAACTGTTCAAGCCCATAGGTCTAACAGGCTACATAAACTGCAACATTACGCCAGATGGAACCAGCGTTCAGGGCACTCCCTCAGAACACATGGGAAACTCTCTAAGCACATGGCCAGGACACACAGGATAGGTAAACAGTTCGTGACGCCAGATGTTATGGCTGGATTTTCTGAGTAGGTGGGATCAGCCCCCAGGGGCCCCTCCAACCCAGCCAGAACGTACTCACCTTCCCTCCTCAGGACTCCTCTTTCCAGGCACCTGGTACCTACCTGAGGATGGGGAACTCGCAATATACAAGCTCATATTATTAAGAACACCACTAAATCTATAGGGATACTAAGAATACTCACTGATTACTAGGGATATCCATACCCTACACCACACTTATTCACATCAGTTGGTCTCGTGGCCACCCTGACCCAGACCGTTCTACCCTAGGGCAGATATGACACACAATCCGGTGCGTCTACACACGGGCCTGCAGAACCCAATGCTCCCTTTTCCAAACTGTTCGCAATCCTGTGAAACTACACACTAGTTCGACCTCCTAGTGTTCTCACTTATTCAAGCCACAATCCAGTGGGTATTAACACTGGTCTCCCACCCAGTGCTGTCACTAACGCCGCATATCAACGGCGACCACATTCCTATGAACACCTATACATATATATATATATATTGGGAAGTCTCTTCACTAAGGGTCTGCTACTATAATATTAGGAGTTAGCCAATTAATATCGTGTGCTCCCTATTCTCGGCATCATAGGTCCACTCACTCCCTATTTATGTGATCACCACTTACCTGATTGGGATTACTCATCCATTCACGTACCTAGCAAATACCTAGGAGCTTTGTTCACCTGGATTGAACAAGAATACAAGGGGACACGTGCCAGTTTTCTACAAACTGGGGGTTGTTTTATTACAACAATATAAACATTTACACAAATCTGACAGAGACTATAGGTAGAACACACCGCTTGAAAGAGAAGGATTACACATAACAGGAACACTCCGCTGAAAGGGAAAAGATTAGACATAAAGTGTAAGTGTAGCTAATGTGATGAAAACAATATCACCTGATTAGTGTGAAGTCTTGTTCTAGCTGTCATCTGGGTTCCTCTCTCGTCTGTGCCTTGGCTCATCTCAGACTCTCTCTCTCTCCTGCACTCTTGGGTACACCTCTGCGCTGATCACTCTGTCTCTGGACTCCTCTCCCCCACACGAACTATCTCCACCTTCCGTCTTCAATCTTAATGGTTCCTGCCGCTCTGATCACCGTTCATTCCACTAGCTTATTCACTCTGTCTCTGCGCCAATGTCCAATTAACTCCATCTGCTCCCATAGGTTAGTCCACGATCTCTCCTCTATCTCTTCTAAAAGGCATTACTTCAGACTCCAGCTATTCACACCTCCTCCTGATAAGCAACTGCTTCTGACTGCTTCTGACTGCTTCCTTCAGTTCCAGCTCACTATTCAACTCAGCTCTTCTCCAGCTTGAACCCTCTCTCTCTCTCTGCCAACTCCACTCCACTGCTCGACTCTCTGCTGGACTGACCCTCTGCTTGACTCTCTCCTCGACTGACTAACTCCGCCTCTGCACTTCACAAATATAGAATGCTGTTTCCTCATGGAAAGTTCCAGCCATCAGCCCGCCGCCCACCAGGCCTCTGCATCACCTCGCATCAAGGACACACACCCAGCCGGCCGGCCTTTTGTTGTGTCTTCTACACAGAGAATAATACAGCCTACCGATAAGGGCTGGCCCAGACCGGTTCTCTCCAAGTGAAAAACAGCCTTAACTATAAACTTTGCCTTTGCCCTGAAAAGCCTCTCAGCTTCATCAAGATGGAGTCCCTCTAGCTCTAGGCCTGTAGGCCTGAAAAGGGTGAAATGCTCCTTAGCTCTGTCAGAATACCTACATAAACCATACCAAAGTGTCTAATATGTCAAAGCCAATAGGCAATAGACAGGTTAAAGTCAAGAATAAAGGCATATTAAGCAGCTATCCTCTTCTAGATCTGGAAAAAAGGGCTTAAAAGGGCCAACACAGGCTAAGAATACCTATACTAGATGCGAGCAAGACTAATGATCTATATCACTGCTAAATAAAGCCAAAAACTCTGCCATAACATTGCACCCCTAGATCCTTATCTTGCGAGCATCAGTAAACAACAACAACCATCTAAATAAACATCAACATAATCTATCCAACATAGGCTAAGAATACCTATCCTAGATGTGAGCAAGATTAAGATCTATATCACTGCTAAATATCTCTGCCATCCACCCTTAGATCCTTATCTTGCGAACATCTTATAAACAATAACATCTAGATAAACAAACATCAACACAATCTATCAACAAATCAAAACCTAAAAAACTCCCTAAAAACAATGACAACTCAAGGAAAATTCCACCTGAAACTCAATTGTAGGGAATAGAAACCTAAAAACAAATCAAAGCACCCTTGACTTGAATGCTGAAACATATCTGATAACAACAGAAACTAACCAAAGCATCCTCAAACTAAATGTGCCTCAACTTCTAATGATAACTGGTGAAATCTAGTGATGTAGGGACTTATGTGTTGAATGAAAACAGCAAGGGGCCTAAATGGGGCCTACTTCGGACAACTTAAGGCTAAATGAGGCCTACCTACTATTGTCAACTTAAGAACTAAATGTGTTTCAACTCCTAATGAGAAAACAAGAAAGGGCCTAAATGAGCCCTACGTACTATAGGCAACTTAAGCTAATGATGACTCATGAAACTATTGATGTAGGGGCTTGTTTGTGGGTGAAAAGAACAATAGGCCTAAATGAGGCCTACCTGCTGACATTTGTCAATTTAAAGTGAAATCAGAGAAGTACTGTTTCAAGGTCTGGGCAAACATTAATACATAATCATACTAAAAGACACACCACCCAGAACAATCCAAATTTTAAGGTAACCACCCTTTGATCAATCAAGGTGAAAATGTAAGAACAGTTAGACAACCCCATTTCTACAAGATAGCTGGTGTAACATTAAGAACACATGTGGGCACCGCCATTCAAAAAAAAAGTCCTTCATTGAAATCACGCAAAAACTGTTTTGAAGAAAACAGAAAAAACTATAATAGGTGACATATTTTTTGCTTTAAAAGTGGGGCCTGCTTGTCCAAGGAATTATTCATCAAATCCTTTTAAAATTCTGTAACAAATAAAACATGTTCGTGGTGTTATTGTTTTTTTAAGTGGGGCCTGCTCGTAGTGATGTCAACAAAAAAAAAAATGCAGGCTAAGGAATTAAATAACTTAGTCCAAAAGTCTTCAGTGTAGGCCACCACCCTGCATCCTCGGTATCCGGACACTTCCTCCAATGCGGCCATCCATCACCCGGTCTGGTCTGGTCTGGTTCCATCATCCAAAAATAATAAACTAAAATAAAAACATGAAAGTAAAAAAACAAAATAATAAAGGGAGTGGGAGGGGGGTGGGCCGACGCACGCACCAACACCACAACCCAGCAACCTAGGAACAAGAGAACAAGTATCATTATTCTTGTAAAATAAAATTTTCCATTTAAAAAGCACCCCGGGTGCCTTTCATTATTGAAAAGAAAATATCCTAATTAATTAAAAACATTCAAAATTTAACTTTTAATAATAATTAGCAGGGCCTAACATACCCTAATCCTCACTAAGCCAGCCCCTCCCTTCGGAGCAGGAGCCAGGCTACAGTATGAAGTAATTTGGATTCCCGCCAAATGATGAGCTCACAGCATCAGCAGGGCACTGCAAGCCTCCCATTTCCCTGGTCAGAGAAGCCCGCCCAGGCCCATCACGACTAACTAACTCCAAGGGAAGAGCCAGGTCACCCCGCCCTTAAGTAAACAAGCCGTTTGCGGAAGAAAATTGGATTGTAGCCAATCATAACGAACAGGGACGTGATCGAAACTTGCAGAATGAAGGAAAAAAAAACTCGTCTGCACAAACCAGCTGGTCTGCCAAGGTCGAAAAACAAATTTCTCATGCCTTATTTTCTAACTAACGGAAGCTAGAATTAAAAAAAAAAACAATTCTGTTACAGTGTACTGCCAATTAAAAAAGCTCCAGTTTTTAAAAAGACTTTAGTCCAACTAATTCAGCTAAAGGCAAGACACTTAAAATATGGGCACTTATTTAGAAAGGGGCAACTACCTTTTGCACACAAGATTATACATTCAGCATTTGGTAAAAAAGAACGAATTAACAAGGTCCATTTGTCAGCTGCTGAAAAGAGAAATAATTTGTAAAACAACATAAAATGCAGATACATTTCAACATTGTATTTAATTTAAGGTTTTGCTGACACATTTATAAAAGCATACATTTTAATTTACATTTGGGAAAATAATAATGTTACATTTTAACATTTTTTCTTTCAAAGGCACATGGTTGCCTTTCACTAATTAAAAGCACATGTCACCATGCACAGTCGGGCAAGATTTATTATTCTCAAACCAGCACATTCCTGTCTAGATGGAAACCCCTCACAGAAATAATTAATGAAAACAGCTCGTAGCATGCATTCTAACGGGCCATCTTTTTAACATTTCACTCATTTTAAAAGAACACAGCTTTCTCCGTAATCCTACTGGTTGATTTATAACCACATCAGTTCCAAGGCAAACCCACACAAATTCGTAGACGCATTTCAAAAAGAATGTGAAATGAACAGAACCCTTCTCAAAACACAAGATGTTACCTTCCCGTCAAGAAACTGACAAAACACATAGGCAGACCAAGGAATCAAAAAAAAAGTCAAAATCAAACCATCAAATAATCCTTAAAATAATCCACTGACTTTTATAGTCAGGTCAGATAACCATGCATGTTGACAGCATGTAAAAAATAAAGACTGCCATCTCAACTCAAGATATTAACCCTTTGGCAGCTCAAGCAGAATCATTTCCCAACGTCCATTTATACATGGGAAAATCATTAGCACATTTCTTCACGTTTACAGATGACACGTACACATATTTTCAAAAACGTTATCCCCAAGCACCCGAGAGAGATCCAGCTCCCTCCTGCCAAACGTAATGATAACATGCCCGGTCCAAGCCATGACCACATGGCGCTATTCACAAGCCATATTTACAAGACAAGCCTTTCACAAACAACATTTCCAAGGCGCAATGCACAAGGAACACAGCAGATCAACATGAGAACATGCACCTCACAAGCCACATTAATATGGCGCTATTCACAAGCCATATTTACAAGACAAGCTTTTCACAAACAATGTATCCAAGGCGCAATGCACAAGGAACACAATAGATCAACATGAAAACATGCACCTCACAAGCCACAATAATATGGCGCTATTCACAAGTCATATTTACAAGGAGCTATATTCAAAGAACTCCACAGATCATATTACAATGAACACATTTCACATTGCACAGCATAAGCAGATGCAGCAAGCAATTTAATGGGCAATTTAAAAGCATTTTTTACACACATTTATACAATTGGACCATCACAAAGATGTAACTGGCTTCCTCATGTAATGCCATCCTTCAACCCTGACAGTTTAAACACCAAGATGAAAACCATTCTTTCCACCCTGAATAAGCCAAATGCCATGATGTAATGCAATCTTCTCACGCTGCAACTGTTCAAGCCCATAGGTCTAACAGGCTACATAAACTGCAACATTACGCCAGATGGAACCAGCGTTCAGGGCACTCCCTCAGAACACATGGGAAACTCTCTAAGCACATGGCCAGGACACACAGGATAGGTAAACAGTTCGTGACGCCAGATGTTATGGCTGGATTTTCTGAGTAGGTGGGATCAGCCCCCAGGGGCCCCTCCAACCCAGCCAGAACGTACTCACCTTCCCTCCTCAGGACTCCTCTTTCCAGGCACCTGGTACCTACCTGAGGATGGGGAACTCGCAATATACAAGCTCATATTATTAAGAACACCACTAAATCTATAGGGATACTAAGAATACTCACTGATTACTAGGGATATCCATACCCTACACCACACTTATTCACATCAGTTGGTCTCGTGGCCACCCTGACCCAGACCGTTCTACCCTAGGGCAGATATGACACACAATCCGGTGCGTCTACACACGGGCCTGCAGAACCCAATGCTCCCTTTTCCAAACTGTTCGCAATCCTGTGAAACTACACACTAGTTCGACCTCCTAGTGTTCTCACTTATTCAAGCCACAATCCAGTGGGTATTAACACTGGTCTCCCACCCAGTGCTGTCACTAACGCCGCATATCAACGGCGACCACATTCCTATGAACACCTATACATATATATATATATATTGGGAAGTCTCTTCACTAAGGGTCTGCTACTATAATATTAGGAGTTAGCCAATTAATATCGTGTGCTCCCTATTCTCGGCATCATAGGTCCACTCACTCCCTATTTATGTGATCACCACTTACCTGATTGGGATTACTCATCCATTCACGTACCTAGCAAATACCTAGGAGCTTTGTTCACCTGGATTGAACAAGAATACAAGGGGACACGTGCCAGTTTTCTACAAACTGGGGGTTGTTTTGTTACAACAATATAAACATTTACACAAATCTGACAGAGACTATAGGTAGAACACACCGCTTGAAAGAGAAGGATTACACATAACAGGAACACTCCGCTGAAAGGGAAAAGATTAGACATAAAGTGTAAGTGTAGCTAATGTGATGAAAACAATATCACCTGATTAGTGTGAAGTCTTGTTCTAGCTGTCATCTGGGTTCCTCTCTCGTCTGTGCCTTGGCTCATCTCAGACTCTCTCTCTCTCCTGCACTCTTGGGTACACCTCTGCGCTGATCACTCTGTCTCTGGACTCCTCTCCCCCACACGAACTATCTCCACCTTCCGTCTTCAATCTTAATGGTTCCTGCCGCTCTGATCACCGTTCATTCCACTAGCTTATTCACTCTGTCTCTGCGCCAATGTCCAATTAACTCCATCTGCTCCCATAGGTTAGTCCACGATCTCTCCTCTATCTCTTCTAAAAGGCATTACTTCAGACTCCAGCTATTCACACCTCCTCCTGATAAGCAACTGCTTCTGACTGCTTCCTTCAGTTCCAGCTCACTATTCAACTCAGCTCTTCTCCAGCTTGAACCCTCTCTCTCTCTCTGCCAACTCCACTCCACTGCTCGACTCTCTGCTGGACTGACCCTCTGCTTGACTCTCTCCTCGACTGACTGACTCCGCCTCTGCACTTCACAAATATAGAATGCTGTTTCCTCATGGAAAGTTCCAGCCATCAGCCCGCCGCCCACCAGGCCTCTGCATCACCTCGCATCAAGGACACACACCCAGCCGGCCGGCCTTTTGTTGTGTCTTCTACACAGAGAATAATACAGCCTACCGATAAGGGCTGGCCCAGACCGGTTCTCTCCAAGTGAAAAACAGCCTTAACTATAAACTTTGCCTTTGCCCTGAAAAGCCTCTCAGCTTCATCAAGATGGAGTCCCTCTAGCTCTAGGCCTGTAGGCCTGAAAAGGGTGAAACGCTCCTTAGCTCTGTCAGAATACCTACATAAACCATACCAAAGTGTCTAATATGTCAAAGCCAATAGGCAATAGACAGGTTAAAGTCAAGAATAAAGGCATATTAAGCAGCTATCCTCTTCTAGATCTGGAAAAAAGGGCTTAAAAGGGCCAACACAGGCTAAGAATACCTATACTAGATGCGAGCAAGACTAATGATCTATATCACTGCTAAATAAAACCAAAAACTCTGCCATAACAGCCCCGAAGAGGCCCTTCCACCGAGTAAACACAGGCACTGTACAACCCCCTGCCGTCCAATGTTGAATGGCTCCAGCCAAGCCACGCTCCTTGCCCCATTTTTTTAATTCACATGCGATGCCGTAGCAGTGCAAATATCACATTCTGTTATGCCCACATTAGACATTGCTGGGCAGGCTGCTGTACATGATCTGTGTAGTAAACCTGCTACGCACCCTGTTTATAGTAAAAATCCGTTAAAAAAACAGGAGTGACATAAAGAGCAGTTATTAGAACTTCACTTAAATTCAATGAGCCCTTTTACTGTCTTTTGGTTTTTAAAATCCAGTTGTTACTGGTGAATAAGCCCACACGGTAAACTGCCTCAATCGGTACTTATTTTAAGGCGGAATGTATCTCTATTTATGTCTGTGCGGCCTGTTGCTGAACTGTCCTATGTGCAGCCAGAAGAACAGAGTTCTTAATCCAGTTTGAACAAATGTGTCCCTCGTTCCTTAATTGACAGAATCCAGATGCACAAGGAGACATGCAAACATCCGTCAAAAAAATGTTTTACGGAAAGAAAAGCAGTTTGCGGGGTGTTTTTTTCACTAGTTTTTTTTCGTTTATTCCATGAACTACATTGTGATTTTCCTTACAGCAGTAGTTTGCCAATGAGCAGAGCAGCTATAACCTGCACCCTGACAGCCGGAAGGGTTAGTTTAGTGAGAGCAAGATAAGAAAATACCCAACTTGTCAAACCTTCCATTAGTGCCTTCCCGTGGACTCTTAAAGGTCTGCAGTTCTATTATTTTCATGAATCCTATTCCTGATGGCTTTTTAAGGTCGGAGTGCATTGCCTGCTACAATACCTTACGGTCACATTTTTCCTCGGACCAGAAAGCGTTTTAATTTAAACCTAATCAGGGAGCCAGTTCTCTTTAATTAGTTTAACATTTTCCTCCGGGAACCAACGCACTCAATGTCTGAATACTTTGACATTCTTCATCGATTTTGTATAATTTATATTTTGTATAAAGCTGCATGTCTTGCACGCGTCTGTCTAAACCTAAGCCATAGTGTTTGTGTACAACTAAGAATTTGCACAAATTCCACATCACTTCATATGTTTAATATATTTACACACTGAAACGTTGTTTTTCTCCAATAAATCCTGAGATTTGTAGTCTGTAGCAGTCGCTTTATTGAAGTTTCAACAACACGACCAGCTCAGGTAAGCTCCTGACTGCAACTATCTCAGAACAAGCACTGGCGTTGCCAATAGGTCTCGCATTAGGAAAGTTGGAGCCATTACTATTGCAAATAACAATGCCTTTTATTTTTGTTTTCATTTTAAAAACATAAAGGGCTTTGTCATTTACAAAACCAATAGCTCCAACTTTCCTACTGCGAGACCTATTGGCAACGCCAGTGCTTGTTTATTTAATGACTGCTCCCCTTTGTGTCTTCTACTCCTGCCTCTCTTGCCATAATCTTGAAGTGTGCTTCTCACTGTACCCACCGGGTTACCACCACTGCCTTCCTTACTACTGTTGGGAGGGAGCATGTGATAGCTCTCTCCTTGGTGACGTAAAAATCGAACGACGGCATGCTGCCTGCCCGACTACCTTTACACTGTACACTGCGAGGGGTCGCTCCACCTCGTCTCGGGTACTGGGGGATCAGGTGTTTAGCGAGGTACAGGCAGCTCCATTTAGTATGGATTCTACTTGACACTTGTTTGTTGATTCTTTTGTCTGGACATCATCAGAGAAACCGAGGACCAGACCAAATCAAACAGGTCTCCAAACTGAACAGTCTAACCAAGATAAATCAAGTGATTAAAGCCTCAGTGTCCTGTGTCGTCGGTGAGTGGAATTAATTCACACTGGGTCGTTCCGTCTCACTCTCCGAGTTCCCCCGGCCACAGGGGCAGGCACGTAGTTACGTGAACGCGGGCCCACCAGGGGGTTAATTAAATTGCAGCGCTGCTTACACACTGCAGAATGAAGAGTCAGCACAGACTGTATGTGTACCCGGCAAGGAAGACTCGACTGACTCAGATTGAGTCCCCCGCCGTTCTGCCTCACTTCCTCTTCCTCCGGACGTGACGACACTGAGGCCCCTGGTGTGCCACAGTGACTGACAGCCTAGCATCGACTGCTGAGAGGGCAGGACCCCCGTTGGTAATTTATTGGCAGCAGTGAGAGAGAGACAAAGGAAAGCCATGAGGCGCCAGCCCAGCCCAGGCACGACAGGCTGGGCAGATTTGTTTCATTGTAGCGCTCTCAGCCACGCCAGAGCTGAGAGCAGATGGCTCTTTAACTATTTATTGAACTCAACCCAGCAAGCAGCTGTTGCAGAATGTCTATCGGAGTAGCAGAACCGGTGCACAGGTGCTGCTGGTGGCGCGCTGGTGAGTGGCGAAAATGTGTGACAATGCATTCAGTGTGGTGATGCCGAACACCGCACTGAAATGCGTGAGCGTCACACCTGAAGCGTGATACCTGGCAGGACTGAGGAGGGCCCTCCCAATGGGACTCACTGCCTGCACCACACCTTGGAGTCGTGGTAGCTGTTCAAATGTCATGCTCAGGCCCCTCTTGGAAGTTCACTCTTTGTAAATTTGTATATATATTTTATAAATATTATTTTATTTATCTATTTTTTTCCTGTACATTCCTCTCTCCTGCGTGCTTTGTTGTATTTTGTGTTTATGTAATCTTCATTTTATTTAGTTTGTAATGTTGTATTGTGTTTCCACTGTTCTCTTGTAACGTAACTGTAATGTCAGCGCTTTATAAAAAATGCACTAAATAAAAATAAAAAAAATAAAAATGAAGTTGATAAGGAAATGCAAATCAGGAAAGGCAAGTGCACTGTAACTGGGGCAGACCTCCAGAAAGCATTCCAGATGCCCAGGGCCGGACTGGGAACCAAAACCAGCCCTGGCAAAGTGCTCGGCCGTTGGGGAAGGTTGTGGATGCCATTGAGCTCTTTGTCAGGGCCGGTTTTCGGACGATTTTGTTACAGCCCTGTAACAAAAACGACCCCAAATTGGCCCTCCACCCGTGCGGCGCACCGGGGGATTGCCTGTTGCCCGCTACGGCCAGTTCGGCCCTGCAGATGCCTCGGATACATAGCTGCTAAGTTTTCAGTTGGCTTATGTGTGACATTCCCATTTTTGTAGTTTGTTTATGTGCAACATTTCAGGCCTTATGAATGACACTTAATTGTGGGTAAAATAAGGCAGTTGCATCCTTGTCAAGCAGTGTTTTAAATGGAAAAAAATAAGTGCAGGTACTCACCAATTTCTTTTTTTTTCAAACCTTTATTTTTTCAGATTTTGGAGAATACAAAAGGCAAACTCCCCCACCCTCTCCCCTCCCCCCCACATAGGCATCAATAAAAACAGCAGTACACAGGTCGATGGACTCATTACGGCACTCACGGAACAAGACCACATATGTAAACAAGGAAGTCCATGTGACAGAGAAGCGTCACCAACAGTATATTACAGTACACATGAGGAATTTAGGCCAGGTCTTGTAACTCGCACCCTACAGACAGGTACTCATATACTTGCATCCCCCTCCCCCTCCGGGCTTAGGTCAGGAGCAGAGAACAGCTCGCCACTGGTCCCCTCCGAATCAGATTGAGACTCGGTGCCAAACCCCGCCATACACATGGTTCGCCAAGCCAACAGGTCCTCCTATAGTTTGTCATCTTTCCTGGAGCACTGCATATGTGTTTCCTCAGCTAGTACCCACTCCCTCACATCTTTAAGCCAAGTGTCTACCTTAGGGGCTCTCTGTCCCATCCACGTAATAGCGACACTACGCCTAGCTAAAACCAGCATCAACTGTAGCAACTTATACCGGAGTTTCCGCTTCCTGGGTTTAGGCACCAATCCCAGCAGGCAAGGTACTCACCAATTAGAGTCAACTCAGACATATCTCAAAAGACCTAAAAACGGAAGTGGTGGAAATGGGTGGGGACTGTCCCATAGGGAATACACATAAATAGGGCGTTTACAAATTAATAAACAATGCTTCAAAAATGTGCATTTTACAGATGGCGCATTTGTTAAAGACAGAGAGCTATCCTGGTTACTTATTTATGTAATGGCCCAGGGGTACCATGAATGCACACCGTACAGGAGATGCAGCAGACATTACAACGTTGTGGGGCTAATGGGGTATTATTGGGAGTGAGCACTTTATCATATGTGTCTCTTCTTGGAATCCCTGAGACACCTTAGGTCTACTGTTCTAAAGAGAGTGGTGCCAAAGAACACCCACACTTTGTCCAAAGTATCCCATCCTGTCTGCTGTACCATATGGCAAAATCCTGCACAAGAATCCATTGGCAATCAAGTTGGTAAAACTGACGGTGCTCAATTCAGAGACCACAAGTATATTTTCATGCCCAGTAATAACAAATGATTCAGTATTTGTAAGCAATCTGGAAAGTTCTCAGAAAGAAAATAACACAAAATCACACACAAAGGTGGATCTACAGAACGGGACCAACTTAAGGCATGGGCATACAGGAGCCAGGCCCAAAGCGGCTTACTTTAGATGGATGCACTGAGCTTCCCTCTCAGATTGATTTGTTTAACCATTTTTAGAGATGCCCAAGTCCTGTGCCCACATGGTTTCCACAAACACACAGAACATGCTTGCCACTGTGAGAATCCAAATCTGAGATCAGATTCCAGAGTACTTAGGGGGCGTGTCAGCCTTAAGCCTTTGGTCTTAGAGGAGAGAAGGGGAGAGGAACAGATCTGGCCAGACATCATATGGGTTAGGTATGTGAACGTCGGGGGTGCAGCCTGGGAGAGACAGAGGGAGGAGGGGGCAGAGAGGCATAGGCCAGCCTTACACATAATATTTTTGGCAAGGCAAATCACATTCCTCTGTGGACTTGTGAAGGAGGGCATTTTTTTTAAGGAGCAGACTTTCTGTCAGACAATGGAGGGGAAGAGAGACAGATTGGACAGACCAGGGCAGAGAGAGGGCAGCTGATGGAACAGGTTTAGATTTAGATGCTACAAATCTTTTAGTTTTCTAGTTTATGCTTTGACTAATTAACTAGTTTTGAAAAGATGTGTTTGTCTTATGCATTTATTTCTCTTTATGGGTGATTTTAGTCAATTATTAATTATTGATTAGCCTTGCAAAACTCACTCTTGAATTATATTTTTACTGAACTCTTTAAAGAATTCTGACTGACATTTGATGCCTCATTCCCTTCCTTTATGGAGTTTTTTTGTAGGCAACCTATAATATGTTCTGTATTAATTCTATTTTTCCTATTTTCAATTCTGTAACCTGATTGATATTTGACTAACGAATAAAGGGTCAGAGAACCTTAACTTTGAACTAGAAAATAAAACCCTTCAAAATACTCAACATTCTTAATTTTTTATTGGCTTAAATATTAACTACATTTAGATTTTTCATGTTTATGTAAAGTCTCCTGGAAGTGATACACGGTGGCAAAGATCCATCACCGTTAAAGCAGTAAATTAGAGGGAAATGAGGTTTTGAATTGAACATTTTCTGTGAAATTACCGTTGGATCAGTGGTGGTGCAGCTTATGGGTGTGTTGTAAGGCTCTGAATTGTGTAATGGATGAGAGGCTTTTAAATGAAAATCGTTGTGTTGGTGTATTTGTGTTAGGTGTGGGGAAAGAGGGAAAGGTTGGCAATAAAGGTGGTTTAGGATGTGTATTATTTGTGTAGTCAGGAGGGTGGAAGTGGGTGTACGTTTAAAGTTTGTGATGGAAAGTATTATGCAATAGTGTTTTTCTGCTATTTTGTTGTGATGGTGTGTGGAATTTAATAAAATATCTACTTGTCCATGCGACAGGCTGCTTCATAAATCTACTTGACCTGTAAGAACTTGTCCCTTTGGTGCCACGTAGTGCAGCTACAAATTATGGCAGCAATCTCATTATATAAAAGCACAGATATTAGCCTTTCTGTTCATGCTAAGGCTCCTACTATAGTAGGGGTTGAATTCTAGCAATTTCCTTATTTTGCCACGTTTCCACAGGTCTACAAACTGGGGCTGGAGGTAGCGTTAAGTAATAGTTCCAGGGTTCGAATGCCCTCTTAAGTCTTTGCAAATCTCCTAAATTATATGTTTTATGGGTTTTAGCCAGCTATTCTCTAATCCTTTCCTATACTGAGAAAGGAGGGTTATATAGACCTGACAATGGCAGAAGTAAAACTTCTTCCAGGGATGGAAAAAATTGATTGGAGGGGAAGTGAACTTGTAAACGCTCAACAGATTTTTACATGAGCAAATATGGACCTGTATATTTGCTTGTGCTAAAAATCAATTCATACTTTTTCTCTAGGAGTATTATTTCCTGGCCTACTTCTGAAAACTCTTGTGAATTGATGAAAATTGTAAATCTACACTAATGCAAAGACATATACCACCAGTGCAATTTTGGGACTTTCTTCAAGAATTGGCCTCTAATTAGGTTTGGAGTTATCCATGACCTTTTGTTTTTATTAAAATTCTTCATCCATCCATCAACTGATTTTCACTGTTTCACAAAGAGTATAGCGGCACACAAAGTAGTTCTGTTTGTAGCCAATGCCTGCTGTGACAATGTGTGCTTTTTGAGACCAAACAATACTATTGCTTTTTTGCCATTGTTTGTTAAGATGGTGAGGGCCTGGCAGCTCCCAAAAAGTTTTACAAAAACAATATAAAAACAAGATCCGCATTGACAGAAATAAGGGCCAGATCTATGCAGCCCTTTTCCTGTTAGCAAACGGGCCGATTCTGAGAATCGTCCCCTTTTGCGAACGAGAAAAAGCCTTTTGGGATGCATTTATGTTGCATCCAATGAAATAAAATCCAAGAAATCCAGAGTAAAATTGGAAGAAGATATATTCTTATGAGAAGATCAACACAATAGATCCAACAGGTGTCTCTCTTGGTTAGCCTCCACTCAATAACTGAAGACTGAAGCTCAAGATTCTACGATGCTAGGTAACAGAACATAATGAAAGATGCAGGCTTAACTAATGCTAGATAACTAATAAATACTATACATGTAAAGAATATAACACATCTTCCTATCTATAGTAATGCGAATAATAAACAAATTAAGTAATGTAAACTTCTAGATACTTAGGTCTAAACCTCTGTCTAGAACAGGTGACATCATTCAAAACATTGGAAGATAAATTGTCATCAGCACTCTCTACAGGCATCGCAAAAGAAGAATTGTGCAAAGTATCTAAACTCAATTGATCTTTTAGAGCAAGTTCTACTTGTGAAGAGGAATTTTGTGAAGAGATATTACATGGATCATCTAAACTATTTTCTTGAACATGAAAATAAGATGTCACATCCATAAAAGGAAATTTCATACCATCAGGGCAACTTGAAGCTTGAGAATGTTTAACTTGATTAGAGAATCTGTAATTGCAATCAACATTCTTTACCCTGGCCACATTTCTCTTGCTCCACCATTTTCCTCAAGAAACCGTAACAGAGTGTTTGTTAACTTTGACAACAATAGTCTCTGGATAGAATTTAGAACCCCTAACTTTAAATGGTCTCCATATGCAAACTTTATCACAAACATTGAAAATTTCTTCTTTAACATGTTTACTCTCATCATACCTGGATTTAGATACCATTTGAGAATGTTCAACCTTGGTTTTAATTTGCTCTAACAATGGAATGCTCTTACTTGAATCAGTATTAGATACAACCCATTGAGGAGAAAGTTTGTTAAACGATTGCCTCTCAGCATAGCAAAAGGAGTAACACCTGTGGTTGCATGAGGAGTATTATTATACGACCAAATTCTGTCACCTACAACCTCTTGAACCTGTAAGCCTGAAGACGATGCCACTTGTATAGAATCTTTGAAAATGCGGTTCACCCTTTCCACAAGGCCATTGCCTTGTGGGCTATAAAGAGCAGTCGTGAGATGTTTGATGCCATGGTTTTGCAAAAAACTTTTCATGTTGTGCGAAATAAATTGTACCCCATTATCTGACACTAAGAAAGAGGGTAATACTTCAGATCTAAAAAGTTGTTTCAAATACTGAATCACATTCTCAGTATTGGGATCTCTCATGAATTTATAAGAAACCCACTTAGAATGATAATCAACCAAAGTTAAAATGTACCTAAACCCTTGATTAAGACCACTAACAGGACCAATAAAATCAATCCCATGTTTTTCCCAGGGGTTGTGAGGAAAATCGACTGGACACAAAGGAGAATTAGTTGTATGAAGAGATTTTTCTGCATGTGAACATTCAAGACAATTGTTTAAAGAGGTCTAAACCATAATGTCCATTCCAGGTCACCAGTAATTTAAACGCAACCTTTTCTTGGTACTGGTAATACCAGTGTGACCTTTATGAACTAAAGAAATAAGTTTGTTCCTAATGCTAGTTGGGGGAATGAGAAAAGAACCTCTCATAATGAAATCACCTTCAATGCTTAATTCTTACTTAACTTTTGAAAAAGGAACAAGTTCTTTATCAATTTGATTCTCTCTGGGCCAACCACTTGAAATACATTTTTTTGAGTACCGTTTGGCAAGTTTCAGAACATGAACCTTGTAACCAATCAGATTCAGAAATGGTATCACTATTTAACGTTAAACCTTCAATTAAGTTAACAACAATTTCTTTGTCATCCAGCAAAGTTTCAACGTTATTTTCATAAATGGGACATCTCGATAAAAAATTAGCTTTGAAATTGTTTCCACCTGGAATGTGTCTCATAGAAATGTTGTAATCATATAATTTAGAAAACAAACGTACAAGTCTGGGACTTCCACTTCTTAACCCTCTGTCATTCCAAATGGAGATTAGCGGTTTATGATCAGAAATTAATACAAATTCTCTGCCCCATACATACGTTGAAAAGTGTTTGGTACCCCACACACAAGCTAGAGCTTCTTTTTCGATGGTACTGTAATTTTCCTCCGATGATGAAAGTCCCCTGGAAGCAAACGCAATTATATTTTCTTCACCATCAAAAATTTGACTAAGAACAGCACCTAGACCAGAGTTACTGGCATCAACCGTGATGTAGGACAAGAAGTCTTCATTAAAAGGTCTGCGTGCAGGGGCATTAATTATTAAATGTTTTTAACTTTCAAATGAAGACTGTTGTTCCTTGCCCCACATTAATTTAACATTACTTCAGGTTAAGTTCCTCAATGGTTCACTATTCAAAGCAAAATTTTGTACAAATCGAGAATAGTATTCACTCAAACCTAAAAATGACCTTAATTGGTCTTTGTCACATGGTTGAGCACATTCCCGAATTGCTTTCGAAAGATCTTGTTTAGGAGTTATTCCAGAATCAGAAATTACATGTACTAAGTATTCCACACTGTTGAGTAAAAATGTGCATTTTTGTTTCTTAACTGTCATGCCAAATTTACTAAGAATACCTAGAACTTGGTTAAGCTTTTCCAAGTGTTCTTGAACATAATTAGTTGAGATAAGAATATCATCTAGATAGGCCAAAACATGTTTGATGTCACCAAAAAGTTGAAACGTAAGCTTTTGAAAAACTGAGGCTGCTGAAGACAGTCCTAAGGGCATTCTTAGAAATCTATAAGCACCAAATGGCGTGTTAAAAGTAGTAAGATCTTTGGACTCTTCATGCAACTCAATTTGATGGTAAGCCGCCCTTAAATCTATGGTAGAGAAAATGTTCGTACCTTTTAATTGAGCCAACATATCTTGTATACGTGGTAGGGGAAAACAGTCAACCTGTATGTTTTTGTTCAAAGGTCTTAAATCTACACACAGCCTGATTTCATCACAATTCTTTTTAAGAGCTACGACTATTGGAGAAACCCATAGAGCAGAATCAACTTGTTCGATAACTCCATCAGAACACAGTTGTAATAGGTGAGCTTTTAATTTGTCTCTGATACTCAACGGGACATGTCTAACTTTATGGATGACTGGAACTGCAACAGGTTTCAGTATGATTTTATGTTGAAAACCTTTAACTGATCCTAGTTTTTCATTAAAAACATCTTTATGTTTGTCAAGAATGGCCTCTAAAGAGAAATTTTCTGAATGCAAAGAATTAATGTTAGTAGAGTTATCTAATGAAATAGGATTGTCAGTGCCTGGTCTCAAAACCATGCGAAATGTACCCTGATCTTTCCAGCCAAGTATGTTATAACCCTTTTTTGGCTACATACATTTTAGAGTTGATAACTCTAGTTTGAAAATTGAGATCATCAGTGAAATAGCCTATGATATCAATTTCCTGACCTCCAAAGGCCGCTGTACGAATGTCAGGAGGAAGAAGTTTAGTTTCTTTCCATTGTTTAAGGAAAAAATTGTCCGACTGTATGGTTACAGGTGAACCAGAGTCAACCACGACTTTAGTCTGAATGTCACCAATTCTAACATCACAGACAGGATCACCTATGTTTACTTCATCTGCTAATTCTAATATATCAACTGATAATAACATTTTGTTAATGGTGGTGTGATCAGTGTAAGATTTTTGGACATCTGACTCTAAGGATTCTAAATGCATTACTTTAGATTTAAACTTACATGCAGAAATAAGATGTCCCATTTTCTTACAATTGGAACATTGTTTATTAATAGCAGGACAGCAAGATGCATTCGCTAGATGAGATTTAGAACCGCATCTGAAACATTGAAGAGGTTTATCAGATTTTTTCCAATCTTATCTAGAGTTTAAAGGTTTATTACGTTGAGGTGTAATGGGAGGAGTTTGAGAAGATATTTTATACATTCAGTGACAGTGTTTTTTACATTTCTCAATTCCTTAGAAGCATCTACTGATCTTTCAATACCCCTGGCAATTTCTAATGTTTCAATGAGAGTAGGATTTCTGCAACACAAAATCCTTTCCTGAACCTTGTTGCTGAAACAATTCACAACAATTTGATCTCTGAGATATTGTTCAACAGGATCCTCAAACTCACAAGAGGAGGCAAGCACTCTTCGTTCAGCAAGAAAATTGTCAATAGATTCATGTTCACGTTGTTTACGTGTGTAAAATTTGTGCCTCTCAACAATTATACTTGGCTCATCTTTGAAATGTTTTTCAAGACGAAGAACAGCTTCAGTAAATTCATTCCAATCGTCCGAAGGTGGACGAACAATAGGAGGCTGATGGTAAAAAATTATTTGACTTTCATTGCCAAGACAATTATACAACATTGCATTTTTTCTAACAGGAGAGAATTTTACACCATCAATAGCAATAATGTAGGAGGCAAGATGGCGTTCACGCTGGACGCGTGAGTGAGTCGCTCCTTCTGGACCTCCCGGGATTAGTAGCTGTATGGTGAAATCCGAAGTGGATTAGACGGCTAAGCGGCTAAGAAAACAGACGGCGATACTTACCTCCGTTCGTGGCGTAGAGGATTAAGCCTGCCTTTGGTTTTTCGTACTCGTCACGCTCTGCATGATAGCGATACGAGCGGTTGCTGCGTTGGTCGCCCGGAGCACGCAGACAGTACAGTGGGCGTTTCTTTGGAGGCAACTGACTCGGTGCACCTGGAGTGCACGGCGTGTGAGACTGAAGCGAAGCGGTGCAGAAGCCGAGGCTGAGGCGCTTCGCTGGCAGAAGGCGTCGGCTTGGAAAATGGGACCGAAAGGAAGAAGAGCTCGTGCGCAGGGGGCTGCCACTGAAAATACAGAAGGAGCAGAGACAGCCACGGCGTCCACCCCGTCTTCAGTGAGTAAGGCAATAGAGTGCGAGGGGGTGCCGGCTGTGGTACGGTCTAAGGAGGGTGAGGCTGCCAGTGCGAGAAAGAAAATACCCGAGATGTTCTCCGCCACAAAATCAAAGGAGGCAGAAAAGTTAAAGCTTAACAAACAGAACGAGACTCACCCATTGGTATCCGAAGCTCAGGGAATGGGGGCAGAGGGATTACACAAGACTGGACCTATTCAAGGGATTAGAATCTCAGCCCCTGTCCCCGTATTGGTAATGAATGGTGAAGAAACGAATATGGAGGAGAGTTTGAGCATTTCTCCCTCCCAAGACGCTACAGTTTTGGCTTCCTCTATGCCTGACACTAGTGCTTTGCCTGATACTAGCGTGTTGTTAACAGCCATAGTGGAGAAGGAAGATGATGTGGTCACTGTATTAAATTCGAATTTGGATTTGCTAAACAGCGATGAGACAGTGTTACCTACTGGCGGCGAAACTGATTCTGCTGATTTTTACTCCTTATCAGATCGATCTATGTCATCCTCAGAGGATTTAGCGGAACTTTATGCTACTCGTATGAGCATGGAAGATGGTTGTCTAGATGAAGGGAGTGATCATAGCAGCATGAATGCTGACTTAATGGAGAAAGAGGGCCCAGAGCATGGTACCGTACGAAAGCTACAATTAGGTGCTAGAGACAAAGTCAGTGGTGCAGAAGAAATTGAATGCACTGAAGCTGCAGTGACTGGTTTGGACTCAGAATGGGAGGATATTTGTTTGGGACTGATTTATCAAACTATGATGCAACAAAGGGATGAGACACGAGAAGACAGTTTGAGAGTTCAGAACTCTTGTAAAAAGTTGCATAACTTTGTTAGGCGATTGGTGAAATCACATTCTGAATTTTTGACAAGAGCAACGGAGGCAGAATCACGTATTTCATCTCTAGAAGATGAGGTAGCTCAACAAAAAAAGACTATTGAAGTACATATGGCTACCAAGGAAGACATCAATTGGAAACTCGTTGATATTGAGAATCGTTCCTGCAGAAACAATCTGAGATTTTTACAGATCCCTGAAGGGAAAGAGGGGTCTGATACTCGAGGATTTATAGTGTCACTTCTAAAGGAAGCAATGCCGGATATTACTAAATGGGATTGGGATTGGGAGGTGGAGCGGGCCCACAGACTCCCTTTTAGAGTAAATCAGCGGGATCAGAAACCTAGAGCCATCTTGGTGGCCTTTAATAGCTTTCAGGCTCGCGAGGAGTTATTTATGAGGGCTCGGCTTGATAAAAAGTGTAAGGCTCTTGAATGCGAATTTTTTGTAAGACCTGATCTCTGCAAACAATCTGTTGAAGCACGATGGCAGCTACGACAGCTAATATCAGAATTTCAAGTAAAGGGGATGAAGGCGTATTTAATGTTTCCTGCTAAATTAAAAGTTATACATAAGGAACGCACAAGATCTTTCATGACTGCCAGTGCTGCTAAAGAATTTTTGGGGTCATTGTAATTTGCAGAGAGATAGTAATATTGAATAGTAATAATTTCAACTGAGCTTTGAACATAGATAGCAAAGAGCCGATAGCATTTGTATACTTATTAAGTTAGCTTCCGACCATCACCGGAAGCAGAGGTATTGAGTATGGTGTAGAATTAACAAGGTAAATTCTGTGGGGCGACGGCAGGGGGTTTGGGGGCAAACTTACTTACCTGCCGCCACCGCCGAAAGTCATATCCTGGGACTTGCCTGCACAGATCTGCCAGCCGCCACCGCCGAGAGTCATTCCAGGCCAAAAAACAACTCGCCTGAGCTGACGCCCAAGCCGCCACCGCCGAGAGTCACAACTGGGCATTGGAAACCGCGCCGCCGCTCCGGGAGGACTACAACTCCCGGCAGGCATCGCGGCGGCGCGCGGAAGTGACGCGAAATGCGCCAGCAGAGCGCTGACAGCTGAATAAAGGGAGGAGGAGACCGGCAGAGCGGGGGAGACTTACTTACCTGCCTCCACCGCCGAGAGTCATATCCTGGGACTTGCCTGCACAGATCTGCCAGCCGCCACCGCCGAGAGTCATTCCAGGCCAAAAAACAACTCGCCTGAGCTGACGCCCAAGCCGCCACCACCGAGAGTCATAACTGGGCATTGGAAACCGCGCGGGAGGACTACAACTCCCGGCAGGCATCGCGGCGGCGCGCGGAAGTGACGCGAAACGCGCCAGCAGAACGCTGACAGCTGAATAAAGGGAGGAGGAGACCCGCGTCGCGGGACGCGAGCGGGACACCCGGGGCAAAGCCCGGGCAAAAGGGCGGGCCGTCTAAGGCCGTCCGCGGTCGGCCAAGGTTGGGTTGGGCCAGGGATTCTGCCCAACTTTCTACAGGCCTACAGACGGTCACAGTGTTCCTGATCCATCGACCTGCAGGTAAAACAATCACCTCTCATTTTGTTCTGAGCCACGATTTTGCACTAAGTTCTTAATCCATCTGCATACATGCCTGGTAGAAGGTTAACCCCAGTTACAAACACCATGGAGAACTACCTTGTCCAAGTAGTGGCGAAAATAAATAGCGACAGAAGGTCTTCTTTGGGCATAGATTCTTCCACACAATCTCCACTAGCAGACAAAGAGACAGAGGATTCCTTTGATCTGTTAAACAGCAGCCTCTCTGGTGTGGCACATGCTTCTGCTCAGGACACTGTTACCATTCAGCCCAGTGGTATAGTAGCTAGTACTGAAGAAAACAGTGACAATGAAGTAGTGACTGTGACCCCTACGAATAGTGAGTCCATCATCCCTACTACTGTCCCTATTCCTGCACCGAGGGCTACTGGGGGCAAAAGAAAAGCTATACAAAAACGGGTGGGACTAAGGTCAGCTAAAAAAAAAAAAAATAATAAAAATAAAAAAAAAAAAAACAATTGCAACGCCACCAAGGAAAACTCTTGATGAGGAGGAGGACGATTTGTCTGGGGAAACTTACGTGACCTTTACTAATGTTCAATTCCAGAAATTTTGCACTTTGATGGACACAAAAATCAAAGGGATAGTCAAACCTTTGATAAGTAAAATTGACAAATTATCCGCTGAGGTAATCAAACTTGAAGGTTTACTTGGGAAAACTTTGGGGGAAGTGGGAAAACTCCCAGAAGTCATTATGTCCAGTGTTCAGCCTTTGGTGAGTGAAATCCAATCAATCAAATCCAACGGACTGATTCCTACTGTTGTCCCAAACCTCCCAATGGCCCCACTGATAAATCCACCGGATAATACCTTTGGTGCTGTACCCTCTGCCCCTTTTAATGGTGAACCTAATACTTCGAAAGGCTCATTTGAGCTGTGGTGGAAGCCTCGCCACTAGTTCTGGTACTAGCAAATGTGCCCCCTCTAGCTCCTGGTGAAGTTGAATCAACATCATCACTTCTAAATAAATCCTTATCTTGGCTAACTAATAACATGGCCATATCTCCGTGGGGCAAACAGCAATTTGCTGAAGAACTGGTAAATGCAAGAAGAGTTGAGTGGATTGGGAACAGGGAAAAAAAGTTCAAGGGAGATTGCGTTTTGCTCAATCTTTCTGACCCTGAGGTTTTACCAAACATCTTGCCTTACATTTTTCCTCCACAGAGACGATCTACTTTTATTGTTCCATTGACTCTAGACTTCTTCTATCCCCGGAAAGGCAGAGGCCCCAATCCAAGCACCCTAAGAACAAAATGGAACGTTGTAACCAAAAGGGGCAGTAAGAATTTTGGCTCCGTTGAGTGGGGTCTAGGTTTGGAAAACAGATTTTCAGCTCTTTCCAATCTAGATGCTTGTGATTGACAAACAACTAATTGCATGCCTCTGCTGCAAATTCCTTCAGTTGCTTGTATAATAGGGGAGCAATGTCGAGTTACAGGTACACCAAATGAGTTATGTAATCCTGATGTTGCAGTAGGACTACTTTCTGCTAATGTAAATGACAATGCTAATGTTGACGCAAAGTTGAATGGGTCTGATCACAGTTCTGAAATAAATGCGGTCTATGTCTCCGGGAACCTATTATCTTGGAATGTAGCTGGGCTTTGTTCCAAAATGGACTGTGGAGAATGGTTTGGGTTTGTCAGCAAGTATGATGTTTGCATTTTTCAAGAAACATGGGCCTGTGATCCTGTTTTTGCTTTGGGGTATTTGAATTTTTATGTACCGGCCACTAAGGGCCCCAAAGGGAGACCGATGGGGGGACTCACTATATGGGTCCGCCAGTCCCTGAAGATCGTAGTAAAAAATCTGGAGCTTAATCAAAAAGATATTCAGCTCATTAGACTTACGAGGGACTTATCCACCTCCATTGATATTTATAATATATACGCTAGAGGAGGAAGTGCAGTTAAATCAGTGGTCCTATCGTCTTTGTATAATTTCCTAGACATTCACTCTTCTGGGAATAACATCATACTGGCAGGAGACCTAAACCGTACTTTTGAACCCCTTGACACTGGTGAGGCTTTTTTAGGTGCGGAGGAAGATAAGATCTGGGACATCCCTGCACTTGATTTAACCCCAATAACTCGCTGGACCGAGGATATCCTAGGTTTGAATGCTATGTGCCTTGAGCATGGGTTAAGGGCTTTGAATGGTCGTACTAAGTCTGACAGAGTACCAGCCATGACTTTTAATAATGGGAGATCCGAGAGCCGCATTGACTACGTTATATGCAGTATGTCCTTATGGTCATCTATTACTGATATGGCGGTCAAGGAAAGGCCCGAGAGTGACCACAACCCTCTATGTGTTCTCCATAAATGGTGGATGTCTGATGCTATTGCTCCTAGTATTTCTGCTGATCCCATTCCCCCGCTGATTGTGCCAACTAATGACTTACGAAGGCTGAGGTGGACTAGTGTTAAAACAGACCAGCTGGTTTTGGAAAAAATAAGTATGGCAACCGACAAGGCTATCATGGCCCTTGAGGGTGAGGCTGGGCTCCCTCCTAGCAAAAATATTGTTACCAAGGTCCATGAAGTTCTTTTTAATGAAATCAAATGCCACTTTCTGAAACCGGTAAATAAAAAGAGAATCTGTGGCTACAGAGCCGCAAGATGGTACAATCACGAATGTAGGGTGGCAAGAACATCCTTGGGTGATGCAATCAAGAATAAAAATCTAGAGGCTATAAGATTAGCCAGGAAGCAATATAAACGGTGCATAGCAAAAGCGAAAAAAGATTGGGATGAGGCACACTGGAACAACTTAAAAAGTGCAAGTGACCGAAAGGACTCTAGGTTATTTTGGCATATAGTCAAATGGGGACATGACCGGATAGAAGAGGCTAGTACTAACAATGTCCCCCAGGATGCTTGGGTCAAGTTCTTTAGTGAGCAGTACGCCTCCAGAGATCAGGTAGTAGATAGAAGATGCCTGCCTTTTTTACCAGTAGAGGATGACATCTTCACGCAGAATGAAATAATCACTGCCCTTAATACTGTTCGAAGTGGGCGCGCCCCTGGTATTGACGGGGTTCCGGCAGATGTTTTTTTGGATGATACTGGAAGATGGTGCAAATACATCCCTCTGTTAATAAACTATATCACCAGAGGTGCAGATATCCCAGTAACCTGGTGGGGTGCTGTAATCATCCCTGTATACAAAAAAGGAGATCGAGCTCAGCCCTGTAATTAGTTTAATAGATACTATTCAGAAAATAGTGGGGCGAGTAATTGTTAATAGGTTGCTCGATTGGGCTGATGATAACAACATCCTATCCCCCTTCCTGGCTGGATTTCGCAGGGCAACCAGTACTGTGGATCAAGTCTTCCGTTTCCAACTGATACAGTGGAAGACCGTGGTGCTAGGCGGAGGTAGCCTGTATGCAGCATTTGTTGATCTGCGGGCTGCCTTCGACCTGGTACCTAGGGCAAAACTGTGGGAAGTGCTTGAGACACTAGGGGTCCCTGGGGATTTGCTGACCTTAATTATGCGACTGCATGAGGGCAACTATGCCAAAATACGATTGGGTGGGTATGGGAATGACACTGCCGAATTTCCCGTTGAGCGCGGGGTTCGGCAGGGATGTTCAATGGCCCCTACTTTGTTCACCCTTTTTATCAATGGTATTGTTTCCCGCATGCAAACTCGGGCTGTGGATGCCCCTTCTCTTGCAGGTGAGAAAGTCCCTATTTTAATGTTCGCCGATGATACCTTAATTTTATCAAAAACCCCAAGTGGTCTGCAAAAAGCATTGGCAATATTTGATGAGTTTTGTGTTGATCACGGACTGGAGGTGAACGCGTCCAAAACAAAACTCATGGCTTTTAACCCACATAGAAATTTTAAATCAAAAATTTCCATGAGTGGTCGCATCCTGGAAGTTGTCAAATCCTTCACTTACTTGGGGATCCTCATCTCTAATGACAACAAGTGGCAGCAACATCTTAATATTGCTACATTAAGGCACAAACAGCTAGCTGGCACTATTATCAAGGAACATAGGAAATCACTGACAAAACCTATCAAACCACCCTTGATAATATATGAGGCAAAAGCAATTGGGTCTGCTTTGTATGGTGCGGAGCTATGGGGGTATGAAAATCTCCAAGAACTCCAAATATCAGAAAATAAATTTTTTAGGTCATTGACAGGTACCCCACAGAGCAGTCCGCTACTGCCCCTGCGTTATGAGCTAGGTAGGAGAGAAATTTCGGAAAAGGCTAAAAGGCTAAATTACGTCCGATTCTATTCTGGCGTAGACTCTGGACTACGCCAGAGCTCTCCCACTACGCGGACGGGTTCATTGATGTTATTAAAGCTGACCATTATAATAAAATCAGATGGTTTAAAACATTAAAGATTGCACTGTTCGATTTAGGACTAAATGCTCTTTGGACCGATCCAGCTGGGGCTTTATTTCCCTCTAAGTCCGTATTAAAAAATATTTTTTGGGAATATGTTGTCAATAGGAGTATGCTCAGTACCAATAGTGGGAACATGACCACTAGTTTTCTAGAAGTCAAGATGTACCCTAGTTATGAAAAGTATTGGGATTACATAACAAACCCCATGGACAGAAAACTGCTATTCCAACTGAGGGTAGGCTCGCTCCCCCTCCGTAATTTAACATCTAAATGGAAATCTGGGGGTGTAGCTATCTGTCCAGCTTGTGGGGTAGGAAAAGAAACTCTAGGTCACTTTTTGTTTTGTTGCCCAGCATTTTCAGCCCCAAGGCGAGCCTGGTTGGCTCCTATGTGCAGGAATTTAGGCACAAAAAGTAGCATGGTGGCGCTGCGTATTGTAAAATCCACTACTGTAGATTGGATCAATATTGCCACTGCAAAGTACTTGGGGTGGGCGTGGGTCTTAAGGCAGAGACTGCTGGTAAGTTAATTACTCACTGCCAAGTCGATCAGAGACTGCTAGACAATTGTCTATTCTCTGTAAACTGCTTATTAATAGCCCAGAGACTGCTAAACTAATGTTTATTCTCTGTAAATCTTATTTAGCTGAACAGAGACTGCTAGACTTGTGTCTATTCTCTGTTAATTTAATGTATCATCGGTATGAACTTTTAATGTTATGAATTTTTGAGAATTTTTTATACTGTCATTGTGATTATCATTCCTCTGGTATTCTTAATAGTAATGATATTTGCACCTGTATATATGATGTGTCATAGTTTTTTAAAATTGTTTAAATTGTGTAATGTGCTTCGTCTAATTGACTCTGTAAATTTAATCGCTTTTTAATATATGTTTGTATGTCTGCTTTTATGAGTAATACTCGAATAAAGCACTTTTGAATTGTAAAGGGGGTGAAGGCGTATTTAATGTTTCCTGCTAAATTAAAAGTTATACATAAGGAACGACAAGATCTTTCACGACTGCCAGTGCTGCTAAAGAATTTTTGGGGTCATTGTAATTTGCAGAGAGATAGTAATATTGAATAGTAATAATTTCAACTGAGCTTTGAACATAGATAGCAAAGAGCCGATAGCATTTGTATACTTATTAAGTTAGCTTCGGACCATCACCGGAAGCAGAGGGATTGAGTATGGTGTAGAATTAACGAGGTAAATTCTGTGGGGGGACGGCAGGGGGTTTGGGGGCAAACTCGCATCACAGGACCATAAGTCCTAAAGCCTCTATCAAGGGAAAAGTGAAGGGAGGGGGAGGTTGGGTGGATTTGAAGAGGGGGTGGGGGGAGGGGTGCACCGGGGGGTGTAAAAAAGTGGGAATAAAGAGTTCACAGCAAAATACATGGAGAATATGTGAAGGACAGTTCAAATAAAAAAAATGATTAAGCATCCACTTTAGTTTTGATTCTGATGTTGAATGGGAGGGTGGTAGATAGATCTTGGCAGGTAATGGATTTACAATTAAAATGGCTAATAGAGGGGTAAGAATCTGCTCAATGAATGTGTCTGGATTGAACAACCATATAAAAAGAGAGAAGCTAGCTGCAGAATTGAAATATATTCAACCTGACATATTGTGCATACAGAAAACACACATCCCATGGTCAAAAAGGGGGATATTAAAAGAACTTGGTTTTACATTAGTCCCTGCCTCTAGCCAGTCGAGTATGATAAGGGGGGTAGCTACACTTGTCAAACAAAATTTCACAAATGTTGGCCGGAAAGTTGAGGATAAAAATGGATGATGGGCTATTGTAGAGTGTAGGGTCGGGGGTAGGCAGTTAACATTAGGTACAGTTTATGGAGCAAAACTTGGATGACCCCGCTCCTTTGAATGAAATAAACCCGGAGTTAGCTAACTTTTCACAACCAATAGTGATCTGTGGGGATATGAATATAAACTGGTCGAATAGTGCAATACAGGATGGTTTTGGTAATTATAAAGGCCGGAAACCAAGAGTTTACAAAGCTCTTGTTAATTTATTGCAAGATCAAGACTTAATTGATGTATGGGGAAGGCTCAGGGGGGGAGATAATGGGTTTACTTTTTATTCACATCCTCACAAAAAACTGGTTAGATTAGATTAATTTTTTGCCCCAGAATACTTGTTGGAAGGTGCTGCAATTAGAACCTACCCCAGAATCACCTCTGATCACTCTCCGATAATGATTGAAATGCAGGGACGAGTGAAGAATTTAACATCCTCCAACTTTTCTTATGACCAAAAATTGGGATTGAATAAGGAATTTAAATTGCATATGTATAGCTGGATTCGGTTTTTCTTTAGTAATAATCAGGGTACAGCTAATGATTGTATAGTGTGGGACACATTTAAAGCGGGGTTCCGGGGTGAGTGTATTAGTTTTTCAATTTGGCAGCAAAAGAAACTTAAAAAAGAACTTGATAAGTTATATGAGCAGCTGGCACAGGCAGAGATCCTCTTAACGAGGGAAGTTGTCAGGGGTAGAAAGGAGCTTTGGGAGGTTGAAAATGGGGTAGCAAAGGCCAGAGCTAACATTCTTGGTTTTTGGAATACAGAAATTGCAAGGAGTTTTTTAACTTCTAAAATGCAAAGCTATGAGTTTGGGGAAAAGATCGGTAAAAGGCTGGCGGTCAAACTGCGAATGAAGGAGTCAGCTCGGAACATTAACGCAATGAAAGACAGCCAGGATGTATCTCATTCGCAGCCGGATCAAATTCTTAATATATTTCAGAGGTTTTACTCTGAATTATACTCGCAGGAAGTTGGGTTAGATGTGGCCGCTGAATGGAGTGACAGATTGGATATAGGTCTGAAAGTTTTAGATCCTAATATCGCTGACCGACTGGATTTACCGATAACGATGTTAGAGCTAGAACTGGCAGTAAAGAGCTTGGCAGTTGGTAAGGCGGCAGGTCCCGATAGAATACCAGCGGAAGTTTATAAACAGTTCTTCAATAGCTTAAAGGATGAAATGTTGAATGTTATGTTGAAAGCACAACAGGGAAACCCACCTAGTACTTGGCCAGAAGCGACTATTGCGGTTTTCTGTAAGAAAGGTAAACCCTTGGATATTGTGGGATCTTATCGACCAATATCCTTATTAAATGTTGATAATAAATCACCTCTGATCACTCTCCGATAATGATTGAAATGCAGGGACGAGTGAAGAATTTAACATCCTCCAACTTTTCTTATGACCAAAAATTGGGATTGAATAAGGAATTTAAATTGCATATGGATAGCTGGATTCGGTTTTTCTTTAGTAATAATCAGGGTACAGCTAATGATTGTATAGTGTGGGACACATTTAAAGCGGGGTTCCGGGGTGAGTGTATTAGTTTTTCAATTTGGCAGCAAAAGAAACTTAAAAAAGAACTTGATAAGTTATATGAGCAGCTGGCACAGGCAGAGATCCTCTTAACGAGGGCAGTTGTCAGGGGTAGAAAGGAGCTTTGGGAGGTTGAAAATGGGGTAGCAAAGGCCAGAGCTAACATTCTTGGTTTTTGGAATACAGAAATTGCTAGGAGATTTTTAACTTCTAAAATGCAAAGCTATGAGTTTGGGGAAAAGATCGGTAAAAGGCTGGCGGTCAAACTGCGAATGAAGGAGTCAGCTCGGAACATTAACGCAATGAAAGACAGCCAGGATGTATCTCATTCGCAGCCGGATCAAATTCTTAATATATTTCAGAGGTTTTACTCTGAATTATACTCGCAGGAAGTTGGGTTAGATGTGGCCGCTGAATGGAGTGACAGATTGGATATAGGTCTGAAAGTTTTAGATCCTAATATCGCTGACCGACTGGATTTACCGATAACGATGTTAGAGCTAGAACTGGCAGTAAAGAGCTTGGCAGTTGGTAAGGCGGCAGGTCCCGATAGAATACCCGCGGAAGTTTATAAACAGTTCTTCAATAGCTTAAAGGATGAAATGTTGAATGTTATGTTGAAAGCACAACAGGGAAACCCACCTAGTACTTGGTCAGAAGCGACTATTGCGGTTTTCTGTAAGAAAGGTAAACCCTCGGATATTGTGGGATCTTATCGACCAATATCCTTATTAAATGTTGATAATAAAATCTATTCAAAGATTTTGGCCAACCGCTTGTCCGAAGTTGTAACATCTCTAGTTTCTCTGCAACAGCACGGTTTTATACCGAAAAGAGGAACGGTGGATCATATAAACAAAGTTATCACGCTATTTGATATTGCGGCGGTGAATAATAAGGAATTAGCGCTTTTTCTGCTGGACGCAGAAAAGGCGTTTGACCGTGTGTGTTGGGACTACTTATGGAGATTAATGGCCAAAGTGGGATTTGGCCAGAAATTTATTAAGTCAATTAAATCTCTATATTCTACACCAACGGCCAAGATTTCCGCTCTGGGATCACTTTCTGCTTCATTAAATATCACTAGAGGGACTCGCCAAGGGTGTCCTTGCTCCCCGCTATTATTTGCTTTGTATATCAACCCCTTTATAGAACAACTAAATCAAAATCTACTTATACCCCCCTTTATTGTATCTGAATATGTTTTTTCTGTTTTCGCTTACGCGGATGATATTGCTGTGGTTACTGTTAACCCTGCTACTGCTATTTTAGAGATTGAGAGGCTTGCAAAAGACTTTGGAATTATAACGGGCTATAAACTTAATGAATCAAAGACTCAGATCCTTTGCTCGGAAGCTTTAACATGGGAAGATGAAAGAGTGGTTAAAGAGGTCACTTATCTAGGGATATTGATCAAGGCTAATATGGCCGAACTGGTTGACTCTATTTGGAATAATGTTTATGACAAAATTAAGATGTCACTTGAGAGGTGGGAACGATTGTACTTTACTATTATTGGACGCACCAATATCATAAAAATGAATGTTCTACCTAAAGTGCTGTATTTGTTTAGGTCAATACCCTTGGAATTTCCAAAGCCTA
This sequence comes from Lissotriton vulgaris, assembly GCF_964263255.1. Taxonomy (NCBI): domain Eukaryota; kingdom Metazoa; phylum Chordata; class Amphibia; order Caudata; family Salamandridae; genus Lissotriton; species Lissotriton vulgaris. Next base: position 135,339,016 of record NC_141700.1, on the reverse strand, counting down.
GGATACAGGCTCTGCAATCCTTATGTGGGAAATTTATATGGAGCCCCGGAAAACCAAGACGAGCTATGAAATACATGATGTTACCAACTGAAAGGGGAGGGTTAGGGGTTTCAGACTTTTTTCTTTATTATATAGTCTGTTTTTTACTGAAAATGAGGATTCTGATAACAGGGGGAGCAACTGAACATATGTTTAATCATCCATCAATATTTGAAATACTGTTAGGGTCTTGTGTGAAGCAGAGCTTATTTATTGAAATTGATGATAGTTACTATAAGCAAACTCGATTTAAGGTGCTACTGGGTGCTTACAAGACATGGAGATGGCTAGTTCGAACAATGGCAATCGGGAAGTTCTCGTACTATACTCCCTTTAGTGCATTTAGGATATTGCCAATGATATTCTCGGATGGAATGTCTCAAAATTGGCAATAAAAGGGGGTTAGGTGGCTGGGTGATATGTGCATGGAGTGTAAATCCTTTGAGGAGTTAACAGATCAGTTTTCTTTTCCCAGAAGTTATTTTTTTAAATATTTACAAATTCGTGACTTTTTTGTAAGGCAGAAGTTAACTTTACAAAAGAATCAAGCTATAGAAGGGATTAACAGACAGGTGAAAATAGGTATTTTGTATTGAATGCTACTAGAAGGGAAATTGGACGATCTTGAGAAAATAAGGGTAAAGTGGGCTAACAGTCTGGGAGATTTAGAAATAGTAGTGGAAGATCTTATTTTATTGTCAAAAGAAGCATTAATGTCGGCTAATTTAAAAGCTCAATTTTTCAAAACCTTGTTTGATTTATATTATACTCCTGAACGCATGTTCAAATGGGGCGAGGGTTTTGATGGTAAATGTTTTCGGTGTAAAGCTGATCACGCAGACAGCATACATATATTCTTTTCTTGTCCTAGGCTGGCCGGATTTATAGGAGAAATCGAAAAATTAATGTCTTTAGTGCTTAATTTTCAGCTAACTGTTACTCCTGCTATGTTAATTCTGGGGAAAATTCCAATAGATAACCCAGCGGATAGGTTATATCCATATCGCCACTTTATTTTTTTTTCAATGACTGTTGCCCGATTAGGTATTGCCACTGAGTGGCTTCAGGAAAAGCCTCCCCTATTTCAACAATGGCAAGCAAGAATGTATAGTCCATATAGATTGGAGTGGGGACTTTTTTCAGTTACTGGATCTAGGAGGAAGAAGAAAATGGGTTTGAAAATCTGGGGCGCTTTCTTAGATTATTATGAAGATTGAGAATGTTATTAAATTTAATTTGCTATAATTGAATCTATTTGCACATGTACAGTTGTGATTATGTTATTGCCATTGGATGAATTAAGCCATTTTTTATATGATCTATTTTCTTTTTGATGCTCTGATTTTATCTCACTAAAGATGATGTATTTATGCTGTGAACCAATAAAATAAAAAATAATAAAAAAAAAAATCAATAGCAATAATGTAGCTATTGAATGATTTGTACCATTGAGTCCAATTGATTTTAGGTGTACCAGGTTCAGGAAGAAAAGGAGAAGGAAGTACTGCCGTTTGAACAGCCATAGTTAATAAAATGTAAAACAAGTAAAATAGAGGAAGGAAATATGAAAACAGAAATCCCAGTGGCTGAAATATATATCAATAAGCAAGTTCAGTGTCAAATTGTCTAGTGTACATAGCATAAATAGTCAATTAATTTATCAATTTGTCAAATTATCAACATAGTAAATTAAAATACGGAATATCTGAAAGTTACATTAAAATGTGTGCATCATTGCATTCAGGATACTTACTATTGTTGAAAAAAATGTGAAAATAATTGCTTCAACTTAAATCAATCGTTAAATGGTGTGCGCATCACCCTGCGCAATTCCAAGGTGAGTAATAGAATCTGTGAGGTAAATTTGTAAAATGAAGAAAAACTGGTGTGCGCGTCACTGCTCTTCTCACGTAGCACTTAATTGAAGAAAATGCGTGTCACTGGTGTGCACGTCACAGCGCGTTAGAGGGAGTAGAGACGACGTGTCAGCAACAACGATGAGAAGGAGGAGCTTCTGGCATGTTAATTGTGTGTCAAGTTGGTGTGCAGGTCACCGCATATAAGACGATGAATAAGGAGAACTTCTCTCGTGTTACTTGTGCATGAAGATGGTGTGCGCATCACCGCGCATGATTTGTAGAATAGTTGAAAACGACGTTCCAGTGTACGTAGAAGCGTCAGCGGCAAGTCGATCCAGAGAATGTAGGAGGAAGGTTCAGCAGTCTGATGGTGAAGATTCGGCTACCTATGATGTAGGAAATGGAATGACGAGTTCCAAAGGTTCCGTAGGACTTTGAAGGTATGATGAACTTGGAAATAGGTAATCAATTGGGGGGGAGTAAGAGATGAGATCCTTTCAAACTCCTGTTAAATTGCATTTCATCAAATGGGGAAAGGATCACTTGTCCTGCGAAAAACTCAGGTCTGCAGGTTGGTAACTGGGTGTCTCCCAATAAAATGACCCTCATACACGTGTGTTTGTCTCTTGCTTGCTTTCGTTAGCGGTATATGAGGTGTCCCCGCTTGTATCACACGTGTGTGCGTAATCACTGGGTCAAGTCATTTGTGTGCACCCTCCACCAGGAGGTTGTACCTTAAGTTTTAAGGCAGTAGTGATCGTGGAAATAGGGTGATCAGGATAGTGATGAGTGATTTTAAAAGTATAGTCCAGATATCCAGTACTTGGAAGTTTATTAAATTTGGAATCGGACTATTGTTAAAAAAGGGGGTGTTCGTGCTGCTGTGGAATCTGTTGTGAATTCTAGCGCACTTAAAGGTCTGCTAAAATGGTCGACATGTTTCAGCTATAGGTGACAATTTGTCAGACAGCTTTCTTCAGGACCAGGGGGTGAAAGTGATGAAAATAAGTGAAAGAATAGGTAAATTTGTAACCTGATTCTTCAAGTGATGAGAGGTCTTATTGTACCTGTAAAATAGAAAACACACACAAAAACAAACCGAAAGGGAGATAGGGGGTAGGGGGAGAAAAGAACTTGGTGAAGTACAAATATGTACACGTTCAAAATCACTTGATTTTGAATAAAGAAACTGTAAAATGGCAATACTTAGCGCAGAATCACTCTCATTTCAGGCGTCAACTCATCCATTCTCATGCCTTATCAGCGTGAGGTGATTGTGCTATACTGTTCTTTAGTGCTCTTAACTGTAACCGGTAATTGGTGTTATCACATTTCTTTTGTATGGATGAAAATCACATGCTTATTTTAGGCACTCCGTGCTCTTAGTGTGGTGTAATGGAGGGTTTGCGTGCTAATTTTAGCATTCTCGTTATTCCCATTGTCTGTACATGGCTCTCATTCGTCACATATATAGTGGATTATCATTTCAAGGGAACTCTCTTTTACTACCCTCTAAGTTCTTGCGGGGATAGTGGTCTAGAATCCGTGACTGTTATCGGATTGGGCGTGATTCCCTATCTGATTCAAGAGATTATGCCTACCTCCTTGTTAGTAGCTAGTTGCTTCATCAGGGGAGGGAGGTTCTATGAGGAAGACGGTAGCGCTAAAGGGAGCAAAACATTTGTTAGTGCGGACAGGTTTTACTTGTGCTTTCTGTCTCTTGGTTGAGCGGAGTCTCCGTCTTCTACCTTTCGCCTTAGCGCCCTCGTCTGCAGCATGTGCTGTCTCTGCCTCCGTCCACCCGGAATTGGTGTTTGTTGGAGAGTCGGATGTTTTTAAGTAGTTTAGTATGGAAATAGAAGAAATCCTTGCAATGACGAGGGTTACGAGAAAGTTAATTTTAAAGAGTGTTTATTGGTCTTGCTGATTTATTAAAATCTACAGTGTTTGTCTGACATACTCGCTAAACATTAAGGAGTTGGTTAAATCTTCAATGATCTTTTTTTTGGTATGTCTTATAAAATCAGCAAATGGATAAATTAATTTAGGCAGTGATCAATATTTGCCAAGAAATGGTTATTGAACCGGGAAGAGAGAAAAGGATAGCCAGGGTGGACTTCTCATTTATTGAGGGCAAGCCAGGGGATAGAGTCATTGAGTCCCAGGGTGTCAGTTTTAAGTCTATGCACCCAGCGTTGTTCTTTTTCGAACAGAATTTTTGAGGCATTTCTATCTATACTTTCCAGGGTCTCTAGGATGACCCATTGTAGATCTTTGGCCGTATGTCCCTGATCTTTGAAATGTGTTGACATTTTTGTTGTTGTTCTTTTGCAATTGACATTGCTACGATGTTCATACATCCGTTGTTTTGCCTTGCGACAAGTCATGCCGATGTACTTCATCTGACATGGGCATGTTATCATGTATATGACATGACTAGTGTTGCAATTAGTATGTTTCTTTAGTTTCCAAGTCAGATCAGGGAGTAATTGTAGTTCTTTGGTGGGTTTGGTAGTTTCACAAGCTAGACAGGTACCACAAGGATAATGTCCTGTTATCGGGATAGTGTACCATAAGCCTTGTTGTTCTTTTTACTTTTTTGGTGGAGGTCTGGTATGTACTAATAGATCTTTGAGATTTCTGCTTCTTTTGTTGGCAAAACGGGGTTTTGGCCAGTCAAGGTTGTTGGAGGTAATTATTTTCCAGTTCTTGTTGATTATCTTCTTAACCTTATTTGTGACTGGGCTGTAGGTGGTGACACATGTTGTTCTATCATCCCGTGGTTTGGGGTGTGTTTCTAACAGTACATCTCTTGGCTGGTTTTGTGCACGTTTTTTACAAGAGGAAATTATCTTCTTGGGGTATTCTCGTGCTGCGAGTTTATCACAGAGGTCATTCGCTTGGTCCTTGTAATCACTTGTGGTACTGCAATTTCTCCTAAGACGGAGAAATTGACTATAAGGGAGGTTTTCCCTTAGAGGCCGAGGGTGGAAGCTTTTGAAGGATAGTAAACTATTCTTGGCTGTTGGTTTGAAGAATGTTTTGGTATGTAGGGAGTTGTTCTTTGCAAAGATGGTTATATCTAGAAAGTCTAGTGTACCTTTGTTGGCAGTGTACGTGAAGTTCAGGCAGTCATCTTGGTCATTCAGCCACCGGTGGAAGTGATTAAGGGTCTGTTCATCTCCTTTCCAAATCAGTATGATATCATCTATATATCTTTTCCAAAAGACAATCTTGTTAAGGAAAGGGTTGATTTCGTTTTGGATGAACTTCTTCTCAAAATTGCTCACGTACAACCCAGCCACGCTGCCCATCGAAGTCCCATGGCGTTGGAGAAAAAGGGTGTCTTTGTACATAAAAAAGTTTTCCATCAAGGCCAATCTGCAACATTCTAGCACAAAATGTCTTGGGGTTTTGTGGGGCCAAACAATACTGAAGAGTATGCTCTCTAAAATATTTAGTGTTTTTTGTTGCGGTAGGCTCGTGTAGAGGCTCTCTACATCTAGCCCCACCAGGAGCATAGAGTCTTCAGAGTATTCAAAGGAATTGAGTAGATTCAAAAGGTCTCTCGTATCTTTAAGATACGTGGGGGTTTTTTGAACCAGAGGCCTCAAGAACTGGTCAGCAAATTCGGATAATGGTTCCAGGAGTGAGTTGATTCCTGAGACGATTGGTCGTCCTGGGGGCGGTACTCTCCCTTTATGAGTTTTTGGAAGGGAGTAAAAAAAAGGTATTGTGGGTGACTTGGTTACCAGGTAGTCCGCTTCTTTTTTAGATGGCCAATTGTTAGCCTCAGCTTCCTCAATCATGAGTGATATTGTTTTTTGTAAGCGTGCAGTGGGGTCTGAAGTGAGAATTTCATAGAATTTTGTGTCAGCCAATAAATCAGTACATTGTTTATCATATCCTTCTGTAGTTAGGAGAACTATCCCTCCCCCCTTGTCAGCCGGTTTGATCACTAGTTCTTTATCATTCCCTAGATTTGTTAGGGCCAATTGTTCCGCTTTTGTGATGTTTTGAAAGGCCTTTTGTGGTTGTTGGTTTAGATCATCCAGTTCCTTCATTATGGCCTGTTCAAATGTACAGATTTCAATAGGTACTTGGGAATTCAAGGGACAGAAGTTGGATTTATTTCTCAAAGTGGTATCACCTTCTTGGGGTGGTGGTGCTTCATCCTTGAAGAAGGCTTTCCGTTTTAGAGTGCGACAGAAATTAGCTATTTCACATTTGGTTCTGAAAATGTCTGTTTTGGGAGTTGGTACATACCCAAGTCCTTTATTTAGGACACTTATTTGTTCGTTTGTGAGAATTTTGTCGGTCAAGTTGACGATGAGGTTGCTGGATTTGGACCTGTTTTCGCCTTGGTTACACTCCTGGTCTCGACCTGTCTTGTCTGATCGGACCAGGTTACTCCTTTTTGTTTTGGTCGGCGGCTGTTGCGGCCATTCCCTAAAAAAGGAACCCCTCGTTGGTAATTATGTCCACCTTGTGTCTGCATTTGGTGGTTTAGAGGTAATTGAAAATAAGGATTAGGCCATCCTTGGAACATGGGGTTGAAGGGATGAAAGGGCATTCCTTGTCCATTGTTCTGATAATATGGAGGGCGTCCTGTGGTATTGTAGCCTCTCCTATATCCTCTTTTGTTCCGGAAATTGTTTCTGCCTCTATTTGACTGTTCGTCTCCACTGTGGTCTGAACTATCGTTGGATGAGGCACTACTTGAATCCAAATTTGTGGTATTTTCGTTGGGTTTGTAATCTTTACTGCTGTAAGGATGGCTTCTTTCTAATGAGAACCTCTTTAGTTCTTTCGCTAGTTTTTGTAATTTTGTTTGGATTAATTATTCTTGACTCTCCTTCATCTCTTTATTAATTTCCTCTAAGCGGGTTTTGTAGATGGTAATGTTGATGGTACTGTTCAATTTTGTCTCAAGGAGTTCTATTTTTACTGTTAATTCATTTGTTAGTCTTGTGGCTGAACTTGGAAATAAACAAAATCACTGATAGGAACGTTAATCAATTTCTTAGTGAAAACCTGTATTTTTGATAAAAAGAAAACGCGCTAAATACATCCACAGGTGGAGACATCAGTTAATCTTCTTGTAGCTAAAAGTCGAATAAAGTTCAAAATGTGAAGCAAAAATAAGTAAAACGATAACATTTAAATAAAATGAGGCACAATCATTAAAGTTAAAATAAATAAAATCGCTCAATCATGGCAGGATTTTCAGCAGGAGAGGTCTAACAAACTATTGAAGTAACTAGATAGATGACTGTTGGAACTGCTCGAATGGCGGTTGGAAACACTTACTAAATCACTGCATGGAGATCTTCAGCGAAAAGAAAGTTCAATTAAAGTGTCCAATTAATCACATAAGTCAGCACGGAAAGTTTCAGGATAAGTAAATAGGCGTACCGTAATTTTCAGTTGAAATAGCAGCGCAAGATGACACAAAGTTCTGTAGGACCATGAAAGTCTCAAAAATGAAGAAAATGGTGAGACCTAGAAGTGTTGTCTTCTCCACCTCATCGCCACATTTATGTTGCATCCAATGAAAGAAAATCCAAGAAATCCAGAGTAAAATTGGAAGAAGATTTATTCTTATAAGAAGATCAACACAATCGATCCAACAGGTGTCTCTCTTGGTCAGCCTCCCCTCAATAACTGAAGACTGAAGCTCAAGATTCTACGTTGCTAGGTAACAGAACATAATGAAAGATGCAGGCTTAACAAATGCTAGATAACTAATAAATACTATGCATGTAAAGAATATAACAAGCATCCCAAAAGGCCCTCGCAAAATAGGGAATCGCTAAATTTGAAATTCCATATTTTGCAAATGCATTTTAGGAATCGCAAATTGCGGTTCCTTAAATGCAATACAGGAAGCACCCACGTTGTGCAAATATCCCTCAAGAAATCGCAAATTAGCACCAACTTCAAGTTGGTAGTAATTAGCCATATCTCGGAAACATGCACTTTTTGCATTTTTTAAAGTGCCATTTGGTGCACATACATGCCCTTTGTGCACGCATACATATTTCAGGGGTGCTACAGGGTGTCCTCTTGACACCCTTTCACTCTTGAAATTGCATTCGCAATTTGCAAGTTACTAATGTGTACTCGCAAATTGCGACTGTCTTCCCATTCATTCCTATGGACCTCTAGGCCCATAGGAATGAATGGGAAGGTATTCCTTAATTGCGAATCATATAGAATCGCAATTATTATTGCGATTCCTACTAACATAGCATTTTGCGAGTCCTTTATAGTGATTCACTAAAAATCGCTATTAAGGACTCCCAAACTGCTAGTATGATACATCTGCCCCCAAAAGTCTAACCCCTAGTATCAGACCTATTGGCTTTGCCAATGCTTGTTTATTTTCATGTTTCCCATTATCTTGTTGAAACTGTTTGCACCGATTTTCCATTATGAATATTGTTTGGAAATACTAACATGCATCAACACATTTTTACCAAATAATGCTTCAAAGAAATGTAATCACAGTTTTTCCTCCCTAGTTGCATTTTTTTGTGAACTTTTTATTTTGAAAGCAAATGATCATCAATCTTGTTTTCAAACTTCTGCAGATATTTGCAATTAATTAGAGATCATTCTGGGAACATTGTATGCAGCCTCATACTGTTAAACTTTGAAAACGTGTGTATACATTTTTACACTGGAACCACTGTAAGTAGTAGTGCAGCCCGAGCTTACAAAATTTCCTTAAAGCACTCACCCTAGTAAGAAAAGCTTTGTATTAATGAACCATAAATACAAGTTCTGACAGCATTGACAGATGGAGACAAATATTGTATTAACTGTAGATAATGCCCTTTCCTGATCCATAATATGGTACTGTAGAGTGGCCAAAAGAGTTTGTGCTGCATGGGGTTTGGCCTACTTGTACCAGGGACAAAACAAACACGAAAACGAGTTTTCCTTGACCCCAAACAATATGCCCGGGGAGTCAGTTTATAGGAATTTCACACCCTTGTGTTATGTATTTTTTATGTGGAGTAGTGAGAGGAGAAGATGATGCAGTGACTTTCTGAAAATGATGTGAATGTGAAGTATTGTTGTTGAGTGGAAGTTGAATGATAAAGGGATATGTTAGACTTGGCATCTTTGGCGTGGTTTCTCTTGCCTCTACCTCCTGTACTTTTGATGCTGTGCTGGATTTCATTTTTTGCTGGCATAGATGCTTTGGGCACTTTGCCACTGCTGATCAGTGTCAAAGTGCAAGTGCTCCCTGTGTAAATTGTGATTACAAATGGTTCTCCTTGATGGGCATATTTGATTTCCTGGTAAGTCCCTAGCAAAGTGCACTGAAGTGGGCCAGGGCCTGTAAATTAAATGCTACTAGTGGGCCTGCAGCTTTGATTCTGCCACCCACATGAGTAGCCCTGAAAAGGTATCTCAGACCTGCCACTGCAGTGTCTGTGCACAATTTGTTAACTGCCATGTCGACCTGGAAAATGCACCCACTTGCCAGACCCTAACCCTCCCTTCTCTTACATGTAAGACACCCCTATGGTAGGTCCAAGGTACCCCCATGGGCAGGGTGCAGTGTATGTGAAAGGTAGGACATGTACTGGTGTTTGTGACATGCTCTGATAGTGAAATACTGCAAGTTTTGTTTTTCACTATTGAAAGACTTTCTTGCACAATAGGATAGAATGGGAAATGCATTGTAACATCTTACAAGTATAATTTCCCATTGGGACAAGATAGAGAAATAAAGGTTAGCTCTCTGAACTCAGAATTTAATAAAACATTGTTTAGTAAAGATGGCTTTTAAATTGTGTGTTTGAAAATGCCACTTTTTGAAAGTAGGCATTTTCTTGTTTAACCATTCTGTGTGCCTCTGCCTGTTTGTGTTATGACTGGTTATCTGGTTTTTAAGTGACAGGGGCTGGGGATGTGCATTCAATGTAGACAGCCGCCTGGGGGGGGGGGGGGGGGGGGGGGGGGGGAGGGTCGAGGTGTGCCTGACCCTTCCTGGATGACTCAGAGCTGAGCTGAAAAGACCTTGGCTAAATTTAGAATAGTGTGAGGATATTTTCTTGGCCCTGAATAGGTCCTGTCTTCCTTGTACAATGCTGTCGCCACCCACTATGATCATACTGCTCCAGTGAGGACAGCACTGGTTTGGACTGGGCTCAGAGACCCTTGCACAAAGAGAACAAAGACATTTGTGGTATAATACCTCTGAACTTTAGATTACTTCTGGACTCAAGAGGAACCTTTTGCCAAGGAGAGGAGCTGAAGAGCTGTGACAAGGAATAGTGCCCCTTTGCTGTGTGCTGTGTTGGTTTGGCCTGCAAACCTGCTTGAAGAAGATCTCCATGGGCCTTTGTGTGCTGGCCTCCTGTTTTGAAGTCTCAGGGATACAAAGACTTCACCCCAGCTCCCCTGAACACTGTTGCTGAGAGTTCTGACCTCCCCGGAGGTGCTTATTCTGGTTTTGGGACTCTGGAGGTTGTGCTTGCTGTTGGGAGCTGGAAGAAACATAAGAGAAGCAAGAAAACCTGTCTACGAAGCCGTCAGCGATGCCGCGACCTGCACCAAGGCCTGGGGCACCACAGGTGAAGTGAACGACGCACCGCCCAGCCTGCACTGTATCTCCAATGCCCTTTGATACTTTCCAACGCCTGCAGTGATCAGCCGTGCCAACACCAGTGCTAGCACTGACTCCGTCATTGCCTCCATCCTTTTATTTTGGTGCGGATAACCACTGATGGTGACTCCACGAACTTGCTGAGTTCACATCGTCACAGGAACCAATGCCTCACCGCTGACGCAACCATCTTCCCCTGCCCTGGACATGACACGTCGCCTCCTCACGGACACGATGCCTCACCTCCCCCGTAGCTGCCAGGGAGCCAGCCTCGACCTCGACTCCGACGCCTCACCTCCACGATGCCGTGCATCATCATAGACTTTGTTTCCAACGTACTGTTTGTTTGGGGGTCGTGTGACAATGTGCCCAACGCTGTGTTCCTTGCGGTTGGTGCCACACTTTGGATTTATTTATGTATTCACAACGTCGTAATAGCTCCAGGTTTCTAGCACACAACATTTAAATGTCTGTAAAAGAACTGTGCAGATATTTCAGGTTTAAAAAAGCACAAATGAAGCAAATTTTTTGGTAATTCTGAAATGTGGTGGAAACAAGTATTTTAATATGATCAAAACATTACACGAGGAGATGACATTTCCACACATTGTGCGCTGTATACTTCCATCAGTAAAACTATATGTCAGTGTAGATGTAATGGTCATTTCAATTGAATATGTGTTGTCTGTAATGATGTAATGTTAGTGTTCTACCTCACCAAGCATATTCTACACTACGCTACTCCACTCTACTCTGCACCACTCCACACTACACCAGTCCACACTACTCTCCACGCTGCATCACTGCACTGTATGCCTCTTCACTCTAAGCCTTTTTACTCTACACCACTGTACTCTATGCCAATGTACTCTACCTCACACTACTCTACTATGCCCCACTGCACTCTTCACCACTGCACTCTTTGCCACTGCTCTCTAAACCACTCCACTGTGCGCCACTCCGTTGTATGCCACTCCACTCTGCAACCCTGCACTCTATTCTGTACCACTTCACTCTATACCAGAGCATTGTATAAAGACTGACTATGTGATGGAAATCTCACGTTTGTGAAGAGAAAAAATAAAATAAAATAAAAGGAACTGATTTAATGAACTTATAATACGGAAAGAATATCATGATCTGGTTTTTCTTTTCTCTTAAGACTCAATATTTGCTGTGTTGTGTTCGGGGACAGTAAGTCTTTTTTCTATTATTTAGCGGCTCATCCGCAGTGGGTAGCACGCTGGCACGCCTTACTTTTGGGAGGGCGTGAGAACTGAGGAATGCGGTTCTCCCTCCAAAGATTGTCTTTTGGGCTTGCTATTGCGGCAGAGGCCTGCTTCTAGGATGTGATCCTTGAATTTCTAAATTAGGACTGTGTGATATGTGCTGGACCAGTCGCTGAAATGGACACATGTTCCAACCCCTATGTGATGGAAATCTCACGTTTGTGAAGAGAAACAATAAAATAAAATAAAATAAAAGGAACTGATTTAATGAACTTATAATACGGAAAGAATATGATCTGTTTTTTCTTATCTCTTAAGACTCAATGTTTGCTGTGTTGTGCTCGGGAACAGTAATTCTTTTTCTTGTATTCTTTGTGTTTACACAGAGGAGTTTTGGGGGCGTAAGTGGCCGTTTTTAGGTCTCGGCTTCGAGACCTATTGCAGCCAAGATGGGTCTGAAGGGACGTAGACTGGGGGACGAGCGCCGATTGCCCATCGTGAATGCGCACGCCGAGCCTCCTGGAGCCGTGCACATCTCTTGCTCCACATTCACACTCAAGGAAGCACACACTCACGCACGCACGCACGCACGCACACACACACACACACACATACACACACCCACACACACACACACACACACCCTCCCTCTCTGCCCACTCCCTCTCTGCCGCCCCCCTCTACCCCCACTCACCGGGCTCTTTCCCTCGAGGCGGGTCACTCATGGCAGCAGGCAGACTCGGTGTCTTCTCTGGCGATCTTCAGCTGATGTGCACGCCCACGCTGGTCTCGTGCGCGCCCGCCACGCTGTTTAGCGCCCGTTGATCCTTAGCTTGTGATTATGCTCTTTGATGTTTGCGAGGGAGGAGGTTTTCGGTTCGGGAGTTACAGGACTGCTGCTGTGAGAACCTCAGACGTTTAAAACCGAAATAAAAGTCCACTGCTGTGCTCCTGCTGCGGCAGCAGGTTTGGTCTACACTTGTGACAGAATCTCCCGCGCGGTCATTTTGTGAGAGTCTGGATGAAAGCTGCTATGCCTGGAAGCGAGCATTCAGGAGGGCCGGGGGCATTCCAACCAAGTCTGCAACTGATCGCCCAGGAGGACATTTACTCTCTTCTCCCACCAGGTCGGGCACAGGTGAATAATACTGCCATTTTGCCTGCTCCTCTGCATTTGATTCCCCATTTTATTAACTACGCTTTAAATCGTGTGTTTCCTCATTTCTAAACACTTTGCTATAGAATCTCACACCCGACCCCAGGTCTGCCCAGTAGAACGGCGCTCACTTCATCCCTCTGTGAGGCAGAAGGTGAGTGCGAGTGCAGAGTGCGCAGAGTGTGAAGTAGTGAGTGCAGAGTGAGTGTGCATAGTGTGAGTGCGGAGTGCAGAGTAGTGAGTGCAGAGTAGTGAGTGCAGAGTAGTGAGTGCAGAGTAGTGAGTGCAGAGTGCAGAGTAGTGAGTGCAGAGTGCAGAGTAGTGAGTGCAGAGTGCAGAGTAGTGAGTAGTGAGTGCAGAGTAGTGAGTAGTGAGTGCAGAGTAGTGAGTAGTGAGTGCAGAGTAGTGAGTGCAGAGTAGTGAGTGCAGAGTGCAGAGTAGTGAGTGCAGAGTAGTGAGTAGTGAGTGCTGAGTAGTGAGTGCAGAGTAGTGAGTGCAGAGTAGTGAGTAGTGAGTAGTGAGTGGTGAGTAGTGAGTAGTGAGTGCAGAGCAGTGAGTAGTGAGTGCAGAGTAGTGAGTGGTGAGGAGTGAGTGCAGAGTAGTGAGTAGTGAGTGCAGAGTAGTGAGTAGTGAGTGCAGAGTAGTGAGTAGTGAGCGCAGAGTAGTGAGTGCAGAGTAGTGAGTGCAGAGTAGTGAGTAGTGAGTGCAGAGTAGTGAGTGCAGAGTAGTGAGTGCAGAGTAGTGAGTGCAGAGTAGTGAGTAGTGAGTGCAGAGTGCAGAGTAGTGAGTGCAGAGTAGTGAGTAGTGAGTGCAGAGTAGTGAGTGCAGAGTAGTGAGTAGTGAGTAGTGAGTGCAGAGTAGTGAGTGCAGAGTACAGCGTAGTGGGTAGTGAGTAGTGAGTGCAGAGTAGTGAGTAGTGAGTGCAGAGTAGTGTGTAGTGAGTAGTGAGTGCAGAGTAGTGAGTGGTGAGTGATGAGTAGTGAGTGGTGAGTAGTGAGTAGTGAGTGCAGAGTAGTGAGTGCAGAGTAGTGGGTAGTGAGTAGTGAGTGCAGAGTAGTGAGTAGTGAGTGCAGAGTAGTGAGTGCAGAGTAGTGAGTGCAGAGTAGTGAGTAGTGAGTAGTGAGTAGTGAGTAGTGAGTGCAGAGTAGTGAGTGCAGAGTAGTGAGTGCAGAGTAGTGAGTGCAGAGTAGTGAGTAGTGAGTAGTGAGTGCAGAGCAGTGAGTAGTGAGTGCAGAGTAGTGAGTAGTGAGTGCAGAGTAGTGAGTAGTGAGTACTGAGTGCAGAGTAGTGAGTAGTGAGTGCAGAGTAGTGAGTGCAGAGTAGTGAGTAGTGAGTGCAGAGTAGTGAGTAGTGAGTGCAGAGTAGTGAGTCCAGAGTAGTGAGTCCAGAGTAGTGAGTGCAGAGTAGTGAGTACAGAGTAGTGAGTGCAGAGTAGTGAGTAGTGAGTGCAGAGTAGTGAGTAGTGAGTAGTGAGTGGTGAGTAGTGAGTGCAAAGTAGTGAGTAGTGAGTAGTGAGTAGTGAGTGCAGAGTAGTGAGTGCAGAGTAGTGAGTAGTGAGTAGTGAGTGCAGAGTAGTGAGTAGTGAGTAGTGAGTAGTGAGTAGTGAGTGCAGAGTAGTGAGTAGTGAGTAGTGAGTGCAGAGTAGTGAGTGCAGAGTAGTGAGTGCAGAGTAGTGAGTGCAGAGTGCAGAGTAGTGAGTGCAGAGTGCAGAGTAGTGAGTAGTGAGTGCAGAGTAGTGAGTAGTGAGTGCAGAGCAGTGAGTGCAGAGTAGTGAGTAGTGAGTAGTGAGTGCAGAGTAGTGAGTGCAGAGTAGTGAGTGCAGAGTAGTGAGTGTAGAGTAGTGAGTAGTGAGTGCAGAGTAGTGAGTGCAGAGTAGTGAGTAGTGAGTGCAGAGTAGTGAGTAGTGAGTGCAGAGTAGTGAGTAGTGAGTGCAGAGTAGTGAGTAGTGAGTAGTAGTGAGTGGTGAGTAGTGAGTAGTGAGTGCAGAGTAGTGAGTAGTGAGTGGTGAGTGCAGAGTAGTGAGTAGTGAGTGTAGAGTAGTGAGTGTAGAGTAGTGAGCGCAGAGTAGTGAGTGCAGAGTAGTGAGTGCAGAGTAGTGAGTGCAGATTAGTGAGTGTAGAGTAGTGAGTACTGATTGCAGAGTAGTGAGTAGTGAGTGCAGAGTAGTGAGTGCAGAGTAGTGAGTAGTGAGTGCAGAGTAGTGAGTGCAGAGTAGTGAGTGCAGAGTAGTGAGTGCAGAGTAGTGAGTGCAGAGTAGTGAGTAGTGAGTAGTGAGTGCAGAGTAGTGAGTGCAGAGTAGTGAGTAGTGAGTAGTGAGTGCAGAGTAGTGAGTGCAGAGTAGTGAGTAGTGAGTAGTGAGTGCAGAGTAGTGAGTAGTGAGTAGTGAGTGCAGAGTAGTGAGTAGTGAGTGGTGAGTAGTGAGTGCAGAGTAGTGAGTAGTGAGTGCAGAGTAGTGAGTAGTGAGTAGTGAGTGCAGAGTAGTGAGTAGTGAGTGCAGAGTAGTGAGTAGTGAGTGCAGAGTAGTGAGTAGTGAGTGCAGAGTAGTGAGTAGTGAGTGCAGAGTAGTGAGTGCAGAGTAGTGAGTAGTGAGTAGTGAGTGCAGAGTAGTGAGTAGTGAGTCCAGAGTAGTGAGTAGTGAGTGCAGAGTAGTGAGTAGTGAGTGCAGAGTAGTGAGTAGTGAGTGCAGAGTAGTGAGTGCAGAGTAGTGAGTGCAGAGTAGTGAGTGCAGAGTAGTGAGTGCAGAGTGCAGAGTAGTGAGTGCAGAGTAGTGAGTGCAGAGTAGTGAGTGTAGAGTAGTGAGTACTGATTGCAGAGTAGTGAGTAGTGAGTGCAGAGTAGTGAGTGCAGAGTAGTGAGTAGTGAGTGCAGAGTAGTGAGTAGTGAGTGCAGAGTAGTGAGTGCAGAGTAGTGAGTGCAGAGTAGTGAGTGCAGAGTAGTGAGTAGTGAGTAGTGAGTGCAGAGTAGTGAGTGCAGAGTAGTGAGTAGTGAGTAGTGAGTGCAGAGTAGTGAGTGCAGAGTAGTGAGTAGTGAGTAGTGAGTGCAGAGTAGTGAGTAGTGAGTAGTGAGTGCAGAGTAGTGAGTAGTGAGTGGTGAGTAGTGAGTGCAGAGTAGTGAGTAGTGAGTGCAGAGTAGTGAGTAGTGAGTAGTGAGTGCAGAGTAGTGAGTAGTGAGTGCAGAGTAGTGAGTAGTGAGTGCAGAGTAGTGAGTAGTGAGTGCAGAGTAGTGAGTAGTGAGTGCAGAGTAGTGAGTGCAGAGTAGTGAGTAGTGAGTAGTGAGTGCAGAGTAGTGAGTAGTGAGTCCAGAGTAGTGAGTAGTGAGTGCAGAGTAGTGAGTAGTGAGTGCAGAGTAGTGAGTAGTGAGTGCAGAGTAGTGAGTGCAGAGTAGTGAGTGCAGAGTAGTGAGTGCAGAGTAGTGAGTGCAGAGTGCAGAGTAGTGAGTGCAGAGTAGTGAGTGCAGAGTAGTGAGTGTAGAGTAGTGAGTACTGATTGCAGAGTAGTGAGTAGTGAGTGCAGAGTAGTGAGTGCAGAGTAGTGAGTAGTGAGTGCAGAGTAGTGAGTAGTGAGTGCAGAGTAGTGAGTGCAGAGTAGTGAGTAGTGAGTAGTGAGTGCAGAGTAGTGAGTAGTGAGTGCAGAGTAGTGAGTAGTGAGTAGTGAGTACAGAGTAGTGAGTAGTGAGTGCAGAGTAGTGAGTACAGAGTAGTGAGTGCAGAGTAGTGAGTAGTGAGTAGTGAGTGCAGAGTAGTGAGTAGTGAGTGCAGAGTAGTGAGTGGTGAGTAGTGAGTGCCGAGTAGTGAGTAGTGAGTGCAGAGTAGTGAGTAGTGAGTAGTGAGTGCAGAGTAGTGAGTAGTGAGTAGTGAGTGCAGAGTAGTGAGTAGTGAGTGCAGAGTAGTGAGTAGTGAGTAGTGAGTGCAGAGTAGTGAGTGCAGAGTAGTGAGTGCAGAGTAGTGAGTGCAGAGTAGTGAGTGCAGAGTAGTGAGTGCAGAGTAGTGAGTAGTGAGTGCAGAGTAGTGCTGTTGAGTGCAGAGTAGTGAGTGCAGAGTAGTGCTGTTGAGTGCAGAGTAGTGAGTGCAGAGTAGTGCTGTTGAGTGCAGAGTAGTGAGTTCAGAGTAGTGCTGTTGAGTGCAGAGTAGTGTGTGCTGTTGAGTGCAGAGTAGTGTGTGCTGTTGAGTGCAGAGTAGTGTGTGCTGTTGAGTGCAGAGTGCTGTGTATTGGCAATGTAAATGACAATGCCATTTATTTATGATTGAAAGAAAAAAAAATGTCATGAGCAATGCCAATAGCTCTACCTTTAATGATGCCGAGACCATTGCATTGTAAATGCTTGTTATCTTGTTCCGTGGAGCAATTTACTTTAGGATTTACTGTAAAAGCTGGCTTTGCGCAAGGTTAACCTAGCCACGTTTCGTGTTCCGCTAAATATTAGAGTTCAAATCAGGTGATGCTAAACCTCCCTCAATCACAGGCAACTGCATCTTCCAGAAAGACATTCAATTATGAGCGTGTGTTAACTGGGTTACGTCGAACTATTGCTCTCTGGACCACACTGCCCTTATTGTTCACAGCCTAGTGGCTCTCTCCAAAATTACTATGCTGCCCGATTACTTTATCTTTCGTTGGATCTCCTGCAGAGATTTTTCCAGGAGCAGGATACCCTGTTGATTTTGCTGTACTTTGGTACCTCCCGTGCTGGAAGAGCTGTATCTGTGACCTTAAGTGCCTGGAAGCAGGCCAGCCTACTGAGAGAGGGAAATCTCCTGCCAACCATGCAGGAGGTGTTGGAGTAACAGCCAGACCGAGTGGGGGCACAGTCTCTCCAGAAGTGAGGTGGCAAATGTAAATTGTCGATTGGCCACTAACCTCGCAGCAGTGCAATAAGAAAGATTGGGGGTGTCCTTGCTGGTAAAATGAAAACTCTGTGACCATGGATATCTTTCCCATCAAAGCTAAGACTTGTGCCTGTGACCACCACCACTGCTGCGTTTACAAAGTGCTCACTATGACTGCAAGCATGCCGCTGTGCCCCTGTCTAAATGGCTACCCATCTCATGCTCAAGTGACCCAGAAGTGGGTCCAGTGCCTGCCCTGTGACCCGCCACCACCAGTATCTGCATTTGTCAAAGAACTCCAGGCAACCATTTGAGCTACCCATCCTGTTAACAGCTTACCAAGATCAACTGCCTCTTCTGCAACCACCACGCCACATCCCAGAAGTGGGAGAGATTGGAGACGCTTGTGTCGAAAGGACATGGAGGCTGTGTTGTGGTGAGACTGTGTCCAAGGAAACTGGATTGAACTGAGCTCAAACATTACTGAACTAGGGTGTCTGCGTCTGAGCCTTGAATCGTGTTACACAAAACTCTCTAAGCTAAGGGGGACATGTTGGGCGTAGTTTGCAGAGTTTTGCTACGTGGACCTCCTTGAAGTTACAAAAAAACTCAGTAAGTTCCACGAGTGGCGGAGTGCAGTGCGATTTGCAGTTTGTGCTGGTATTTCTGCTGCTCGGGTAAAAATTGTTCCCGAGCGGCAGCTCACGCTCGCAAACTTACTGTTCGCGAACTTACTCTTCGCAATCGCAAGCGGGGAAAAAACTCAGCTGCACATCGAAAGCGGAGTTTTCTGCACTCTGCGAGCTCCGCGGAGTGCAGAAAACCCCGCAAACTCCGCGAACGGAGTGAAGTTCACCGCCCAGGCCTTGTCCAGATTCGCAAGAGGAGGGAGCATTGCTGTTCACTTAGGGACCATTTGTGCTTGTTGGGGGTGGTACACAGACCTTCCTGAAGCCCTGCTAAGTGGGGGCTTCATAACTGAACCCACACTGTCGACTCATCTGCCTAACGGGGGAGCCGCTGCAGCTGATTGCCACCACCACTGGGGACTCCAAGTCCCACATCCCAATGCTGAACCCTCACCTAATGTCTATTTTCCGCCCAAAATGTACTGTTGTTTGGTATATCTTCAACCCCTTGTTAAATCTAAGCATCTTAAGCTGTATGACTGGGTCAGTTTGCATTGATCTGATAAGTAAGCTTGTTGCCCTGATTGTTCTAGTCTACCTCACTGAAAATGTTGTAATCCACCATTTCATAGCTCTGCTTGCAGCTCTGGTATACGCCGTGTCATTTACAAATGGGGAAAAGGAATGCCACTAAAGGGGATGGGTAAGGGGGTTGTTTGGTAAAAAAAAAAAAATGTGCAAAAACATGCTGGAGGCAATTGTGTGCTTGACCGCTATGACAATCTGTTGGTTGAATGTGGGAAATACTCGCTCCAGCCCCCGCTGCCTTGCTTCCTCACCCCATTCACCCCCTCCCCCCCCCCCCCCCATGCAGCACAAACAAGCAAAAGCAAATCCAGGGGATGTTTAAGGAACATACTCTTCAGGCCCAGGAGCAACATACTGTGGGTAAATCACACTCACTGTTAACAACCGCACTAGTACACCCCGATTCTGGTCAGCGACTACAAACAACACTTGAGGATGCTTTACCTTTACGCTTTGCCCCATTGGCCAAGATGACAAACGACCAGGATGTTGCTAATAAATTGGTGCGTTCTTCCACGGCACCTGATGTTTCTGTTCCCATCTCCCCTGACCAGACCTCTTACACAGTTTGTAGCTTAGATTTGTTTTTTTTGGGTGGCCAATACTTGTTTTAAAAATAAATATAATTTATTAACTTTTCTGATAACAATTTACATCCATATCTGTGAATTGTATAATTTTGCTAATGTTTACGTTTGTCACAACATTATATATATCTATTAACAATAAACGTGTTAAAAACTGTTAAAGGTTATTCACCACCCCCCTCCTTGCTTTTATCTTAGATTTGAAAACTGAGGTGGGGTGTCTAAAATCCATGATTACATCACTGACCAATTCTTTGAAACAGCTTCTAGCTCTTAGCAACAAGCATGCATTTATTGGGTAATTGATCTACCCGGAACCATCTCCAGACCATCTGCTGCTGTAACCAGAGGTTGACTCCTGTGAATAAGGGTGCCGATCCCATATTCAATGATGTTCCCACTGCTAATCATGATCAGCAAATTCCCAGTCATGTGCCTTTGTGGCCGCTTAACTGCAACGGGGTAACTTCCAATACCTCGAGTTCTCAAAGCTTAGGCGCTTAGACTCAAAGCTTAGACCTGGCAGTGCTGATTCCATCATGATGATCGGTGTTCCTAAGCCAGGCTTCTCCAATGAGTAGCTCGTGAGCTACTGGCAGCTCTCCAACCACCTGTAAGTAGCTCTCCTGTGTGCAGCCCAACCTACTAAATTAGACACTTTTGGTTAGTTGAATTAGTCGTGTTGACCAAAATTTTAAAGTGTCTATTCAACACAAAAATACTTGTATTTTTAAACCTCATAATTTCGCAAACATATTTAAAGCTGATATTTCAGTGATAAATCAGGTGGCATTGGGGAGACGTAGTACTAATATTAATACCTTGGTGTCAGCTGCATTGCATCTACGGCTGTTATGTTTTATCCATGTAGAGCAGAGGTCTTCAAACATTTTCACTCTGAGCCCCATGTAAGCAAAATGTTTTGAGGCCAGGCCCCCCTTTAAAACATTATGGCAAGGATTGGGGGAGTGGGAGGGACATGGCTCGTGCAAGGAGCTGGGCTCATGAGACGTTTTCAAGAATACTTTTTCTATAGCTTACGAACCGCACTAAATATGAGACTTATAAGACAGCACATGCATCATACAAAAACAGACATTATCCCAAACAAAACTGCTCCCCATAGTTGGGGTGTTGTGAGCCTCTCATACTCTTTGACCCCAAAACAACTATACCTGCTGCACTAATGATAACCGCAGTCCTGAGTAGCAGGCCATCTCCTCTGCATCTTTTACCTCTTCCCCACCATGATGGATCATCACCTCGGTCCTAATGATTGAAAGGAAAATAAGCTCCAATGTCCCTTTTTTAAAGGTAGACAGTCATACCCTCACATTCCTGGGCCGCAGTCTTGATGCATCTGCTTACTGCATTACTGAGAGGCCCCAGGGATCGAGAGGATTAGAGCTCTGCATTTGAATGCAACCCTGCTTGCCTTCTACCTGCCACCCAATTGACTCAGCTTTCACAAATAAACTGCCCCCTGAATGGTTAATACTGACTTTGAGAGGCCTCTGCCTGAAAGCGAAGGGTGTGGTCAAGTCAAGTCAAGTCAAGTCAAAACATTTATATAGCGCGCTACATACCCAGAGGGTTTCAAGGCGCTTAGGAGGGGAGGAGGATTATTTGTCAAATATCCACGTTTTAAGCTGCTTTCTGAACGCTAGGTGATTCTGGGTGAGGCGAAGGTAAGCGGGGAGTGAGTTCCATGTTTTGGCAGCCAGGTATGAGAAGGATCTGCCTCCCATGGTGGTTTTGTTGATGCGAGGTACAGTGGCGAAGGCTTGGCTGGAAGAGCGAAGTTGGCGGGAGGGGTTGTAAAAGGACAGTCGAGAGTTGAGGCACTCTGGTCCGATGTCGTAGAGTGATTTGTGTGCGTGGGTAAGCAGTCGGAAAGTAATCCTCTTATTGACGGGTAGCCAGTGGAGGTCTTTAAGGTGATCAGAGATGTGTTCGTTGCGTGGGATGTCTAATATGAGCCTGGCTGAGGCGTTTTGGATTCGTTGTAGTTTCTTCTGGAGTTTTGCGGTAGTACCTGCGTAGAGGGTGTTTCCGTAGTCCAGTCGGCTCGTGACCAGAGCGTGGGTGACTGTTTTCCTTGTCTCGGAGGGGATCCAACGAAATGTTTTTCTGAGCATGCGAAGAATGTTGAAGCAGGAAGAGGATACGGCGTTGACTTGTCTGTTCATTGAGAGTGAAGAATCCAGGATGACGCCTAGGTTCCGTGCGTGGTCTGTCGGGATGGGTGCTTTTCCGAGGGCTTCCGGCCACCAAGAGTCGTCCCATGCAGAGGGGGATTTACCTAAGATGAGGACTTCTGTTTTGTCTGAGTTCAGTTTCAGACGGCTTTGTTTCATCCATTCGGCGACTTCTTTCATTCCCTCGTGTAGGTTAGTTTTGGCGGTGCTGGGGTCCTTGGTGAGAGATAGGATCAGTTGAGTGTCATCCGCGTAAGAGATGATGTTGAGGTTGTGTTGGCGGGCGATGGCCGCGAGGGGGCTCATGTATACGTTGAAGAGGGTGGGACTGAGTGAGGATCCTTGTGGTACGCCGCAGATGATTTCAGAGGCCTCTGACTTGAATGGTGGGAGGCGGACTCTCTGGGTTCTTCCGGTGAGGAACGAGGTGATCCAATCCAGTGCCTTTCCTTGGATTCCGATGTTTCTGAGGCGTTGTAAAAGGGTGCTGTGGCAGACTGTGTCGAAGGCTGCAGAGAGGTCGAGGAGGATGAGGGCGACTGTGTCTCCATTGTCCAGTAGAGTTCGAATGTCGTCTGTTGCTGCGATGAGGGCGGTCTCAGTGCTGTGTTTGGCTCGGAAGCCAGATTGTGAGGGGTCGAGTGATTTGTTGGCTTCGAGGAAGGCGGCGTGCTGGTTGTTGACAGCTTTCTCGATGACTTTGGCCGGGAATGGAAGAAGCGAGATGGGGCGGTAGTTTTTGAGTTCGGTGGGGTCTGCTGTTGGTTTTTTCAGAAGGGCGGTGAGTTCAGCGTGTTTCCAGTCTTCTGGGAAGGTAGCGGAGTAGAAGGAGCAGTTGATGACGTCTCGGAGGTGCGGAGCTATGACGGAGTCTGCTTTGTTGAAGATGTGGTGAGGGCATGGGTCTGTGGGGGATCCAGAGTGGATGGAATTCATCAGGCGGATGGTGTCTTCAGTGGAGATTGGGTTCCAGGCGTTAAGGGTGTTAATGGGGGGAAGATGGTCAGCTGATGGTAGGGTGGGTTGGCTTCCGGGTTGGTTGTCAAAGCTGTTGTGGATGTCAGCAATCTTGTTGTGGAAAAAAGAGGCTAGGGAATCGCAGAGGGTTTGGGAGGGGGTGATGTCGTTGGAGTTGGCCGAGGGGTTGGAGAATTCCTTGACGATGTTGAAAAGTTCCTTGCTGTTGTGGGCGTTGTTGTCAAGTCGATCTTTGAATGCTGTTTTCTTGGCTTTTCGGATCAGTTGGTGGTGAGTACGGATGGCGCTTTTGAAGGCGTCCTTGTTGCTGGTGGATGGGTCTTTTTTCCAGGCCTTTTCAAGGGAGCGGCACAGTTTCTTGGACTTCTTGAGGTCGTCGTTGAACCATGAGGCCTTCTTGATGCCAGGTTTGTGTTGACGTTTTTTCAGTGGTGCTAAGTTGTCGGCGGTGTTGGATAACCAAAGGGTGAGGTTGGAGGCGGCTTCATTGGCGTTAGAAGAGAGGGCTGGGGAGGTTTGAAGGAGCGATGTGGAGATCTGTTCTGTGGTGATTTTGTTCCAGTTTCTTTGTAGAGTTGGTTGGAGGTGGATGATGGGTTTCGGCTTGTTGTAGGTGAAGTGAACGCAACTGTGGTCAGTCCAGAGGAGATCCGTAGTGTGGCTGAAGGAGACATGGTTGCTGGAGGTGAAGATGGGGTCGAGAGTGTGACCTGCGATGTGGGTGGGGGAAGGGACCAGTTGTTTAAGTCCGAGGTTGGCGAGGTTGTCCGAGAGGGTGGCGGAGTTGCGGTCGTTGATCTTTTCAAGGTGGAAGTTGAGGTCTCCCAGAAGGATGTAGTCTTTGGAGGGGAGTGCGTGTGGGGTGATGAAGTCCGTGATGTCTTCGCTGAATTTTGCGCGGGGTCCTGGTGGTCTGTAGAGGAGGGTGCCTCTGAGTGTGGTCTTGGGGTCGATGTGGATCTGGAAGTGAAGGTGTTCGGAGTTGGCGAGGTTGGCATCAGAGCTGGTTGAGATGCGGATAGTTTTCTTGTGGACGATAGCGATTCCACCTCCTGTATGGTCGGTGCGGTCCTTGCGTGTGATCTTATAGTCATCAGGGATAGCGATGGCGATGTCAGGGGCGGAGGAAGCGTTCATCCAAGTTTCCGTTAGGAAGGCGACGTCAGGAGAGATGGTGTCTAGTAGGTTCCAAAGGTCAATGGCGTGCCTGTGGACCGAGCGGGTGTTGAGAAGGATGCATTCTAGGTGGTTGGGGTCGGGAATCAGTCTTGTGGTCTTAGCGGGGAAGTTGTCGGTGCCGCTAAATTTGCAGGAGCAGCAGGAGAACGGTCCATGGGTGCGTCCAGGAGCGGCTTGGACGCAGTTGGGGGCGCGACCGGGGTTAAGGGCTAAGAGGGTGGCAGCATCGTAGGTAACGCGGGGGGGCTGGGCAGCGCGAGGGGCAGGGGGTCTGGCGCTGGGCGCGGTCCAGGCGCGGACGGGCGTAGACGGGCTTACCTTTGGCGCACCTTCGGCGTGTACGTAGCGCGTGGACGCTGCGCGTGGGGGCATTTGGCCATAAATGGATAGTGGAGGGGGAGGGGCGTGGGAGGGTCAGCTGGGAGGCGGGGAGCGGGGAGGAGCCACGGGCTAAAGTAAATAAACAGTAAGATGGCCGCTCGCGCTCGAAAAATCGAAACTGGGGCAGAGCTGGATATAGAGTTCGAGTGAGGTTCCTTAATGAAGTGAATGGACAGGCTTCTTATCCGCGCTACAATGCCAGGAATGCAAGCAAACCAAATGCCAAGGAGAACGACAGCGCGCGCATACACAGCAATAGAAACAGCGCTATGAAATTGACCACAACGATACCAAGCGCTATGGAATGCACAGTGCGCTATGTCAAGGCAGGCAGGCAGCAGGTCCCAGGACAGGCAGGCAGCTGGGAGAGGAGACTCCGAGGCGCAAGCTGAGTGCAGGGCGAGCGACCACAATGGAGGGAATCCAGGTGGTCACAGAGGAGGAGAGGACGGGGCGATAGTAGACTATCCGTGTGTGGGAGGGTCAGCTGGGAGGCGGGGAGCGGGGAGGAGCCACGGGCTAAAGTAAATAAACAGTAAGATGGCCGCTCGCGCTCGAAAAATCGAAACTGGGGCAGAGCTGGATATAGAGTTCGAGTGAGGTTCCTTAATGAAGTGAATGGACACGCTTCTTATCCGCGCTACAATGCCAGGAATGCAAGCAAACCAAATGCCAAGGAGAACGACAGCGCGCGCATACACGGCAATAGAAACAGCGCTATGAAATTGACCACAACGATACCAAGCGCTATGGAATGCACAGTGCGCTATGTCAAGGCAGGCAGGCAGCAGGTCCCAGGACAGGCAGGCAGCTGGGAGAGGAGACTCCGAGGCGCAAGCTGAGTGCAGGGCGAGTTTAAAAAAAACAGCCTTCTTACCAGCTATTAATTGATTGAGTCACTTAAAGCCAGGGCCACTGGACTTACGTGTTTCTGCATCAGCAGTGTTTTCCACATAATTATAGTTTTACTGCATTTGCTCCCTAATCTGCAGATTTGAACTAAAGAAACAAGATTCTAGCTCAAACGGAACAAAAGTTATTAAAGCATGACAAAGTGTTCCGGAGCATTGGAAGGCCCTTTGCAAATATTCACTGGTAATCTTGTAGTTGCTTACTGCTGTATTTGGGTGTTAAACTGGTAATAACGAGGTGAAATATTTCCCCTGACAGCGTTACCTTGAGTTAAAATGACAAAATAATGAAGTAATGCTAACCACAAAATGTGGCGCATTGTGCCGCATAATTTACCTTTTCATGCTGCATAATTTAGTCAAACATGCCGCATAATGAGGTCCTCTTCTGCTGAATAATTGCAGTGGCTCTGCTTAAGGCTTCATGGAGGCAAAGATTTATTCTTTTTGAGATGTAATGTAAGGGTGTTATCAGCCGAGATCTAGAATAGGGGAGACACTTACAAAAATGTCTGTATTGGATACAGATGCAGAGACCTAGCTTAGAGTATGTAAATATTGTTTTATAATAATGACTTACATATTCACAGTGCTTTCTGCCACAGGCTGAGACCTCTTAGCACTATAAACAGGGGGCCACTGGAATTATTACGCAGGAGAAGGCCAAATTATGCAGCAGGGTTGACTAAATTCTGCAGCAAGTAAAGGCGAATTATGCTGCATAATGCTGCATATTTCGTCATTAGCATTACTGCATTATTTTGTAATTTGTACACTTGCTAACACTGCCCTGGGTTTTATTGGCCCTCATAAGTACCACGTTAATACCCACATATAGCAATAAGCAACAGAAAGGAGATCAGTCAACCTTTAGAAAGGGCCTTCCACTGTGAGGTAATGTGTTGCTGCATTTTTAGAAGCGTTTGAACCATTTGAGCTCAAAACAAGTTTTTTTTTAAATTTGCAATTTATGTAGCAGACAATGGATTATGTGGCAAATGCGGGAAATCCATAACTATGCACAAAATGCCCAAACCGCACAATTGCATAATTCCAGTGGCCCTGACTATAAGTACAAAGGTCACTATCCCTCTGCACCAACTAGGGTTCAATTATGTCTTGCTTAGCTTTATCACACACAGACATCTGCAGTGGTGGTCACTAAGTGAGGTTTCATATCCTAAAAGAGTGCAGTTATCACCAGTTAGTTTAACTTGCATTTATTATCCAATTAAGTTGTTATTGCATTATTTTATACACACCTGCAAGACTGTGAAAACACATAACGCGTAGCCTTTTCATTTTATTTTTAGCAACCACTTTGACCCTGCCAGCACACCAGGGTCGCAACTAGACCCGAACTTCGGGGGGCTAACACTCCCAGCCAGGGCTGGCCCTAGCACTGGCCGCACACGGTGTAATAGTCTTTTTTGGCGCCCCTCCCCCATTTTCGCCTCCATGAATTCCCTCACTACTACTCACCAGCAATGCTCCTCATCTCTTTATAGCCCCTTTCAGACAAACATTTCATTTTTTAATAGCGCTACTCATAGTTTACTCACACTCGGTTCTGTGATCCACATGGCACCCGTTCTTTGTAGTAGGCACATTAACCCTCTGCGCTGTGTGGGTGGTAGGAGTGCCTATGTGAGTGCACGGTGAGCGATGCGACAGTGAGAGAGTAGGGTAAAAGGAGTGACTGCAGGGTGAGTGAGGTGACCATATGATTTTGGGTGCGGATGTAAGTGCAGAGTGGGACGAAGGAATGCATGGTTAATGATGGGCTTGTTTGAGTGAGATTGCAGATTGAGCAGTGAGGGGGACAGGTGAGTGAAGTATCACATGAGTGAAAGGTAAGTTGTGTGCTCGTGTGACTGCAGGATGAAATACAGGGTGAACAGCGCAAGTGCATTGTGAGCGCAGGGTTTTCACTGTGAGTGGAGGGGGAGCGGGTAAATGATGTGAGTGCATGGTGATCACTGTGAGTGCATTGTGATCGCTGTGAGTGCAGGGTGAACGTGAAAGTAAAGGGCAAGAATGAGGAGTGAGTTGTCTGAATGCAGGGTGCATTCCCAGACACTTGAAGTAACGCAGCATGTTATTGATGGCAGCATAGGGTTTCAGATATAAGTTAAACTATTGCTTTTATGGCATTATTCAGGGATCGAGGGTGGAGGAAGCAAATGATGTGCTGATTCTGCAGCAAACTTCCAGTCTTACGATTAGGGTTGCCAGCTCATTATTTTGATGTCGCAGACAGTGTGGCTCACTGGTTAGAGGAGGCAGACCTGGAAGCAGAGGTCAGCCCGGGACCAGGGTTCAATTCCCAGCTTGGCGGGGTCTTGAGTCCTAAATTGTCCATGGACTCGACAATTCTCGCTCCGGTGCCCACTCGATTCATGGGTTCACACTCTGCGACTCTGGGCAATAGCTTGCTTAATCTCCACAACGGCCCCTCGCGGCAGGATGCCTGGCTTTCATCTTGCGGATACCCTGCCGGGGTTATCTCACAGGGGAATACCAAGACGGGTTCCCTAAGCAAGCGCTTAGAGACCGGTTGGTGATTTGCGCTATATAAATACCTGTACATTTACATTTACAGTAGAAAAATAAACAGGTGCACACTTCGAACAGCACATATAAATAGAAAGCACTTTTAATTTTGTTCCTGGCGTGGCCTGAATGATTCCCGACTGATAATTAAAGGGAATAAAGACAGAAAAGTCACATTACAAATGAATAGATACTTTTTATTTATAACCCTATTTAGTGTCAAGACAAGATCTTTGCAGGTTCTTTAAACAACATATGGCTGGCATTTATCTTTTGGCAACCCTACTTTATATTCCTTTTCATGAAATGCATGCTCACACTAGTAAATGTAAAATACAAATGTAAGGAATAGGGGGTTCTGGAACCAGAAAAATAACAGAAGCATTCAACAGTATGTAAATATACAAATGGTCTTTAAAGACCTGTGAAAAACTCGGGTGTGCCAGAGATAAGACTCCAGACACTGCCCAGCCAAGCCGGCAGCACCACACTCACTGACATACGGCCCCACGGCACTCTGATCTCACTTCAAGGGTTTACGAGTAAATGAAGACAGCCTGGAAATGCAGCAAATAAACATCGCTGCACTTCCAGGCCATCTTCATTTACATGGACTTGCAGAGGCATTTGCGCCCCTCTGGGAGGCACACCCCACAGTTTGAATACCTCTGATGTAGAGGCATTCCGAACTGATAAAGGCTTATTAACATTATTGCCGGCAACCCTGACTGATGCACTGACGAGATCACTGTTAGTCATCTTGCATATGGAGACCACTAATGTAATCTTGTCCGATATGGTCACTATTATAACACTCGTACTATTATTAGCTCAGGATGACCTTCATAGAACATAAGTAGCTATTATTACTGAAAGGTTTGGAGGCCCCTGTCCTAAGCTGACCCATTAAATTGGCCATGAAAAGGAAAAATATATAAAGAACAATGACACACTTGATATGTTATGTCAGGGCTTGTCATTCACTTATCCGAGATGACATTATCAGTGCCAAAACGATAGTCATCCCTGATTCCAACTTTGGCGCGATAGACCTTATTCTCATTTACAAAGCTATGGTTGAGAATTTGGTGGCCCTTGATGTTAGGACAAGCCCCCCTAGTCATTCCAGTATTCTATTTAAGTATCCCAGGACAGTACAGTTCCCTGGTGAGAGATACCAGAGGGTGTCTTTCAATTCCATCTCACATCTTAGTGATAATGACTGACTCAGGGGGTGGCTGTTCCACCTTCTGACCCATCAATATTGCTTATATTCAATTCTGCTCTGCCTGGCTGTCCAATGGATGCTAGGGGGTCTGGCCATCCAACTCATTCCTGTTCCTCCGAGGTGTTGATCATGTCTAATACTAACTTAAATCCATCGCTTGCTTGTGAATATTCCTCTAGTGATCCTAACAATTACGTCCCTTTTGTGTCCAATAGTGTCATCTCAGTTGAGATGTCTGAGAATGGTGCTCAGTGCCAGACTGGCCGGAGTAGTCACCGGGCATTTACCCAGTGGGCCGCCAGGGTGGGGACCCATTTTGGACCCCAGGGAGGCCGTTTTTGTTACCGGGGGTGGTTTTGCAACATAGCTGCAATATTGGCAGCTGTGAGATGGGAGTGGTGCTCTAAACTAGCACACCCAGGGGCCGGCCGAGGTGTTTGCCAGGGCCGGTTTCGGTTCCCAGTCCAGCCGTGATGGTGTTATACACAAGGGACCTCCATCTTCTAAGCCCAGCGAGCTGCTCTTGTTCTCCTGGAATGTGACAGAGCATAGATCCAAAGTAACCCTTCTAGACTGGAACCAATTTATGGACAATTTTGATGAATGTCTAGTACATGAAACCTGGCCACTAGATTCAATCCACAGGTAGGATTATCTTAGTTTTTTCATTCTTGCAATTCCTAACCAGAGGGGGTCTAGTCATCTGGGTTAGAGCCTCACTAAACTGTTGAATACGTCAACTTAACATGAATTCTCCTGACATCTTGGGTATCCAGTTGAACACTAGAAATAACCGAGGAATAACCATCTTTAATGTCTATGTAGGAGGGGTCAGGGACAGTATGGTTTCGCAAATGCTACAGGTTCTTGAAAACTTTCTTGAACAGCGCTCTTACCAACACTGTCTTATTGTAGCGAGTGACTTTAACATAACATTCGAGCCACTCGACAATGATGACGTTTATTTAACCAGGGATGAAGATTATGCTTGAGCTATTCCTTTGTTAGATATTCCACCAATAAACAGATGGACAAAAGCCGCTCTCCAATTAAAGGCACTTACAGTGGAACATGGCCTCAGGGCCCTTAATGGTAGAAATAAATCTGATTTGAAAGGTGTCCACACTTACAACAAGTCACATCACACAAGCCGAATTGATTATATATTAGTCGACTTAAGGCTGTAGTCATCTGTAATCGATATGATTGTTTTAGAAAGATCAGAAAGCAATCACAACCCCCTCTCTTTGACCACCCATGCCTTTTGTGAGAGCATCCCTTCAGATCTTGACCTGCCCTCTTACACCAGGGATATTACCTTGACTGCTGACAAGCGTTACCTGAAATGACCTCAGGTAGCTGCTCTTCCTAATATATTATCTGTCATAGATATGGACATTAAAACAGTCCGGCTCAAATTGAGATTGACCAGTTAGACACACCAGGCCAATTGATGCATATTCATAAGGCCCCCTTTGAGCGCATTTTAGGTAATGTCACCATCCCTGTTTCACGCAACGGGAAACTTACTGATAAGAATCGATCCTGGTTTAATAAAGAATGCCGCAAACTCAATCATTCCCCAGTTACAGCCATCACATCTAAGGATCTGCCCACATTCCCTTGTAGAGGAAGACCTACAAGATGGCCATTGCTAATGCTAAATGGGACTGGGATGAACAGAGGTGGAGGGCCCTTTTGGATGTATGTTCAGCCACAGATTCTACCAAATTCTAGAAATTAGTCACATGTGGTGGCTCTTCAGCCATATTGGAGCCATAAAATAAAGTTTCTCCATCTGAATGGGTTGATTACTTTCACACTTTATATTCTCGTGACTCTAACACTCCAACAAAGGCTACAACCGAAGTCCTTCCGCCTCCCTCCCGTGTTATGCCCATGTTTGCTATCACTGATATCATCGAGCCCCTAAACGCTGTCTCGCGGGGCCAAGCCGCAGTACCAGATGGTGTTCCAGCTGACACATTCTTATTTGATATGGAGGATTGTCCAGCTATATTTTAGCCATTGCTAATGCCATCAGTCAGAGGGGGCACCCATTCCTGATTCTTGGAAGGGCGGAATGGTTTTACCCATCCATGAAAATGGTGACCGATCTCAACTGAGCAATTGCAGACCAATAAGCTCAATAAACTGCCTCCAAAAGGTGGTTTTGCCTCTGTCTGCTGCCAAAAATCCATGATTGGATTGTGGAACAAGATGTCCTCAGTACAAATTCGCAGGAAGGTCTCAACCAGCGACCAGGTCTTTCATTTTTAAAAATCTATTGGGAGAACCGTTGTGATTGGCCAGTCCAACCTTTACATTGCCTTTGTCAAACTAAAATTGGCTTTTAACCTCATCCCCCGTCTGCCCCTTGGAAATCCCTTGCTGGTCTGGATATACCTCCTCACATTCTATCATTACTAATCTGTTTACATGAGGACCATTATGCACATATTAGGTGGGGGGTGGGGGGGCGCAAAGTCAATTTACTGAAAGTTTAGCAGTTCGCAAAGGTGTTTGCCAGAGTTGTGTTGTGGCCCCCACATTATTCTTGGTATTTATAATTGATATTGTTCACTTACTGTCCCACTTTGATACAGATGCTCCCTCCTTGGCACAAATCATATCTCAGATTCTCCTCTTTGCAGACAACACTTTGTTGGGCTCAGACACTTATGACTCGCTTCAACTAGTTTGTCTTGCTCTCGGCTTGGAGATCAGCCCCTCTAAAACCAAAGCGATGTTGTTTGATCCACATAAATCGTACAAGGGGAGTATAGTCCTGGGGGGGAGGTGGGGAGACCCCTGGAGTGTGTTGATTCTTTTACCTATCTTGGGGAAACAATTTCTGGGGGTATGACTCCCACATCATTAAGGCAGCCTTGAAACTTAAGCAGACCACTGGTGTGTACCTCAAGGAGTATTCAACTTCATACACCCAACCCATTACGCCAGCTTTACAAGGCCAAAGCACTGGGTTCCACCCTATACAGGGCGGAACTATGGGGATTTTCCAACCATGTAGAATTAACCATAACTGAAAATAAATTCTTTAGAAATCTTGACTATCTTCCTCCTAGCACTCCACTCTGTTTGCTTTTAATGGACCTGGGAGTAAATATGGTTCGGGTAAACTCCTTCTAAGCCTCCTATTTTATTGGAGATGCCTATGGACCACCCCTAAACTTGTCCACTATGTGATTTGTCTTAAGGATGTCATGAAGGCTGACCACTTCAGTAAGGTTCCCTGGTTCACAAGAATCAAGGAGGCGTTACACTGACTTGGGATGCCTGAGTTGTGGGATCAGCCAGATTCCACTCATTTCTTGTCCAAAGATTTTCTGTAAAAGCATTACTGGGCAACACTAATGGGCAATAAATCCAGAAAAGCTGCCTCCTCTTAGCTTACTAATGATTAGATTGATTTCAAGCCCACTTGTGGGTTTGAGCTCCTCTGGGATCAGGTGTCTGTTGTGCTGGACAGGAAGCTTTACTTCCAGGTCCAAGTGGGTACCCTCCCACTGAGAGTGTTCACTTCCAATTAGGCAGCTGGGGGAGCTTTGGTGTGCCCCGCTTAGATCTCTACAGTCAAGAGCATTCCGTATGTTTCTTTGTGTGTCCAGTAACCCTGGGCGGAGCTGGCAGAGCGGGACTACGTGGAGGTCCACGGAGTTAGGAATAAAATTCTGTGGAACTCCGCTCCGTCACCCGCCTCCAATCCCCTAATAAGAATTAATTAAAAATTAATTAAAGGTAAAAGAAAAAGACTTACCTTGACAGTGGCGACCCCGGGCTGCTGTCCTCCTCTTCCTCGCCGTCTCAGGGTGATCTGCGCATGCGTGCGCACCCGTGCATGTGCCTTTCTTGCAAGGACGCCCCTGGGCGCTGCAGTCAAGGTACGCTATTTTTCTTTCACCTTTAATGTATTTTTAATTAATTCTTAATAGGCGGGGTGGAGGCGGGGGCTGGTCATCTCCGCTCCGCTGTGGAGTGTGCGGAGATTTGCCTTCTCCACGTTCTCTGTGGAGTAGGCAAATCTCTGCACACTCCGCAGGCGGAGCAGGGCGATCCACTAGCACTTGTGCCCAGCTTATGCCTCCTGTGCCGCATCTGGCTAGCTACTATATGTATGCTGCTAGACATACGTAATTATTCCGCACCCTTGACATTTTCAGGGTGGATAGCCGCCCGGTTGTTGCCATATCGGTTGCCAAATCTTTGGCTGCTATAAGGGGCCTTAGAAGGAAGGTACCCCTGTATTTGCCTGATATCACTTGGACTATTTATCCTGGGGAAGTCCTGTTGTCGTATCTATGTGCACTTCTTATGTCAAATCCGTGATTAACATTGCACTTAGCTTTTATTTTTCAGGTCTCGCCTGTCCATCCCAAAGGAAAGATAGGCGAGATTTATAGTAAGCAGACCTAAAAGGTCTACCCACTGCGGATCGCGTACAGTTTTTGTGAGCCAGGTGCGTGCACAGCAATTCGCTCCCCCTACCCCTCCCACAAAGCAAGACAAGACAAGAACATCAAAGCGACCGCAGCCGCTCTGATTCCATTTGCCAACACTTTATCCCATGGGGTGGCTACACACCCTCACCTCCACTTCCTCACTTCCACCCTCCCAAGTTTTATAGGCAGCCTGCCAGGCTTGCGATGAGTGATGGCGCTCTTGCGCTTCTCTGGTACCAGCTCTGCACTGACAAGTGGGGTTGCCGTCAGCCGAACGCTTTACGTCTCACAATGAGTTTGGTAAGCAACCAAGCGCTATATGAATTCAAGTAAAGTACAAAACACGTGCTCAGGCAATCGGATCTCTTTTGCTGCCTCACTGAAAGCTACCTCACAATCCATTATAAAGGTGAGAATGAACACACTGAGAGGACTGTGCATGTAACCTGCACGCTGTGACAAATCTTGTTACACTTCCGGTGTTTGGTCCTATATTTCAAGTTTGTTTTCCACTTAATGGCACCTTTCTTTTGCTCTCTTGATGAACGGGTGCACGCATGTGCTTGCTTAGGGCAGGTCTCAGGAGTTTGCCCTGGCTCGACATTCGCCAGCATCTTTCATCACTGCAGTCATCTGCCTCCTGAGTTACGCCTTTGTAACTTGCACACATGTCACTTTTCCTCCTGTAATGTACCGTTTGCTACCTCTTGTATTTTATTTGCTCACAATTGTCACTTTTACCTCATGTAACCCGCCCCCGCCACATCAATGCCGAGAGCTTGGTTTTCTTTGGATCCATTTCACGAGGCGGTGCATGTTGCCTTCCTCCTCTCCCGGATAAAACTACTGCCGCAGGCCGCTTTCGTCTCACTCCTGCGGATTCGGCAGAAATTAACCTAACACTACACGGGGGTGACAACGCGCAACTTTTCTGCCGAATAAACAGAATTTACATTTCAGAATGTTATCTCCCTACTTGTTTTAATGCACTATCATTGTGATGCATTAGTGACCAGCCAGTGCCCCTCCCCCTGTTATTTATCATGTGCAAGAAACAAACTACAGAAACCGCATCTTTTTCCAGTACAAACTGGGCGCAACCAGTTTACCCCATGGGGTGGTTACACACCCCCGCCTCCACTTCCTCACTTCCACCCTCCCAAGTTTCAGAAGCAGCCTGCAAGGCTTGCGACAAGTGATGGCGCTCTTGCGCTTCTCTGGTACCAGCTCTGCACTGACAAGCAGGGTTGTCGTCGGCCGGGCACATTACGTCTCACAATCAGTTTGGTAAGCAAGCTATATGAATTCAAGCAAAGTACAAAACGCGTGCTCGGGCAATCGG
This sequence comes from Lissotriton vulgaris, assembly GCF_964263255.1. NCBI lineage: Eukaryota > Metazoa > Chordata > Amphibia > Caudata > Salamandridae > Lissotriton > Lissotriton vulgaris. Next base: position 135,304,251 of record NC_141700.1, on the reverse strand, counting down.
ATCTGTGTTGCTGCCTCACTGAAAGCTATCTCACAACCCATTGTAAAGGTGACAATGAACACACTGAGAGGACTGTGCATGTAACCTGCACGCTGTGACAAATCTTGTTACACTTCGGTGTTTGATCCTATATTTCAGATTCATTTTCGACTTAATTGCACCTTTCTTTGGCTCTCTTGATGAATGGGTGCGCGCATGCGCTTGCTTAGGGCAGGTCACAGGAACACAGGACAGCTCTCCAACAAATGTCTTTCCAGGCCCAGCACCACTCACGTGAATCCTCAAATGACATGCCTCTGCCCTGGAAGAGTGGACTTGGTTCTTATAAAAACATAACTTTTTGTGTTTTATAACTTGAAACACCAGAACATTTGTCTATTCCGATGTACTTTCAAGCAAAATATGGGCAGCTGAGCAGTCACAGTTCACAGCTGTACTATTTGAAACTAACTGTAGACGTGCTCTCCGTTGCTCCCTCTTCTAATATTTCACTCCTCTCTCCGTATTCGACCTTTTTTACTGTCTATTCTGCATTTCTCATCTCTTTTATTACCTCCTTTTCTCCTCCACTATCTTCACTTCTGTCTTTTTCTGCTCTCAACTCTCGTTTCTTCCTTTCAGTTTATTCTCTCCTGTTTTCAATCCTCCATCTATGTATGGGCCAGTCGCCTGCTTCACCTCTCTGCTATTTTCTTTTCTCTCTCACGCTCTTTCCTACACCTCTGTTTCGTTACCTCCAAAATGTGCCCACTTTATTTTCTTTCTCTAATCTTCTCTTTTATTTATTTGCTCATAACATTTCCACCTGCCTTTCTCCCTGTTTCAACCCTGCCTTTGCTTCACTGTCTGCCTTTAACAATTTATTTTTCCTTTGAATATCTACATTTAATGGTATCTATCTTTGTAACTCTCTCCAGACTGCCAGCTGCTAGTTCTTTCTGGCTCACTCCCCACTCAACCACACACACAACCACACACACAACCACAACCACACACAAAAACACACACCCACACAACCACACACACACACACACAACCACACACAACAACCACACACACAACCACATATACAACCATACATACAACCACACACACAACCACACACACAGAACCACACACACAACCACACACTCAACCACACACTCAACCACACCATCAGTGCACACTTTCACCAGGCACAGACACCATCAGTCGTCAGTGCAGACTTTCAACGGCACAAACACCACCAGCCGTCAGTGCACGCTTTCACTGGGCACAAACACCACCAGCCGTCAGTGCACACTTCCACCTGGCACACACCACCAGACATCCGTGCACGCTTTCAGGCACACACACAACACTAGCCATCCGTGCACGCTTTTACCAGGCACACACACACCATCAGACATCAGTGCACACTTTCACCAGGGACACACACACCACCAGCTGTAAGTGCACGCTTTCACCAGGCACACACCACCAGCCAGCAGTGCACACTTCCAACAGGCACACACACCACTAGCCATCAGTGCAATATTTCTACAGGCACACACACCACCAGCCATCAGTGCACACATCAATTGTTTACGCATCCACAATTAATTATTGTAGCAATCGCAGTATGTCACACTTTACTAAACATATTCATCTAAAGCGCAGCATGCCACCATTGCTAAAAAATAGATACACATTTTTTTGGCGTACAATTTATAGACTTTTTTGCAATTGGTGTTGCAATATTTAGCAATGCCAATAGCTCAAACTTAATTAACGCGAGACCTATTGCATTGCAAATGCTTGTTTAATGTAGCTCTGGTCTGTAACTATGTTTTTATGAATTTTGTTATCTATTTATTGTTGCTTTAACTTGTTTGTACTTTTATGGCCATGGTGGCCAAAAAATAAAGTGATTTGAGTGGCTGACTGACACAAGAGGAGTGACTTTGGGGAAACGGGGAAAAAAGGGCATTATCCCAAAGCACAGTAGTTCAAGCTGCAATGTATATTATTGCACCTGCTACTAATACCTATGTAACATCCCATTTATAGTGAGTTCTCAATGTATCCAATTTAAGCCGGGCGCTTACTCCTACCCGCATTATTACACACCGGGGGCCGATTTTAGGGCCACTTTCGGTGGAACACAGGCTTACAAAGGGCGACGACTTTGGCCGCCATTGCAGGCGAAAAAGCACGGTCAGCGCTCTAGCGGTCGGGCGAATCACAGCCCGGGCGTTACTTAATGAAGTCCGTTTTCCGTCCGCGCAGCGGGCGGGCGCAGCGGGCGCGCCGATGGCGCCCCGGAGGCGCGCCAGAGGCAAGCCTGTCTGGGCCCGTCCGGGCCAGAACGGGCCTAGGGCCAGTCACTATGCCCGTGGCCCCTCTTAGACCCACAAGGTTCTCCAGGGAGGAACTCCTATCACTACGACGCTCTGTCGACCCAGGATGTCTTCAATGGGACTGTTCAAATCTCCCTTTCTGTCGATGCCCAGCCTGCCCGGTCCCCATCATTGGGGAGACAGATGGTAAGAAGGCTGGTAGACTACTGCAGATGGCACTCCTTAACTGCAGATCGCTGCCTAAGCATGCGGTCGAAATCAATCTGCTGATAGAAGACAGCAATATCGACCTGCTCTTCCTGACGGAGACATGGTTAACCCCTCATACAGACTTTGATATTATCTCTGCGCTACCCAGTGGTTTTAATATTCAATGTATGAATAGGGAGAAAGGCAAGGGGGGGGGACTCGCCATAATCCACCGGGAGTCTCTGACCTGCAGATTGCAGGAGGGTGGAATCTCAGACGCTGAAAGCGCAAGCTTTAATATTCAGCTTTCACCCACTCACTCCCTGTCAGGTCTCCTCATCTATAGACCCCCGGGGAGCCTAAAACACTTCTCTGACTCCCTACTAGAAACTACCTTATCAGCTGCCGCTCAGGCCCCGAATTTCCTGATCCTGGGCGATTTGAATCTACATTTCGACGACCCCAAGGATAACTTAGCCGTTGAATTGATTACCAACCTCAACTCCTTTGACCTTGAGCTGGCAAGCAAGGAAGCCACCCACAACAAAGGCCATCTGTTGGACCCGATCTTCTCCAACATCCCCCAGCTCGTAGCCAAACCCCCACTGCCCCTACTATGGTCAGACCATTTCGTAGTACCTTTTTCGTGGGAATTCTATAATGAAAAAACTAAGGCCTCCTGTCCCCGCATACTTCAAAGGCCATGGCCAAGGCTGTCAGTAGAGAATTTGACAATTGCTCTCGAACAATCGACACCTCCCGCAGAATCCGACGTCCTACAAGCAGATATAAATTTTCACGACTGGCTTACTAAGTCCCTGGATTCGGTTCTGCCCCTTAAACCTAGCACTAAAAAGAGCAATACTTTCAAATCCCCCTGGTTCTCGCCCGAACTAAGAGAACTCAGAAAAGACTGTAAAAGAGCGGAGCGCGTGTGGCGGAAAGACTGGGCACCTATTAATAAATCTGCATATAAAGCCGCCCTAAAACTCTATAAATCGGCACGGCAAAAATCCAAAGCTGTCTTTTTTGAAGAAAAAATTCGTCTTTCAGCCAATTCTGCCAGAGAAACATTTAAAATTGTCAACCAGCTCCTTAAAGTCCCGGCTCCCACTCTGGTTCATAATGACCCTGTATTGCAATGCAACCAGTTAGCAGAATTTTTCGATACTAAAATACGGAAAATCCTGGACAGCCTCCCTCAATCCTCCGCCATTGGACCCATCGAGATCCCTTCTCCTGACCCCGCCCGCCCTCAATTTGAGGCATTCAGCCTTATATCCAAGGAAGAAATGGATTTACAAAAGGGGGTGGTGATGAACAGAGTGTCTGAATTGAGCAGACCACTCTTACCCAGTCCAAAGATCAGGGCTTGATCCATCACCGTTATTTATCTCACTGCCCCATCCCAGCTCAGAACCTGGCTATATGCAAATCAGTCTGTCCCTGGCCCAGTGCATCATGGGAACAGGGCAGACTAAACTACCAAGCCAATTCTTTACCAGAAAGGAGACAAGCTACCGGGGACCGGTTTCTGGCATTTCAGCCTCTTCGGCCCGGCTTGCTTGAATCCTGATGGAGCAGTGAGAAAGGGACTCATGTCTGAGTATACCCTGCCACACCTATAGTGGCCAAAATCGATTTACAAAAGGGGGTGGTGATGAACAGAGTGTCTGAATTGAGCAGACCACTCTTACCCAGTCCAAAGATCAGGGCTTGATCCATCACCGTTATTTATCTCACTGCCCCATCCCAGCTCAGAAACTGGCTATATGCAAATCAGTCTGTCCCTGGCCCAGTGCATCATGGGAACAGGGCAGACTAAACTACCAAGCCAATTCTTTACCAGAAAGGAGACAAGCTACCGGGGACCGGTTTCTGGCATTTCAGCCTCTTCGGCCCGGCTTGCTTGAATCCTGATGGAGCAGTGAGAAAGGGACTCATGTCTGAGTATACCCTGCCACACCTATAGTGGCCAAAATCGATTTACAAAAGGGGGTGGTGATGAACAGAGTGTCTGAATTGAGCAGACCACTCTTACCCAGTCCAAAGATCAGGGCTTGATCCATCACCGTTATTTATCTCACTGCCCCATCCCAGCTCAGAACCTGGCTATATGCAAATCAGTCTGTCCCTGGCCCAGTGCATCATGGGAACAGGGCAGACTAAACTACCAAGCCAATTCTTTACCAGAAAGGAGACAAGCTACCGGGGACCGGTTTCTGGCATCACAGCCCTGATCTAGCCCTGATCTAGCCCTGATCTAGCCCTGATCTTTTGACTGGGTGAGAGCTTTCTGCTTAATTCAGAGACTCTGTCCCTCACCACCCCTTTTTGTAAATATTTTTGTCCACCCTAAGCGTGGAAGGGTATTCTCAGATGTGAGACCCTTGCTCATTGCACCATCAGGATTCAAGCAAACCGGGCCGAAGACGGCTGTAATGCCAGAAACCGATCCCCGGGAGCTTGTTTCCTTCCCAGTGTAAGAATTGGCTTCTGTAGTTTGGTTTGTCCTGTTCCCATCATGCACTGGGACAGGAACAGACTAATTTGCATACAGCCAGGTTCTGAAACTGGGATGGTGCAGTGAGCTAAAAAACGGTGTTGGATCTAGCCCTGATCTTTTGACTGGGTGAGAGCTTTCTGCTTAATTCAGAGACTCTGTCCCTCACCACCCCTTTTTGTAAATATTTTTGTCCACCCTAAGCGTGGAAGGGTATTCTCAGATGTGAGACCCTTGCTCATTGCACCATCAGGATTCAAGCAAACCGGGCCGAAGACGGCTGTAATGCCAGAAACCGGTCCCCGGGAGCTTGTTTCCTTCCCAGTGTAAGAATTGGCTTCTGTAGTTTGGTTTGTCCTGTTCCCATCATGCACTGGGACAGGAACAGACTAATTTGCATACAGCCAGGTTCTGAAACTGGGATGGTGCAGTGAGCTAAAAAACGGTGTTGGATCTAGCCCTGATCTTTTGACTGGGTGAGAGCTTTCTGCTTAATTCAGAGACTCTGTCCCTCACCACCCCTTTTTGTAAATATTTTTGTCCACCCTAAGCGTGGAAGGGTATTCTCAGATGTGAGACCCTTGCTCATTGCACCATCAGGATTCAAGCAAACCGGGCCGAAGACGGCTGTAATGCCAGAAACCGGTCCCCGGGAGCTTGTTTCCTTCCCAGTGTAAGAATTGGCTTCTGTAGTTTGGTTTGTCCTGTTCCCATCATGCACTGGGCCAGGAACAGACTAATTTGCATACAGCCAGGTTCTGAAACTGGGATGGTGCAGTGAGCTAAAAAACGGTGTTGGATCTAGCCCTGATCTTTTGACTGGGTGAGAGCTTTCTGCTTAATTCAGAGACTCTGTCCCTCACCACCCCTTTTTGTAAATATTTTTGTCCACCCTAAGCGTGGAAGGGTATTCTCAGATGTGAGACCCTTGCTCATTGCACCATCAGGATTCAAGCAAACCGGGCCGAAGACGGCTGTAATGCCAGAAACCGGTCCCCGGGAGCTTGTTTCCTTCCCAGTGTAAGAATTGGCTTCTGTAGTTTGGTTTGTCCTGTTCCCATCATGCACTGGGACAGGAACAGACTAATTTGCATACAGCCAGGTTCTGAAACTGGGATGGTGCAGTGAGCTAAAAAACGGTGTTGGATCTAGCCCTGATCTTTTGACTGGGTGAGAGCTTTCTGCTTAATTCAGAGACTATGTCCCTCACCACCCCTTTTTGTAAATATTTTTGTCCACCCTAAGCGTGGAAGGGTATTCTCAGATGTGAGACCCTTGCTCATTGCACCATCAGGATTCAAGCAAACCGGGCCGAAGACGGCTGTAATGCCAGAAACCGGTCCCCGGGAGCTTGTTTCCTTCCCAGTGTAAGAATTGGCTTCTGTAGTTTGGTTTGTCCTGTTCCCATCATGCACTGGGACAGGAACAGACTAATTTGCATACAGCCAGGTTCTGAAACTGGGATGGTGCAGTGAGCTAAAAAACGGTGTTGGATCTAGCCCTGATCTTTTGACTGGGTGAGAGCTTTCTGCTTAATTCAGAGACTCTGTCCCTCACCACCCCTTTTTGTAAATATTTTTGTCCACCCTAAGCGTGGAAGGGTATTCTCAGATGTGAGACCCTTGCTCATTGCACCATCAGGATTCAAGCAAACCGGGCCGAAGACGGCTGTAATGCCAGAAACCGGTCCCCGGGAGCTTGTTTCCTTCCCAGTGTAAGAATTGGCTTCTGTAGTTTGGTTTGTCCTGTTCCCATCATGCACTGGGACAGGAACAGACTAATTTGCATACAGCCAGGTTCTGAAACTGGGATGGTGCAGTGAGCTAAAAAAACGGTGTTGGATCTAGCCCTGATCTTTTGACTGGGTGAGAGCTTTCTGCTTAATTCAGAGACTCTGTCCCTCACCACCCCTTTTTGTAAATATTTTTGTCCACCCTAAGCGTGGAAGGGTATTCTCAGATGTGAGACCCTTGCTCATTGCACCATCAGGATTCAAGCAAACCGGGCCGAAGACGGCTGTAATGCCAGAAACCGGTCCCCGGGAGCTTGTTTCCTTCCCAGTGTAAAAATTGGCTTCTGTAGTTTGGTTTGTCCTGTTCCCATCATGCACTGGGACAGGAACAGACTAATTTGCATACAGCCAGGTTCTGAAACTGGGATGGTGCAGTGAGCTAAAAAACGGTGTTGGATCTAGCCCTGATCTTTTGACTGGGTGAGAGCTTTCTGCTTAATTCAGAGACTCTGTCCCTCACCACCCCTTTTTGTAAATATTTTTGTCCACCCTAAGCGTGGAAGGGTATTCTCAGATGTGAGACCCTTGCTCATTGCACCATCAGGATTCAAGCAAACCGGGCCGAAGACGGCTGTAATGCCAGAAACCGGTCCCCGGGAGATTGTTTCCTTCCCAGTGTAAGAATTGGCTTCTGTAGTTCGGTTTGTCCTGTTCCCATCATGCACTGGGACAGGAACAGACTAATTTGCATACAGCCAGGTTCTGAAACTGGGATGGTGCAGTGAGCTAAAAAACGGTGTTGGATCTAGCCCTGATCTTTTGACTGGGTGAGAGCTTTCTGCTTAATTCAGAGACTCTGTCCCTCACCACCCCTTTTTGTAAATATTTTTGTCCACCCTAAGCGTGGAAGGGTATTCTCAGATGTGAGACCCTTGCTCATTGCACCATCAGGATTCAAGCAAACCGGGCCGAAGACGGCTGTAATGCCAGAAACCGGTCCCCGGGAGCTTGTTTCCTTCCCAGTGTAAGAATTGGCTTCTGTAGTTTGGTTTGTCCTGTTCCCATCATGCACTGGGACAGGAACAGACTAATTTGCATACAGCCAGGTTCTGAAACTGGGATGGTGCAGTGAGCTAAAAAACGGTGTTGGATCTAGCCCTGATCTTTTGACTGGGTGAGAGCTTTCTGCTTAATTCAGAGACTCTGTCCCTCACCACCCCTTTTTGTAAATATTTTTGTCCACCCTAAGCGTGGAAGGGTATTCTCAGATGTGAGACCCTTGCTCATTGCACCATCAGGATTCAAGCAAACCGGGCCGAAGACGGCTGTAATGCCAGAAACCGGTCCCCGGGAGCTTGTTTCCTTCCCAGTGTAACAATTGGCTTCTGTAGTTTGGTTTGTCCTGTTCCCATCATGCACTGGGACAGGAACAGACTAATTTGCATACAGCCAGGTTCTGAAACTGGGATGGTGCAGTGAGCTAAAAAACGGTGTTGGATCTAGCCCTGATCTTTTGACTGGGTGAGAGCTTTCTGCTTAATTCAGAGACTCTGTCCCTCACCACCCCTTTTTGTAAATATTTTTGTCCACCCTAAGCGTGGAAGGGTATTCTCAGATGTGAGACCCTTGCTCATTGCACCATCAGGATTCAAGCAAACCGGGCCGAAGACGGCTGTAATGCCAGAAACCGGTCCCCGGGAGCTTGTTTCCTTCCCAGTGTAAGAATTGGCTTCTGTAGTTTGGTTTGTCCTGTTCCCATCATGCACTGGGACAGGAACAGACTAATTTGCATACAGCCAGGTTCTGAAACTGGGATGGTGCAGTGAGCTAAAAAACGGTGTTGGATCTAGCCCTGATCTTTTGACTGGGTGAGAGCTTTCTGCTTAATTCAGAGACTCTGTCCCTCACCACCCCTTTTTGTAAATATTTTTGTCCACCCTAAGCGTGGAAGGGTATTCTCAGATGTGAGACCCTTGCTCATTGCACCATCAGGATTCAAGCAAACCGGGCCGAAGACGGCTGTAATGCCAGAAACCGGTCCCCGGGAGCTTGTTTCCTTCCCAGTGTAAGAATTGGCTTCTGTAGTTTGGTTTGTCCTGTTCCCATCATGCACTGGGACAGGAACAGACTAATTTGCATACAGCCAGGTTCTGAAACTGGGATGGTGCAGTGAGCTAAAAAACGGTGTTGGATCTAGCCCTGATATTTCGACTGGGTGAGAGCTTTCTGCTTAATTCAGAGACTCTGTCCCTCACCACCCCTTTTTGTAAATATTATATCCAAGGAAGACTTCTGTAACATCCTATCCAATATAAAAAGTGGCTCCCCCTCAGACCACCGAGCTACTTAATACGTCACTATCCACGGGCATAGTGCCCCCGAGCTGGAAGCAGGCCAAAGTCAAAACGCTCCTAAAGAAACCGGGATTAGACACCTCCGATCTGGCCAACTTTCGCCCAATCTCCCTTCTACCTGGATTGAGCAAAGTGGCCGAAAAAGTGGTGAATAGGCAGATTTCAGAGTACCTGGAGTCTAATCACCTCCTTAGTGACTCTCAAACCGGCTTTCGCCCGGGTCAGGGCACAGACACCGCCCTTTTGGTGGTGACTGAAGAGGTAAGATGCATCTTGGATTCAGGGGGATCGGTAACTCTGATCCTCCTGGATCTAAGCGCTGCATTCAATACCGTAGATCATGCAGTTCTGGCCCAACGCCTGGCCATGCTGGGCATTACAGGATCAGCCCTTAAATGGTTGCAGTCCTACCTGGATGAGAGATCCTTCAGGATTTGGGAAAATGGGTCCATGTCTAATGCCACCCCTCTCCAGTGTGGGGTGCCGCAGGGCTCCTCCCTCAGCCCCACACTGTTTAATGTCTACATGGCCCCGTTAGAGAAGGTAGTAGCCCCATTTGGGATTAAATCCATCAGCTACGCAGACGACACCCAGCTCGTCGTCTCGCTGTCACAACAAGGGGGCCGCCCGGTCGACCTCCCGGATTGTCTCACAGCCATTTCCTCCTGGATGTCTAGCTCAAAACTCAAGCTGAATGGAACTAAGACCGAGATCATGTTCTTAGGCAATCAACTCACCTCTCTGCCCCCTGAGCTGTGGCCCCCCTGTATGGGGGACCTTCCTCCCCCCAAGGAACAAATTAAAAGCCTGGGGATCTGGTTCGAACCCCAACTAACCTTCAAGACCCATGCGCAGAAGGTTGCAGGAGGTTGCTTCGGCCTGTTACGAGCAGCCCGGAAGGTTCTCCCCCTCCTTCCGTTTCAATCCAGAAAGCTGCTAATCCAGGGCCTGATCCTGTCCAAACTGGATTATGGCAACGCCCTTTTCCTCGCTGCCCCCCGTGCTACTATCAATACTCTCCAGCGAGCCCAGAACGCTGCAGCCAGGCTGCTTATGGGGGCGCCGAGACGGGCATCAGCCAAACCACTGGTAAAGGCCCTGCACTGGCTCCCCATCCAAGAGCGGATTACTTTTAAGTCACTCTGTATCGCCCATAAAACTCTGCAGGGCAAAGGCCCTCCGGCCTTGAGAGGACTGATTCGCCCCTACAAGTCGACCAGAGCCCTCCGCTCAGATAGGGAAAATCTGGCTATCATCCCAAGAGTGAGGAAGGCACGCACAGGAGGCCGCCGGTTCTCGCTGAATGCGTCAAACAAATGGAATGCCCTTCCTAGAGAGCTCCGGATGGAACCTGTTCACCTTAAATTTAGAAGAGCACTTAAAACCTTTCTCTTCCCTACCATCCCTTAATTCCGTCCCTCGCTTGAGTTCACTAGGTTCAGGTTAGGATCAGCGCTGGGACGCTCTAGGGCAGCCATGCGCTCTATAAATCCAAATCTAATCTAATCTAATCTAATACTGGGCAAACAAATTGTTCTGCTGGGTGGTTAAGTTCTGAGTTTGTACACCTCACACTACCTCCCTGAGAAGCTTGTGACTGTTTCCCAAGGATACCACTGAAGTGTGGCAGAGGATGTATGTGACCCAGTTTTTACAACCTTAATAGGATGGCTTTCTGGACATCAGAGGCAAACAACTCCAGCCCTAAAAGTGAGGTCTAAGTAGCCCATGCTTACACCACGCCCCCTGAAAGGGTCTGACACATGTCCTCTAATAGAAAGAGTATGTACTCAAACTGGCCAACTATGCACTGTGTGACTCCTAACTCTATATAGTCACTACGATTCACTCAATACTACATTGCCAATAGTAGTCAAGGGCACAATGGATGCAGAAAGAAATGGTGCAAATTTCTTGGCACTAAAGACTTAAATCAAAGGAGTGAGAACAGGGGATTTTAAATTAAACTAATACTGTTATTTGAAATACTTTACTGATGTTCACCAGTACTCCCCACCACATGGTATAAATCCATGCTTAATTGTCGAAGAGTTAATGTACTTGAATAGTACTTTAGATTGTTTTTCAGCACCTTCATGGGTGTATTTCAGCACTTCAGAGACTTACTTTTTTAGATTTGGCTTGATAGTGCAGCTGCCGCCAGTACTTGTGTGATCAACAGAAAAGGACCTAGGAAGGGCACAACTAAGAGAAGGTGTTGGCTCAACTCATGTTGGTTACCTTGAGTAAAGCACGTGATTGGGCAAGTATTATATGCTGCTGCAGAGAAAGAGGCCCCAATTCACAATGGTAAAGAAGTCTAAGTTTAGACCTGAAGTCTAAAAGCCCAATTTACAAAGGTAAAGTTAGACCTGAAGTCTAAGTTTAGCCCTGAAATCTAAGGACCCAGTTCACAAAGGGAAAGGTAGACCTGAAGTATGAGGGCCCAGTTCACAAAGGTAAAGCTAGACCTGGGGCCTTATTTATGAAGGCCTTGCGCCGCCAGTGCGTCACTTTTAACATGGGAAAAAGTGACGCATCCGTGGCGCAAGGCTTTCATAAATGAGGCCCCTGAAGTCTAAGGGCTGAGTTCACAAAGGTAAAGTTAGACCTGAAGTCTAAGTTTAGACCTGAAGTTTAAGACCGATTTCACAAACGTAAAGTTAGACCTGAAGTCTAAGTTTAGACCTGAAGTCTAAGACCGATTTCACAAACGTAAAGTTAGACCTGAAGTCTAAGTTTAGACCTGAAGTCTAAGGGCTGAGTTCACAAAGGTAAAGTTAGACCTGAAGTCTAAGTTTAGACCTGAAGTCTAAGTTTAGACCTGAAGTCTAAGACCGATTTCACAAACGTAAAGTTAGACCTGAAGTCTAACTTTAGACCTGAAGTCTAAGGGCTGAGTTCACAAGGGAAAGTTAGATCTTAAGTTTAAGTTTAGTCCTGAAGTCTAAAGGCCCAGTTCACAAAGGTAAAGTTAGACCTCAAGTCTAAGTCTACCTTTGTGAATTTGGCCCTTACACTTCAGGTCTAAATGTACCCTTGAGAATTGGGCCTTTAGACCTCAAGTCTAAACTTAGACTCCAGGACTACGTTTACCTTTGCGAATTAGATACAGAGTGTTTTCTGCACTCCTATTGCTCCTTAGGGTTATTACCTTACCCAACATGACTGCCCCATAAAAATTTAATGACATGGTAGTGTGCAAGAGGAACACCACAAAATCATGGTGTGATAGTACTGGCTAACAGTATTGCTCTGTGAGCCGTTAGCAGTATGACTGGTAGAAGTATTGGTGAATAGAGCTTTCCAATAAGGTTTTGTCCCACATTAAAATGGTTGCTGCACAAATTGTGATGAAGTCTGAGCTCCTTTATGTTTTTTCTTTCCCATCTGCATTTATGAAGTCCAGGAAACACACCTACCCACCCTTTCCGGCAATCCAATTAATGTGCTGTTTGCTGCAGCCATAGCCTATGGGTGGCCATCCCAAAAAGCCTCCTACCAACACTCATTCCTTCCACACCAACTCACAGCCTCAGTTCACTCTCTCCAAATACACCAGCTTTTCAGTGCTTAATTTGAGCCAGTGGTCTCTGGTCCTCAGCACTGAAATGTAATCATCAACACCGGCTCAGTAGTTTCATGAGCACCAGTAAAGGACACACTCATTTTTGGTAGGCACAGGAAGATTACGTGATTTGCCCTGAATCACAGGATGTTGAGCTGATGTCAAAACCCGAACCTGGTTCCCCAGCTCCGAGGTCTGCAGCTCTGATCACTATGCCACACCCTTTCCCCACTGCCTAGTTAGTAGTTGGCTCTGTTTCAGGCAGTGTTACAGAAGAAATGGGCTGGTGCAGGCTGCCACCTGACAAGAGCCCCTACACGTATTCTTTTTTACAAATTAACCACTGCGGTACTCCATAACCATCTCCCCTGTCTCACGCTAATCCCTACAGCCTCAGCTCAATCTTCCCTCCAGTAGCAGCCCCTGCAGTGCACTACCCCTATGCAGGGCAATGGGTACAGATGCTGGTCTACATTGTGGCTTCAGAAGCAGTGAAAACAAGTCTGGCCACTGGTAGCTCTAACTCGTTCCCTCATAGCAGAAAGCATGAAGGGGGAGAGAATGTGGCCTAACGCTAGGGCGGTTGACCTCGGAGCTGGGGACCTGGGTTCGAGTCTCAGCAGGGACGCTCAACATTCTGTGATTCTGGGCAAATCGCTTAATCTCCCCGTGCCTAACAAAAATGTATGTGTCCTTCTGTAACCTACTTAGTGCTCAGGTAAAGCGCTCTGATACCTTCGGGTCTAGTTTGCGCTATATGAAACTTCCCAAATATATATATATATATTGTTGGACTTGGCCCTTCTGGCAGGTTCACCCCTAAACTTTTTGCTTTTAATGGTGACCTGGTGATGGTGATTTTTGGGTTCTGCGCACTTTCACTGTGTCCCAGTGGAAAGTGCGTGCGCACTCTGAGTGCGTGGAGTAAGGTTGGCCTGCCCTCCCATAGGAATGCATGGGGAATATCTGTGTCCCTGGTAGTTCCTGATGCGTGGGGTGTACAGGCTCGAGTCTGGAATGTGCAGACTCGTGTGATTGAATGCTGCGAAATGATGTATGCGGCATGTATGTGTCTAGTGTGGAAGTGCCACTTCTAGACATGGCTGTGCGTTTGCTGTAAAGGTGCTGGCGTGTGATTGGCTGGGGCTGGCTGGTGAGCCTGGCTCCAGGAGTCTGGATGGGTCTGCCCGGTGGTGAGTGTGGAGATTAGCAAGCTGATGGCTGGGGAGGAGTGCACCTGGGTCCTGAATAGGGCTGGGCTTTCCCCACACAATGCTGGCTCCGCCCCCTGTGGTGCGTCTAATGACCCTAACCCTGCCAGTGAATAGAGTGAGGGGCTGAGCACATCAAGGGTGCTCCCAGACCAGCTGCAACTGGTTCTTCCCCCACCCTACCCACAGACAAAGGAATTTACAGTATAAGAAGGGGCTGTGTTCCCTTACAATTTGTTCTCTTCCAGGATCCTTTTGCTGAGGGGGGTTGTTGCTGTTGGGCGCCAGGAGGACCGCCACTTGGACTGCCTTCCTGCCTAGAGGCCCAGTGAGCTGGCTCTGGGCCCAGCCTTGCCCCCCTGCCTGCCTCCAAAACGTTGCTGGACTTGTGGGCCTCTAAACGCCTGTGAGCGCATTGTTTGTACCCTAGCGCTGGGGAGCGCTTTATCCTTGCTGCTAGCACTTGGGAGCGCTTTAATTGCCTTCTGAGCGCCTGGGGGTGCTTTATTCACTTTGGCCCACCCGGCATTGGACTCGTTTTTGCAGATTTTGTACCCCTGGCAGGTGCCCACCCCACCAGGGACCTGGTGCCGTTTTTGGGGCCCACCTCGATTTAATATTTATGTAAAAGGAGCCGGTGCCCACCCGGCATTTGCCCCGGATCGTGCCACCAGATAGTGTCCTCCCCGCCGGGTCGCCGTGCTGCCTGCGACGACCCGGAAGCCGAAGGGGCGACCCGGAAGTCCCGCCCCCGCAGCACGAGGAGAGGAGCAGGGCGGTGGAGAGAGCAGGCGGGGCTCCGGTGTCGCAGGAGAGCCCCGCGCTGCCACAAAGAAGCAACCTTGTTTTCCCCCCATCGGGGCTCCCGTGAAAGGAGGGAGAGCCCCGCAGCCCAGGAGCCGAGAGGAGACACCGCCGAGGGGAGACGCCGCCTACTACCGGTGAGTGTGAGCGTCCCTCGGGTCCCTCCTCAGCCCCGTGAAAGGTTCTTGGGCCTTATGGTATACAGAGCCCTTGTCAGAGTCCCCAGGAGGGGGACTCCAATGATGGCGCATTGGTGCTGAGAGCCACGAGAGGCTCACGGCGCCACATTTGTATTTACGAGCCTGCGTGGCTCGAAGCGGCATTTCTCTTGTCTTAGAGTTGCTTGTTTTTGAGCCCAGCAAGACTCCAACAACGGCCGCAGTTTGTGTTCGAGCCTGAAAGGCTCTTGGCGGCATTTCTTTACTTGGAGCCCAGAGAGGCTCCAGGCATTCCTTAAGGTGCGAGCCCAGAGAGGCTCATGGGGGCATTTCGTTCTTCAGAGCCTGAGAGGCTCAGGGGGCATTGTATTTGTTTAGGGCCACAAGGCTCCAGCGTTGGCCCCAGTGTCTCCACAGCTGCCCAGCACTTCCTGCTGGGCAGCTGCTACGTTTAGGCTCCCCCTGATTTTGGGACACAGGGCGCCCTAGCGCCCACAAGGCCAGTTGGCCTATGGACAGTCACAGGTGGTGACTTATGTGAGTTTGGCGCAATTGTTCTTTCCCTGCACCTCTGAATGTGTTTTAATGTGTCATGTGCCATGTTCTTACACCGCTGAATGTATGTTATGCATCATGTGTTTTCCTTCCCTACACCTCTGAATGTGTTGTGATGCATCATGCGTAATGTGCCTATGCCCCTACAGGTATTGTGATACTTAGGTGGTTGTTTTTCTCCTAGTGCAGGTGTTGCTAGTGAGGTCCTGGATCCCTGCGCAATATTCTCCGAAGGTGGTTAGGGTTGCGTAGGTGGTACTTACCTGTTACCAGTAGTTACTGGTTGTGTGCTACATTTTCAAATTTGTGCTACAGTGATTTTACATTCTATGTGCTATGTTCTAAGTGATATTCTAAGTGCTGGTTCTAAAAGTGCTGATTCCCGACAGTGGTCCGGGTGGCCCTGTCTTGTACATATCCCCTGTAAATTCGGCCCGTGCCTGTTGGCACATTGTAAAGTGTGTGTTTTTATCTAATGTGTTTTGGTGTAATACAAAGGCTATTTTTATATATAACCATGTGTGGAGTTTTCTTTGTGGTGGGCCTTGGGTGTTGTTGCTGGGGGTGCGTGCGCAAACACTTAACTCACATTGCCTCCAAGTTTAGACTTACTGCTCGTGCTACGTTACCAAGGGGGTGAGGAGGGGTTATCTTGGCGTGTAACTCCCTTGCCCTGACGTGGAAGTGGTGGTGGTCTCTGGCTGACTTTGGCGCAAGCCCTGGCCAGCCAGGGATCCCATTTCTAACATATATGAAGGCCAACAGGCTCAAGTTCACTACCAACTAGTACATCTGCAGCCTGTGCCCACCCTCATCATATCTTAGCCTGCTACTCCCACTCAGCTCTCACACCAGCCCACAGCCTCAGATGCAGTGCTTCACCCTTAGCCTGTGCTGCTTGCTCCCCATCCAGCAGCTTTCGCCTGCTTTCTCCTGCCAGACTACAGGACCACTCCCTGCTGGCTCACCCCCTCAGACTAAGACTGATCTCGCCTCACACCAACCCCCACAGCCTCAGCCCAATCACTCTTCCCATTCCACCCCACAGCCTCTGTACACTCTTCTCTCTGGCACCACCCTGTGGTTACAGATGGAACTGAAAGGCAACGAGTACTATGGGAAGAGCAGATACTCTGTGGGCGCATTTGTAGATATATGAGCATGTTTACAAGTGTTGAGTAATTTAATGTGTGCTGTGTGAAAGGTGTGCCCATGGGGTGACAGTGAGTGGTGTGAATGCATGGTTAGCGTTGTGAGTGCGTTGTGGAAGGTGTGCCTAAATGAGTGCAAGGTAAGTGAGGTGCCCATGTGGCAGCAGGGTGTCCAATATGTTCATGGAAAGGGAGGGTGAGCTGTGCGAGTGATGGGTGAATGGAGTGCCCTGTGAGTTAGATGAGGGGTGAACCTGTGTAAGGTGAGAAGTGGGATTTGTGTGAATTCAGGACAGTGTATCCCTGGACGCTCTAAATAACTCACCATGTCATTGACGATTGGCAAGTGAAGTGTCAGGTGTAATTTAAACTAGGATTATTGTGACATCAATAAGTAACTTGAGTGGAAAAAATAAATCATCAGTTGATAATGCAACAAAATGCCCCCAAACATCAGACACCACCCTAACAAACATAGGGTATCATCCCACTAAACATGGGGCATCATCCCACCAAACATGGGGCATCATACCACCACAGAAGAGACGTCATCCCACCAAACATGAGGCATCATTCCACCAAAGAAGAGACGTCATCCCACCAAACATGAGGCATCATACCACCAAAGAAGAGACGTCATCCCACCAAACATGAGGCATCATTCCACCAAAGAAGAGACGTCATCCCACCAAACATGAGGCATCATACCACCAAAGAAGAGACGTCATCCCACCAAAAATGGGGCATCATACCACCAAAGAAGAGACGTCATCCCACCAAACATGAGGCATCATACCACCAAAGAAGAGACGTCATCCCACCAAACATGGGGCATCATACCACCAAAGAAGAGACGTCATCCCACCAAACATGAGGCATCATTCCACCAAAGAAGAGACGTCATCCCACCAAACATGAGGCATCATACCACCACAGAAGAGACGTCATCCCACCAAACATGAGGCATCATTCCACCAAAGAAGAGACGTCATCCCACCAAACATGAGGCATCATACCACCAAAGAAGAGACGTCATCCCACCAAACATGAGGCATCATACCACCAAACATGGGGCATCATACCACCAAAGAAGAGACGTCATCCCACCAAACATGAGGCATCATACCACCAAAGAAGAGACGTCATCCCACCAAACATGAGGCATCATTCCACCAAAGAAGAGACGTCATCCCACCAAACATGAGGCATCATACCACCAAAGAAGAGACGTCATCCCACCAAACATGAGGCATCATTCCACCAAAGAAGAGACGTCATCCCACCAAACATGAGGCATCATACCACCAAAGAAGAGACGTCATCCCACCAAAAATGGGGCATCATACCACCAAAGAAGAGACGTCATCCCACCAAACATGAGGCATCATACCACCAAAGAAGAGACGTCATCCCACCAAACATGGGGCATCATACCACCAAAGAAGAGACGTCATCCCACCAAACATGAGGCATCATTCCACCAAAGAAGAGACGTCATCCCACCAAACATGAGGCATCATACCACCACAGAAGAGACGTCATCCCACCAAACATGAGGCATCATTCCACCAAAGAAGAGACGTCATCCCACCAAACATGAGGCATCATACCACCAAAGAAGAGACGTCATCCCACCAAACATGAGGCATCATACCACCAAACATGGGGCATCATACCACCAAAGAAGAGACGTCATCCCACCAAACATGAGGCATCATACCACCAAAGAAGAGACGTCATCCCACCAAACATGAGGCATCATTCCACCAAAGAAGAGACGTCATCCCACCAAACATGAGGCATCATACCACCAAACATGGGGCATCATACCACCAAAGAAGAGACGTCATCCCACCAAACATGAGGCATCATACCACCAAAGAAGAGACGTCATCCCACCAAACATGAGGCATCATTCCACCAAAGAAGAGACGTCATCCCACCAAACATGAGGTATCATACCACCAAAGAAGAGACGTCATCCCACCAAACATGAGGCATCGTTCCACCAAAGAAGAGACGTCATCCCACCAAACAGGAGGCATCATACCACCAAAGAAGAGACGTCATCCCACCAAACATGAGGCATCATACCACCAAACATGGGGCATCATACCACCAAAGAAGAGACGTCATCCCACCAAACATGAGGCATCATACCACCAAAGAAGAGACGTCATCCCACCAAACATGAGGCATCATACCACCAAACATGGGGCATCATACCACCAAAGAAGAGACGTCATCCCACCAAACATGAGGCATCATACCACCAAAGAAGAGACGTCATCCCACCAAACATGAGGCATCATTCCACCAAAGAAGAGACGTCATCCCACCAAACATGAGGTATCATACCACCAAAGAAGAGACGTCATCCCACCAAACATGAGGCATCGTTCCACCAAAGAAGAGACGTCATCCCACCAAACAGGAGGCATCATTCCACCAAAGAAGAGACGTCATCCCACCAAACATGAGGCATCATACCACCAAAGAAGAGACGTCATCCCACCAAACATGGGGCATCATTCCACCAAAGAAGAGACGTCATCCCGCCAAACATGGGGCATCATCCCACCACATCTTGAAGTGGCTGTGGAAAGAAAGATGGTGGCTGTGTGCCCCTCTACTCCCAAAGTTCAGCCCAGATCACTTGGAAGCCTCCAAAAGAGAAAAAAATCAATTGAGTTTCAGATTGGAAGAGTGGTTGGATGTCAGAATATCAAAATAATTGTTTGCCATATTGTTGCTTAAACATCTTTATCAAAAATATATTGCTGCACTGGGTGGTGATTTTTTATTATTAACTCTAAAGGGGCAATAGTATTTAAACAATATTTAGAGCATAATATTTTTATCAGTCGATATTTAGGCCATGTTATCCTGGCACTATACTTCATAAGGACAGAAGAAAAAAAAGCGAACATAAATTGACAACCTTGAAGCCTTTGACTGTAGATGGTTTCCCTGATAGAACAGGGAAACTAGTTTATGCCATAGCATCACTAGCACACAGACAAAATAAAACAATATATGTTTCTTTTCCTGGCTTCTTGATGGATTGAATAAGGAATTACAGATGCTAACAGTGTGGACCAAAACCTTTTGGTTTAACAAGTTCATGTTTCCGTGTCAGAACAAAGGGTACATTGTGCTATAAACAGGGTCTCTGGAATTATGCAATTGTGCTACTGCAGTGAATTTCGCATGATTATAGATTTGCAGCATTTGCCACACAATCCATCATCTGCTGCATAATTTGCAGATTTTAACAAAAAAAAAAATATGTTTCTAGCTCAAATCATTTGCGGCCCATGCAGATAAGCATGTTGCAGCGGTAATTGGTTTTATTTATTTATTTATTTTATTTTCCCAACTCCGTCGTTTGTCACTTTCACTTCCGCCCACCCTGCCCCACCCCACCATGCGTACCTGCATGGGCCGCGACTGGCTCAAATGCTTTAAAAGTTCATAAAAACGCAGCGACAAGTGTTGCAGTGCAGTCGAAGGCTCATTTGAAATGTTGACTCGTCACGTTTCTGTAGCATATTTTTTTGAGGGGGTGTTAAACTGGGCATGTACATTGTTACAACGCATGCTTTTACCACGCATGCTTTTACAACGCAGGTTTTTCAACGCAAGTCGTGACAACGACTTGCGTTGGGGGTGCTGGATAGTGAATAGTTTAATTTACTATTCCAACTCCAGTCCCCGTGGATAGTAGGGAAGGTGTTGGATAGTAAATTAAACTATTACCTATTCTAGAGCGCCCCCCAGTGCAATTCGTTGTAATGACTTGCCATACATGCAATGTAATGGTATGCGTTGTAATGGTATGCGTTGTAAAGGTAGTATGCGTTGTAATGGAATGCGTTGTAATGGTGGTTTTTAGAAAATTCATTGTAATGGAATGCGTTGTAATGGAATGCGTTGTAAAGGATTGTGCGTTGTAAAAAATGCGTTGTAAAGGCATGCGTTGTAAAAGTATGCGTTGTAACGTCATACATCCCGTAGTGCACAAAGCCCCCTTGGGTTGCCACCGCATTACTTGCCACAAGTGCTGTTCATTACTTTATGTTATTTTCCCTAATTGTTTTTGCCTATATTTATTTCCAAATATATGATGCTATATGCACGTTCGAAAATCTAAACTTGTAGTCTCTCTTTTCTTGTCCAGATCTATTGTAATGTATCGTACATACAAGTATATCTGTTGCCCAATTATGTCTGGTAGGTGGTCATGTTGTTTAGCATGTTGTATGTGAGTTTGTAACATGTGCATTCCCAGAGTTGTGAGTTGCATGATTGTGGAGTTGAGGTGTGTGGTGTGTTCATTTGGTACTTACCAATGGGCAGTGCATTTTTGTAGGTGCCATCCTGGAAGCGCTGGTTGATGATGGATGTATACTTTACAACGCATGCTTTTACCACGCATGCCTTTACAACGCGGTTTTTACATCGCATACCATTACAATGCATAGTGCTTTTAGGGGCTGGATAGTGAATTATTTAATTTACTATTCCAACTCCAGTCCCCGTGGATAGTAGAGAAGGTGTTGGATAGTAAATTAAACTATTACCTATCCTAGAGCGCCCCCCCAGCGCAATTTGTTGTAATGACTTGCGTTGAAAAACCTGCGTTGTAAAGGCACTGCGTGGTAAAAGTTGCATCGTAAAGGATGTTTCCCTTAAACTGGTACTAATGACTTGCAATTAATGCACAGAGAGTGATAATAAGTTTAAAAATGACAAAATATTGTAGTATTACTCTCCGAAAATGTGCCGCATAATGCCTCATAATTTGTCTTTTCTCACCCAATTTACTCATCCCTGCTGCATAATTCGGCCCTCCCCTGCCTCATAATTCCAGTGGTTCTGGCTATAAGGGGACGCTTCTTCATTGGGTTGAATCTGATACTGAAATGCTCTGTAGTTAAAATGCACAGTACATTACTAGCATGTTGAGACCACAAAGAGTAAGGGACTTGTACTAATGCGCCAGGAGTATTTAGTAGTGATATTGATACATCATTATTGATAAATTCGCAGACTGATCGTTTTCGCCCAGGGTAGTCACTTTAATTTTCAATTGGCACATCCAGACAGGCACTGTTACTACTACATTATACATGATAGTTCGGTTTATGCCAAAGGTCTCTCCCCAGAAGATTTGTGGAGAAAGTGGGATTCAAAAGGAAAGCCGCAGGTGTGTAATTGAATCCAGGGAAGGATACATGGGATAAGTAAGAGGGTGAGGAACAAGTGCATTTGAAATGCCTACTCTATCACTAACTTTGCCGCCTGAGAGTGGAATAGAGGAAGACTCGGGAGTTTCTGTGTATATATATATATATATATATATATATATATATATATATATATATATATATATATATATATATATATATATATATATATATATATATATATATATATATATATATATATATATATATATATATATATGTATATATACACACAACAAGCCAAGAATCGGGTCCTGCTGGGATCCTTTCTCCCGAGTCAGGTGGCGCACTGGAATCGGCGGACCACACAGCTGAGTTAAAGTTTTAAATCCAAGTTTGCTTCAAAGCAATTAAATGCGCACTCAGGAATCCATATTCAGCAAAATAGGTTTATTTTCAGAATACACGCTACGGGTTTCGACACGCTATGTGTCTTGATCACACGTGAACCACCCTGGACAGTGTAGCTTGTTATGCACAGGAAGTAAACATTGAAAAGGTAACTTACAGTTGTAAAGTAAAACATTTCATCACTGAACGGTACCGCCATCTTGTAATGGGGTACTTCTAATGTAAAACAATTACTTTTTATATATTTCATACATTAGCCCCCTGCTGTTTGTCTTCACGGATTATATGTGTGACATAGCAGATACTTGGTCTTTACAATCTTTCTGGAAAAGCAGAAATCAAGATTATCGAAATTAAATCACCTTTTTCTTCATCAAAAAACTGAGCGCAAACAAGACCATACCGACAGGTGTAGAGTGCACATCTAAGTGAAAAAGTGAAATAAAATACAGCTTTCATACAGGTGAAGGTGTCTTTCATCCAAATAAATGGAAAAGGAAAAAGTCCAAGGGCCGTGAAGTGACTGTGACAGAAGTAACTTCTTATTCCCAATTTTCCTACAAAAACACATAAACATACAGTTAAAATCTCTTCAATAAAATCTTACTTATAAAGAGTTATAACAATTTTACAGTTCAAAAACACATTTGAGCATTGTGATTTCTACTAACTATGAACCTATCAACTTTGCATCTTAGTTGAATGAAATCATGAATATATATATATATATATATATATATATATATATATATATATATCTTCACACGCCGGTTCCCAGTTTCCCGGCCATTGAGCGCTCGATGTGGGTGCTTTCCCTACGGCAGAACCTCGCCATTAAATATTTAACACTCCTCCGCCGTTTGGACGAAAGTAATGGGCGCACTCCCTCTGAGTTCCACAAATAGAATCGTGAGCAAGGTGCTAGGAGCACTGAAACGCGTAGATCGTGTTGTTTTCATTGCTGAAGAGATTTAAATAAATCTATTTGTGGAACTCAGAGGGAGTGCGCCCATTACTTTCGTCCAAACGGCGGAGGAGAGTTAAATATATATATATATATTATATATATATATTTCCCCAAAAAAGCATCAGATAAACATGGGCACAGGGCAGCCCACCATCACCTTCCTGGCAAAACAAACAAGGTGAGGCCCAATACAGTAGAAACTGGCTTTATTTCCAAAGTCTCAAAAGTGCCTGCTTCCATGCGTCTAACGTTTCGGCGTCATGCCTTTCTCACAGACTGGATCACAAGGACCCAGGTGCGCTCGAGCCTGATTTAACACAGTGCACCACATGACTGTAATGATGAACTACTGCTCCCAAAGTACATTGTGCGTGATATATATATTCGGAGCAGTGTAGGCAAGAAGTGACGCTGCACTCGCAGCATGATAATAAACGTTCTGCCAAAGTGGGCGTGTCATGTAGTGCATTCTGGTATTTAAAGTTCCGTTATTTCAATACCCTTCGTGCGCTACCTCCCATTGTGCTTCTGATACTTTCATCCTTTAGTAGGTTTGCATAAACACTGGGTAAGTAAACTGCCTTCTGTTTCGCAACCAATAGTCCCACGTTGCTCTCCTGGCCCTTTCTTGGCTTGTCAGTGCCTGAGACTCACAGTTTCGGCGAGGGGGCTTTCCGTGACCCAGGCAGCCCACTGGGCCGGAGGATATTTCATGCGCTGCGAGTGAGGGTAAGACTATTGCAGCGGTGCCTCATTTGATGCCAGAAATCAAGGGCATGATGGCCCGAAACATGTTTGGTGAACCTGGGGTGTGGAGGCAATGTCTGGTTCCCTGCTACTTACCGAATAAAGAAAGTGACAAACAAGGCTGTGTACGGCTTCTCAATTCAGGGTTCCTTGCGTTTGGATATATTTATATATACATATATATACACATACATATATAACACAGTGACGGTAGCCACTCTGCAATTATAGTTAGGATTCCCGGAGGTAGGAATTCGTCAGATTTTTGCTTGCTAATAACTTTCACGGTTTGATGAATCTCCACACAACTTAGCAGACCTATTCTTTTTTCTACATTGGCAGCCAACACAAAGTTTTGTGATGATTAGTTAAGACGGTGCAAATAAAAAACGATGGGTCCCAAAACAGGTTTATCCACCTATGTTTTTTCCATAGACTTTTTAGACAGGGGTAGCGACAAAATGACTGAACAGATGTACATGAATCTGGCATGAATATAGATTATGGGGTGGGAAGGGTCTTTTTTGTAATGTGATCTGAATTTTTTCACTTGTTTTTCAGTAATAAGGCACAATAAATTAGTGATATATGGGGCCGCGGTATACTGTGGTACCTTGGCGGTATACCACGGTACATATGAATGAAGACACCCAGTATGATTGGTTAATCTAACCCCTTGAAAAATAAAAAGGCAGCTATATTGGTTAGACCACACTGTGTTTGTACGGTGTTTCAATGGGAAATCTACTTTGTTATTCTTTTTGGAATGTATAGGGAAAAAAAGATGAGTCAGTTTCAGGGGTGTGGACGTCTTTTAAAAATCTACTTGCCTAAAGGGCAAAATTATTCAGAAATCTGCTTGCCCTTCTAGAGAAATCCACTTGTCCTACTTAATAAGTAAATCTTACATGAACCACAACAGACAAGTTCAAAACTTTTTATAGTAGCAAAAACATGTCAGTTCGGACAGATTGAGGTGATCTTGGGCGGGAAATGGTGCAATTTAGTATGTTTTAATATATTTGTTCAAGTTCTCTCATGTTAATCCCTATACCCTGATACAAAGCTCCTACTGCCAGTAAACTGCTGGAATGGAGCTACGTTTTTAGAATTGGAATTTTTGATACAAAGGTAACACAGATATGTGCAGAATCTGAGTTTACCCACTTTCATAAAGGAGGAGGATCAGAACCTGGGCCAAAAATGTACAAATAATCTCTGCATATGGTGCATTTCCCCCCCCTTAAAAATCGCCAGTCAACAGCAAATTACACCTATAATTCTTGAAAGGTCACTATCACGAGGCACCTAAATCACATTTTTAACACACTTTTTGCAATTGATAAATAATGTTCTTTTTCCCTTTCCTGCCCATATTCTCGAGCTCTGGCTCCTTGTTGTAATTGTTGTAATTGTAATTGTAAGGGTTCTTCTATAGCGCATGGCTACTCGGGAGCATCCCAGCGCTTGATACTAACCAGAGGAAAATGGATATCAGGTGTCCGAAGTACAGAGGCCTAACTTATCTAAATCTTAGGGAACAGTACAGTTTTTAGCTTTTTGCGAAATGCGAGCAGGTTAGGCTCTTGGCGAAGTGGTGGAGGGAGAGCATTTCATAACTTGGCCGCATTTCGCGAAAAGAGGCGGCCCCCAGTTCGGGCCCTGTTGGTCCTGGGAATTATTAAAAGGTTTTGCTGGTTTGAGCGGAGATTCCTGGGTGGTTTATATGGCCTGATCATGTCATTTAGAATGGGGGGGCCCATCCCGTTAAGAGTTTTATGGACCAGACAGAGGGTTTTAAAGTGGACCCGCTCCCTTATTGGGAGCCAATGCAAGGTCCTCAAAGAGGGTGCAGCTGAAGTACGGCGGCTGGTACCAGTAAGTAACCTTGCTGCGGAGTTCTGGGCAATCTGGAGTTGCCGAGTAACCGAAGCAGGGGTTCCTAGATAGAGCGCATTTCCATAGTCCAGCCTAGATAGAATAAGGGACTGGACTATGGTTTTCTTGGCTGCTTCGGGTAGCTGAGGAAGGATTTTATGAATTGTCTTCAGCAGGCCAAAGCAGGTGGCCACTGTCTTTCTTGCCTGGGTTTTAAAAGACAACTCCATATCCAGCCAGAAGCTGAGGCTTTTTATCTCGGACTTTGGGGTAGGGCCAAGCCCCATGCAAGAGGGCCACAGTGTGGAATTGTTAAATGTGGCTTTTTTTCCTAGTAGAATCAGCTCAGTTTTCCCCCCATTCAGCTTCAGATGGGACGCATCCATCCATTTCGCAACCGCCTCCAGGCAGCTGCAGAGGTTGGTCGGAAGGGGTTCCACCTGGTTTAAGGAGACAACTAGCTGAGTGTCATCAGCATAACTTACTAACTGGATTCCAAAGGGGGCCACTACCTCTGCCAGGGGCGCCATGTACACATTAAACAGTGTGGGCTAAGGGAAGAACCCTGTGGTACCCCACACTGTAATGGCACTGGAAGGGAGCAGCTGGTCTCTAAGAAAACCTTAACAAGCATTGGAAATGCAATAGGTCTCGCAGTAGTAAAGTTTGAGCTATAGGTATTATTTATTTTTTTGTTTTTTATTTATGTGTTGTTTTTTCTAAATAGCTAAATTAATAGCTTTCTTCTTTACAAAGCCAATAGTTATAATTTTTGTAAATGTGACACCTCTAGCATTTGTAAAGCAACATGTTTTGTATTAACGGGACTTATATGTAAATATATATAAAAAAATAAAAAATGTATATAAAAAAAATCAATGGCTTTAAAAAACAATTAATAATTAATACGTAAATAAAATGGATTTTTTTTATATTGCCAAAAGCTTAAAGTTTATTAAATATATTTAGTGAAGATGCTGTGGTTGCGCTGAGTGAGGGTGAGTGAGGGTGAGAGTGAGTGAGGGTGAGGGTGAGTGAGGGGTTGAGGGTGAGTGAGGGTGAGGGGTTGAGGGTGAGTGAGTGAGGGTGAGGGGTTGAGGGTGAGTGAGGGTGGGTGAGGGGTTGAGGGTGAGTGAGAGTGGGTGAGGGTGAGTGAGGGTGAGTGAGGGTGAGTGAGGGTGAGTAAGGGTGAGTGAGGGTGATTGAGGGTGAGTGAGGGCAAGGGGTTGAGGGTGAGTGAGGGTGAGGGTGGGTGAGTGAGGGTGAGGGTGAGTGAGGTTGAGGGTGAGTGAGGGTGAGGGGTTGAGGGTGAGTGAGGGTGAGGGATTGAGGGTGAGGGGTTGAGGGTGAGTGAGGGTGAGGGTGAGTGAGGGTGAGTGAGGGTGAGGGGTTGAGGGTGAGTGAGGGTGAGGGTGAGTGAGGATGAGGTTTGAGGGTGAGTGAGGGTGAGGGGTTGAGGGTGAGTGAGGGTGAGGGTGAGTGAGGGTGAGTGAGGGTGAGGGGTTGAGGGTGAGTGAGGGTGAGTGAGGGTGAGGGTGAGTGAGGGTGAGGGTGAGTGAGAGTGAGTGAGGGTGAGTGAGGGTGAGGGTGAGTGAGGGTGAGGGGTTGAGGGTGAGTGAGGGTGAGTGAGGGTGAGGGGTTGAGGGTGTCTAAGGTCTCATCTGCATAACAACGATCTGATCAATACAGTGTTTAAAGATGGCTCCTATTGGTTTAATCAAGGGCAGCTGTACAGCTCTATCGGGTCAGAGTTTCCAGGGAGTTGTTGTGTGCGTTTGTGACTGAATTCAGTGTACGCTGGGCCCTTACTGTTTGTCTCCTTACAAGTGACTGAATAGCCAGGTATTGCACATTCACAATGTCCGTGGTTTATGTTCGGAGCTGTGTCTTAATGGCTGCTGTTGTAAGAGGTCATTTGTGGTGCTCTGTTCAGGCCCACGCCATTATTTATTTCTGCCCTTTCGTAATACCCTGAATATACATACCCCTGGCATTGTCTGTCATATTATTGCTTCCGAACATTATTCAGTTTATCACTGGAATACCCGAGTAAAGGAATGCAGCACTCTTCCTATGTTCTTTCTATGTGGACACCGATGTAAAATTAACCTCTTTAGAAATCAGGATTTGCATCCCCAAAATATATTTGAGAATCACATCTCGGCACATTTATCCTAAAAGCAGAACGTTTTAAAAGGCCATGGTTGTTGACCTAAATATGAACCCCCAAAAATGCTAATGTTCTGCTAAGCATCGCAGAGGTCATGCATGCCGCAGAGTTAAATGGCAGACTAACGTTGAACTAATGAAATGAGTACCACTGGTGTCGGTGAGAACACGTGATATGCCACAGCTGCTCAGTGTGCGGTCAGTACGCTACTTAAATGGTCATTGGTATATTAATGGACCCAAAAAAATCAGTGTGCGGGTAATATAATTAAGGGTGTGCACGTGCGTGTTTGAGGTGGTTTCGTGCAATTGTTGCAGAATGGATTCTGAACCAAATCACCTCGTAGTCTCAAACTTTGACATTTACATAGCGCCCAGCTGTCAGAAGCGCTGCCTAAAGCTGCAACTGCAGCGCTTTAGGAAGGCATTCAGATTACATTTTGTACCAACAGGATGTCAGCATTTTACTTTGCGAGAGCACGCTAGAGAACAGAAACAGCAACAACATTGGCGGTTCAAAGGCTAGACTCCTTAATCCGAAATATGTTCCACTGGCTATGGGTTCCAGCAACAGAAAGGCAGCGCCATTTCTCGCGCCAGTAGTGGCACGCAGTCGCTGGGGTGACCGCAGCTCACACAAAGTAGGGGCTGGCATTCCTGGGATGCCAAAGATCTGAGGTGGGGGAGGGAGAGGTGAAAGGCTTCACAGATTTGTTCAACAAGGAAGTAATAAACAATGCGCGACGTCGGGAACTGCGGGCGAGCTCTTTTTGTGTGCATATAAAGTGTCAAATAAAGCGACTGCCAAGGTAGCTGTAGCCAAGGCGTGGAACGGCCGCCATTGTCCCGGGCTGATTGGAATGGAAAGTGAAATGTTTCAGGAAAGCATGTCGTGCCTGCATAGAAGAAGCTCATTAAAGACAAGACGGAGGGAAGAGAGGGGAGGGGGGAGGAGAAATGCGACACGGCGGGAAGGGGAGGGGGCGGAGCGGGTAAAACAAGATGGACGTGCACGCGCTTTTAAGCTCAATGCGCATGCGCATTGAGCTTAAAAGTCACGGGCACTGCAAGGAATCGCCACGATTCCTTGCAGTGGATAAAGAGTGGATAAGCCCCCATAGTCTCGCTTGCTCGATGCGCATGCGCATCGACAGGCGAGACCTAAAAACTCTGTCGCTGAGGAAAGACTCGAGCCACATAAGGGCCTTGCCCGTGACTCCAATCCTTTCAAGGCGAGATAGAAGGACACGGTGGTTAACCGTGTCGAAGGCGGCGCTGAGGTCCAGGAGGATAATGGCCGCGCTGCCACCTGCGTCCAAAATCCTGCTGGAGTCCTCAACCACCCTCAACAGAGCTGTCTCGGTTCCCTGTCCTCTCCGGAATCCTGTTTGAGTAGGGTGTAGCAAATCATGGGTCTCCAAATAAAATGGCAGCTGTTTATTCACCCATTTTTCGGTAAGCTTACTGATGCCAGGAAGAAGGGAAATGGGGCGGTAGTTGGAGAAGTCGTCAGGGTCGAGATTTGGTTTTTTCAACAGGGCCCTGACCATGGCCAACTTCCAGTCTTACAGTACTATGCCTAATTCCAGCGAGGTGTTGACTAGGTTGATAATGTGCTTGCTGACATGGGGTAGAGCCAGTTTTAGAATGGTCATTGGGGCAGGATCAAGCGGAGAACCGCTTTTTATGGAGCTAAAGAGAGGGGGTAAAAGTTCTGCACTGAGTGGAGAGAAAAATGAGAGGTGAGGTGGAATAAAATCAGTATCACCTACCGGAGAAGGGATTAATTCAGCCACAGATAGGGGAGGAAGAGAGAGAAGGATGTTTTGGATTTTTGTGGCAAAAAAGCTTGCTAGTTTATTGCAGCGAACACTAGAATCCTCGGGTGATAGTACTGCTGATGGCGGGTCCGGGGCTTTTACGAGAGTTTTAACTATCTTGAACATCTCTCTAGGGGCATTAGCAGAATTCTCAATTTTTTCTGCATAGAAGGTAGATTTGGCTATGTTGAGGGCAGATTTATATTTCTTTATAGTAGATCTGCATTTATTTTTCTTCTCCTCGTCAAAGTGTTTTCGCCACTGCCTTTCCTCTCGTTTGCATTCCTGTTTAAGGGACCTTAGGTCTGAATTAAACCAGGGCTGTTTATTAGGACCTTTTTTATTTGTGATACATTTTTTTGGGAGCACACTATCCAGTGATTGTTCGATCCATTGGTTAAAGTCTTTATTCGCCCTATCGATGTTCTGGTTGGCCAGAGGCTCGCTCTGCTTCAATGTTTCTATCCAGTCATTCAGTTCTAGTTTCGTCCAGCGCCTGCCTAAGGCTTTAAAAGAAGGTTTAATGGAGCTGGGGCTATTTATCTTCCATGTAAAAGGGATTACCATATGGTCTGACCAGGGAATTGAGTATGGTTCAGCTGAGGTCAGTTCTACAATATGGGGTCTAAAAGATTCCCTTTGGAATGAGTGGGATGCAGAACTATCAAGTTTAGTTCACAGGTGGCTAAATCTTTAGTTAACTCCATTGCAATGGTGTCCGAAGGAGTATTAAAATGGAGGTTCAGGTCTCCTAACACTATGAAGTTAGAGACCGTGCTGGCTAGTTCCAAAGTGGTTTCGATTAGCCCTTCCACAAATTGTCCTATCGGGCCAGGTGGACGGTAGATTAGAAGGCCAGAGAGTGACAGTTCTGAGGATAGTGTGATAGAAAATTGTGTACTCCCACAGTCTGGAATAGCACTATCAGTCATACGGCAAATTAGATGTTCCCTATAGAGAATAGCAATCCCTCCTCCAACCTTAGGTCCTCTATCCCTGTGTTGGATCAGATATCCAGAGGGGAGAGCTCGGACAATATCGGGGCCAGAAGTGGAGCCAAGCCACGTTTCTGTTAAAAAAAGAATATCCAAGTCCAGATCTTCGATTAGCAAGGAAATTTCGATGGCATGTTTTGGTAAGGAGCGGCAGTTGACCAATGCCATTTTTAAAGCGACCTCCACTTATCTTGTTTTAGGACTCTGTCTTGTTTTAGTAGGCACCTCAGTTGGCCCTAAAAGAACAGTGTTGGCATGAGAGACAGCCAAGCGCAGGGTCCACAGTGGCTACAAGAAAATGGAAGTGCCCCCTTTAGGGAAAGGAGTGCCGAGCGTGGATATATTAATGGGGGTGAGGCTGGAGTAACAGGGGTCCTGGGCCATGGGCCCGACTGGGCGCGAACGGGCGCAAACGGGCAGGACTCTGGCACTACTCCAGCGCAGATCCGGCGCGTCCGCAGTACGCGTCCGCTGCGCGGAGTCATGACCGTTCTATTTATAGCGCTGCTAGAGCGCGCGATTCGCCTGACCCACACCCAATATGGCCATCAAGATCGAATCCCAGCCCTCGGCGTCGATGCTCGGCCGAGGGCGGTCCGGAGGTAGGGGAGGGGGGAAGGAGCACAAAGCGCTTAGGAGCGCTAAGGGAGTCTCTAATCTCAGGCGCTTTTTAATCAAGCGCTGTCAAGCAAACAAGTCAAATACACAAAAGCTATTTAAAATGCTTCTTAGTCAAGCATAATCTGAACACTGTTAAAATTGCTAAAAAGAAGGATTCTGAAGTGCCAAGGTAAAGTAAAGACAAGAGACATCCCGGCTTCCGCCTCAGGAGGGAAAAGGTAGCTTCTGTTTAGTAATCACCAGATACGATTCCTGATTCCTTTTTAGGTTTTGCCTAGCCAATGCGTACGAAGTAAGCATGTGCTAGGAAAAACTTAATGATTTCTGTGTGTGGGGACTGGACAGTCCCCACTCTCTCATTGGCTAGCTCCATAAATGGAGGCTAGCCATTGGGAGGAGGCTCTGTCCGTCAATCTCGGACCAGATTCGGGGGCGTTCCCGAGAATTTTTGGCTTTTGGCTACGTCAGCCGAAAGCCAGTTCTCGGGAATGCCCCCAAATCTGGTCCGGCATTGACGGCACCCGCCCTCAATACAGTTGCCCCGTCCCTTGCCAATTTTTTTGAGCCCCCTGGCAGGTGCCCACCCTGCCAGGCACATTACCGCCTTTGAGCGAGTGCCACCTTGCTTTATATTTTAATTGAAGCCGGTGCGCACCCGGCATTGCCCTGTGTTTTCACCGCCACCGGCCCGGTGGGAGATTAGGAGGCGCTGTCCGGCCTCCCGACCCCAGGGTGCGCTGTGATTGGCCGCGACCCGGAAGTCAGGCAGGCCGGGGGCGGGACAAGCGGAAGTGCCGGAGAAGAAGAGCTCCAGCGCAAGGAGAAGAAGCCGCCTGCCGTGTCCTTCCCTGGGCTGCCAAGTGAAGGGGGAGCACCGGAGTTCTGGCCAGTCTCGAGGGAGGAGCGGGAGTCCTCCAGCCCCAGCCGCCGCCTAGCACAGATCTTGCCTGGGTATGAAAGAGTCCGAATGTCTGTTTCCGTCTATCCCGCCAGAAGTACTTGCCAGCGGCACAGGTCACCCGAGCGTTACTTTTTGAAGCGGACTGTTTGCTCTGCAGCTGAGCGAAGGTAAGTGTAGATGTGAGTTAGGTGATGGGGCTTTCATCTGCACAGGGTCATTGGGGAAGGTACGCCAGCAGCTGGCAACACTCGTGTAGCGCAATGTCTTTCGGAGGGTCTATTGATGTCACTCGCTCAATTTACAAACGTTAGCGGAGGCAGGCAAAAGAGCAATTGTTACCACTACGATTCACCTGCTCAACAAGATACCTGCGGTTTCAGTGGCTGCGGTGACCCTTTGTACAGCAGAAATTCCCTGCCTCACCACTGACCGGCCACTCAGACACCATGCACCCCGTGGCTCCTAATGAGGGGTTGAAGTGGGAGTATTTATTTGTTTAATGTAAACACAGTCGTGAGGTGAGCGTTTTTAAAGGGGCGGGGGGAGTGAGCATGAAATAAACATTTTTGTTTTGATCCCCGAACAGCCCCCAACAAAGATGATACTCGGGCTTCCTCTGCTGTCCTGATCACCAACCGCACCAAAAGGCTATTCCTGAAGTTGTCACGATCCGCCAGTTATTTCACTCCTCAAGATGGCAATCGCCAGTGTCTCTCCAGTGAGGCCTGGGTTTGCAAGTTTCCGGACAGGCTTCAGACACAGAGAATTGCCTCTGGTTTCAGGGATCCAAGCACTCCTTCCCTGGTCTTATAGGGACTGGTTACAGTTATGAAGTACGAGCTTTGGTTTCAAGGATCCCTGTGCTGTTTTCCCAGGCCAGCTGTTTCCTGCCCTCTCCCAGCCTGCCTATACAGCTGTGCTCTCGCAACTACAATAAAGTATTACACAATTGAGTACAATAGACAAGTATCAATAATAAAATGGAAGCAGATTCTTTGGTGTGTTTCTTGTCCCAGCAGGGTGAAGATTTATTGGATCCAGACTTGAGGACTGTCACAATATGCCGACACGTGTTTCGTCGTGTGCCGTTGAGTCAACACGACTCTTCAGGGCTGGTGGTACAAAACATAGTGTATACATATTCAGTGGTACGTCATATCACAGAAATAGACTGCATATGGTGACAAGAAGTGCATCACGCATGCAGTAGTGGTGTGCGTATCCGGTCGCACAGAAGAGGTGTGATGGGTGATGACGCTCAAGATGCTAGGAGTGTACCACTTCAAGGAAGTGAGTGGTTTCTATTGAGTGGTGGTGCCCTGGGTGTGAGGTTTGTTGGTGTTGAGTAAAAGTTGTGGCAAGCGTTCACGCACACACGGTGGTCCCGCATACCTCGGGTTATATAGTGTCAAATTATCTTATGAGGGCAAGCTAAAGTGAAGTGTGATCAAAAGTTGTGGGTGACAAGTTCTTACCGGAGTGTATAAATATAATAGAAAGTTCAAGAAAATTGGTGATATCTACAGTGACTTGATATAGTGCATGCTCACTCTATGATGTTCAATTGTTACCTTTAGAATCAACTCCTGTACATGGGTTGAGACTAGTCTGGAAGTTATGGTAATATTTTACGTGGGTGGATTTAGAGTGAGACTAAAAAGCGGGAGGAAAAGAAAAAACATCGTCAGGAAGGCTTAGAATGAGGAATGTGCAAGAGCCTCTCGATGGATGGCTGGAGTTTGAAGTCATAAGTTCGACCAGGACACTGTATTAAAAGTATCCTTACCACTGGGTTTTTTTAACTTTCAAGACAAATGGTAGGTAGGTTGAAGTGGAGTGTCCAGTGAGGTCAGAAGCGAGATCGAGTTCTATCCGCTCTGTTCCGCCCTTTAAGTGTATCAGAGACTTCAAGTTTTAGGCGCTATGGTAAAATAATCAAGTAAAATAATATAATCAAAGGACTAAAGTTCGCATTCATCGCGTTCAATTATCTCGGCATTTGTGGTATAATAACCAGAAAAAATCGGTGGATAAAGATGACTTTCTGTACCTGAATACGTGTGTGTTCCAGGCGTTGACCGGGAGGGGATCTATCGGTTAGAAAACACCTGAAAACTGGTTCGTTTTCTGAGTTGGCGGTACGCTGCAAGGGTTTCGAAATTGTTATACACGCATTAGTAATGCGAAGGAAAGTTCGCGTGGGTTCATTAACTCCATAACAATAGAAATCTAGTTGTTAGGGAGAGAGGGCAACAACTTACCCGAAATAAGGAATCCCTCCTCCGATGGTTCCCGGTGGCCGTCTGTCGTGAGCGGACACCTGACCGGAGGAGGAGGTGTTCCTATGTAGAATTGCTAAAAATAGAAGACGTCTGTTTGTGTATACAAACGTGGCCGCCATCTTAGTATAGAAGAATAATGATGAGAAATGCATGATGCTCGCGTATTAACATGTTGTGTAGACAATAATTGTGTGTCTACGTTCAACCTGTTATAGAGAGAGATAAAAAAGAAAAAAAGTGCTGAAAAGTGCTATCGAGTAGGAAACTTTAGTCATATTGTTGGTGTACTAATTCTTTTTATTAGGTGCATGGTGCTCGCGTCCTGGCCTATTGTGTAGACAATATTAATGTGTCTACGTTTAATGTGTTATCGAGGGTGATGACGGATGTTACTGACAAGGGAGCAATGTCCATATTGTTGTTGTATTAATAATTTGTTCAGTAGAATAAATTGTCGTTGTTCTGTTAGACGGATTGGGGAGAAAAATTACCGAAGTAGGAATATACACCTCCTGATAAAAAAAGGGAGTGATTTGATAGAGTGACATTCCACCAGGTGAGGGTGCATTATCGTTATTGTGTCTAGGTGACTTCATGGATCACATGTTATATACATTTGACGCCAGCATTCTAATGTTGGCCACATTAACATGTATGGTTTTGGATCAACAATATGACAAACATTATACAGATTGCAGTGTGTACATTATTCCAAAGAATAGACCTTTATAGAAAAGAGTATCTTGTAGTCGTTTCATATGAGTTTATAGCAAAATAGATTTTAAGACAACAGATATGATTAGTTTTCCAAACGTAGGATCCCCAAAGGCAACTGATTAGTTACCCAGAAAGTATTGAAGCTCAGAGTCGTAGTTTAACCCATGTTCCACGCTCTGTAGATGCATGATCCATGTGGCCTCCCTACGTCTAAGCGTCAATTCTCTGTTGCCCCCTCTAATGTTGAGGGGAATCATGTTGATTCCAAAGACACGCACTTTGAGGTCATCCTCTAGAGGTTGGCACTCAGCTATGTGTAGAGCTACTGGGTACCTCGGATCTCTTTTCTGTATAGCTCTCATGTGTTCTGCGATTCTTTCTTTGAGTGCCCTGATGGTGCTGCCAACATAGATTTTACCACATTTACATTCGATTATGTAGACAACAAATTTGGTAAGGCAAGTGATGTTGTATTTGATTTTATAAACTGTCCCTTCCGGACCCTTGAATGTGGTAGTGCCATGTTTACCCCAAATACACATGGAACAAAAACCACATTTGTGGAAACCCAGACCTCTAGTGGATAGCCAATCTTGTGCCGTAGTGTTTGAGGGAACTGTGGGGCTCAATTTGTTCCTCAGAGTGAAACCCTTTCTGTACGTAATGGCAGGTCTGTCTGGAAGGAACTCCTTAAGCACTGGATCCTCTGTTAACAGTTTCCAGTGTTTGTTGAAGCTCTTTTTGGTAGTGTGGTTAAGGGCATTGAATTCTGTTATCAATCTGATCTGTTGTCCAGAGGACTCCGTCTCCGTGCGTGTCTTTAGGCAATCTGGTCTCGGGATGGTTCTGGTTCTTTGTTCTGCTTTTTTAAGGGATGTGTTAGAGTACCCTCTCTTTAGAAATCTGTCTTTCATATTTGAGATACATTTCTCGAATTCCTTGGACTCACTGCAGTTGCGTTTGGCTCTTAGGAATTCTCCATATGGGATAGATCGTAACTGATGTTCAGGGTGAAAGCTGGAGGCGTGGAGTATAGAATTACAGGACGTTGGTTTCCTGAAAAGTTTGGAGTGCAGTTGATTGTCCTTTACATAGAACTCCAAGTCTAGGAACTCCATACTAGTGAGGCTGTGTCTCATGGTGAAGCTCATTTCCCATGTATTATTGTTTAGGTGTTCAAAAAAGGATTGAAGTAGTTCTTCAGAGCCTGACCATAACAGAAAACAATTGTCGATGTATCGACCCCAAAACACTATGGAGTCGATGTATTGGGTTCCCTCGGTGCCCCAAATCAAGTCAGCCTCCAGGGCCCCCATAAAGAGATTAGCAAAGGAGGGTGAGAATTTGGAGCCCATGGCTACTCCTTTCTTTTGCCGGTACCATTTTCGATCAAAAATGAAGAAGTTATTTTCTAGAATAATCTTCATCATCTGTAGTAGCATGTTAGTGTGTGCCCAGAGAGAAGCAGGTCGGTTAGATAAAAGTTTGGTGATGGCTGTTAAGCCTAGTTCGGGATTGATGCTGGTGTAGAGAGACACCACATCCAAGGTCACTAATATGGTGTCTCGTTGCCACTCCATGTCTGCCATGATACTCAGTATGTGTTTAGAGTCTTGTATGTAAGACGGAAGATTTCTGACCAGAGGCCCCAAGAAAAGATCCACATATTCTGCGATTCTTTCAGTGGGACCTCCGATCGGTCTACTATCGGTCTTCCTGGAGGAAATGGTAGATTCTTGTGGACTTTGGGTAACGTGTACAACCACGGATACGTGTGTCTGAAGACTTTGAGGTACAGGTACTCATTGTCATCTAGAAGACCAGATTGTTTCCAGGTGAGTAAGAGTCCATTGATTAAAAGTGTTAGTGGACCAATGGGGTTATGTTTGAGTAACTCATAACATGAGTTATCGTTGAGTTGGCCCTGGATCTCGTTGTTATAGTCGATCAGATCCGTGACCACCACATTACCCCCTTTGTTCGCCTCCCTGATGATGATGTTGGGATTGTCACTTAAGGTGGAAAGTGCTAACCGTTCCCCTTTGGTTAAGTTGTCTTTGTAATTGAACTTGGTGTTTACGTTCTTGGTGTTGGTTCTGTTGAGATCCTCAAGAACATGCCTGTGAAAGTTATCAATCACATTACCCCCTGGTAGCGTGGGTATCCATTTAGATTTACTTTTCAAGCCACTCGCCATGCTGTAGTCAGTTTCAACATGAAGGTCCTCTAGTAATCTTTCCATTTCAAGAGGACTGTCTTCCCTATATGTCAAAGAAAGAAGCAAGTGTGTGGATTGCACATCTTTAATGGTCAAAGAAACATCATCAAAAACATTTGGAATGTGTCTAGGTTGACTCTGCCTGTTCTGTATTCCAGCAAAATGTTTTTTTAATTTAAGGTTACGAATGAATTTAAAGACATCAATCTTGGTTTGGCACATGTCACCGGTAGCATAGGGATTAAAGTTAAGACCTCTACTAAGTAGGGAGACCATCTCTGGTGTCAAGGGAAATGAGGACAAGTTAATGACTTGTACTTTGTCATCTAGTGTAGCTAGTTCTTCTGTGTCCCTGACCTCAGTTTCCTGCGGTAGTCTTCGCTTGTTACCGCGTTTGCCCCTGTGGGGTTTGGGTCTATGACGGTTCTTGGTGGCTGTGTCCTGCTGCCTTTCCTCACACGGTCTATTTCTAAAAAAAAGGTTGAACTGGGGGGTTCAGAACTCGCTAGAATTTCATTTTCGATGTCACTGAGCCCAGTAGAGCTTAAGGAAGTGGTGCTGGAATTCACGGAACTAGTGGTTGTGGTTCTGCCTGACTGTTGGCCCGCTTTGGGTTTAGGGATCAGGGAATCGTATTTACGATCAAAGGTATAAATTCTACCATTTTTATAGTCTGCCTCATCCCTTTTGATCTGACGTGCCTTTCTGTTCTTTATTTCTGTTTGATGCTTGAGAAGAATCTCATCTAGTAGGGTGTAGTTTTTGACTGTGGCTTCAGGTTTGTTCAAATCTTTTATCTCCTGTTCTACAATGGAGATTTCTGCCTGTAATTTCGCGGTTTTACGGTCAGCACTCTCAATGAGAATGTCCATGAGTGTTATGGAATTCTGATTGAGTGAGTCTTCCCATTTGATCATGAGATCTCTGTCTAGGTCATCGTAGGTGGGAAATATATGGGATCGTAGTCCTCTGGGGACTAATTTGAGCTTAAGATAATGTTTAAGAGTTGCTCCGTCCCACCAACTGGAGTTTTCTTGTTTTTTGAGTTTCTCCAATTTGAAGAACTTGTCTCTTTAACCCTCTATGCGAGCAGGGCCTGCCGTGGCCGATGCCTGGTGTGTGGGCATGCCTTTGGCCAGGTTGTCAAAGAGATCTGCTGCTGCCTTATCTCTGTCCATAGTTTAACGGACAGGTTAGACACTTGGGGTGGGGACGACAATTATGTAGGTAACGTGGAGGCACCCTATCTGAGAAAATGAAGTGAGCTGCTAGGGGGTTTATTTTAGAAATTCAGATATCTAGGGCGCACTGCCTCAAATTTTTTACGTTACTGTGTGTGGTTCGAAAACTGGTAGCTGTGTAGTGCTTGAAGAGCAGGCGGAAAAACACCCTTAACCGTCTAAAAAGTCAGAGACTATACGAAATTATACAGCTGTGCTCTCGCAACTACAATAAAGTATTACACAATTGAGTACAATAGACAAGTATCAATAATAAAATGGAAGCAGATTCTTTGGTGTGTTTCTTGTCCCAGCAGGGTGAAGATTTATTGGATCAGGACTTGAGGACTGTCACAATATGCCGACACGTGTTTCGTCGTGTGCCGTTGAGTCAACACGACTCTTCAGGGCTGGTGGTACAAAACATAGTGTATACATATTCAGTGG
This sequence comes from Lissotriton vulgaris, assembly GCF_964263255.1. Lineage (NCBI taxonomy): Eukaryota > Metazoa > Chordata > Amphibia > Caudata > Salamandridae > Lissotriton > Lissotriton vulgaris. The sequence continues at coordinate 135,265,126 of NC_141700.1, read as the reverse complement.
TACGTCATATCACAGAAATAGACTGCATATGGTGACAAGAAGTGCATCACGCATGCAGTAGTGGTGTGCGTATCCGGTCGCACAGAAGAGGTGTGATGGGTGATGACGCTCAAGATGCTAGGAGTGTACCACTTCAAGGAAGTGAGTGGTTTCCATTGAGTGGTGGTGCCCTGGGTGTGAGGTTTGTTGGTGTTGAGTAAAAGTTGTGGCAAGCGTTCACGCACACACGGTGGTCCCGCATACCTCGGGTTATACAGTGTCAAATTATCTTATGAGGGCAAGCTAAAGTGAAGTGTGATCAAAAGTTGTGGGTGACAAGTTCTTACGGGAGTGTATAAATATAATAGAAAGTTCAAGAAAATTGGTGATATCTATAGTGACTTGATATAGTGCATGCTCACTCTATGATGTTCAATTGTTACCTTTAGAATCAACTCCTGTACATGGGTTGAGACTAGTCTGGAAGTTATGGTAATATTTCACGTGGGTGGATTTAGAGAGAGACTAAAAAGCGGGAGGAAAAGAAAAAAACATCGTCAGGAAGGCTTAGAATGAGGAATGTGCAAGAGCCTCTCGATGGATGGCTGGAGTTTGAAGTCATAAGTTCGACCAGGACACTGTATTAAAAGTATCCTTACCACTGGGTTTTTTTAACGTTCAAGACAAATGGTAGGTAGGTTGATGTGGAGTGTCCAGTGAGGTCAGAAGCGAGATCGAGTTCTATCCGCTCTGTTCCGCCCTTTAAGTGTATCAGAGACTTCAAGTTTTAGGCGCTATGGTAAAATAATCAAGTAAAATAATATAATCAAAGGACTAAAGTTCGCATTCATCGCGTTCAATTATCTCGGCATTTGTGGTATAATAACCAGAAAAAATCGGTGGATAAAGATGACTTTCTGTACCTGAATACGTGTGTGTTCCAGGCGTTGACCGGGAGGGGACCTATCGGTTAGAAAACATCTGAAAACGGGTTCGTTTTCTGAGTTGGCGGTACGCTGCAAGGGTTTCGAAATTGTTATACACGCATTAGTAATGCGACGGAAAGTTCGCGTGGGTTCATTAACTCCATAACAATGGAAATCTAGTTGTTAGGGAGAGAGGGCAACAACTTACCCGAAATAAGGAATCCCTCCTCCGATGGTTCCCGGTGGCCGTCTGTCGTGAGCGGACACCGGACCGGAGGAGGATGTGTTCATATGTAGAATTGCTAAAAATAGAAGACGTCTGTTTGTTTGTGTATACAAACGTGGCCACCATCTTAGTATAGAAGAATAATGATGAGAAATGCATGATGCTCGCGTATTAACATGTTGTGTAGACAATAATTGTGTGTCTACGTTCAACCTATTATAGAGAGAGATAAAAAAGAAAAAAAGTGCTGAAAAGTGCTATCGAGTAGGAAACTTTAGTCATATTGTTGGTGTACTAATTCTTTTTATTAGGCGCATGGTGCTCGCGTCCTGGCCTATTGTGTAGACAATATTAATGTGTCTACGTTTAGTGTGTTATCGAGGGTGATGACGGATGTTACTGACAAGGGAGCAATGTCCATATTGTTGTTGTATTAATAATTTGTTCAGTAGAATAAATTGTCGTTGTTCTGTTAGACGGATTGGGGAGAAAAATTACCGAAGTAGGTGTATACACCTCCTGATTAAAAAAGGGAGTGATTTGATAGAGTGACATTCCACCAGGTGAGGGTGCATTATCGTTATTGTGTCTAGGTGACTTCATGGATCACATGTTATATACATTTGACGCCAGCATTCTAATGTTGGCCACATTAACATGTATGGTTTTGGATCAACAATATGACAAACATTATACAGATTGCAGTGTGTACATTATTCCAAAGAATAGACCTTTATAGAAAAGAGTATCTTGTAGTCGTTTCATATGAGTTTATAGCAAAATAGATTTTAAGACAACAGATATGATTAGTTTTCCAAATGTAGGATCCCCAAAGGCAACTGATTAGTTACCCAGAAAGTATTGAAGCTCAGAGTCGTAGTTTAACCCATGTTCCACGCTCTGTAGACGCATGATCCATGTGGCCTCCCTACGTCTAAGCGTCAATTCTCTGTTGCCCCCTCTAATGTTGAGGGGAATCATGTCGATTCCAAAGACACGCACTTTGAGGTCATCCTCTAGAGGTTGGCACTCAGCTATGTGTAGAGCTACTGGGTACCTCGGATCTCTTTTCTGTATAGCTCTCATGTGTTCTGCGATTCTTTCTTTGAGTGCCCTGATGGTGCTGCCAACATAGATTTTACCACATTTACATTCGATTATGTAGACAACAAATTTGGTAAGGCAAGTGATGTTGTATTTGATTTTATAAACTGTCCCTTCCGGACCCTTGAATGTGGTAGTGCCATGTTTACCCCAAATACACATGGAACAAAAACCACATTTGTGGAAACCCAGACCTCTAGTGGATAGCCAATCTTGTGCCGTAGTGTTTGAGGGAACTGTGGGGCTCAATTTGTTCCTCAGAGTGAAACCCTTTCTGTACGTAATGGCAGGTCTGTCTGGAAGGAACTCCTTAAGCACTGGATCCTCTGTTAACAGTTTCCAGTGTTTGTTGAAGCTCTTTTTGGTAGTGTGGTTAAGGGCATTGAATTCTGTTATCAATCTGATCTGTTGTCCAGAGGACTCCGTCTCCGTGCGTGTCTTTAGGCAATCTGGTCTCGGGATGGTTCTGGTTCTTTGTTCTGCTTTTTTAAGGGATGTGTTAGAGTACCCTCTCTTTAGAAATCTGTCTTTCATATTTGAGATACATTTCTCGAATTCATTGGACTCACTGCAGTTGCGTTTGGCTCTTAGGAATTCTCCATATGGGATAGATCGTAACTGATGTTCAGGGTGAAAGCTGGAGGCGTGGAGTATAGAATTACAGGACGTTGGTTTCCTGAAAAGTTTGGAGTGCAGTTGATTGTCCTTTACATAGAACTCCAAGTCTAGGAACTCCATACTGGTGAGGCTGTGTCTCATGGTGAAGCTCATTTCCCATGTATTATTGTTTAGGTGTTCAAAAAAGGATTGAAGTAGTTCTTCAGAGCCTGACCATAACAGAAAACAATTGTCGATGTATCGACCCCAAAACACTATGGAGTCGATGTATTGGGTTCCCTCGGTGCCCCAAATCAAGTCAGCCTCCAGGGCCCCCATAAAGAGATTAGCAAAGGAGGGTGAGAATTTGGAGCCCATGGCGACTCCTTTCTTTTGCTGGTACCATTTTCGATCAAAAATGAAGAAGTTATTTTCTAGAATAATCTTCATCATCTGTAGTAGCATGTTAGTGTGTGCCCAGAGAGAAGCAGGTCGGTTAGATAAAAGTTTGGTGATGGCTGTTAAGCCTAGTTCGGGATTGATGCTGGTGTAGAGAGACACCACATCCAAGGTCACTAATATGGTGTCTCGTTGCCACTCCATGTCTGCCATGATACTCAGTATGTGTTTAGAGTCTTGTATGTAAGACGGAAGATTTCTGACCAGAGGCCCCAAGAAAAGATCCACATATTCTGCGATTCTTTCAGTGGGACCTCCGATACTATCGGTCTTCCTGGAGGAAATGGTAGATTCTTGTGGACTTTGAGTAACGTGTACAACCACGGATACGTGGGTCTGAAGACTTTGAGGTACAGGTACTCATTGTCATCTAGAAGATCAGATTGTTTCCAGGTGAGTAAGAGTCCATTGATTAAAAGTGTTAGTGGACCAATGGGGTTATGTTTGAGTAACTCATAACATGAGTTATCGTTGAGTTGGCCCTGGATCTCGTTGTTATAGTCGATCAGATCCATGACCACCACCCTTTGTCCGCCTCCCTGATGATGATGTTGGGATTGTCACTTAAGGTGGAAAGTGCTAACCGTTTATATACAAAACATTTATTTACAATAAAATCACGGAGAAACGGACCGGGGGAAGCAAGAACGAGGTAGCATTTCTCACGGACAGCTCGTTTGGCGTTCATATCCAGATCGCTTTTGCTACATCGCGGAGTTTCATCGCTGATGTTACTGCATCAAGGGTTGACCAACAGGCTACCCTCTGGAATAAATCACCTCCTGACCGATCCCCCCCCCCCTGTCTTGATAAAGACCGGCCGCGACCACCAACTGGGGCGCAACCAGGGTCGAAACGTCGACGCTCCTACATTTGGCCAAGCTAACTCCAGGAATTTGGACACTAACCACTTGTCTTCCTTGGAATTTTTACTTATAATACTGGCCACAAAACGATAGAAAATACCTCGTTCTTGCTTCCCCCGGTCCCTTTCTCTGTGATTTTATTGTAAATAAATGTTTTGTATATAAATGTCACTATATGCATTGCACTTGTCACTTTAATCACCACAGTCAATACTCATGAATTTAATAAGTACTCGTCAGTAATGTAGTGGAATGAAGTAATTCCAATATATTGTCTTTTTCTTTTGTTTTTAATATATAAAAACTTTACCTATCAGAGAGTTTTGCTTGTTGTGTGTTTTGGAGCTGTTTTTCAGCCTACCCTAAAGAGATTATTGTCAATACCCAACAGAACCACTTGTTTGTTAATCACATATACCCAGGTTCTGAGGGACACAGGGTTACCCCTTTTTGTTAAAACGTTCTCCACTTCAGCCCCGTCTAAATTACAATTCATGCTTGTGACCCTTTTGCCTGCTTGTGCTTGTTTTCATGACCCTGTTGCCTGCTTGTGCCTCCGTGTGCCCATGTGGCCTGCTTGTGCCTCTTTGTGCCCCTGTTGCCTGCTTGTGCCTCCGTGTGCCCCTGTTGCCTGCTTGTGCCTCCGCGTGCCCCTGTTGCCTGCTTGTGCCTCCGTGTGCCCCTGTTGCCTGCTTGTGCCTCCGTTTTCGTGCCCCTGTTGCCTGCTTGTGCCTCCGTTTTCGTGCCCCTGTTGCGTGTGCCCCTGTTGCCTGCTTGTGCCTCCGTGTGCCCCTGTTGCCTGCTTGTGCCTCCCTGTGCCCCTGTTGCCTGTTTGTGCCTCTGTGTGCCCCTGTTGTCTGCTTGTGCCTCTGTTTGCCCCTGTTGCCTGCTTGTGCCTCCGTGTGCCCCTGTTGCCTGCTTGTGCTGTGTGGGTGTGTGTGGAGGGCTCTGTGTGGCTGTGTGTGTAGGAAGCTTTGTGTGGCTGTGTGTGTGGGGGGCTCTGTGTGGCTGTGTGTGTGGGGGGCTCTGTGTGGCTGTGTGTGGGGGGCTCTGTGTGGGGGTGTGTGTGGGGGGGCTCTGTGTGTGTTTGTGTATGTCATTTGCGAGAGATAAAGCTAGTGGCATTGTAAATGACAATGCCATTTATTTATGTTAAAAAAAACATAAATAAAAATAATGTCAAGTGCAATGCCAATAGCTCTAACTTTAACAAAGGCAAAACCATTGCATTGTAAATGCTTGTTATAGCGCTGCTAGAGCATGCGATTCGCCTGGCCCACACCCAATATGGCCGCCAAGATCGAATCCCAGCCCTTGGCGTCGATGCTCGGCCGAGGGCGGTCCGGAGGTAGGGGAGGGGGGAAGGAGCACAAAGCGCTTAGGAGGGCTAAGGGAGTCTCTAATCTCGGGCGCTTTTTAATCAATCAAGTACATACTAATTTTTTTCATATTTTTGCTGATATCGTCTGTCTACTTTATCTACCTTTTCATTTTTATCTCAGTTTTTTCCCTCCTCTGGTCTCTTCTTGCTTTTCCGGCTCTCTCAGCTTGTTCTCTCCTTCCTGTTGAAGTGAGCAGAATTTCTTCAAGAGCTGCTACTTTTGTGCTACTGATCCTAAATATCTCTCCAGAGAGGAGAGTGCCAGAAGAGCGTCTGACAACCCCTGGAACATCTGCTAAGACAGGCACTCTGCAAAGCGGTAGGCCCAAAAAACACTGCAAACATGCATACAGACACACACACTGAATTCATTTTGGTCACTCCCTCTCTCCTGCTTTGCTTCTCTGATCCTACCTCCCATCACACAAGAACTTGACTTTTTGCAACTACACCCACTACACTACACCTTGCCAACTAGATTAATTATCTTTATTTTCTCAAACACAAAAGATAGCTTCACTGACTGCACATGAGAACACCAAAGTCATATCCTTCAATCAATCCGACGGTATTTGTATAGCGCTGCTTATAACCCTGGGGGTATCATCCAGGCGCTGTATACAGTTGGCAAAGTGCTGCCAGCTCCACAGCTCTACCCAAGTAACACATCAACATACGCCTTCTAGGCATTCAGATAATCTTAACCTAAATCTACTACACACATTGCATCAGTAACTTTTACCAGACTAGTGATGCTGCCAGAAAACAATCTCCCTAGGCCGGGCCAATGGACAACTGACCACCCAGCTCAATAAAAAACACAAAAGTGCTTCAGCGCAGCACAAACTCCGACCACTAAAAGGCCTTTACTAGAATCAGCTGATGCTAGTTTCATGTTAAGTAACAATAAACTTTACTAAACAAGACCTTTAAGGAATTACTACTAACCATCACAATCAAACACAACCAAACAATTAACAATTGATTGAAGGAAATCTGCCAATGTATGAAAGGGCACAAATGTGAAAGCACTACAACTCCACAGCGGCGGCTCCTTTGCTATGGCCGAGAAGTGTCGACCCCCCCTCCCCCCCCCCTCCCCCCCCCCCTCCCCACAGACCCCCTCCCCCTGCCGGCTGTCTCAAAATGGCAGGAAAGGACTAGTAAAACGATAATAAATACTTTTTATTATTGTTTTATTTATCCTTTACTGACCAGTCTTTGGGGGTGGGCCAGGGGGAGTTACAGGCACTGAGGGGGGGTGGTGGGCCCTGCCTTCAGTGAGCAAGACGGTTTGGCCGGCCAAACCCACATGTGCACTGAAGCTGTCTGTATCCCGAGCTGCATTGCCGGGCTGGAGAAAGCAGGCACAGGCTCCCAGTCTCTTTGGGAGCGTAATTTCATGGCGCCCAGGACAATCCTGACACAGCTTTCATGCTGCAACCAGCAGCATGAGAGCAGCGTCCGGATTGGCCGCAGTGGAGTCTGGGACCCTGTGCTTGGAGGAGAGGAGAGGAGAGGAGAGGAGCAAAAGAGTGTGAAGCGGCAGGTCGAAGGTACATTTTTTTTCCATCTCCCCACCCGCCATTCTTGGTCAACACCAACCGCTATTGCAATACCATACTAATGGTACAAGCCTAGCAGAACAGATAACATGACAACATAACATTAGAAAACCAAATACCTACACATTACACATATTAACACTTTGCTGCCAAGTCTAATGCCCCTTGACATACACTACTAACTCAGCATGGCACATATTCGCCCATTTTTCAGAACCCAATAGAAATGTACTCACTTGCCCCATTTCCACAATGTCACAACAATGCACATATTACCACAACATAGCACAATTCATTGACACACGGGCGGAGGAATGCACCCCATACGGAGAGGCTGGGGAATCAGCAGAAGGGTAGATAGATGTGGTGGACAGGCAGAGGTTGGCAGGAAAAGGTTTGAGAAAATCAGCTTTCTGCCATGCAACACACATTGGGAATGGGCATGCCCACTCCATGTGCTGGTACTTGTATGTGGGGGGTGGGGGGGTTCCTCCCCGTGCTACTCCTTCATTTACCACCAGACCCAACGACGACAACCAACAGTGGACAATGCAGTCAGTTAGAACTGGCCCACACTGGCTGTCAGTCTAGCACTGAGGGACAGCACTGGCCCTCTACTCCAGCCTCCAATTATTCTGTCCTTGCACCACAGCCTCCATTTATTTTCACACTCATCAAACTAATGACATCTTATGACTTCACTACCTCTCTAATCCCCCAAAGCTAATCCTCAACCCCAGTCAAACCTATGACCACATCGTCATCGTAGCAGCTCGTCCTTTGCTTGATAAACATGCCACAACTCTCTCTCCCTAAACCCACAACTCCTTCCTCTGACTCACCAAGCTCTACCCATCCCTTAACTCTCCCCGAGGTATCCCTTCATCTCACTCCACAGCCTCTACCCATCCCTTGACTCTCCCCGAGGTCTCCCTTCATCTCACTCCCCCGCCTCTACCCATCCCTTGACTCTCCCCGAGGTCTCCCTTCATCTCACTCCCCCGCCTCTACCCATCCCTTGACTCTCCCCCGAGGTCTCCCTTCATCTCACTCCCCCGCCTCTACCCACCCCTTGACTCTCCCCGAGGTCTCCCTTCATCTCACTCCCCCGCCTCTACCCATCCCTTGACTCTCCCCGAGGTCTCCCTTCATCTCACTCCTCAGCCTCTACCCACCCCTTGACTCCCCCCGAGGTCTCCCTTCATCTCACTCCCCCGCCTCTACCCATCCCTTGACTCTCCCCCGAGGTCTCCCTTCATCTCACTCCCCAGCCTCTACCCACCCCTTGACTCTCCCCGAGGTCTCCCTTCATCTCACTCCCCCGCCTCTACCCACCCCTTGACTCTCCCCGAGGTCTCCTTACATCTCACTCCCCTGCCTCCACCCATTCCTTGACTCTCCCCCGAGGTCTCCCTTCATCTCACTCCCCAGCCTCTACCCATCCCTTGACTCTCCTCTGAGGCCTCCCTTCATCTCACTCCCCCGCCTCTACCCACCCCTTGACTCTCCCTGAGGCCTCCCTTCATCTCACTCCCCAGCCTCTACCCACCCCTTGACTCTCCCCGAGGTATCCCTTCATCTCACTCCTCAGCCTCTACCCACCCCTTGACTCTCCCCGAGGTCTCCCTTCATCTCACTCCCCCGCCTCTACCCACCCCTTGACTCTCCCCCGAGGTCTCCCTTCATCTCACTCCTCAGCCTCTACCCACCCCTTGACTCTCCACGAGGTCTCCCTTCATCTCACTCCCCCGCCTCTACCCAACCCTTGACTCTCCCCAAGGTCTCCCTTCATCTCACTCCTCAGCCTCTACCCACCCCTTGACTCTCCACGAGGTCTCCCTTCATCTCACTCCCCCGCCTCTACCCACCCCTTGACTCTCCCCAAGGTCTCCCTTCATCTCACTCCCCCGCCTCTACCAACCCCTTGACTCTCCCCGAGGTCTCCCTTCATCTCACTCCCCAGCCTCTATCCATCCCTTGACTCTCCCCAAGGTCTCCTTTCATCTCACTCCCCCGCCTCTACCCACCCCTTGACTCTCCCTGAGGCCTCCCTTCATCTCACTCCCCAGCCTCTACCCACCCCTTGACTCTCCCCGAGGTCTCCCTTCATCTCACTCCTCAGCCTCTACCCACCCCTTGACTCTCCCCGAGGTCTCCCTTCATCTCACTCCCCCGCCTCTACCCACCCCTTGACTCTCCCCCGAGGTCTCCCTTCATCTCACTCCTCAGCCTCTACCCACCCCTTGACTCTCCACGAGGTCTCCCTTCATCTCACTCACCCGCCTCTACCCACCCCTTGACTCTCCCCAAGGTCTCCCTTCATCTCACTCCTCAGCCTCTACCCACCCCTTGACTCTCCACGAGGTCTCCCTTCATCTCACTCCCCCGCCTCTACCCACCCCTTGACTCTCCCCAAGGTCTCCCTTCATCTCACTCCCCCGCCTCTACCCACCCCTTTACTCTCCCCGAGGTCTCCCTTCATCTCACTCCCCCGCCTTTACCCATCCCTTGACTCTCCCGAGGTCTCCCTACATCTCACTCCCCAGCCTCTACTCACCCCTTGACTCTCCCCGAGGTCTCCCTTCATCTCACTCCCCCGCCTCTACCCACCCCTTGACTCTCCCCGAGGTCTCCCTTCATCTCACTCCTCAGCCTCTACCCATCCATTGACTCTCCCCGAGGTCTCCCTTCATCTCACTCCCCAGCCTCTACCCACCCCTTGACTCTCCCCGAGGTCTCCCTTCATCTCACTCCCCCGCCTCTACCCGTCCCTTGACTCTCCCCGAGGTCTCCCTTCATCTCACTCCCCCGCCTCTACCCATCCCTTGACTCTCCCCGAGGTCTCCCTTCATCTCACTCCTCAGCCTCTACCCACCCCTTGACTCCCCCCGAGGTCTCCCTTCATCTCACTCCCCCGCCTCTACCCATCCCTTGACTCTCCCCGATGTCTCCCTTCATCTCACTCCCCCGCCTCTATCCATCCCTTGACTCTCCCCGAGGTCTCCCTTCATCTCACTCCTCAGCCTCTACCCACCCCTTGACTCCCCCCGAGGTCTCCCTTCATCTCACTCCCCCGACTCTATCCATCCCTTGACTCTCCCCGAGGTCTCCCTTCATCTCACTCCTCAGCCTCTACCCACCCCTTGACTCCCCCCGAGGTCTCCCTTCATCTCACTCCCCCGACTCTATCCATCCCTTGACTCTCCCCGAGGTCTCCCTTCATCTCACTCCTCAGCCTCTACCCACCCCTTGACTCTCCCCGAGGTCTCCCTTCATCTCACTCCTCAGCCTCTACCCACCCCTTGACTCCCCCCGAGGTCTCCCTTCATCTCACTCCCCAGCCTATACCCACCCCTTGACTCTCCTCTGAGGTCTCCCTTCGTCTCACTCCTCAGCCTCTTCCCATCCCTTGACTCTCCCCGAGGTCTCACTTCATCTAACTCCCCCGCCTCTACCCGTCCCTTGACTCTCCCCGAGGTCTCCCTTCATCTCACTCCCCCGCCTCTACCCACCCCCTGACTCTCCCCGAGGTCTCCCTTCATCTCACTCCTCAGCCTCTACCCATCCCTTGACTCTCCCCGAGGTCTCCCTTCATCTCACTCCCCAGCCTATACCCACCCCTTGACTCTCCCCGAGGTCTCCCTTCATCTCACTCCCCCGCCTCTACCCACCCCTTGACTCTCCCCCGAGGCCTCTCTTCATCTCACTCCCCCGCCTCTACCCATCCCTTGACTCTCCTCTGAGGTCTCCCTTCATCTCACTCCCCCGCCTCTATCCATCCCTTGACTCTCCCCGAGGTCTCCCTTCATCTCACTCCTCAGCCTCTACCCACCCCTTGACTCTCCCCGAGGTCTCCCTTCATCTCACTCCCCCGCCTATACCCACCCCTTGACTATCCCCCGAGGCCTCCCTTCATCTCACTCCCCCGCCTCTATCCATCCCTTGACTCTCCCCGAGGTCTCCCTTCATCTCACTCCTCAGCCTCTACCCATCCCTTGACTCTCCCCGAGGTCTCCCTTCATCTCACTCCCCCGCCTCTATCCATCTCTTGACTCTCCCCCGAGGTCTCCCTTCATTGCGCACCTGGTGCAGAACAATGCAGCTAATGTCGAAAATATTTATTTCAAACGAAGAATACGAAAACTCCACATTTAAAATTCATATAAAAGGCCCGAGCAATCCCAGCAGCAGAATCCTGTGAATGGAACACCTGTGACGTGCCAGGCCCTGCACTGTGATGCCACGAGGTCCAGGTTAGCATCAGGAGCAGAATCCTGTGGATGGAACACCTGTGACGTGCCAGGCCCTGCACTGTGATGCCACGAGGTCCAGGTTAGCATCAGGAGCAGAATCCTGTGGATGGAACACCTGTGACGTGCCAGGTCTTGCACTGTGACGTCACGAGGTCGAGGCTAGCAGCAGCAGGGGAATCCTGTGGATGGAACACCTGTGACGTGCCAGGCCCTCCACTGTGATGTCACGAGGCCCAGCCTAACACCAGCAGGGGAATACTGTGAATGGAACACCTGTGACGTGCCGGGCCCTGCACTGTGACGTCACGAGGTCGAGGCTAGCAGCAGAAGGGGAATCCTGTGGATGGAACACCTGTGACGTTCCAGGCCCTCCCTCCCTTGTGATGTCATGAGGTCGAAGCTAAGTGCAGAGGGGAGGCCTCCGCCGGAGCAGAGACAATTAGAGGCCCCTGAGGGGGGAGAAGGTCGGGCAGGATTAGATTGTCTTTGAGGTTAATCGCAGGATCCTTTTGTGACTAAATAGATTTTTGCTTTTTTTTAGGGAATTGAATTAATATCCGTCGCCGCGCCCCCCCCCCCTCCCTTACACTGCAACACTTGTCATCGCCCATAAGCCGGTGATGCATGATGACAGGTTAAATGTCTATTGTGATGTGTCCGTGGTATACAAGGCTGGTAACTAGGCAGCTGCGGCATTGCACTCATGAGCACCGGACGGGGAGGACCACTGCTGGCGGCCGGAGCCGAGGCCCCCGAGAGGCCGAGGGGGCCGGGGCCTCACAGGCTCCAAAAAGAACTGGACGGGGCTGGGTGAAAGGAACACGGTGAGTATAGAAACCGAATGAAAACCGAACTTGAAACCAAACTGAAACCGAACTTGAATCCAAACTTTAAACTGACTTGATACTGGCTTGATACTGACTTGATACTGGCTTGATACTGACTTGATACTGGCTTGATACTGGCTTGATACTGACTTGATACTGACTTGATACTGGCTTGATACTGACTTGATACTGGCTTGATACTGACTTGATACTGACTTGATACTGGCTTGAAACTTCCCTTCCCTCTTCCTTTCTCTTTCCCGTTTTTCCTTCTCTGCCTTACATTCCTATCTCTCCTCTCTTATCCCCTTCTCCCCCTTTCTTTTAAGTTCCCTTTTTCTCCATCACTCTTTAATCCTCTCCCCTTCTGTCAATCCCCTTCCCTTCCCATTCAACCCATTCCGGTCCCATCCTGCACTCTCTTATCTCCTTTTTCATCTCCACTCCTCGTCTCCTCCCCTTCCCTTCTCTTCCCCTCCATTCCCTCCCATTCACAGCCTCTTTCCCTTCCAATCTGTTCCCATCGCCTCTGCTCCTTTTCTGCTCCCCTTCCCCCTCACCTCCCTCTCTCTCATTTACCCTCTCCCCCTCCATTCTCAATTCCTTTCCCTGCCTTTCTCCTCCTTTCTCTTCTCCGCCTTCTTTCCCTCATTCTTCCTTTCCTTTCCTTTCCTTTCCTTTCCTTTCCTTTCCTTTCCTTTCCTTTCCTTTCCATTCCATTCCCCAACCCATCCCTTCTTTCCCTTTACCCCACCCTCCAACTACCCCTCTCCCTTTATGTCCCCCCTCCACATTTATTTCCATTACTTTCTTATTTACCTCTTTAATCCTCTCCCCTTCTGTCATCCCCCTTCCCTTCCATCCCATTCACTACCTCCCCTCCCCTCCCATCCCATTCTGTTACCCCACACACACAACCCCCCACACACACCACACAAACACCCCCACACACACAACCCCACACACAACCCCCCACACACACAACCTCACACACACAACCACACACACACAACCACACATACACACAACCCCCCACACACACAACCACAACCCCCACACACAACCCCACACACTCCCCCACACACACCCACACATACAACCCCACACACAACCACACCACAACACTACCACACCACACACAACCCTCCACACAACATCCCACGCACACAAACCCCCCACACACACATGACACACACACACAACCACAACCCACACACACACAACCACAACCCCTACACACACAACCCCACAAACACACACACCCACATATACAACCCCACACACACAACCAAATCACACACAACCCCCACACACAACCCCCCACACAACATCTCACACACACACACAAAACCCCCCACACATACATGACACAACCCCCCACACACAACCACACTACCCCCCACACACACAACCCCACACACCACACAACCACACACACACACCCACAAACACACACAACCCCGCATACACACAACCCCCTACACACGCTCACTGTCACTCACACACTCACTGTCACTCCCAATCACTGACACACTCACTGACACACTCACTGAAACTGACATTCTCCCGGACACTAACACAGACGCTGACACTCTCGCTGACACTGACACTCTCAATCTCATCAACACTCTCAGTGACACACACACTCACTGACACTCTCACTCTCACTGACACACTCACTGACACTGACACTCTCACTGACACACTCACTGACACTGACACTCACACTCACACTCACTGACACTCTCACTGACACTCACACTCTCACTGACACTCACACTCACACTCACACTCACACTCTCACTCACACTCACTGACACTCTCACTGACACTCTCACTGACACTCACTGAAACTGACACTGACACTCTCACTGACACTGACACCCTCACTGACACTCACTGACACTCTCACTTACACTCTCACTGACACTCTCACTGACACACTCACTGATATGCTCACTGACACTCTCACTGACTCTGACACTCCCACTCACACTCTCACTCACACTCACTGACACTCTCACTGACACTGACACTCTCACTGACACTCACAGTGAAACTGACACTCACTGACACTCTCACTAATGCTGACACTCTCATTGACACTGACACTCTCACAGACACTCTCACGGACACTCAATTACACTGACACTCTCACTGACACTGACACTCTCTCTGACAATCTCATCGACACTCTCACTGACACTGACACTCTCACTGACACTCTCACGGACACTCACTGCCACTCTCACTGACACTTTTACTGACACTCTCACTGACACCGACACTCTAACTGACACTCACTGACACACTCACTGATACTCTCACTGACACTGACACTCTCACGGACACTCTCATGGACACTCTCACTGACACTCACTGACACTGACACTCTCACTGACACTCTCACTGACACTGACACTCTCACTGGCACTCAATGACACTCTCACTGACACTCTCAGTGACACTCACAGACACTCACTGATACTCTCACTGACACTCCCTCTGACACTCTCACTGACACTCACTGAAACTCTCACTGACACTCTCGCTGACATTCTCACTGACACTGACACTCTCACTGGCACTCACTGACACTGACACTCTCACTGACACTCGCACTGACACTCACTGACACTCTCACTGACACTCACAATGACACTCTCACTGACACTCTCACTGACACTCCCACTGACACTCTCACTGACGCTGACACTGTCACCGGCACTGACACTCTCACTGACACTTTCACTGGCACTGACACTCTCACTGACAAACTCATCAACACTCTCAGTGACACTCTCACAGACACCGACACTCTCACTGACACTGACACTCTCACTGACACTCTCACAGACACCGACACTCTCACTGACACTGACACTCTCACTGAAACTCTCACGGACACTCTCACTGACACTCTCACTGACACTGTCACTGACACTCAAGGACACTCACAGACACTCTCACTGACACTCACTGACACTCTCACTGACACCGACATTCTAACTGACAAACTCATCGACACTCTCACTGACACCGACACTCTCACTGACACTGACACTCTCACTGACACTCTCACTGACACTCAAGGACACTCACAGACACTCTCACTGACACTCACTGACACTCTCACTGACACTCTCACTAACACTAACACTCTCACTGACACTCTCACTGACACTGACACTCTCACTCTCACTCACACTCTCACTCACTGACACTCTCACTGACTCTCACTGACACTCACACTGAAACTGACACTCTCACTGACACTCTCACTGACACTGACACTCTCTCTACAACTCTCACTGACACTCACTGACACTCTCACTGACACCCTCACTAACACTGACACTCTCACTGACACTCTCACTGACACTGACACTCTCACTGACACTGACACTGACACTCTCACTGACACACTCTCACTGACACTCTCACTCACACTCACTGACACTCTCACTGACACCGACACTCTCACTGACACTCACTGACACACTCACTGATACTCTCACTGCCACTGCCACTCTCAAGGACACTCTCACCGACACTCTCACTGATACTGACACTCTCACTGACACTCTCACTGACACTCAATGACACTCACTGACACTCTCAGTGACACTCACTGACACTGTTACTGACACTCCCTGACACTCTCACTGACACTCTCACTGACACTGACACTCTCACTGACACTCACTGAAACTCTCACTGACACTCACTGACACATTCGCTGACAATCTCATCGACACTCTTACTGACATTCTCACTGACACTGACACTCTCACTGACACGCACTGACACTGACACTCTCACTGACACTCTCACTGACACACACTGACACTCTCACTGACACTCGCACTGACACTCTCACTGACACTCTCACTGACACTCACTGACACTCTCACTGACACCCTCACTAACACTGACACTCTCACTGACACTGACACTCTCACTGACACTGACACTCTCACTGACACTGGTTGCAACAAGGGGGGTACTGGACTGTTCCTGAGCGTGACTAGAGGGAAGACTGGTTGGCGTGACCAAAGGTGTGAATTTGACACCCAAGGGCATCCATTTTGTTGGATGGATTGGCCTCACACACCCCGAAGGATGTCATGCTTCATCATCGGCGGTTGCTCCTCGTCGGGGAGGCGGTGCAATCCCCGACGGGCTCACCTCAAAGAGGGGCTCTTTGGCGGAGATCTTTTTCCAACTGCCTTATGGTGAAGTGCGGGTGTGTGGGCAGGGTGGTGTGTGGTAGTGAAAGAAGGGGATATTAAAATGTAGCTAAGGGTACCTGGAACGAATTTTATTCAGGGGGTCCCTCGCTGCAATTAAAAACAGGGGGCTAGCTCACTAGGAATCAACGAGTAAATTCAGGTGAACCTAGATGGGGCTAGTAGTGTACAACGGTCGACATGTTTCTCGCGGTGGGCTGTAGTAACCCGCGATTCATCAGGACCTAAAACAGGTGATTAAACCACATGCTAGTGTCATGTGTGGATTTGTGTTTGTGTTACCTCTGTGTTGGTTGTCCTATACCTAAGCATAGAAGGGAGATAAAACAACAATAGTTAAAACAATATGCGTTATTTATACAATATGGTCACGCCAATGGGAAAGAAAAGTGAGCAAGCGTGGCATGCTATAGGTGTACTTGTGTTCTGAATCACAGTCGGCACATGCCTGAGTGGTTAGGTATGCCACCTATCTATAGTATGGCGTTCTCAACAATCACAAAGTGAGTGAAGTGGGTATTTCTGTGAAGTATGAGGAAGAGGATTTAAAACAAGGGATTTGTAACATACAAATGAGTCACATGCAATAGCTAACCAGGCTCTAAAGTGTAGCTGGGTTCATGCCCATGATGATTATAGCCTATGCAAGTGTGCTGCCCCTCCAACTTTAAGGGATTCAAAGTTCAACAAACAAGCCCTTTGTCTACTCACCTAATAGTTAAGAACTACCTGCCACATGAGGGGTCGGCGGGGTGAGGCATCAGGGATGAGTCAAATAGTCAAGACTGGGTTATGGATTAAGACAAAAACAGAACACCACATCCAGGATAGCATTAGTTAACTAGCTAGCAGTGTACACTCCTGCGAGTGGTTCCCATTATCAGTGGAGCCTTTCGTCACCTAAGAGCACTCACCTCTAGTCTCCTGCGCCCCGGCTGCTTGACCTACCCTTCACCGCCGAGCTCGAGTAGATGTGAGAGCTCGGCGGAGAGGGTTATTTACATTACATGCAGCGAATCACTACGGAGCGCGTTGCCCCGCCCAATTACGGGTCACGTGATAAATGCCGTTCGGGGGTCGGCCATTTTAAGCTAGTCAATAATAAGGCTTAAGGGGGCGGAATGTGTGTCCGTGCTTTTTGTGATTGTTCGTGTTGACCAGCACGGGCCCCTTATTACTGGTGTTTGGGGCGTGTGTGGTATTTAACGTAAGATGGTGAAACTCAGTGGTTATTTTGGCAATATGTAGCGGAGGAATCGCGCTACTAGAGATGTTAAGGCGGCCATGATGAGTGGTGTCACAGCACACGAGCCCCTGGATAATTCACCTGTTTAACGTGGTTTAACGGGGCGGACATCTTGGACTGGTGGAACTAACATATTAGCTGGATTTAATGTGCAGGCATCATTAATGAAGTGTGTCAGCCAGGTAAAAGGCACCTACGATGCTGTGGCATATCTTTTTTTGTTCGTAATGTGGACGGTGTAATCGGCGGTGGGAGCCTTTGTTAGAGTGCTGTAGATACAGTTGCACTGTGCCATATGTGCCCATTGGTTCTTACAGATAACATCCCAAAGCTGGATGTAGGACTGCCTAGGATTGTTTGCAACAGTGTGTCAGATTCAGGTTGCAATGGCTCATAGCGATTGCCAAGGAATATCTTCATTGAGTCCCAGTCTGTCAGAGGATAGGCGGTGGACCCATCTCTGTTCCTTCCTGAAGAGGACATTCTTTGGGCAATTAGGGCTAGACTCAATTATTACCCACTTCACGGAGTCCTCATCGTGGCCTAGGTCTACATAATGTTTACACATCTTCGTGTGTGTCTTTTTGCAGCGGAAGTTACTCCGATGTTCAATGATCCTAGTTTTGATGGGGCGGGTTGTCATTCCGACATATTGCAAACCACAAGGACACGTGAGAAGGTAAACGCAGTGTGAAGTGTTGCAATTAGTATGGTGCCTCAGCTCCCATGTAAAGGTCTCAGAGAGCTGTATAGTTTTAGCTGCCCGAGTGTATCGGCAGACACCACACATACCGCAGGGATAGTGGCCCGTAACAGGGGGAAGCTGCCATAGTGTCTGTTGGGTTTCTTTGATTGCCTTCTTAGGTCGGGTGCTGATGAGAATATCTTTTATGTTTTTTGACCTCTTGAAGGCAAACCTAGGATCTTCCATGGTCAACTCACCCGTGCTCAATATACCCCAGTGATGTTTTATAGTCTTCCTGACTTGGTTAGACCTAGGGGTGAATGTTGTCACACATGTGATGGGTTGGTTCTCTGTGAGGACCTTGTCCCGGTGCTCTAGCAGTGCCTCGCGATTGTTGTTCCGTGCCCGTTTTTTGGCTCTCAGAACATCGCTTTTGGGGTAGCCCCTGTCAAGAAGGTTCCTGGACAAGATTGCAGATTCCTTTTTATAATCACGCACATCGCTGCAATTGCGCCTTATCCGCAAGAATTGCCCGAATGGCAAATTAGAGCGCAAGGCTTTTGGATGGTGACTTTTATAGTGCAAGAGGCTGTTACGGTCAGTTGGCTTCCGATACATGGTAGTGCTTATTGACCCCTCATCTAGTCTGATTGTGAGATCCAGGAAAGCGATCTCCTTTGGTGATGAGGTCATGGTGAATTTCAAATGCGGATTCAAAGCATTGATCCACTCAAAAAACGCCTCCTGGGAAGATGCCGGCCCTTTCCACAGGATCAGGATATCGTCAATAAAACGTTTCCACATTTTAATGTTACTGCGGAAAGGATTGGACTCATGGTCTATGTATGTTTTTTCAAACTTGGCCATGAGGCAACCAGACCTGTACCGGGGAGACCTATCGTCTCAGGGATAGACTCAGTCCTTGAGCCCCTCTCACAATTTTGTGATTACTTTCTGCAACCCCTGGTCAAAAACATCCCCTCCTACATCCAGGACACCACAGACGTGTTACGCATCCTGGACAGTGTCCAGTACGCTGAGGATATTGACCTGCTGATTACCTTGGACGTGGAGGCCCTCTACACAAACATTCCTCAGAGGGCCACACTGGAGGTTATTGAGGAGAGACTGAGTCAGGAGAACTGGACGTCAGACACTCCGCAATCCTTTGTCTTGGAATGCGCCACCCTAGCGCTTACAGAAAATTTCTTCGAATTTAAGGGCAAATTCTACCATCAGACCCAAGGCACCTCTATGGGCAGTACCTTTGCTCCTTCGGTGGCCTGTCTCTACATGGCCAAGTTTGAAAAAACATACATAGACCATGAGTCCAATCCTTTCCGCAGTAACATTAAAATGTGGAAACGTTTTATTGACGATATCCTGATCCTGTGGAAAGGGCCGGCATCTTCCCAGGAGGCGTTTTTTGAGTGGATCAATGCTTTGAATCCGCATTTGAAATTCACCATGACCTCATCACCAAAGGAGATCGCTTTCCTGGATCTCACAATCAGACTAGATGAGGGGTCAATAAGCACTACCATGTATCGGAAGCCAACTGACCGTAACAGCCTCTTGCACTATAAAAGTCACCATCCAAAAGCCTTGCGCTCTAATTTGCCATTCGGGCAATTCTTGCGGATAAGGCGCAATTGCAGCGATGTGCGTGATTATAAAAAGGAATCTGCAATCTTGTCCAGGAACCTTCTTGACAGGGGCTACCCCAAAAGCGATGTTCTGAGAGCCAAAAAACGGGCACGGAACAACAATCGCGAGGCACTGCTAGAGCACCGGGACAAGGTCCTCACAGAGAACCAACCCATCACATGTGTGACAACATTCACCCCTAGGTCTAACCAAGTCAGGAAGACTATAAAACATCACTGGGGTATATTGAGCACGGGTGAGTTGACCATGGAAGATCCTAGGTTTGCCTTCAAGAGGTCAAAAAACATAAAAGATATTCTCATCAGCACCCGACCTAAGAAGGCAATCAAAGAAACCCAACAGACACTATGGCAGCTTCCCCCTGTTACGGGCCACTATCCCTGCGGTATGTGTGGTGTCTGCCGATACACTCGGGCAGCTAAAACTATACAGCTCTCTGAGACCTTTACATGGGAGCTGAGGCACCATACTAATTGCAACACTTCACACTGCGTTTACCTTCTCACGTGTCCTTGTGGTTTGCAATATGTCGGAATGACAACCCGCCCCATCAAAACTAGGATCATTGAACATCGGAGTAACTTCCGCTGCAAAAAGACACACACGAAGATGTGTAAACATTATGTAGACCTAGGCCACGATGAGGACTCCGTGAAGTGGGTAATAATTGAGTCTAGCCCTAATTGCCCAAAGAATGTCCTCTTCAGGAAGGAACAGAGATGGGTCCACCGCCTATCCTCTGACAGACTGGGACTCAATGAAGATATTCCTTGGCAATCGCTATGAGCCATTGCAACCTGAATCTGACACACTGTTGCAAACAATCCTAGGCAGTCCTACATCCAGCTTTGGGATGTTATCTGTAAGAACCAATGGGCACATATGGCACAGTGCAACTGTATCTACAGCACTCTAACAAAGGCTCCCACCGCCGATTACACCGTCCACATTACGAACAAAAAAAGATATGCCACAGCATCGTAGGTGCCTTTTACCTGGCTGACACACTTCATTAATGATGCCTGCACATTAAATCCAGCTAATATGTTAGTTCCACCAGTCCAAGATGTCCGCCCCGTTAAACCACGTTAAACAGGTGAATTATCCAGGGGCTCGTGTGCTGTGACACCACTCATCATGGCCGCCTTAACATCTCTAGTAGCGCGATTCCTCCGCTACATATTGCCAAAATAACCACTGAGTTTCACCATCTTACGTTAAATACCACACACGCCCCAAACACCAGTAATAAGGGGCCCGTGCTGGTCAACACGAACAATCACAAAAAGCACGGACACACATTCCGCCCCCTTAAGCCTTATTATTGACTAGCTTAAAATGGCCGACCCCCGAACGGCATTTATCACGTGACCCGTAATTGGGCGGGGCAACGCGCTCCGTAGTGATTCGCTGCATGTAATGTAAATAACCCTCTCCGCCGAGCTCTCACATCTACTCGAGCTCGGCGGTGAAGGGTAGGTCAAGCAGCCGGGGCGCAGGAGACTAGAGGTGAGTGCTCTTAGGTGACGAAAGGCTCCACTGATAATGGGAACCACTCGCAGGAGTGTACACTGCTAGCTAGTTAACTAATGCTATCCTGGATGTGGTGTTCTGTTTTTGTCTTAATCCATAACCCAGTCTTGACTATTTGACTCATCCCTGATGCCTCACCCCGCCGACCCCTCATGTGGCAGGTAGTTCTTAACTATTAGGTGAGTAGACAAAGGGCTTGTTTGTTGAACTTTGAATCCCTTAAAGTTGGAGGGGCAGCACACTTGCATAGGCTATAATCATCATGGGCATGAACCCAGCTACACTTTAGAGCCTGGTTAGCTATTGCATGTGACTCATTTGTATGTTACAAATCCCTTGTTTTAAATCCTCTTCCTCATACTTCACAGAAATACCCACTTCACTCACTTTGTGATTGTTGAGAACGCCATACTATAGATAGGTGGCATACCTAACCACTCAGGCATGTGCCGACTGTGATTCAGAACACAAGTACACCTATAGCATGCCACGCTTGCTCACTTTTCTTTCCCATTGGCGTGACCATATTGTATAAATAACGCATATTGTTTTAACTATTGTTGTTTTATCTCCCTTCTATGCTTAGGTATAGGACAACCAACACAGAGGTAACACAAACACAAATCCACACATGACACTAGCATGTGGTTTAATCACCTGTTTTAGGTCCTGATGAATCGCGGGTTACTACAGCCCACCGCGAGAAACATGTCGACCGTTGTACACTACTAGCCCCATCTAGGTTCACCTGAATTTACTCGTTGATTCCTAGTGAGCTAGCCCCCTGTTTTTAATTGCAGCGAGGGACCCCCTGAATAAAATTCGTTCCAGGTACCCTTAGCTACATTTTAATATCCCCTTCTTTCACTACCACACACCACCCTGCCCACACACCCGCACTTCACCATAAGGCAGTTGGAAAAAGATCTCCGCCAAAGAGCCCCTCTTTGAGGTGAGCCCGTCGGGGATTGCACCGCCTCCCCGACGAGGAGCAACCGCCGATGATGAAGCATGACATCCTTCGGGGTGTGTGAGGCCAATCCATCCAACAAAATGGATGCCCTTGGGTGTCAAATTCACACCTTTGGTCACGCCAACCAGTCTTCCCTCTAGTCACGCTCAGGAACAGTCCAGTACCCCCCTTGTTGCAACCATTGCCACGGGCACACACTGAGACTGGACCTTCCACTCCCTTGAGTGGTTATTGGTGCCCTTAGATCTAGCGATCTACCTTCTCCCCTCTATTTCAAACACTCTCACTGACACTGACACTCTCACTGACACTGACACTCTCACTGACACTCTCACTGACACTCTCACTGACACTGACACTCTCACTGACACTGACACTGACACTCTCAATGACACTCTCACTCACACTCACTGACACTCTCACTGACACCGACACTCTCACTGACACTCACTGACACACTCACTGATACTCTCACTGCCACTCTCAAGGACACTCTCACCAAGACTCTAACTGACACTGACACTCTCACTGACACTCAATGACACTCACTGACACTCTCAGTGACACTCACTGACACTCTTACTGACACTCCCTGACACTCTCACTGACACTCTCACTGACACTGACACTCTCACTGACACTCACTGAAACTCTCACTGACACTCACTGACACGCTCGCTGACAATCTCATTGGCACTCTTACTGACATTCTCACTGACACTGACACTCTCACTGACACGCACTGACACTGACACTCTCACTGACACTCTCACTGACACTCTCACTTACACTCTCACTGACACTCGCACTGACAATCTCACTGACACTCTCACTCTCACTGACACTGACACTCTCACAGACACTCACTGACACTCTCACTGACACTCTCACTGACACTGACACTCTCACTGACACTCTCACTGACATTCTCACCGACACTCTCACTGACACTGACACGCTCACTCACACTCTCACTCACACTCACTGACACTCTCACTGACACTGTCACTGACACTCTCACCGACACTCTCACTGACACTCACTGACACTCTCACTGACAATCACTGACACTCTCCCTGACACTACCACTGACACTCTCACGGACACTCTCACTGACACACTGAAACTGACACTCTCACTGACACTCTCACTGACACTCACACTGACACTCTCATTGACGCTGACACTCTCACTGACACTCTCACTAACACTGACACTCTCACTGACACTCTCACTGACACTGTCACTCTCACTGACACTCCCACCGACACTCTCACTGACACTCACTGACACTCTCACTGACAATCACTGACATTCTCCCTGACACTGCCACTGGCACTCTCACTGACACTCTCACTGACACACTGAAACTGACACTCTCAATGACACTCACACTGACACTCTCACTGATGCTGACACTCTCACTGACACTGACACTCTCACTGACACTCTCACTAACACTGACACTCTCACTGACACTCTCACTGACACTCAATGCCACTCTCACTGACACTCTCAGTGACACTCACAGGCACTCACTGACACTCTTACTGACACTCCCTCTGACACTCTCACTGACACTCACTGACACTCTCACTGACACTCACTGAAACTCTCACTGACACTCACTGACACTCTCGCTGACATTCTCACTAACACTGACACTCTCACTGACACTCACTGACACTGACACTCTCACTGACACTCTAACTGACACTATCACTGACACTCACTGACACTCTCACTGACACTCGCACTGACACTCTCACTGACACTCTCACTGACACTCACACTGACACTCACACTGACACTCTCACTGACACTCTCACTGACACTCCCACTGAAACTCTCACTGACACTCTCACTGACGCTGACACTCTCACTGACACTGACACTCTCACTGACACTCTCACTGACACTGACACTCTCACTGACAAACTCATCGACACTCTCACTGACACTCTCACAGACACCGGCAATCTCACTGACACTGACACTCTCACTGAAACTCTCACTGACACTCTCACTGACACTCTCACTGACACTCAAGGACCCTCACAGACACTCTCACTGACACTCACTGACACTCTCACTGACACTCTCACCGACACTCTCACTAACACTAACACTCACTGACACTCTCACTGACACTGACACTCTCACTCACACTCTCACTGACACTCACTGACTCTCACTGACACTCTCACTGACACTCTCACTGACACTCACACTGAAACTGACACTCTCACTGACACTCTCACTGACACTAACACTCTCTCTACAACTCTCACTGACACTCACTGACACTCTCACTGACACTCTCACTGACACTCTCACTGACACTGACACTCTCGCTGACACTGACACTGACACTCTCACTCACACTCTCACTCACACTCACTGACACTCTCACTGACACTGACACTCACTGAAACTCACTGACACACTCACTGATACTCTCACTGACACTGCCACTCTCAAGGACACTCTTACCGACACTCTCACTGACACTGACACTCTCACTGTCACTCTCACTGACACTCAATTACACTCACTGACACTCTCAGTGACACTCACTGACACTGTTACTGACACTCCCTGACACTCTCACTGACACTGACACTCTCACTGACACTCACTGAAACTCTCACTGACACTCACTGACACTCACTGACACACTCGCTGACAATCTCATCGACACTCTTACTGACATTCTCACTGACACTGACACTCTCACTGACACGCACTGACACTGACACTCTCACTGACATTCTCACTGACAGTCTCACTGACACTCTCACTTACACTCTCTGACACTCTCACTGACACTCGCACTGACACTCTCACTGACACTCTCACTCTCACTGACACTCTCACTGACACTCACTGACACTCTCACTGACACCCTCACTAACACTGACACTCTCACTGACACTCTCACTGACACTGACACTCTCACTGACACTGACACTCTCACTGACACTGACACTCTCACTGACACTGACACTCTCACTGACACTCTCACTGACACTCTCACTGACACTGACACTCTCACTGACACTGACACTGACACTCTCACTGACACTCTCACTCACACTCACTGACACTCTCACTGACACCGACACTCTCACTGACACTCACTGACACACTCACTGATACTCTCACTGCCACTCTCAAGGACACTCTCACAGAGACTCTCACTGACACTGACATTCTCCCTGACACTCTCACTGACACTCAATGACACTCACTGACACTCTCAGTGACACTCACTGACACTCTTACTGACACTCCCTGACACTCTCACTGACACTCTCACTGACACTGACACTCTCACTGACACTCACTGAAACTCTCACTGACACTCACTGACACGCTCGCTGACAATCTCATCGGCACTCTTACTGACATTCTCACTGACACTGACACTCTCATTGACACGCACTGACACTGACACTCTCACTGACACTCTCACTGACACTCTCACTTACACTCTCACTGACACTCGCACTGACAAGCTCACTGACACTCTCACTCTCATCCACACTGACACTCTCACAGACACTCACTGACACTCTCACTGACACTCTCACTGACACTGTCACTCTCACTGACACTCCCACTGACACTCTCACCGACACTCTCACTGACACTCACTGACACTCTCACTGACAATCACTGACACTCTCCCTGACACTACCACTGACACTCTCACTGACACTCTCACTGACACACTGAAACTGACACTCTCACTGACACTCACACTGACACTCTCATTGACGCTGACACTCTCACTGACACTCTCACTAACACTGACACTCTCACTGACACTGTCACTCTCACTGACACTCCCACTGACACTCTCACCGACACTCTCACTGACACTCACTGACACTCTCACTGACAATCACTGACACTCTCCCTGCCACTGCCACTGGCACTCTCACTGACACTCTCACTGACACACTGAAACTGACACTCTCAATGACACTCACACTGACACTCTCACTGACGCTGACACTCTCACTGACACTGACACTGACACTCTCACTGACACTCTCACTAACACTGACACTCTCACTGACACTCTCACTGACACTCAATGCCACTCTCACTGACACTCTCAGTGACACTCACAGGCACTCACTGACACTCTCACTGACACTCACTGAAACTCTCACTGACACTCACTGACACTCTCGCTGACATTCTCACTAACACTGACACTCTCACTGACACTCACTGACACTGACACTCTCACTGACACTCTAACTGACACTATCACTGACACTCACTGACACTCTCACTGACACTCGCACTGACACTCACTGACACTCTCACTGACACTCTCACTGACACTCACACTGACACTCACACTGACACTCTCACTGACACTCTCACTGACGCTGACACTCTCACTGACACTCTCACTGACACTCTCACTGACAAACTCATCGACACTCTCACTGACACTCTCACAGACACCGGCACTCCCACTGACACTGACACTCTCACTGAAACTCTCACTGACACTCTCACTGACACTCTCACTGACACTCAAGGACCCTCACAGACACTCTCACTGACACTCACTGACACTCTCACTGACACTCTCACTGACACTCTCACTAACACTCACTGACACTCTCACTGACACTGACACTCTCACTCACACTCTCACTGACACTCACTGACTCTCACTGACACTCTCACTGACACTCACACTGAAACTGACACTCTCACTGACACTGACACTCTCTCTACAACTCTCACTGACACTCACTGACACTCTCACTGACACTCTCACTGACACTCTCACTGACACTGACACTCTCGCTGACACTGACACTGACACTCTCACTGACACTCTCACTCACACTCACTGACACTCTCACTGACACCGACACTCACTGACACTCACTGACACACTCACTGATACTCTCACTGACACTGCTACTCTCAAGGACACTCTCACCGACACTCTCACTGACACTCTCACTGACACTCTCACTGACACTCTCACTGACACTCAATGACACTCACTGACACTCTCAGTGACACTCACTGACACTCTTACTGACACTCCCTGACACTCTCACTGACACTCTCACTGACACTGACACTCTCACTGACACTCACTGAAACTCTCACTGACACTCACTGACACTCTCGCTGACAATCTCATTGACACTCTTACTGACATTCTCACTGGCACTGACACTCTCACTGACACGCACTGACACTGACACTCTCACTGACACTCTCACTGACACTCTCACTTACACTCTCACTGACACTCACTGACACTCTCAATGACACTCGCACTGACACTCTCACTGACATTCTCACTCTCACTGACACTCTCACTGACACTGACACTCTCACTGACACTCACTGACACTCTCACTGACACTCTCACTGACACTGACACTCTCACCGACACTCTCACTGACACTGACACTCTCACTGACACTCTCACTGACACTGTCACTCTCGCTGACACTCCCACTGACACTCTCACCGACACTCTCACTGACACTCACTGACACTCTCACTGACAATCCCTGACACTCTCCCTGACACTACCACTGACACTCTCACTGACACTCTCACTGACACTCTCACTGACACTCACACTGACACTCACACTGACACTCTCACTGACGCTGACACTCTCACTGACACTGACACTCTCACTGACACTCTCACTAACACTGACACTCTCACTGACACTCTCACTGACACTCACTGACACTGACACTCTCACTGACAATCTCATTGACACTCTCATTGACACTCTCACTCTCACTGACACTCACTGACACTGACACTCTCACTGACAATCAAATCGACACTCTCACTGACACTCACTGACACTCTCACTGGCACTCTCACTGACACTGACACTCTCACTGACACTCTCACTGGCACTCTCACTGACACTGACACTCTCACTGACATTCTCACTGACACTCCCGCTGACACTCTCACTGACACTGACACTCTCACTGACACTCTCACTAACACTGACACTCTCACTGACACTCTCACTGACACACTCTCTGACACTCTCACTGACATTGACACTGACACTCTCACTGACACTCTCACTCACACTCACTGCCACTCTCACTGACACTGACACTCTCACTGACACACACTGAAAATGACACTCTCACTGACACTCTCACTGACACTGACACTGACACTCTCACTGACACTCTCACTGACACTCTCACTGACACTCTCGCTGACGCTGACACTCTCACTGACACTGACACTCTCACTGACACTCTCACGAACACTGACACTCTCACTGACACTCTCACTGACACTCTCACTGACACTCACTGACACTGACACTCTCACTCACACTCTCTCACACCCACTGACACTCTCACTGACACTCACTGACACTCTCACTGACACTCACACTGAAACTGACACTCTCACTGACACTGACACTCTCTCTAAAACTCTCACTGACACTCACTGACACTCTCACTGACACCCTCACTAACACTGACACTCTCACTGACACTATCACTCTCACTGACACTGACACTCTCACTGACACTGACACTCTCACTGACACTCTCACTGACACTGACACTCTCACTGACACTCTCACTGACACTGACACTCTCACTGACACTGACACTCTCACTGACACTCTCACTCACACTCACTGACACTCTCACTGAAACCGACACTCTCCCTGACACTCACACTGACACTCTCACTGACACTCTCACTTACGCTGACACTCACTGACACTGACACTCACTGACACTCTCACTGACACTCTCACTAACACTGACACACTCACTGACACTCTCACTGACACTCTCACTCTCACTGACACTCACTGACACTGACACTCTCACTGACAATCAAATCGAAACTCTCACTGACACTTGCACTGACACTGACAATCTCACTGACACTCACTGACACTCTCACTGGCACTCTCACTGACACTGACACTCTCACTGGCACTCTCACTGACACTGACACTCTCACTGACACTCTCACTGACACTGACACTCCCACTGACACACTCACTGACACTCTCACTGACATTGACACTGCCACTCTCACTCACACTCTCACTCACACTCACTGCCACTCTCACTGACACTGACACTCTCACTGACACACACTGAAAATGACACTCTCACTGACACTCTCACTGACACTCACACTGAAACTCACTGACACTCTGACTGAAACTCACTGATTCTGACACTAACACTGACACTCTCACTGACACTCTCACTGACACTCACTGACACTGACACTCTCACTGACAATCTCATCGACACTCTCACTGACACTCTCACTCTCACTGACACTCACTGACACTGACACTCTCACTGACAATCAAATCGACACTCTCACTGACACTCACTGACACTCTCACTGGCACTGACACTCTCACTGACACTCTCACTGGCACTCTCACTGACACTGACACTCTCACTGACACTCTCACTGACATTCTCACTGACACTCCCGCTGACACTCTCACTGACACTGACACTCTCACTGACACTCTCACCAACACTGACACTCTCACTGACACTCTCACTGACACACTCTCTGACACTCTCACTGACATTGACACTGACACTCTCACGGACACTCTCACTCACACTCACTGCCACTCTCACTGACACTGACACTCTCACTGACACACACTGAAAATGACACTCTCACTGACACTCTCACTGACACTCTCACTGACACCCTCACTGACACTCTCACTGACACTCTCGCTGACGCTGACACTCTCACTGACACTCTCACTGACACTCTCACTCACACTGACACTCTCACTGACACTCTCACTGACACTCTCACTGACACTCTCACTCACACTCTCTCACACCCACTGACTTTCTCACTGACACTCACTGACACTCTCACTGACACTCTCACTGAAACTGACACTCTCACTGACACTCTCACTGACACTGACACTCTCTCTAAAACTCTCACTGACACTCACTGACACTCTCACTGACACCCTCACTAACACTGACACTCTCACTCTCACTGACACTGACACTCTCACTGACACTGACACTCTCACTGACACTGACACTCTCACTGACACTGACACTCTCACTGACACTCTCACTGACACTGACACTCTCACTGACACTCTCACTGACACTGACACTCTCACTGACACTGACACTCTCACTGACACTCTCACTGACACTGACACTCTCACTGACACTCTCACTGACATTGACACTCTCACTGAAACCGACACTCTCCCTGACACTGACACTCTCACTGACACTGACACTCTCACTGACACTCTCACTGACACTGACACTCTCACTGACACTCTCACTGACACTGACACTCTCACTGACACTGACACTCTCACTGACACTCTCACTGACACTCTCACTGACACTGACACTCACACTGACACTCTCACTTACGCTGACACTCACTGACACTGACACTCACTGACACTCTCACTGACACTCTCACTAACACTGACACACTCACTGACACTCTCACTGACACTCTCACTCTCACTGACACTCACTGACACTGACACTCTCACTGACAATCAAATCGAAACTCTCACTGACACTTGCACTGACACTGACAATCTCACTGACACTCACTGACACTCTCACTGGCACTCTCACTGACACTGACACTCTCACTGGCACTCTCACTGACACTGACACTCTCACTGACACTCTCACTGACACTGACACTCCCACTGACACACTCACTGACACTCTCACTGACATTGACACTGACACTCTCACTCACACTCTCACTCACACTCACTGCCACTCTCACTGACACTGACACTCTCACTGACACAGACTGAAAATGACACTCTCACTGACACTCTCACTGACACTCACACTGAAACTCACTGACACTCTGACTGAAACTCACTGACACTTTCACTGACACTCTCACTGACACTTTCACTGACACTCTCACTGACACACTCACTGACACTCTCACTGAATCTCACAGTGAGAATGACACTCTTACTGACAATCTCACTGACACTCACACTGACACTCTCACTGACACTCTCACTGATGCTGACACTCTCACTGACACTGACACTCTCACTGACACTCTCACTGACACTGACACTCACACTGACACCCTCACTGACACTGACACTCACTGACACTCTCACTGACACTCTCACTGACACTGACACTCTTACTGATACTCTCACGGACACTGACAATCTTACTGACAATCTCATCGACACTCTCACTGACACTCTCACTGACACTGACAGTCTCACTGACCCTCACTGACACTCTCACTGACACTGACACTCTCACTGACACTTTGGAAAGAAGGGGACCCCTATATATAAATAGTGATACACTTGCTATACATATGGAAACTAATCCGTTTGGTAAAGGTCTATAGTCAAGTGAAAGTACAAATTTATAAACACCAAATTATTAAAGTCACCATAAAAACCTAGTAGAAGGACTCACTACCCACAAGTGCAAATATATTAAATTGCATATTTTTATTTAATCAAATGGAATTCTTTTTTTCTGTTTTTTCAGAATTATTGTTTATATACATATATATCTGTTTTTCATTATATGGATAAATTCATTTTGGCACTGGTTTATAGTTCAAAGAGTAGTTCATAGAGTTATACTTCTAATATATTTCTGGTTACAAATTGATATACACTAAAATGCTCAAAGTTGTTAGATTTTTAAATATAAGGAGTTATTTTGTGTTATGGTGCAGGAGGATAGAAATCATAACCATAGAACAGCTTTCAACTGCATAAATGGATACAAGGCTACATCTGTTATGTGCATAGCCACCTGTCTCGCATATGTCTCTTTCTACGATATGATATGTAATTGAATTGGTGATTGGGGAAAATAGTGAAAATGTTTTTATAATTTGTATTTAATGGTTTTTGTTATATTCACATTTGTAAAGTATGCACCACTGTCTAATTCTCACCCACACTGTTTTTAATATTTGTAGTGCAATACATGACCACCTGAGGAAGGCTAACCGGTCGAAACGCGCGTTGTGGATAACCTTGCCGTATTGCATTCATCACCTGTCTGGTTCTATATGTTATGTTTGTTTGTAAATAGTTTTAATGTATAACTTAATGAACTACTCTATGAACTATAAACGAGTGCCAAAATGAATTTATCCATATAATGAAAAACAGATATATATGTATATAAACAATCATTTTGAACTTGTGGGTAGTGAGTCCTTCTACTAGGTTTTTATGGTGACTATAATAATTTGGTGTTTATAAATTTGTACTTTCACTTGACTATAGACCTTTACCAAACTCACACTGACACTGACAGTCTCACTGACACTCTCACTGACACTCTCACTGACACTCACACTGACACTCACACTGACACTCTTACTGTGACTCACTGATGCTGACACTTTCACTGACACTGACACTCTCACTGACACTGACACTCTTACTGACACTCTCACTGACACTGACAATCTCACTGACAATCTCATCGACACTCTCACTGACACTCTCACTGACACTCTCACTGACACTCTCACTGACACTCTCAATGACACTGACACTCTCATTGACACTGACACTCTCACTGACACTCACTGACACTCTCACTGACACTCAAGGACACTCACTGACACTCTCACTGACACTCTCACTGACACTCTCACTGACACTGACACTGACACTGACACTTTCACTGACACACTCACTGACACTCTCACTGACACTGGCACTGACACTCTCACTGACACTCACTGACACACTCACTGACACTCTCACTGACACTGACACTCTCACTAACACTCTCACTGACACTCTCACCGACACTCTCACTGACACACACTAAAACTGACACTCACTGACACTCTCACTGACACTGACACTCTCACTGAAACTCTCACTGACACTCACTGACACTCTCACTGACACTCACTGTCACTCTCACTGACACTCTCTGACACTCGCTGACAATCTCATTGACACTCTCACTGACATTCTCACTTACACTGACAATCTCACTGACACTCACTGACACTCTCACAGACACTGACACTCTCACTGACACTCACTGACACTCCCACTGACACTCACTGACACTCTCACTGACACTCACTGACACTTTCTTACATTCTCACTGACACTCATTGACACTCTCACTGACACTGACACTGACACTCTCACTCAGACTCACTGACACTTTCAGTGACACTCTCAGTGACACTCTCAGTGACACTCTCACTGACACTCACAGTGAAACTGACACTCTCACTGACACTTTCACTGACACTCACACTGACACTCTCACTGACACTGACACTCTCTCTAAAACTCTCACTGACACTCTCACTGACACCCTCACTAACACTGACACTCTCACTGACACTCTCACTCTCACTGACACTCTCACTGACACTCTCACTGACACTGACACTGACACTCTCACTGACACTGACACTCTCACTGACACTCTCACTGACACTGACACTCTCACTGACACTCTCACTGACACTGACACTCTCACTGACGCTGACACTCTCACTGACACTCTCACTCACACTCACTGACACTCTCACTGAAACCGACACTCTCCCTGACACTCACACTGACACTCTCACTGACACTCTCACTTACGCTGACACTCACTGACACTGACACTCACTGACACTCTCACTGACACTCTCACTAACACTGACACACTCACTGACACTCTCACTGACACTCTCACTCTCACTGGCACTGACACTCTCACTGACAATCAAATCGAAACTCTCACTGACACTTGCACTGACACTGACAATCTCACTGACACTCACTGACAATCTCACTGGCACTCTCACTGACACTGACACTCTCACTGGCACTCTCACTGACACTGACACTCTCACTGACACT
The DNA here is from genome assembly GCF_964263255.1 of Lissotriton vulgaris. Lineage (NCBI taxonomy): Eukaryota > Metazoa > Chordata > Amphibia > Caudata > Salamandridae > Lissotriton > Lissotriton vulgaris. Next base: position 135,230,647 of record NC_141700.1, on the reverse strand, counting down.
CTCACTGACACTCTCACTGACACTGACACTCCCACTGACACACTCACTGACACACTCACTGACACTCTCACTGACATTGACACTGACACTCTCACTCACACTCTCACTCACACTCACTGCCACTCTCACTGACACTGACACTCTCACTGACACACACTGAAAATGACACTCTCACTGACACTCTCACTCACACTCTCACTCACACTCACTGCCACTCTCACTGACACTGACACTCTCACTGACACACACTGAAAATGACACTCTCACTGACACTCTCACTGACACTCACTGACACTCGCACTGAAACTCACTGACACTCTGACTGAAACTCACTGACACTTTCACTGACACTCTCACTGACACTTTCACTGACACTCTCACTGACACACTCACTGACACTCTCACTGAATCTCACAGTGAAAATGACACTCTTACTGACAATCTCACTGACACTCACACTGACACTCTCACTGACACTCTCAATGATGCTGACACTCTCACTGACACTGACACTCTCACTGACACTCTCACTGACACTGACACTCACACTGACACCCTCACTGACACTGACACTCACTGACACTCTCACTGACACTGACACTCTTACTGATACTCTCACGGACACTGACAATCTTACTGACAATCTCATTGACACTCTCACTGACACTCTCACTGACACTGACAGTCTCACTGACCCTCACTGACACTCTCACTGACACTGACACTCTCACTGACACTTTGGAAAGAAGGGGACCCCTATATATAAATAGTGATACACTTGCTATACATATGGAAACTAATCAGTTTGGTAAAGGTCTATAGTCAAGTGAAAGTACAAATTTATAAACACCAAAATATTAAAGTCACCATAAAAACCTAGTAGAAGGACTCACTACCCACAAGTGCAAATATATTAAATTGTATATTTTTATTTAATCAAATGGAATTCTTTTTTTCTGTTTTTTCAGAATTATTGTTTATATACATATACATCTGTTTTTCATTATATGGATAAATTCATTTTGGCACTGGTTTATAGTTCAAAGAGTAGTTCATAGAGTTATACTTCTAATATATTTCTGGTTACAAATTGATATACACTAAAATGCTCAAAGTTGTTAGATTTTTAAATATAAGGAGTTATTTTGTGTTATGGTGCAGGAGGATAGAAATCATAACCATAGAACAGCTTTCAACTGCATAAATGGATACAAGGCTACATCTGTTATGTGCATAGCCACCTGTTTCGCATATGTCTCTTTCTACGATATGATATGTAATTGAATTGGTGATTGGGGAAAATAGTGAAAATGTTTTTATAATTTGTATTTAATGGTTTTTGTTATATTCACATTCGTAAAGTATGCACCACTGTCTAATTCTCACCCACACTGTTTTTAATATTTGTAGTGCAATACATGACCACCTGAGGAAGGCTAACCGGTCGAAACGCGCGTTGTGGATAACCTTGCCGTATTGCATTCATCACCTGTCTGGTTCTATATGTTATGTTTGTTTGTAAATAGTTTTAATGTATAACTCTATGAACTACTCTATGAACTATAAACGAGTGCCAAAATGAATTTATCCATATAATGAAAAACAGATATATATGTATATAAACAATAATTTTGAACTTGTGGGTAGTGAGTCCTTCTACTAGGTTTTTATGGTGACTATAATAATTTGGTGTTTATAAATTTGTACTTTCACTTGACTATAGACCTTTACCAAACTCTCACTGACACTGACAGTCTCACTGACACTCTCACTGACACTCTCACTGACACTCTCACTGACACTCTCACTGACACTCACACTGACACTCACACTGACACTCTTACTGACACTCACTGATGCTGACACTTTCACTGACACTGACACTCTCACTGACACTGACACTCTTACTGACACTCTCACTGACACTGACAATCTGTCTGACAATCTCATCGACACTCTCATCGACACTCTCACTGACACTCTCAATGACACTGACACTCTCACTGACACTGACACTCTCACTGACACTCACTGACACTCTCACTGACACTCTCACTGACACTCAAGGACACTCACTGACACTCTCACTGACACTCTCACTGACACTCTCACTGACACTCCCTCTGACACTCACTGACACACTCACTGACACTCTCACTGAAACTGACACTCTCACTGACACTCACTGACACACTCACTGACACACTCACTGACACTCTGACACTCTCACAGACACTGACACTCTCACTGACACTCTCACTGACACTCTCACTGACACTCTCACTGACACTCTCACTGACACTGACACTCTCACTGACACTCTCACTGACACTCTCACTGACACTCAATGACACTCTCACTGACACACTCACTGACACTCTCACTGACACTGGCACTGACACTCTCACTGACACTCACTGACACACTCACTGACACACTCACTGACACTCTCACTGACACTTTAACTGACACTGACAGTCTCACTGACCCTCACTGACACTCTCACTGACACTGACAGTCGCACTGACACTCTCACTGACACTCACACTGACACTCACACTGACACTCTCAATGACACTCACACTGACACTCACTGATGCTGACACTTTCACTAACACTGACACTGACACTTTTACTGACACTCTCACTGACACTGACAATCTCACTGACAATCTCATCGACACTCTCACTGACACTGACACTCTCACTGACACTCTCACTGACACTGAAACTCTCACTGAAACTTTCACTGACACACTCACTGACACTCTCACTGACACTCACTGACACACTCACTGACACTCTGACACTCTCACTGACACTGACACTCTCACTGACACTCTCACTGACACTCAATGACACTCTCACTGACACACTCACTGACACTCTCACTGACACTGGCACTGACACTCTCACTGACAATCACTGACACACTCACTGACACTCTCACTGACACTGACACTCTCACTAACACTCTCACTGACACTCTCACTGACACTCAAGGACACTTACTGACACTCTCACTGACACTCTCACTGACACTCTCACTGGCACACACTCTCACTGACACTTTCACTGACACACTCACTGACACTCTCACTGACACTGACACTCTCACTGACACTCACTGACACACTCACTGACACACTCACTGACACTCTCACTGGCACTCTCACTGACACTGACACTCTCACTGACACTCTCACTGACACTCTCACTGACACTGACAATCTCATCGACACTCTCACTGACATTCTCACTGACTCTCACTGACACTCTCACTGACACTCTCACTGATACTCTCACTGACACTCTCACTGACACTCACTGACACTCTCACTGATACTTACTGACACTCTAACTGACACCCACTGACACTCTCACTGACACTGACACTCTCACTGACACTCATTGACACTCTCACTGACACTCAAGGATACTCACTGACACTCTCACTGACACTCACACTGACACTCTCACTGACACTCTCACCAACACTCTCACTGACACTCTCACTGATGCTGACACTCTCACTGACACTGACACTCTCACTGAAACTCTCACTGACACTCTCACTGACACTGACACACTCACTGACACTTTCACTGACACACTGACACTCTCACTGACACTGAGACTCTCACTGACACACTCACTGACACACTCACTGACACTCTCACTGACACTGACACTTTTACTGACACTCTCACTGACACTCAATGACACTCTCACTGACACTCACTGACACTCTTACTGGCACTCTCACTGACACTCTCACTGAAACTATTACTCTCACTGACACTCTCACTGACACTGACACACTCACTGAAACTCTATTTGACACTCACTGACACTCTCACTGACACTCACTGACACTCTCACTGGCACACTCACTGACACTCTCACTGACACTCACTGACACTCTCACTGACACTCTCACTGACACTCTCACTGACACTCTCACTGACACTCACTGACACTCTCACTGACACTCTTACTGACACTGACACTCTCACTGACACTCACTGACACTCTCACTGACACTGACACTCTCACTGACACTCTCACTGACACTGACACTCTCACAGACACTCTCACTGACACTGACACTGACACTCTCACTGACACTCTCACTCACACTCACTGACACTCTCACTGACACTGACACTCTCACTGACACTCCCACTGACATTCTCACTGACACTCTCACTGACACTCTCACTGAAACTCACTGACACTCTCACTGACACTCTCACTGACACTCTCACTGACACTCTCACTGGCACACTCACTGACACACTCACTGATACTCTCACTGACTCTGACACTCTCTCACTCACACTCACTGACACTGACACTCAAAGTGAAACTGACAGTGTCAATGACACTCTCACTGACACTCTCACTGACACTCACTCTCACTGACACTCTCACTGATGCTGACACTCTCACTGACACTGTCACTCTCACTGACACTGTCACTCTCACTGGCACTCTCAGTGACACTCTCACTGACAGTCTCATTGACACTGACACTCTCACTGACAATCAATGACACTCTCACTGACACTCACTGACACTCACTGACACTCTCACTGACACTCTCACTGACACTCTCACTGACACTCACTGATGCTGACACTTTCACTGACACTGATACTCTCACTGACACTAACACTGACACTCTCACTGACACTCTCACTGGCACTGACACTCTCACTGACACTAACACTGACACTCTCACTGGCACTGCCACTTTCACTGACACACTCACTGACACTCTCACTGACACTGACACTCTCACTGACACTGACACCCTCACTGACACTCTCACTGACACTCTCACTGACACTCTCACTGACACTGACAATCCCATCGACACTCTCACTGACATTCTCACTGACACTCTCACTGACTCTCACTGACACTCTCACTGACACTCTCACTGACACTCTCACTGAAACTGACACTCTCACTGACACTCTCACTGAAACTCTCACTGACACTCTCACTGACACTCTCACTGACACTCACATTGACACTCTCACTGACACTGACACTCTCACTGACACACTGACACTCACTCTCACTGACACTCTCACTGACACTCTCACTGACACATTCACTGACACTGACACTCTCACTGACACTCTCACTGACTCTCTCACTGACACTCACATTGACACTCTCACTGACACTGACACTGACACACTGACACTCCCATTAACACTGACACTCTCACTGACACTCTCACTGACACGGACACTCTCACTGACAATCTCATCAACACTCTCACTGACAGTCTCACTGACACTCTCACTGACACTGACACTCTCACTGACTCTCTGACACTCTCAATGGCACTGACACTTACACTGACACTCTCACTGACACTCACTGACACTGTCACTGAATTTGTGTGTGGGTTATTGTGTGGGGGTAGTGTGTGTGTGTGTGTGGGTTGTGTGTGGGTGTGTGTGGGTGGGGTTGTGTGTGTGGGGTTGTGTGTGTGTGGGGGTTGTGTGTTTGGGGTTTTGTGTGTGGGGTTGTGTGTGGGCCATTGTGTGTGGGGGGGTTGTGTACATGGGGTTGTGTGTGGGGTTGTGTGCATGTGGAGTAGTGTGTGTGTGGGGTTGTGTGTGAGTGTGGTGATGTGTGTGGGGGTTGTGTATGTGGGGTGTTGTGTGTGGGGGTGTTGTGTGTGTTACAGGTTGTTTGTGTGTGGGGTTGCATGTGTGTGGGATTGTTATAGGGGTTGTGTGTTAATGGATGTGTGGGTTGTGTGTTTGTGTGTGGGGTTGTATGTGTGTGGGGGTTGTATGTGTGGTATGTGGGATTGTGTGTGGCATTGTGGGGGGTGTTTGTGGACTTGTATGTATGTGTGGGGGTAGTGTGTGTGTGGAGTTGTGTGGGTTTGTGTTTGGTTGTGTGTGGTTGTGTGTGTGGGTTTGTGTGCATGGGGTTGTGGTGTTGTGTGTGGGGATTGTGTGTGTGACAGTACTAAAAGCATCTCAAAATAAAGGAACACAAACATCGAGTTTGTGGAAAGAAAGTGTATGTGGTTGTGTGTTGTGTTTGTGGGTTTTTGTGTGTGTGCGGGGTTGTGTGTGGTAGTGTGGTTGTGTGTGGTTGTGTATAGAGGGGGTTGTGTATGGAGGGTTGTGTGTGTGGGGGGGTAGTGTGTGTGGGGGTAGTGTGTGTGTGTGGGGTGGGGGGGTGGGGTTGTGTGTGTGTGGGGTTGTGTCTGGGGGGTTGTGTGTGTGGGGGGTTGTGTGTGTGGGGGGTAGTATGTGTGTGGGGGGTGTGGGGTTGCATGTGTGCAGGTTTGTGTGTGGAGGGTTGTGTGTGGGGTTCTGTGTGTGTGAGGGTTGTGTGTGTTAGGGATCTTGTGTGTGTGGGGTTGTCTGTGTGTGGGGCTGTGTGTGGGGTTGTGTGTGTGTGGGGTGTGTGTGTGTGTGTGGGGGGTTTGTGTGTGTGGGGGGTTTGTGTGTGTGTGGTTGCGTGTGTGTGGGTTTGCGTGTAGGTTTGTGTGTGGGGGGATTGTGTGTGTGGGGTTATATGTGGGAGGTTGTGTGTGTGGGGTTGTGTGTTTGTGTGTGTGAGGGGGAGGTTGTGTGTGGGGGGTTGTGTGTGTGGTGGGTTGAGTGTGAGTGGGGTGGTGTGTGTGGTTGTGTGTGGTGTGTGTGGTTGTGTGTGGTGTGTGTGGTTGTGTGGTGTGTGGAGTTGTATGTGTGTGTGGGTTTGTGTGTGGGGGTAGCATGTGTGTGGGGTTGTGCGTGTGTGGTTGTGTGGGTTTCTGTATGGTTGTGTGGGTTTGTGGTGTGTGGTTGTGGAGTGTGTGTGGGGTTGTGTGTGGGATTGTGTGTCTGAGGGGGAGGTTTTGTGGTTGTGTGGGGTTTGTGTGGGGTTGTGTGTGTGGGTGTTTGTGGGGGGTGTGTTTGTGGGGTTTTGTGTGGGGGGTTTGTGTGTGGGGGGGGGTTGTGGTTGTATGTGTCTGGGGTTGTGGTTGTGTGTGTGGGGGTTGTGTGTGTGGGGGTTGTGTTTGTGTGTGGGGTTGTGTGTATGTGGGGTTGTATGTGTTTGTGTGGGTGTGTGTGTGGTTGTGTGTGGGGTTGTGTGTGTGTGTGGGGTTGTGTGTGTGGGGGTTAGTGTGGCTGTGTGGGGTTGTGCGGGATTGTGGGGTTGTATGTGTGGGGGGTTTTGTGTGTGTGGCGGGGGTTTGTTTGTGGGGTTGTGTGAGTGGGGGGTTGTGTGTGTTGTGGTTGTGTGTGTGGGGTTGTATGTGTGGGTGTTGTGGGGGATTGTGTTTGTGGGGTTGTGTGTGGGGGGGTTGTGGTTGTGTGTTGGGGGTTGTGTGTGGGGGGTTGTGTGTGTGTGGGGTTGTGTGTGTGAGGTTGTGTGTGTGGGGGGTTGTGTGTGTGGAAGGGGTTGTGTGTGGGGGGTTGTGTGTGGGGGGGTTGTGTGTGGGGTTGTGTGTGGGGGTTGTGTGTATGTGGGGTTGTGTGTGTGAGGTTGTGTGTGTGTGGGGGTTGTGTGTGTGGAAGGGGTTGTGTGTGGGGGGGTTGTGTGTGGGGTTTGTGTGTGGGGTTGTGTGTGTGGGGGGTTGTGTGTGGGGTTGTGTGTGGGGTAACAGAATGGGATGGGAGGGGAGGGGGAGTGACAGATGGGGAGAGGATTAAAGAGGTAAAGAAGAAAGTAATGGAAATAAAGGGGGAGGGGGCATGGGGGGAGAGGGGTAGTTGGAGGGTGGGGTAAAGGGAAAGAAGGGATGGGTTAGGGAAGGGCGGGGGCAGGGAATGGAAAGGAAATGAAAGGAAGAATGAGGGGAAGAAGGCGGAAAAGAGAAAGGAGGAGAAAGGCAGGGAAAGGAAAGGAGAATGGAGGGGAGAGGGCAAATGAGAGAGAGGGAGGTGAGGGGAAGGGTAATGAGGGGAAGGGATGGGTGAGGGGAAAGGGGAGGGAATGGTGAAGAGGAAGGGAGGTGAAGGAAGGAAGAATAAGGAAAAAAGGATGGGTAAGTGAAAGGGGAGCAGAAAAGGAGCAGAGGCGATGGGAACAGATTGGAAGGGAAAGAGGCTGTGAATGGGAGGGAATGGAGGGGAAGAGAATGGAAGGAGTGGGGTGGAGATGGAAAAGGAGATAAGAGAGTGCACTGTGGGACCGGAATGGGATGAATGGGAAGATGAGGGGAGTGACAGAAGGGGAGAGGATTAAAGAGTGATGAAGAAAAAGGGAACTTAAAAGAAAGGGGGGAAGGGGATATGAGAGGAGAGATAGGAATGTAAAGTAGAGAAAGTAAAACGGGAAAGAGAAAGGAAGAGGGAAGGGAAGTTTCAAGCCAGTATCAAGTCAGTATCAAGCCAGTATCAAGTCAGTATCAAGCCAGTATCAAGCCAGTATCAAGTCAGTATCAAGCCAGTATCAAGTCAGTTTAAAGTTTGGATTCAAGTTCGGTTTCAGTTTGGTTTCAAGTTCGGTTTTCATTTGGTTTCTATACCCATCGTTCCTTTCACCCAGCCCCGTCCAGTTCTTTTTGGAGCCTGTGACGCCCCGGCCCCCTGGCCTCTCGGGGGCCTCGGCTCCGGCCGCCAGCAGTGGTCCTCCCCGTCCGGTGCTCATGAGTGCAATGCCGCAGCTGCCTAGTTACCAGCATTGTATACCACGTACACGTCACAATAGACATTCAACCTGTCATCATGCATCACCGGCTTATGGGCGATGACAAGTGTTGCAGTGTAAGGGGGTGGGGGAGCAGCCGAGACACGGATATTAATTCAATTACCAAAAAAAAAAGCAAAGATCTATTTAGTCACAAAAGGATCCTGCGATGAACCTCAAAGACAATCTAATCCTGCCCGATTCTGCCCCCTCAGGGGCCTCTCCTTGTCTCTGCTCCGGCGGAGGCCTCCCCTCTGCACTTAGCCTCGACCTCGTGACATCACAGTGCAGGGCCCAGCACGTCACAGATGTTCCATCCACAGGATTCCCCTGCTGCTGCTCTCCTCGACCTCGTGAGATCACAGTGCAGGGCCTGGCACATCACAGGTGTTCCATTCACAGGATTCCCCTGCTGGTGCTAGTGTGGATCTCGTGACATCACAGGGGAGGGCCTGGCACAGCACAGGTGTTCCATTCGCAGGATTCCCCTCTGCTTTTAGCCTGGACCTCGTGACATCACAGTGCAGGGCCTGGCACGTTACAGGTGTTCCTTCCAAATGATTCCCCTGCTGCTGCTAGCCTCGACCTCGTGACGTCACAGTGGAGGGCCTGGCACGTCACAGGTGTTCCATTCACAGGATTCCCCTGCTGGTGCTAGCCTGGACCTTGTGACATCGCAGTGCAGGGCCTGGCACGTCACAGGTGTTCCATCCACAGGATACCCCTGCAGGTGCTAGCCTGGACCTCGTGACATCACAGTGCAGAGCCTGGCACGTCACAGGTGTTCCATCCACAGGATTCCCCTGCTGGTGCTAGCTTGGACCTCGTGACATCACAGTGCAGGACCTGGCACGTCACAGGTGTTCCATCCACAGGATTCCCCTGCTGGTGCTAGCCTGGACCTCGTGACATCACAGTGCAGGGCCTGGCACGTCACAGGTGTTCCATCCACAGGATTCTGCTGCTGGGCAGGCGGGCCCTAAGGCTGTCACAACTTGCACACACACACATCCATACAAGCACGTGCGAAGACACTCACACAGGGGGGTCATACGCTACACTTTATTATGAACTTTAGCAAGAGAGCCCAATGAGGGCCACTCTTCATTGGTCACAGTGAGATAACTTCGAACCAATCACACCCGGGAGCAGTTGTTGCGTCCCTGCTGATAGATGGGTCTCCCCTCGTGGACGGTATATCATTCACAGCAGGAGCTCTCATTCTTCACCAGGCTCGTGACGGGGTCTCAAGTGTGTGAATTTCTAGAACAATCTTTACGGCGTGTTGCTCCGGGGTGCTTCTACTTGTGAGTCTTATCATAGCTGCCAAGTTTCTGCGGCCGTTGTGTGAAGTGCGGCTCCAGTCCAGGTTTTTCCCTCTGAATTATGGGACATGTAGCCCTGTTTCATAATGAAATAAACAAGACTACAAGTCCCAGAATTCAAGGAAAAAACGTGGACTGGAGCAGCACACCACGGATGGACCTGAAAAACTTGGCAGCTCTGCAAAAAACTTGTGCTCAGGAGAGCAACTAGACCCAATCTTTTTTTTTTGGGGGGGGAGGGGGGGAGGGGGGCGGTAGTGGAGGGGGGGGGGGATAACACTTGCAGCAAATGGTGCGGGCCAAGAATTTCAGGCAATGCGTGTAGACCCACCTTGATAGCGAATATAAGGGAAAGAAGTGACACATTTAGCAGTTTAGGCACATTGGACAAACCCAATCTGATTACGATTGAAATATTGGAGTCCATGTTTACCCCTATATTCCTCCCTAGGGTTGAGTTATGTGGGGGGCTAGCTACTAAGGCCAAATTGTTCATAGCAGTGTTTGATCCTTTTGCTTCACATACATATTTTGATTTGCGACATGTTAATTTATTGTTAGGAATGGGGTTCTCTACTTGGCAGAGGTAGGTACCTTTGTCCAAATTGGGACCGTTGCTTCTAGTCAGGGTAAGGGGGATACACACTTAAGATAACCCCTGCTCACCCCCTGGGTAGCTAGGCACGAGCAGATAGACTCATCCTAAAGGCAAGAGTTTCAGCATTGATGAATTCTTCTATGGTTAGGAAGGTTAAAGGTGATTAATTGTAGTTGCTTTCATGTTTTGTTTTCTGGTGAACTGGCTGTGCTGCTAGAATTGTGGTTGAGCAGTGGGAAGGCAAGGAGGAAGACTGACACAGGTGAGTGGGAATTATTTCAGGTGTGTCCTGCAGACCGCCAGGGTCAGGGGTGTGAAGGCCTTTTTAGTGTGTTGCGAAGGAACCAAGATGTCTTTAGATACTACCACTTCAGGTATTGCGGTTGAAGGAACCTTTCTGTTCTGAACTCTTCTAGAGGGGCTGTTGCTTGTGACTTACAGGCCACTTGTCAGGTTTACAGGCCACTCAGCAGCTCTCTCTATTCAGATTTCCTTTCTTGTGTTCTGGGCTCTCGGCTGCTGTCCACTCTCCAAGCTGCAGCTCACCTCCCCAGGTCAAAGGGCAGGTCGCCTTGGAGCAAGGAAGTCCTCAGGTATCGCTTCAGCCAGCTTTCTTCACGACCTTCTTCAGAAGGAAATAACATAAAACATCCTCATTGTTTACCATTTACAGGCTGAAGAGCCGCTATTACCGCATGTGTGCATGGAAATAATGTATGTTTATACCAGTGACTATACACTGAGCCACACATGTGCACTTGTTTAGTATCCACAAAACATCAGATGTACCCCTGCAGAGTGGAAAGACCATAAGGGAAGCCATATTAATTGAGGAAAACATAATATTGCCTGAACATGCTATTGGGATGGGAATATTCCCTGTGAGGTACAAGTCATGATGCCCTATCCTGAAAACTTGACTGTGAGTAGCTGGTAATCCAGAGATTATTTAATTTTGGCCCTAGCCTTGTGGTAATGTAGCGCATAGAGTCCTATGCTGTCCCTTGACGTGATGAGGTCATGGACCTATCCTGAGACCTGGAGGGACATGTCAAGCATGCCCTCATTTTCCTGATATTGTACTACCAGCCTGACACGGGTTTAGCATGTAGATCGATGGCGCAGCATACCATGTTTTGTGTATACATAGTCATGATCAGGCCTTTTTATATGTCACTGGAGTAACCCTTGTGCTAACATTCCATATATATGCTGTTTGTGTTTATGTTGTGTCTTGTATGGTACATGCAATATGTACACAAGGGTGCCCGTGTAATGGATGCCCCTGGATTCCATTTTGGAAGCCCCAAATCTGCTCCTGTGCACAAGATGGAGGTGAGATTGTTTGCCCAGACAGTGGAAGTGTTTTGCTGACATTCCTAAAGCTGGAGGGAGGAGACGAAGACAACAAAGTGGGGACAGAGGAGACAAGACACCTTCAGAAAGTCACTGAAGCCCGTTTGCTGAGAGGAGCTGCTGATTAGTCTTCCTGTAGCACTGCCACTTGGAAGGTGGTGGCGGTGAAGGGTGGGGCGGAAGTCTCCTTTTCAGTGTGGAAAGGATCTTTTAGGTGAGCCAGCCTTTTGTATTTCCCCTGATCACTGCATGGTGTGGTTGTTAATACCCCTGGTATGGAAAGCTAACACCTCTTTGTGCCTCTGTTGTTCTTACTCCTGGATGGAGACTACCATACTACAGGGAGCATCACTCTGCTCTGCAGCATACCGTGAGGACTGCTGTGCACCCAGAGCTACAAAAACTGGAGGGGGGGGGGGGATAGGCCCAAAGGACCAGAACAGGTAGGGGTTTACCAAATTCAATACAAAAAGAGGAACCTGGCTCCGTTTGACATTATGCTCTTATTATTTTTGAGCAATGAACAGACCACTATCTTTTCTGTTTGAATGGAATTTTTATTAAACCATTCCTTTCTTTGCAATTGTTTATATTTACCTCAGAGCTGTCATCTGTCTTACAGTCAACTTCCCAGATGCCAGGGGTTATTCCCTGGACTCTTACCTTGCTGGAAGAGCTGTATCTCTGACCTCAAGTGCCTGAAAGCCAGCCGGCCTACTGAGAGAGGGAAATCTCCTGCCAACGCTGCAGGAGGAGTTGGAGTAACAGCCAGACCGAGTGCTGAGGCTCTAGCCAGGAGAATGGAGACGGCAAAGACTGATTGGTGAGCCCAATAATATGGGCACAGTCTCTCCAGAAGTGAGGTGGCAAATGTAAATTGTGGATTGACCGCTAACCTCTCAGCAGTGCAATAAGAACAATTGGGGGGTGTCCTTGCTGGTAAAGTGAAACAACTGTGACCATGGAGTTCTTTGCCATCAAAGCTAAGACCGTCACCACTTCTGCGTTTACAAAGTGCTCACTGTGACTGCTAGCATGCCGCTGTGCCCCTGTCTAAATGACTACCCATCTCGTGCTCAAGTGACCCAGAAGTGGGTCCAGTGCCTGCCCTGTGACCCCCACCACCAGTATCTGCATTTGTCAAAGAACTCCAGGCTACCAATTGAGCTACCCATCCTGTTAACAGCTTACCAAGATCCACTGCCTCTTCTGCAACCACCACGTCTCATCCCAGAAGTGGGAGAGATTGGAGACGCTTGTGTCGAAAGGACATGGAGGCTGTGTTGTGGTGAGACTGTGTCCAAGGAAACTGGATTGCACTGAGCTCAAACATTACTGAACTAGGGTGTCTGCGTCCGAGCCTTGAATAAACTCTCTAAGCCAAGGGGGATATGTTGGGCGTAGTTTGCAGAGTTTTGAAAAACTCAGTAAGTTCCACGAGTGGTGGAGTGCAGTGGGATCTGCAGTTTGTGCTGGTATTTCTGCTACTCGGGTAAAAATTGTTCCCGAGCGGCAGCTCACGCTCGCAAACTTACCGTTCGCGATCGCGAACTTACTGTTCGCAATCGCAAACGGGGGAAAAAACTCCACTGCACATCCAAAGCGGAGTTTTCTGCACTCTGCGAGCTCCGCGGAGTGCAGAAAACCCCGCAAACTCCGCGAACGGAGTGAAGTTCACCGCCCAGGCCTAGTCCAGATTCGCAAGAGGAGGGAGCATTGCTGTTCACTTAGGGACCATTTGTGCTTGTTGGGGGTGGTGCACAGACCTTCCTGAAGCCCCGCTAAGTGGGGGCTTCATAACTGCACCCACACTGTCGACTCATCTGCCTAACGGGGGAGCCGCCGCAGCTGATTGCCACCACCACTGGGGACTCCAAGTCCCACAACCCAATGCTGGACCCTCACCTAATTTCTATTTTCCGCCCAAAATGTACTGTTGTTTGGTATATCTTCAACCCCTTGTTAAATCTAAGCCTCTTAAGCTGTATGACTGGGGCAGTTTGCTTTGATCTGATAAGTAAGCTTGTTGCCCTGATTGTTCTAGTCTACCTCACTGAAAATGTTGTAATCCACCATTTCATAGCTCTGCTTGCAGCTCTGGTATACGCCCGTGTCATTTACAAATGGGGAAAAGCAATGCCACTAAAGGGGATGGGTAAGGGGGTTGGTAAAAAAAAAAAATGTGCAAAAACATGCTGGAGGCAATTGTGTGCTTGACCGCTATGACAATCTGTTGGTTGAATGTGGGAGATACTCGCTCCAGCCCCCGCTGCCTTGCTTCCTCATCCCATTCATTCCCCCCACATGCAGCACAAACAAGCAAAAGCAAATCCAGGGGATGTTTAAGGAACATACTCTTCAGGCCCAGGAGCAACATACTGTGGGTAAAGCACACTCACTGTTAACAACCGCACTAGTACACCCCGATTCTGGTCAGCGACTACAAACAACACTTGAGGATGCTTTACCTTGCAGTAAACGCTTTGCCCCATTGGCCAAGATGACAAACGACCAGGTTGTTGCCAATAATTTGGTGCGTTCTTCCACGGCACCTGATGTTTCTGTTCCCATCTCCCCTGACCAGACCTCTTACACAGCCTCTAGCTTAGATTTGGTTTTTTTGGGTGGCCAATACTTGTTTTAAAAATAAATATATTTTATTAACTTTTCTGATAGCAATTTACATCCATATCTGTGAATTATATAATTTTGCTAACTTTTACGTTTGTCACAACATTATATATATCTATTATCAATAAACGTGTTAAAAACTGTTAAAGGTTATTCACCACCCCCCTCCTTGCTTTTATCTTAGATTTGAAAACTGAGGTGGGGGGTCTAAAATCCATGATTACATCACTGACCAATTCTTCGAAACAGCTTCTAGCTCTTAGCAACAAGCATGCATTTATTGGGTAATTGATCTACCCGGAACCATCTCCAGACCATCTGCTGCTGTAACCAGACGGTGACTCCTGTGAATAAGGGTGCCGATCCCATATTCGATGATGTTTCCACTGCTAATCATGATCAGCAAATTCCCAGTCATGTGCCTTTGTGGCCGCTTAACTACAACGGGGTAACTTCCAATACCTCGAGTACTCAAAGCTTAGGCGCTCACACTGGGCTCTTGACTCTGGATAGTTTTCCCTTTTCTTCTTCCTTTGAGGCCAATCTCGGTCATAAACTTAACAACTCCCTGTGCCCCACTAAAAGTAGACCTGCCAGTGCTGATTCCATCATGATGATTGGTGTTCCTAAGCCTGGCTTCTCCAATGAGTAGCTCGTGAGCTACTGGCAGCTCTCCAACCACCTGTAAGTAGCTCTCCTGTGTGCAGCCCAACCTACTAAATTAGACACTTTTGGTTAGTTGAATTAGTCGTGTTGACCAAAATTTTAAAGTGTCTATTCAACACAAAAATACTTGTATTTTTAAACCTCATAATTTCGCCAACATATTTAAAGCTGATATTTCAGTGATAAATCAGGTGGCATTGGGGAGACGTAGTACTAATATTAATACCTTGGTGTCAGCTGCATTGCATCTACGGCTGTTTTGTTTTATCCATGTAGAGCAGAGGTCTTCAAACATTTTCACTCTGAGCCCCACGTAAGACAAATGTTTTGAGGTCAGGCCCCCCTTTAAAACATTATGGCAAGGATTGGGGGAGCGGGAGGGACATGGCTCGTGCAAGGAGCTGGGCTTATGAGACGTTCTCAAGAATACTTTTTCTATAGCTTACAAACCGCACTAAATATGAGACTTATAAGACAGCAAATGCATCATACAAAAACAGACATTATCCCAAACAAAACTGCTCCCCATAGTTGGGGTGTTGTGAGCCTCTCATACTCTTTGACCCCAAAGCAACTATACCTGCTGCACTAATGATAACCGCAGTCCTGAGTAGCAGGCCATCTCCTCTGCATCTTTTACCTCTTCCCCACCATGATGGATCATCACCTCGGTCCTAATGATTGAAAGGAAAATAAGCTCCAATGCCCCTTTTTTAAAGGTAGACAGTCATACCCTCAAATTCCTGGGCCGCAGTCTTGATGCATCTGCTTCCTTAATGATAACCATCATTGTCTACTTACACACTTGGCAGCAGTACCAGCTTCACTAATGAATGTCCCTAAAAAAAAAAACTCATATTGTCCCCTTTTTTGGGGTATATCTCTGAAGAAGCTGTCTCTGGCCACTTGTAACATAAAAATAAGTCCCCATACAGTGCTCCCTATTCTGGGCCTTCCCTGTGACAAAATCTATGAATCTCGCTCCTTTCCACTGTTTCCTAGACCATTACTGAGAGGCCCCAGGGATCGAGAGGATTAGAGCTTTGCATTTGAATGCAACCCTGCTTGCCTTCTACCTGCCACCCAATTGACTCAGCTTTCAGAAAAAAAACTGCCCCTGAATAGTTAATACTGACTTTGAGGTGCCTCTGCCTGAAAGCGAAGGGTGTGGTGGTAGTGCAGATTTAACAAGTTCATGTTTCCGTGTCAGAACAAAGGGTACATTGTGCTATAAACAGGGTCTCTGGAATTATGCGATTGTGCTACTGCAGTGAATTTTGCATGATTATAGATTTTCCGCATTTGCCACACAATCCATCATCTGCTGCATAATTTGCAGATTTTTACAACAACAAAAAAATATGTTTCTAGCTCAAACCATTTGTGGCCCATGCAGATAAGCACAATGCAGCGGTAATTGGTTTTATTTATTTTATTTTCCCTACTCCGTCGATTGTCACTTTCACTTCCGCCCACCCTGCCCCACCCCACCATGCCACTGGCTCAAATGGTTTAAAAGTTCATAAAAACGCTGCGACATGTGTTGCAGTGCAGTCGAAGGCTCATTTGAAATGTTGACTCGTCACGTTTCTGTAGCTTATTTTTTTGGGGGGGGCTGTTAAACTGGTACTAATGACTTGCAATTAATGCACAGAGAGTGATAATAAGTTTAAAAATGACAAAATAATGAAGTATTACTATCCCAAAATGTGCCACATAATGCCTCAAAATTTGTCTTTTCTCATCCAATTTACTCATCCCTGCTGCATAATTCGGCCCTCCCCTGCCTCATAATTCCAGTGGTTCTGGCTATAAGGGGACGCTTCTTCCTTGGGTTGAATCTGATACTGACATGCTCTGTAGTTAAAATGCACCGTACATCACTAGCATGTTGAGACCACAAAGAGTAAGGGACTTGTACTAATGCGCCAGGAGTATTTAGTAGTGATATTGATACATCATTATTGATAAATTTGAAGACTGTTCGTTTTCGCTCAGGGTAGTTACTTTAATTTTCAATTGGCACATCCAGACAGGCACTGTTACTACTACATTATACATGATAGTTCAGTTTATGCCAAAGGTCTCTCCCCAGAAGATTTGTGGAGGAAGCGGGATTCAAAAGGAAAGCCGCAGGTGTGTAATTGAAACCAGGGAAAGATACATGGGATAAGTAAGCGGGTGAGGAACAAGTGCATTTGAAATGCCTACTCTATCACTAACTTTGCCTGAGAGTGGAATAGAGGAAGACTCAGGAAATTCTGTCTGGCATCAATAGACTTAGAAGAGAAAAAAGAGTGTTCTAGTTGTTTGATATTCTTGAGTTGTAAGACAAGTTTATGGTGGTAGTGTTTCTCAAAAATGAGAAAACGTCCGCACATAGAAGTAATACAATGCTCTAAACACGTATTCGTGTATTGTCACTTATAAACAATTTCTGATGTGAGGTGCACTGTTATCCTGTCAAACACCCACCACCAGGAGTGTTAAATTAGTAAAAAAATAAATTCTTTTACTAATGTCGAATATCAAAAAGAAAACAGGCATTGATCAAGCACCCTCACAAAATATATAATGATCCAAGTACTAATCATAAGTTTGTAAAATACAGTTCATTGATAGGAGAAAAGTTCCCAAAATACGGATCCAGAGTCAGGAGTTAGACTTCAAATCTTTTATTTTGTATTCATTAAAATTATTTCCAGCTTGTCCTGCCGACACGTGTTTCGTCTCTTAGGAGACTTTTTCAAGGCTGGAAGTATAGAAAAACTAAAATCAATATTTACACAATATATACAATACATATACAATATCAGGGGCAAAACAAATTATAAACATAGAAGCCTAACACAAGCATTTATTATATGAAGGTGTATCCCACCTTACGGAGAAACCACAAGAACAGAAGAACCAGGAACTAATAAGCATGTCAATAATCATACATCAGAATGTCCTTCTAGTGTTGGTATAGTGGATATGGTTGATGCTATATAATATCATCATATATCTTATTGTTCTCCATAACATTACAGGTTTAATGACAACATATGTCCATATTATGTGGGATATATCA
Organism: Lissotriton vulgaris; assembly: GCF_964263255.1. Lineage (NCBI taxonomy): Eukaryota > Metazoa > Chordata > Amphibia > Caudata > Salamandridae > Lissotriton > Lissotriton vulgaris. Next base: position 135,212,340 of record NC_141700.1, on the reverse strand, counting down.
TCAACAAAAACCCTTGTGAAAGTCTAAATTTACGGGAAACAACTAGTAATGGAAATGGTCATGTTATATAGAGTTCTTGATGGCAATGACTCCAAGACCACCCGAAGTGTTGGTATTTAGGCCCTGTATTATTCGATTCTATCTACCAAATTCAAAGAAACAGAAAAGTGTACATAAACATACCCAAGAAGACGGAAATGATGTAATAGTCTCGAACATCACAAGTCTTGTTATCAAAAGGTGGACGAATCCAAGTTCTACGGTCACACTCGAAAAATCACTCCTACAATTCTTGAGTTGGTCTTCATATTTAGTTCTATTTAGTTTCTTCTTTTTAGACACATAGGATATAGGATATAGTGAAGGCTCGTAGGGACGCCTTAAAAGCATCCCAATTATTAGGAAGAGAGGTGTCTGACGGGTTGTTAAAAGTGAAACACTCATCAATAAACACAGTAACTTCTTTTACAAAAACATTATCATTCAGCAGAAATGTATTGAATTTCCAACAACTAAATTTAGAAGAGGTAAGGGTAAAGTAAAGGACTGCATGGACAGGAGCATGGTCAGAAATAAAAATAGAACCAATTTCAGATTTTTGAATAGAGGGGAGTAAAGATTTACTGACCAAAATGTAGTCAATCCTTGAGCGAGTATGGTGAACATTCGAGAAAAAAGTGTACTCAAGGGTCTCAGGATTGCAAGTTTTCCATACATCATAGAAGGGACGAGAGGCAATGGCAGATTGGAAACATTTATGGGATTTGTCAGGACGAAATTTGCTCGAGGAGAGTTTATCAGAAAAAGGGTCAAGCCACTAGATAAAATCACCAGCAATTACAATATTTGGACAATCAATTGAGGAGATAAGGATTTTAATACCATTCCAAAATTTGGGGTCAGGTTGAACAGGACCATAACTGTTAAGTAAGACCAATGTCTTATTCTGGATCACAACCTTAGCCATTACCCAACGACCTTCATCATCAGATTGAGAAAATATAATTTGGACAGACACCCCCTTTTTTGTTAATAGCAGGGGAGAACACCACTTGACCCACCCATTGTCTTTTTAGCTTAGCAGAGTGGGTTTCTTGGAGAAAAACAACTTGCGAATTAAGTTTAGATAAATGAGACAATACCTTTTGACGCTTGACAGGATGTCCAAGACCTCGAACATTCCATGTAACAAAATTACACATGATGGAAGGTAAGGAAGAGGGGAGACAAAAGGAGTAGACACACTGCAGGAGAACAGCTACAAAAAAGGACACAGCAAATAAATACATTACAAATAAATAAAATACCCAACACATGCACGTTGATAGGATTAAATGCGCCCAGGGTCATAATAGACAGCAACACGAAATACGGAAACCATAAAAAAAGAGAGTGTACAGGGAAAGGATAGCAGACGAGTACATGAGAAAGGAAAGAGATAGAGAAGGGGGAAAAGCAAGTTAGGAAGAAAAGAGAAAAGAGATAGGTGAGAAGGAAGAAATAAGTAGACAGATCAAGGCAAAAATGCCAGGTCTGAGAAGAAAGAGAAAACCAAGGCCTCGGGAGCGAAGAGACGCCAAAGAGGACACGGACCACAGCGAGCAGCAAAAGAGCAGAGAGGGGAGCGAGAAGTTAATCAAAAGGATGAAAAGATAGAACCTCAAGAAAAGGACGACGTAGAAAGGAAAGGCTTAGCGGAGCCATAGTAACCACATCAGCATAACTATTACAATCGAGAAGACGAAAAACATCAAGTATTAATGTCCATGCTGGATGAGGAAACAGTTTGTAGATATGCGTGTAGCTTTTGAGGATCATCAAATGAGCAGGTACGGCCATTATGAGTAATTTTGCAAAAACATGGACGTAGGATACCATATTGGATGTTCAACTGTCTCATTTGAGGACGAAGATTGAAAAATTCCTTGCGCCGAGCATTTGTTGCAGTCGAGAGATCTTGAGAAATAAAAATGTTATGACCAGACCATATGAGACGTCGTTTGAGTCTAGCAGCCTTCAGAACATTCATTAACTCAGTAAACTCAAGGAATAGAATAATAATCCCACGAGGTTTGGACGCGTTGGATGTAAGACGACCTAAACGGTGAGCCCTCTGGATGTTAAGAGGATGAGACGCATGTTGAAGATCTAAAAGTTCATGCAGAAACTTTCATATGAAGGACACCAGGTCGGACCCCTCCAAATTCTCCGGTACACCATAAATACGTAGGTTATTCCTACAATTGCGATTTTCAAGATCCTCAGTATGGAGTTTTAGCTTTTGAATCTCTTTTTACAGCAGAGTTATTTTAGAAGAGACATCCTGAATATCACTAACACGTTGTTCCAAATTCAAAACCTTGCCTTCCATAATGACCCATCTTTCTTCAATTTGCTTGAGTTTTTTATTAGTGGCAGACATAAAAGGTTGGAGACCCCGTACCTCCTCTAAGATGGAATCCAGAACGGGATAAGGAGAGGTATGAATAGGGGAAGGCGGGTCATTCTTAAGTCGTTTAGGTTTTGTTCCGGTGTGGGAAGATTTTATATTGCCTGCGTCATGAGCCATTGCTATAACGTGAGCGCACACCAAATTGGGGAAAAGTGTAAGTTTTGAATAGATACAAAACACTCACAAAAAGTACTGATGTAAAGGAGTCAGGTAAGGCTCATAAAGGTCGATAAAAATGTCAAGAAAGTGTCTACAAAGAGGCTCTTACAAAAATTGACATTGTATACCACAGGACAATAGATCCGTACTAGGCTGAAGGAAGCAGCCACTACCTCGTCAGGCAATAAAAGTAGAAGTATGATGACCTGTCACCGCAGCAAATTAGTATAGGAAATCCTCAGGTATGAAAGGCAGTCACAAAACGGCCGCCAATATTCATTCAAATATTAATGAGGTTGCGCCATTGAGGAGAAACCAGTGCCAAGTAATAGAGGAACGAGGGTTGAAGTAATCGTCCAGCCAAAATGGCGGCCGTTGTCCCACAGGAATATAAAAACAGAGGCAGTCTTTATGAAACATGCCAGTAGAAAAACAGCTGCAAACTCGCGATTTATGCCATACCTTTACTGCTGGTGAAGAGAGAGTGGCCACGCGATGTAGATGCTGGCACAAAGGCATGAGGAGGCACTGCAGTGTTGTGAGGGAGGACGCGGGCTCAGCGGCTAAAAATGGCGGCTGCCCGCATCCCGACGCTCGAGAAATCACCGATGCTGAGTAAAACTGCAAAAACGGCAGGGGACCCGCAAATGAAGCCTCCGACATTCGCAAGCCATGCTCTGCCGTCAAGAAATGCGGGATACAGGCTCCGAAGGGCAAGAAGAGAGGTCCAAATGACGCTCGCAACTCCGTAGCTCTACGGAGCTCACGGGAGAACCGCCATCCCCTTCGGCGCGTAAGCCACGCCCCGCGAGAAACCATTTTAACCAAAAAAAAGTCAGTCGGCAAAAATGTACTGTCCCACATTGCACTTTATTTTCTTTCCAGGTCTTGTTAAACTTGTGACTGTACTAAAACACATTTTAATTGCTTGTTGAATTTCCTTACAGTGCTCTTTACATTTAAAATCTGATTTATAAGAATTTGTTAATATTTATAATATTATCCCGAAACAAACCCAACATTGACTTGCCTGTGGCGTCTGTCAAACATTAATTTAAAAAAACGGAGGCTTTAAATGTTTGTTAGTAGTGGGTCTCTAGTTGGCAGAGGTGGGTACCTTTGATAAAATAGGGACTCTTCTTCCTAGTCAAGCTAAGGGACTTACACTCCTAAAATATCCCCTGCTCACCCCCTTGGTAGCTTGGCACAAGCAGTCCGGCTTATCTTGGAGGCAGTGTGTAATTTGCACATAACCAACAGTAATACAGTGTAAGCACTACAAAAAGACACCACACCAGTTTAGAAAATATCCAATATTTTTATATACTTAAGACAAGACCGAAAACGATAGAAATCCACAATACAATACTTGGAAATCTTCAGTTATCAAAATAACACTGAAATACAGTTCCTTGAAGTCGATAGTTATGTCCCGGTCTATCACAGCATCATGAACAAACCAATCCTACTGTTCTGGCTGACCGCGGCATCACAGGCCAACTGCGGTGTCGGAAAGGCCCGCTAAACAGTACCTTTAGAAATGCAGGGCGTCGCTGGCCTCTCGTTTAGCTCTGAAAGCACGGCATCTGCAGGCATCGGTGCGAGAGTCGTCGGGCCCTTGAAGTCACACACTTTGTAGATCAAACTCCTAATGGTTGAAGTACAGAGCGCTGGCGTTGGCAGGTATCGGGGACTGCAGTGCAAAGTGCAGAGGTGTGGCATGAAATGCTCTCAGATCATGGTGCGAGCAGCTGCTTGGTGGCGGCATCAGATGGTGTCGTTGGTAAGTGCAGTGGTGCTGGCAGGTCACGGTGCAGGTGTCCTTGTTGCTGAAGCACTGTTGTCTGCTGACAAACTGGTGTCAATGGTGCCTGTAGGTAAAGGCTGTGGTGTGGAATGAGGACGGTGTTGTGTAACTTACAAGCAGTGCCCTCTAACCACAGTGCAAGCAGCGGCGTTTATTTTGGCGTGGAGTGGCGTCTAGTATACCAAGGCGGCATTGTGAAGCCAGGCAGTGCAAAGTGCCTTGCCCACAGGGCGAGCAGCGGCTCAGTGGTGGCATCAGATGGCATTGTCAGTGAGACCAGGGTGGCGGTTCCCTCTGCAATGCCGCAGGACATGGAGTCTGCAGCGGTGTCATAGACTCTGTCTGGTTGCTTTTTCTTCTGTTGCAGCACAAAACACAGGCACCAGTGCTGATGGCAGAAGAACTTGAAGTCTTTGTTGTTCCTGAGACTTCTTGAACAGGGGGGAAGCTCTACCTCAAGACCTTGGAGATGCTCCTAGAAAGAAGTTGCTGAAAGTGAGGTTCAGTCCAGTCCTTTCACTGCCCAAGGCCTGCCCAAGACCAAAGCGGCCACTACAGGCCAACACAGCAAAGCACTAAGCAAAGTGGAAGATCCTCCTCACAGCTTCTCAAGCTCTTCTTTGCTGTCTTCTTGGTCCAAAACAGTTCTCCAACTTAGGGGTTTGGGACACACATTTTATAACCCAAAATCCTTTGACCTCTCAGCAGAGACTGACTGTGCCTAGCCAGAACCAGTTCTGTCCTCTGGTGCAGCTTCCTGGCATGAGATGCAGACCGCATTGTCAGAGGCAGGCGGGGCCTATTCAGGTGCTAGTGAAAACTCCTCCTACTACTCTGAATGCAGCCCTGGTTTATTCAGCCCTGCCCTGACTCAGTTCTATTCAGCCCAGCCCTGACTCATTCAGGAAAGGGAGGACACACATTAAACCCCTGGTGGCCATCTGAGAGAATGCACCTCCCCAACCCCTGTCACTCCAAAGCCAGACAGTCCTTACACATCCTAGCAGAGCACACAGGATGGCTAAGCAAGAAAGGACATACTTTCTAAAAGTGGTATTTTAAAACACAGAATGTAAAAATCACCTTTACTAAAAGATGCATCTTTAGATTCTGAGTTCAGGCCTACTAAAGTATAATTTTCTATCTAGTCCCAATTGGAAGTTATACCTGTAAGATGTTACAAATTAACTCCCATGCTTTCCTATGGACCAGATAGCCTTTCAATAGTGACTATCAGGACATGCCACATACATCTGGGCATGTCCTACCTTTCACATACCCTGCCCACAGGGGTACCTTGGACCTATCTTCGGGGTACTGGCATGTCAGGGAAGGGTAGGGCCTAGTAAGTGGGTGCACTTGCCAAGTCGACATGGCAGTTACAAACTGCGTGCAGACTCTGCAAGGGCAGGTCTGAGTTAAATTTCCAGGGCTACTCATGTGAGTGGCACAATCAGTGCTGCAGCCCACTAGTAGTATTTGATTTACAGGCCCTGGCACACAGTGCACTTTACTAGGGACTGACTAGTAAATCATATATGCCAATCAAGGAAACACCTATCCATAACCCAATTTGCAACAGGGGCACCTTGCGCACTATCACTGCGGATTAGTGTTAGACACTAAGCCCGCAAAAAACGATTCAAAATCGGTATGTCAAAGCAAGAACTCAGGGGAATCGTGCCAAAGGATGCCTATTTGAACACATTTTCTAAAGTGACACTAAGTTAATTCTAATGTAAAAAATGTACAGAGAGTAACAAGTAATATGTCCCAATATAGCTGTAAGTATGATCGGCTTCTTTTGGTTACCCCCCACTCTTGTGTAAATGCGATACTGTTTCTGACTAGTCTGACTGGGATCCTGCTAATCAGGACCCCAGTTTATCTGCTTCCTACCTAACCTGTAATGTTAGTCACTTTTGTACCCTCCAGATTGGATACTGGGGTACCCTTCTCAGTCCCTAGTATATTGTACACATGCACACAGGGCGTAGGTACCCCAGAGGCCTCCCATGGGCTGAAGCATGTATTATGCCACCCATGAGAGGCCATGCAAAATGGAACCTACAGGCCTGGCATTGCAGCCTGTGTAAGTTGGTGCATGTCTCACTTAAGATTTAGGTTTACTATATCTAAGGGCCACTGCACCTAAAACCTAGAAGTCACCCCTTAAGCAGGCCTTAACAATCCTGAAGGCAGGGTGCTTGGTTCTAAGTGCTAGGGTGCCACTGCATGAGCAGGACACCCCTGCAGCCTACGGCGTGTATTCTCCCCAGTTGTCAGTGCCTCCATCATTTACAGCATTATGCAACCGCGTGATGACAAACTCTAAAACGGCTACATGTAACCCTACCGTGTTTGGTGTCAAACATCGTGGAATCATATTCCCACACCGGTAATCGATGTAGGAGGTATGATTCCACCCCTCAAAGAGATTTGTGAGGTCCGAGGTGTTACCGGTACCAGCTGTCTAGTCCCGGGCTGCCCAAAATGGTTGCTGCGGCCAGTGTCACATTTCTGCCTTCCCCTGCTCGAGCTTGGCTCAGCAGCAGAACAATAGGCATTCTGTCACAGGGAGGTATGACCATCTTCCAGACAGGATTTACTGTATAAGGCCTGGGTGGGTGCGCTTGCCAGTGACAAAGTCTGCATCAGTGGAACATTTGGTGTCCCTGTGCATAGTTCGTTCAAACCAGTTCTGGGAGCCATAGGCTCCTGCTCTGGAGGGAAACTGGACAAATGACATGGGAGTGACCTGCCCACTGTCCAGACCCTCTCTTCTGGGTATAAATAAGCTTACCTAGCTGTTGGACCTTAGATTCGATGTGGGAAAGATCCCGAAGCAGATACCAGGGCACTTAGACAGTCTGGACTTCGTTTGGGCCCGACTTCATCTCCCCCTCAGTCTGAAGCATCATCTGTGCACCATATAGGCTCCGTGCAGGACCTGTGGAACATTCAGGACAACTGAAGATATCTCCCTTGGAATGAAAGAGTCACTCCTATGCAACCACTGGCACCACATCATGATGGATTGGTCAGCTGATCCTGAGCTCCTACGGACTCCAGCAGTAGCTCTCCTTCGAAGTCCTCCATTGGATTCGACAGCAGTTTCCGACGCCACTGCAGACCTATGCACCCAGCTTCCTTGGGCTAGGTAACTTGTGTACCTCTGTATCCACGGGCTCTCAAACATCCTAACTTCCCGGGGTTTCTTCAAAGTCCACTGGAATGGGTACTTAAACTCTAAAACTCCAACCACGACTCTCCCATAGAATTGTACAGAGCACACGGTGGTGTTCCTTCCCACACTGCACCCTGTCCTCAGTTGGGTCCCTATTTGCTCACAGTGGTGGTTTCTTGGGGTCCCAGTGATTCTTCATCCTGGACACTGCCTTGACTCGAGTTGTCATGCGTGTACTACTATTTTAGTATGTGGTTTGGTCTCTCCTTGGAGCTCACTGTGTATAAGTGTTATTTACTATTGTTTATGTGCTACAGTATAGTGTGCTTTGTGATTATCTTCGTGTAAAAGATACTTTATCGTACTAGTGTTATATTAATACTTGCATATTTTTATAATTACAGTGTGGTTCTCCTTTCATTTAACCAATACTATAAGGCTGCATTCTAGTAAAATAGATGCTTAACATTCCTTCACGATTAAGCCAAAAGGCTGATCTCCACAGCTACCACTTGAATCGCTTTCAAAGGTTATCTTTTGACCTTTTAAATCACCGTAAGGGTTGTTTGGACTGGTACAAGATGCCCACTTTAATTGGTCAACACCATATACCAGGTTTCTTTTCACAATAGCCATTGGAGAATGGGGGCTGGGGAGGAGGGTTCTGGTTACATTGATAAAACTCTACCTTCAGCCTTGCGTTTTGTAAATGTGACCAGATCTGTTTGATGTGCAATATGGGCCTATATTGCCAGTTAGTCAATGTGTATTCTCTCACATTGTAGGGCCTATTAGCCCAATGGACCTTCCCACTGCTGCTTGCAATTTGCAGCTTAGCAGGTGCTTTCTGAGTTCCTATTCATGTCTCTGGTTGGGTGCTGGCTTTTCAATGTCATGCAAGTTCAGTCATCATCTATCAGTACAATGTAGTCTAACGAGCTTTAAGGGCTGATGGATTTAGAACCAAGTACAGGATAATCACTATAGAGACACTAGCACTGAAGTCCTCTCTTCCACCACTAACTTAGCTGTGCAGAATGAGTGTTGTCTCCTCTAGATGTGATATTTATTGTGTAGCTCTTACAGAAGGGATGCACAGCTGCTTAAATGGTGATCTCCAAGATGACCGCAGTAGGAGTGTTTGGAAAGCACTCGTGCTCTCTTCCCTTAATAGAACGCCTGAAGCGTGGGGTGAGAAGATGTTTAGAATACAATTCCAGAGTTCTAGCACTTGAGCCTTGAAGGCAGAGCACTTCTTCTTCCGTGGTATTTGGATACCATCCAGTGTACCATACTTGTTTCAGACAAACACTTTGGTATAGTTTGAATGTTTGTCTAGAGTTGTGTGTACTTTAACCACGTTTTAGGATAAACAATGTATTTGCCAAGGAGAGCTTGTGACCACAAATACTTTCTTCTGGAAGAAAGTCAAGAAGGGTCTTGCTTACGTTTATTAAATTTAAAATTCTACAGATACTGGAAGCTCGTCACCCAAATGACACGGTTCCAGTAGGCTTGCTGGAAACAATGGGCAGGATTGGGCCTTCAGCCCGCATGAATGAAAGCACTTTTGTATCCCAAATTAAGGGGAAAATATGGGTTAATTTGAGCTATTTAAAAGAACCCACCTGTTAGAAAGGCGACCTTAGGGGGGAGGGCAGGGCCTCCCTGCCTGACCACCCCAAGTCCTACCTCTCCTTTTAGAACTGGCCGAGCGTAGTCGAGAGGCCTCTGGGTGAGGTTCCTCTCTTAGGATCGTACAGGTCGAGCACTATGCCAGTACAGACGGACACCACACAAGGATAGATTCTCAAAGTCTTTATCAGTAAACTAGGCAGGTTATCTTAGCAATACAATACAAAAGGGATCAAGGGATCCTCAAAGTCTTTGATAGCTGGGGGAATGGGGTAGCGGGACAGTCTCAGTACCAGTCGGGTACGGGGGTACCCTGCGCTCAGTTCTCAATCCTCGAGCCGGGGGTTACTTAGGGTCGGGCTGCGGCAGCACCAGCAGGGCTCCGGAGAGGTTCTCAGCGAGGTTGGGCCGCGGCAGCGCCAGCAGGTCTCAAAAGATGGTTTCAGCGAGGTTGGACCGCGGCAGCGCCAGCAGGTCTACAAGGATGGTTTCAGCGAGGTTGGGCCGCGGTAGCGCCAGCAGGGCTCCAAAGATGGTTTCAGCGAGGTTGGGCCGCGGCAGCGCCAGCAGGGCTTCAAAGATGGGGTCAGCGAGGTTGGACCGCGGCAGCGCCAGCAGGTCTCCAAGGAGTTAGTCTCGGTGTCTCTCTACTCCAGGATACAACACCCGATCCATTCCAGGGCTGCCCCAGATATAGGTCTGAGGTCCTTTGATGTCCGGACCCTCGCACCTGCGGGTCAGAGGGGCCGGGAGGAGAGCGACCAGACACTCCGCAGGAGGGTGGAGCCAGCGCCCAGGGAGGCAGGAGGGCGATCGAAACCCGGCATCCGGGGCGGCTGAGGGCCCATCGAAAACTCTTATTCTCCGTGAGGTGCCAAGTGGCTGATTTACCACCTGGGCGGTTCTTGGTGCCTCAATGTCGGGGCTGTGTTGGGGCCGCGGCCGGGGTCAGGCCGAGGCCACGAGGCCTGGAGGAGGGAGGCCCAAGATGGCATCGAGGCCTGTGAGGGTGGCCCAGGATAGGTATCGGGCCCGTAGTGCGGGCGAGTCAAGGTCGCCATGTTCTGATGGGGGGAGAGCGGGGGTCGCCCATGGTGGCGGCCCTCATGCAGGGTCGGAGGGGGTAGCAGGACCACGCCATGAGGCCGGTTCCAACACACGTCCCCCCCAGCCGAAGGCAGGGAGAGTCACCCATCTTCTTGGGGGTCCTTCTCGCCGAGGCGGAAGAAGCGGGACAGGCCGTCGGCGTTGGCGTGGTTGCTGCTGGGGCGATGTTCCACAGTGAAGTCCATCCCTTGCAGAGAGATGGACTAACGTAGTAGCTTCGGGTTTTCCCCTCGCATCTGCATCAACCACCGTAGGGGCCGGTGGTCAGTTTGCACCCGAAAATGGGTGCCAAAGAGGTACGGCCGGAGTTTCTTGAGGGCCCACACCACGGCGAAGGCCTCTCGTTCGATGGTATTCCAGCGCTGCTCTCGGGCCAGCAGAGCCCAGCTGATGAAGGCCACCGGCTGATCAATTCCCTCGGTGCTGACCTGGGACAGGACTGCCCCGACACCATGCTCGGAGGCATCTGTTTGGACCACAAATTCCCGGCTGTAATCGGGGGCTTGGAGCACGGGGGCGGTACACATCGCTATTTTTAGGGTCTCAAAGGCGGCCTGACACTCGGGTGTCCAGTGTACCTTCTGTGGTTGCTTCTTTGAAGTGAGTTCAGTGAGGGGGCCCACAAAACTGCCATAGTCCTTTATGAAGCGCCGGTAATACCCAGTGAGCCCCAGGAAGGCTCGAACCGCTGTCTGGGTGACCGGGGGCTCCCAGGCCAGGATGGCGTCGATCTTGGGTTGGAGGGGAGCCACCTGGCCGCTACCCAGTTGGTACCCTAGGTAGGTCACGGACCCTTGGCCGAGCTGGCATTTGCTTGCTTTTATGGTCAATCCGGCCCGGCGGAGGGCTGCCAGGACCTCCTGGAGGTGTCGAAGGTGTTCAGCCCAGTGGAGGCTGTATACTGCTATATCGTCTAGATAGGCGGCGTTTGAGTAACGGCGTTCAACCCCCGGTAGTCCACACAAAACCTGAGCTCGGGGCCGCGCCCGGGGCGGCGGCCTTGGGGACCAGGACGACAGGGCTGGCCCACGGACTGTCAGAGGGTTCGATCACCCCCAGAGCCAGCATCTTTGTTACCTCTGCCTGTATGCAAGTCAGAACTCATTCAGGGACTCGGTAGGCCCGGTGCCGCACAGGCGGGCTGTCCCCGGTGTCGACATCGTGGACGCACCACGGGGTGACTCCGGGAGTGAGAGAAAACAAGTCCGCAAACTGTCCCAACAGCTCTTGGCAGTCTCGGTGTTGCTCGAGGGTTAGGGCGGAGAAGAGATGGACTCCCTCCACGGAGCCGTCTTTCTCGAAGATGCTTAGGAGGTCCAGGAGAGGCTCGGATTCGTCTTCGGCCCCACTATCTGTAGCCATCAGGAGGCTAAGTTCTGATCGGACAAAGTGAGGTTTGAGTCTGTTGGCGTGAAGGACCCGAAGGGTGTTCCTGGGGGATTACATGTCCACCAGATACGTGACAGGGCCCTTGCATTCCACCACCTTGTAGGGCCCAGTCCACTTGTCTTGGAGGGCACACGGTTCGACCGGGGACATGACCCATACTTGTTGGCCGCGCTCGAACTCAATGGATGAGGCGTTTTGATCATACCAGCGCCTCATGTCTTCTTGGCTGGCCTCGAGGTTAGTTTTGGCAAGTTCCCGAAACCGCAGAGTCTGGTTTCGGAGAGTTAGGAGGTACCTGTACACGTCGGGAGGAGCATCTTGGGCGGCCACCTCCCAGCCTTCTTTGACCAAGCTTAGGGGACCCCGGACGGGGTGCCCATATAATAGTTCGAAGGGGCTGAACCCCAGGGACTTCTGGGGGACTTCCCGATAGGCGAAGAGAAGGCAGGGCAGAAACACATCCCATTGGCGTCGTAAGGGCTCCTCCAGGCCCATGATCATTCCTTTGAGGGTTCGATTGAAGCGTTCCACCAGTCCGTTCCCTTGGGGGTGATAGGGGGTCGTAAATTTGTACGTGACCCCACATTGTTGCCACAAGGACTTCATGTAGCAGGAGATAAAGTTCGTCCCCCGGTCACTGACGACTTCTCGGGGGAAGCCCACCCGGGAGAAGATTCCCATCAGTGCCCGTCCCACTATGGGAGCCGTCACGGTCCGGAGAGGGATGGCTTCGGGATAGCGGGTGGCATGGTCCACCAGGACGAGGATGAACCGGTGACCTTGGGATGTTCGGGGTTCCAGGGGCCCCACAATATCAATCCCCACCCGCTCGAAGGGAGTGTTGATGACGGGAAACGGTTGTAGAGGGGCCTTTGGTTTTCCGCCACTCTTCCCGCTGGCTTGGCAGGTGGGGCAAGTCCGGCAGTGATTGCTCACATCGTTCCTCATTTTGGGCCTGTAGAAATGGGTCACCAGGCGGCTGTATGTTTTGTCCTGCCCCAGGTGCCCGGCGAGGGGCGCATCATGCGCCAGATGCAGGAGAAAGTCTCTGAACCAGAGGGGAACCACCAGCACCCGGCTGGCCCCCAGCTCGGGAATTTTCTGCTCACTGTAGAGGAGGTCGTTGTCCCAATAGACCCAGTGGGACCCCAAGGAGTCTCCGGTGCTCTGAGCGGCGGCTTGTTGACGGATCCCCTCGAGGGAGGGACAGGTCTTCTGTTCCTGTCGGAATTGTTCTCGTGTGGGGCCACCTTCTTGGGGCCACTGGGCTAGTTCCGGAAGGTCGTGGAGTGGGGTGACCTCTTCATGGTTGGGCTCCCGGGGACTGGTCTCAGGGTCGGATTCTTCGTAGACGGCGGGTGGTGGAGGTTCGGGCCACTCCGGTTCTTCCGCAGGGGGGGGGTGGCCCATGCGGCCATGGATCGGGTGGTCGCGCAGGCCCATTCAGGGAGTCCAAGCATCCCCAGATGCTCTCTTCGCTCGACATCAGCCCAGGGAGAACTTTCCAGATCGTTCCCGAGGAGGCAGTCAACGGGGGCATCATCCCGGATGGTCACCTTCAGTAGGCCCGATACTCCCCCCCACTCGAAGGGAATGCGAGCCATCTGGCACAGGCTTTCAGAATTGTCTGCACACCGTACTGGGCACAGTACATTAGGCAGGATCTGGTCGGGGCTCACCAGGTGGCCACGGACGGCCGTCACGCTGGCTCCCGTGTCGCCGAGGGCTTCGGCCCGGTGTCCATTAATGGTGACCCACTGGCTGTACTTCTGAGTGTTGGCCGGAATCGGGGCCCGGGGGACCATGTCTCTTTCCCCCAGACATACCAGGGACATGGCGGCGGGCTCCCACTCGGTCTGTTCTGGGTCATAGTTCTCTTCCTTGCCCATCTCCTCTACCAGGGCGGCGGCGGCGATCTGGCGGTGTGGCGGACCAGTTGTGCTGAGTCGCTGGTTCATCGGGCAGTTGGGGTCATTGGCATAATGACCAGGTCGCTGACATTTGTGGCAGACAACGTTTGAGCGGGGCCCCGGCGGGGCTAGGGGGGCTCCTCCCCGGCCCTGGGAGGGTGAAGTGTTGGTCAGGGACGGCACCGTGGGGGCGTCCTGGTTCCGTGTCTGTCCGGCCCCTCCGCCTCGTGGCCGGTGGGACCCCTAAGGGGTTTGGCCTTGGTCTCCCATCGAGTTTCGGAAGACCCGGGTGCTTTCCCAACGATCGGCTTCGATGGCAAGTTTACGGGGCTCGGTCAGTTTGCTGTCAAGGAGATGCTGCCTGAGCTCGACAAAACAGTTGTTGGAGAGGCGCTCCCATACGATGAGATTGAACTGTTGCTCGTAGGTGCTGACTTGGCTGCCTTTAATCCACCCCTCTAGGGCTCTGCTGTAGTAGTTCACGTACTCCACCCAGGTAGTACCGGGGATTCTCCTACAGTCTCTGAATCGCTGCCGGTACATCTCGGGGGTGAGTCCATAGCGTGTAAGGAGGGCGGCCTTCATGTGCTCGTAGGAGGTCATTTCGGCGTCGGGGAGCTGTAGTAGGGCGTCTCTCCCTTCATTTACGAACCTCCCCCACAACCCAGCACCCCAGTCTTTTTGTGGAATCCGGTGTGAGGTCATGGCTACTTCGTAGGCTTTAAACCATTGTTGGATGTCGTCATTTTTATAGTACTCTCTGACGACATCCTTGGGGATGTGGACCTTGGTGTCTGCAGGAGGAGGTGGGCTTCGGTTCTCGGAGGCACCGGCCACCCCGTTTTTGGCTTTGATCTCGAGTTCTTTCAGACCCCGCTCATGCTCGTACGCCAGCCTCTTCTCCTCTAGATCCCTCTGCCTTCTTTTCTCCTCTAGGTCCCCCTGCAGCCGTAATTGCTCGAGGGCTATCTTTTTCTCGCCCAACTGTAGTTCTCCATCCAGACGGAGTCGGGCCAGCTCCAACTCGTGGAGCCGGCTTCTCTCTCACTCTCGGGCGTCCTCGTGGGAGAGGCCCGTGTCTATGTTGGCATTTCTTTCCTCCGCTGGAGTTGCGATGGCTTCCGGTTGCGTATCTGGGATCGTGATAACTTCGTTCTGGGGTGGCGTTACACCTGTGTCTACCCAAGTTTGCAGGGCCTGCTTGAAATCGTCCTTGGTGCTTAATCCAGTGGTATCGATGCCCAGGTCTTTGCAGAATTGTTTCAATTCTTTGTGGTTGTAGTCTTCCAGCCGTTCCATCTGGAATTCTGCGGTTGGTCTGGTTTCCTTGGTAGTCATGGTCGTGTGTTTCCGTTAGTAGTGGTGAGTTGCTCTCTGTACGATCTGCGTCGGCTCGGATCGCACCGCCTGCCACCAATGTTAGAAAGGCGACCTTAGGGGGGAGGGCAGGGGCTCCCTGCCTGACCACTCCAAGTCCCACCTCTCCTTTTAGAACTGGCCGAGCGTAGTCGAGAGGCCTCCGGGTGAGGTTCGTCTCTTAGGATCGTACAGGTCGAGCACTATGCCACTACAGACGTACACCACACAAGGATAGATTCTCAAAGTCTTTATCAGTAAACTAGGCAGGTTATCTTAGCAATACAATACAAAAGGGATCGAGGGATCCTCAAAGTCTTTGATAGCTGGGGGAATGGGGTAGCGGGACAGTCTCAGTACCAGTCGGGTACGGGGGTACCCTGCGCTCAGCTCTCAATCCTCGAGCCGGGGGGTTACTTAGGGTCGGGCCGCGGCAGCGCCAGCAGGGCTCCGGAGAGGTTCTCAGCGAGGTTGGGCTGCGGCAGCGCCAGCAGGTCTCCAAAGATGGTTTCAGCGAGGTTGGACCGCGGCAGCGCCAGCAGGTCTCCAAGGATGCTTTCAGCGAGGTTGGGCCCCGGCAGCGCCAGCAGGGCTCCAAAGATGGTTTCAGCGAGGTTGGGCCGCGGCAGCGCCAGCAGGGCTCCAAAGATGGGTTCAGCGAGGTTGGACCGCGGCAGCGCCAGCAGGTCTCCAATGAGTTTGTCTCGGTGTCTCTCGACTCCAGGATACAACTCCCGATCCATTCCAGGGCTGCCCCAGATATAGGTCTGAGGTCCTTTGATGTCCGGACCCTCGCACCTGGGGGTCAGAGGGGCCGGGAGGAGAGCGACCAGACACTCCGCAGGAGGGTGGAGCCAGCGCCCAGGGAGGCAGGAGGGAGATCGAAACACGATGTCCGGGGCGGCTGAGGGCCCATCGAAAACTCTTATTCTCCGTGAGGTGCCAAGTGGCCGATTTACCACCTGGGCGGATCTTGGTGCCTCGATGTCGGGGCTGTGTTGGGGCCGCGGCCTGGGTCGGGCCGAGGCCACGAGGCCTGGAGGAGGGAGGCCCAAGATGGCCTCGAGGCCTGTGAGGGTGGCCCAGGATAGGTATCGGGCCCGTAGTGCGGGCGAGTCAGGTTCGCCATGTTCTGATGGGGGGAGAGCGGGGGTCGCCCATGGTGGCGGCCCTCATGCAGGGTTGGAGGGGGTCTCTTCAGCCCGGAGGACAGGGGCGATGTCGCCCAGGGCCCGCCAGGCGGGGGAGCGGGACCACGCCACAAGGCCGGTTCCAACACCACCTTTTATGACTGCTGATGAGTAAAGATGGCCAACGCACAAACTACCATGACTGAGGTATAGGAACTGGTCTAGTACTTGACCAACTTTCCGCTACGCTCGTCAAATGACTAATGGCTGAGCCAATGTTTAGCCCTTTGTGGTGGTTGCTAGTAGACTGTTGTATCTGAAGTATCAAAAAAGTCCTTTTATTCGCTTGTCCTCCAAACCTCTGCATTTTCTTTTTCTTCTCCTAGTTCATGTCTGGAGGAGGGCAGTTGTGGTCTGGTTGTTCTGATGAAATATTCGAAGGCTGGATGAGAGAACACATTTCCCTAGTGTTGGTTTCAAAGTCTGAAATCCAACACCCCCGGTTCTTTTTAGCTCTTGGATTACGTGCAACATCCAGAACACCACATTTCCCTAGGTCCATATTTCGTCTCCCTCTATAAAGGGAGGAATGACATTCTAACCCGAATGTAACTTTTGGTTCAAACCTCATGTTGACAAATTGAGGGCAGAAGGACTAATGTTGGCTGTGGCGGTTCAAGGTCGGTGTAGTTGCATGGAATGTAACACTCATCCGGTGCTTGAGGCTGAGGGCCCATACAGGATGAAGGCCATTGGACACCATGGATGCTATTGCAGAATAAGCAAACACCAGACCATTTCTGTACTACAGAATTTTCTGATCTGCATGTTAATTCTGCAGCTCATTCTCTCTCAAGAATGACCCTGTAAATCCAGTCCCTCTCTGCCCCCGTCTTTTATCTGAGATTGTTCTTCTTTAAGGCAGCAGGTGACAGATTCAGCAATCCCAAGGGTGGAGCATTAGGCTTCACTGTATTGTAGGAAACCAGAAATTGGACTTTCCTAGGAAGAATGTTAAAATCCATAGAACTTCCACTCAAAGGCTGTGTGTGCCTCACTTGCCACAGTCTGCCATGGTATAGGGTTTGAGCATATAAACACAAAGAGGAGTGGGAAGGAGAAACAAAGCAAGATAAGGACAGTATAGGAAAAAATAATTATTATTCAAAAAACTGCCCTCACTCACCCACAATGCGTGTGACATGCTTCATCATCGGGTCTGCTTACAATACGTCCCCGCGTAGCCACGTAGGGGGTGGAGCATAGGAAGGGGGAACACTAAACACATGTCACAACACACATAAGGACAAACACAAAAGTGACAATAATCACAAGGTGTTACCCTTTAAAGACTGGGTTACAGATAGACAAAATAGTGCAGTAAGAAAGTGCTCATTAAAACTGGCTCGTCGATACCTATAGAAACCCTTTATTGTTAGGTTCCAGGCCAGGATTAAAACATAGGTGAAGGATGGACAATGTTTAGGCAGGAAATTAAGATCCTAAAACAGTCCTCCTTTAAACTGCGGCGATCAACATGTTTCGACCGTCTTGATATGCCCTCTCTTTAGTGGGTCACTGCGGTCTTCTTCAGGACAGTCAACCTGTCCCAGTCCTATCCCACCTCTTACCTCACTTAGGCATATTTAGAGGCAGCCCACGTGGAGGGACTTCCACCAGCATGGAACAATATTACTGTGAAAAGAAGGGAAGAGGATACAAAACACTGTCAAAATGCATCTACCCTTGGTGGCATCACATATTAAGAGGTGTGTAACGCATTATGTATTCAGAGGCACTGCTCGATCTCTAGACCCTGATTCCCTCCTATTGCCCTAAGTAGGTTTTTTCTTCTTCCAAAAACACAGACGGAGCAACTCAAACACTCACTTCTTTCTGTGAGGTTTCATGCCTTAAAGTCAGTTTCTCAACCGTTCAAAACACCCATCGCGTGTTACAAAAATACCTAAATGAACAATATCTGTGTGCACATACATTGGGGATATGCTGTCATATCCCTCTCATTCCGTTTATAATTATCGTACATTTATCTCTCATGATCACACCGGTAACCCCCTGTGACCCGCTGAGCCGAGCAGAAGTACAAAGATCTTACAGAGTCTATTTTGTTATAAGGCTCGTACTGGCGTCAGGAGGGGGGTTTCCCAAAGAACACAACCTGTGTTTGAAAAAGAAACAGTGGCACTCAAGGCGAATAAATAAATCACTCTTAACCTACATTGCCTCCACCTCCATGATACCCCAAATAGTAGAGAGTGCAGGGATCAGTCTAACCTCTCGTGCCCGCTCACTCAGACGCCGTGAAGGTGATGGTGCTACAGTCCTTCAGCCATTTAAAGCACCTCCTTCAGTGGCGTTTAGCTTGCGTATAGTCACGTGGGTGCCAGCATGTAAACGCGCCCTTGTCAGAACGTCAATTGACGTGTGGGGATGCCGGGATTTGTAGTTATAAGGCGCATACGCGATGTATCCGGTTCTAACAGCCGATTGAGGGGATCGAATGGACATTCTGCAGCCCTACATAACTACAAATCTAAATTACATGGGGAGCCTGTTCAGGTCTAATACAGACAAGAGACCCCACACGTGTAAAGGCCCCAGACTCTGGAATGGGCCCATGATAGTAGCTATACTCAAGAATCCACCAGGGGTGAACTGAAAGATAATAATAATCCCCTACTCATAGGTAGTACATTTTATTTTGTAAGAGCGTGCCACGGTATATCATTGTGAGAAGTTGGCCTGGTATATAATGCTCACTAATTCTTAGTGATCACTTTGTACCATGCCAAGCAACCCCTATGATGATGGTTGTAATTCAACCTTGTAGACCAGTTATCCTAGTGGTAACGTGGACAAAGCAGTCTTAGGCTAAACTCTGAAAGGCATGTGAAGCCAGCTGTTATACCATACACAACCCCCTTGAATACCAAATGAAAGGGACACCACACAGATATATATTGAAAATATATATTGATTTATTAACTATAAAATCCCCTGGACTCTTTATGAGCACAGAAGCACAAGCGTTAAATCACAAGACAGTTTAAAATACACAAAAGTTGCACAATATGGATGAGCCCCAGGGGCCACCTAAACCATATACTAAGAAAGTGGTATAAGAGATACCAGGAGGAAAGTGAAGAGGCCTAGGGCCTTGGGAATCGCTGGAGCTATTCGAGACTAGCAATGACTAAGTCGGGAGAGGCCCACGGGACTCGGGTGCAGTGTTCAAAGTGCACGCACTTTCCAATGTAAAGTCTATGGTGCGTAAAAAGTACAAAGTTAGAAAGTTAGGAACCTTCCGAGTGACCTACGGAGTTAAAACTTAAGACACAGGCCCTTGAGATGTGTACCAATGCAGGAGCACTGGCGGAGCTGAGTTACCTCACCCACAGGAAGCGGGTGCACAGGGTCGAAGTAGTGTCGGGTTTCGTCACGCCGGTCGATGGTGCTTGGAGCTGAAGATGCTGCAGGCGGCTCGATGAGAAGAGTTCCGGTGGATCCAAGGGTGGATCTGAAGATGTGAAGACCTGAAAGCAGAGGGGACAGTGTTCAAAGTCACTAGCCAGTGACTACCGTGGAACCAGATTGGAACCAGGCGATATCGGGTGCAAACAGGCGTTGTCGGGTAGCTTCTTTCTGCAGCCACGTGGATACCCGGGGTCAAGGACGTCCAGGAGTCGGTCACGAGCTGTCCCACGCAGGCTTCTCGCTGTTGGCGGTATCGGCAACTTGATCGGAGCAAACAGGCCTTGGCAAAGGCAAGCCAGGCAGCAGTTGAAAGATGCTTAACACTCGGACCAGCAAGGTCAGAGCGGGTGCTCCTTTTCACAGGAGCTTGGGTAGGTCTGGAGCAACCAGACCTGCTGTGTAAATCGTCGGGTTCGTTGCCAAGATGGCCGCTGACCACGTGGCTAGTGGCCGGGATGGCGCGTCGAGTGGCACAATGCAAAAGGGCCCCACGCAGATCGTGGAGATGCTGGGGGGCTGCTCTTCGGTGCAAGGGCTGCTCGGTGGTGGGGGTTCTCAGTCCCCAAAGCACAACATCGAGGATGCCTCAGAAGCTGCGCAGTCAGCTGTTCGAGTGTCTTCCAAGAGGTCCGGTCCCACGTCACTCGGTGCCTCCACGGGTCCCTTCTTCGCAGGGACTGTGGATCGGGCTCTGAGAGGTCTGGGAGTCTGGTTCTTGTTGGGCTCTGGGCTCGGTCTCCGGCGGGAGGCGGCGGCAAAGCAGACGTCGAGTTGCTGGTTGGTACCTGTGTTCACAGGGTGGCCACTCCTAGGCCACAAGGGAGATTCTCTTCAGTCTTCTGTGCAGCAGAATGTCGAAGTCCAGTCTTCTTCTTCGTGTAAAGTTGATTCAGGATGATCTGCTGTGCAATGGCACTGCTCCCACTCTTATTCCCAATCTGAGGGGTGGATCACCTACTAGGTCCCTCCTCTGGGAGGAACCAGGAAGGGGGGCGGTTACACCCCCTTTCCTTTGTCCAGCTCCTCGCCAGGACTGGGGCTGGAAAGCCCCAGAACTGGTTTGGACTGGCCTATGCACGGGGACACCTTGTGTGCCCCGGGCATGTCTGATTCTATTCAGCCCTGTCCTACCCAATACACAAAACCCTGTCTGGGGCGGTGCTCGCACCTCCCAAGGCAGGAAACCCTTTGTCCAGGCCACCATCTGCCGAGATTCGGTCAGCAGCAGGAGGCCAGACTCGTGTCTGTGGTGGCAGCATCCATTTTGTGATGCTGAGGCTCTGTTTAACTTTAACCGGGGTTAAGGCTACACACATGTCGTGTCCCTCTAGAAGGGTGGAATGCTATCCCCGTCGCCAGAACTGGCGAGGGGATAGTATTCCAATTCGTATGACACCTTACTCGACATGTTTTGATAAAGCCAAACCAAAGATAGCATTTAACCGCGAGGATTATAATGCACTTAAGAGTATATGGTATGGCAATATCCCGGAACAGCTTAGGGAGTGGTTCCCGACAGCTGCAGACAGGCTCAGCTCATGCTAGAGCACCATCTCACATATTTCCAAGCACTCTGCCTCCAGGATTGAGGAGGCCTTCCATAGGAGTGGCTGATAGGAACATATGTGTCCAGTTTAGGGTCAGGCACAGGCATACTGTACCTAAGTAAGAGGTGGTTACACCAACTTACCCCAGCTGAGTGATCAGCCAGTTGTGTCAAATATGGAGGCCAGGCCAGGGGTGGCACAATACATGCTGCAGCCCCTGGTAGGCCTTGGCTACCTATGCCCTGGGTACCTATGGTACACTGTTACAGGGGCCTATAAGGTGAACCAATTCCAATTGTGTTATGCACCTAAGGTACATGGAGTCCATTTTAAGGAGAGAGCAATCAGCCTGGGGCCCTGAATAGCAGGATCCCAGGCCAACTAAGTCAAAAACCAGCTAAACACCAGGCAAAAAGTTTGGGGGTAACTATAGTCAGATATCCACCTTCCTACAATCATCATTTAAGCCCCATAGGTCACTATGGAGGCGATATACCCATTTCTGTTCTCTTATAAAAAGAGCCCTGATGTTACCCTGACCCCGGGGTACTACACTCGGTTTCTCTATGACAGTCCATCTTAGATCCTCAGCTGAGTGTTCTGCCTCAATAAAGTGTGTGGTCAGCCTAGCGTTTGATTCGCCACATCTGATCGTACTCCGATGTTCAGTGATACGAATCCGGACTTTCCTACTTGTCATGTCCACATATTGTTTCCCACACGGGCATGTGATCAAATAGATGACCCCTTGCGAATTGCAGTTCATGTGTGATCTCTGCTCCCAAGGGGTTGTTAGACCCACGTCAATTTCCTTGATATTGATGGTCAAATGACAAACGCTGCAGGACCCGCAACGGAAATGTCCCATGACAGGAGGCAGGCCCGAGACAGGCCCGTCCACACAGCCAATTTATCTATGAGCTCTTCTGCCCTTGGAATGGGAAGAGCATCTGTCCTAGTGACAGCATTGAGACCTCTGTAGTCCACACAAAACCTAATTTCTCTCTTTCCATCTTGGGTATGGGGTTTTGGCACAAGGACTACTGGGCTGGCCCATGGGTTCTCTGATGGCTCAATCACCCCAAGTTCAAGCATTTTCTGCACCTCAGCCTTCATACAATCCCTGACATGGTCAGGTTGCCTGTAGATTTTATTCTTCACAGGCAGACTGTCACCAGTGTCCACCTCATGGGTGCACCAGTTAGTTTGACTGGGTGTGAGAGAAAACATGTGTCTATGGGCCTGCAACACCTGTCTGCAGTCCATCTGTTGCCGGTCAGTGAGGCTGCCTGCCAAGGGTACTCCATCCACTGAACCATCATCAGGGTTTTGGGAAAGCAGGTCTGGGAGAGGGTCACTCTCTTCCTCCTGTTCCCCATCTGTAGCCATGAGTAAACTCATGTCATCCCGGTCCACAAATGCTTTCAATCTGTTCACATGGAGCACCATGTGCTCCATGTGAACAGATTAAAAGCTCCTAGGGGTTCCAAAGTCCACCACATAGGTGACTTCTCCCTTTTTCTCAATTATAAGGTAGGGTCCAGACCATTTGTCTTGGAGAGCTGCTGGGGCCACTGGCTCCAGCACCCACACCTTCTGCCCTGGCTGGTACTCAACCAGAACAGCCTTTTGATCATGCCAAGCTTTCTGTAATTCTTGGCTGGCCTCCAGGTTTTTGGATGCTCTCTCCATGTACTCAGCCATCCTGGAGCGGAGACCAAGTACATAGTCCACAATATCAAGCTTAGGCTTTTTGAGAGGTAACTCCCATCCTTCCTTCACAAGACACAATGGACCCCTCACAGGGTGGCCAAACAAAAGTTCAAAAGGGCTGTAGCCAACCCCCTTCTGTGGGACCTCTCTGTAAGCAAAGAGCAAGCAGGGTAAAAGGATGTCCCATCTTCGCCTAAGCTTTTCTGGTAACCCTTTTATCATTCCCTTCAGGGTCTTGTTGAACCTTTCAACAAGCCCATTGCACTGTGGATGATAGGGTGTGGTAAACTTGTTGTTTACTCCACACTCCTTCTACATTGCTTTTAAGTATCCAGACATGAAGTTGGTACCTCTGTCTGAAAGAACCTCCTTTGGAAAGCCCACTCTTGAGAATACTGCAAGAAGGGCCCTTGCCACAACAGGTGCTGTTGTGGTCCTCAGGTGAATTGCCTCTGGGTACCTGGTGGCATGATCCACTACCACCAGTATAAATCTGTGCCCAGATGCTGTTTGGGGATCCATGGGTCCCACAATGTCGATTCCAACCCTCTCAAAGGGCACCCCCACCACAGGTAGTGGTATAAGGGGGGCCTTTGTGATGCCACCCGATTTGCCACTGGCTTGGCAGGTGACACAGGAGCGACAAAACTCCTTGGTATCTTCTGACATGTGTGGCCAGTGAAGGTGAGGGACAAGCCTGTCCCAAGTCTTGTTCTGGCCTAAGTGTCCTGCAAGGGGAATATCATGGGCCAAGGTGAGAAGGAAGCCCCTAAATTGCAGAGGTATAACCAACCTCCTAGTAGCACCAGTCTTGGGGTCTCTAGCCTCTGAATAAAGGAGCCCATCATCCCAATACACTCTATGAGTACCTTGAGCATTCCCAGCAGCCTCAGCAGCAGCTTGCTGTCTGAGGGGTTCAAGAGAAGGGCAAGTTAACTGAGCCTGCCCCAGGTCTACCCTTGAGGGCCCCCCTGTCCCCAGAAACTCAACCTGATCAGGTTCAAGTTCTTCAGAGACAGCCTCCTCTTGGGTCACAGAATCAGCCTCCTGTGAGATCTGATCCTCAACCTGGGGCAAGTGGGAAGGCACTACCTTAACCCTCTTACTCTTCCTCTTGGATTGTGGTTGGTCTATTGTTTCAAGATCCACCACAGGTTCAGGTAGGCACTTCTTGGCCTGAGTCCTGGTTAAAGCAAGGCCATGTGCTGATATCCCTAGCATTTCTGCATGAGTCCTGTACTCCACTTCTAACCATAGAGAACTCTCTATATCATTGCCCAAATGACAGTCTACTGGGAGGTCTGCACTCACAACAACTTTCTTGAGGCCATTTACCCCTCTCCAGGAGAAGTTAACAACAGCCACACTATGTGTAGTAGTGGCATTGCTAGCGTTGGTCACTAGGTAATTTTCACCTAGTACAATTTGTCCAGGGTCCACAAAGTTAGGTGTCACCATAGTGACACTGGCACATGTGTCCCTGTAGGCCTGAGCCAGTTTCTCATTAATTAAAGGCGTCTGCCTATACTTGCCCAAAGTATTGGGACTCATAGTAGTGGCCACGGAGATGTCCACATCATAGAGCAGAACTGCCTGAGTAGGGATTCTGACTAGGCATGGCTCCATCTCAGTACCCAGGGTCAACCCTACTAAACCCTTTGGCTGTGTACTACCACTGCTGACTGTACTAGGGGGTGCAGGTGCTTTAGGAGCTGCAGTGGTAGGGACTGGATTTTTCTTACTGCATTCACTGCCCCAGTGTGAAACTGATTTGCAGGTATTGCACCAAGGTTTCTTTGGGCCATCATTCTTCTTTTACTTGTTTCCATTCTGGGAACCACCCTCCTGTTAGAATTGGGGGTCTCTGGTTGGGGCAGTGCAACACTGGCAACAAGCAGGGACCCTCTCCTCTAAGTCAGGGCGAAGGATTACCCTCTAAAAAGAACCCCTGCTTACCCTCTAGGTATGTGGCGCAAGCAGTCAAGACTAATCTCTAGAGCACATAGGGTTAAACATTTGCAGTATCACACACAATAACCATCAACCCACCACACAATGACACCAGACTGTATTCTTGTAAAAATATATCTCCTTTATATAGATTTAAAGCAGGCTTGTAAATACAGTCTTGGTACAGTTCAAAAATGGTTCCAGTTACGTGTTCAGGTTGTATATGTACTCTTCAAGCAGTGCCTTGTAAATACAGTCTTTCAGATTTCAAAAAGCGGTTCCAGTTACTCTTTAAATATGCCACAGGTTTCAAAGCAATGGTAGTTCTTAAACCAATGTCACTGGGTGTAAAATGACCTTTCCCAGCTTCACTTAGACCCACAATGGTCCAGGCACCGTGTGCTGCGTGTGGACCCCTTTCGCTCCCTTTGGCACGCTTCACAGTGCTTCAGTGCGACTCGTTCGGGAAATCCAGCGCGGCCCCGCTAAACCTCACGCATCTCGCGTGAGAAGCGTACGGCGCTGAGGAAGGGGGTGCGAGGCGTACTGGGCGCTGGAGCGGTGCGGCTCGTACCAAGGCCGGGAGACAGGATGGGGACATCCCGCAGGTACGGCCACACAGCGTAAGGGCTTCAGGGGGCTCGAGGGAGTCCGCGCCTCACGGACTTCGGGTCCTGAGCGCTGCGCACTTTGCACACAGAGTCACAGTACCTTCTTGTGGGTGATGCGAAGGGCACAGCAGCGGGGGTCAGTTCTCCTCACGTCGCGATGCTTCTTGGGGGCAATGCGAGCAACGGCTCGAGGCGTAGGCTCAGGGCTCTTCAAGGACGGTGCATTGTGGGGCAAACAGATGTACCCGCAGCGTACGTTTCGGCCCGGGAGGGGGAGCGGCTGCAGGCGGGGCTGATGGGGGTACGATCCACAGAACAAGACGTACCAGCCAGGCTACGCCCCGCAGCAATTCACTTCACAGCTGCGGGGAGCGGGTCTCAGCGCACGGGTCACGCAGGGCACAATTGCAGGCAGAGTCCGTCTTTGCTGGGCAGCCTGCGGCACGGGGATCAGTAGGCGGCGGTGCTCGGACCGGACAGGTCATCCTTCATGATGTGAGCTACGGCTCAGAACGGGGGCAGTCACGGTGCTCGTATCAGCGAGGGGATGGTCTTCACTTTGTAGCTGGCGCACGATCAGGCCACAGTCACGGTGCTCAGGGGACACAGAGGCACAAATTGGTAGAGAGCGCGGCGTAGAAGCACGGAACACTCAGCTCTCCTTCACTCGGCGCTGCAGGGACAAATAGCCCACGCCAGCAGCAGCTTCCTTCAGGGTGGGTAGCGCCCACTGTTCCTGGGGCGCAGTTCAGGGGGCAAGTTTCACAGCAAGCCCTTGGAGATCTTTGTAGAAGTTTGGCACAAGTTGAAAATAAAGTAAAGTCTCTAGTCTTTGTCCTTCTCTCCTTCTGCAGCAAGGCACCCACCACAGGCCAGTCTCTCAGGATTAGAGACAGGAGTCCTACTTGTAGTTTTTCCAGGTCCTTCTCGTCGGGCAGAGTTTCTTCTTTGGCGCAAACAGGATCTGATTCACAAGGAGCAGGGCTCCTACTTTTATACACCATTTTCTTTGTCTTTTCATGCCAGGGGGGCCTCTGCATAACTCCTTTCAGTCTCTGAGCACTTGTTGGGTGTCCTTCTGGCTTCTGCTTTCAGTGTGAGGGGCAGGCACATCAGACGCTCCACAGGAGGTGGAGCCAGCATTGTGTGGACAGGGGCAGCCAGGAGTACCTTGTTGACAGTGCTTCGCCCTTCCTGGGCCAGGTGCAGGCTGAGTCATCAGTCGCTCCCCAGGGGGCGGAGCCAGCATTGTGGTGGCAGAGCACAGCCCTATTAAGAGTCCAGGGGCACTCCTACCTCCCACTAAGGTGTAATCCTTGCATTCACCACCTGCCATCCCCCAGCCCTGTCACTCACATATCCCAGACAGCCAGATACACATCCAAGCATAGGCGGGCTGAAATGGTTAGGCAAGCAAACGCTAACTTTCTAAAAGTAGCATTTGCAAACACAGGATATTAAAATAAACTTTACTAAAAGAAGTATTTTATTATTCTGAGTTCAGGCATACTAAACTTGACTTTCTACCATGTTCCCTGGGCCTGCTGGGATTATAGAGTGTAATAATTCCAGCAGCCCATCTTGACCTAAGAGAACAGGTAGCCTTACAATAGTGAAAAACGAATGTGGCTGTAATTCACTATTAGGACATGCCACACACACCAGAGCATGTCCTACCTTACACTTACAATGCACCCTGCCCTTGGGCCTACCACAGGGGTGACTAATATGAAGTTAAGGGAAGGTTTAGGGGCTGGCAAGTGTGTGCACTTGCCCAGCCAGCATGACAGTACCAGACTGCACGCAGGTTCTGCAATAGCAGACCCTAGACACATTTTAAAAGGCTGCTTCTGTGGGTGGCGCAATCAGCGCTGCAGGTCCACTAGCAGTATTGCCATTTACAAGCCCTGGCACTCCTGGTGCACTTTACTGGGGACTGACAGTAAATTCAATGAACCAATCAGGAATATCAATCACAGTTACACTTTACATAGGGAGTACTTGCACTGTGGCATGGATTGGCTGTGTGCAGTGCCCTGAGCAGCAGACACCAGCAAAAACATCTGAGGCACATCAGCAAAAAGTGGA
This sequence comes from Lissotriton vulgaris, assembly GCF_964263255.1. Classification (NCBI taxonomy): domain Eukaryota; kingdom Metazoa; phylum Chordata; class Amphibia; order Caudata; family Salamandridae; genus Lissotriton; species Lissotriton vulgaris. Next base: position 135,184,804 of record NC_141700.1, on the reverse strand, counting down.
AGGGAAACTCACGCCAAGGTGCCAGGTCTAACACCTCCTTATTAGAATCGTTTTGGGGGCCTGAAGATTTCTGGTCTTCTTCTTTTTCTTTCTTATCCCCACCCTTCTGGTCTGCTTTCTTCTGATCATCTCCAGGGTTCTGGGGTTTCTGCTTAATCCTTGTTCTGACCCACTTGTCTGCCTTCTTTCCCAATTCTTGGGGAGAGGTCAGATCTGAGTCAATAAGGTATTGATGCAATAGCTGGTGGTTCTGACAGTTATTACGGATCTGTTCTCTCATCATAAGATTGTACAATCCTGTATAGTCTGAGACTTTACTTACCTGCAGCCAACCCTCCAGAGCCTTAGTGGCACAATCAACAAAATCAGTCCAGTCCTGAGTCTGAGCCTTTTGGGTATCTCTAAACAACAACCTGTATTGCTCAGTGGTTAGGCCAAACCCATCAATAAGGGCACTCTTCAGGACAGAGTAGTTTTTAGCATCCTCAGGTATAACTGTAAGGAGCTTGTCTCTCCCTTTCTCAGAAAAGGAGTACCATAAAATTGCAGCCCACTGGTCTTGAGGAACCTGCTGTACCATGCAGGCTCTCTCCAGAGCAGTCATCCATTTGTGGATGTCATCCCCTTCCTTGTAGGGGGGCACAATCTTTGTCAGGTTTCTATTGTCATAGGATCTGTCTTTCTCTCTAGGAATATTGCTGCCACCAGTGGGTATCTCCCCACACAGTCTGTTCCCTTGCAAAAGCAAGTTTAGCTTGAGCCAGGGCTACCTCCTCTCTCTCTATCTGGAGTTTGACAGCCCTCATTCTGGCCCTATGCTCTTTTCTCTGGGGGGGAGTCATTCCCCTTTGAGATTCCCTTGAGGCACTAGAAATGTTAGATTCCCTTGAAGGGGATCTCACTCTTCTATTGCCTGGCAGGATTATGTTATGTACTCTGGGGAGGTGCTGGCCCTCTCCATTTCCATGTAGGTACAAGTTGGCTTGGCTAAGCCTCACAACTGGTACCTGGGTATCCCCTTGGTCCTGATCTGTATCTTCACCTTCTGATTCAGGGTCCGCCTCCTCATCTTCTGGGGTGGTGTTCTCAGTATCTGGGGGATTCACTCCATCTCCTGACCCTGTGGGATCTAACTTCCTCAAGATCGTCCTTTTCTAGGATTCCTAACAGGATGGGAATGGTGGGGTTTCTACCCCTTTTCAGCTTCCTTGCAACGCACAGGGCATTCAAGTCCTTGAAGCTGAGCTTGTCATCGCTGGAGGGTGCCTTGGCAATGGGTTGCTCACATGTGCCAGACATGACTCTAGTGAGGTGTAAGTGGTGCACTTACCTACACTAAGTGCTTTCCTACTGTACCTTGCTAGTGAGTTGTAGGCAGTGTGTGCTAAGCCCTTTGATCTACAACTACTAAGTTCAGTAGAACTTAAATATGTAAGCTTTGTTTATATGTACCTAAGGTACTTAATGTGATCTTTCAATTTGATTAAAAGATTGCAATGGTAAAACAACAGCAAGCTCAAATCCGCACCGCTGCACACTAATGTGAGAAGTTGGCCTGATATATGATGTCTCCAATTCTGGGGTCACCTTGTATCAGTCCAAACAATCCCTTATGGTGATGGTTGTAAGTCAACCTTATAGACAAGCTATCCTAGGGGTAACATGGACTAAGCAGCCTAAAGGCTTAACTCAAGAGGGCTTGTGAAGCCAGCTGTTTTACCATATGCAATCCTGTAATATCAAATGAAAGGGCACCACACAAGTTATATATTATAAAAACATATGTATTTATTCTCAGAATAATCCCCTAAACTCTTTATGAGTATAGAAGCACAAGCGTTTAAACAAAAGCACAGTATAACATATGAAAGTTGCACAATTATGGATGAGGCCGGGGGGCCACTCAAACCATATATCAAAAAAGTGGTATAAGTATCACTATTCGATCAGTGGTAAGGCCTAGGGCCTTGGGAATCGCTGGGACTACTCGGGACTAACAGTGATGAAGTCAGGAGAGGCCCGCGGGACTCGGGTGCAGCGCTAAAAGCACACGCATGCACCAATGCAAAGTCAATGGTGCGTAAAAGTTACAAAGTTACTGTTTTAGGAGTCTTCTGACTGGACTAGAATTACCAAACTTTAGACTTAGACACTAGAGGTGTTAACCACTACAGGAGCACCGGCGTTCATGAGTTACCTCACCCACAGGAAGTGGGTGCATAGGTGCCAAAGTGTGTCGGGTTTCGTCACGCAGTTCGATGGTGCCTGGAGATGAAGATGCTGCAGGCGTCCAAGAGGGAAGTGTCCGGTGCGATCCAAGGGTGGATCAAAGTTGTAGAGTACCTAAAAGCAGAGGGGACAGAGTCTGGGTCACTAGCCAGTGACCAGAAAGGAACCAGGAAGGAACCAGGCGATGTCCGGCGCAATCACGTGGTAGTCGTGAAGCTTGTCTCCACTGCCACGTGGACTCTGGGGCACCGAGGATGTCCTGGAGTGGATCCCAAGCTGTCTAACAAAGGTTCTCGCTGTCAGCGGTGTCGGCTTCCGGATTGGAGCTAACAAGCCTTGACAAAGGCAACCCATGCAGGATTCAAAGATCGCTTGTTACTCGGACCAGCAAGGTCAGAGCGGGTGCTCCTTTTCAGGGGAGTGAGGGCCAGTCTGGGGCAACGAGACTAGCAGAGCAAATTCAAAGGTTCGTCGGTACTGGGGCCACAAGCCAACGGGCAAGCGACTGGACCAATGCGTTGAGCAGGAAAATGCAAAAAGGCCCCACGCAGCACTCGGTGAGTGTCAAGGGGTGAGCTTCGATGCAAAAGCTGCTCAAGGCTGGGGCTTCTCAAACCCCAATGCACAGCATTGAAGGAGCCTCAGGATCTGCACGGTCAGCACTTTGTAGTTTTTCCAAGATGGCCAGCCCCACGCTTCAGGTTGCCTCCACGGGTCTCAGCTTTGCAGGGACTGTGGATCGGGCTGTTGGAAAGCAGGAAAGCTGGGTCTTGTTGATCTCTGTTGCTCGAGTTTTGGCGGGAACTGCAACAAAGCAAACAGTGACGCGCTGGATGGTGCCTGTTTGCACAGGGTGGTCCCTCCTTGACCACAAGGGAGATTCTTCAGTCTTCTACATCGAGTAGGATGTCGAAGGGTCCAGAGTTTCATTTCATAAGTTTCAGTCAGGATAATCTGATGTGCATCTGCACAGCTCCTACCTTTATTCCAAATTAAGGGGCTGGATTACCTGCTAGGTCCCTCCTATGGGTGGGACCCAGGAAGGGGGTGGCTACACCCCTTTCCCTTTGTCCAGAGTCGCGCTGGGACTGGGGCTGGAGTGCCCCAGAACCGGTTTGACCGGATTCTGCCCAGGGACACCTTGTGCGCCCCAGGCAGTGTCTAGTTTCTTTCAACCCTCCCTGCTACAATCCACTATCTCCTGTCTGGGGTGGTGTGACACCTCCCTGTGACAGGAAACCCTTTGTCCAGGCCTCCTCTGTCAAGTTTCGGTCAGCAGCAGGAGGTCAGACATGTGTCTGTGGCAGCAGCATCCACTTTGTGATGCTGGGGCTCTGGTTAGGATTAACCGCGTTTTAGTAAAGTAACATGTCTTCTCCCTCTAGAAGGGTGGGATGCTACCCCCGTCGCCAGGACTGGTGCGGGGGTAGTATTCCAAAGTGTATGACACCAAACACGACATGTTTTGATAAAGCCAAACCAAAGTTAGCAAGTAACCGCGAGGATTATAATGCACTTAAGAGTATATGGTATGGCATTATCCTGGAATTGGTCCCGACAGCTGCAGACAGGCTCAGCTCATGCTAGAGCACCATCTCACATAAAACCAAGCACTCTGCCTCCAGGATTGTTAAGGCCTGCTATAGGAGTGACTGATAGGTGTATATGTGTCCAGATTATAGGTTTAGATATAGGTATACTATATCTAAGCAAGGGGTGATTACACCACCTTGCCCCAGCTGAGTGATCAGCCAGTTGTGTCGATTTAAGTACCAGCCAGGGGTAGCAAAATATATGCTGCAGTCCCTGGTAGGCCTTGGATGCACCTATGCCCTGAGCACCTATGGTGCATGGTACAGGGGCTGACAAGGTGTCCAGTACCAAATTGGTGATATACCTAAAGTACATGTGTGTGAATTTAGAGAGAGAACAGCAGGCTGTGGGTCTGATTCGCAGGCCCACAGCCACATTAAGTCGAAAACCAGTGAAGCAAAAAGCAAAAATTGGGGTGACCATAGGATAGCAGACCCTACTCTCCTACACCGACCACAAAAAATACCAAACCAGATTAGAAAATTCGTCGTTTTAAATACCTAAAACAAGACCAAAACAACAACATCCAATCAGTTCAACTGGAGATTTGAAAGATTTCTGTAAAAAAAATAGCACCACAAAGAGCCAAATTGTGGATATCTGGTTGTGCCGGACTAGGACAAAGACCCAAGTTTAGGCTGACCATGATGGAAAATGGGCCGGATACAGGGACCCAGTTAGGGCCATTGTACAAAGTACCTTAAATCCTGCTTTGCGGAGTGTTGCAAGGCTCTGGGTCCAATGTCTGAGAGGCTAAGGTCATCAAGAATCCCATCGATGAGGGCTTGGGGTTCTAGTCTAGCGTCAAGGATGCATCATGCAATTGGGGGTGGGGGCATGCCTGGGTTCAGAGGAGCTGCTATGCAGGTTCGGGTGTCGTCGAGGCTGCCTGCACCGAGGATGTCGCCAAGTGCTGGCCCTGATGCTGCGACCGGCTCTGATGTGCACCTTTGTGGTGGAAAAGATCCACACAGCAGTCAAGTTGCATTGGCTCTGCTCGGGGTTGTCACGCAGCAGAGATGTCGGTTCCACTGGATCCACTGAGGCCAGTGGAGCTTACTATGAACTCCCTGTGTACTAGGCCTGGTCCTTCGCTTACTTTAAGAAGTTGTTTCTCTCCCCCCCCCTTCCCCTGGTGAATGATGTGAATACATTTAATATTATTGTAGAATCGTACTGTGGACTAGAGATTGGATTCCACTGCATATATTTTTCTCAAGCCTTGGAAAAAGTCATGTAGTGACGAAACCAGTGTTTTCTGTTCATCCGTGAAGAATAAGTCTGGCAAATCATTTGTAACCGAAGACCATACTTTGCACATTTATTAGGATAAATTACAAATTGTGCTTGTTTTTCTTTTTTTTTAAATCTAGTTTTCATTTTCATCCGTCCGAATATTTAACTTTTTGTTTAAATACAGTTTAGAGGTTTTTTTTTTACCTCTTCCATGTGTTTCATGTTAAACACACTGGGTTTTCACCACTGTCTATATGCACCTTTTTATCTTGGTTTCTTTTTAGAAATGACTTAACCCCCAGTGTACTTTGCTCTTTCTATACGAGGTGCGATAATTGGAACCACTAACACGGAACAGATTTCCTCTTGTTCTAGGATTGGAGTTAGAATTGTTTAATTTGACTTTCCTGCATTCACTAAACCATCTGCTGCCCTGAGGGCGCAACTGAAGACCAAATCAAATGGCATAAGTGTGATCCACAGCACCATAACCAGTGAAAAACACTGTCTGTAGTAGGCTTTGTACAATCAATCACATCCTGCAATGGCCATGCAAGTGGTGTCCCACCTTAGTGAGACCAGACATGGGCCATACCCTGCTACACAGCTGATGTTTTGCCTTCTTATCAATTGCTTTGTTTTTCTTACATAATCTTGCAACAGTTTGACAATACTTTTCTATCCCAGAAATCACTGTCCACAGGATTGTATGTATTAAAATTGACTTTTCAAATGCCAGCTAAACTAAACTTCAGTTGAAATTGAGGTATTAATGTGTCTTTAATTGCATTGTCATTTTTTTATGTCATGCGTTCTTCAATGCAGGGGTCTCCAACCTTTTCTGTAATGAGAGCTACTTCTGTTCAGTACATATAATCCTGACCTACTATTACTACTGTTGTAGTAGTGAGCATATCAGACAAGATTGCAGTAGTGGTGACCCAATGTAAGATTATCAGCAGTGATCAATTCAGTGCAGTAGAGTTGCCACTAGTAGTGCAAAAAAAGGATTTATCAATTTAGAATGCCTGTAAATAGGTAATAAATAGCCATTGCTGTAATGCTCCTGGTACCAAGGTAATAATGAGTAATAAGTCTCCTCAGCACCCTATGATTTATCATTCAAATATAGGCCGTAAGTATATTTTACAAAGTCAACCATTTTTTTTCTCCTCCAAATATCAGCCTATGCGTTCTTGAAATACAAACATTTTACCTCTAACACACATTTTTCAAATGTGGTCTGCTTATATTAATTCAACCAAGTAAAAACTTATAATTTAGTAGGCTGGGCTGCATGTAAGAGAGCTACTTACAGGTAGCAGGAGAGCTATCAGTAGCTCATGCGCTACTAGTTGGAGAAGCCTGCTTTAATGTATCTAACTGCAGCCTAATAGTACACCTTAACACTTCCCATCACTAAACCATGCACACTTGTTATGTACACACACCCTACAATTTTGGTAAGGGTGGAAGAACTGCTGCAGCTGTCCAGCCTCCTCTAGAAGGCCCATATGTACACATTCAGGTTGATTTCAATCGCTCATTGTAGAGCGCACTACATACCTGCGAGGGTCTCAAGGCGGGGGTGCGCTACTGGTCAAACAGCCAAGGCTTGAGTAGCCTCCAGAAGGTCAGCAGGTCTTGGGTCTGTCGTAGGCTCAGTGGGAGGGTTTTCCAGGTCTTGGTGGGAGAAGGATCACCTGCTGGTGGTTGTTCTTCGGATGCGAGGGATGGTGGTGAGTGCGAGGTCAGCAGAGCTGGCAGTTGGGAATGTAGACGGAAAGTTGTCTGAGGTAGGCTGGGCCGGTCTTGTGGAGTGCCTTGTGTGCGTGGATGAGGAGCTTGAAGAATATCCTCTGGTTGACGGGGAGCCAGTGCAGGTTTCTCAGGTGGGGGGTGATGTGCCTGTGGCGTGGTACATCGAGGATCAGTTGTGCAGATGCGTTTTGGATGTGTTACAGTTGTTTGTGCTTGGTCGGGGCTCCCGCGTAGAGGGCGTTTCTGTAGTAGTCTGCTGCTGACGAGGGCCTGGGTGACTGTTTTCCTTGTATCTGTCGGGATCCACCTGTAGAACTGCAGAGCATGCGGAGGAGGAGACTGTTGACTTACTTGGTCATGGAGAGCGTTGAGTCGAGGAAGATTCCCAGGTTGCGTGGGTGATCGGTGGGTGTCGGGGCTGACCCCAGTGCTGTCGGCCACCAGGAGTTATTCCAGGTTGAAGGGTTGGAGCCGAGGATGAGGACCTCCGTCTTGTCTGTGTTCAACTTCAGTCGGCTGATATTCATCCAGTCGACGACGGCCTTCATTCCTTTGTGGAGGTTGGATCTAGCAGTGATGGGGTCCTTGATGAGGATCAGTTGGCGTAGGAGATTATGTTGAGGTTGTGCTGTCGGGCGACGGGTGCGAACGGGGCCATGTAGATGTTGAACAGTGTCGGGCTGAGGGAAGATCCCTGGGGTACGCCACAGATGATCTTGGAGGCTTTGGTTCGTAATGGGGGGGCCGGATGCTCTGGGTTCTGCTGGAGATGGTCCATTCCAGAGCCTTGTCTGGGATCCCTACGGCATGGAGGTGTGCGCATAGTATGTGGTGGCAGGCGGTGTCGAAGGCGGCAGAGAGGTCCAGAAGGATGAGGGCAGCGATCTCACTGTTTTCCAGCAGGGTCCTGATGTCGGTGGCGGCGATGAGGGCAGTCTCTGGGCTGTGGTTGCTGCAGAACCCTGACTGGGAAGGGTCCAGGATTCGGTTTTCTGCGCAGTATCTGGTTAGCTGTCTGACTATCTTCTCAATGACCTTGGCCGGGAAAGGAAGCCGAGAGATGGGCCGGAAGTTCTTGAGGTCTCTTGGGTCCGCCTTGGGTTTTTTGAGTAGGGCGTTGATCTGAGTGTGTGGTTAACATGCGATATTCGTAAATTTTAAAAAATGGGGTATTTTTTAATGCCTTATTTCCATGATTCTGTGGACGAATGTTTTTGAATATTGAAATGTTTCAGGTTTTCGCCCAATATGAATTATTGACTGTTTACAGGCACATGCATCAAGCGTATGCAAATTCGCGAATGATGCGAATCGCAATTTGAGAGCAATTGCGATCGCAATTGCCAGTGTTGAAATGCATCAACCAAATATTTGCAAAAATCGCAAATTATTCGCAAAAAAAATTAAATCGCAAAAAAATACTGAGAATACTAGTGCGATTCCTTGTCTGCGAATCGCATTTACTGAATCGCAAATAAGGAATCGCAATTGATATGCATAAAAAATCGTTAATTGCGATTTTCAGAAAAATCGCATTTTTGCACTTGCAAATTAAGAAGGGACACAACCAGGTGGTAAAACTAAAAACTAACCTGAAACACCTGCAAACCAACTGAACATGTATAAAACACACCCACACAAGGCCCAGGAGCTCAAAATGGCTGGTCTGTACCTGATGGCGAGGAGGATGCGGCTGCTAAATGCTCGACAGAGAAGGAGGCGAATCAATGAACGCATATTCAGAGTGCGCATAACTTTGCTATGGCAGCAGGATGACGAAAAATACGATAAGTAAAGGCTGAATGAACAAAAGATACTTGATCTAATTAAGGAATTGGACCCCATTCTTCAACGACAGACACATAGGACCCAAGCCATCCCAACGCACGTACAAATATTATGTTGCCTACACCTACTGGCATCAGGCAGTTTTCAGGGAGTAATTGCAGTAGCCGGAGGTGTCTCTCAAAGTGCATTATCAAGAATGTTGAAAGCGTTCCTTGATGCCATGATGTCCCAGATACATGCACATATAAGTTTTCCTACCTCAGCCCATGACCTAGCTAAGACTAAGCAGGAATTTTATCAAGTAGCTGGCTTCCCACAAGTAATTGGTTGTATAGATTGCACCCATGTTGCAATATGTCCCCAGCTACACAGGAATATTTGTATAGAAATAGGAAATGCTACCATTCCCTCAACATTCAGGTTGTGTGTAATGCCAAAACCATAATAACAGACATTGTTGCGCAATTTCCTGGCAGTGCACATGATTCATTCATCTTCAGGCAAAGTGGCATGCAGACCCGACTTGCAAGGGGAGAGTTTGGAGAGGGACATTTGCTAGGTAAAGGCTGAGAGGTTTGCGTGTAGTTGGTCTGTGGTGATTTTGCTTCAGCAGCGGTGATAGATCTGTTGGGTGCGGTGGTGTGTGGTGGGTTTCTGGTAGGTGAAGTGGATGCCGCGGTGGTCGGTCCAGAGGAGTACGGTGGTGTGGCTCAAGGAGACATGGGAGCTTGAGAAGACTAGGTCGAGCATGTGGCCGGCGGAGTGGGTAGGCGTTGTGACGAGTTATCTCAGTCCGAGGTTGGCGAGGTTATCGATCAGGATGGTGGAGTTGCTATCGCTGTTGTTTTCAAGGTGAAAGTTCAGGACTCCAAGGAGGATGTAGTCTGTGGAAGTCAGGCGTGCATGCTGATTAAGTCAGCGATGGAGTTGCTGAACTGGGGTTTGGGGTCCGGGGGGGGGGGGGAGGTCTGTAGATGAGTGTGCCTCTGAGGGTGAAGTTGGGGATATGTGTGGATCTGGAAATGCATGTGTTCGTCAGTGCTGATCGAGACCCTGATGCTGTTCTTGTGGACAATGGCGATTCCACCTCAGACTCAGTTGGTGCTGTCTCTGTGGGTGATCTTGTAGCCATCTGGGATGGCAATGGCGATGTCGTGTGCGAAGGAGTAGTTCATCCAGGTCTCTGTCAGGAAGGGGGCGTCTGGGGATGAAGGGTCGAGCAGGTCCCAGAGCTTGATGGCATGTTTGCGTGCGGAGCGGGTGTTCAGTAGGATGCATCTGAGGTGATTGTGGCCTTTCTTGGCGGGTGGTTCAGCGGCTCTGAGACTGGTGTAGCTGCAGTTCTGGCAAGAGAAGGGACCCTGTGTGCGTTTCGGGGTGGCTTTGAAGCCGGTGTGGGTCCGGCCGGAGTTGAGAGCGTGGAGTGTGCTGGCATTGTAGCAGCCGTCATCGTGATGGGGCCTGGGGTTCTAGCACTGGGCATGGACGGGCTTGAGTTTGGTGCGTCCGCTGCACACTGGCTGCCATATATGAGGAGGTGGGAGGGAGGAGCAACTGTGAGGCAAGTGCAGCGAATGGGCAGTGAGGGGGCGGGGCCACAGGGGCACTCAGCTGCGGGAGCGGCAAGGGCACCGAAGGCAACCAGGCACATATCTGGGGGCAACAAAGGGGTCAGACCTGGAGCTGGGGTTGAGTGGCCCACCGGGCTACAAGGCACTCCACAAACCCCAGTAGATTGGGAAAGGAGGCAGGGTTGGACTTTTATTTTAAAGAAAAATGGGATTTTATCCTACTACACATTGATGAGGTGAGCGGCGCTGATCTACTGGGATTTGCGTTACAGAACCCCAAAGGACATACTGACTGGCATAGTCTGTGCAACGTTAAACTAGGTTGCCCAGTCTTCTGTTTTTATCTCTAACTTGGTTTTTATATCTCACCTACTGAGACAGGTTACTTTACATGCACTGAGACTATCAATGATACCTCCTTAGCCTTTTGTGTTATGTATCATGAAGAGAGAGTGATGTTTAAGCATTATATGAGAGAGAACCATATGCTTTACATTGACATATGTTGTGGTTACCTTATATATGTCTCTTAGGTTGCCTGACATACTTGGAGAGACTGTTCCCATAGTATTCAGTGTGGTAGGCAGCCTTTGCACCCACCACATTGTGTAGATAGTTCATTCACATCAGGTCCTCCTGAAGAATTACCAAGGATCACTAGGACTGCAAGGCATGAAACATGTTGACCACCAGAGAAGAGGATAGCTGAGCTGAACCATCACATCAGCAAGCTGCCACTCTAAGCTTATTTTTAATCCAGTGAATAGCCAGTCTTAATAAAGTCATATTTTTGACTATTCAACTTGTTTTAAATCACCCACTTTCACCCACATCTACACCACTAGGCCCCTCACAGGCACTGCACCGTAAGGCCAGGAACAAAAGATCTCTGCTAAAGAGCCCCTTGATGGGTGCCTGTTGGGTATTGCAGTGCTGACCTGATGAGGAGCAGGTCCATATGCTGAAGCATGACACCTAGCTTGCTTGGTGTGTGAGGACCCTAGTTCCGACAAGAGGAATTCCTTTCTTCCTCTACACAGTCTCCTTGCTACACATACACTCTCTCTTTCTCCCCTGACCCTGAGGAACTGCATACCCTTCATTTCGGAATACTTGATAGGGCATGTATGCTGGACCTCTCACAAAAGCCCTAGAGTCCCCGTATTTGATAATATAGGGGCCCGATGTAGGTAATTAGTATTTACCGATTCGTAAATACCGAATTTTACTGATTCGGTATTTACAAATCGGTAAATGCGATGTAGGTATCTTTACCGAATAAATTAACAAATCGGTAATATTCGGTAATTACCGAATCGGTATTTACCGATTCGGTAATTGCCATTGATTCCTATGGGCCTTGAGACCCATAGGAACCAATGGCAATTACCGAATCGGTAAATACCGATTCGGTAAAATTACGGAATTGACAAGGGGGACAGGGTGTCACTTTGACACCCTGTTGCACCCCTGATTCAGGCTTGTTTGCCATGTGACACACATACATGCCCTTAGGGCATGTATGTGTGCCACATGACACAGGTGTTCATGCACAGATGTGCATGTACACAGGAATTCGTTAAGTACCATCAAATATTATTTGATGGTAAATAACGAATTCTTAAGGGCCTGTGGCACTGTTTTCAGTGCCACCTACATCTAGAGTTACCGATTCGGTAAATTTACCGATTCGGTATTGTACCGAATCGGTAAATTTACTGAATCGGTACATTTTAGGCCCCCTACATGTCACAAACCAAATACCGGTCGGTAACGGCCGATTTGGTATTTGGTGACCTACATCTGGCCCATAGTCTGTTACAGACCACCTGGAGTAGCCAGCTCTCAACAACAGGATGCGTTGGCAGACGTCCTCAATAATATGGCGTTAACTCATTCAAGATTACTTATTTATGGGGATTTTAATTTGTGGTCTAATGGTAGCTTAGATTCAGGATATAAAAGTCTTCTCCAGACATGTGAAGATGTGAATCTGACACAGTGGGTCTTAGAGCTCATGCATAGGGGTGGGCACATATTGCACCAAATGTTTGCAAATAAATACCTGATAGAGACGGGGACAGTCTTGCCAGTGGGCTGGTCCGACCACCATTTAGTCCAATCCGGGATTGTTAGCCCGAGATGGAAAAAGTTAACCCTAAGGAAAAAAAGAATCTCACAGGCAGGGATTGGAGAGGACTCATAAGAAAGGCAACGCCATCGCTGGAGTTTTTTGTGAACAGGACTTTTGATGCAGGCAAACAGGTGGATAAAAATTACATGAACTTTTGTAATCAAATAAGTGCGAGGCTTGACCAGTTAGCACCCTTAAAAGACATAAAAATGGGGTAGACCCTCTGCTCCCTGGTATAATGATAATTTGTGACTTTTGAAAAAGAAAAGTAAACAGGCAGAGCAGAAAGGGAGAAGAGCATACAGAGATGAGGATAAAAATGCAAGAGAGAAACAATAACTAGTTACAAAAAAGAAATGGCAAAAGCTGAGTACTTTGCTGACTCTATTCTGAAATCTCTTAATAGTGCTAGGAGTATTTTTAAAATATTGATGATGTCACTAACCCTGTTTGCACAAAAAGCAGATTTCCCCCACACAAGATCTCTGTGATGGTTGGCCACCTTTTTTGAGGATAAAATCAGCAAATTCATTAAGAGGCTACAAGTGGGAACTATACCCACGAAGGAGGATCAAAATGGAATGTCTCAGGGGTATCCAGCCAGCCAGAAACAAGAGCAGGAAATGTCAGAGACTTCTGGCAACCTTGATAATTCTGACATACCATCAGAGGAAGACTTTATCAAACTAGCCCATAGAGCCTTCTCAGGATCCCTGTTAGATCTGCTACCTCCCAAAATATGGAAAGCCTTCGGAACAGGGCTCTTCTCGGTGCTCAGGCTGATCTGTAAGCAATCGCTAGAGAGTGGAATAGTGCCAACATACTTGAAAAAAGCGATAATCACACCTCTTTTGAAAAAAGCTTTGTTAGATCCAGCATGTCTAAAGAACTATAGACCCATCTCCCTGCTACCCTACCCAGTGAAGATCACAGAGCGACTGGTCAGTAGAGCACTCTCCCAGTTTCTTGAAGCCAACGAAAAACTGGAGGATGTGCCATTTGGCTTTTGCCTAGGACACGGGACAGAGACTGCTTTAGTGACCGTGCTGGACGATCTTCGAATGCGGGCAGACCGGGGACAATCAGCAATTCTGGTTTTGCTGGACCTGTCTGCCGCATTTGATATGGTCAATCACGAGATACTACAGGGCAGACTCGAAGGAGTAGGAGGGCTGGCACTGGAGTGGCTTCAATCCTACCTTGCTGATGGACAACAGGCGGTTGCTCTTCCTCTGTATCAATCACTGTTCATGAATGTCCAGCGTGGTGTGCCACAGGGGTCTGCCATCAGTCCAATCCTATTCAATATCTATATGAGGCCTCTGGTTGATGTCATCAAATCACATAACATCAGTATTGTGAATTATGCTGATGACACTCAATTGATTTTGTCACTAGAAGGCCACCATTCACTTTCGCTGGAAAAATGTCATGACTTTCTGCAAGATACCGCATTATGGTTACAAAATAACTATTTACAATTTAATGGGAAAAATACTAGATCCTGTGTTGTTCAGCTGGTAAGGTTCCCCTCCCACTACCTACTGGGTTTTGGCCACTCCTGGTGACCCCTACACTGATTCCCACCAAGGCAGTATGCAAATTAGGAGTCAGGTTTGATTGTAATTTGAGTCTAGAGTCCCAAGTAAATAAAACAGCTGGAAGCTGTTTTGCTCTAATTAGAGTGCTGCGAAGGATCCTCCCACTGCTCCCCACACAGACTAGATCATTGGTAGTAAGGAGTATCATTCTGAGTTGACTGGATTACTGCAACGCATTGTTGCTGGAGTCTCCTAAATATCTGATTGGAAGACTCCAGAGAATCCAGTCAATGGTGGCCAAGCTAGCTCTAATGAGACCACGTCAATCTTCGGCATCTCAGGCCCTCTCTGAGCTCCACTGGCTCCCAGTTATGAAGAGGGTACAGTTCAAATCGCTATGCGTAGTTTTTAAGGCTCTGTTTAGAGAACAAGGGGACCCTAGTAGTGAGACATGGGATAATATTAGGCGTTGTGTAGAACAAAGGTCTAGTGGAGGCCAAAAAGGTACTCTGGTAGCCAGGGCTACTAGTAAATTAAGGGCAGTATTAATCTGAAGAAATAATGCGAAAAAGTCCCAGTTAGACTTGGAAACTAAATATATGTAAGGACACAAGGTTATGTGGAAGGACAACACATTTATTGAAAAACAACAAAAACAGTAATTATCAAAACTCCTAAATAAATTGAATGAAGGAATGGAGTTTTGGTTGGAGAGGTTGACGGCATTTCGTTCTCATAAGTGTTGGATCTTCATCAGGACGAGAGAATGTGGCCGATAGAATCTACAGGAAGGAGAGAAGAATTTCAAAACCTTGATCCTAGGAGCAATTTAACCCCTTGCGTGCTGATGACAGAACGGTTCCGTCATCAGCATCGGTTGAGCTGTGCTGATGACGGAACCGTTCCGTCATGACTCCGCCCGCGCAAGGCGGAGTCAGCACAGGCGGAAAATACGCCCCGCACGCAAGGGGTTAAATAAAGTAGTTGTGCACGAGTGGATGGCTCTATTGATTGGCCAGTGTCTACATACTTTTCAAAGAACAAGGGAGACCCAAAGGAATATCACTAGGGACCTTGGGCAGTTACGTATTTCAAAAGACAGTGGTCCCTAGTAGTTCAGGGATTAGGCAGAATTGATGGACATACACTCAATAGTCAGTATGACCTTTGTCCAGCAGGACAGGTTTTTATTTTAAGAGATATTGAAAACATAAAAGGATTTTTTACAAGGTGGGTACAGCCAGTAACCCACAGGGGACAAGACAAAACAGGGGGGTAAACTTGACGCAACAAAGGCGGTCTGTGCTAGTATCTCAGTGAACAGACAATGGTAAAGTACAAACATCATTGTGAACAATTTTCTATTTGTAGGGTACATATGATGCTACTATGTTGACGGCGTTTCGATGCCTACACACAGATACATGGCATCATCTTCAGGACAAAGAATTAATTTGTTTGTCTTGAAAGCATAACAGTTTTTAGGGCCTATATGCGTAAATACAGTTATATTGGGGAAACAAGAAAAGGGAGACAAAACATAAACATTGGTCAATAACAAAAAGACTAGGCATGTATATAAATCTGACCAGTGATCATCTGTGGCATTGTGAACTGTTGGTGATAGTTATTCATCTTTTAGGAATAGTAATTTTGTGAATTGTAACATTGTGGCGTGACAGGCTTTTGTTTCCATGCAACATATTGTGAATTGTTTATGACAGTGGGGACAACAGTTAAAATCCGACGCAGTGACGGAACTGTGGGGGGCGACGCATGAGATTAAAAAACATTCAATGAGCTCAGAGTTGGGCCATGCAAAGTTTAAAAACGGGTGGCGAGCGGTGTAAGCGGCGAAGTGTTTGTAACCGGCGGTTACGTGTAATGAGTTTTACATGTGGTTCGGAGGCGAAAGGAATTTGTGAATTATCGTCTAGCTCTACGTGATCAATTTTAAAAGGAAAGTAGCGCGAGCATACAGATCGTGATTTACCAATATTGTGGTCCACAAAGTAGTCTGTTAAGCAGTACCTATGCTTTTGGAATCAAAGCAAGTAAGGAAAATGAAGGGTTTAGGAGCACAATAGTATGCTGCCAAAAAAGCGGGAAAATAAAAGAGTGAGTATAAACATATTGATGGACCGGTGAGAAAGTGATGAGAAGCTCATAAAATAATTACCAAACCAGGGCAAGGGAGCCTCTACATACGAGACCGGACCAATCGTGTCTCACTGAGAAGGAAGAAAGTAGATTTATATGAGTTATGGTCCTCCTGGGGTATGGAAATGCCGATTAGAGCATTCTGCAGGTACTTACTTCCTGGTTTGGCTGCTCCTTGTCTATGCAGGATACAGGATGGCGGGGATCGCTGTCGTGCTCGTGCCTGAGAGCTAGATACAGGGGTATTCAGAAATGAAAGAGGGACTAGTCGTGGTGAGTACGGCGGCCATGCTGGAAAGGTGTGGGAGTGTTTAGAGATAGGTAAGGGACTAATCGCAGTGAAACTGGCGGCCATGCTGGAAAGGTGTGGGAGTGTTTAGAGATAGGTAAGGGACTAATCGCAGTGAAACTGGCGGCCATGCTGGAATGGTGTGGGAGTGAGGAGAAGAGGTTATATATAAAACCATGTGCAATAAACATTTGCATAATTTCATGAATTGTTTAAGGAACATCGCGAAACCTAGGAGGAAGTCAAGTATGTATTACAGGGTGACTGATCACAGGAGAGATGTCCAATCTTCGAGACGATTGAGGCCTGTATGGATACTGTTGGTGCGCAGTATCCAGTGAAGTTCCTCCTTGTTCAGTAACTGAGTTACGTCCGCTCCTCTGGGTGGTGGTTTTACCATGGTGATGATTGTCCATATCAGATCATTTTCAGTGTGTCCTTTTTCTTTGAAATGTTCGACAAGAGGGGCATTTGGAGTATGGCACCGGATCCTACTACTGTGTTGTCCGATGCGTAGCTTGACCTTCTGGCTGGTTTGTCCAACATATATCATCGTGCAGGGGCAAAAAATGGCATACACCACATTGATGGAGTTACAATTAGTGAAGTGTTTTCTTTCAAAGGAAATAGTGCCAAAAGTAAAAGTTTTTCCCTCAATAGTGAAGTCACACACTATGCAACTGCCACATTTTGCATGACCCGTTAGGGCAGGTAACCCCCATGCATCATTGATGGTTGTTTTCAAATTAGGCTGAGGTAGGGAAGCTCTTACCAAATGATCTTTTACATTTTTGCTCTCTTGAATGCAAAGATAGGGTGCTCAAGATTCAGTAGTCCGGCATTTAATACAGGCCAGTGTTTCAAGATGCTTTTTTTTATGGCATTAGAGGCTGGGGTAAAAGTGGTTACACACACTAGTCTGTCTTGGTTTTTCTTTGGTTTTGGTTCTAGCAGACTCTCTCTGGGGCAGTACCAAGCCCTTTTTAAAGAACGCCTTACTAGTTTTTTTCGAGGGTATCCCCTGTTTCTGACTTTTATGCTGAGAGTTTTTGCCTCAGAGAAATAGTCTTCTTTGAAATAACAGTTTCTTCGAATACGAAGGAATTGTGAAAATGGGAGTGAATCTCTGAGTGCTCGGGGATGGTGACTGCTATAATTCAGCAAGGTGTTTCGTTCAGTTGGTTTTCTATGGAGGCTGGTGGTAAGGCGTCCTTCTGTATGTTTGATTTCTAAATCTAGAAATGGAATTGAGTCTTTATTCTGGGATAGTGTGTATTTCAAGCCATTACTGTTATTGTTAAGCCAATGTAGTAGGTGTGGTAATGCTTCCGGTGAATCGTTCCAAATCATAAATATATCGTCTATATATTGTTTCCACAGTGGAAAGGATTAGATTCTGTCAGTATACAAGAGGTCTCAAGATGATCCATGTAGAGAGTCGCTAGGTTGGGGGCAAAAATAGCCCCCATAGATGTTCCACGTACCTGGCCATAAAATTGACCCTCAAAAAGAAAAAAGTTTTTTGTTAAACAGATCTCCAGAAGTTGAAGAATAAAGACTGATGGGACATTGTGAGGGCGCGGACGTGTGTTAAGAACTGTCTCAATCACGCGTAGTGAATCATATTGTGGAATATTGGTATATAAAGATTCCACATCCAGCGTGCACATCGTGCTGGATGTGGGATCAAATGGGTATTCCTCAATCATACTGATCATTGACATGCTGTCTCTGATGTAGCACAGTGTGTCAGCTACAAAAGGTTTTATAAAATAGTCAATATAGTGCCCGAGTGGCTCAAGGACAGAGCCACACCCCGACACTATTGGGCGACCAGGTGGAGATTCACAATTCTTGTGAATCTTTGGTAGGCAGTAGATAACTGGTACCCGTGGAGCTTTGGTATTGAGGAACTCATGTTCTTTTTTAGAGAGGTATCCTTGTTCTAGGGCATCAGCAGTGACCTGTTGGATCAGTTTCTGTATTTCTTCTGTGGGATTTCGTAAGCTACCTCGAAATTGTGGGAAACAAAAGTGGGAAGAATAGCCAGAAACCTCCCTGTTGGCTTTTGGCCTATAGACTCATGTGAGCCACTGGCACCAGTAAAAACAGTGCGGAATCTGGGGGTCAGTCTCAATGACAACCTGAGTCTGGAGACCAACGTCAACAGACAGGTGAGCAGCTGCTTCGCCCTAATGCGGGGCCTTCGAAAGCTGCTGCCTTTACTTCCAGCACACACCAGAGCAACCGTGGTCAGAAGTACCCTCCTCAGCCGCCTGGATTACTGCAACGCTCTGTTACTGGAATCTCCTGCCTATCTGATTTCCAGACTCCAGAGCATCCAGGCGGCAGCTGCAAAGATGGTGCTTTCTCGAGGACGTCGATCCTCCACCTCCCTTGCTCTAGCTGAGTTGCCCGTTCATCAGAGGATCCGGTTCAAATCCCTGTGCACCGTCTTCAAGGCAGCGCATGGTTTGGGTCCTAAGCCCCTTCAGGCCAAATTCAAGTGGTATGAACCCACACGGACCCTCAGCTCCTCATCCACTAACCTCCTCAGTGTACCTAGGATTAGGAAAGCTACTCATGGTGGCAGAGCTTTTAGCATAGCTGCAGCTCATCTCTGGAATAGCCTTCCCTTGGCAATTAGGAAAACCAACGAACTGTTGCTTTTTCGCAAAAGGATAAAGACTTGGCTTTTCCCCAAAATTACACTTCCCTAGAGCTGTTCCACTCACTTGTCCCTTTGCTGTTCAGTTTCTTTAGTTGCACTTTTTTCAGCGCCAGGATGCCCGTAGGGTTGCAGCGCGCTTTAGAAATGACATAAATAAATAAATAAATAAATAAATAGCTCTCAGGCACGAGCACGACAGCGATCCCCGCCATCCTGTATCCTGCATAGACAAGGAGCAGCCAAACCAGGAAGTAAGTACCTGCAGAGTGCTCTAATCGGCATTTCCATACCCCAGGAGGACCATAACTCATATAAATCTACTTTCTTCCTTCTCAGTGAGACACGATTGGTCCGGTCTCGTATGTAGAGGCTCCCTTGCCCTGGTCTGGTAATTATTTTATGAGCTTCTCATCACTTTCTCACCGGTCCATCAATATGTTTATACTCACTCTTTTATTTTCCCGCTTTTTTGGCAGGATACTATTGTGCTCCTAAACCCTTCATTTTCCTTACTTGCTTTGATTCCAAAAGCATAGGTACTGCTTAACAGACTACTTTGTGGACCACAATATTGGTAAATCATGATCTGTATGCTCGTGCTACTTTCCTTTTAAAATTGATCACGTAGAGCTAGACGATAATTCACAAATTCCTTTCGCCTCCGAACCACATGTAAAACTCATTACACGTAACCGCCGGTTACAAACACTTCGCCGCTTACACCGCTCGCCACCCGTTTTTAAACTTTGCATGGCCCAACTCTGAGCTCATTGAATGTTTTTTAATCTCATGCGTCGCCCCCCACAGTTCCGTCACTGCGTCGGATTTTAAATGTTGTCCCCACTGTCATAAACAATTCACAATATGTTGCATGGAAACAAAAGACTGTCACGCCACCAGGTTACAATTCACAAAATTACTATTTCTAAAAGATGAATAACTGTCACCAACAGTTCACAATGCCACAGATGATCACTGGTCAGATTTATATACATGCCTAGTCTTTTTGTTATTGACCAATGTTTATGTTTTGTCTCCCTTTTCTTGTTTCCCCAATATAACTGTATGTACGCATATAGGCCCTAAAAACTGTTATGCTTTCAAGACAAACAAATTAATTCTTTGTCCTGAAGATGATGCCATGTATCTGTGTGTATTGTTCACAATGATGCTTTGTACTTTACCATTGTCTGTTCACTGAGATACTAGCACAGACCGCCTTTGTTGCGTCAAGTTTACCCCCCTGTTTTGTCTTGTCCCCTGTGGGTTACTGGCTGTACCCACCTTGTAAAAAATCCTTTTATGTTTTCAATATCTCTTAAAATAAAAACCTGTCCTGCAGGACAAAGGTCATACTGACTATTGAGTGTATGTCCATCAATTCTGCCTAATCCCTGAACTACTAGGGACCACTGTCTTTTGAAATACAGTGTCTACATACAGCAGTCATACATAATTGGAAAGCTCTATTGTTTGGCCAGTATTTAAGATGTGGCCAGGTGCGGATCAATAGCAATTGAATTATATGGATTGCACGTAAAATTTACGAGAATAATTGTGATAAGTGCTCAGCAGTGGGGGAGGTTAAACGGTCAAGCGCTGCATAGCCTGATAGGGATTAGCCATAGGCATACACCTGAGACAGGGTGGGATAGACCCATGAGGGAGAGCTAGGCATTTAAGAATGGACACATTCCTAAATGCACTCATCCTACTTCTCAAGTTGATTTCCCACAGACCATCTATCCTTCCCACCCACAGCATCACAGCTGGAACTTTTTTATGCATGTGGAAACAGAGCTTATGTTTAGGTGCCTAAAGAATGGTCTGTATTGTTACCCGACCTACATTGTACCTCTCATCAGATATTTCCTATCACAGTCACCATGTTTGTGTATGAGACTGCCCAGAAACATTTCTGAGATCAACCAATCACTTACGGTCTTGTTCCCTCGCTAATGGATGGGATTGTAAACCAATGAAATCAGTTAAGTTGCCTGAAGGAGGAAGAGAACTCAACTTCAACAGCCCTACAGGTAATTTCCACAGAATTGGTTGTCCAATGAAATGTTATTTTGAAAATGTCTGTCAGTATGCTTGAACAGATAGATGAAATACATGGTGTGTCAGCAATTTACAGACCACTGATGATGACATCGATATGGAAGGATGAAACTTCTGGCAAGGATTAAGAGAGTTTTCTTGGAAGCTGGGGAATTAACCCCTTGGACACTCATGATGAGCTGAGCTCGTCATGAACCGCGGGTTTTTGAATTCTTCAGCGCACCTCGGAAATCTGCACCGCGTTGATGCGGTTAAAGTACTCAAAGCAATATTGATGATTTTTTAAATTATATTGATTTGTATCCTTGTCCAAGTTTATAATACCTCAATCTCAAACCTCACCTGAGGTAATGCTGTATCCCCATCATATCAGGCCACCATTCAAAATGATTACAATGATGGGGAATTTGATTATGAAACCTCAGAATGCTGCAAAAGAGATGTAGAATATGAAGCAAATATCCTGAAGAATCTAAGGGCATTTTCACAAGGAACTATTGCCGAATTAATGGCACTTTAACACAGCCAAAGTCGTGATGAATTTACCTCCCCATTCACAAGCTGGTGTTAACAGCCCACAGCACCAGTTTACACGCGATACCAGCCACAAAAAACATCGCCACAGAGGACCCCAGCAACTATCGCTAATGAGATGCAGAGTAGGCATTCCCATGCAAAATGCCGCAACAACACGAACCTCAACATTCTCAACGACCAGCCAGATCAGAGATAAGAACACAAAACACACGATAAGGCGCGTTAGCAGCAAGAAATTAACACCTGCTCTGATCTAGTGTAAAGTTGGACCACACCCTGCACCACAAAAGGGAGCACAGCCCAGAGCCACATCTAAAGAAAAACAGATGCCATGGAGCACCTGATCATGCAGCACGGACACCCAAGAGGGCCACAACACCCACCGACACCACACCCAGGATCACCCCTCAATGGCATCCCCTGACCAAAGACATGACATATCAGCTACACCTAACCATGTATGAAATAATCCGCCTGATGTCGCACAAGCACAACTGGTAACATGCATGTGTCATCACAGAAATGAGTATCACACATTCGCTTTCAAAGCAACCAATGAAACTTTATTGAAATGAACACTGAAATGAAATGAAGACACATGGCGGCCTCCCCTCTGGACAATCCGTAGGTCACAGCCTGCAAGACAAAAAACATGATGAGAAAGTGTGTCGTGTGCACATCAAAGGACAGAGAGAGAGTGAAGGAGAGAGAGAGAGAGAGAGAGAGAGAGAGAGAGAGAGAGAGAGAAGAAGAAGAAGAGAGGGAGAGAGAGAAGAAGAGAGGGGACGAGAGAGAAGAAAAGAGGGGATAGAGAGAGTGCCGTCCCTGCGTACCCGGGCCACACTGCTGATGCTGACATGCTGTCACCGGTGTGTCTCTAACCACCTGCCGTTATGTATAGCAGTACACCAGGTCACACATCAGAGACAGAGCCATCACCTGAAACATAGTCCGGATACATGACTGGCACAGTACACACTCTTGCACAAGACAACTTGCCCATGCACACCCAGACAGAGGCACTCCAGCCCATCGGAGCATTCCCACCCACGCACATCTGGGCCTCACTACTCACCTTCTGCCACTGGCGTGTAGACAGGAGGTCCCACCACGTGTCGCTGCAAGCCACAAGCCTGGGCCCCGCGGACATGGCACCCTCCATACAATGCAGCCACGCTGCGCAGGCCACCAGGTTTCACATCTGATGCTGGGTCTTGATTACTCCATGGCATAGGACATACCGGGCACCCGGCACCATCGCAGGCTGCACACCCGCTCAGCCCAATGGGTGCCACTAACTCTATGATCCCGAACCGAGGCCACGTGGCGGTAGCCTCGTGCTGCCCGCTGCCTCAGCCTACACTGCGGTCCAGCAGGGCACACAAATCCTGGGCAGTCCTGACTGCCGGGATGGGGCATCATCGCAGGCTGCACACCCTCTCAGCAGCTTAAGGTGGCAATGATTCCCAAAGTCACCGTCCCATGGTGGGGTGCCTTTGCCGGCTGCAATGCACTTTGTGCCACAAACCCTGTTCAACCCTAGTCAGTGCCACGTGGAGGGAGGTCCGTGCCGGCCTCAAGGCCTCGGGTCCGTCATCCAGTCACCACCGGCAGAGGGGTTTGTGACATCGTCAGCCCGTTATATTTGTGTGGTAACATGGCCTGTGACGCCTGTGCCAGATGGGTGTGGTGTGCGTGCCTGCCCTCAGGGAGTGGCTGTGACATGCTGACAACTAGACAAGTGACTTGTACAGCACCAGCGAGTACGCCTGCTACGGGTAGCAATGAGGCCCCCCCTCGGAGTATTAACGGAGTGGTCTGGTCTGCCATTCGCTGGAACAGCGCAGGGCTTGCAAAAATGACTCATGGGCACTGGGTGTGGTTCAGTCCATGTCTGGACAAGGAAGTAGCTGATGTGTGTGTCCCTGTTGTGATGTCCACGGGACCCGTTACACAAATTGCTATGTAGCACTCTCTGACTGGTATTCCACAGGGTGAGCAGCATTGACTCAAGGGAAATCCCTGTCCCTACATTCATTCACACATACATACATGAATGGTGAAAGACATGACACAGCAGTGCGTCACTGGTTGTTTATTGCACACCCGGTGCAGTTCTGCAGCTGGAGCGGTACAGGGCAATGCCAAGCACACTGAACAATATGGGCCCATGGAGCGTGGAGAGCCAGCCAATCCATCCGGGGATGACCAGTACTGCGGGAGAGGAAGGGTAAAGTACGCCGTCTGGTCGCCATGTCATTGGTCATCAAACAGGATGTGGCAGTCCATGTCGTTGTCCAAGGTGCGTGCATCGGAGTGTATCAGGGTCAGTGGAAGGTCATGAGAGCCATGTGCAGGACCAACCAGAAACAGGCCAGGTGGCGGAAATGAATGCTACTGAGTCCTTCTGTCCACTAGGCCCATCCACGTCCTCGTCCCCAGATGAGTGGTCTGCCCCACTTGTGGGTCTTGCTGTACAGGCTGAGGCACTGTGTGCCACTGACACATCAGGGTCCGGAGGAGGATTGTCGGCCGCACTGTGTCCCATTGACACATCAGGTGCCGGATTGGATAGGCCTTCCGCACTGGGAGGGACTGGCACACCAGGGGGCGGTGATGTGGATGGTGTGGGGCCAGCAGCATTCATCATCGCCACGCCTTGTGGCAGCAATGCCATGATGAGGATCTGCAGGGCATGGTAGATCCCAGCTACATTCCGCTGATGTGCAGCGGTGGCTGCCATCCTTTCCG
Source organism: Lissotriton vulgaris (assembly GCF_964263255.1). Lineage (NCBI taxonomy): Eukaryota > Metazoa > Chordata > Amphibia > Caudata > Salamandridae > Lissotriton > Lissotriton vulgaris. Next base: position 135,160,479 of record NC_141700.1, on the reverse strand, counting down.
CCTCCATCTGCACCATGTCTTCCATGAGCCTCGGCATGTGTGCCAGCTCTCGGCTGTTATCGCTGGAGCCAATCTGAGTGAACAGGTGTTCTTCTCTCCGCGTCATAACTCCAGCGATGTCAGTCAGGGCTCGTTGGAGACCATGGAGCAGGCCTACACACCCAAGGATGGCGTTAAGTTTGGTTGCCATGATGCCAAAGCCCAACCGCTCCTGCTCAGCCGCCTCCCTCTGGCACTCCAGCACACAGCGTTGGAAGGCCATGTATTGTTCTTTGGCATCTTGGGAGAGTGCCGGGGTTGTGGGTGCCTCCTGATGGGTGGTTTGGGTGGTTTGGGTAGTGGGTGGGGTCTCCTCCATGCACCTGGGCTGCCCTGATCCTGGAGGTGAGTGGCGGACGAAGTCAATGATTTCTTGGATGGTTTGGGTGTCGATGCTGGTGTTGTCCTCCTCGTCATCAGTGAGGAGTGTCTGGGACAGAACAGCCGCCTGAAACTGAACTCGGACAAGACGGAAGTCCTCATCCTGGGATCTTCACCCTCCACCTGGGACGACTCCTGGTGGCCCCCCGCCCTGGGCAGCGCACCCAAACCAACAGACCAGGCACGCAACCTGGGCTTCATCCTGGACTCCTCCCTCTCCATGACCAGACAAGTCAACGCCGTCTCCTCGTTGTGCTTCAACATCCTGCGCATGCTATGTAAGATCTTCCGGTGGATCCCCACAGAGACCAGGAAGACTGTCACCCAGGCCCTCGTCACCAGCCGTCTGGACTACGGCAACTCCCTCTACGCCGGAACCACCGCCAAACTCCAGAAGAGACTCCAGCGGATTCAGAACGCCTCAGCACGACTCATCATGGACATCCCCCGTCGCAGCCACATCTCCGGACACCTGAGAGATCTGCACTGGCTCCCGTTCAACAAGAGAATCACCTTCTGTCTCCTCACCCACGCACACAATGCCCTACACAACCAAGGCCCAGGATACCTCAACAGCCGCCTCAACTTCTACGCTCCCACACGCCAGCTTCGATCAACTGGCCACGCCCTTGCCGCTGTCCCCCGCATCCGAAGAGCCACCTCAGGAGGAAGGTCCTTCTCCTACCTGGCTGCCAAGACTTGGAACTCCCTCCCGACCTACCTCCGCCTGACCCAGGACCACCTTGCCTTCAGGAAGCAGCTCAAGACCTGGCTGTTCGAGCAGTAGTGGACCCCCCCTCCCCTATCGCCTTGAGAACCTCCGGGTAAGTAGTGCGCTATATAAATGCTTTGATTGATTGGTTGATTGGGACTGCTCTGCAGGAAGTGTTGACGGCGCCCCTGCGATGTGAAGGTGAGATAGTGTATTACAATGTGTCCACATGTATGTAGCCGCATGGTACATGTTGACATTCAGACAGCATGGCATTGTACATTGTGACAGACTGTAGATCTGGGCGAGGACCAAGAGTCATTGTGGGTGTGCACTGTGCTCTGCTTGATTGTGCATGTGTGCCATTGTGCCCATCTCCACCCATCCCCCCAGTACCTGGTAGTTATGCACCCTGTTGCGGTTGTGTTGTGTCCTGTCGAGCAGTGTCCGATCCCCCGACTCCGGCCACAGTCTCCACACAGATGACTGTCGACACCAGCTCCTCCATGTCATCCAGCATGAGCAGTGGCGCTGGGCCCCGACCTCCAGTCTGTGTTGCTGCCTTCTGGTTGGCAGAGAGTTTCTCCTTGGTCCTCCACTTGATGTCATTCCATCGCCTCTCTACCTCGTCCATTGTCCTCTTGTGCTCTCCGACGGCATTCACCTTGTTCACAATGTCCTGCCATATTCCATTTTTGGTGCCCAATGACACGTTGGAGGTGACGAACAGTTGTTGATGGTGTTCCATCACCTCCGTGATTATGATCCTGTTCGCCTGCAGACTGAACTTCGTCGTCTTCTTCTTCTTGTCCTTACCCTTCCCTGGCACCAAGGTCCCAGGCTGGTCGTCTGGGGTTCTTGTGGGGTTGCTCTCGTCCTCTGCGCCTGCTCCGGCTGCCTCCATGGTGCTTGGGTGTTGGTCATTTTGTGTTTGGGTGTTTTTTCTACTAATATGGTGATTTTTCCCACCTGCCAGGTGGCTTGACGCCCGCTTATCGCTAATTTCCTCATCGCACTTTGGCCCATCGCAGGTTTTTGGTGTTGTTGTGTGTGTTTTTGTCTCCATCAAAGTGGTTGTATGACGGCAGACTATTGCATGCTAGCGCCTTGTTGTGAATTCCATGTTGTTATGGGGTTATGTTCCCGTGATTGGCTGCGATGTTGAAAGTTGCGTTATGCTACTCTTGCCGTAGTTATCACAGGTTCTTGTGAATATACCCCTTAGTGTATTAAGTTGACTGATGAAGTAGTACATGATGGAGGGAATTTGACAGCGTAGAACTCGACTCTTCTTAGGCATTATTATAACCGTAATCTTCATCAGCCATGTTTTCTTACTCATGCTCCAAAGTGTAATCTTAGATGGAGAAGTCCCTGTAACTCCTTTAGGTAAATTAAATAAAGATTCTTAAATGGTATGATGTTTAATATGTGAATGCCATTGTTACTGATTATACATCCTAGGATGAATACCCATGTATCACAAATAATGGTTCAAAGAGAACAACATCATGCCATTGAAGAATCTTTTTTTAATTTACTTAAAGGACTTCGGTGGAGAAGAGTTTTGCCGGTGGCAGTGGTGGACCCTATCTGCTAGCGCTGTGTGTCACTAGACATGCACTGCAAGCGCTGATAAAAATTGCGTTTTTAAAACTTAGTGACCGCTAATTTTATTTTACAGTGTATTTTCGGTGTAAAATTGATTGTGCACATTTTTAAAACTGTTGCCTCACCTTGTAGGCTAATGTAATCACAGCTTGGGATTTAGTCGTAAAACTCCCGCCCCGGTCCGCCGCGTCCTTCTTGGGCGTTTGTTGCGGAGGGTGGAGGAGGAGCCCAGCACTTCCGGGCTCAGGACGCAAGGTCAGCGTTCTAGCTGCCCCTACCTCGTCTATAAATGTGTGTAGGACCGCGACCGCGCAGCGGACGCGTGCAGCGGGCGCGCCGGAAGCGCGCCGAAGTCGAGCCAAAGTCAAGCCCGCCTGCGCCCGTCTGCGGCCGGACGGGGCGCGGGGCCACAAACCCTGGCTCTCCTACAACAACCACTATCAGGTATGGTAGACAGGATTTGCTCGACCTCCAACATGCTACGCCTGCAGGCTGCAAACACTCCATGAATGCCCTGTCGCTAAAAAAGTGCACTCTATGTTCCTTTGTCCCGATCAGTCCTGTCTCAGCCACCAGTACGGGTCACACCATTAAAGCAGCTTTGCTTAACTGTAGATCCTTACGTAAGCACCGCATAGAAATTTTTCATCTACTTGAGGATCAGAACCTCAACATCCTATTCCTTACGGAGACTTGGCTGGATGATTACTCAGACCCTGATATTATTCAGGCCCTCCCCCCCGGATATGCACTTTCCAGACTGGATAGGAAAGACGGCAGAGGTGGTGGCATTGCCATTGCTACTAAAGCCCCTCTAGTATGTACCTTATCTCCCATCTTGGTCGACCATAGTGAAGCTGGCTCTTTCATGATCAACACCGGTCCCAACCACTCTCTATCTGGCATCCTGATATATCGGCCTCCTGGAAGGCTATTTGATTTTACTTACACCCTCATGGAAGCCATAACCCACCTAGCACTAAGGAAGTCTCGCTTATTAGTGCTAGGAGATCTCAATGCCCACTTTGAAGACCCTTTAGATAATGATGCGACTGTTATTAAATCTGAGCTACTTTCAGTACAGTTGGAAATAAAAAATAATGAGCCGTCACATCAATTAGGACACTTATTAGACCCTGTTTTTGGCAACTGGAAGGGAGTTCATATCTCTGCTCCCCAACCCATACCTTGGTCTGATCATTACATCATCCCCATAACAATTCAACTTGATAGAACCGAACACTATCGTCATCAATCTCTACGTTATAAACGCAGGAAATGGAAGAATTTCTCAATAGATTCTTTCACTAAAATTGTCCAGGATGAAGGCCCTCCTAGGGGGGATGACTGTGAGACAGCTAATAAGCACTTACATAATTGTATCACCAAGGCCCTTGATATCACTGCCCCAATTCGCACCATGACCAATGCCAGGAGAACAAAAAAAACTGCTCCCTGGTTTAGTCAAGAACTTCAAACCATGAAGACGGTTTGTAAAAAGCTTGAAAGAGCATGGCGCCAAAAATTTTGCCCAGAAATTAAAGCCCAGTACAAAGTAGCGCAAAGAGAATATAACAAAACAATACGCCTGTCCAAGGCAGCTCATTACAACATCCGCATTTTGGAAGCAGAAAACTCCTCTAAGGAACTTTATCAAATTTACAAAGAAATCTCTATAGTGGACGCAAATCCTTCCTCTCAAAATGACTCTGTGGAAACTTGTAACAACATTGCCAAATATTTTTCAGGAAAGATTACTAACATCTATGCCAGCTTTTCCACCAATATAAAGTCGGGAAGGGAATTCATTGAAAACGAAAACCTCATAAGCACTCCAGTGTGCCTAGGCTCATTCGATGTTCCTCCCTTTGAAGCATTGGCCAAAATATGCAAGAACATCAAATCAGGCTCTCCTCGAGACCCTGCGCCTCCTAAAATTTTAGCTGAAGCCTTCTCTGTACTAGAACCTCATTTCAGACACCTGCTTCAAGTTTCCTTCTCCACGGCGTGCTTACCTATGGAATGGAAACAAGCTGTAGTACTACCTATTAAAAAAAAGCCAAACATGAGTTATGACATATTGGAGAATCTTCGCCCAATATCTTTGCTACCTTACCTTGCTAAGCTAGCTGAGAAAATTGCTAATGCCCAACTCATGGTCCATCTAGAAGCCCATAATGCCTTTCATAAATCTCAATCGGGGTTCAGATCAAACTTTTCCACAGAGACTGCTCTCCTGAGGGCTATTGAAACCCTACGGGAGGGAGCGGATGAGGGCAAGACCATGGCTCTCATCGTGCTGGATCTCAGTGCCGCGTTTGACACTGTAGCGCATTCCATTCTGCTATAGTGTCTAAACAGAGCGGGGGTCACCAAAAAGGCACTGGGATGGTTGAAAGCCTTTCTCATCAACAGGAGCTTTCAAGTTCAAAGAGGGACTTTTCTCTCAGACAGTGTGATGTTAGAACAGGGGGTGCCTCAGGGCTCGGCCCTGAGTCCCACCCTGTTTAATTTGTACATGGCTCCCCTGGCAGAAGTGGTGCAATCGTTCGGCGTAGAGCTTGTCTCTTACGCCGACGATACGCAACTTCTAATATCACTGTCACAAGCCCCTTCCCTGGAAGCAGACAACTTCAATGCCTGCATGTGTAAGCTTGCCAATTGGATGACAGAGCACTGTCTTAAACTAAATGGCACAAAAACTGAGGTTCTTATAATCGGGGGCAAGGAGACAAAATGGACGAAAGAATGGTGGCCCAACTGTCTGGGTCCCTTGCCCACTCCCAACCGGGAAGCAAAAAACTTAGGTGTCTGGGTAGACAACAAGTTGTCTTTTGATAGCCATATCAAGAAAACAGTAGGCAAATGTTTTGGAGTAATGAAAACGCTCAATTGCACCTTAGACTTGCTGCCTCTGAATTCCAGGCGGACCATGACGCAGGCACTTATCACATCCCGTATTGATTATGGGAATGTGTTGCTCCTGGGTACATCTGCTAAAAACATCAAGAGGCTACAGGTCCTGCAAAATTCTGCAGCACGCCTGGTATTAAGACTTCCCCGTAGAGCCCCCTCGGGACCCTCTCTGGCCTCCCTCCACTGGCTACCTATTAGCAAGAGGATTGTTTTCAAAGCTCTACTATAATAATTCACCAAAAAGCGCCGGCTTATATGTCGGATCTAGCTTCCCTGTATGAACCAAACAGATCCCTTAGATCTAAAGGAATGGGCTTGCTCAGAACATCTCGCCCCAAAAAAGCCAGAATGGGAGGCAAGTCCTTTCGTTCACTGGCAGCCAAGTACTGGAATCTCCTTCCTACGAACATCAGGCTAGAGACTAATGAGGCCTCTTTTAGAAAGATGCTGAAAACCTTTTTATTCACTTCGTAATGGTCCTGCTTTTCCCCTCCTAACATACTCTCTCCACAGCGCGGGGACACGCCGGGAGGCGTCACCAGGCGCTTTATAAACTCCTTTAAACTAAACTAAACTAAAGGGAGTTCCCTGTAGAGGAGTGCACTTTGGGGACTCTGTTCCCAGAGTGGGAGGGCACAACAGATACATAATGCACCCAGAATCAGAGGACGGTAGCCTGGAGCACCAAATAAAGTTAAACAAACAAGAATACAACCCTTTTGAGTGCCATCTTGGAGGGCACTGCCAACAACTTTTCCTATTCATGCTAACATTGCCCACTGGAAGTGTTCATCTCTGACATGGGTAAAAGGAACAGGAGCAAACCCGTTATCCCAGTTGAGACCGGGCGAATATAGGAACAATAGAACAATGCCTCAACCGGAGTGTCATATAAGGGGACAGAGTATCGTGTGGATCGATCACAAAGCAACAAAGGGTATAGGGGAGACCAAGTAGGAGTGGAAGGGTTGTTATTTGCAAATAGGAGCACAACAGACAACTAAATTTGCAGCAACCATAACAACCAATTGTGCACTGGAAGTGTTTACAGTGAATAAACGTCAGTGACACAAGTGATAAGGGAACAACGTGAGGCGACGGTAATGAAAAATAGTGGATCTAACAAAAGTATTTACAATCTTAAAACATGATTTCATTATTTGTGAAATGACCCAAAGGAAGCCGCGGATAGCATTGTTGAGTCGACAGCGTTTCAACCTCTTGACTTGAGGTCATCATCAGGACAATGGTTACATAAATAGGAGTGTGCTCTGGAGGCACTTTAGAGAATGAAGAAGCCAATGGAGGAATGCCTCTTGCGTGCGGCTTGCAGGCATGTAATCACTGCAGAGGGCGTCAATTTAATGGCCTGTCCGAGGTCGTTCTTGGATGCAAGGTCCACGGCAGGGGGTGGCGTGGCGGACTGTCGAGTCGCTCTCTGGACGGGGGTGGCATGGCGGACTGTCAAGTCGCGCTCTTATGACTGAAGGTATGGCGTGAGACTAGAGGTGCGGAGTAAATTCAGGCCGGTCTTTGGGGTGTCAGGTAAGTCGGCGTCAGTCCGGGCAGGGGATCACCAGGGACGAATAAAGTGTCTGGCGGTGTGACCTTGCATCCAACAACGACCTCTGACAGGCAGTTAAATTACCGCCTTCCGCAGTGACTACACGCCTGCGATGAAGTCATGTTTTAAGATTGTCAATACTTTTGTTAGATCCACTATTTTTCATTACTGCCGCCTCACGTTGTTCCCTTATCACTTGTGTCACTGCGCCGTTTATTCACTGTAAACACTTCCAGCGCACAATTGGTAGTTATGGTTACTGCAAATTGTGTTGTCTGTTGTGCTCCTATTTGCAAATAACAACCCTTTCACCCCTACTTGGGCTCCCGTATACCCTTTGGTGCTTTGTGATTGATCCACACGATACTCTGTCCCCTTATAAACACTCCGGTTGAGACATTGTTCTATTGTTACCATCTGTGACATGGAGCTGCTTTTTGCACCTTTAAAACCATGCCCTCTCGCTCCAATAACGTCAGACTAGGCATCTGCTAAAGTTTGTTGTAAGAAATAGATATGTGACTAATATCAAAATTTGAGTATCCTAGAAGAATTTGCTTCACTCCCTCTGTTCATTAGCTTGTCTCACTAACTCCATTTATAGAGTAATGTCAGGGGATTACTTACCTTAAACAGGAAATATTGTCCTTACCACCAGAACTGATCCCGCCAGACAGCTGAACCTGAAATAGAGGGTGGTGTCAACCTGGAAAAGAAAGAAAGACGCAAGGTGTGAGGAGCAGAAGCAAGATGGAAGTGGGTCTCACAAATGAAAAGAAGGTGCAAAGTGGAATCCCAAGCTCATGCCGAGAGGAGATAATGCCTGGAGGTCAGAACGATATCGGGGAACAGCCACAGAGAACAGCCCGTCCCAATGCAGTGGAACCCGGGATAGGAGTCAAAACCGGGATAGCAGAGGAGCCTGGAGACACAGAGCCAGACAGCACATGGTTGTGGCTTGTGGATTCCTGGGGTCTCTGAGGCGTCAGGAGGAGGCCATTGAGCCACTGCACAGTCTGAGGGCAGGCTGCACAAGGGAATTAAATGAAGAGTAATCTGATGTGGGGGAGAGGATGAGTCAAAGGAAATGTCTTATAAATCATGGAACCCCTCCTGACAAAAGTCCATAAATACACAGTAACCTGACAAGCGGAAAAGAGGAAAGATAGAAAGAGACAGAATCATTTTTCTTTTTTCGGAACCTTAGGATCAAGTGTAAAGGAAGGTTCAATAAGGAAAAGGCCAAGTCATATTTCTTTAAGAGAAGTATTAGGAATAAGGAGAAAGAAATGAAATAAAACAAGCATTGGTAAATGCATTATGTTTTGCCTTAAACTCTCTACTGGGCTCTGCATGCACAAGATCACACATAGGGCGATATAGTGATGATTAGTGCAGGGTGGTGAAAGAACCACGCACAGAACGAAAATGAGACAACATAGCATTGGTAATCGGTGCGGTGGGCTCCTACGAAACATATGGGCCCATGAATTAAAAAAACAATATTCTCACTGTTAGAAATGGGGGTCTCTAGTTGGCAGTGGCTGGCCACAGTCCAAGTAGACTTAAAAACTAGGATACTGACAGTCTCAGGGCGCTCATCACTAAATATCAGGGATAATATGTACTCTGTACTCAATCTAAGTATGGTGCATCTAGAGGAGGGGCGTGTACCCAACACCCCAAATTTTCAGAACGCCGACGGACAGCGAGGACACTTGCCGCTGTTACACGGGAGGAACGTTACGAGAGTTGGATACAACTGAATTTGATTACCTTACGGTTCTCTGTTATTATTGCGACTACAATTCGAAATATTGACGTTTAGTATTTGGAACGGAACTGACTGGGGACATTGAAATATTGATACAATACATGGTGCCCCCATATAATGATACATTTGGATGATGTGGGTTGTTTGATTTAGAGAGTGGTACACCATATATGAGGAAATATTTGTATTCACGTCCCTTTTAGACATTTGCCAAGTTAACAGTAAGAGGAGGTCATACTTACAGGACAGGATTACTATTTTCAGCCCTGAGGAAGTCTATGTGCTAGATTTACACACGACGAAACACGTGTTGGCAAGTGTATGGCAGCAGTATTATCCTCACTGGAATTGATGTATTGAAGATATATAACTGGAATTTTGGAATTTGCGTGGAACTTTGGAATAAATCTTTGAAGACGAACAAGATACATTTACTTTGTTGAATTGGATTTGCAACTGTTTTGAATTTTGTGGACTTCTGAGTGATTTAGAGCACATGAATAGCTTTTCGGTACACTAGACCAAAGTATATAGCGTTGAGTGCTCAGAGGTATATTAAACAGTCCAAGTAGAGACCCTTCTTCCTAAGTCAGAGTAAGGGGCTACACCCTTTGATAACCCCTGCTCTACCCTGTGGTAAAGTAGCACGAGCAGCTAGGCTTATCTCAGAGGCAGTGTGTAAAGCATTTATTATCATACACAGTAACACAGGGAAGGACACTACAAAGGGACACCACACATGTAGCTATAAAAAATAAGTAACTTTATATATAGACTTAACAGAAGACCAATAACGGTAAAAAGCCACTGTACCGAAAATGGGGGGGTACTCTTGAAAAGCTGGAAAAATAGTTCAAAGTGTTCAAATAGAGGTTCAATTCAAGGCAGGGGTCTCTGCGACCCTTTTACTTACAAAGTACCTGAATTTCGTAGCAAAACAAGCAAAATGTCGCAAACGAGCTGTAGCGATGATTTCCCCCACGCTAATCCGGCGATGCGTTAAATCCTTGCCGCAAGGAAGGATGATGCGCCGGTCTGCGGGTGGGTGCGGGACAAAGCGACAGACTTCTTCACGCTAGGCCAGCGATGCGTTGAATCCTTGCCGCAAGGATCCTGTTCCGTGTGCGATCTTGTTGCGACTAAAGAAAATGTCGCCCCGCAAGGGAGCGACGATCCGGGTGCGATGCAAGGAAAATGGCAGATGCACGGTGCCCGCTCTGCGATGATCTTGATGCGATGATCCGGGGTTAGCGAGCCTCCGACAAGCCCGCAAACGTGCGATGATCTCTGGGGTTTGCGAGCACTTTGTGGCCCGCAAGCGTGCGTTGCGATGATCTTCGGTTTGCGAGCACTCGGCGGCAGCAGCGCAATGATTTTCCTTACGTTCTTCAGCTGCAGCGGCTCGCAAGCGGCGTTAGCGATGATTTTCAGCACTCTCTTCTCTGTAGTAGAACTAGAGGCCCTGGAACTCACAGGAGCCTCACCTGCAGACAGAAATCCCCGCTGGGAGGTATCAAGAAGCTGGTGGGGAAGTCAGATATGCCTGTGACTCCAGCAGGAGGCTAGCTATCTCCTAGCCCTTGGGTGATTGCTTAGCAAAATACAAGTCTCTCAAAATTCCTTTTCCCTCTTCTTCCAAGTCCAAGGGGAACTACTGCAGGCCAATCCAAGAAACAGCACACAAGCACAAGGACAGTCCTCTCATGCAAATTCCTTCAGTAACACGGACAGAGGTTCCTCTTGACATCCAGGAGCATACAAAACTTAAAAATAAATCAATAAATAAATATCAAAATCAGGGGTTTGGGTACAGATATTTATACCCCAAAAGTCTTTGTTCTCAAAAATCTCTAGTCACTGAACCCAGCCAGAACCAGTTCTGCTCAGGTCTGGAGCGCTTTGTTTACCAGGCTGCATCCTTCCTTTCAAAAAGAGAGGGTCTGCCATCAGACGCACAGTAGGAGGTGGAGCCAGCATTCACCTTGCCAGGCACAGCCCTATACAGGTCAAGGAGCTACTCCTCCCTATTACTCAATGCAGATCTTTCTATTTAACCCAGGTCTGACTCAGCCTGCCTTGCCCCTCTAAACCCAGACAGCCAATACACATAACAGCAGAGCACACTATAAGGTTTAGGCAAGAAAATACCTACTTTCTAAAAGTGGTATTTTCAAACACAGAATGTTAAAACCAACTTCATTAAAAGATGTATTTTATCATTCTGAGTTCAGGCATACTAAACTCGAATTTCTACCATGTTCCCTGAGTCAGATAAGACTATAAAATGTAATAGCCAGGCTGTCCATTCTAGCCTATGGAGAACAGGTAGCCTTGCAGCAGTAAAAAACAAAATGGAGGGTGATTCACTACCAGGACATGCTACACATATCAAGCCATGTACTACCTTACACACACAAAGCACCTACCATAGGGGTGACTGACATGATGCTAAATGAAGGTTCGGGGGCTGGGAAGTGTGGGCACTTCACAGCCAAGTTCTGGACTGCACGCAGACACTGCAGTGGCAGGTCTGAGGAACACTTTACAAGCTGCTTCTGTGGGTTGCGCAAACCAGCGCTGCAGGCCCACCAGCAGCATTTGGGTTAACAGCCCTGGGCACACACAGGCCACACTACTAGGGACTAACAGGTAAACCAAATAAGCCAATCAGGGATATACCAATTCACAGTCATATTTACACAGGGAGAGCATATGCACTTTAGCACTGATCAGCAGTGGTAAAGTGCCCAGAGTCATAAAACCAACAAAAATAGGTCAGGACAAATCCAAGAGGAAGGCAAAAGGTTTAGGGATGACCCTGCAAAAAGGGCCATTTCCAACAATACCCCCTTCCAGCCAAAATGCATGGTAGACCAATCAGTACCCTGATGGGCTTCCCTGCTTTGAGCGATAGAACATGGAACTGGCCCGCAACTGCAGGGGCACATTCCAGTTCTATGCCTGTCTGAACCCTGTGGGATCCCCTGGTCCACACTCTCAGGGCCCACTACGACAACCCAAGGGGAACTCATCCCCTCACCTGTGGACACCACCTGTGCAGCACCTAACCCTAGCTTGCTCACAGGGGTGTCCCAACAGTCAGACATCAAGCCACTATGGTCACTGACAGTAGTAAGTGTTGAGACCCAGGCCCAATACCTCTCAGGGCTTCCAAACCTCGGGGGACTCAGAGAGCGGGGGCAGTATCCCCAGGTGCCCGCACCCTTTGTCCACTCTCCTTCCTGTTAGCTCAAGCACGCCACCCTGACTCTGACCCACCAGCCCGGGGCCTTTACCCAGTGGCTGGACCGGAGACTGGCATGGGCTTTCCCACCCCTGGTCCTCTTCCTCACTGGTGGACATCACCTGTGCAGCACCTAACCTTAACTGGCTCACAGGTGGGTCCCAACAGATAAACAACAAGCCACAGTGGCCACTGACAGTAGTCAGTGTGGAGACCCAGGTCTGATACCTCTCAGGGTTCTCAAACCTCTGTGGCATCAAAGTGTGAGGGGCAGTAACCCCAGGTGCCTAGCACCTTTTGTCCACTCTCCCTCTCATCAGGTCATGCAAGAGACCCCAACACGGACCCACCAGCCCTGGGCCTGTACCCAGTGGCTGGACCAGAGACTGGGGCGGGCTTCCCCACACCCGGTACTCCTCTTTGGGGCTCGGTACCCTCCCACCGGGAGCGGTACCCACTTCCAAAATTGTTGGGGCACCCTTAGACTGGGCGGAGGTCAGGGGTGGGGCTACCATCTCCTCGCCCCCTTTACTGGGGCCCTGCACCCTCCCACCTGGAGAGGTGCCCCCATAACACAAACCAGTAGGGGTACTGTTAGCAGTGGCCCTTTCCTCCTCCAGGTCAGGGGCGACACCCTGAACCTGGCCCTCCAACCCAGAGTCTGTACCCTTAGGCTGGGCCTGTGCCTAGCAACCCAGGACTTCTGGGGGAGTACACCAATTCCCCCAAGGACAGCACACTCCTCTAGAGTGGTACGACAGTCTGCCTGATGCACCAGGACTTCCTGGGGAGCACACAGGCCCCTCTGAAGGGAAACACAGGGCCTTGGCCCTGCAACCGAACTACCAACCTGGAAAACCCTTCAGGTGGCACCGGGCTCAGAGGTGAGGACTCCCTCCCTCTGTACCCCCTTCCAGTATACTGCACCCTCCTACCTGGAGTGGTGCTCTTAGAAAAAGAAATGGATGGGAAACTGCTTACAGTTGTCCCTCCCTCCAGGTCAGACAACACCAGGACCTGACTTCCCAACTCAGGGACCAACCACTGTGGCTGAACCATTGCCCGGCAAACCAGGACTTCCTGGGGAGTACCAATACCCTCCCCGAGGGTAACACAGAACTCCTGTGTTGCATGACAGTCTGCCTGGTACAGATTTCCCGACTCCTGTCCACCTGACAGTGCGTGAAGAGCATCCAGGACAGAAGTGGTGTCACCATGATCACTGCTCTGGGGCTCAGCCCTGCTGACTGGCCACTGACCCACTGGTTCTCCCACTGGGGGCTCCTTCCCCCTCTCACACCTCAAGCTGGACTTCTGCACCCTCCCTCTAGGAGGGGCACTGCCAGACACAATAGCTGATGGAGGCCTGACTACAGGCACTCCCAACTCACCTAACACAGGGAGACTCCCTACAACTGACGGTCCATCCGGGCAGACTAGATTCCCTACCTGGTGTTCCCTCATGGAACCATCCAGTCCTGGAGACTCAGGTTGGGGCAATTCGGGACCTATCCCAGTCTCACTCCTGCTCCCATGAGACAGGCTGTGACGCCCTACAACCTCCTCACAACAAGGGGACCTAGCTGCATCACTCCGAATCTCTCTCACAACTCTGGGTTGGAAGACATCTGAACCACTCCTATTAGGGTCATTCCCCAATGCCTCTACAGAGCCTCTGGTACTCACCCAGAGGTCTGCCTCCTGTGCAAGTTCCCTAGGATCAGAGAACTAGCCCTCTGACAGGTGTTGGTTTAGCTTTGGAAAACAGGAACTCACAATATGCTCTCCTACAATTGGATTACACAGTTCCACGCAGGTGCTAACCTTCACCTCACAATCCAGTGCCTCACACACGTACCCCACACCACTCTCCTGAAATGGTCGAGACATTACATGACTGTCTCTATCACTCACCCACACTCTTCTGGGCGGTCCTCACACTCATACACCTGGACTTTAGCCATGGGGAAACCCCTCTCCCTGCACCTCACATCTTGAGTCGGTAGGGTGTCCCTACACTCCCTAGGACTATGGGCCCCTGTGCTAGTTCCCCAATCCACCTCAGGTACACTGCACACCAATGGAGCTACCTCATATCCTTGAACCCCCTGTTGTAGATCAACCCCCTCCTTCAGGTCAGGGCAAGTGCCCCATCTCTGGGTGGGTGTACTACACTGTCATCACTACATAACTCAACTTTGCTGCCACAACTGGACCCCACCCTCACTGGGGAATCCAGACAATTAACACTGCGCTCCGGGGATAACCTACCCTCCTGAGCTAACTTCTCCTTTACTGCTATCTGCGCTAGGTGGGCCTCCAGCTGGGCATTCTCTATTTGGAGCCTCTCTAATTCCAGCTGTTGCTCCCTCTCCCACTGTCTATCCAACTCCTCTAGGGACCATGAAGGGGATTGGGCACTGCCCTGGGTACTAAACCCAGCAAGGGACTCCCTACTTATGGGACCCTCCCACCTGTCCACCAACTCCTCTGGGGACCATAAAGGCAATTGGTCACTACCATAGGCACTAGACTCAGCAAGAGGCTCCCTACCTATGAGATATTCCATAACACTTTCTTCCTCCACTTCTGACTCTCCAAAGCCACCCTCAGACCAACTACCCTCCTGGTAGATGTATTGGGATTCCAAGAATCTCCATCTGTCTTGTTGCCAAAGCCTCAGAGATGTCTGCAAGGATAGCTGAGTCTCCTTCCCACTCACAGCTAAACCTCTCTCCTCACCGAACCCCCTTAGCTCCTCTAGACTGTAGGTCAACAGGCCATCTATGTAAAAGGTAGGTCGCATTTCAGCAAGATAAATTGTAGCAATAACTAGCGATATCAATCAAAAGCCTCAAAAATGTCTGTGGTTACATTATGGTCTGCACTCACTAGTAGTGTACACTATAATTACTGTATGCGATCATAAATGCAAGTCGAGATCCTCACGCTGACCACCAATGTTAGAAATGGGGATCTCTAGTTGGCAGTGGCTGGCCACAGTCCAAGTAGGGACCCTTCTTCCTAAGTCAGAGTAAGGGGGCTACACCCTTTGATAACCCCTGCTCAACCCTGTGGTAACGTAGCACAAGCAGCTAGGCTTATTTCAGAGGCAGTGTGTAAAGCATTTATGACCATACACAGTAAAACAGTGAAGGACACTACAAAGGGACACCACACAATTCGTTATAAAAAATAAGTATCTTTATATATAGACTTAACACAAGACCAATAACGGTAAAAAGCCACAGTACTGAAAAAGGGGGTGGGGGTGTACTCTTGAAAAGCTCGGCCGGCGATGCGTTGAATCCTTGCCGCACGGGAGGATGATGCGCCGGTCTGCAGGTGCGTGCGGGACAAAGCGACAGACTTCTTCACGCTAGGCCAGCGTTGCATTGAATGCTTGCCGCAAGGGAGGATGATGCGCTGATCCTGTTGCGAGTGCGATCTTGTTGTGACAAAAGAAAATGGCGCCCCGCGAGGGAGCGATCATCCGGGTGCGATGCGTGGAAAATGGCGGACGCACGGCGCCCGATCCACGATGATCTGGGGTTAGCGAGCCTTCGACAAGCCCGCAAACGTGCGATGTGATGATCTCTGGGGTTAGCGAGCACTTTGTGGCCCGCAAGCCTGCATTGCGATGATCTTCTTTTTGCGAGCGTTCGGCGGCAGCAGCGCAATGATTTTCCTTACGCTCTTCAGCTGCGGCGGCTCGCAAACGGCGATAGCGACGATTTTCAGCACTCTCTTCTCTGTAGTAGAACTAGAGGACCTGGAACTCACAGGAGCCTCACCTGCAGATAGAAATCCCCGCTAGGAGGAATCAGGAGGCTGGTGGGGGAGTCAGATGTGCCTGTGACTCCAGCAGGAGGCTAGCTCTCTTCTAGCCCTTGGGTGATTGCTATAGCAAAATACAAGTCTCTCAAAAGTCCTTTTCCCTCTTCTTCCAAGTACAAGGGGAACTACTGCAGGCCAATCCAAGAAACAGCACACAAGCACAAGGACAGTCCTCTCCTGCAGATTCCTTCAGTAACAAGGACAGAGGTTCTTCTTGACATCCAGGAGCAATACCAAAATCAGGGGCTTGAGCACAGATATTTATACCCCAAAAGTCTTTGTTCTCAAAAGTCTCTTGTCCCTGAACCCAGCCAGAGCCAGTTCTGCTCAGGCCTGGAGCACTTTGTTTACTAGGCTGCATCCTTCCTTTCAGAAAGAGGAGGTCTGCCATCAGACGCACAGTAGGAGATGGAGCCAGCATTCACCTTGCCAGGCACAGCCCTATTAAGGTCAAGGAGCTACTCCTCCCCAGTATTCAATGCAGATCTCTCTATTCAACCCAGGTAAGTATGGGCGTAAAATCCGCTCCGCTCGCGGATTTTGCGGATTTTCGGGAAATTCGCAATCTGCGAGATTCGCGGATTTCCCGCAAAATCCGCTAAATTTGCACGCAGCGGATTTTTTTTCTGGGTGATACAATTTTTGCGGCGCGCGGCGTTCACTTACCGTCATTCAGCGTTTGCCGAGTTGTTTTTCTCGATATTTTGCGAGTGCTGCACCATTTTGGATCTTGCTGCGGGATCCCGCGAGAATTTGGCGAGCGCGATTACGTAATCGCAGCTTGCCAACTTGCACAGCGAGAGTTTGTCAACGCGAGTACGGCGTGATCACGTATCCCGGGATTTCGCAATTGCGAGCTTGGAGATGCGGCGAGCAGCAACAATCTCGCACTCGCGAAAATATAAAATTTGCAATTCTGCACAAGAAATCCACCAGCAAGCAGCATAAACCTTCTGGATATGATGATTTTTATCTGAATAACTCCTCAGGTTGACATTTGCCTGCACTTTTTTTGCAAGGAGTCCATTTTGGGGAGGGGGGGGGTGGGAGGAAGGAAGTGTCCCACAGTCTTCAACTTCCTGTTCCTGTCCAGCAGGCTCCTCCCAGTGCTTTGTCCATCTCCTGGTCACTTTTCATTTGGATCTGGAGCTGGAAGGATTACTTTTTGTGGATGCTGCTGGATATTTGAATTTGAGGCCTTTTTGACTTTCTTTGGATCACTTTTGGATTAGAAATTTCACAAGTAAGTTTGTTTGGGGCATTACAGTTGCTGCAACTACAATTTTGGAATGTTCGATTTTTGGGCTGTTTTGGGGCCTTTTGCCCAGGGGTACTCAGTGGTGGGTGGACTGAGTCTTTCTGTGGGGTGTCTTGAATTTAAACATCATGGAGGGCATGGATGGAATGGGATTGTACTGATTTTTCAGTGATTTTCGTTTTTTGGGGCTGTACTTGTGGCCTTTTCACCAGGGGTATTGAGTCTTGCATGGGCCTAGTCTTTCTGTGGGGTGTCTTGAACTTAAACATCATGGAGGGCATGGATGGAATGGGATTGTGCTGATTTTTCAGTGATTTTCGTTTTTGGGGGCTGTACTTGTGGCCTTTTCACCAGGGGTATTGAGTCTTGCATGGGCCTAGTCTTTCTGTGAGGTGTCTTCAACTTAAACATCATGGAGGGCATGGATGGAATGGGATTGTGCTGATTTTTCTGTGTTTTTCGATTTTTGGGGGTGTTCATGGGGACAGGCCATGTGGGTGGTGGCCATTTTGAGTGCTGCTACAGGCCCTGGCCATGTGCTGGGAGGCAAGTGGCCATTTTGAATGCAGGCAGTGTTGTTAGGCCTGCAACCATTTTGCCTACTTTTCAACCTTTATGCCCAGGGGTAGTGAGTCTTGCATGGGCCTAGTCTTTCTGTGGGGTGTCTTGAATTTAAACATCATGGAGGGCATGGATGGAATGGGATTGTGCTGATTTTTCAGTGATTTTCGTTTTTTGGGGCTGTACATGTGGCCTTTTCACCAGGAGTATTGAGTCTTGCATGGGCCTAGTCTTTCTGTGGGGTGTCTTGAACTTAAACATCATGGAGGGCATGGATGGAATGGGATTGTGCTGTTTTTTCAGTGATTTTCGGTTTTTGGGGCTGTACTTGTGGCCTTTTCACCAGGGGTATTGAGTCTTGCATGGGCCTAGTCTTTCTGTGGGGTGTCTTGAATGTAAGCATCATGGAGGGCATGGGATTGTGCTGATTTTTCTGTTTTTTTCGATTTTTTTTGGGGTGTATAACTGAACTGATGTTCCTCTGTCTTCCATTGCTTTTAGGTGCACAAGACTCAAGAGAACCACCAGTGCCAGGAAGAAGTCCTGCAGCGGTGTGTGTGCAGCATAACGTCACGCGACGTCACGTCTGGCCTCAGACAATTCTGCAACTCGTGCAACTGCGGCCTGCTGTTCTGACCTGCTCTGAAGAAGATGGCCCCAAAAAAAGGTCTCCGTAGCTCCTCTAGCAAGAAAGTTGCTAGTAAGGAGCAGAAGAAGCAAGTTACCAAGGAGGCTGGTGTGCCGTCCGCCGCGTTTTTTGGGAGAAAAAAAAAGTACGCCTGCAGCTGCAGCGGGATCTGCTGGGGACCAAGCTGGGAGCAGCACCCCCGCTCCATTGGGCTCAGTGCCTCCACCACCACGCCAACTTAAGTCAAAGCCCTTGAGTGCTTCAGAGGCAGTCAGTGTACTTCTTCAATCACCATCGACCAGTGATGTTGGCTCATCGCAAGAAAGTAGCAGCAATGTCCCTGAATCAACACAGGTTGTTGTAACTCATCTGACAAGTGTTGAACAACCACAGCTGCAACAACAACAACATGTGCAAGTACAAGCCCAAGTACATGTGGAAGGAGAGGCAGCGCAAGGAGATGCGCAAGCAGAGGTGCATGGAGGGTCACAAGTGCCCACAATAGTTGTTCCTCCCGACGTAGGGGCACATCAGGAAATCAACAATCAAGGCGAGGTATCATTTGAGGAAGCCACTCCTCCTGATGATCATTCTTTGTCTTCCACACCCCTAGCAAGGAAGAGATCAAGGGTGAGGTCTACATCTTCTTCAAGCACACCTCCTTCTGATGATCGGGATGAAGATTGGGAACCACCAAGGCTGTCTGAGAGTGAGGCACACCATGATCTGACAAAGATACCTAAGCGTAAAAGGAAGGTCGTCGAAAAACTCATAGCTATGGAGTGTGATGAGGCTCAACAAGAAGTGACGCATACTGCTGCTGATGAAGCCCCTCACGACGACGAGCCAGTCATCATAATGGTCACTGGAGCCCCAGCGGGCATGCAGCAAAGAGACATTTTGATCCTATCCAGAGAAGCTGCTGAGCGTGATGATGATGTCGACGAGGAGTCAATGGAAACAAAACAAACATTGGATTTGGAGTTAACTAGTACACCAACACCTACCGCTTCCATATTTCTTCCTCGCAAGAAGGGACCTCCATCCACCTCGACCTCAATTAGTGGTGGTGAAAGTGCAAAACGTACTGAAGTTCGGCAATCCACATCCTCCACTTCATCTGGCATTAGCAGCAGGACCACCACCAGTATCGCCGCCTCCTCCGGCCCCCAAAGACATTTCAAGTCTCCAGTTTGGGTCTTCTTTAGTGTTTGCCCAAAAAAGGAAAACGTAGCCATTTGTAGCATTTGTAAGCTTCGAGTTAGTCGTGGTAAGTTGAGGGTGGAAAGCGTCGGGACACTCCCTGTGAGTAGCTGCACGCTATATAAAAGCTCTATAACATAACATAACATAACATAACATAACATAACATAACAGAAGTTTGGTACCAACTATGGTACCGGAGGCCAGAGAGGTCATCTTAGGAGAGCGCACCCTGTCCAATGGTTTGCGCACCTAGAAGCGGTCAAGGAAGCCCGAATTGCACGTAATGAAAACGTTGATTTTTCATCTGATGATGACGAGGAGGAAGAAGACGATTCAAACACTTCACTTACACCCAGTACCCCTGTCAGCAGCACACCCCATGTGAGCCACACTAAGAGTGTGGGAGAGAGTGAGACATCAATGCGAAAAAGTTCATCATCGAGCGTAACTGGGTCGAAGATATCATCATCATCCCGTAAATCCTTGGTCCAGGGCAACATTAAAAAGATGTTGTTTACAGAAGCGCAATATGAACGCAACCACCCACTGACGCGTCTGTATAACACTAAGCTGGCTAAAATGCTAGCTCTGGACCTTCTCCCTTTTTCTTTTGTAGAAGGGGTTGGTTTTCTAGAATTAGTGGCAGCGCTCTGCCCTAAATGGAAGGTTCCTAGCCGGTTCTATTTTGCCCGAGTTGCGGTTCCAGCACTACATGAAGATGTTCTGAAGGTGATTGGGGCAGCTTTGCAGAAGAGTGCTGTACACACGATACATCTGACAACAGACATGTGGACCAGTGGCGCAGGCGCTGATTACATGTGCATCACTGCACACTGGGTCTCTTTTTCAGGGGCTAAAGCAAAGCTAAACGCAGGTGTTGACCCGGACATTGTTTTTAAAGCTGCTCGGAAACATGCAACACTAGCCATGTTTGGTTTGGAGAAACGTCACACAGCAGAAAACATTTTGGATGTCTTTAACACAAAGGTCCTTAACTGGCTGTCCCCCAAAAAACGCCAGGTTGGTTATGTTTCCACGGACAATGGCGCCAATATAGTTAAGGCCATGAAGCTGGCTGACTATTTCAGAGTACCGTGTTTGGCGCACTGTATAAACCTGGTTGTCCAAAAATTCTTGGGTAATAAAGACAGTGCAGCGTACAGAGTATTGGACATCTACCGAAAAATGTGCAACCATTTCAGCCATTCTTTTAAGGCCCGGAAGCAGCTGAGGAGCCTGCTATATCAACGTCAAATGCCAGTGAAAGCACTCATCCAGGAGGTGATAACACGTTGGAACTCAACCTTCTACATGCTTGAGCGTCTGTATGAGCAGTATACGGTACTCGATCACTATTTCTTAACACAGGGTACAGCTCAGAAGGAGGACCTGAGGATGGGTGCGGCGCAATGGAACATAGTTAAAAGCCTGACACGCATGCTTCGTCCTTTTGAGTTCTTCACGCGTGCAGTCAGCAAGGAGGACTGTAATTTGGGAAAAGCTATCCCATTGTTGTACATGCTGGAGCACCAACTGAAGGAGGTGTGTTCTGTGTTTGAAAAAGATGAAAAAAACCAAGACTCTTTTGTTCTGGCTGAGAAATTATTAGAGCACCTACAAGGTGATGAACGTCTTAAAATGATCCACTCAGACCAGCATTACATTTGTGCTACTATTCTGGATCCACGCTACAAAAAGGCGCTGGCAGGCCAAGCATTCTTTCCTTTTGCTGATGAAGATGTTACAAGTTACAAACGGTGGATAACCTCCTCAGCCAAGAGGTTTGAAAGAGAACGGCAGCAAATTGAAGGAGAAGGCAGTACATCAGCATCAGCAGGCCATCCCCAGTCACAACAATCCTCTTCTGCACCTGTGGCTGCGGCACAAGTGACCTCTCAGCCGTTAAAGAGACCGGCAACCGGATCATCTGCACCACCAGACGCAACAGTAACATTGGAGGCTGAAGAGGATTGGCTAGCTCGGCTTGGGTTTGGTTCTCAAAAGGTCACAGCAACAGCTAAGCAAAGAGGAGGAACCTTGGAGGAGAACCTTGATTCGATGGTCAAGGACTATCTGAATGACTCAACAGAGGTCTATGTTAATGCTGACACATTGGCGTATTGGCATGGGAAAAAAGAATTGTGGCCACAGCTCACCAACCTGGCTTTAAACTACTTGTCTTGCCCACTCGCAAGCGTGTCTTCTGAACGTGTTTTGCTGGTGGCATTGTAACTTCCAAATGGAGCCGCCTCTCGCCCAAAAATGTGGAGAGGTTAACAATGATCAAGATGAATCAGCACCTCATACCACCAGATTTCAGAGTACGAGAAAGCGCGCCGGATGAAGATGAGGTGGCCAGCAACATAGATGAGGGAATTTCTACTCTGTCAGGTGACACTGAGCTCACCCTACCTGAATTCACAGAGTATGATGACGAAGCCTTATTCTCATTCCTGGACCGTGATACCGAGCCCTGAAAATGAGACAACGAATCAATAACTTTCTTTCTCGTCCTTATTCACTTTTATTCCTGTGTGTCTGTCTTTCTTTGTTGTGCACAGTTAATATAATTCAGACTTTAATCAGATAATCACAAAAACAAGCCCATCAGCAGAACTGTCTTCACTTGTTTGCTAATTGATTTGAAGGTGCCGCAGTCTGCATTCCTCAGGTTCACAAGTTCAGAAGAACATGCTCCTCTATCCTCCTCCTCCAGACTCCTATTTCCATCAAAGCAGAGGGCTGGTTTACGCCCAATAAAGAAAGACTCAGCACTTGTGGGGGTGTTGTTCTACCTCTTTGCAGGTGAGTTGACGGCTCTGGGGCCTTTGCTGGGAAGCTCTAAAAGTGGTTTGGACCAAATCCGAGGTGCAAATTTTTTAGTGTTTTTGCTGATTTGCTTGCCTTTGAGGTGCTCTTAGGGGGGGTTCCGTCTGTTTGTGGGTGAGTTTCGGGGTCTGTCAGCACTGCTGGGACACTCTAATCTTGATTGCATTTGCTTTTCAGAAAATCCGCGTTGGCAAACCCGACTTATGGCCTAGCTACGCAGCGCGTTTGGACCGAAGGCCGAGAAATATTGTAAGTAGGAGATGTTGCTTTCGGCCTGATTGGGGGTGTTATGCTTTTTGGCGGGTGGGTTGGCGGGTCTTGGGCCATTCCTGGGAAGGTCTAATACCGGGTGGAAGTGGTTGGGACAAAATCCACGCCGAAAAGCCTTTTGGCACTTTTTGTAACTTAGGGTTCGTTAGCCCTAGCAGCAGGATTGCATGTGTTTCGGGGTGTTCTACATTTTTGCAACTGAGTTCTGGGGTCTTAGAGCACTCGTGAGAATGTGTAATTTTGGTTGCAAGTCATTTGAAGAAAATCCTGGGTGGGAAAGGGGGGATTTGGCATAGTTAAAGAAAGCTTTTGCCACTATTCTTAACTTAGGGTTCGTTAGGGTTAGCAGTATTTCTATTGCATGTGTTTGGGTGGGGGGGTTTTCGAGTCTTGGAGCGATGCTGGCTATGGATACTTTTGCTTGGTTGCTTGCAAGTGGTTTGAATGCAATCCACGGTGGGTAAGGGGGTATTTGGGCCTACTTTTACTTTCAAAGTACGTTTTGTCACCAGTTTTCTGCTAGGCCTCGTTTTTTCCGATTTGATTGGGGGGTCTTCTACATTTTTGCGACTGGCTTTAGTAAGGGTCTGGGTGGGAGCACTGCTGGGAAGATCTAATTTTGTTCTAAAACACAGTTTACAGTACACCTAGCTTGAGGGGAAAGATCCGCTACATTAATTTGCCCATACTTATTTATCCTTCAAAAGGTAACTCAGACAGAGTACGCACTGTCAAAAATATTGTACTGTCTACTAGGAAAATCAAAGTGTGAGTTTTTGCACTCCACAGCCTACATACCTTATATTTATTTATCAGTGGTGTTGTAATATTATATCACTTCCTGTTTTTCGTTGAATAATTACAGGCCGGGTTTCAGTCTTTGCAATGGGGAAAAAAAGGATGGAGTTAGGCTTCACATTAGCGAGCCGCAATTCAGCATCCGCCAGGCAGGCAGTGGACAGGGTGTCTTCTGGTCACCAACATTGATGGACGAAGCGTCAGATGGAATGGAGGAGTGCCGCTAATAAGAGGATTTTTTTTCTGCATGCAACTTACTTACCAAATTCAACAGGACAACTACAACAACATACAGATACAGTATCCATTGTGTTTTTCTATGACTGTGACTGCATTTCTTGGATCTCTCTCTGCTTCTAAATTGATCCCTTAACACATCACTTACTCCACTCCACTATCACATCTGCACCACACATAGTCATTTGTAAGTGCTCCTACGTAATTCGCAAGTCGCAGCACGCCCCAGCCCATAGAGGACTGGGATGGCCCCAATGATGAAGCATGTCACCAAGGGGCAACCCTGGTGAGTGAGGGGACACCTAGAAAAAGAGCAATTTCTCCTTTTCTATCTACTACACCTTCCAGACCATCCCCATTGAGTGTTGTGAATGGATTTATAGTGACCAGCAAGGCTCTCAGGTATCTGCAACAGAGACCTTATCTTGAATATAGTTATCAATAATTCCACACACGCCCTGTACTGTCGCATTCTTTCTTCCACAGTTGTCGAAAGTACTACTTACATTTCACTGACATGCATGCACTAGTGCATGCACTTTCAAAGAGTGATGGATAGGTTTGTACCCAAAGATTTGTTTATGTTCAATTGTTTGTCCATGCTGTGCTTTTTTTACAGGGTGTCTTCTGGTGGTGACCAACATCGATGGACGAAGCGTCAGCTGCAATGGAGGAGTGCCGCTAATAAGAGGATTTTTTTTCTGCATGCAACTTACTTACCAAATTCAACAGGACAACTACAACAACATACAGATACAGTATCCTTTGTGTTTTTCTAGGACTGTGACTGCATTTCTTGGATCTCTCTCTGCTTCTAAATTGATCCTTTAACACTTCACTTAGTCCACTCCACTATCACATCTGCACCACACATAGTCATTTGTAAGTGCTCCTACGTAATTCGCAAGTCGCAGCACGCCCCAGCCCGTAGAGGACTGGGATGGCCCCAATGATGAAGCATGTCACCAAGGGGCAACCCTGGTGAGTGAGGGGACACCTAGAAAAAGAGCAATTTCTCCTTTTCTATCTACTACACCTTCCAGACCAACCCCATTGAGTGTTGTGAATGGATTTATAGTGACCAGCAAGGCTCTCAGGTATCTGGCAACAGAGACCTTATCTTGAATATAGTTATCAATATTTCCACACATGCCCTGTACTGTCGCATTCTTTCTTCCACAGTTGTCGAAAGTACTACTGATTTTTCACTGACATGCATGCAGTAGTGCATGCACTTTCAAAGATTGATGGATAGGTTTGTACCCAAAGATTTGTTTATGTTCACAATTGTTTGTCCATGCTGTGCTTTTTTTTCTTGGCTCACAAAACCTTTCCCAAAAACCCCTGTACCCATCCATTTTTCAAACCCTAACCCTCTTCCCCCGGGCTGTGTGGTTTTGATTGATGTGTGACTAAATTACAGCAATAAATCCACACACTTGCTGGGGAGGATAAGGTGATACCAACAGGCTGGTGAAGAAATCCGAGGATATATTCTTACTCTGCTTGACAAAGACCCATGGCTAATGTCAAAGAACTTCAACCGAATTAGTAGTTATATTTTACCATTTGTTAGGCTACAATGTGGCACTGTTCTAGTGTACTGTCACCTGCTATATTCTCTATTGTACCGTTGTATTGCTCAGGAGGACAACCCAGATTTAATTTTCTTTTTTTTCATAGGCATGCAACTGCCACTGTGTCACACCACTAGTACCACCGCTATGAGGAAATTTTATCCTCCCAGGATTGCCAACCTTATTCGCTGTTTCCCGTGGAGCCAGCCCTTGGCCTAGCCCTACTTGCAAACAGAAATTACAGGTAAGATAGGCGTTTGGTTGGAGGTAGTGTAATGGAGTATTAGGAGAGACGAGAGATTGACGGTAGTACTATTAAAGTCACAGGACTATTCAGGAAAACAAACTTACTGTTAAACCCCCACCCACCAGACTCAAAAGCTGTAAAAAACAGGTATGGTCAGATAAAGTTTCAAAAATTATATTTTTATAGCCCTAACAAAATAATCTCCCGCAAGACCCTCCCTAACCCCAACGATTGTCCTTCAAAAGTCCCCAAAAAACCCAACTCCCAATTCCCACCCCCCAAAAGTCTCTAAAAAAGGGGCAAGGGACACTATGGCAGGGTGCTGTTGCCTTTAGCAGCCAGGGCATCATGCTCCTTGCGGAGGGTGGCAAGTTCGAAGCGGAGGCCCTCCACCAAGTTCTTATAGTTCAGGACCTCCTGCTCCAGGTAGGATAGTCTGAGGGATAAGCGGCGCCGGTGTGCCTTGCAAATCCTGTGGGGGGCAGCTGCTGTATTTGCTGCCCGGCGTTGGCGTTGGGCTTTGGTAGCCCGGCTCCGTACCGCTGGAGCACTGCGCTGGCTGGCAGCCCGCACGGAGGAGGATGCAGCTGTCCCCGTGGACGTTGTTGTTGTACCAGACTGCGTCTCCTCCTCCTCCAGGGCCACCAGCCGCCGATATTCAGTGACAGTGGCATCCAGCCTCGGTTGCCGGGCCATTCGAGCCAGCTCCTTCCTCCTTGATGATGTCTTGGATTTGGAAGGAGCAACTACATGAAGAAAGAAAGACATAGTCTGTAACCAATGCTCCTTAAGATTAACACAAAATGATTGAGCAGAAAGTTGTCACAGTACAAGTAGCAAATTGAAAGCACAGTACATAACTATTGAGGACAGTATCTATGTAACCTCCGACTTCTTCATCCTTGCTCTAACATTAGTGGGAGTTTAAGGGACAAATTCTACAAGCACTATGGACTTCCATTACAGTCGACTATGACAGTACACCAGTCTTATTCTTCTTCTTCTCTCTTGTTTAGGAAAATTGGTACGTTATCTTATGCAAGCCGGCATAATGCCAGCGCAGTGAACTTGCACCCGAGAAAAACAGACGCACACCATGGTGAGTGAGACAGACTTGCGTTACTGTACCGGTCCAGTACATGCAGGTGGTGAAGCTCTTACTTTTCTATTACGGGTGGCACTGAGAATGCTCTGTTAAAAGGGGTACTGCTTAATTAATTTAGCTTTCACCCTACAGTGCAAATGAGTATTAGAAAAGGAAAATAAAGAAGCTAAATAATCTGATTATCTATCACTTCACATGGGATGTATTTGATGACATATGGGATGACTTTAGGTGCTTTGCTTATTATGGAGTGAACAGTGATACCCCCACACATGAATGACGTACTACTACTAAACTAAAGTTATTAAGAGAGGTAGGGAGTGTCCACCGTAATAACCGGATATATGCTACTGCTACTATTGATGGTAGTATTTGGACAAAATTACAACTTCTTTTCCTTGCCTTTCCTACACTGGAACAGACGTGCGGGTGCAGTGTTACATGCTCTTCAAAGTAACACTTAGTTCATCCAGTGACCGTCTACTCTCTCTAGATACACATATGCTATCTAAGATCAGATAGTACCATGAATGATCCAGGCATCCATCCATTCAAAGTATATGCACACATACAGTTTCTGTTTCACCCACCCAGGCTGTTCTCCTTACACCCATCCTTGCTTCATCATTCACCCAGCCATGCACCATACCATATTCTTTCCTTCCCAGCCACCTCGGGGACCAAGCAAACACATATCATTCTTCTTTGCCAGTCATCATTACATTTCTCGTCCTTCCACACTTACTTACACCCTTCTTTCGCTTTTCGTTCAGCCCTTCCATCAAGTTCACCTCAGATCTGATTGGGATTCTTCTCGCCAAAAACTTCACAGCTAAGTCGAAGTACATTTAGAGGAGCCTACTACCTGGTTTATTTATAATACACCCGTGCAGAAAGCACACTCTGCAGTCTTCAATCTGAAATGAGTAAGGAATGTATAGCTTACCTCTGCCCGCCACCACCGTGTCATCCCCCACAGATTTGCTCGGCACTTGCACCGCCTCCTCCCCAGAGTTGTCCTCCTCGTCCAATGCCACCACCACCTCGACGCTGGCCCCGCCTCCAGATGTTCCACCTACAAAGTACATTTAATAATGTTAGAATACACCACTCACTACTATATAATATTTGGTCTAGGAGGAAGAAAGAAATGTGAAAAAAACTGTATACAATTTAATAATTTGTGACTGTCTACTGTAAAGTAAAAATGTCCCTTTTTCCATGGAAGGCTGTTGTCTTGCTGCACTTTTTGGCACAACTGATGAATGCTTGCTTTTTATTTTTAACATGCACCACTTTCTCTCCTAACAGACAGAAGCTTGACTTCTAAGAACACGAGCAGGATCAAGTTCAAACCAGGTGAGAGCTCGGCTCGACCACAAGAAATGTGTCCAATTATCGTCAGCACTATGGGCCCGATGTAGGTGGCAAATACCGGTCGGAAACGGCCGAATTCGGCCGTTTCCAACCGGTATTTGGCATCTTGAGATGTAGGGGGCCAGGTTTTACAGATTCTGTAAATTTACCGAATCAGTAAATTTACAGAACCTGTAAAATACCGAATCGGTATTTTTACCGATTCGGTAATTCCCAGATGTAGGTGGGACTCTTCTGAGTGCCAAAGGCCCTACAAATTCGGTATTTTACCACCCAATCCAATTGGGTGTTAAAATACCGAATTCAGGTGTGCATGCACATGTGTGCATGCACACCTAGCCGTGTGACAGACAGACATGCCCTTAGGGCATGTCTGAGTGCCACATGGCGCACATGCCTATTTTTGGGGTGTCAGAGGGTGTCAAAGTGACACCCCCTGTACCATTGCAAAATTCGGTATTTACCGATTCTGTAATGACAGAATCGGTATTGCCCATTGATTCCTATCGGCTTTAAGGCCCATAGGAATCAATGGGCAATACCGATTCGGTATTTACAGATTCGGTAAATACCGAATCTTAACGATTCGGTATTTACAGAATCTGTAATACCTACATCTCCCCCCTTCATATTTACCGACTCTTAAATACAGAATCGGTAAAATTCGGTATTTAAGAGTCGGTAAATATGAATTACCTACACCTGGCCCTAAGCACTTTTCCATTTCCAGTTAAACGTTTACTTTTATGACAAACTTGATTTCAATAAATGTGTTTACTTTTAATAAAGCTTTTAAACTCAAATAGACTTTGTGGTTTTTGGTCCTCCAGACTAGAGTGGATGAGCTAAAGGTTTTGGAATTTTTGCAAGCATAAGTCCGTGCCTCTGCCATCGGTGACTTTGGGAGCTAAATGACTCTGCCACACTATCTAGTCAGTAAGGAGATTGGGGGTTCAACTACAAAGTCTGTTATCACTGAGGTATGTGGAAAGTCTAACAGCACCTATTATAATTGATAAGCTAAGCAATGCATTATTTAGTGTCCATAGTTCTGTTTGTGCAGATTTGTCCCTGCAACAGTAGTAGAATGGATTGTCCTCCCATCCAAACCAAAAGTAAAGTAGTATCTTATTCTTTCTTGGTGGTCATTCACCTTTTTATTGTTGGCAATTGTCAAATCATAAACATTTAGAATACTTGAAAAGACATTATGGACAATCCCAGAGGACTGCACTCAGTGCATAGAGCTATTGCTGACTAGAATGGGAGTCCAATGGAAATGCCAAATGTGCAATCTTAGTTAGCTACACAGACAGACTAATAAGAATAATCTAGTAATACTACACCGAGTCATAGTCGAGGCAGGATAAGAATTTAGATCCTGTCTCCAAGAAGATCAAAGACGATTTAGAAAAAATCGAATGAGGAACGCTAGGAAAAAATAAGTACTCTATATTAAAATTAAAACTTACTGGGGCCAGCAAAGGAGCCCTCGCCTGCCCGGTCCTGGCCTGCATCGTCAACAGCACCCTCCTCCTCCTCCTGTGTCCTCCTCTTGCCCCTGGGGGAAGCTGATGTACAACATGAAAGAAAGAAAAACAGAAAACATGGATATTTGTCAAACCAAATCAAACATTTCAAAAGAACTAACAAAATATTTTTGCGAAATAGCAAATAGACAACTACTCCACGGGATATATTATTGACCAATCTCATGTGGTCGACTACGTTATTACTTTAGTATTGCTTGATTTGCGGACCGTCGAATTGGAAATTACCTTATGTAACTCACTAAACAAAGTACTAAAAAGGTTTGCCTAGGATTGGCAGGCAGCAGTCCGCAGCACGCAAAGTGACAGCCAAAGTCCATCGTGATTGAAGATCAGCGACAACACTAAAGTTTCCTACTACATTAACCAGTCATTAAAATACTCAAACTATCAATCCACCACCACTATTTCTTCTTATCGCTATGTGTACAAAGGAAGGACTGGACTTGAGTCTGTAGGGGCTGATTTAGAAGCCCCTTGCGGCTCTTTTGCTCCATTGTTGCGTGACTTTTGTGACGCAGCGACAGCACAAAAGAGGCGCAATGGTGCGGCGTATATTAACAACGTGACGCACATGGGAGATGTATCACGTTGTAAAGCCCTGTGCCAATAAGGGGGCGTTCCGGTGCAAGGGAGGGCGTTCCTGCGCAGGAACGCATCCTAAAAGTGGCTGAGGGAAATCTACAACATTTCAATCAGTCACTTTGAGGACAATGATGCGTGACTCAAACCCTGCGCCTGCTGGAAGCAGACGTACGGCTTGACGCAGCATTTGGGAGATAGGGCACCCCAGAGCATTGATGGAGCTGCACCATCGTTGCGACGCAAATCCAGCAATGTGCCGCCTTTACGGCACAGATGCGTAACGCTTTGGTGACGTTTTGGGCCCATGGTGCGCCGCATTGTAAATACGGTGCACCATGGGTGATGGTGGTGTGACGCACAATTACTGGCGCATCCCTGCTACTTTGCAGGGATGCGCCGGTAATTAAAAATCTGAACCTTAGTGTGTAGCATTACGCAGTTCTTTAAACTACACTCATACATAATTTCACAGGCCAATGAAATGAACACAAAATCTAAAACAAATAAGCATAGTAGCAACACTACTGAGAAGAAGGAGAGCAGTGTACCTGAAATGCACAGAAGATTTTGAAATATAATTTACCTACAATGTAATTATTGCTCTTGGTAAAAAACAAAAATTTGCAATATAATAACATAGCAGGAGAAAACATAGTAGTAAAGAAATAGCTACTACTACTCACCAAGCCCGGGGATCTCAAGGCCAAGGAGGTCGAGCAGATCTCGCTCACGGGTCAGGACATCCGTCCAGCGGTGGGTGGCCTGGTTGTAGGTGCGCCAGACCCGAGAGTGGTGGTAAATGGCCTGGCACACCTTCTCCCACTGCTTCCGGCGCTCCCGGACCCTGTACCCGGCACTGATCTTGCCGCCTCCCATGATGGTCCTGGGGAGGCGGCGCTGAACATAAAAAATGAGTTGGCCCACCTCCTCCGGGGTAAAGATCTCCCTGGGTACGACCTCCTCCCCCCTCAAACGCCCGCACGGGAGCCGGACACGGGGTGCGGGACCCTTCCCCTTCTCGGGATGCTTCCCGGCTCCCTTCACTATGGTCTGTGCGGAAAGGAATAAAGAAAATAGAATAGGGAAGAGAAGAAAAGAAAAGAGTTTAAAAAAGTAGTTTAAAATTAACCAAAAGTAGCAGTAAACACAAAAATATAGGGCTAGAAAAATAGAGGGATAGATAATAAGTAAAATTCATCAAAAAAAACTACAAACAAGCAAAGGATGGCAGAGATTTAGAGAGGATACAAAGACCATGCCCAGACCATAGCAATGAATGAGAAACAAGATGGCCGCGCCCGTTCACGACCGCGCGGGTAAGTTCACGCGAGATTTTCCTTGCGAACACGCGCGAAACTGTACTGGCAAGCCGCAGACTTTGCGAGATTACACTTCGCGCCCGGAAACGGAAATACGTCAGGCAAACAAGATGGCCGCGCCCTTGAACGACCGCGAGGGTAACTTCGCGCCTTGCGCTACGAGCGGCTCGCAAAAACGCACAAAACCTTGCCAACTAACACGCCGCAAAAAAACAAATTGCATATTCACACGAATTTGCGGCTTCCGAATCCGATCTCGCGAGTGTTCGCTCCCCGCAAATCCTGCGAAATTGCAGTAAAACGTGTTTTGCAAAACTAAAAGCACTCGGCAGGTGCAAGAGTTCAAACTCATCATTAGTAACAATTCCCTGTAGTGCTTCCTGACTGGGGCCCCTCCAAAATTCAGTTGCTAGTTGCAACAATTGTATGACCCTGCTCTGACCCTCAAAGCAGGCTCATAGAATAGCTACAAGTAGGCCACAAAGGTCCTGGGAAAAAAAATGCACTGCAACAGAAAGCAAATTACAGATAAGGAAGCAGGTGCCAGACTGGAATTTTAAAACAGTGACACATTAATAAACTAACCCCAAATTAATTCATGTCAGTTGAAGCAGGGCTGGTGTGCTTGCTTTTCCCCCCCATAATCTACAGTGATGATGAACCAGAGGGTGGCATTGATGTAACAGAGGGTTGCAGTGGTGAAACAGAGGGTGCTGGGAACCTGTGATGATGAACCAGACGTAGAAACAACATAATCGCGACCGTTGCTTGCCGAAATGTAAGTTCGCAATTGCGAACTGGTACGAAACCCTCGCGAACTGGCAGAAATCCTTGCGAACACAAAAAAAATCTGCAAATTCGCTAGAATTCGCGGATTTTGTGGATTGCGAGTTCGCAAATCCGCAAAATTCGCGAACGCGAGATTCGCAAAATTCGCCCATGCTTAAACCCAGGTTTGAATCAGCCTGCCTTGCCCCTCTTAACCCAGACAGCCAATACACATAACAGCAGAGCACACTGGAAGGCTTAGGCAAGGAAACACCTACTTTCTAAAAGTGGTATTTTCAAACACAAAATGTTAAAACCAACTTCACTAAAAGATGTATTTTATCATTCTGAGTTCAGGCATACTAAACTCGAATTTCTACCATGTTCCCTAAGTCAGATAAGACTATAAGATGTAATATCCAGTCTGCCCATTCTAGCCTATGGAGAACAGGTAGCCTTGCAGCAGTGAAAAACAAAATGGAGGGTGATTCACTACCAGGACATGCTACACATACCAAGCCATGTCCTACCATAAACACCCAAAGCACCTACCATAGGGGTGACTGACATGATGCTAAGGAAGGTTCAGGGGCTGGGAAGTGTGGGCACTTCACAGCCAAGATGGCAGTTCTGGACTGCAAGCAGACACTCAAGTGGCAGGTCTGAGGAACACTTTACAAACTGCTTCTGTGGGTGGTGCAAACCAGCGCTGCAGGCCCACCAGCAGCATTTGGGTTACCAGCCCTGGGCACACACAGGCCACACTACTAGGGACTAACACGTAAACCAAATAAGCCAATCAGGGATACACCAATTCACAGGTATATTGACACAGGGAGAGCATACGCACTTTATCACTGATCAGCAGTGGTAAAGTGCCCAGAGTCATAAAACCAACACAAGTAGGTCAGGACAAATCCAGGAGGAAGGCAAAAGGTTTAGGGATGACCCTGCAAAAAGGGAGATTTCCAACACTCACCAAGTTGACACTTGCTTCCTTGTCTGAAGCAGCATCTGAACTGGGAAATACTGCATTACCATTCACAGCTCTTAATATGATTCTAAAACTATAACCAAGCCGTTGGATGAGAGATGTTGTACTTTAAACTTGGAAACAGAGAGCAAAATGGTGCCACAAGACTTACAGCTCATGCCTTATTGCAGTTCTTTCTTCAGACGCTGACAAGTGCGGGCTGAGGCAGTGAGAGAGAGGCGGCGTGCAATGGGGAAAATGGGCCGACAGTAGGAGTGTAAACACGGCTTTTCTGACACTGCCTGTTTCATTTCCTGTAAGGAATTCCTGGAGAGGCGGAGTCTCACAAGGAAGGGCGAAGGGTTTCCTTACTGTCAAGAACTTTAGCATGGTTCAGCTATGTGGGCATCAGATGTGGTTGCTCGACCGGCCTAGAGTACGGAGACAGAGTTCTGAAGTTTAGCTTGAGCGGCGAGACGCAGGCGGACACAGAGCACTGCGTACGTGCAAGAGGAGCGGTGGCACAGGCCAGGGCTGTTCCAGTAGTGTAACACAGGCCCCGCAGTTTTAGACTAGATCTGAGATTGCTTACACAGTGACCTGCATAAGTTACCATTTGCTGCACCATTTTCAGATCAGACGACATTTTGAATGATGACTGAAACTAATCCTTTGCTGTTTCCGAGAAGAAGCCTCTGTTAAGTTTTGTTTCTGAAATGTTGATGTTTTGCCTTAGTAATGAATAGACTGCTTATATTAACGCATACCTTTTATTCACTAGATAGGGGCCCTCTCCCACTTGTCTGGTGGTGGGTGCAGGGTGAAACGACCTTGGACTGTGCTAGGTTCTGTGAGATACAAGAACCGGAACCTATTTTTTCTGTATTTCATTGTCCAGCTGCATCTGCCTGGAAAATTCAATTGTGGGCATGCCTTTGCCCTACTATGAAATTTACATAATGTATCTCTATGCTTGTAGATTTCAGTTCCCTCTGTACCACTTTTCGAGACTGTGTAGACGGGGCTCCACTCTGAGTGCATCTGAATTAAACAATTATTGGTATTTTCTCCACTTTTCTTCAGACTCTTCATTTGGTATGGAAGGCTGAGAGTTGGTCCAAGGTTACCCAGGTGGCCCCAAGTGGCTCACTTCCTTTAGCAGGCCCCATGGTGCGGGTGGGCCCCCAAGCTCCAGGGGCCCCCCTCAGCACAGTACTCTGGCTGGAGAGCTCCTAATTGAGTCCAAAGTGGCCCCTCCATGTGCCTTGCAGGGGGGCCCCCTCACTTTTTGTTATGCCAGTGGGCTGTTCCCGGATAATGAATACCCCTCTGCACTCCCCGCATTATACACATGCACACATATCTTCATAGTGTGACGGTGGCACTGTATTTTGTTGTTTTCGGCCGCGCTGTGGCTGGCAGTGGAGTGTTAAAGGCTTAGCGTGCCAGAAGCATGTTGGTGGAAAGAGAGTGGCACAGGGACTGGAAGGTGAGCTGGCATGCACCCATGGGCAGTGCATAGCGGGCATGAATTCAGCTCACACCAACCGGTACATCAAACTTTCCAATCTTGCCCCTTTATCAGCCAAAGCCTGCATGTGCTCGCTCCCTAGTAAAACCCTACACATTTAGCAGAACACTAAACTCAGCTGGATAAGTAAAAGAACAAACAACCGATCAGCAAGCAAGTATCGTGGGAGTTGAGAGGATGTGGTGAAATGGCCAAAGCTGCTGACTCATGAACTGGGGATCCCGGCTCGAGTCTCGACAGAGCAACATCCTGGGATTCTGGGCAAGCCATTTAATTTATCCTGGTGAGACATTGCTATATAAATCTGCAGCAAGACGAAAAAGCATTAAGAGGTAAAACTTTATGGAAAAATAGTTTCACCTGCGCAAATGTTTTTTTTTTTTTTGGAAAACCTTTATTTACAACACAGTAGTACACAGCTATTCAGCCATACATCCCGGAGGCTAGGCAGCAAGTCGTTACGTAGCATGAGTGGTGTACACAGAATACAGTACACAATCACATGAGGTTTATTTTATGTTATAATGGAGAGAAAACTGTGTGATAACGGAAAAGCACCTACAGAGGTGCAAGAGGGCAAGGCAAAGGAACGTTAATGTGGCATCGCCCCACTTCAGGGCAGGATGGGCCTATATGCGGAATAGGATACGGGAACAGGTCACATGCATGGATATCGGAGGGGGAAGGAAGACAGGACATTGTGTATCAGTAATTCAGCTGGACTCAAGGGCTAAAGGGACATTCGCTCCTCCAAGGGCGCTGTGTCCGGCGGGAGGCAGAAATCACCCCTATACTCATTCCAGGGCCCCTAAATCTAATTCCATTTTTTGGACCTACCTCTGGCAACATACACAGTCTTCTCCCGGAACATGCACCAGTCCATGTTAGCATTCCACATCTCTACTGTGGGGGGCAGAGCCGCTCCCCATTTCTGTGCAATGTCCCTTTTAGCCACCATGTTGCCTAGAGTGACCCATTGAGTTTGTGAACTGGTATAATCCGTGGGGCCCCACACATTTAACAGACAGCGCCGGGCTTCAGCGGGCAAGTCAACTCCAGTCACTTCACCCATTACCGTGTGTATACGCCTCCAATACGCAGCCACCGCCCTAAATTCCCATATAGTATGCATGAAGGTCGCTAGGGAACCACACCCTCGTCGACAGAGACCATCCTCTGAGTGACCCATGTGGATCAGTCGGGGGCCAGTGACATAAACCCTATGTAGGATTTTCAGTTGTACAAGTCTCAGTCTGGCCGGAATTGCCACCTCCTTTGGAGACGGGACCGCACACTGCCAATCCTCGTCGTCCAATTCAATTCCATCATGGATCCACTGATCTCGCACCCCCAGGAGAAGGTCAGTACGAACGTTAATCAGCTTCTTAAAGGTCAATGAGATAGCGCTGTTGGGCATGTAGCCGTCCAGCAACCTGTCCTCCAGCGGGGAAGATTCAGGGATCTTTTCACCCTCCGGCATAACTGCCAGGAGGGCGTGTTTTAACTGAGCGTATCTAAAGAACTCCCTTTCCCCCAACTGAAACTCTCTCTGCAGCACCTCGAAGGGCTTGACCTGTCCCTTAGCAATCATGTCTTCCACCCTGGAGATGCCTATCAGGTCTCAGCGGTCAAACCCCTTGGTATGCCACAAGTTACCCAGCAGATCGGAGTCATAGAGTGGAGTCACCATCGTGAGTTTGCCTTTCCATCCCTGTGCCTTCGTCACCGCTCTCCAGATGTGGACCGATGTCTTAGTGGGACCTGTCATTCTTCCATCCAGAGACCTAGAGTACAGAGCCCTGTAATATTTCCCATCACCCAGGAGCCACCGGTCCATGGCAAAGCCCGGATTTATGGCTGGTCCATAGAAGCCGTGATTAAGGGCTGCCAGTTGAGACGCCCAATAATACCTGCGGATGTCGGGCAGCGCAATCCCTCTGTCGTACCACGGGAGGGTCAGTTTAGTAATAGCGATGCGCGGCCTACCATCCCAGAGCAGGGTCCGCTGGAGGCCCTCAACCTCTCTAAAATATCCAGATGGGACCAGATCCTGGGTGTTCTGAAGCACGTTTAGAAACCGGGGCAGGGACATCATCTTGAACAAGGCCGCCCGTCCAAGTAGGGAAATCGGCAACTTCCGCCACCCCTCCACATCACGCCGAAGGCGCGCAAGATGGGGAAGTAAGTTGTTCGTGTAACGTACTGCGGGATCAGCAGAAATGTAGATGCCCAGGTATTTGAACCCCTGCCTCGCGACCTGTATTTACAGTCCCGCGGGAGTCTCGGGACCTCACCCCTCAGGACATACAAATGAGACTTCTACCAATTAATGACGAGTCCGGAATGTCTACCGAAGGTGCGCAGGACATCACACACAACAATAAGGGACATACACGGCGAGGTGAGGTACAGGAGGATGTCATCTGCGTACAGAGACACCCTATCCTCAAAGCCCGGGGACCACTTGATACCCCTGATGTCCGGATGCCCTCTCAACCACGCCGCCAGTGGTTCCAGTGCCAGTGCAAACAAAAGGGGGGACAGGGGGCATCCCTGCCTGGTACCCCTGCCGAGGGCAAATGGAGCCGATGCGCAGCCGTTAACCGCTACTTGGCAAGCGGGCTGGCGTATAGGAGCTTGACCCATCCTATGATCCCCGGACCAAACCCAAACTTCTCCAGCACCGCCCACAAGAATGGCCACTCAAGGGAGTCAAAGGCCATCGTGGCATCCAAGGACGCCAAGATGGCCGGCTCCTGAAGGGTGCGGACCCTCGCGAGGGCTCTGTGAAGTCTTCTCAAATTAAGGGCGGTGTTACGGTGTGGGATAAAGCCAGACTGGTCCGGGTGCACCAAGTCGCCAATCACTCCAACCAGTCAGTTGGCTAGCAATTTAGCCAAGATCTTGGGCTCGGCATTCAGTAACGAGATTGGACGATATGACCGACACAAATCTCTGGTCTTCCCTTCCTTATGAATGACCACAATGTTGGCCAACCACTGATCGGGGGGAATTGCACCCGACTCCCGTGCCTCAAGAAACATAGCCCGCAGTGGCGAAGCAACGAGGTCCGGTTTGATCTTATACAGCTCCACTGGGATACCGTTGGGGCCGGGAGCCTTGCCAGATCGCAGGGAGCGTATCGCCTGAGCGATCTCGTCCACCGCGATGTCTCTATCCATGTCCTCTTTCTCAATCTCCGACAGACACGGTACCTCTATGTTTCGCAGCAAGGCGCCAGAGTCCTCTTCCGACATCTCGGAGGCCGAGGCGTAATCGGATGAAAAATATTCAGCGAAGGCCAGAGCAATAGCGCTAGGGTCGGTGACAGCCGTGCCATCCCCCCCAGCACCTCCGGGACAACGCGGCTGGCCCTTTCCTTCTTGTCAAGCCAGGCAATGAGCTTACCGGCCTTGTCTCCGACCTCATAGATTCGCCCCTGCTGCTCCCTACCCATGGCCTTCGCCGCCTCCGTAACAATAGCTCGGTACTCCGACTGTTTGAGTGAGAGAGCGTGTAGGAGGTCCGGCGTGGGGGCGACCTCCAACTGAGTGTCTATCGCCGCTATGTCTGACTCAATAGTCACCATGTCCACGTCTCTGCGTCTCCGTACCTCAGCTATTAGGGAGAACGTGTCCCCCCTCAGGACGGTCTTGAAAGCCTCCCATAAGGAGACAGCGGAGGTAACCGAGCCCGTGTTTTCGGAGAAGTAGAGCTCCATGGCTTTGGCCAGGAGTCCACGAGTCTTGGGATCACGAAAGTACCACGGGTTAATCGGCGCCACCCGCTCGGCCGCTCCAACATCAAAATCGAAGGATACCCAGACCGGAGAGTGGTCTGAGATGCCCGTCGCCATCAATCTGGCCTCTGAGACCGCCGATACGTGGGCCGCCAATGTCAGGACATAATCAATCCTGGAGAGGCTACCGTGAGCCCCTGAGTGAATCGAGTATTGGCGCTGGGTAGGATGCAGAAGCCTCCAGCAGTCAACAAGTCCTAGGGTGTCGAGAAAGTCGGGAAGCCAGGTCTGCGCACCTCGGAGGTCTCTGGATGGATACCGATCTAACGTCCCTGAACCTACTGCGTTGAAGTTGCCTCCCATAAGAAGCAGCCCCTCTGGAAGACCTAAAATGGCACCCCCAAGGTCTTTGAAGGTGTCCATCTGTAGCCCAGGGGGACATAGATCGAAACTAGAGCCAGGGTACGCCCCTCCCATCTCCCCGTGACGGCGACGTAGCGTCCTCGCTCATCGACCACTCTTGAGTCAATCTCCAAGGGGAGGGTCGAGCGCACCATAATCCCCACACCCCGGGACCCGGAGGAGAACCCCGAGTGTGCCACCATTTTAAAGCCCTTTCTATTAAGTGCGTGGCACGTGTTCCCTACCAAATGCATTTCCTGCAACAGTATGACATCCGGCACACACCTCTTAAACATTTGTAGTACAATACCCCTCTTGATACGGTCCCCCAGCCCATTGACATTCCAGCTTAAAACATTCAATTTCATACCCCCATCATCGAAATCCACACCCATCCCACCCTCGACGGGCACTGCCGCTGCATGAACAGAATCATACCTCCAATTGCCTTGCCAGAAAGGAAACAAAGAAAAAAGGAATTCAACCCAAAAACGAAAACAAGGAACCCGTCCGCCCCCCACCCTGCACCCCTGCATTAGACTAAAGAGCCCACCCAACTCGCAGTGTGCCTGTCGCCCCTAGAAAAAACTAATCTACGGGAAGCCCCCGAGGAGAAAGGAGGTAACCCTATCCCCCCCCATCCTCCAAATAGAAAAGTACAGGGGAAGCCCCCCCCATGAGTACAGGATTACCAAACCAAACAGCTGAGGGAAGACCCATTGTCCAAAAAAGTCTGTAGCCAGTCATCACTCCTGCCGGTCGTGGCCGCCTGTAGCTTCTTCTGACCGTTCCTCGGTGTCTTCACGCCGCTGGGGTAAGGTGTCAAGCCAGTCAGACACCACCTCCGGCAAGTCAAAGAACAGAGCCCGGCCGCCATGTTCGATCCTCAGTTTTGCAGGAAACAGCATAGCATACTTCATGCCCATGTCCTGCAAACGCCGTTTCACTCCCATGAAGCTTTGTCTCCGTCTCTGCACGGACTGAGTGAAGTCCGGAAAGAAGTTAATGGCAGTGTTCTGGAACTTCAAAGGCCCACCGCTCCTTGAGGCCTGTAGAATGGAGTCACGGTCCCTAAAGTTAAACACGCGGGCGATGATAGGTCTCGGAGGGCACCTTCCTTCGGCCGGCCCCCAGGCATCCTGTGCGCCCGTTCCACGGAGAAGAACTTACTAAGTCCCTTAGTGGCTAGATGGTTCTGGACCAGGTCCTCAACGAAAAGGTCCACAGCCGAATCCTCGGCCACCTCCGGCACACCAATAATGCAGACGTTCTGCCGCCTGGCCCGACCCTCATAATCCTCAAGCCTCCTCGCGAAATGGTCGTTGGCCGACTTTAAGTTCCGGACCTCGGTTTGCAGGTCCGAGACGTCCGTGGTGAGGCTCGAAGTCTTGATGTCTAGTGACTTGACTCGCTCATTTGTTTTGCCCAAGTCCGCTCTGATCAGGTTAACGTCAATCGCCAGAGTGTCCACCTTGTGCGCCATCACCTCGTGCTGCTGGTGCATCTCGGCCTTCATGCCTTCAATGGCGCCCATTATGTCGTGGAGCGTGGGGTCTTGAGCCTCAGGCGACACTTCCCGATGTAGGTCCTTTGGTCTTGCGGAGGCACCAGGCGAGCCCTTCGGCTGAGCGTATCGCTCCATGTTGTTGGACAGTGAGTACGTAGTCGTGGAGAAGTGTGGCTCACTGGTTAGAGGAGGC
The DNA here is from genome assembly GCF_964263255.1 of Lissotriton vulgaris. Lineage (NCBI taxonomy): Eukaryota > Metazoa > Chordata > Amphibia > Caudata > Salamandridae > Lissotriton > Lissotriton vulgaris. Next base: position 135,119,741 of record NC_141700.1, on the reverse strand, counting down.
AGACCTGGAAGCAGAGGTCAGCCCAGGACCAGGGTTCAATTCCCGGCTCGGCGGGGTCTTGAGTCCTAAAATGTCCATGGACTCGACAATTCTCGCTCCGGTGCCTACTCAATTCATGGGTTCACACTCTGCGACTCTGGGCAATAGCTTGCTTAATCTCCACAACGGCCCCTCGCGGCGGGATGCCTGGCTTTCACCTTGCTTATACCCTGCCGGGGTTATCTAACAGGGGAATACCAGGACGGGTTCCCTAAGCAAGCGCTTAGAAACCGCTCGGTGATTTGCGCTATATAAATTCCTGTACATTTACACTTACATTTTCTGCTGACCCGAGGCTGTGATTTATCGGGGCCACCTTTGCCAGCCATAGTTAGTCACCGGGCCACCTCATCCGTCCACACAACGGGCCTCACCGGTTCACCTACGTCAGGGATCAGTTATCCCTCACTCCGTCTGGTATGTGCTCACTCCGCCACTACGCCAGCTCCGCTGTGGGCCGGAGCGGTCAGACCCGTGCCTCGTCACCTCCGTCTGGCTATGTCGCATCCGCCAGCCCCGGCCTGGATCTTGGTCCCACTGCAGTCCGCAAACTTCCACACGGTGTAACTGCGCCCAGGAACGTCGGATTTGAAATCGGACAACGGGTCCCGTGTCAGCGTCGGTTCACCTTTAATATTCCACGAACACTGATAAGGATATGTGACAGGATTAATACGGAGGATCGGAGGGTCTTCGGAGCTCCGAGCTCACGCGGCCATCTTGGTTGCCCGCGAAGCTCCTCCCCCACCTGCGCAAATGTTAACATTATTTTGGCGACGGTAAACTGATAGGAGAAGCAAATGAGGAACGAGCATTGGTAAATGCAGGAAAATATGCAACAGCCAATAGAAATTGAGTAAAAGAAAGTGGCAAGCACAGAAACTAATGAAAGCCAGGAAAGCGAGGTGGCGGATGTGAGTCCCTTTTAAGATTTATATTAAAAACAATACATTTTTCAAGCACAGCGCAAGCGCTGGGCAAGCGAAACCTAAAAGCGGTGAATACGACATTAGACAAATATGATTACTTACCTTGTGGATAAAGAGAATGGGTTTGGATTGAAGGACAGGAAGATTTGGCGCTCAAGCGTGTATAATTCCTGAGTATGTCTATAGATATAGCAGTTATGCGGTGCAAACAGGTCAGGGGAAAACAAACCCAAACAGCGAACAACCCCTGCACTGGAATAGGGGGTCCTATACCAAGCAGAAAAGTACAAAGTCCTGTGCACACGCTTGTATAGTAATCAGTCCTGTTGCCGGCTGGCTATTGTTATATGTACTGATCAAGATTGAATTATAAATCTTCTCTACATGCGAAAACCTGGAGTTTGATCTTCATTCATTCTTATGAACATTGTTTCTAATTTTTGGGTCCTGACAACAGGACCCATTACTATACAAGCGTGTGCACAGGACTTGGTTATTTTATGGCTACTTACCTTGTTCTTGTATGTTCTACTGATGAGAAAAATCAGTCCTGAAGGCCAGTGGAAACCATTGAACAACATCCAGCCTTAGTTACCACAGGAACTACCAAAAGGAAAAAAAGACTTTTGAGAACTGAGAGAGAATTTTGGAAAGCTTTTTTGTACTTAAAACAAGAGAACGATAAACCTGACAATAAAAGTAACTTATCAGACTGTTTATAACCTAAAGGTATATTCTAAAACCTCACAGATAAACTCTGGCTGATTGAACTTGTGATACACATATTACTAATTTTTATTTGTATTCAATAAACCCATTAAGACTCCGGGTGACGTCTCAGATTAGAATTTTACACTGGCATTTAAATAAAAGGCTGACTGCTACAAGAGATGATGGCTTCCTTGGTCGCCAGAGGCATCGCCCTGATTATCAGCTAATGTCTCAAAGGGGCTTCCTGCTTGGACAGTGGGGCCTCTTTTTGGCAACTGACAGCTCATCTGACACCTGACGTGCCACCATCTCGGATCTCTGACAACACAATTGATTCAAAACTTCCACCCCTGCAGCCATCTCAGAGGAGAGGTCAAAAACTGAATGGTCAGGGGAGGCTGGACTCCAGCACTTCTGCAGACATCGGTGGTCTGTGTTGGGCAGAGTGAGAAGCAAGTCTTTATGTCAAGGACTTCAGGAGCTTTATGTCAAGGACTTCGGGCGATCCAAGGGCAGGCCGCATTCTCGCCACCTGCCCGCCTGTTGAGCCAAACAGCACAGTGGCGAACCACCCAACTGCTGCACAATTATTATAATTATACTACACACGCCCCTTGGAGGGCGTGACTAGGCAAACCCCCGGCTGCACAGGCCCACGACCGCCCAAAGGACTACTGGGGCGCCGACACAAGTTCCTGCACCTCCCATGAGGTTACAGGTTAGGCTCTGAGGTTATGCTCTGGCACCCCTATGTGCCCGCTGAAACAGTGTTTGCACCTCTCTTCTTCCGGATCGCCCAGTAACTCCGCCTGCAACGAAAAAAAAAGGAGTGTCCCGATGAAACCGTGCGACGGCGTCCGGGGCGGCAAAAGAGGCCTCCCAACAGGGGCAGGGGAGTAAAGTACCCCTGGAGGCTCCTCCCCGCCGCCCCGGACGCGTGTCACGGACCTGCCTCCTCCAACCGGGAAAGACTGCCTGGGAGAGGAGAGGCTTGTCATACAGGGGCGGGGCAGCCCCCTATGACTAGGAGCCCGCCCTCTTAATGGCCACTGCGTGGCCTCGGGCAAGCGCACAGAATCCAAATATACAAACACACAATGTTCTCTCAAGTGCCTGGAAGCCCTTCAGTGCAGAGTATGTGCTTCATAAAATGTATCCGTCCGTGCATTACAGAGGGTTTAGTTACTCCCACAGTGAAACAAGGTAATGCATTTCTTTTTAGCAAGCATCTATGAGATATAGTTGTTAGAAAAACAATAAAAGGTCCCGAAGGACAACAACCAATTCTCCTGTTTGTATTTTAAGGCCTAGACAGGAAATCCCGGAGCTCCCGAGTTTCCAGCTCCATAGTCGGTGACTCATCCAGTCCAGGACTTTTCTCTGCACTCTGAGATGTGTAGTCTCTCTATTCTAATGGGATAAATGGGACTACAAATCCCACAATGCACAGTACAAACAGGAACGAGGTGAGTAAAGCATGGAAACGGGAACTGGGGAGCCCTGGAAATACTCCTACTTGTGTCAAGGTGAGTGAGTGATGATGAACTGAACAGGCCTCCTCGTGCGTGAAACAAAGGGAGGAAACGTCGATGAAAGCGATGCCTCCAAGGCTGTAGTTTCTATGTATGTCTCAATACCCAGAGGGAAAAAATATTATTAATTATCGACTTTAGTGAACTAAAAGTGCCTTTCCCAGGGGGGAAAACCGTAAATTTGAGCATGTGGTGTTTGCCCTGAGTAGGCGTCAGGCCTGAATCGGCTTCGTGTTTTTTAGGTCTCGCGACCTATCGATGCGTGCAAGCGCATCGAGCGTAGCGAGAATTCATGTGGCGAAAACATCTTCAAACCAAAGGGCTTTCAGCCCCGCGGTTTTCATGCAGTGCCCGTGTACATGCACGCGCATCGCATGCAAGCCCAGCCCAGTCCTCCCCTTATTCACGCCCACCCACCAGGCTCTCCCGCCCCCATCAGGCTTCTCTCCCAATCCGCCTGTTTCCCCTCGCGCATTCAAGCCTCCCACCAGGCTTTCCCGCCCCCATCCGGCGTTCACGCCTCCCACCAGGCTTTCCCGCCCCCATCCGGCTTCCCTCGTAATCTGCCTGCCCATATTCGCCAACGGCCTCACCTCCCTGTTGGTTGGACGTTGGATGGGGGATGGTTGGCAGCCCCCTGTCTCTTTCTGCACTCCTCAGTCCCACCAGGGAGCTCCACCCGATGCTTCCCTCAAACCTCCTGTGTTTTCCGGACCCGTCCAGCCCACTCAGCCTGGCCCTTCCTCCGTTGATGCCTGGGGCTCACACTGGGTCTCCCACCATCACGTTCTCCAATTTCACACTCCACTCCGTCCATTCTCGCACTGGCCGGTATGGTGTCTGAATTGTCTCCTTCATTACCCGTTTCCCCGGTCTGTATCTTGAGCTTGTCGTGGGCCCTCTCACTCCAAGTCCTCCCCTTATTCACGCCCACCCACCAGGCTCTCCCGCCCCCATCAGGCTTCTCTCCCAATCCGCCTGCCTCCCCTCGCGCATTCACGCCTCCCACCAGGCTTTCCCGCCCCCATCCGGCGTTCACGCCTCCCACCAGGCTTTCCCGCCCCCATCCGGCTTCCCTCGTAATCTGCCTGCCCATATTCGCCAACGGCCTCACCTCCCTGTTGGTTGGACGTTGGATGGGGGATGGTTGGCAGCCCCCTGTCTCTTTCTGCACTCCTCAGTCCCACCAGGGAGCTCCACCCGATGCTTCCCTCAAACCTCCTGTGTTTTCCGGACCCGTCCAGCCCACTCAGCCGGGCCCTTCCTCCGTTGATGCCTGGGGCTCACACTGGGTCTCCCACCATCACGTTCTCCAATTTCACACTCCACTCCGTCCATTCTCGCACTGGCTGGTATGGTGTCTGAATTGTCTCCTTCATTACCCGTTTCCCCGGTCTGTATCTTGAGCTTGTCGTGGGCCCTCTCACTCCCCTCCACAGTCTCTTTCTCCGGGGTTCTCCATGCTTTACCAGCATGCGACTGCAATCGTTGGCCCTGGGGCGCTTCCCACTATCCCCCTCCGCAGGCTGCACTACAGTCTTGTATTGTGCCCCCTCTCATCCCTCCGGATGAAGGTCAGTCCTCCACTTGCGGAGTCGCCTCCCACCTGAACTGCTGAAGGCCCCTCACCACCGCCGTCCTGTGCACTTTGCAGCTCCTGCTATCCTACGGCAGAGTCTCTATTTCTGCTCCTAGGCTCCTCTTCCGACTACGTTATTCACTTGCGCCTTCTTTGTGATCCCTGCACTGTTTCGGGCTGCAGAGCGTGGCAGGCAGGGCCATGAGTTCTCTCAGGCCTGTGGTTGCTCCAGCTCACCTGCAACACCTCTCCATTTCAAGCACCACTCGCGTTCTCCCATTCATCACAACCTCCTCAGCTCTTCCTATACTTGCGCGTCTTGGGGATATCTGGAATCCCTACCCCAGTGTAATGGCTGGATTTTCTGTTTAGATGGGATCAGCCCCCAGGGGCCCCTGTGACCCAGCCAAAACGTACTCACCTTCCCTTCTTAGATCGTATTTACACTGAGTAGATATAAAGATGAATATACAGGTCGCACCTAAGAATGGGGAATGACAATATACATATATGGATTTTCTACAATATCTTATTCACATCAGTTGGCCTCGCGGTCGCCCCGACCCAGACCGTTCTACCCTAGGGCAGATCTGACACACAATCCGGCGTGTCTACACACGGGCCTGCAGAACCCAATGCTCCCTTTTCCAAATCGTTCGCGATCCTGCGAAACATACACGACAGTGTCCCTCCTGTCGCTCTCATTTAGTCTTATACCACAATCCGGTGGCTTTACACGGCGGTGTCCCTCCCGCCGTTCTCATTAACGCCGCATATCAACGACGACCACATTCCTATGAAACATTATTGGGATGATATCTCAGCAGTCTACTTAGGATAAAACTAAAATAATAACTTTGGATATGGATTCAGATTGTATAATGTACTCCGTGCTCATAACATCAAAGGTCCACTCACTCCCTCTTTATTTGGCTACCATTCGTCTGATCGGGATTTCTCATCCGTTCGTCTAAACAGTGCTCAACTAGGAGCCTCATTTACCAAGATTGAACACAAGCACCAGGTACACGATAATTCTATATGAATTAGGGTATTTATTAACAATAAACATAAATCACATTACTAGGCAGCATTACATTTGCAAAGGGAATAAAAGATAAAGATTAGGGTGCACGCACTATAAGAATCGGTCGGACATCACCTGGTTAATGGGAAATCGGGACTCGGCAGTCATCTAGGCTCCTGTCTCGTCTCTGGGTCCTGGCTCGCCTTGCAGTCACCCTCAGCCGTCACAAGTACACGTCTGCACCGATAGGCTCAAACTCGTCTGCTCCCCCTCAGGACCTCGGAACCTTGCTGTTAATTAGCTACCGTCTCTCTCTCTCTGCATTAGTGCGCTCCGCGCCACTTCTCGTTCAGTCTATTTTCAGAGAGTTTCGGTCTTAAATCTTTCTCCGACTTCAAAGATGGCGACTTGTCCACCATGAAAGTGAATAATAGCAGAGATGCTAACGGCTAGATGCCGCCTACGGACTAACTGACTGAGAGACTAACACCTTCGCTAATATCAAAGCCCGTTCCTTCATGGAAATTCACGGCCAGTAACCTGCCGCCCACCAAATTCTTGTACCTCCCCGTACCAAGGACACTTTCCCAGCCGGCCGGCCTGAAGTTGTGTCTTCGGAGTGGAGAAAAATACATTCCTTCGATAAGGGTCAGCCTGAACCGGTTCTCTCCAAGCGGACAACAGCTTGAAACTAAAACATTACACTTCACCTAGAAAGCCTTCTCGAGCTACCAGGCAGAAAGCAAAATGGAGTCTGTCTCGCTTAAGGCCTACGGAGCCCATAATATGCATAGCTCCATGAGAAACAGATCGGCATGTTAGCAAATGAGTAAATCATGACTAATACTTATATATCTAACCCCTCACTTAAATTCATAAGCCTTACTCTAAGGGAAATGGCACGAAAATGCCCTTATATCTGTAAGACAGGGTCCCTATCTATCGGCCTAATCCCTATGCTATGGGGGTGATAGGCTGGAGTCACTCTCCATCATTCTTCTTCTCCAGAGAGCTGGCAGAAAGACAGCCATAACATTACACCCCTTGACTCCAGTCTATGAACCACAAACTAAATGGAACTAACGTCAGTAGACGAATAATATGAAACAAAACTAACTGATCTATGAGCCTTAGTAAGTCTAAAATATTGTAGCAGGGAAGGAATACACTGAATAAAGCAACAAATCCCTATAAGGATGCAGACAGTAATAATAACCCCTCCCAAAATTTGTCGTAAAGAATGCATGTCAGGGAGCCAATTAAAAAGCCAGTCAAAGAAACCCTGATCTATGTGTTCTCTAATTTCTGCAGTCAAGTCGTGGAGTTTATTAATATGGGATTGGATATCTTTAGAATGGTCAGACAAATTAAAACAGCATAGACCTTCAAATTCAGAGCATTCATGCCCGTGTTTCAGCAACAAATAATCGATAGCGGCACGATTCTGCAAAATAGCTCTACGTTCACCTTGGGAATCTAATAATAAATCGGACAGAACAGTAGAAGTTTGATTGATCGATTTGACCATCCAGCAGGCCATCTTGCCGATTGTTTTGGCATTATAAACGGCCAATGCAGGAACACCAATAATAGAAAAAGCTAAACCAAGATATTCTGATCTGGAATAAAGATGAACAGAGGAATCACAATCTTCATGCAATGACATGGAATCTCGAACAATACGGGAATGTGAAGGAGGATGTGAAGAAAACATTAGCAAACTTAATCTAGTGATGGCACACGGGCCACCAGAAATATTCGCAGGAATATAGGGCCAAGATGAATTCCCGCATGAAAAGAGCCATCCAGCTGGTAACAACATTGAACGATAATGGCTAGTGGCAACAATTAAACTTTTGCAAGTCATATTGTTCTTCACTGAAAAACATGAATTAGGAAGTCTTTTCATACATAACAAACGCTGGTGAAATGAAAAAGTAGTAGCGGCTTGGAGTTTCAACCGCAAACATTCAGAGATGGCTTTAGGATTGCAGGTCATCATAAAACAAAGGTCACCAGGGGTAATATTAAAAGTAGTGATTCTGGAATTAATAAGGACATCCTGGTCCGGAAGAACAGTACATGAGGGACAATATTCATGGGCCAAGAAGTCGCCCAAAATGACATTAGGTCGGGCACTGGATATATTAAATACATGACGAAGTGTATCAGTAGATGCAGGGACAGCAACCAGACAGGTCGATAAAATGTCAGTAACGGATTTCATGGGCGTAAGGCAAAAATGCGGAGAGTTCGTCACTCGCTTAGCGAGTGTGATCCAGAAATTTGAAGATTTCTGCCACGCGGATCGCGCGGCTCTTGTTATCCCATCACTCGGCGTCGGTAGATCCTCTCCTCTCCCGGCGTAGCAAGCCAAAAGGAGTCCAACGACGACACATCCTGCAGCAGCAGTCCAAAGAATGATCTGAAAGAATACAAACACAGGCCTTAATCATTCTCGTAAATAACATTTGTCAGCTGGGACAGCTTCCCAGCCATCTTGCCCTGGCTTCATCACCAAAACGGTGTTGTCATGACCGGTCGCAATAATATCAGCCTGTTCAGGAGGATTTTTAGGCGATTGCACCCATATTTTAGCTCCAGGAAGATCAGAGGATCCGAAGCCTTTTTGTCCACGCACAGTTAGCAACGTTGGGGCAGAGCCTTTTTTGATCTCACCACTGAAGACAGGCATAATCAGTAACTGAGCAACACGGTCCGACTTTTTGATAAACAAATCCGTCTCACTGCTATTAAGCAAGAGAACCTTAATCTCTCCCTGATAATCACTGTCGATCACTCCTCCGAGTACTTGAACACCTTTCAGGGCCAGGCCAGATCTAGGGGCAATTAATCCAAAACTACCGGCAGGTATAGAGACACCAATGCCAGTTTCAACAATGATTCGATCCTTTCCTGGGAAGTGTACATCATTTAATGCATGCAGGTCGAGGCCTGCGGAACCTGGGGTTGCTCTACATGGAGCCATAGCACCGGGGGTAATTTCCCAATAAGTGACAGTACTTCCAACAGAATTAGGTTTCGCATCAACATGTGGAGGAAACAAACGCATCAAAGGAGATTCAGCATGCAACAAAGGACGATTATTCAGTATTAACAAGGCTTGAAGTAAGACATCTCTCCACTGGCTGTAACGGTCATCAGTCAACTTGCGCAACTGTTCTTTCAACAAGCCATTCATTCTCTCAATCAGTCCTGAAGCTTGTGGATAATATGGAATATGAAACACCCAATCGATATTGTTCTCCATACAGAATTCCTGCACCAATCTTCCACGAAAGTGGGATGCATTGTCTGATTGAATTTGGAATGGGACACCATAATACAGAATGATTAGCTCCAGGGTTTTAATTGTATTCACTTGGGTAGCATTCTTGCAAGGGAAAGCGACCAAAAGGCCACTGTAAGTATCAACCACTGTACAAATATATTGACAATTTCTGCTCATAGGGAGCGGACCAATATAATCAATCTGCCAAATTTGGGCGGGCAATTTACCTCGATGTAAGTGACCTCGAACAATTTGAGGCACCTCTTTCTTTCTAGAATGCTGGCAAATGGGACAATGTAGAACGGCATCTTTAATTAAAGAAAAGGGAATATGAATTCCTCTATCAGCAGCCCACCTGTTAGTGGCTTTTTCTCCAAAATGTCCTGCTTTCTGATGGGCCCATTTCGCCAATCCCGCCAAATCAGAATCTTGCATGTCAACCACTGCTTCAGAAATTTTAGACTGTTCATCTGCAATGTTATGGAAAAATTTGTCAAGGGAATCGATTGGAGTATGAGCATCCACGTGAAAGATTGTTACAGTACTCTGCGGAAGCAATTCCCAAATTTCTTGCCACAATTCTTTACCCCATAATTCCTTAGAATGCAATTCCCAATTGTGCGAGTGCCATGTAGGCAACCACACCGCTAGTCCATTTGCAGTGGACCAAGAATCAGTGAAAATATGACATGTACCTGGTAACTCTTGTTTCAAAACTTGGTAAACTGCATAGAGTTCAGCATATTGACTACTCTTACCATCTCCAGTTGTGCTCAATAATTTCTTTGTAATCGGGTTATAGGAGACAGCTTTCCAATGTCTCTTGTCACCAATGAACTTCGCAGAACCATCCGTAAACCACACATGTTTTCTATCCTCCGCGGACAGATCATCAAATGATTTACCCCACTTCACAGGAGACTCCTGCACTACGGGAACCGAACACTCACTTTCAGCCTCATTGGAGGGCGCCTGCGCCACTCGCTCATGTAAAACCGCCACACCTTTCGGACCCACACGTGCCCTGTCCTGAATGTACCATTTCCATTTAATCACACTAGCCTCCTGAGCGTGTCCAATTCGATGGGACTTCGGTGAACTCAAAACCCACTGCATGATGGGAATCTCAGGCCTCAAAATCACAGCATGGCCTAAAGTCAATTGCTCGGTATCCACCAGAGCCCAATAACAAGCAAGCAACTGTTTTTCAAAAGGTGAGTAACGCTCACCAGCCTCTGGTAACTTTTTGGACCAAAAACCTAATGGCACTTTTTGTCTGCCTTGCTTTTGCCACAAACTCCAATTAGCATACAGACCTTCCACGGATACATTCAAATCCACATCACCCTCACTCACAGGCCACAAATCCAAAGCATACTGAATAGCTTCTTTAGCCAAATTAAAAGCAGTCTGTTGAGGCTCACCCCATTCAAACGCATTCTTTTTACGAGTGACTCGGTACAGTGGAGCCAAAATCTGACTTAGATGGGGAATATGCTGACGCCAAAAGCCAAACAAGCCAATGAAACATTGAGCCTCTTTCCTGTTTCTGGGAACAGCAAAATCAAGTATTTTACGTTTAACTTGTGGGATCACCTCTCTGTGACCCTCATGCCAGTTAATTCCTAAAAATTTTACAGCTTGGGATGGAGTTTGTAATTTGTCAGGATTGATTTCCCAACCTTTTGCTCGCAAACAGTCAATGATCTGATCTAAATGAGACTGTACTTGGTCTTGCGTTTCACCTTGAATCAAAATGTCGTCAATATAATGACAAACTTGAACTTGTGGAATCGTGGGCACTTCAGATAAATGTTCCGCCACCAGCCGGTGACAGATCGTAGGACTATGTACATAGCCTTGAGGAAGACTCCGGAACGTCATTTGACGTCCATTCCATGTAAAACTGAATTGTTCTTGGCATTCAGGGGCAATTGGAATCGAAAAGAATGCATTAGCAATATCGATAGAAGCATACCATGTACCTGGATGCTTTTGAATTCTCTCAATCAGTGTAACAATGTCAGGCACTGCAACAGTCAATTTAGGTGTATGTTTGTTCAATTCTCGATAATCAACAGTCATGCGCCAAGAGTTGTCACTTTTGCGCACGGGCCAAACAGGATTATTCCAAGCAGATGTGACCGGAGTAATGACTCCCGCGTCAACCAAATCCTGAATCGTAGCTGTAATTTCTTCATGACCACCTGGGATGCGATATTGTTTCTGAGAAATCACTTTCGTTGCTAAAGGGATCTTAATAGGTGGCATGCGTAAACGGCCAACCCGTACGGGTCTGGTCGAAATGTACTGTCTAGTACCAAACTGATAGTAACCATCATCCAAATGCAAAGTCATACCTTTCAAGATGTCAATTCCAATAATGTATTCCAAAAGTGGCACAACCAACACAGAGTATTCTCTACGAGGAATCCTACCAATTTTAATTTCAAGTGCAGTTTGAACTGCGGGTGTTTCTTTACCACCCAGGCCGGTAATTGTGAAGGACTGTCCATGAAATTTTCTTGACTTGCCATGAATTAAAGTGGCCTCCGCCCCAGTATCAACTAACGCTCGGGCCCTTTGGATATTACGATGTTTCCAAAAAATCTCAATATCTACATATGGTCTGTAATCTCTGTGGGCCCACCTGCGTACCGGAGCTTGACCTATTTCCTAGTCATTTTTCCCGCGTTCCGTCAACCAAGACAGATCAGGGTAAATGTTTTCAGTTTTCTTCGGTATCAGAATTTCTTGTTCATATCCGTCTCCAGTACGAAACGGATTAGTGTCAGGTTCAAAAAGTTGTGAGTTACGGTCGGAGAGTCTGTTACGATCCTCCCTCCTTCGTACATCAGGGGAAAAACTCCTTGCATCTCTACGTCTGTTAAAACCACGATCATCTCTTCCCCTTTCACGATCATCCTCTCTCCCCCTCCCATCACTCCGACGGGGGGAATCACCACGTTCATGGCGCCGATCATCACGGCGATCAAAAGTCACACGTCGTCTCTCATCACCACTGTCATCCGAACCACGATCATAATCATTCTTTCGCACACGACGGGCACCTTCCTTCCGATCCAAACCACGCTTACGAAACATATCCCATAGGATATTATTAGGTTCACCATCGATCTCTTCCCTTTTGACACCATCAGCAATGAGAGCAAGAAACATGTCACGTCTAGAGAACTTATAGTCCCCACCAGTACGACCCTCAGGTCGGGATTGTCTTTCAGGTTTAAACCATTCACCCAGCTCACCAAGCTGACGAACAGACTCAAGCACAGCAGACAAAGGATTGCCAGTTTGGTTAATCAATAATGTCATCATGACCTGCTTGTAAGCAACAGGAGAAGTACGTATAATGCGGTTACGCACGGAAGATGTTAACAAACCATCCAATAACCTGTCAGCAGTACTAAGGAAGATACACGTTTTCATGACTTCTTCCTTTAAACGTTGCGACGCATCGCGCAGAGTGTACCACGGTTTTTCATCAGAGGGCCAATCAGACTCTGTTGGATATTTATGATTACAGCCATCAGACGCAAGCTGGAGCAAAGAAGTCTGGACATTACCATTAAAATTCCGAAAATGGTCCTGAATAGTAGAATCAGAACTCAAAGAACAAAATCGTAAGCAATCAACAGCATCGAGCATAATACCGGAAGCGCCAAGCTCATAAAGACGCACCATCCAGGTAAGCAAGGCCTCACCAGGCCGTTGTTTAAATCGTTGCAGGATGTCACTAATCTCCTGCTGAGTAAAATCTTCAATACAGTCAAGAGGGATGCCACCCGGATTACCAGGGGCTTGTTGTAACTTCCGTCGAAAGATCGGGTGAGCAGAAACTGCGGGAAGAGCCTCCGTGGAAGCCCGCATTTTGGATTTAACAGAACAATCAGGGCAAGCTACGTCATCCGCACGGGAAGAACGAGCACGGTCACCATCGGTAGTCAAATCAATGCACGAGGCAGATTTACAATCACGTCCGGAGCGAGAAGACTCGCGCTTATCACCCTCCTCTGCCGAGGAGTCAGAAGTATGAGAATCCCAGATATTACCGTCCCACTCGTCGGGGTTCCAATCCATTCCAGCTTTTGCTACAACCATACGCACTTTGCGTGAAGACACACGTCCACGCCGATGTTTATACTTATATCGTGCAATACGGACCGCAGCCCTTTCGGCAATGGTCTGATATGTTTCAAGTTTATCGGCAAGCAATTTATTTTGACAACGCAACAAAGTGTGCGCATTTTGCAACTCAACACACTGTCCTTCCGAGTCTTTAAACTGTTTCTGTAGTTGCACAAACCTCTCATGCAATATTCTGTATGCATTAAGAACAATCCACCCTCTGCGTCCTAAAATAGGAAGCTCATCACCCTTCACTACTGGCGCTTTCTGTAGGCACGAAATCACATCAGCAGGCTCCGCCTGCTCCAAGCATGAAGACCAATTTTCACTTAAGCCAGTAGAATCAGCCCACTCACGGGCCAAAGCCTCGTAAGGCGTAGACTCCCAGCCGGGAATCTGGATCGGTAATTTAAAAACCGACTGTGATTTTTTAGCAAACATAATGACACGCAAAAAATTATATACAAAATTATAAACAAAATTTTATACGTAAAAGCCGAGCGCAAACCAACGAGATGAAAACAACACAATGCACACAGGCTTCGTAAACAGTTCGTGACGCCAGATGTAATGGCTGGATTTTCTGTTTAGATGGGATCAGCCCCCAGGGGCCCCTGTGACCCAGCCAAAACGTACTCACCTTCCCTTCTTAGATCGTATTTACACTGAGTAGATATAAAGATGAATATACAGGTCGCACCTAAGAATGGGGAATGACAATATACATATATGGATTTTCTACAATATCTTATTCACATCAGTTGGCCTCGCGGTCGCCCCGACCCAGACCGTTCTACCCTAGGGCAGATCTGACACACAATCCGGCGTGTCTACACACGGGCCTGCAGAACCCAATGCTCCCTTTTCCAAATCGTTCGCGATCCTGCGAAACATACACGACAGTGTCCCTCCTGTCGCTCTCATTTAGTCTTATACCACAATCCGGTGGCTTTACACGGCGGTGTCCCTCCCGCCGTTCTCATTAACGCCGCATATCAACGACGACCACATTCCTATGAAACATTATTGGGATGATATCTCAGCAGTCTACTTAGGATAAAACTAAAATAATAACTTTGGATATGGATTCAGATTGTATAATGTACTCCGTGCTCATAACATCAAAGGTCCACTCACTCCCTCTTTATTTGGCTACCATTCGTCTGATCGGGATTTCTCATCCGTTCGTCTAAACAGTGCTCAACTAGGAGCCTCATTTACCAAGATTGAACACAAGCACCAGGTACACGATAATTCTATATGAATTAGGGTATTTATTAACAATAAACATAAATCACATTACTAGGCAGCATTACATTTGCAAAGGGAATAAAAGATAAAGATTAGGGTGCACGCACTATAAGAATCGGTCGGACATCACCTGGTTAATGGGAAATCGGGACTCGGCAGTCATCTAGGCTCCTGTCTCGTCTCTGGGTCCTGGCTCGCCTTGCAGTCACCCTCAGCCGTCACAAGTACACGTCTGCACCGATAGGCTCAAACTCGTCTGCTCCCCCTCAGGACCTCGGAACCTTGCTGTTAATTAGCTACCGTCTCTCTCTCTCTGCATTAGTGCGCTCCGCGCCACTTCTCGTTCAGTCTATTTTCAGAGAGTTTCGGTCTTAAATCTTTCTCCGACTTCAAAGATGGCGACTTGTCCACCATGAAAGTGAATAATAGCAGAGATGCTAACGGCTAGATGCCGCCTACGGACTAACTGACTGAGAGACTAACACCTTCGCTAATATCAAAGCCCGTTCCTTCATGGAAATTCACGGCCAGTAACCTGCCGCCCACCAAATTCTTGTACCTCCCCGTACCAAGGACACTTTCCCAGCCGGCCGGCCTGAAGTTGTGTCTTCGGAGTGGAGAAAAATACATTCCTTCGATAAGGGTCAGCCTGAACCGGTTCTCTCCAAGCGGACAACAGCTTGAAACTAAAACATTACACTTCACCTAGAAAGCCTTCTCGAGCTACCAGGCAGAAAGCAAAATGGAGTCTGTCTCGCTTAAGGCCTACGGAGCCCATAATATGCATAGCTCCATGAGAAACAGATCGGCATGTTAGCAAATGAGTAAATCATGACTAATACTTATATATCTAACCCCTCACTTAAATTCATAAGCCTTACTCTAAGGGAAATGGCACGAAAATGCCCTTATATCTGTAAGACAGGGTCCCTATCTATCGGCCTAATCCCTATGCTATGGGGGTGATAGGCTGGAGTCACTCTCCATCATTCTTCTTCTCCAGAGAGCTGGCAGAAAGACAGCCATAACACCCCGTTATTACCTCTGGACTCAGACATCCAGTGCACTCCCTGCAGCCCGCCTTCGCTGCTGTGATTGCGCCGTCTCCACGCCTCCGATGTCACTGAGTACTCTGCCCGCGGGCTCTCGACTTCAGCACTCGTTCTGCATGGCGGGGCGCCATTTTGTCTGCGGCCTCCCGGGATCTTCCTTTACCTAATCCCGCTTTTCTCGCAATCTGCGGCACGACACTCCCCCAAGGCCTATATTACTTGCTCTGGGGCTCTTCCACTGCTGTTCCATCAAGGGTTTAGTGAGGCTTGGACTCAGGATTCTGGTGGATTCCTAGGGCAGAGCTCCGCGGTCTACTCCCGGCTTCATCAGGGCCTAGCCAAGCCCTTGAGGAAGAGGGCCTACTGTGGCAGCCAGTAACCATGTATTCCACTGGGTGGCCCTCAAGTAACATACAGCCATGCTGATGTCTGAATGAGCTTTGAATCCCTCCAAGTCACCCTGGACTCCTTTATTCCATCTTGCTATTGCTGCTGCCATCATAACTTTATCTGGTTCAAATGTAAAATTAACAATTGCTCCTCATCGGTTGTCTGTACTCCTCCATTCTAATTGTTTATATTGTTGCATACATGCAATCACAAAAGTGTGGGTTCTCTTCTCTCCAAACCTCAGGGAAATAATCTCATTCATAGTTTTTGCTCTCCTCAAAATCTGAAGCAAAGCCCCGCCCAGACTGCAAAACCTGCTTCTCAGCTACAATCAAAAATACATGAAACACTTCAAAGTTGCCAACTTCAAATTAATCTCACACAAACTCAAATACTTATTACATAGTTTAAAAAAACATTACCTCCATCTCAAATAACTATACCCAGTCCTTCTTTGCCTACTTTAATATCATGCTCTTAGGCACTCTGCGAACTCAACTATTCTTATTTATCAACCTGTTTCTAACAAAGAATGACTGGCCACTACAGTGAACGTATAACAAGTCACAGTCTTAGAACTCAATCCGTTACTATACAACTCAGAGAGAAAATTAACCAGATTTACCACAGAAGCCTCAAGAAGAATCAAATTCCTCCCCAAGCACCAGGGTACCCACGTTCTCCATGCCTGTCCTTATACCTTCAACTGCTTAATTCCAGATATCCTCTAAGAAAGAAGATTCTGTGTCTCTGTTCTCTTATAAGTTAATTTTTATTCCCCATCTACACCTCTTAAAAGCTCTTTGTCAGCTCCGATTAAACATGTCTCCTCCTGCACCATCGTCATCACACATTTGTAAATCATGGCTGTGACATCCAAAATGGCGTCACCACCATCACTCAACACACTCCCTGCCTCATCAACAGACTCTGAATCTAATGGAGGAAAAGGATAACCCATGCTTTTGCTCCAATCCTTAAAAAGTATCTCTCACCAACACAGCACTCAGGGACACCAACACAGCACTCAGGGACACCACCACATCACTGATGTACACCACAAAATCAATCAGGGACACCACCACATCACTCAGGGACACCAACACACCACTCAGGGACACCACCACACCACTCAGGGACACCACCACACCACTCAGCACCATAACACCATCACTCAGCACCGTCACACACCAGAAAAGTCACACACCCTCACTCACCCTCACCCTCACACACCCTAAAAATAACACACCCTAACACTCCCACCCCCTTACACTCACCCCCTCAACCTCACCCCTCACACCCTCACACTCACTCCCTCAACACCCCACCCTCACCCCCCCTCATTCACCCTCATTCACCCTAACACACCCTCACCCTCTCACACACCCTCTCACACACCCCTCACACACCCCATCACTCACGCTCTCACACACCACATCACACACCCCCTCACTCACCCTCTCACGCACTCCCTCACTGACTCTCTAACACCCGCTCAGCCTCACCCTCACTCTCCCTTACACTCTCTCACCCCCTCAACCTCCCTCACTCTGCCTCCCCTCCCCTCACACTCACCCTCACCCTCAACTCCCTCATACTAACACCCCTCATCCACAACAATGCCACGAAAAGATGCAACACTACTCAACTACGCAACGCCACTCAACTACGCAACGCCACTCAACTACACAACGCCACTCAAGTACGCAACGGCACTCACATACGCAACGCCACTCAACTACGCAACGCTGCCCACTCACCTACGCAACGCCACTCACCTACGCAACACCACTCACCTACGCAACACCACTCACCTACGCAACACCACTCACCTACGCAACGCCACATACCTACGCAACACCACTCATCGACGCAACGCCACTCATCTACTAAAAGCCACTCAACTACGCAACGCCACTCAACTACGCAATGCCACTCAACTACGCAATGCCACTCAACTACGCAACAACACTCACACATGCAACGCCACTCACACATGCAACGCCACTCACACATGCAACGCCACTCACACATGCAACGCCACTCAACAACGCAACTCAACTACGCACACATGCAATGCCACTGCCACATGCAACGCCACTCACACATGCAACGCCACTCACACTGCCAACCACACTCACACAGGCAACGCCACTCACACAGGCAACACAAATCACACAGCCAACGCCTCACACACAGGCAACACCTCTCACACAGGCAACGCCACTCACACAGGCAACGCCACTCACACATGCAACGCCACTCACACATGCAACGCCACTCACACATGCAACGCCACTCACACATGCAACGCCACTCACACATGCAACGCCACTCAACAACGCAACTCAACTACGCACACATGCAATGCCACTGCCACATGCAACGCCACTCACACATGCAACGCCACTCACACTGCCAACCACACTCACACAGGCAACGCCACTCACACAGGCAACACAAATCACACAGCCAACGCCTCACACACAGGCAACACCTCTCACACAGGCAACGCCACTCACACAGGCAACGCCACTCACACACGCAACACCACTCACACACGCAACGCCACTCACACACACAACGCCACTCACACACGCAACGCCACTCACACACGCAACGCCACTCACACACGCAACGCCACTCACACACACAACGCCACTCACACACGAAAAACACTCACCTTGCCAATAGATCGCGCAGTACGACAGGTGGAACTATTACAATGGCAAATAACAATGCCTTTCACTGTTGTTATCATTTTGAATACATAAAGGGCTTTGTCATTTACACAACCAATAGCTCAAACTTTCCTACTGCGAGACCTATTGGCAACGCCAGTGCTTGTTGATATATTTGTTAATGGTCGTTTCAAACCAGTTGAAGTGAAACTGGATCTGACTGAGATATAAAATTGGCCCGGGCACTAAAATAAAAGTGCCCCCATTTGCGAAATAAGTAGCTAAAAAAGTGGCCCATATTATTTGCAAACGGGCAGTTTTCAGAGTATAAAAAAGACACGCTGTGTTCTCGTTTTGCAATGTAGGGCTGGCTGCATGGATGTGATGTTGCTGCAGACAATGTGTGTTTTAAAATTAGAGCCAATAGATCATTCTATAGGCCCATAACCGCCCTTTGAGTGAGGCCGACCCTGAGTGAAGAAGGCCTCACCTGGAGTAAAGGGGCGGGGCCGGGGCCTTTAAAGAGGCCGGTGAGAGGGGCGTCTGCTCGCTTCTCTCTTACAGGATCCTGTGTTCACCGCCTGTACCCTGAGGCGCGTGGTAAGGGGCTCGGAGTCGGGGGTTGTGGCCTGTTCCGGGTGATGACAGCGGGATTCACTTTGGTCTGTTTGGGGGTGGCTGGTTAGCTGCGGTATGTGGCTTGTTTTGGGTGACACTCCTGAGGTGTGTGGTCTGATCTGGGTGACACAGGCGTGATTCTCCGCGGTATGCGTGGTTTGTGGTCTGTTCTGCTGGACTCCAAGGCGCTGCTCTGAGGCTTAACGAGTGTTTTCAGGATGACGTCGTTACCGTTTCAGACGGCACCCCTGAGACATTGTCCTAGCCGCTTAGATTCCGAGGCCCCGGGGTGATCAACTGCTCCGGTCCAGGCCTCGTCTCTCTGCCCTTTTGGGGGTGGGGCCCCTAGTATGGGGTGCACGTGGTGTCGGCCTGGAGTGGGAGACCCTGTTGTCCACTGGATACCGGCAGCTTTCCTTGATCGGCCTCGAGCGCTCTCAAGATGGGCGCCAAGTTTGAAGTCAAATTAAATGACCAGCATTGAGAAGTCAATTCTAGAAGTAAAGACCCAGCACTTGATGGGCTCCAGTGAGGGTGTGGCCAGTCTTGTCAAGTTCCACCTTGAGTCCTGTGCATCAGCCTGTTGTGGTGTTTGGAGCATTCTGGGTATTGTAGTTTTTACTATGCCTGAGTATAACTAACTAATTATGTGCCGAATGGAGAGCTTTAGAATTTCCCACGTCAAAGCTGTGTCGTATGCTGTCCCGTCCGCGTACTTATTACATATTTTGATACTTTGGGGTACATATCTTATGGAGCTGTGACGCACTTAACAAGTCCCAGAATGCAAACCACCGGAGTGGGGACAGCTGATTATGCGTCCATCAGAAGCCCGGGCGCCCTGAAATGACTGAGTGTAGCTTACAACATAATTCAAGTTGACCACTTGGCAGTTTTGCATGGATGCAATTTAAGGCCCCATCGGTCCAGGACTTGATAGACTTAATATATTCGTCCGTCCAATTTTGCGTATAATTGCTATATTTCCACAGGTGCATGCATGACCAGCTGCTCCACTTGGAGTTTGTTTTTTTAGTTGCATTTTCGTACTGTAAGCTAATCAGCAAGAGGACTAGTGTCAGAATGAGAATTTTAATAAAAACCCTTGACTGTCGCTAGTCAGCTTGGAGGGTCACTTGCTGTAACTCGCTGCGGTGGTTTTTGGCCAGAACGGAACAGCAGAAAGTCTTCAACCCGCATGTCCTCTCGTGGTATCTGCATCTCGGAGAGCTCGAGGGTGACGCTGCTCAACTCTGAAAAGAATAAGGCTTGAGACAAAAAGCTTCTCAGAACACACCTGGGTTGCTAAATACCAAGGCTGTCTAGTCTTGACCCCCCCCCCCCCCCCCCCCCCCCTCGTGCCTCTTGTATCCAGTCATGCACTGCTTGCCTCTTTAGCTCTCTTGATGGTTCTTTTTTAAACTCTTCTTTCTCACTTTCACTTTTTACCCTCTACATTTACATTCCTTTTCTTCTTTTTAGAGTCGAGCATGCATCTCACTTGAAAGACCGTATAGCTTATAAGGGCTTGGAGCCCGCCCAGTACTTCTCATTTGTTGGCTTCGGTGTCACTACTTATATGCCGACTCCTAATTGGACAGCCCAGGCAAGCACCGCTTCCTGTTTTCTTCTATTGAGAAGCGTGTGCTTAGTCTCGCTCTACTGCTCAAGCTGTGATTCAGGTTCTCCCCATGTTATTGTGTTCTTCTCCTCCCACTCAGCACTTCTGTTAACATCTTCTCTCTTCTCTCTCTCTCCCCCACCCACCGCAAATAGTTTGTGCTTGTTTATGAGGTATTCGCCTCTCATTGGTTATCGTATCTGTAAAGGTGTGTCTGTGCCCAATGAATCACTCGAAGCAGTATTGAGGAGATACTAGAATTTATTGAGATACAGCAGTAGAGCGCCAGGCGTCCGGTGCTCTCCGTAATTCTCCTCCAACTCGTGCTCTCTCCCATCACCTAAAATGGCCGCCGCACGCTACATCATCACGTAGCACGCAACTCTACATATATCCTCCTTTTTGCATTGCCAACAGATGGCATACAGTCTTATAACTAAGCACATTATCTTCCTTCTCCAAGTTCAAAGTCTCGGAACATGGTGGGCCTCACCACCGCTCCACTTGACCATTTCCAGCTGGGTGGTATATGGAAGTTTTTGTTTTTGATCCCATTCCTCTCCAAATAGTTGTACCACTTCTCCGAGGTGAACTGCGGCCCATTATTGCTCAAGATGGATCTGGGAATACCTTCCTGGAGGAAGGTGGCCGTAAGGAACCGGAGAACTGTTTCCGTGTCCATCTCTTCCTGTATGTGCACCTCCGGCCTCTTCGAATACCTATCGATGAGGACACCCATGTATTTTGGAGTACCCATGTTGTCCAATACCGGTCCAAGGATGTCTATAGACACTTCTTCTCAGGGATTTATCGGGCTGGCAAACTTCCCTAAGGCTGGTCTTAGAGGTGTCGGGGTCCTGTCCGCTCTTTGACACTGGTCACATTCCCTTACGTGTCTCTCCACTTGGAGATCCAATCTGGCCACCAGTACATTTGCTTCGTTTGCCTCTTCGTCTTTACTATTCCTCGGTGCCCCTCACGTAGTACTGCTAAAAGGTGGGGTATCCACGTTGTCGGGGGGACTACTTTGTCTCCTCTGTACAAAAGTATCCCTTTGTCTCCTATTGACAGCTCTTCCCGCACCTCGCAGAATTTCCTGAGTGTCGTCCGTAGGTGCTTCCCGCACCTCGTAGAATTTCCTGAGTGTCGTCCGTAGGTGCTTCTTTTCCGGCCGTCCCCGTAGTAGACATTCTTTGACCTCATCTATGTCCGGGTCTTCTCCATACGCCTTTGTCCATTCCTGGCTACTTATCACTCTCTCGGGATCCTCCGTAAAAGCTACCATGACCTCACTCTCTTCCACATTGCCGGAGGCTTCCTCCATTGCCGAAGCTCTACTAAGGTAGTCTGCTACCTTGTTTCTCATTCCTAGGATGTATTCCACATCGTACCTATAGTCTAACAGTTTCAATGTCATCTTGGCAATGCGGGGAGTGGCGCTTTCATGTCTGCTCGACGTGAGAACTCTGACCAGGGGTTTGTGATCAGTCTTGAGCTTGAACCTTGTGCCCCATAGGAACTTGCGGAATTTCCCCATGGACAACACTGTCGCTAGCATCTCCTTCTCGATTACGCAAAATTCTCTTTCTGTCGGAGATAGGGACCTCGCTGCGAAGCTGAGGCTCCATTGTTCCATCCTTTCTTTCCTGCAAAAGGACTGCTCCCAGTCCCTTTTCGCTGGCGTCTGTCGTCAACACAGACTTCCCCTGGGGGTCGTATCCTTGCACAGGTATCGCCTTGCTGATATCGCCCTTTATGGTATCAAATTCTTTGTTTCCTCTGCCCATGTGAACACAATTTTGTCCCTTATGAGTTGCCTCAGGTGGTGTCTTGGTGGCAAAGTGTAGAACAAATTTGCTGTCGTTTTCAGCCATCCCTAAGAAGGATCTCACTTCTTCTTTGTTCGGTGCCGGGGCGTCACAAATCGCCTTCACGTTGGCCCGTTTGGGCGTGATGCCTTGTTCTCCGATCTCATGCCCCAGGTATGTGACAGAGGTAATTCTGAACCGGCACTTCTCCCATTCTGCTGTAAGGCCATTGCTTTTCAGGACTCAAAGTACCGTGTCTAGCTTCCTGTCATGATCTTTTAGGTCTTTTCCCATCACTGTCGTCCTGGAAATACTGTACTCCTTCAAGGTCTTTAAACAATCGATGCATTAGTTTCTGGAACTGGTAGCACCCGAAGGGTGTTATAAACTATGTCAATTTACGGCTCGCTGGGTGCAGAGCTACCTGATGGTAGGCTGAAGTTAGATTGATAGTGGAGAACCACTTCACCCCCTTTGTCTTTTCTAACATCTCTTCAATGCATGGTAGCGGGAATTTTTCCACTATGATGCATTTATTCAGCTTGCGCAGATCCACACACAGGCGAACCTTGCTGTTGGGTTTCATGGCCACCACCAGAGGCGCAAGCCACTCCGAACTATTTATTGGTTCAATGATTCCGTTCTCTTCCAGTCTGCGCAATTCCAGTTATACCGCCGTGGTGTGGCTCACTGGTTAGAGGCGGCAGACCCGGAAGCAGAGGACGGCCCGGGACCAGGGTTCAATTCCCGACGCGGCAGGGTCATGAACCAGGGTCAGCGGACTCGATAATTCTCGCCTCTGTGCCTACTCTAACCAGGGATTACACTCTGCAACTCTGGGCATTAGCTTGCCTCGTCTCCACAACGGCCCCCCACAAACGCCGGGGATGCCTGGTTTCACCTTGGAGATACCCAGGAGGGAACATCTCACAGGGAAAGCCTGGACGCGTTCCCCAGCGGTCTATAGCGCCAGGACGCCTCTGGGTAGCAGTGCGCTTTACAAGACACACACATTTACATTCCTTACTTTGTGGGATACTGGCGTGGCGTTCTCCTTTAAGTCTATCCGATGCATGAATTTTTCCGATTTGCCGACCTTCCCACCAAATACTTTGGGAAATTCACTCTTCATCTTCTCAAAGTCCGGCCAGCGCTCCGAGCCGGTCATTAGCATGTTCGTGTCTCCTCCTGGATCCAACTGTATACCCAGGTCACCTTGATCTATCCACCCTAGGACCGACCGGCCCTTCTCCGCTACATACAGCTTGCACTCAGCACTCCGGCCTTTGAACTCAAAGGTTAAGACTCTGTATCCGACCATCGGAATGGGTTCTCCTGTGTACGTGACTGGCCTTATGTCCGGCGGTTCTAATCTTGGTCCTAGGCTGGTTCTGAAATTCTCATTCCATACTGTCCTTTGGATGATGGTGTATGGGGAGCCCGAGTCCACTACTATTTTGATCTGTACTTCTCTCCCCCCCCCCCCCCCCCCCAATCAACATGTCACATTGTGGTTTATTTGAGCATCTGCAATCCATGCCCAGTACATTGTCTTCTTCCTCTTGTTCTCTATCTTCTTTCTCCTCCGGATCCTGCGCCACATACTTCACCGTGGGCCTTCTCATCTTGCGGTGGCATACCTTCTCATAATGTCCTACTATGCCGCAGAACATAAATTAGCTCGGAACGCCAGACAGCGTTTATCGTGGGCCGCATGGGCTTGGCTTCCACACAGGTAGCACGCATTCGTGCTTTCTCTGTTCTGCCTTCTCTGCTGTGTTGTCTTCCCTGTCCATTTGTTTGGCGCTTTGCCTTCCACCGCCGTTGCTTTGTTCCTTCCTTTTGGTTCCGCATCATCCACTTCATTGACCATGGGCCTCAGGGCGGGTTCTCTTTTTGCTGCATTTGCGCATCTTTTGGACAGCTCTTCCTTTTTCACCATGGCGTTCCTTTTTCACCATGGCAATCACTTCCTTAAGCGTGGCGTCTCCATTCACCCATAATTTGTCCTGGACCGTCTTATTTGTGGTGTGCGTAACTATCTGTTCCTTTATGAACTCATCATGCAAGACGATAAATTTGCACGTTATCGCCAATTTCCTGAGTGCAGCTACATAGTCGTCTATCGATTCGCCTGCCTCCTGTTTCCTCTGCTGGAAATGGTATCTATCAATGGATGTACATACTGCCGATTGATAGTGGTTGTTCAGATCTTCTATTGCGTGTCTGAATACATAAGCGTCTGCGGCTTTCCTGGGGTTGGGCACAAGATTCTGGAAGACCCTAATCCCTTCCAGACCAAAATTGTGTAGGAGTATCCTCCTCTTACTGGGGAAAGCTTCCCAGTTTTCGTCTTCCAGAGCTTCTATGTAATTCATGAAGTACTCTCTCCAGTCCTCCCACTTCATTAGAGGTTCTGCTGGTTTGGGCAAGAACGGAATCGGCGTCGTGAGTGAGGACGCCTGCGCACATATTTCGGTGTGTCTTTCTGGTTCTGTCTCCTGACCTCTCTGGCTGTCTGGCACGCTTGCACCCTCGCCGTGTGCTTGGTCTGGCCTAGGTCCTTCTGCGCCCCTTCTGTGACTCCACCAGGGCCTCAATCGTGTCTGGGTGCTATCTCCTTGACTGGCCACCCCCACTGTAGTGTCCCCGTTTTTCCTCCTAGTCCTTATGCTGTTGGGGTCACTATTGGGTAAGTCATTAGTTCCCAGCTCATGTCGCTCTCTGCCCCTCGTACCTGGTACTCTTGTGATCTTTCCTGTTGCTCTTGGTGGCTATGTGCCTCTTCCAAGCTCTCCTGCTGATCTGTTTATTAGCCTTTCCACTCTTGTTGATCCTCGTGGTGGCCCCTTTGGCTCTGTGCTCCCTGCTTCTCTTCTGTAGGGCTCTCATTGGTTTTGTTTTCCTGTTCATTTCCTTCCATTTTTTTTCCCGATCCTTTCGCCACTGTAAAGGTGTGCCTGTGCCCAATGAATCACTCGAAGCAGTATTGAGGAGGTACTAGAATTTATTGAGATACAGCAGGAGAGCGCCGGGCGTCCGGTGCTCTCTGTAATTCTCATCCGACTCGTGCTCGCTCCTATCACCTAAAATGGCCGCGCACTACGTCATCACGTAGTGCGCAATGCCTATAGCGCAACTCTACAGTAGCCGGTCCTCTCTACGATGGTTTCCCATCGAGGCAAGATCTATTCAGAGCCTTGCACACTTCCTCCTCTTTTTTTTATCTGGCGAATAAACTGAATGTCTGGAGGCTTGTGACCTTCTCACAATGTGGAAAAGTTTCTGCTTAAGCCCACCCCTCCTTCAAAAGGGAAAGATCGATGGCTCAATCGTTCTCAGGTAATGCAGTGAGAATCTGGAACTCTCTTCCTCCATTGCTCTGTGCCACCACCTCTATCCGGATCTTCAAAGCTGACCCCCCCAAATCTCTTCTCTTCCAAAGACACTTTCAGAACGAATATCTTCAGTCTCAGACCCCTCTAGGAAGTTCGTTCAGCATTGTACATTTTTTATATTTTCTTGTACATTCCTCACTCGCTTGATGTGTTTGATATTGTGTTCTTGCCTTCTATGGTTTTACCCTACCTCTTCTATTCTCACGTTTATTTTGTAACGTTCTATTGTACAGCGCTCTGACACCTTCTGCTAAAGTCAGCGCTATATAAATGCATTAAATAAAATAAAAATCCTTTTCAGAGTTCTCAACCTCCATCTCTGTGGCAGGGAGACAAAAGCAAGTCCCTTCTGTGAGCACTTTTGTGCACCTTTCTCGAATATGCTGTACTTTTGAACAATCATTTCCTCTGTGGTGCTGCTCCCCCCCCCCCCCCCCGACTCTTTATGATCCTTTGGAACCTGCTATTTCTGATCACACTCCAGGCTGATGTCTCCTCCCATCTGAAGTTAAACAATCTGTCCTGTGTGCAGATGTGAGAGCTCATATATGTCACAAAGAACGATCTCTGCTGTTGTATAAATGACATTTTTGCCACCCGTTTGTGTGTTCCATGATACTGCAGACATCCTGTCTTCTCAAAATAATGTGGCTTGTGAGTCGTCTCAGATTTAAACACTACTTCAAATAAATCTGTAGCGTGCTTAAAACCATTGGCAAAGCCAAGAAGCTAGACCCATTTGCTTTGCCAATGCTTTTTTTCATCTTGCCCTGGGTCCTAGTCAGATAATAAACATAAGTCCTAGTCCCCCAAAAAAGGTGCTGGAGGGTAGGGTCAGACTGGAAACCTAAAGCAGACCTGGCACATTTTGTCAGAAGTCCAAATCAGTGGCGTAACTTAAGCCCCCATGGTGGGGGGGGGGGGGTGCAAGTTTCATGGGGTCCCCTCAGCAAAAGAGGGACAGGTGGGAGGGTCCCATCTGCCCTCTTTGCAGGGGGCCCCCTTAAGTTTCGTTACACACTGTCCCAAAGCATGCATAGCAAGTAAGCCTGACCACTACCAGGTGAGATTGGGGGGGGGGGGGGTTTGGGCGAAATGTGTGGGAACCTGGTGCATTTACAACACTTTTCATAATAGTCTCTTGCATTGGCTTTTAAAGCACAATAAATGATGACCTTGCAGTGCACCAGGATACCTAGTTGTACCCACAGACATGCTTATGGTGAACACAAAAAATCAAATGTCTTCCATGAAACCTGAATTTAAATGCAACATAAGTGCACACACTCTTAAGCACAGCCAAGAAGCTAGAGTGAGCGGCTCTGTCATTTTAAAGCTGGTAATGTTTTGGAACAAGACTGAGGGTTTGTGTACTTGGTTTACAGATCGAAACAGTCAAGATGACTCTGGAAGAGCTGTGTGGGGCTATGATCCAGACATTCAAGAAATACTCTGGAGCTGATGGGAAGGATGGAGAGCTGAACCAGGAGGAGCTGTCCAAGCTTCTGAAGGAAGAGTTCCCAAGTCTATCTGTGAGTACAACCTGAAACCTATGTTTATCTTTAAATATACACCTATTGAATGTTTGCCAGTGGTTTCAAAGTGTCATTTACAGATAATGTCTTGCTGAGAATTACTTACCATAATTCGGTGCTGAATTAATTTGCAGGATATTCAACTTCACAAAACAAATTTTAAATGCAGTTATTATCATGCTTTCACAATCTTACCACTGTTTTTAGAACATTCATTACCATACCGGGCAAGCCTCCCCATGCAGGCCCATCCCCGATGCAAAAATGTACTAATGAATCCTCCCTTGTGTGTGAAACAATTTTTTAACCAAAAAAGGTCAGTCGGCAAAAATGTGCTGTCCCACATTGCACTTTATTTTCTTTTTTCATGTCTTGTTAAACTTGTGACTGTACTAAAACACATTTTAAATTGCTTGCTGAGTTTCCTCACAATGCTCTTTGCATTTTAAAATCTGATTTTATGATTTGATTGAACTATTTATAAAATTATCCCCAAACAAAACCCACATTGACTTGCCTGTGGTGTCTGTCAAACCTGAATAAAGAAACTGAGGCTTTAACATTTTCTGTTAGTAATAGGTCTCTAGTGGCAGAGGTGGGTACCTTTGTCCAAATAGGGACCCTTCTTCCTACTCAAGCTAAGGGAGTTGCACTCCTAAAATAACCCCTGCTCACCCCCTTGTTAGCTTGGCACGGGCAGTCCGGCTTATCTTGGAGGCAGTGTGTAATTTGCACATAACCAACAGTAATACAGTGTAAGCACTACAAAAAGACACCACACCAGTTTAGAAAATATCCAATATTTTTATATACTTAAGACCAGACCAAAAACGATAGAAATCCACAATACAGTACTTGAAAATCTTCAGTTATCAAAAGAACACTGAAATACAGTTCCTTGAAGTCGATAGTTATGTTCGGTCTATCACAGCATAGTGAACAAAACAATCCTACTGTTCTGGCTGACCGCGTCCTCACAGGCCAACTATGGTGTCGGAAAGGCCCACAAAACAGTACCTTTAGAAATGCAGGGCGTCGCCGGCCTCTCATTGAGCTCTGAAAGCACGGCAACTGCAGGCATCGGTGCGAGAGTCGTCGGACCCTTGAAGTCGCACACGTTGTAGATCGAACTCCTAATGGTTGAAGTACAGAACGTTGGTAGGCATCGGGGACTGCAGTGCAGAGGTGTGGCATGCAATGCCCTCAGATCATGGTGGGAGCAGCAGCTTGGTGGCGGCATCAGATGGTGACATTGGTAAGTGCAGTGGTGCTGGCAGGTCACGGTGCAGGTGTCGTTGTTGCTGAAGCGCCGTTCTCTGCTGACAAACTGGTGTCGATGGTCCCAGTAGGTAAAGGCTGTGGTGTGGAATGAGGACGGTGTTGTGTAACTTACAAGCAGTGCCCTCTAACCACGGTGCAAGCAGGGGCGTTTATTTCGGCGTGGAGTGGCTTCTAGTATACCAAGGTGGCATTGTGAAGCCAGGCAGTGCAAAGTGCCTTGCCCACAGTGCGAGCAGCAGCTCTGTGGTGGCATCAGATGGCATTGTCGGTGAGACCAGGGTCGCGGTTCCCTCTGCAATGCCGTCAGGACATGGAGTCTGCAGCGGTGTCATAGGCTGTCTGGCTGCTTTTTCTTCTGTTGCAGCACAAAACACACAGACCCCAGTGCTGATGGCAGAAGAACATGAAGTCTTTGCTGTTCCTGAGACTTCTTGAACAGGGGGGAATCTCTACCTCAAGACCTTGGAGATACTCCAAGAAAAGTTGCTGAAAGTGAAGTTCAGTCCAGTCCTTTCACTGCCCAAGACCAAAGTGGCCACTGCAGGCCAACACAGCAAACCACTGAGCAAAGTGGTAGATCCTCCTCACAGCTTCTCCTGCTCTTTGCTTTCTTCTTGGTCCAAAACAGTTCTCCAACTTAGGGGTTTGGGACCCACCTTTTCTAGCCCAAAATCCTTTGTCCTCTCAGCAGAGTGTCTGTGCCCAGCCAGAACCAGTTCTGTCCTCTGGTGCAGCTTCCTGGCAGGAGATGCAGACCACATTGTCAGAGGCAGGCAGGGCCTATTCAGGTGCTAGTGAGAACTCCTCTGAATGCAGCATTGACTCTGGTCTAGTCAGCCCAGCCCTGACTCTGGTCTAGTCAGCCCAGCCCTGACTCTGGTCTAGTCAGCCCAGCCCTGACTCTGGTCTAGTCAGCCCAGCCCTGACTCTGGTCTAGTCAGCCCAGCCCTGACTCTGGTCTAGTCAGCCCAGCCCTGACTCTGGTCTAGTCAGCCCAGCCCTGACTCTGGTCTAGTCAGCCCAGCCCTGACTCTGGTCTAGTCAGCCCAGCCCTGACTCTGGTCTAGTCAGCCCAGCCCTGACTCTGGTCTAGTCAGCCCAGCACTGACTCTGGTCTAGTCAGCCCAGCACTGACTCTGGTCTAGTCAGCCCAGCACTGACTCTGGTCTAGTCAGCCCAGCACTGACTCTGGTCTAGTCAGCCCAGCACTGACTCTGGTCTAGTCAGCCCAGCACTGACTCGAGATGGATTGTCTATGTAAACTTAAAGCTTTAAGGGCTGATGGATTTAGAACCAAGTACAGGATAATCACTATAGAGACACTAGTACTGAAGTCCTCTCTTCCACCACTAACTTAGCTGTGCAGAATGAGTGTTGTCTCCTCTAGATGTGATATTTATTGTGTATCTCTTACAGAAGGGATGCACAGCTGCTTAAATGGTGATCTCCAAGAAGACCTCAGTAGGAGTGTTTGGAAATCACTCGTGCTCTCTTCCCTTAATAGAAAGCCTGAAGCTTGGGGTGAGAAGATGCTTAGAATATAATTCCAGAGTTCTAGCACTTGAGCCTTGACGGCAGAGCACTTCTTCTGCCGTGGTATTTGGACGCATCCAGTGTACCATACTGGTTTCAGACAAACACAGGCCCGGACTGGCCGTTGCGGACACCGGGCAATCCCCCGGTGGGCCGCATGGTTGGGGGCCGGTTTTTGCCCCCTGGGGGCCGTTTTTGTAACAGGGCCGTTATGCTGCAAAAACGGCCCTGTAACAAAAACGGCCAAAAACCGGCCCTGGCACAGAGCGCGGTCGCACCTCCCCCTCCTCCCAGAGTGGGGGGGGGGGGGGGGGGAGGGGGCCGGCCGAGCTCTTTGCCAGGGCCAGTTTTGGTTCCCAGTCCGGCCCTGGACAAACACTTTGGTATAGTTTGAATGTTTGTCTAGAATTGTGTGTACTTTAACCACGTTTTAGGATTAACAATGTATTTGCCAAGGAGAGCTTGTGACCACAGACTTTCTTCTGCGAGAAAGTCAGGAAGGGTCTTGCTTAGGTTTATTAAATTTAAAATTCTACAGATACTGGAAGCTCGGTCACCCAAATGACACCTTTCCAGTAGCCTTGCTGGAAACAATGGGCAGGATTGGGCCCTCAGCCCGCATGGATGAAAGCACTTTTGTATCCCAAATTAAGGGGAAAATATGGGTTAATTTGAGCTATTTAAAAGAACCCACCTTCTATGACTGCTGATGGGTAAAGATGGCCAACGCACAACCTACCATGACTGAGGTATAGGAACTGGTCTAGTACTTGACCAACTTTCCGCTACGCTCGTAAAATGACTAATGGCTGAGCCAATGTTTAGCCCTTTGTGGTGGTTGCTAGTAGACTGTATCTGAAGTACCAAAAAAGTCATTTTATTTGTTTGTCCTCCAAACCTCTGCATTTTCTTTTTCTTCTCCTAGTTCATGTCTGGAGGAGGGCAGTGGTTGGCTGGTTGTTCTGATGAAATATTCGAAGGCTGGTTGAGAGAACACATTTCCCTAGTGTTGGTTTCAAAGTCTGAAATTCAACCCACCCCTGGTTCTTTTTAGCTCTTGGATTACGTGCAGCATCCACACCACTACCAATTCCCTAGGTTCATATTTAGTTTCCCTCTATGAAGGGAGGAATGACATTCTAACCCGAATTTAACTTTTGGTTCAAACCTCATGTTGACAAATTGAGGGCAGAAGGACTAATGTTTGCTGTGGCGGTTCACGGTAGGTGTAATTGCATGGAATGTAACACTCATCCGGTGCTTGAGGCTGAGGGCCCATACAGGATGAAGGCCATTGGACACATGGATGCTGTATGAGGTGTTGCAGAACAAGCAAACACTAGACCATTTCTGTACTACAAAATTTTCTGATCTGCATGTTAATTCTGCGGCTCTTTCTCTCTAGAGAATGACCCTGTAAAATCAAGTCCCCTCTGCCCCCGTCTTTTATCTGAGACTGTTCTTCCTTAAGGCAGCAGGTGTCCGATCCAGTAACCCCAAGGGTGGAGCTTTAAGCTTCACTGCATTGTAGGAAACCAGAAACTGGACTGCCCTGGGTAGGGATTTGTTAAAATCCATAGAACTTCCACTCGAAGGCTGTGTGCCTCACTTACCGCAGTCTGCCATGGTGTAGGGTTTGTGTAACAAGTACCACTGGATGTCTCTTTTTGGCTAGCCCATCTGGTCAAAAGTAATGTCTAGGAAACACTGGTTTCTGGAGAATGGTCATATGAACA
The DNA here is from genome assembly GCF_964263255.1 of Lissotriton vulgaris. Classification (NCBI taxonomy): domain Eukaryota; kingdom Metazoa; phylum Chordata; class Amphibia; order Caudata; family Salamandridae; genus Lissotriton; species Lissotriton vulgaris. Next base: position 135,087,582 of record NC_141700.1, on the reverse strand, counting down.
GTTTAACAAATTCTTAATCTATGTATAGAATAATTCAAATATTGAGGGATGGGGAGAGGGGGAGGTGGGGGGGAGTGTTTGGAGGGGAAGCCTCTTCAAATTTCCTTCCCAACAAGAAAGTAGAATGTTGTGAACATAATTTACTTCATTTTATAAAACCTTCTCCTGTTTGTTCCCTCTTCGTTCTACAGGCCTCTGGGAAGGACGAGGACATGTCAAAAGAGGTGATGAAGATGATGGACTTGGATGGCAACCAGAAGGTTTCCTTCAGAGAGTTTGCCGTATTTGTAGCACGTATGAGTACGCTAATGGAGGAATCTGAATCCTGATCTAAATTCATTTTTATCCGTGTAATAAAAAAATGAAGTATGGCATTTTGTTTGTTCCTCTTTTCAGTGAAGTCTGTCTTGACAAGTGAGTGTCTCATGGTTGATCGTTGAGGGGCGATATCCAGAAGAGTTTCCTGCTTGCCTAGTCTGCATGAGTGTGGGGAATGGAGCAATACAAGGCTACATATTTGGGGTCCTTGAATTTACTATGTACTCTTTCGTTTTCGAATTAATGTTTGCAAAGGACTGCCAAGTGAGAACTGCATACATTTTGACTTGGAAATAAAGTATTCCCTTAAATATCCATGTGTGGAGCACTCTACCTGGTCCCATTACTCTTCTCTACCCCCTCCCCCACACACACACGAATGCCAGACTGCTATGGGGTCAACTAGTTAATGTGTCTTAGGCTTATTGTAATATCCTGTAATGCAATTAAATTAAAGATATCCACTGGCACTCTGGAACATGTTTCGCAGACGCATTCCAGCCAGGTATCCCGACCGGGACTTGTGGATCCTTTACTGGCTCTTAATGATGCGGAGCTCTAATTCAGGATTCCTTCCTTAATGCCTGTTTGAAGGAGCTCTTTGAATCACATGTACCGTACCCAGCACCTACCCATGCAGGACATGCTACATCCTTCCACCCTGACCCTCTGAAGGGGCAAGGGATGTGAATCTAAGAACCTCAGTGGGGCTTCAGATGCTGTGTGCATCCTGAATACTTCAAGTAAATCTTTTTGTGCATCTGATTCTGAAGAATCCATAGTGAACTGGTAATTGAATCTAGTGCATCCCTAAAACCATTTCAAACTGGTCTCCAGATTCTCAGTTTAATGAACCATCCCTGTTTCCAGATGTGGTCCATCTCTTGTGCACATTACGGTTATTAGTAGCAAGTTCTGAGGCGTTCAAATAATCCGATGTATTTACCTTAATGGTTTAAGGCTCTGTAAACCAGTTACGCCACATAGTGCCATATGGTTAAGGAACTTGGACACGTGGTTCCTTTCAGATGCATTTGGGCCCTCTAGAGCTTCTGGCATAGACTCCAGTTTGTCATGGTAATCCTATCAAACCATGTGATGGAGCAGAGCTGCCTAATCAGCAGACTGAACATGTTTGTAATTCAGGGAAACGTCTTGTAAAACTTACTCCAAAAATGGAATGCCTCCTTGTCGTATAAACCCATGGAGTCTCAGTAGTTTGTATCTGAACATTTGGTCTGTCTCAATGAGTTTGGTGATTTGTCAGGAGTTGTACAGTATTTATTTGGGGGCGGGGGTGTTAGTGAAGGACATCCTTAAACATTTGTAATTGTTTTTCAAGTCCATACATTTGCAAGAACATTATCAATTCCAACTAGATTCAATATATAAATAACATCCTAATAAGTTTAAGGAATAATCCTTAACTGAATAAATGAAAATATGGTTTTGCATCCAATTTGAATACTGCTGTATCGACTGCCATTTAATCTCTACCTAAGGACTAGATGCATACTTTCAGATGGTTAATTCTTTTTCAATGGCTTCTTAACATGAGATTCTCTTAAGACCTCTCATGCCATACTTTTGATGTTAAATACACCTATGGCTTTTTTACCACAGGCACTTGTAATTGTAAATAGTCTCCTAAAGCTTTTTTATTTTAATCAGTCAAAGTTAAAAAGTTTAGTGTAATTAAATAAAATCATTACAATCTTCACATGAGAAAAATAACTGTATAAAAACAATTCTTGCCAAGCAACATTAAAAATTACCTAATCGTTTTACAGCTCGTCAACCAAAAACTGTTAAATACAATTGTTAAAATTTGGATCAATCTCGATTTGGAGCCATCTCAATGGGGTCTTAATCGTCTTTAGGTTCAGTTTATATTTTCCATGAAGGTCCCAAAAATAGACTGGCCTTGGTGGACTTCCTCCTCAGTGTTCCTCCTGCTCAACTTGCCCTAAGCATTTTCTTACCTCTGCCAGGAATTTTACTCCCCGGCATTCCAGAATTATGGAGGAGCCTCCGATCCAACTTGTTACTGCGTGTCTGCATGTTCGAATTTCTAGATCATTGAAGATGGGCTTCAAATACCGTCGCCTCTGGCCCATTACTGCTGGACATGCACAAAGAAAGTGGGATAAGGATTCTGTTTTATATCCGCAAAGGCGGCATAGCGCCGTTTGATGGTTGTGTTTCCATGAGGGTAATAAGTCTTTTGAAAGATGCATTCCCATCCGGTAGTCTAAATAGGATCTTTTTAAGTGCTCACTGAAGTGAGATTATAAATATGCTTGTGGTTTAAGTGATGTAAAAAAGATTATGATCCACCCATGCCGACGTTTGGAGATTTATCCTCCAGGAAAGGTTTCCTTTTAGCTGCCTCATTGGCTGATCTACTTAAACCTGCATTGTCTGCCCTCGTTTTCCATGCTGATTTCAAATTGAGCTCTATCAAACAAGTTTTCAAATGCCTTCCCCAGGCGCTTGGAGTTTCACTGTCCGCCTGTTTAATTTCTTCCCAGCACAGGCAGTCCATGGTCTCCGGGTCGGTAGAGCGAAATTTGTGGCAGTTTCACGAAGCCGCTCATGCTCTAGAATTTCTGGTTTTGCAGTCCAAATTCAAGCCTTACTTGCGAAGGGGAGGTGGATTTTGGCTGGTTGAAGACTGCTTTATAGATCTTTGTCTACAGGTCATTTAATAGATCAGCCTCCTTGCCACACCAAGTTACAAGGCCGTAGGATAAAGTGGGCAAACTTTGTGCAGCCATAACCTTTAAAAGGTGATTGTAATTTGGACAGTCCAATTTTGATTTTAATAATTGATATGCAAAAATTAATGATTGTGCTTTAGCTTTTATTACTGCTTTATGCTCCTTGTGTTTTAATCCTTGCGCTATTATGATTCCAAGGTATTTGTATGATCGTTGTTCTTCCACTGTTACCCCGTTCGCTGTCTATTTCTACTTGATCTTTTTTTGGTTCCACTAGGCGAACAACTTTTGTTTTTGCTTTGTTTAATTCCAGCATTTCCCGTTTTCAAATAGTATGCTAATTTATTTATAGCTCTTTGTAGTCCAATTGGTGTTTTACTTAGGACTACTGTCGTCCGCGTATTGTAGAAAATAAATTGGATTATTGGCCAATATCGGTGGGTGACATTCAGCAGCTTCCAAAACTTTGCTGATATCTGAGATCAGTTTTAATTGGTCATTTGGTAATGGTAATGTAGTTTCTTATATAGCGCACGTATCACCACAAAGGGTATCTCGACGCTTGCTTTGGGAACCCGTCCTGGTTTTTCCCTGTGGGATAGCCCAGCTGGGCACCCCCAAGGTGAAAGCCAGGCATCCCGCCGCGGGGGCCATAGTGGAGATTGAGCAAGCTATTGCCCAGAGTTGCAGAGCGTGAACCCCTGATTCAAGTAGGCACCGAAGCAAGAATTATCAGGTCCGTGGACATTAGGGCTCCAAACCTTGCCGCGTCGGGAATTGAACCCTGGTCACGGGCCGACCTCTGCTTCTGGGTCTGCCTCCTCTAACCGGTGAGCCACACTTCTCCACTTGGCCCCAGCACTTGTGTACTTGTAGACTCCTGAAGTACTGTGCGTCTACAATAAAAGGTATGTTTAAGAAATTGGGTTACTGGTTGAGAGATGACATCCTACCCAAGCTACAACCATTATTTTCGGGGTGAAATCACAAGCAAGCCCCAAATTATCCTGTGCTCAACCCTCTGGTGGATTGGCACAGAGCAGCCAGGCTTAACCCGAAGGCAATGTGTAAAGTATTTGTGCAACACTTCAAACAGTAACCCATTGAAAACCAACCACAAAAGATCCCAAATCAGATTAGAAAATTAGTAGTTTTTTAATACCTAAAACAAGACCAAAACAACAAAATCCCATCAGTTCAACTGGAGATTTGAAAGATTTCTGTAAAAAAATAGCACCACAGAGCCAAATTGTGGATATCTGGTTGTGCCGGACTAGGACCAAGTCACAAGTTTAGGCTGACCATGATGGAAAATGGGCCAGATACAGGGACCCAGTTATGGCCATTGGACAAAGTACCTTAAATCCTGCTTTGCGGAGTGTTGCAAGGCTCTGGGTCCAATGTCTGAGAGGCTTAGGTGCGAGGTCATCAAGAATCCCACCGATTAGGGCTTGGGGTTCTAGTCTAGCGTCAAGGATGCATCATGCAGTTGGGGGTGGGGGGCATGCCTGGGTTCAGAGGAGCTGCTATGCAGGTTCGGGTGTCGTCGAGGCTGCCTGCGCCGAGGATGTCTCCAAGTGGTGGTCCTGATGCTGCGACCGGCTCTGATTTGCACCTTTGTGGTGGAAAAGATCCACACAGCAGTCAAGTTGCATTGGCTCTGCTCGGGGTTGTCACGCAGCAGAGATGTCGGTTCCACTGGATCCACTGAGGCCAGTGGGGCTTACCATGGACTCCCTGTGTACTAGGCCTGGTCCTTCGCTTACTTTAAGAAGTTGTTTCTACCCCCCCCCCCGTGGAATGATGTGAATACGTTTAATATTTTTGTAAAATCGTACTGTGGACTAGAGATTGGATTCCATTGCATATATTTTTCCTCAATCCTTGGAAAAAGTCATATAGTGACGAAACCGGTGTTTTCTGTTCATCAGTGAAGAATAAGTCTGGCAAATCATTTGTGACCGAAGAACATACTTTGCACATGCATTAGGATAAATTACACAAAGTGCTTTTTTTTAATCTAGTTTTCATTTTCATCTGTCCGGATATTTTACTTTTTGTTTAAATACAGTTTGGAGGGTTTTTTTTTTTACCTCTTCCATGTGTTTCATGTTAAACACACTGGGTTTTCACCACTGTCTATATGCACCTTTTTATCTTGGTTTCTTTTTAGAAATGACTTAACCCCCAGTGTACTTTGTTCTTTCTATACGAGGTGCGATAATTGTGACCACTAACACCGAAGATTTCCTCTTGTTCTAGGATTGGAGTTAGAATTGTTTAATTTGACTTTCCTGCATTCACTAAACCATCTGCTGCCCTGAGGGCGCAACTGAAGACCAAATCAAATGGCATAAGTGTGATCCACAGCACCATAACAAGTGAAAAACACTGTCTGTAGTAGGCTTTGTACAATCAATCACATCCTGCAATGGCCATGCAAGTGGTGTCCCACCTTAGTGAGACCAGACATGGGCCATACCCTGCTACACAGCTGATGTTTTGCCTTCTTATAAATTGCTTTTTTTTTCCTTATAAAATCGTGCAACAGTTTGACAATACTCTTCTATCCCAGAAACCACTGTCCACAGGATTGTATGTATTAAAATTGATTTTAAAATGCCAGCTACATTAAAGTTCAGTTGAATTTGAGGGATTAATGTGTCTTTCCTATAAAAATTGCATTGTCATTTTTATGTCATGCGTTCTTTAATGCAGGGGTCTCCAACCTTTTCTGTAATAAGAGCTACTTTTGTTCAGTAAATATAATCCTGACCTACTGTTGTAGTAGTGAGCATATCAGACAAGATTACATTAGTGGTGACCCTGTAAGATTACCAGCAGTGATCAATTCAGTGCCGTAGAGTTGCCACTAGTAGGGCCAAAAAGGATTTATCAATTTAGAATGCCTGTAAATAGGTAATAAATAGCCATTGCTGTAATGGTCCTGGTACCAAGGTAATAATGAGTAATAAGTCTCCCAGGCACCATATGATTTATCATTCAAATATAGGCTGTAAGTATATTTTACAAAGTCTAACTTTTTTCTCCTCCAAATATCAGCCTACAAGTTATTCAAATACTAACATTTTTACCTTGCACACACATTTTTCAAATGTGGTCTGCTTACATTAATTCAACCAAGCAAAAGCTTTTAATTTAGTTGACTGGGCTGCATGTAAGAGAGCTACTTGCAGGTAGCTGGAGAGCTATCAGTAGCTCATGCGCTACTAGTTGGAGAAGCCCGCTTTATTGTATCGGATGGCATCCTAATAGTACACCTTAACACTTCCCATCACTAAACCATGCACACTTGTTATGTACACACACCCTACAATGTTGGTAAGGGTGGAAGAACTGCTGCAGCTGTCCAGCCTCCTCTAGAAGGCCAATATGTACACCTTCAGGTTGATTTCAATGGCTCATTGTAGAGCGCACTACATACCTGCGAGGGTCTCAAGGCGGTGGTGCGCTACTGGTCAAACAGCCAGGTCTTGAGTAGCCTCCAGAAGGTCAGCAGGTCTTGGGTCTGTCGTAGTCACAGTGGGAGGGTGTTCCAGGTCTTGGTGGGAGAAAGATCTCCTGCTGGTGGTGGTTCTTCGCATGCAATGGATGGTGGTGAGTGTGAGGTCAGTGGAGCTGGCAGTTGGAATGTAGAAGGAAAGTTGTCTGCGGTAGGCTGGGCCGGTCTTGTGGAGTGCCTTGTGTGCATGGATGAGGAGCTTGAAGGATATCCTCTGGTTGACGGGGAGCCAGTGCAGGTTTCTCAGGTGGGGGGTGATGTGCCTGTGGCGTGATACATCGAGGATCAGTTGTGCAGATGCGTTTTGGATGTGTTGCAGTTGTTTGTGCTTGACTGGGGCTCCCGTGTAGAGGTCGTTTCTGTAGTAGTCTGGTGCTGACGAGGGACTGGGTGACTGTTTTCCTTGTATCTGTAGGGATCCACCTGTAGATCTTGCAGTGGAGGAGACTGTTGACTGACTTGGTCATGGAGAGCGCGGAGTCGAGGAGGATTCCCAGTTTGAGTGCATGGTTGTTGGGTCTGACCCCAGTGCTGTCGGCCACCAGGAGTTATTCCAGGTTGAAGGGTAGGAGCGGAGGATGAGGACCCTCCGTCTTGTCTGTGTTCATCTTCAGTCGGGTTATCTTCTTCCAGTCGAAGACTGCCTTCATTCCTTTGTGGAGGTTGGATCTGGCAGTGATGAGGTCCTTTGATAGGATCAGTTGGTGTAGGAGATTATGTTGAGGTCATGCTGTTGGCCGACGGGTATGAATGGGGCCATGTAGATGTTGAACAGTGTCTGGCTGAGGGAAGATCCCTGGGGTACGCCACATATTATCTTGGAGGCTTTGAATCTGAATGTGGGGAGGCAGATACGCTGGGTTCTGCTGGAGATGGTCCATTTCAGAGCCTTGTCTCGAATCCCTACGGCATGGAGGTGTGCGTGTAGTGTGTGGTGGCAGGCGGTGTCGAAGGTGGCAGAGAGGTCCAGGAGGATGAGGGCCGTGGTCTCATTGTTGTCCAGCAGGGTCCTGATGTCGGTGGCGGCAATGAGGGCAGTCTTGGGGCTGTGGTTGCTGCAGAACCCTGACTGGGAAGGGTCCAGGATTCTGTTTTCTGCGCAGTATCTGGTTAGCTGTCTGACTATCTTCTCAATGACCCTGGCCGGGAACGGAAGCCGAGAGATGGGCCAGAAGTTCTTGAGGTCTCTTGGGTCCGCCTTGGTTTTTTTTAGTAGGGCGTTGATCTGAGTGTTTCCAGCTCTTTGGGAAGTTTGTGGCTTGAGGGAGTGATTGATGACATTGCGCAGATGGGGTATGATGGAGCTGCTGGCTTTGTTGAAGATGTGGTGCGTTAATGTGTCTGATGGGCAGCTGGAGTGGATTGTGCTCATGGTCTCGATGGTGTCATCGATGCTCACGTTGGCCCAGGCTAGCAGGGGGTCATGGTCGATGGTGTGCAGAGAGTCGGTTGTGTTGATGTCTAATGGGTCTGTCTGGGTGTTGAAGCTGTTAATGTCTATCTTGCGGTGGAAAAAAGTGGCGAGGTAGTCGCACAGGGCTTGCGAAGGCGGGATGTCATTGGTGTTGGAAAGTTCCTTCATGATGTTGAAGAGCTCCTTGCTATTGTGTGCGTTGTTGTCGAGGAGGTCTTTAAATGAGGTCCTCTTGGCAGTCCTGATGAGGTGATGGTGGTAACAGATGGTGTCCTTTGTGGGCTGGGTGGCTGTCCAGAGTCTGCTCACTGTGCCATTTCTTCTCTAGTTCCGGCAGGCTCGTTTTGAAGGATAGGAGTTCTGGGGTGAACCAGCTGGCCCACTTGCTGGTGTCTGTAGGAGTGTGTCCTCAGCAGGGTGAGGGTGTTGGTGCAGTCACCGATACAGCGTCTGAAGCTCTGGGCAGCATCGTTGGTGTTGAGGGTTCGGTGGGTGGGCTGAGAGCTTTGCGTGTAGTTGGTCTGTGGTGATTTTGCTCCAGCGGTGGCGATAGATCTGTGATGGGTTTCTGGTAGGTGAAGTGGATGCTGCGGTGTTCGGTCCAGAGGAGTTCGGTGGTGTGGCTGAAGGAGACATGGAAGCTTGAGAAGACTGGGTCGAGCATGTGGCCGGCGGAGTGGGTAGGCGAGTTACCTCAGTCCGAGGTTATAGATCAGGGTGGTGGAGTTGCTATCGCTGTTGTTTTCAAGGTGAAAGTTCAGGACTCCGAGGAGGATGTAGTCTGTGGAGGTCAGGTGTGCATGCTGATTAATTCGGCAATGGAGTTGCTGAACTGGGTTGGGGTCCGGGTGGGGGGGGGGGGGTCTGTAGACGAATGTGCTTCTGAGGGTGAAGTTGGGGTTCTGTGTGGATCTAGAAATGCATGTGTTCGGTGGTGCTGAGTGTTGTTGGTGCTGGTCGAGACCCTGATGCTGTTCTTGTGGACAATGGCGATTCCTCCTCAGACTCAGTTGGTGCTGTCTCTGTGGGTGATCTTGTAGCCATCTGGGATGGCAATGGTGATGTCATGTGTGAAGGAGTTGTTCATCCAGGTCTCTGTCAGGAAGGGGACGTCTGGGGATGTAGTGTCGAGCAGGTCCCAGAGCTTGATGTCATGTTTGCGTGCGGAGCGGGTGTTTAGTAGGATGCATCTGAGGTGATTGTGTCCTTTCTTGGTGGGTGGTTCGGCGGCTCTGAGACTGGTGTAGCTGCACTTCTGGCAAGTGAAGGGACCCTGTGCGTGTTTCGGGTGGCTTTGAAGCCGGGGTGGGTCCTGGCCGGAGTTGAGAGCGTGGAGTGTGATGGCATTGTAGCAGCGGTCATCGTGATGGGGCCTGGGGTTCTAGCGCTGGGTGTGGACGGGCTTGCCTTTGGTGCGTCCGCTGCACACTGGCTGCCATATATGGGGAGGTGGGAGGGAGGAGTAACTGGGAGGTAGGTGCAGCAAATGGGCAGTGATTGGGCGGGGCCACAGGTGCACTCTGGCACGGCAAGGGCACCGAAGGCAACCTGGCACATATCCGGGGGCACAGAGGGGGAACAGAAGGCAAAAGAAGGCACAGAATGAAGGGGCAATGAGGGGAACAGAAGTTAAAGAAAAACGGGCCCAGAAAAGAATGCAGGCACGGGGGGGGGAGACCGACAATAGTGGTCACAGACACTAGAAGACAGTAAAGGCAGTACAGGGAAAGACAGCAACAGTGATACAAAGGCCTACCACTGGCCACCAAGGATGAGGCGCAGGTGGTAGCCTGTGGGTGGAGGAGGGCCTCAACTTCTCAGCGGAGCTGTGTGGTGGGGGAGCGACCTACCTTCATTCAAACACCCCAATGCTCAATGCTGTTCCTATGTTTATGTACTAGTGCTACTTTGTAAGTTTCCTAATATGGATTAAAGATTACCCCTGTATCCTCCTACAATTTGGCACTTACAAAGTAACCTTGTGTTTGCTATTGATCAAGAACAATGCAAAGCTCTATGGATTGAAATATATTTCCAATTTGCCTAACGCACTCAGTGTTATTGTAGAGTTGAGGGGTTCCAAGAACTTAGAACAATACAATTTCTAAAATATGAAGTGAGATTGTTTTTAGTCTTGGTACTCTGGTCAACTTGAGCCACCCTAGCCAAAACACTAGGTTAAGTCCTTGTGAATGCTAAATCTTCTTGCTATCCCTCAAGTGTCTGCAGCTTGCCTTGATTTGCACCAGAGTTATGATGTGGCTTTATGAATACAACAAACTGGTTCACTGTGTTTAGGAGCTTCCTTTTTTTCTCGGGTACAAGCTGCACCGCCCACCAGTCTGACCAAAAACCTACCAATACCACCAGCATGGCAACTGGGCACATTCTAAGGGCCGCAACTCCAAGCCAGTACCTCAGCCCTTGCGGCACAACCATACCAGATCTTGGTTACCACGAACAATCCTGTGAAATGTTGCAGATTGATGCATGGCTCTAGGCAGTAATATTCCAAGAAAACAATTTACTGAGATTCTGGACCAGTGAATCCAGCTGCTTCTGCAGCAGACTTTCTCAACCTGAATCGCCTTACAATGTCCATTGCTAAGCTTGAGACCCGGTAGTTGTAACCCTCCCAGCAACCGGAACACTCTTTGGGTCTGGTTTTGAGAGGCTGGCCTGGTATGATATCCACTGAATTAAGTGGGCACCTTGTGCCATTCCAGACAACCCGTATGATGATTTTAGTGATCTTAGATAACCTTTGAAGCTCTCTAAGTGGTAGCTGTGGAGAGCAGCCTTTAGACTTAACACGTGGTATCTGCTGACCGAGAGTGTGTGTGTGGGGGGGCTGAAGGTGGTTGCTGCTAAAGCCGTATATTGCACTTTGCATATTGCACTGTTTTTTAGAAATATTTAATATTGCATAATTTTAAAATGTATTGCTACGTATCAAGAACAGCGCTCTTGACCCTGCGGTGTTCGCCTTTTGGAGCGAGCACACTGTGTTTTGGGTTAGTGCTCTAGTCTTTTTTTTTTTTTTCTTTTGGGGGCATTAAAACACAGGCTTGCCTTTGGTGCCGTCGCGCCAGCATGTCTGCACCCGTCCACATACAGCGCCAGCCATGCTGCGCAATTTGGCATTTCACACGGAGGACAAAGGGGGTTATAATTATGAGTGGGGTGCTTCAACATATTGGTTGGTCAGGAGTGGGGATTGAGGGGGTTAATTCTCCCTGGTTGCAAGTAAAGCTAGGGAAAGAGGATAAACTTGCGTGCGGCCTACTTAATGTCAGATGCCTACATAAACATGGCGTGGAGATCTAAATATTATTAGATACTCATATGGATGTCATTTTTATGCCTGAGACATGGACACACCCATGGTCAGACCTGGAGCTGGGGTTAAGTTGACCACCGGGCTAAAGTTGACCACCGGGCTACAAGGCACTCCACAAACCCCAGCAGATTGGGAAAGGAGGCGAGGTTGGACTTTATTTTTTATATTACAGAAAAATGGACTTTTATCCCAGTACACATTGACGAGGTGAGCGGTGCTGATCTTCTGGGAGTTGCGTTACAGAATCCCAAAGGACATACTGACTGGCATAGTCTGTGCAACCTTAAACAAGGTTGCCCAGTCTTCTGTTTTTAACTATCACATGGTTTTTATATATCACCTACAGAGACAGGTTACTTTACGCGCACTGAGACTATCAATGATACCTCTGTTGTGTTCTATCTAGGACCCCGATCAATATCATGACCACATGGCCCTATATGGCTATAATCAATAGATACCCCTATAATGGCATAAACGATCAGTCATATTTCAGTAACTCGTCTCTGCAGCTCATTACAGTACATGACACAGCAGAAGCCACTTCCTTAGATTCCTAGATAACACACCGAGTTCTTTCAACAGATTAAACCCCAGCAACCTGGGAAAGCCCAGCTTGCTTTGATTAGTAATAGAACTCTAACAAGCATTGTAAGAACGACCAGTTCTTAGTGACATCTTTATTGACGTCTTATGTCCAAAAACTTACGTCAAACTCTGCACCTTTCAGGTATAAATAATACCAACGTTGCCTTAAGCAAACACGATGGTGGTGGTGAATACAGGAGCAGAACAGCTGTCCCTTGCAGAGCCCAGCAGATGTGAGAAGCCCACGGACGCTGCCCCTCCTCCTCCTTGACGCGCTGAGAAAGACGCTGTCTTTTCTCCTGCCGAGAAAATCCAGCTCCGGCGTTTCAGCCTACCCTTGCGGGTGACTGGAATATCGAGTCCTGAGAGGAGATACCAGACCTCCAACATTCTATTCCAGAGGTACGGTGCTGACTAAACCCTTAGAGAGAATTCTTGAAGCAAACCCTTGGCAAAACCAACTTGGCTTAAACTGCTACTTACTCCCTTCCATGTATTGGGCTTAGGTCAGGTACACTGGGGTAGGCGTAGTTAGAAGCACCAGTTGAGTATGTTAGCCAAATGTATATACGAATGTATATATTTTATTCATTTTAACTATCATATGGCTAAGAAACCATATCAATGCTTTTACAGTATTATTTCGCAATACTCCTTTTACTGTACGCACTTTTCATAATAACAAGTCTTGCAATTGTGGCAATTAATTTCTCTTGCATGAGAAGGAAGACTGCTCAATAAATAATCTTTTATTGAAAACTCCCGTCTCTCTATTCTCTGCATACTGGTGAAAGTAATTCTGCACAACTGACTGAGTGAAATAGCGGTCTATTGTTTCACACGACTAGAGATTGACTCTTATTCTGAGGAGCAAAGTTGTCATGTTAATGCAGTTGTTGGAAAACTGAATCCCTTCTTGTCTGAGCCAGGGAAGCTGATCACTTCCTATTCAGTCAAGAAAGATTCCAGTGACCTCTGAGCTAGCTGCTACAAACCCAATTAAGTCTAACATAGTCAGTAGAGCCCTAGAAGACCGCACTTCTACACTGCTGTTTATGTTATTCCAATGCGCAGGGCCTATAGGGAAAATAGGAACTACACTACATGGCGCCCAATGTTTGGTAAGGCGATAAAACTAACGCAAGACGTTAGAGTAACTCAGTCGTGCTTTTTCACACAGACCCTTTCTCCCATAAATACTCCAATAGACGTCTGGAGCAGGTGAAAGGTTAAAATCCGCCCGAACTTAGTAGGAAGAGATTCATATGTAGAGTTTCTGGTTTATTCAATGTTGAAGGATACAGTGTTCCCAAATATTGTGCACCTAATCTTTGTCTCCTTGGAGACCTGCTCTGCAAAACTTTCATTTATACAATGTCTGTAGAAGACAACGGAACCGCTGAAGCCTCAGTAAATGCGACTCAGCAGGGTCCCGATGTTACAGGGATTAATGAACCGGGTGCGATAATCATCCCGGTCAACATAGGAAAAACTATAACGTTAAAACTTATAGAAAACGGACTGACCACACAAGGTGGCACAGTCGTCTTCATGATAGAGGCACACGAATATCGGCAGACAGAGGTATTCTATTCTTGGATAAAATTTCCAGCGGCAAACGCTACAATACACGAGTTCCACTATTACAAAATAGAGGATCCACCGGATGAGTACGCTCCTTTCGAGGAGATTGAAATTCCATTAAAATACCAAGAGCACCTGCTCTGGTTTAAAGGCGCCCTAAAACACAATGATCATATTACCAGGCTCGGTCCACTAGGTAGACCAGGAGCAACGTGGCCGGTTCTAGCCAGCTAAACACCACATCCGGACATTGCAAAAATGTCTAGAGAAGAACTTTTAGCACAGCTAAAAACATTAATTAAAATACATAGACAGTTAGTCCAATATGTAATGCGGACTGCAACAGTCCAAACAGCTGTTAATGTTCCACAGCTGACCCCTCATCAGGGGAACACAAATAAAATTACACCACAAAACATACAATCATGTCTTGGTAAAACACCCATAAAACGGGAACAAATTCCTTTCTGGTTAGCGCAGAAAATTACTCAAATAGAGGCAGTATTTCCGAATACTACCCCTATTGAGAAACACAGAATTCTGATATCTGCCTTCCAATGGGGGTTGCACCACATGTGGAGGACTGTGACACTTGGGGTACAGTCTTTGCTTCCATTTACACAAAAACACATGGTGTTCCGTCCATGGCGGTAATACCAGATGTGCTAAAACAAATTCAGAATGAATATGGTCCAGAACCTGCTTTAACTCTTGGTATGAAATTACTGAAAGACTTCAAGCAGGTCTCGGCTATATTACTAGCCAACATAAAAGGAGAAGCAGCATCTGTGGCGATCCGCCAGAAATTGAAGGAAACAGATCAACCAATTGAGCTTGCCAGAATTCTAGAGAAATGCGATGAAGAATTAGGTAGAGACAGCTTGGGTGGGAAACCAGTAAAACCCCAACTACTCGAAAATCCTGAAAAATTATTTATTAAAAATAATCTAAACACTCCGAAAAAGAGCTGGGATGGAAATAAACAATCCACTCCCAAGGAAAAAGTTTTCCAGTCCAGAGGAAGGTCTCCTCGACGGAGGGAAAGAACTCTGACTCTAGAACACCAGTTTCCCCAGAGGGAGCACTCTGAGAAAAGATATAACCTTAGAAATAGGGATAACTTGAAAAAACCTGATAGATATCAAAGTATTGATACACGTCCCTCTCTATCTTTTTCGCAGAAATCTGAAAGAAGAGGACGGTCAGACCCAGGAGAGCACACCAAGTCCAAAGACAAGGAACGTGCTCAAAGTAAAAAAATACAATTTCCAAGAAAGAAGGTAGCCAATATTAGAATAATCGAACATGCCGAGAATACTGAGGACACAGCTGAAAAACGGGGAGTGGACACAGACAATGCTAGACAGTGCAGCAGAAATCACCATAGCTCGCAAGATCCTGATGAGTCATCTGGAGACAATAGACACAAATGAATACATTCAAGTAGAAACTGCCGACACCAGAGTTAGCGAACCTCATAAGATATACGAAGTAACACTGCTTATAGAGGGAGATAAGACTAGAAGAATAAGGGGTCTGTTTTGGGATAACCTCTCAAAAGGCTATGACATCCTGTTAGCTGAAAAAGATTGTCCCCCGGAGTTTGTCAGGGAGTGCCCTCATGGCGAAGAAATGATTATGCCTGCCTTCTCGAATCACATTCCGATTCACACTAAATATGTATATGCAAGGAAATGGGCAGTGGCCCAGGCACCAGCATTATATAAAAATCATGTAGGGTGGGATGAGGACTTTCCTACTCACAAAATCCAGTTAAAAAGTCAACCTACTGCACAAAGTCAGTACCCTATTAAGCAAGAAGCTAAAAAACAGGTCAGGGAGATTTTAGATCAACTTGAATACCAGGGGGTGATTGAAACATGCACCTCTCAAATGAACAATCCTTTGTTTCCTGTCTCCAAACCGGATGATTCATATCGTCTAGTCTTGGACTACAGACACCTTAACTCTTGTTGCAAAACATTTGCAGTACAAAATTCGCATAGTCCTGCACTAATGAATAACATAGTTCGCAAAAAATATAAAACGATATTAGACATATCTAATGGGTTCTTTTGTCAAAATATTGCACCAGAAAGCAGGTACTTGACCGCTTTCTCAATAATGGGGTCACAGAAAAATTTCTGTAGGCTCCCACAGGGATTCAAGAACAGCCCAGGACTATTCTCAGCCAGAGTAACAGAGTTACTACAAATATATGATGATGAGGCATTATCTTATGTCGATGACATCTATCTCACAGACGACGGCTTGGAGACTCACTTGAAAAGGGTGAACACCATAGTACTTGGGTTCGCTGCAGAGGGTTACAAATTCAACTTTAAAAAGTCAAGAATTGCCCATCTGACAGTATTATTTTTAGGATACGAATTATCAAGTGAAGGAAAAAGCCTAGCGGACAACTTCTTAGAGAAGTGCGCTGTACTCCAAGCACCAAAAACGCTGAAGAACTTACAATCGATTCTAGGCTTCCTGAATTTCGGAAGAACTTACATTCTAAATTATGCGGAGAGGGTTAAACCTCTCTATGAATTAATTAAACCTGATTTTAAACCAATCAACTGGACTCAAAAAGACACAGAAATTTTAAGATCACTGCAAACAGACATGTTAGCAAAAACAAAATTAGAAACACGTGACAACACACGCAACTTTGTAATCCGAGTCATCCCAGGAAGATGCGGATTCACGTACCTGACCTCTAATGAGGGAGAAATGGTACCAATAGCTTACAAATCTCACGTGTACACACAAGCAGAAAAAACATTCAGTCTCACAGAAAATACTGCGAAAGCAGTGTAGACTGCTATAGCGAAAGAACGAGAACAAGCACAAGGCAAAAGGATCACTGTTCTCACAGCAGTATCAGCCTTCGAGGCACTATTTAGCCCAGTAAACCTGCCTACAGTATCACTGGATTCGAAATGGATACAGTGGGAAAATTATCTTGCTGCGGAAGACGTGAAATACTATTTCGCCCCGCACATGAAAAAACTGAATGATTTAAATTATGAAAAGGAATATCCTCTGCCAATCGAAATTCTCCCTCTCCAACAGTACTCCTGTATAATCTATACAGACAGATTTGTACAACATTACAATGTAGAAAATAAATCCTACGATGCAGCCTGCGCGATTGTTAAAGGTCGCTAGCTCTGCGGTAAATTCAGACCGAAAATAACAAAAATTGAATCACTGAGAAAATGTTCGGCTCAGCGAGCTGAAATCAGATCTTTAAAGATGGCGCTTGAAAATGCCGAACGTGAATTCCCGACACTAATCATGTGCGATTCGCATTTTTGCGTCAACTCCTAAAATAATGATTTGCAGAGCGGGATTCAAAATGATTACAAAGATGACACAGGTGCCACAATCAAGCATAACATGCTTTGGAAGCAAGTAGTTCTTTTACAAAAAGAACTACAAAAGACTCACGTGATACACACTCTGAGTCATCAACGTGACGGCGTTCACGTTGCAGGGAATTCATTGGCTAAAACAGCCATAGCGGAAGCAACTAAACCGGCTTCCGTAGCCACAAAAAAGCGTTCAGAAAAATATATAGACGGGGAAACCATGCTGGCAGTAAAAACGTCCTTAAAAGGCGACTGTGCAGCACTACCCGTGAACTATACACTCAATTATGCATATGTAATTGATACAAACTCCGTTCCTTTTGCTCGAATCCCTGGAGTGGGGGATAGGGTAATTCCAAACACTAACCGGAGAAAGTTATTAATAGCAGACGCACACATGGGTGAAGGTCCAAGGCACAAACAGATGAAGGAATCTCTGGCTGAATTACAAGCAGTATACTGGTGGCCGGAGATGAGCCTGCACCACTATAAATATGTAAAGAACTGTCCCGACTGCGACAGAGTTTGCAGCAGCGAATCAAGTGGAGTAATACCATGGTCTGGTATGTAGGTAGCGTAATGCTGTGTATATGCAATCCAGCGTCCTATTAATTGTTTAAGACTATATTCACTTTAAAAATGTGGCCCCAGCGCTCGGCTGACGCCAAAACTGTTATAAAAGATCTGCGAGTCTTTATCAGCACATACGCAATTGCCATGTTTCATTCTGACCAGGGTCCTGCTTTCAGCTCTCAAGCTTATAAGGAGGCCATGGCCAGTATGGGCATTGGGTTGCGATTCTCTTGTCCATTTCACCCTGAGGGAAACAGTGTAGTGGAAAGAAAAAACCGAGACATAAAGCAATCTATAACAGCGAGGGTATTAGGTTCGGGTGATGGGTGGGTCAAACATTTAATAAGTGTCCAACGTAGTTTTAATAATTTGCCAAGAAATTCTCTAAAAGGTTTCAACCCGTACGAACTATTGTTCGGAACTAGAATGCATGTTCAGGATCTTGATAGTCAGGCTTCAGTGGTAAAAGATAAAAATAAAGACTTTGACATTAAAGATCGTTTGGCTATTTTACAGGACCTGAATGAAACAAGAAAGTCCTTAAGCAACATAAAAATAAAGCAACAGCCAAATACCACTGAAGACACACCACCTGTCCCAGCAAGACCTGTCTGGATTCCAAAGATTGGGGATCTGGTCAGAGGGAAAATAGCGGTAAAGAAGGAATTTGGGCCTTCTTACAGAAAAGCAGTACCTGTCTTAGCAATCAACGGAACAAGATCAGTAGTACTACCGCCACTTGCTGGTAAAAAGGAGAACCGAGTTGTATCAATCGACCTGGTAAAACCACAAGCATGTGGCCTATAATCAACAGTAGGCCAAGTGGACTCCCAAGAAATAACAGAATACCCAAATTTGCAACAATCCAAGAGGTTCAAACTGAAAGACTAATCACATTTGATAAACCTGCAGTACACAGAGAAGGACTATGCAATAATGCCATGGAACTCGTGCCTCTTGAAGCACAGATTGAAACAGTTCATCATGAAATTCCAGTCTACAATGATGTGGCATCAGAATGTGCTAATGAAAGACAAATTGAGAAAACAATTCCAACAATTGACAGAACTGCCTCTGGCTACTTCATCAATTTCGATAACTTTTCAGAAGATCAAAGCGACCCTGAAGTGACGCCAGAAACAAAGACTTTTAAAGAAAAAGCAACAGAACTCTTTCATCAACTCAAGGAAACTTACCTTATTTCTCCATGGTTAGAGTTTTGGTTTGGACTGGGTGTATTTTTCCTCCTGCTTTGGCTCATCATGGTACTTTGTTTGGGAAAATTCATTGAGGGAAAATACAGTTCAATGGACACAGCAAGTCAGAACATCAACTTAGTTCTAACACCTAACAAATTATCCCACGTGAAGAAAAGAGGACTATCATCAGTGAATGTCACAGCCATTTCAATACCCGGCGGGGTAGCTTGGGACAAGATTGACTATGAAATATATGGCCCGGTCGAGATCTTGAAATATCCTCACCAGTTCAAGGTTTCATTAAGTGACTTTGTAAAACCCAGTACATTCTCTGATGATTTAGATTTTGAAAGTATAAATAATATGATGTCCGATTTAGTGTTGTCAGCAAAATTTACAGAACATGATTATTTACAAGGTTAATCTAATTATGAACAGATGTACTGTTTTTCACATTACGCAGACCATTACTTACATAAATCTGCTCCATCTAGAAATGTTTTTAAATATAACCAATGGGAACATTGTGCTAGTCCACCTAAAAGTAGTTCAAAAACGTTTTTTGAGAAATTCCAATACTTCTCAGGGTTTAACACAAGTGATGCAGAAACATTTTATTATAAACTGTTGGATAAAACAGGGACGAAAACTATGCTGACAAATACTAAATTGATATATTCAGAAGCATTTTATGAAAAAATGATGACATTTGGTTTTGATTTCTGGAAAAACAAAATTGAAACAAAAACCATCTGGGGTACAAAAGATTAGCAGGTACAAGGCCTAGAAGCATTATTTCGAGCGTGCATGATCCCAGAACAAATAATGTTCTTAAATGACAGAATTCACCAAACAACCTGTCTTGGCCTAGCTAGATTAAAGACCTTAACAAACCGTCTATTCTAAAGCCAATACCTGATAATGCAACCACAGATATTGAAATAGACGTATCAAACATTTTACATCTAAACAGAACACATCCTGATTGGAAAAAGTGTTTATCTGGCCTACTGACACGAATAACTGTCAAGATAGATTCCTGAATAAAACACAGGGGTTAACAATGACCAGACCAGACCCTAGATACTCCCAGAGAAAACATCCAGGGATAGTAACAACATACAGTGTAGGGAAACTGTGCCTTGAATGGCTAGAATCATCCACACTGGCAGAAATTAAGCAACACTTATCTTTACTTAAAGATGGTGCTGATTTGCGCGATTTCATTATGGGACCACGCAAACAGCGTCAAAAACGTTTCATAGTGGCAAGTGTATATGCAGCATACAAGGAGGCATGAAAAGTAACACAAATTGAAACAGCTGAGAAAATACGAGAAATTGATCGTATTCATTTGGAAAAAACACTTTCTGTTGTGGACAATGGGTTAATGACTCTGTCCTCCAGAATATATTCACTGGTCAGTATTGTATCATCTGCCATCGATATAATAGATAAAGACTTGCTAATGTTACAACATGGCCAGTCGCAATTACGTTCTATTGTACAGTTAGGCTGGACGCTGCAAAATCGTCGTTCAGGCTATGTGCCATGGCGTCTAATCAACACAACGTCATTGTTTTCCATCTTTAACCTCATTGATAAACAAATCAGTTTGGCACAGAAAGGAGCAGACTATACAATCCTGAGCATCGAAAAACTTGAGAGATTACCATTGACAATGTCAGAAAGACCTGTCATTGAATGGATAATACACGGGACTATCACAATTCCGATAACAACTTTCCAGTTTAAAAATTGGCTTGAGTATATACCGACAGGCCAGTATGAAAGGTTGGGTAAAGGGTACATTAAGTCATCATGGAAATTACCATATACACACACATGCTTCAGTGACAACAACAAAAATGTATTTCTTAGTGGTGAAAATTGCAAACATTCACTAAGCGGTATACTTTTGTGCCAGGGTATTAATTTACATGGGGCCTGTGAAGGGACTTCAAATAACCTTTCATGCCACCAGCACGGCACACCTGCAACACAAATAGAGCCATTCTTTAAGCAACTTTCTAACGGGAGTTACATTCTAATAACGGATCACAGCTGTTGTGGCTTGGTGCCAGGGAAAGCATATCTCGTAAGCGTGACTTCCATGGCCACTTGCTGTATGCAAGCATTGTTTCCAAACGGCCCTGGAGATTCCGAGATGCCGATTTAGCCTCCTTTGAATGTTTCTTCTATACGAATTGATACTTTAAGCAGAATGAAATCTGTGCTTTTACAGACAACAGTGACCATCACGTCATCAAAAGAGACGTATGATCTCCAAGTTGCAAGGACAACATCAGAGATACATGAACTTTCATCAACAAATTGCCCCGTGCATTTCACAGAAATGCTAAGCCAAATCCTAAATATGTCGGATGCCATTGGTATCTCAAACGTATTTAAGACGATTTTTTCGGGTTTGTTAACACCATTCAAAGCAATTCTGGGCATTATTCCCAATTTTGTCCACTCAGTCTTTGGCGGCATTCCCCTGATTTTGGGACTCGTAGCAGGCATTTTATTTTTGACCCTCCAGAAACATTTTATTATAAACTGTTGGATAAAACAGGGACGAAAACTATGCTGACAAATACTAAATTGATATATTCAGAAGCATTTTATGAAAAAATGATGACATTTGGTTTTGATTTCTGGAAAAACAAAATTGAAACAAAAACCATCTGGGGTACAAAAGATTAGCAGGTACAAGGCCTAGAAGCATTATTTCGAGCGTGCATGATCCCAGAACAAATAATGTTCTTAAATGACAGAATTCACCAAACAACCTGTCTTGGCCTAGCTAGATTAAAGACCTTAACAAACCGTCTATTCTAAAGCCAATACCTGATAATGCAACCACAGATATTGAAATAGACGTATCAAACATTTTACATCTAAACAGAACACATCCTGATTGGAAAAAGTGTTTATCTGGCCTACTGACACGAATAACTGTCAAGATAGATTCCTGAATAAAACACAGGGGTTAACAATGACCAGACCAGACCCTAGATACTCCCAGAGAAAACATCCAGGGATAGTAACAACATACAGTGTAGGGAAACTGTGCCTTGAATGGCTAGAATCATCCACACTGGCAGAAATTAAGCAACACTTATCTTTACTTAAAGATGGTGCTGATTTGCGCGATTTCATTATGGGACCACGCAAACAGCGTCAAAAACGTTTCATAGTGGCAAGTGTATATGCAGCATACAAGGAGGCATGAAAAGTAACACAAATTGAAACAGCCGAGAAAATACGAGAAATTGATCGTATTAATTTGGAAAAAACACTTTCTGTTGTGGACAATGGGTTAATGACTCTGTCCTCCAGAATATATTCACTGGTCAGTATTGTATCATCTGCCATCGATATAATAGATAAAGACTTGCTAATGTTACAACATGGCCAGTCGCAATTACGTTCTATTGTACAGTTAGGCTGGACGCTGCAAAATCGTCGTTCAGGCTATGTGCCATGGCGTCTAATCAACACAACGTCATTGTTTTCCATCTTTAACCTCATTGATAAACAAATCAGTTTGGCACAGAAAGGAGCAGACTATACAATCCTGAGCATCGAAAAACTTGAGAGATTACCATTGACAATGTCAGAAAGACCTGTCATTGAATGGATAATACACGGGACTATCACAATTCCGATAACAACTTTCCAGTTTAAAAATTGGCTTGAGTATATACCGACAGGCCAGTATGAAAGGTTGGGTAAAGGGTACATTAAGTCATCATGGAAATTACCATATACACACACATGCTTCAGTGACAACAACAAAAATGTATTTCTTAGTGGTGAAAATTGCAAACATTCACTAAGCGGTATACTTTTGTGCCAGGGTATTAATTTACATGGGGCCTGTGAAGGGACTTCAAATAACCTTTCATGCCACCAGCACGGCACACCTGCAACACAAATAGAGCCATTCTTTAAGCAACTTTCTAACGGGAGTTACATTCTAATAACGGATCACAGCTGTTGTGGCTTGGTGCCAGGGAAAGCATATCTCGTAAGCGTGACTTCCATGGTCACTTGCTGTATGCAAGCATTGTTTCCAAACGGCCCTGGAGATTCCGAGATGCCGATTTGGCCTCCTTTGAATGTTTCTTCTATACGAATTGATACTTTAAGCAGAATGAAGTCTGTGCTTTTACAGACAACAGTGCCCATCACGTCATCAAAAGAGACGTATGATCTCCAAGTTGCAAGGACAACATCAGAGATACATGAACTTTCATCAACAAATTGCCCCGTGCATTTCACAGAAATGCTAAGCCAAATCCTAAATATGTCGGATGCCATTGGTATCTCAAACGTATTTAAGACGATTTTTTCGGGTTTGTTAACACCATTCAAAGCAATTCTGGGCATTATTCCCAATTTTGTCCACTCAGTCTTTGGCGGCATTCCCCTGATTTTGGGACTCGTAGCAGGCATTTTATTTTTGACCCTCCAGAAACATTTTATTATAAACTGTTGGATAAAACAGGGACGAAAACTATGCTGACAAATACTAAATTGATATATTCAGAAGCATTTTATGAAAAAATGATGACATTTGGTTTTGATTTCTGGAAAAACAAAATTGAAACAAAAACCATCTGGGGTACAAAAGATTAGCAGGTACAAGGCCTAGAAGCATTATTTCGAGCGTGCATGATCCCAGAACAAATAATGTTCTTAAATGACAGAATTCACCAAACAACCTGTCTTGGCCTAGCTAGATTAAAGACCTTAACAAACCGTCTATTCTAAAGCCAATACCTGATAATGCAACCACAGATATTGAAATAGACGTATCACAAATTTTACATCTAAACAGAACACATCCTGATTGGAAAAAGTGGTTAATCTGGCCTACTGACACGAATAACTGTCAAGATAGATTCCTGAATAAAACACAGGGGTTAACAATGACCAGACCAGACCCTAGATACTCCCAGAGACAACATCCAGGGATAGTAACAACATACAGTGTAGGGAAACTGTGCCTTGAATGGCTAGAATCATCCACACTGGCAGAAATTAAGCAACACTTATCTTTACTTAAAGATGGTGCTGATTTGCGCGATTTCATTATGGGACCAGGCAAACAGCGTCAAAAACGTTTCATAGTGGCAAGTGTATATGTAGCATACAAGGAGGCATGAAAAGAAACACAAATTGAAACAGCCGAGAAAATACGAGAAATTGATCGTATTAATTTGGAAAAAACACTTTCTGTTGTGGACAATGGGTTAATGACTCTGTCCTCCAGAATATATTCACTGGTCAGTATTGTATCATCTGCCATCGATATAATAGATAAAGACTTGCTAATGTTACAACATGGCCAGTCGCAATTACGTTCTATTGTACAGTTAGGCTGGACGCTGCAAAATCGTCGTTCAGGCTATGTGCCATGGCGTCTAATCAACACAACGTCATTGTTTTCCATCTTTAACCTCATTGATAAACAAATCAGTTTGGCACAGAAAGGAGCAGACTATACAATCCTGAGCATCGAAAAACTTGAGAGATTACCATTGACAATGTCAGAAAGACCTGTCATTGAATGGATAATACACGGGACTATCACAATTCCGATAACAACTTTCCAGTTTAAAAATTGCCTTGAGTATATACCGACAGGCCAGTATGAAAGGTTGGGTAAAGGGTACATTAAATCATCATGGAAATTACCATATACACACACATGCTACAGTGACAACAACAAAAATGTATTTCTTAGTGGTGAAAATTGCAAACATTCACTAAGCGGTATACTTTTGTGCCAGGGTATTAATTTACATGGGGCCTGTGAAGGGACTTCAAATAACCTTTCATGCCACCAGCACGGCACACCTGCAACACAAATAGAGCCATTCTTTAAGCAACTTTCTAACGGGAGTTACATTCTAATAACGGATCACAGCTGTTGTGGCTTGGTGCCAGGGAAAGCATATCTCGTAAGCGTGACTTCCATGGTCACTTGCTGTATGCAAGCATTGTTTCCAAACGGCCCTGGAGATTCCGAGATGCCGATTTGGCCTCCTTTGAATGTTTCTTCTATACGAATTGATACTTTAAGCAGAATGAAGTCTGTGCTTTTACAGACAACAGTGCCCATCACGTCATCAAAAGAGACGTATGATCTCCAAGTTGCAAGGACAACATCAGAGATACATGAACTTTCATCAACAAATTGCCCCGTGCATTTCACAGAAATGCTAAGCCAAATCCTAAATATGTCGGATGCCATTGGTATCTCAAACGTATTTAAGACGATTTTTTCGGGTTTGTTAACACCATTCAAAGTTCTGGGCATTATTCCCAATTTTGTCCACTCAGTCTTTGGCGGCATTCCCCTGATTTTGGGACTCGTAGCAGGAATTTTATTTTTGACCCTCCTGCTCCGATATGGCAAGCCAAAACACAGACATGACTCCGGCAAGGATGGAAGAAACGATCCTAGCAATGCGCTACCGGGACCGCATAACTAAGGTCCTTGGATTGGCCCGGCTGAGAGATCAGAACATGACCTGGTTTCTTTCATTCAGACCTTTATGGCAGACCTGCATCTTACCTGTGCTTCGATGTATGCTATGCGGAGAAGAATGCGTGTTAGACACCTTTCTTGCACTACAATCAGCAGTACCAATGGATATCGATACTTTGCTAAGTCCTGTAACGGCTCATGCATCGTGTTGTCCCCAGCGGCTACCAATCCTTATGACGGCATTCGTTGAGACTCCTGCGCTACGACTAGGTGGCGGCAGTGAAGCTGTAAATGAAAGCAACATCACCCAGGTATGGCCTTCTGTGAGCATTGCTGATCCAAACATCGATGATAGCAATCATTCTCACAACTGCCAGGTTACTGCACTATCAAACCTGGTCGAACTGTCACCTGAATATGTAGACCTATTCTTTAAGAGCTTGTCTGATATGATGTTCTCCCCTGAACAGCAACAATGATTTTTTGGAAAAAACATTCCGGCGCACAGCGTTCCCATGAACTCTGAATTTGGCCTTCAGTTTTGATCAACAAAAACTACTGAAAAGCGTTTGGAACTCTGTTCCCCCGTTCACCACGAGAATTTTTTTTTTTTTAAATTGAACATTTTTCAAAATATTTACCTTTTTTCTGGCACAAAAACTTTTGCTTAAAGTAGAACTATTCATAAAGAACAGAACTTCTATTTTTTAGTACATCTAGAGACAATATATTACCACGGCCTCTAGCACATTTTACAGCAATTGTATTTATATGTGCTGAAATAGTCTCGCCCTTCTTTTCTGTATTAAGAGACATTTCATGTGTAAGTTTTTCGCAAAATCATTCAACTGATTACATATGCAATTATTTTTTGGGATGATTACTATGCTTAAAGACGTACAGTACCTATATTTTCATGTATTTCAAATACGCCATTTCAAATGCAATATGTATTTTGGGGTGGGTAGGAATACAAGCACATCCTATTGCTTTAGTTTTTAGTAATTTGATGGACATAAATTCGTGGAGTGGGTGTTGTGTTCTATCTAGGACCCCGATCAATATCATGACCACATGGCCCTATACGGCTATAATCAATAGATACCCCTATAATGGCATAAACGATCAGAGACATATTTCAGTAACTCGTCTCTGCAGCTCATTACAGTACATGACACAGCAGAAGCCACTTCCTTAGATTCCTAGATAACACACCGGGTTCTTTCAACAGATGAACCCCCCAGCAACCTGGGAAAGCCCTACTTGCTTTGTTTTGATTAGTAATAGAACTCTAACGAGCACTGTAAGAACGACCAGTTCTTAGTGACATCTTTATTGACGTCTTATGTCCAAAAACTTACGTCAAACTCGGCACCTTTCAGGTATAAATAATACCAACGTTGCCTTAAGCAAACACGATGGTGGTGGTGAATACAGGAGCAAAACAGCTGTCCCTTGCAGAGCCCAGCAGATGCGAGAAGCCCACGGACGCTGCCCCTCCTCCTCCTTGATGCGCTGAGAAAGACGCTGTCTTTTCTCCTGCCGAGAAAATCCAACTCCGGCGTTTCCAGCCTACCTTTGCGGGTGATTGGAATATCGAGTCCTGAGAGGAGATACCAGGCCTCCAACATTCTATTCCAGAGGTACGGTGCTGACTAAACCCTTAGAGAGAATTCTTGAAGCAAACCCTTGGCAAAACCAACTTAACTTAAACTGCTACTTACTCCCTTCCATGTATTAGGCTTAGGTCAGATACACTGGGGTAGGCATAGTTAGAAGCACCAGTTGAGTACGTTAGCCAAATGTATATATGAATGTATATATTTTATTCATTTTAACTATCATATGGCTAAGAAACCATATCAATGCTTTTACAGTATTATTTCGCAATACTCTTTTTACTGTACGCACTTTTCATAATAACAAGTCTTGCAATTGTGGCAATTCATTTCTCTTGCATGAGAAGGAAGACTGCTCAATAAATAATATCTTTTATTGAAAAGGCCCGTCTCTCTATTCTCTGCATACTGGTGAAAGTAATTCTGCACAACTGACTGAGTGAAATAGATGTCTATTGTTTCACACGACTCTAGAGATTGACTCTTATTCTGAGGAGCAAAGTTGTCATGTTAATGCGGTTGTTGGAAAACTGAATCCCTTCTTGTCTGAGCCAGGGAAGCTGATCACTTCCTATTCAGTCCAGAAAGTTTCCAGTGACCTCTGAGCTAGCTGGTACAAACCCAATTAAGTCTAACATAGTCAGTAGAGACCTAGAAGACCGCACTTCTACGTCTACACTGCTGTTTATGTTATTCCAATGCGCAGGGCCTATAGGGAAAATAGGAACTACACTACACCTCCTTAGCCTTTTGTGTTATGTATCATGAAGAGAGTGATGTTTAAGCATCATATGAGAGAACCATGTGCTCTACATTGACATATGTAGTGGTTACCTTATATATGTCTCTTAGGTTGCCTGACTTACTTGGAGAGACTGTTCCCATAGTATTCAATGTGGTAGGCAGCCTTTGCACCCACCACATTGTGTAGATAGTTCATTCACATTAGGTCCTGAAGAATTGCCAAGGATCACTAGGACTGCAAGGCATGAAACATGTTGACCACCAAAGAAGAGGATAGCTGAGCTGAACCATCACGTCAGCAAGCTGCCACTCTTAGCTTATTTTTAATCGATTGAATAGCCAGTCTTAATAAAATCATATTTTTGACTATTCAACTTGTTTTAAATCACTCACTTTCACACCACATCTACACCACTAGGCCCCTCACACACACTGCACCGTAAGGACAGGAACAAAAGATCTCTGCTAAAGAGCCCCTTGATGGGTGCCTGTCGGGTATTGCAGCGCTGACCTGATGAGGAGCAGGTCCATATGTTGAAACATGACACCTAGTTTGCTTGGTGTGTGAGGACCCTAGTTCCGACAAGAGGAATTCCTTTCTTCTTCTACACAGTCTCTTTGCTACACATACTCTTTCTCCCCTGACCCTGAGGAACTGCACACCCTTCTTTTCGGAATACTTGATAGGGCATGTATGCTGGACCTCTCACAAAAGCCCTAGATTCCCCCTATTTGATAATATAGTCTGTTACAGACCACCTGGAGTAGCCAACTCTCAACAACAGGGTGCGTTGGCAGACGTCCTCAGTACTATAGCGTTAACTCATTCAAGATTACTTATTTTAGGGGATTTTAATTTGTGGTCTAATGGGAGCTTAGATTCAGGATATAAGTCTTCTCCAGACCTGTGAAGATGTGAATCTAACACAGTGGGTCTTAAAGCCCACGCATAGGGGTGGGCACGTATTGGACCAGATTTTTGCAAATAAATACCTGATAGAGACGGGGACAGTCTTGCCAGTGGGCTGGTCTGACCACCATTTAGTCCAATTCGGGATTGTTAGCCCGAGATGGAAAAAAGTTATCCCTAAGGAAAAAAAGAAACTCAAAGGCAGGGATTGGAGAGGACTCGTAAGAAAGGCAACGCCATCGCTGGAGTTTTTTGTGAACAGGACTTTTGATGCAGGCAAACAGGTGGATAAAAATTACATGAACTTTTGTAATCAAATAAGTACGAGGCTTGACCAGTTAGCACCCTTAAAAGACATAAAAATGGGGTAGACCCTCTGCCCCCTGGTATAATGATAATTTGTGACTTTTGAAAAAGAAAAGTAAACAGGCAGAGCAGAAAGGGAGAAGAGCATACAGAGATGAGGATAAAAATGCAAGAGAGAAACAATAACTAGTTACAAAAAAGAAATGGCAAAAGCTGAGTACTTTGCTGACTCTATTCTGAAATCTCCTACTAGTGCTAGGAGTATTTTTAAAATATTGAATTATGTCACTAACCCTGTTTGCACAAAAAAAGCAGATTTCCCCCACACAAGATCTCTGTGATGGTTTGGCCACCTTTTTTGAGGATAAAATCAGCAAAAACATTAAGAGGCTACAAGTGGGAATAATGCCCACGAAGGAGGATCAAAATGAAATATCTCAGGGGTATCTAGCCACCCAGAAACAAGAGCAGGAAATGTCAGACACTTCTGGTAACCTTGACAATTCTGACATACCATCAGAGGAAGACTTTATCAAAATAGCCCATAGTGCCTTCTCAGGATCCCAGTTGCATCCGCTACCTCACAAAATATGGAAAGCTGTTGGATCGGCTACCTCACAAAATATGGAAAGCCTTAGGAACAGAGCTCTTCTCGGTGCTCAGGCTGATCTGTAAGCAATCGCTAGAGAGTGGAATAGTGCCAACATACTTGAAAAAAGCGATAATCGCACCTCTTTTGAAAAAAGCTTTGTTAGATCCAGCATGTCCAAAGAACTATAGACCCATCTACCTGCTACCCTACCCAGTGAAGATCACAGAGCGACTGGTCAGTAGTGCACTCTCCCAGTTTCTTGAAGCCAATGAAAAACTGGAGGATGTGCAATTTGTCTTTTGCCTAGGACACGGGACAGAGACTGCTTTAGTGACCGTGCTGGATGATCTTCGAATGCGGGCAGACCGGGGACAAACAGCAATTCGGATTTTGCTGGACCTGTCTGCCGCATTTGATATCGTCCATCGTGAGATACTACTGGGCAGACTCGAAGGAGTAGGAAGGCTGGCATTGGAGTGGCTTCAGTACTACCTTGTGGAGAAGTGTGGCTCACCGGTTAGAGGAGGCAGACCCAGAAGCAGAGGTCGGCCCGGGACCAGGGTTCAATTCCCGACGCGGCAGGGTTCGGAGCCCAAATGTCCACGGACCTGATAATTTTCGCTTCGGTGCCTACTTGAATCAGGGGTTCACGCTCTGCAACTCTGGGCAATAGCTTGCTCAATCTCCACTACGGCCCCCGCGGCGGGATGCCTGGCTTTCACCTTGGAGGTGCCCAGCTGGGCTATCCCACAGGGAAAAACCAGGACGGGTTCCCAAAGCAAGCGCCGAGATACCCTTTGTGGTGATACGTGCGCTATATAAGAAACTACATTACCATTTTACATTATTACCTTGCTGATGGACAACAGGCGGTTGCTCTTCCTCTGTATCAATCACTGTTCATGAATGTCCAGCGTGGTGTGCCACAGGGGTCTGCCATCAGTCCAATCCTATCCAATATCTATATGAGGCCTCTGGTTGATGTCATCAAATCACATAACATCAGACTTGTGAACTATGTCAATGACACTAAATTGATTTTGTCACTAGAAGGCCACCATTTACTTTTGCTGGAAAAATGTCATGACTTTCTGCAAAATACTGCATTATGGTTATGAAATAACTATTTACAATTTAATGGAAAGATACCGAGATCCTGTGTTGTTCAGCTGGGAAGGTTTCCCTCCCACTACCTACTGGGTTTTGGCCACTCCTGGTAACCCCTCCACTGATTCCCACCAAGGCAGTATGCAAATTAGGAGTCCGCTTTGATTATAATTTGAGTCTAGAGTTCCAAGTAAATAAAACAGCTGGAAGCTGTTTTGCTCTGATTAGAGTGCTCCGAAGGATCCTCCCACTGCTCCCCACACAGACCAGATCATTGGTAGTAAGGAGTATCATTCTGAGTCGACTGGAATACTGCAACGCATTGTTGCTGGAGTCTCCTAAATATCTGATTGGAAGACTCCAGAGAATCCAGTCAATGGTGGCCAAGCTAGCTCTAATGAGACCACGTCAATCTTCGGCATCTCAGGCCCTCTCTGAGCTCCACTGGCTCCCAGTTATGAAGAGGGTACAGTTCAAATCGCTATGCATAGTTTTTAAGGCTCTGTTTAGAGAACAAGGGGACCCCAGTAGTGAGACCAGGGGTAATATCAGGCATTGTGTAGAACAAAGGTCTAGTGGTGGCCAAAAAGGTACTCTGGTAGCCAGGGCTACTAGTAAATTAAGGGCAGTATTAATCTGAAGAAATAATGCGAAAAAGTCCCAGTTGGACTAGGAAACTAAATATATGTAAGGACACAAGGTTATGTGGAATGACAACACATTTATTGAAAAACAACAAAAACGGTCATTATCAAAACTCCTAAATAAATTGAATGCAGGAATGGAGTTTTGGTTGGTGAGGTTGACGGCATTTCGATCTCAGAAGTGGGAGGTCTTCATCAGGACGAGAAAATGAGAGGAATAGAATCTACGGGAAAGAGAGAAGAATTTCAAAACCTTGATCCTAGGAGCAACTTACATACAGTAGGCATGCAAGAGTGGATGGCTCTATTGATTGTCCGGTGTCTGAGATGTGGCAATCTGCATACAGCAGTCGTACATAATTGGATAGCTCTATTGTTTGGCCTGTATCTAAAATGTGGCCAGGTGCCGATCAATAGCAATTGGATTATATGGATTGCACGTAAAATTTATGAGAAAAATTGTGATAAGTGCTGAGCAGTGAGGGGAGGTTAAATGGTCGAGCGCTGCATAGCCTGCTAGGGATTAGCCATAGGTATACACCTGAGACAGGGTGGGATAGACCCATGAGGGAGAGCTAAGCAGGGAGGAGGAAGCATAAGTCCTGTGCTTACTGCGCGGTAGAATGGGGCTCTGTTGGCCCAGGGGATGGGCGTGGCAGAAGTCTGTGTGCGGGCACGTCTAGTGTGCGGGCCTAGCCTGCCGAAAGATCTGAGAAAGGAGACTCGCAAGGTTAGTAACACGGCACTGGCCAAGGGCCTTGGGAATTCAGATATAACGGAGTCCGAGTAGACTTACTGATTGAGCCACAAAAGTGTACGAGGTGCCCGTGGTTAGTTGGGCAGTGTGAGTAGCTGCCTGACCTAGACGTCTGTAGAAGGCAGAACCACTATCTTGTAGCGGCAGCCTAAAAATGAAGAAGGGTGTAGCATTACTGAGGGTTCGCAAAGCACTGCTGGGATGGTTGCGGGAAAATTAGAAGGAAACTTAGGGGCAGATTTATGTTAACTGGCGCATCCCGAGGGATGCGCCAGTTAACATGCGCCACAGTGCGCCACAGCTCCGCCAGCCATGGTGCGCCGCATTTATAATGCGGCGCACCATGGTGCAAAAACGGCACAGATGCGTGACGCATCTGTGCCGGAAATGTGGCGCATTGCTGGAGTTGCGTCGCAAGCGCGACGCAGCTCCAGCAAGGCTCGGGGGTGCCCCATTTTAACAATGCTGCGTCAAGACCTACGCCTGCTTCAAGCAGGCGCAGGCTTTTGACGCAGCATTGGCTTAAAAGTGACTGAGTGAAATCTCATAGATTTCACTCAGCCACTTTTGCGAGGCGCACCTGCCCCGGAACGCCCACCCTGCGCCGGAACGCCCACAAGCGGCGCAGGGCTTTACAACGTGACGCATCTGCCTAGATGCGTCACGTTGTAAATCGTTCGTAGGGATGCGCCACGTTTACGCCACCTTGCGTGACGCAACAGCGACGTAAACGTGGCGCAAGGGCTTCATAAATCTGCCCCTTACTGTGGAGACCGCAAGGGGCCGTCAAGGACGTGCTAATGACCCCACGGAGGAATAATTCACTCAGGATGGGATGCTCTCAACAGGCGTGCGATTTCTGTGAATCTGAGGAAGTGAACAGTGGTTAGTGGATTCTAGGAAGTGACCGCTGCTAGGGGTGCTGGACTATGGCTGAATGTGCACTTACTTTATGTCGTGCAGGAGTAGTCCTCGTGACTCGCGCATGCGTAGTCCACCTGCAAGTGTCCCGACACTCGCATAAGCAACCCACCCGCACATTTCTATTTCCTCTCCTCCCTCGAGGAAGAGATCGTGTGGATTAATTCCCCTGCTGACACCGAATGTATACAGTGCATCCCACTTCCTAAAAGCCACTAACCACTGTTCACTTCTTCAGATTAACAGAAAGCGCACGCCTGTCAAGAGCATTCCATCCCGAGTGAATTATGCCTCCGTGGGGTCATTAGCACGCCCTTGACGGCCCCTTGCGATCTCCATAGTAATATTCCCGCTAATTTTCCCGCAACCATCCCCGTAGTGCTTTGCGAACCCTCAGTAATGCTACACCCTTCTTCATTTTTTGACTGCTGCTACAAGGCAGTGGTTCTGCCTTCTCCAGACGTCTAGGTCAGGCAGCTACTCACACTGCCCAACTAACCACGGGCACCTCGTACACTTTTGTGGCTCAATCAGTAAGTCTACTCCGTTATATCTGAATTCCCAAGGCCCTTGGTCAGTGCCGTGTTACTAACCTTGCAAATCTCCTTTCTCAGATCTTTCGGCAGGCTAGGCCCGCACAATAGACACGGCCTCAAACAGACTTCTGCCACGCCCATCCCCTGGGCCAATGGAGCCCCATTCTACCGACCAGTAAGCACAGTACCTATGCTTCCTCCTCCCTGCTTAGCACTCCCTCGTGGGTCTATCCCACCCTATCTCAGGTGTATACCTATGGCTAATCCCTAGCAGGCTATGCAGCGCTCGACCCTTTAACCTCCCCCCACTGCTCAGCACTTATCACATTTTTTCTCGATAATTTTACGTGCAATCCATATAATTCTATTGCTATTGATCGGCACCTGGCCATTTCTTAGATACTGGCCAAACAATAGAGCTATCCAATTATGTACGACTGCTGTATGTAGATTCCCACATCTCAGACACTGGCCAATCAATAGAGCCATACACTAGTGCATGACTACTCTATGTAAGTTTCTCCTAGAATCAAGGTTTTGAAATTCTTCTCTCCTTCCTGTAGATTCTATTGCTCACATTCTCTTGTCCTGATGAAGATCTCACACTTCTGAGATCGAAACGCCGTCGACCTCTCCAACCAAAACTCCATTCCTGCATTCAATTTATTTAGGAGTTTTGATAATGACCGTTTTTGTTGTTTTTCAATGCGATGTAATTTTTAATGTCACCAGAACCCCACTTCAAACACTTTCACTGCCTATGTGAGCACTAGAACTATTACCAAAGTATATGATATTTTATTTATGCTGATTATAAATGTGTTGCAAAACAACAGTTGACGGACAGAATGCAGAACAATGTCATACATTCACCCCAGTACAGAGATCTGGGCCTAAATCCATCGTTTTTTTGCACTCCACACCACCCCAGTTCAGACATGGCCATATGCAAATCAGACTTGACTCTGTGCCTCATGGGAACAGTCCAGCCCGAACTGCCAAGCCATGTCTTTACTGGACCTGAATCAAGCATTCTAGGACCGGTTTCTGGCTATCAGCCGTCTTCAGCCAGGATAGCTTGACTCCAGTGGTGTGGAGAGCATGGGACTCACGTCTGAGCATACCCATCCCACTCGGGGTGACAAATGCAAATCAACTGTTGTTTTGCATTTGTCACCCCGAGTGGGACGGGTATGCTCAGATGTGAGTCCCATGCTCTCCACACCACTGGAGTCAAGCTATCCTGGCTGAAGACGGCTGATAGCCAGAAACCGGTCCTAGGATGCTTGATTCCGGTCCAGTAAAGACATGGCTTGGCAGTTCGGGTTGGACTGTTCCCATGAGGCACAGGGTCATGGCTGATTTGCATATGGCCATGTCTGAACTGGGGTGGTGTGGATTGCAAAAAAACGATGGATTTAGGCCCAGATCTCTGTACTGGGGTGTATGTATGACATTGTTCTGCATTCTGTCTATCAACTGTTGTTTTGCGATAATAAATGTGTTGTCATTCCACATAACCTTGTGTCTTAACGTATATTTAGTTTCCAATTCCCACTGGGACTTTTTCACATTATTTCTTCAGATTAATACTGCCCTTAATTTACTAGTAGCCCTGGCTACCAGAGTCCTTTCTGGCCTCCACTAGGCCTTTGTTCTACAAAACGCCTACTTTTTAAGGCTATGCATGGCCTTGGGCCTAAGCCATTACAGAGCAGGTTTGAATGGTATGTCCCCTCGTGTAACCTTCGTTCCTCCTCAGCTAAACTGGTGAGAGTGTCCAGGTTTAGAAGAGTCAAATCAGGAGGAAGGGCCTTCAGCATTGCAGCAGCTTCGGCCTGGAACAAACTCTCAGCTGAACCTAGGCAGATGGAAAATCTGCTGCCGTTTATAAAGAAGATGAAGACTTAGCTCTTCCAGAGGGCATAAGTTGTGGTTCTTTAGTCCTACTTATCCCGTGCCCTCCAATTTACTCAGATTTTAGCTGGTCTCACATGTTGAAGCACCAGGATACCGTAGGGTCACAGTGCGCTCTATAAATGCTGATGACATTTACTTAGTCTTGAAGGAGTATAAAGCTGCTTGGTTTACCAGAACCTAATCTTCTAGTATAGATTAAATGAAAAAGCACACAAAGTATTTATAAAAATATGTATTTATTTTCTAATACTAGTATGTTACAGTTTCTTCTACACGGAGATAAACGCAATGGACACAATAATATAGCAAAGCAAAACAGCAAATGGCACCAAATACACAGGCGTGGACCGAACTGTATACTAAATAAGTGGTATAAGAACCACGACTCTGGTCAAGACAGGGTCAAGAGGATGTAGAAGTGCTGGGACCTGAATGAACCACCCATTGTGAGCAGATGGGAACCCCACGGAGGGCTCGTGCAGTGTTTGTGAACACGACCGCGGGCTCAGTCCAACTCTACGTGTAAGTTGCGGTTGAAGTTTTAGAGACTAAGGACCCTTCACAGTGGACCCTGTGGAAGACAGAAGGTTGGAGAGTCACCCCACCTGTGGATACCAGGGTACCCATGCTAACTAACCCAGATACGCCGGGTACGTAGGGGTGAAGTGGTGTCGGAAACCGCTGTCTAACCCATTGGATAACTTCTTGAAAGTGCTGCTGCTGGAAGAGGAGAAAGTGTCCATTGGAATCCAAACGTGGATTCTGGATGAAGAGTACCTGAAAGCAGGGGGGACAGAGTTTGTCACTTAGGAGTGACCAGAAGTCTTTGTAGACAAATGCTCACTGATGTTGGATGCTTCAGAAGAGATGACCATGAGCTTAACTCTGCAGCTGTGGGGACCAGGCAATGCTGAGGAGGACCAGGAGTCTGATACAAGCTGTCCCACGAACGATGTTGAGTGCTGAGGGGTTGGGTTCTGGCGGGAGCACCAACAAGTCTTGGCATGTCCAGAAAGCACACCGTTGGGACCAGCAAGGTCCAGGAGACTCGCCACCAGCATCGGAGTCAGAGCAGACCCAGAGCAATCAGGGGAGCTCAAGAATGTCTAAGATGACCCTCCACAGGACCCACAAGCCGAAGGCACATGAGTCGCAGGAGGACCTCGGGCAGCTTAACAAAGCAGCAGGCCACTCTGCACACGTTGCGGTGTGACTGAAGATCTTGGTGGATGAAGTTGCCAGAGGTTGGGGCTACTAGAAGCCTGACACACTTGTTGCAAAGATGCCTACAAGCCTTTGCACTTGCAACAGTATGCGGTGCATAGGGGTTCAGTTGTTGCAGCCCCCTCAAACTCTGCGATAGGGCAGCTCAGGCCTCAAGAGACATAGAAAACTACCACCTATGATGTTGAACCAGTCAGAGTCCGCAGGAGCTTGGGATCAGCAGTCAAGTCAGCAATGTTACGGTGCGTGCAAATGCAGGAGATGACTCCTCACTCCAAGGGAGTTTACTTCAGTAGTCCTTGATGCTCCACAGGCCTTGGAAGGTTCCTGCATCATGCAAAGGCACATATGATGCAGCAGACTGAAAGGCCCAAACGAAGTCCAGCGAAGTCCAGAGTGCCAAGAAGTGCAGTTGTTTCTGATCTGAATATTATCCCACGATAGATCTAGGAACCTATGCACAGGTAAGCCCTTAAGTACCCTAAGGAAAGGGTATGGAAGATTCGGGGGACCCTCCCAGGGGGGAGGTTACTCCCATGTCCTTTCTCTAGTTTCGTGTCAGAGCTGGAGCCACCGGCTCCCAGGACTGGTTTGAACTGGACTATGCACAGGGACACCAAATGTGCCCCTCATGCAGACTTTCTGGTACTGGTAAGCACATCCACCCAGCCTCAATACATGAAATCCTGTCTGAGAAGTGGTCACACCGCCCTGTAACAGGATACCTAGTGTTTTACCTTTCCCTGCTCGAGCTTGGCTCAGCAGCAGGAGGGCAGAAATGTGTCTCTCGTCGACAGCAACCATTTTGTGTTGTCCGTATCAAGAAGGCTGGTACCTGGAGCACAGAGAAGCTTAACGGAGGGCTCTTCCAGTGCTTGGAGTCATGCATCCCACACCGTTTACGGTGTGAGTGTATGTTTCCAACATGTTTGATACCAAACATGATAGGATTTGTTTCAGCTGTTATCGAGATGGTCATTGTGTAATTACGCGGTGCCCCTCTATATGGTATATGGCTGATTCACTGACAACCCAGGAGAATGGACTCCATAGCCTGCAGGGTTGTCCTGCTCAGTGAGAATTAAACAAGGACCCCCTGGGTAGTAAGATACGCAGACTCCTAGGGCAGGGTAAGAACCAATATGAGAAAAATAACCTAGGCCGTCAGCAGAAATTAGTGAGCAATTTATCCAGACTGTACAGAGAGAGGAACAATGACCTGTGATTCTATATTAAAAATATATTTAATTTGTATAGATAAAAATCATATAGTAACGACACATGTTGAAACTATATGATACAGTGAAAATGACATAACACATGATAATTACCATAAATAAACACAATATCTAAATCATAATCAGTACAGTTAAAAACAGTTTATACATAAAATATAAAACGGTGACAACAGAACTCGACGCGCGTTTCGGCTGAAAAAACGCCTTCCTCAGGAGTCACTGGATGAAAACTCTGAAAATACATTTTTGTAAGAAAGACATACATCAGTATTCTATCGACCAATTAATATAATCACAGAAAACATACATTCTATTTACAATGTTAAAAAAGCAGTCGTAAAGGTATAACATTTTTGCGTTTCTTATTACTAAAGTCACGGTTCTACTCAAGACTGACAGTTCTGGACTTGTAAATTTGAACACTAAAGTCATATGGTAGACAGATATTTTCTTGGAAATATTTTCTACGTGCTCAGGAAAATACTACTTGAGATCTCTTGATGAGAAACACATGAATACTATCACCTAGTGATGATATAGTATCCACCAACATTGCGATAACAGATTATTTAAAACATAAGGTAACTGATAGGTACAAAAATAACGATAACAAATTGTTCAAAACATAAGGTGGCTGATATAGGTAATTCATAGAACAACTTACAGCAAAAGGAATTTTGTTCTTGCTTAGTATTTCAGAAAATGTATCTTCTCACAATTTCATAATCATAAAGGGGCCACTTGATAAAGGCTCGTTCCTATTTAATTAAAAGAAACATCCAAATGTATAAGGAATTAATAATGAGTGAATCATTTTAGGCACACATGGTTGTTAAGTGTACGGAACTCCTAGACTCAGGTAGTGATAGTTGCGGGATAGGAACTCATTTCTCTAAGTCAGTTCTAATGGATATTGATACAAAAGACATATATAAAGTTGACTTCCTTCATATTAAAGGGTATCTAATGGCCCAAGGTCCATCTATTGCATTATGAACATGATAAAAACAAAATTGCTATTTTCTATTAAGCAAGCTATTTGAGAAATAGCAAGTAGATTGAGATTTTATTCGTAGATTTATAGGGGTATACACCTATGTTATCTATGTACTATAATTTTCAGAAAGCCAAACTGCGACAAAAAACCATATTGATTGATCGTACCTAGCTAGTTTACATTGCCTGGGTTTATGCAAAAATAATGTAAACCTGAAAAGGAGCAGAATAGGTCTCTAAATTACCTGATAGGTAATATAGTAATCCTGGTGGTGATATTCTATATGTATTCGTCTTAACGGATTGTAGGATAATTCAAACCGGGTTACTTGAAACAGGTAAACGTGTGAATGGACATCCTTTATATTAACGTCAGATATCACATCATTCAGTAATAGCTAAGGGTAAAAAATAGTGAAAAAAGAGTACACTAAAATAAATTCATTCTGTGTTGATTCTGGCATTAGTATAATGTCAAACACGTAAAATGTAACATAGATATTATAATAATATGACGCTATTTAAATACCTTCAAATCTTAAATTTCAGGTTTCAATCCAAGGGCAGTAAGGGAGAGGGGGCGCTTGAACAGCTATTAACCCCACAGCTTACACATATAGTGCAGAATACTCGCTAGCTTGGTACTGTAGAGGGAATAAAATGTATTCATACAGTTTAGTGATAAGGGATCGCTAGTAATAGCTAGGAGAGAAAAGTTCTATCTCCATAGAGATTTATACGAAGATATACCTTTGCAGGCGTAGCACAGCAACTCTACGATCAGAGAAGCCTCGATTTCGGCAGAATGTCGAGGAAGCCTCTTTACACGGGGATATATGAGGGCTTATTTGCGAACTAGGCAGAAAAAGGAAAAAGCAAATCAGGGGTTGGACATAACACCCATATATCATGATTATAAAAAGTTAAGTAGAGTTGTTGGCCAGTCAAACGGAAAAAGTTCCTCCGCTACGTGATTACCTGATAAAATGATTTCGTCACGCGTGCAGCAAGATGGTGCTGTTCCGTGGTCGGGAGCGCTCTGCTTCACCGGTGAAAGAAGGAAATCTTCTAAATTGGAATCGTATTTAAAGCCCTTTGGAGGGCGTGAAAATTGTAAACCGAGCATAATAGGACGCAGCGATAACGGACTAAGGTCTCTCTTCATAATTGAAAGCAAGAGCGGACTGTGCTCGATATGTCAAGTAACACAAATAAATGTATAATCGGATGGCTGTGTTAAAAAGAACGAAAGGAATAAAGCCATTCTCAGGACGTTTTCATTCATTGGTTTACATTTGTTTACACTCTTTTGAATTTAACAAGATGCAAGCGCTCGATGTGACAAATAAAACGGCATAAAACCTATTCCAAGATGGCGCTCTGAATAGACTCTCAGAAGCGAATCTCTGCATGGAACCTAAGAATAGAAAATTACGGTTCTGATCCGATATATGTTATGTGTCCATGGTATAAAGATAGAAGGACCAGATTCATTAATGAAATAATTAACACAAAGGAAAAGGATCGAAGAAAGCACATTAGGGATGTACTAAATAGTCAAGAGCAATTCTAATTAACCTTATAAAGTCTAATCTATAAAGCCCTGTTAGTTTGTATCACAGAGTGATGCCTAGAATTTATGTCAAAAAGAGACTAAAGGGAAAAAGGTACTTTCAGAACAATTAAACTCAATAATTAAATAGATAAATTCATATAGTTCTCTGTGTCGAAACTTCAGGGTATTAATCATGCAAAGGAGGAGGTGTGGTACTATCCTAACTATATGTTAAAGGGTATTAATATCACACATAACATATATCGGATCAGAACCGTAATTTTCTATTCTTAGGTTCCATGCAGAGATTCGCTTCTGAGAGTCTATTCAGAGCGCCATCTTGGAATAGGTTTTATGCCGTTTTATTTGTTACATCGAGCGCTTGCATCTTGTTAAATTCAAAAGAGTGTAAACAAATGTAAACCAATGAATGAAAACGTCCTGAGAATGGCTTTATTCCTTTCATTCTTTTTAACACAGCCATCCGATTATACATTTATTTGTGTTACTTGACATATCGAGCACAGTCCGCTCTTGCTTTCAATTATGAAGAGAGACCTTAGTCCGTTATCGCTGCGTCCTATTATGCTCGGTTTACAATTTTCTCGCCCTCCAAAGGGCTTTAAATACGATTCCAATTTAGAAGATTTCCTTCTTTCACCGGTGAAGCAGAGCGCTCCCGACCACGGAACAGCACCATCTTGCTGCACGCGTGACGAAATCATTTTATCAGGTAATCACGTAGCGGAGGAACTTTTTCCGTTTGACTGGCCAACAACTCTACTTAACTTTTTATAATCATGATATATGGGTGTTATGTCCAACCCCTGATTTGCTTTTTCCTTTTTCTGCCTAGTTCGCAAATAAGCCCTCATATATCCCCGTGTAAAGAGGCTTCCTCGACATTCTGCCGAAATCGAGGCTTCTCTGATCGTAGAGTTGCTGTGCTACGCCTGCAAAGGTATATCTTCGTATAAATCTCTATGGAGATAGAACTTTTCTCTCCTAGCTATTACTAGCGATCTCTTATCACTAAACTGTATGAATACATTTTATTCCCTCTACAGTACCAAGCTAGCGAGTATTCTGCACTATATGTGTAAGCTGTGGGGTTAATAGCTGTTCAAGCGCCCCCTCTCCCTTACTGCCCTTGGATTGAAACCTGAAATTTAAGATTTGAAGGTATTTAAATAGCGTCATATTATTATAATATCTATGTTACATTTTACGTGTTTGACATTATACTAATGCCAGAATCAACACAGAATGAATTTATTTTAGTGTACTCTTTTTTCACTATTTTTTACCCTTAGCTATTACTGAATGATGTGATATCTGACGTTAATATAAAGGATGTCCATTCACACGTTTACCTGTTTCAAGTAACCCGGTTTGAATTATCCTACAATCCGTTAAGACGAATACATATAGAATATCACCACCAGGATTACTATATTACCTATCAGGTAATTTAGAGACCTATTCTGCTCCTTTTCAGGTTTACATTATTTTTGCATAAACCCAGGCAATGTAAACCAGCTAGGTACGATCAATCAATGTGGTTTTTTGTCGCAGTTTGGCTTTCTGAAAATTATAGTACATAGATAACATAGGTGTATACCCCTATAAATCTACGAATAAAATCTCAATCTACTTGCTATTTCTCAAATAGCTTGCTTAATAGAAAATAGCAATTTTGTTTTTATCATGTTCATAATGCAATAGATGGACCTTGGCCATTAGATACCCTTTAATATGAAGGAAGTCAACTTTATATATGTCTTTTGTATCAATATCCATTAGAACTGACTTAGAGAAATGAGTTCCTATCCCGCAACTATCACTACCTGAGTCTAGGAGTTCCGTACACTTAACAACCATGTGTGCCTAAAATGATTCACTCATTATTAATTCCTTATACATTTGGATGTTTCTTTTAATTAAATAGGAACGAGCCTTTATCAAGTGGCCCCTTTATGATTATGAAATTGTGAGAAGATACATTTTCTGAAATACTAAGCAAGAACAAAATTCCTTTTGCTGTAAGTTGTTCTATGAATTACCTATATCAGCCACCTTATGTTTTGAACAATTTGTTATCGTTATTTTTGTACCTATCAGTTACCTTATGTTTTAAATAATCTGTTATCGCAATGTTGGTGGATACTATATCATCACTAGGTGATAGTATTCATGTGTTTCTCATCAAGAGATCTCAAGTAGTATTTTCCTGAGCACGTAGAAAATATTTCCAAGAAAATATCTGTCTACCATATGACTTTAGTGTTCAAATTTACAAGTCCAGAACTGTCAGTCTTGAGTAGAACCGTGACTTTAGTAATAAGAAACGCAAAAATGTTATACCTTTACGACTGCTTTTTTAATATTGTAAATAGAATGTATGTTTTCTGTGATTATATTAATTGGTCGATAGAATACTGATGTATGTCTTTCTTACAAAAATGTATTTTCAGAGTTTTCATCCAGTGACTCCTGAGGAAGGCGTTTTTTCAGCCGAAACGCGCGTCGAGTTCTGTTGTCACCGTTTTATATTTTATGTATAAACTGTTTTTAACTGTACTGATTATGATTTAGATATTGTGTTTATTTATGGTAATTATCATGTGTTATGTCATTTTCACTGTATCATATAGTTTCAACATGTGTAGTTACTATATGATTTTTATCTATACAAATTAAATATATTTTTAATATAGAATCACAGGTCATTGTTCCTCTCTCTGTACAGTCTGGATAAATTGCTCACTAATTTCTGCTGACGGCCTAGGTTATTTTTCTCATATTGGGTTGTCCTGCTCATGCAGGGTCACCCCCTCACTTGGAACCATGCACCCTGCCTTCAGAATTATTGGCTGCTATAGGGGTGACTTCTAAGTTTCAAGTGCAATGACCCTCAGATATAGTAAACCTATACATGTTGTAAGTGGTGAAAACACCAACTTACATAGGCTGCAATGGCAGGCCTGTAGTTCATTTTTGAAGGGTCTCTAATGGGTGGCATAATACATGCTTTAGCCCATAGGGGACTTCTGGGATACTTATGCCCTGGGTACATGGGTACCATATACTAGGGACTTACAAAGGTACCCCAGTATCCAATCTGGG
The DNA here is from genome assembly GCF_964263255.1 of Lissotriton vulgaris. Taxonomy (NCBI): domain Eukaryota; kingdom Metazoa; phylum Chordata; class Amphibia; order Caudata; family Salamandridae; genus Lissotriton; species Lissotriton vulgaris. The sequence continues at coordinate 135,044,246 of NC_141700.1, read as the reverse complement.
GTGTACCTTAGTACATGTCATACCAGTGTAGGAAGAAAGCAGTTAGATTGGGGTCCTGATTAGCAGGATCCCAGTCAGACTAGTCAAATACGGCATTACATCAAGCAAAACGTGGGGGTGACCATAACAAACAGATCCTACTTTCCTACACCGGCACTCTATACTATAAACATGTTTGGTTGGGATAGAAGTGTACTAATGTGCATGCTGACTCCATCGGCAGAGTTCGGATGATCCCCATCCAGTATGATTGAAAAAACCAATGGGATGACTTACATGTCCATGGGCATTTCATGAATGAATGAAACAACTGCCTTACATGTCTCTCTTTTGATTCAAGCAATGCCTTTACCTCTCTAATAGATTTAGCAGCCTGCCGTTCATTTAGCCCCTACTGCCCAGGAACTGGTTTGTGAAGTTGGAAATGGCAGAAGCATCATGAGGCATAAATAATGCAATGTGTCCATTCCTAAATGTACTCATCCTACTTCTCAAGTTGATTTCCCACAGACCATCTATCCTTCCCATGCACAGCATCACAGCTGGAACTTTTTTATGCATGTGGAAACAGAGCTTATGTTTAGGTGCCTAAAGAATGGTTTGCATTGATACCCGACTTACATTGTACCTCTCATCAGATATTGCCCATCACAATCACCATTTTTGTGTATGAGACCGCCCAGAGACATTTCTGAGATCATCCAATCACTTACCATCTTATTCCCTAGCTAATGGACGGAATTGTAAACCAATGAAATCAGTTAAGTTGCCTGAAGGAGGTAATGAACTCAACTTCAAAAGCCCTACAGGTAATTTCCACAGAATTGGCTGTCCAATGAACTGTTATTTTGTGAAATAGAATGGCTCCTGTTTTTGACCTGGTTGACGGGAGGTGTATGTGCCATGATTGGTAATACATGCTGTACCTTTATTCTGGAATTGTCTGTAGTATGCTTGAACAGATAGATGAAATACATGATGTGTCAGCAATTTACAGACCACTGATGATGACATAGATATGGAAGGATGAAACTTCTGGTAAGGATTAAGAGAGTTTTCTTGGAAGATGGGGAATTAAAGTACCCAAAGCAAGCTTGATGCTTTTTAAATTACACTGATTTGAATCCTTGTCCAAGTTTATATTACCTCAATCTCAAACCTCACCTGAGGTAATGCTGTATCCCCATCGTATCAGGCCACCATTCAAAATTATTACAATGATGGGAAATGTTATTATGAAACCTCAGAATGCTGCGAAAGTCACTGCACAGTCTGAGGGCAGACTGCACAAGGGAATTAAATGAAGAGAAATCTGATGTGGGGGAGAGGATGAATCAAAGGAAATTGTTTGAATTACATTGTAAGGGCCCAAGAGACAAGTTCTTATAAATCATGGAACCCCCCCTGAAAAAAGTCCATAACTACATAGGAACCTGACAAGCGGAAAAGAGGAAAGATAGAAAGATACAGAATCATTTTTCTTTTTTCAGAACCTTAGGATCAAGAATAAAGGAAGGCCCATGAGGAAAAGGCAGTGTCATATTTCTTTCAGAGAAGAATTAGGAATAAGGAGAAAGAAAAGAAATAAAAAGCATTGGTAAATGTATTAAGTTTCGCCTTAAACTCTCCTTTGGGCTCCGCATGCACAAGATCACACATAGTGCGATAAAGTGATGAGTAGTGCAGGGTGGTGAAAGAACAACACACAGAATGAAAATGAGACAACATAGCATTGGTATTCGGTGCGGTGGGCTCCTAAGAAACATATGGGCCCATGAATTTAAAAAACAGTATTCTCACCAAGTTTTTACAGTTTAGAAAACTTTGAAAGAGATTGAAGGATAATACAATATATTGGTAAAACCAAAAAAAACCAAAAGGGAAAATTCGAAACTGTACCATGGAAAAATGCTTTTTAAGGATATTTTGTGATGAGGGGAGGGAAAAGAAGGAAAAGGAGAAAGAGGGAGAAGGGAGAAGCGAGAAGGGAGAAGAAACAGCAATATCAGAGAAATCCCTCAAAGAATCATGTATGAGAAGAGTGTCATAAAGGATAAAGCCTTTATCGATCCATTCTTTTCAAAAAAGCGCTTTATTTTTAATCTTTAAGAATTGATTGTACCAAATCGGAGTAAGAGAATGAAACTGCACTTGAGACAAAAAAGAGCGAAATATTAATAGGGCAAGTGCTTTCGAATGCTTGAAAGTGGCTGTGAGAAAACTCTTGGGGGGTTGAGATAAACGAGTAGCTGTAAGAAAAGAGAAAGGCGAGAGTTGCGCTAATTCTAATGTACTCCAGGCAGTCACAGGAAGAGAGGAGGAATCTGCTAAGAAAGGCCATATTTGTTTTAATGTAAAGGCAGAATGAAATCGAGTGAGATTAGGAAAATTAACCTCACCCAAATCCTTGGGTTGTTGGAGGCGAGTAAGAGAAATCCTAGCCTTGCGATTCTACCATAAGAAATTTATAAAAGTGCAGTTTATACGTGTAAAAAATTGAAGGAGAACAGAAATAGGAAGCATTGAAAGGTAAAAGTTAACAATAGGGAGAAGAATCATTTTAATAGTTGCTAATCTCCCCCACCAAGATAAAAATAAAGGAGACCATCAATCTATGAGTGAGGAGAGCTTTGTAAGAATATCAGTAGGATTCAATTTAATGGTCTCTTTGATATTATTAGTGTAGCCTAAACACTTGATGCTTTTGGGATTGTATTCAAAACCAGATCCATGGAACATGTAAGGAAGGCAAAATTTATTGAGGGGCAATACTTCAGATTTATCTATATTCAATTTATATCCTGAGACTAAGGAGTATTCTTTTAATAAAGAGAAGAGTGCAGGTAAAGAAGTGACTGGATTAGATATATAGAGTAAAATATCGTCTGTGTATGCAGTGAATTTGATATCATGTTTCTTATATAAAAAGCCAGTATAAGACGATGAGCGCCAATTTTTTTCTAAGAAAGGTTCTAAAGCTAAAATAAAAAGAAGGGGAGATAAGGGACAACCTTGTCTAGTACCTCTATGGAGAGGAAAATAAGAAGATTGAGATCCATTAACCCAAATAGAAGTAGAAGGGGCGGAGTATAACAAATGAATACGTTTAATGATGGGGGGACTAAAACCGTGCCACATAAGCGCACCGAACATAAAATCCAAACTAACCCTATCAAATGCTTTTTCAGCATCTAGAGTTATAGCCGCAACTGGGGAATCCATCTTTGAAGCAAAGGAAATTATATTGAGAAGAGTTCTTGAGTTATCTGTAATAGATCTTCCTTTAACAAACCCAGATTGATAGATATTATTAAGATCAGGAATTACATTGTTTATTCGAATGGCTAAAATTTTTGCATATATTTTACAATCTGTGTTAATTAATGAAATGGGCCGATAATTTTTACAGAACGATGGATCCTTATCTTTCGTGGGGAGAAAACATAACATTGCCTGTGTAAAAGATCCCTTGGATTCCCCCATGGTAAAACAATTATTAATTAATGAAGATAAGTATGGTAGTAAAATGGTCATAAAATGAAAATAGAAGCGAACGGTGAAACCATCCGGACCAGGTGATTTATCTTTGGGTAGAAGAGTAATGGCATGGAGTATCTCTTTTTCAGAGATAGGTACATCGAGGGAGGAGAGGTCTATACGAGTGACCTGGGATTTAGGAATAGTTTGAAAAAAAGAATCAATTTGAGCAGAAGAAGGGATTCCGGAGTATATAAATAGGAGTAATATTGGACAAAGCAGTCAAGAATCTTGTCATCAGTGAAATGACGATCCCCATGGATATCAGTAATAACAGTGATTTTGGATTTTTGTTTTTTGATTTTGAGATAGTTAGCAAGGGATTTACCTTCCTTATTGCGTCCACCATACATTTTCGCGTTGAATTTAAGGAGGTTATTGCATGCGGCATCCCATGTGTGTTGATTGTATTCCATTTTTGCTTTAATGAGGGAGGAATGTGCATCAGAAGAATTGGTGGTGAAAAAAAGATGTTCAAGCTCTTTTATTTGTTTGAGAAAATGTGAAGAATGAGAGACTGCTTTTTCTTTTCTTCCGGGAGACAAAATTAATAATGAAACCTCTGGCGGCGGCCTTAAAAGCATCCCAGATAAAGTGAAATTGAGATGTGGAGTGAAGATTATGTTGGAAAAATTCATCCATAAAAAGAGTAAAGTGCTCAGTGAACTGGGGATCTAGAAGAAGGGAGTTATTGAAACGCCAACACCGAGTGGTAGGAATGGAAGAGGGATAGTCGATATCCAGTATGACAGGGGCGTGATATGAGATAAGGATAGAACCTATTTCTGAATTAGTCATGAATTGGAAAGTGTGTTGAGTGAGGAAAATATAATCTATGCGGGAGTGTGATGCATGTACAGGAGAAAAAAAGGAGAATTCTAATGTATCAGGGTGGGAAATCCTCCAGGAGTCTATAAGGCCTCTGGAGGAGATAGCTTTGTAAAAGGATTTTTGCATCTTATTAGGTACATATCTGGCTTGAGATTTCCGATCTAAAAAGGGGTCCATGAGCTTATTACAATCGCCACCAACAATTAAATCATCAGTCACATGTGAGGAGAGGAGCATGGAGAAGCTGTTTCAAAAAGTTAAGTCTAAACCAGTGGGACTGTAAACATTTCAGAAAGATAAATTTGTATCATTAACACTAACATTCAAAAACAACCATCTACCGTTAGTATCATGAAGCTCAGTTTTTAACTGAATAGATAATGATTAATGAAGCAAAATAATGACACAATTTTTGTTGTTCACTGCCGGAAAGCAGAAGGCTTCGCCCACCCACTGTTTGCGCAGTGAAGACAAATCTTTAAGCGTAAGGTGAGTTTCTTGCAGCAATGCAACTTGACATTTTAGTCTTGCTAAGTGAGATAAAACATGTTGTTTCTTAACAGCTTTGCGAATACCCTTAACATTCCAAGAAATGACGCAGAGACCAGTCATCTTTGTAAATTGCAGAAGAATAGGCAAACAGATAGGGGAAAGGTTTTGAGGAATAGTGGAGTTGTAGACAGGATAGAAATAGGTAGGCAAGGTAGAGATCTTATAGAAAAGTTAACGAGGAAGAGATTGAGCCCTATGACTACCATAGAAAGAGAGACAAGAGTGAATTGAGAAAACAATAAAGAATCAGAAGCTGAATTAAAAAAGAAGAAAGATGTAAAAAAGAGTGAATAGGAAAGTGATTGCCTGAAAGAAAGGGAAGCAAATGACAAGAAAAAAGGCATCCATGGGGAGGAAAGGAGAGGAGAAGTAGGTAAAAAAGAAGACGTGAAATATAGAAAAGAGGAGAAAATAGGGAGATACAATCCGCCAAGAGGAGAAAACAAAAGGAGTATGACAAAAAGCCAAGTGGCTATAGTCATAGAGGACACTTGACCAAGAAACATTACTGTGGGACGGGGGCAGCGAGGAACAAGACAGCCGCAAGAGCAAGAAAAAGAAAAACAAACAAGGTCACCTGTACAATAATTATGACAAAATAAATTAAGGAAAAAGGAGTCTGAAGACTAAAGGTAACCAAATAGGATAACTGAAGGGAACTTACCAAACAATTAGGAAGGGATGGCAGCGAAACGAGTAGTACATTACACACAACGGGGTGATTTGAAGAAGAGGTGTATACAACAAAACAGCGGAGAGGAGACCAGCGAAACAAGGAAGAAGAAGAACAGAGAAATTGTTACATTAACAGACAAAAAATGAAGGGAGAATTTGACAATAAAAAACAACAGGCAATTAACAGAACAACAACGTTTTGCTCAGTTACATAAGTTCTCCCTTGTGAGTATGGATGAACTTCCGAAGATCAGCAGGATCTTCAAAGCTGAAGGTTCTTTCTTTATAAGTTACTTTGAAAAAACAGGAGTGGATTAGGCCATAGTGAGCGTTCATTGATCTCAGCACAGTTCTCAGGCAGGTCCAGAAATTCTTTCCGTCGAGCAGCAGTTGGCTTAGAGACATCTTGAGAAAAGAAGACTTTATGACCAGACCAAAGCATCTGCTTATTTTGTTTGGCAGAATGAAGAATCGTCATAAGATCTGAATATAGGATGAAGAAAGCAATAATATCTGTGGGTTTAGAAGAAGAAGATGAGTTCTTTGGTCCAAGACGATGGGCTCTTTCAATATTAACACCCATGTGCTTAGGTAGGCCAACAATTTGAAGAACTTGAGTCTTCAGGAATTGGGTGATGTCCGACCCTTCAGAACCTTCTGGAATACCATAAATGTGCAGATTATTGCACCTAGTGCGGTTTTTCAAATCTTCTGAGGTCTTCTTGAGCTGTTCAACTTCTTTGGTAAGGCCAGCAACGCTAGCTATGACTTCCTGAGCATCACTAACCTTTTGCTCTTCATCTGTAACTCTCGTTTCAAGATTGGACCACTTGTCGTCCAGCCTCTGAAGTGTTGTGGTTCAGAGAGTGAAATGGTCGGTGTAGTGATTGAATAAGAAGCAAAACTTGACGGTGGACCTATAATTAAATCAACAAAATATAAATGTATTCCCGTGATGGAACCTGAATTTAATTCATTCAGTAAAACATCTCTTTACATACTTCTGTATCAAAAGACAAGTTCAACATATGAAAAAATCCACAGTAGTATATTGTGCAATATTTAACAGTGCTCATACGTGCAAGAGAAGGAGGGGTAATTTGGATAGGATGGAGGTGGTTAGGTCAGTGAGGACAGGGTAAAGGCGTTGTGGTAGAGACACATTACAGTGACATGTAATGGAACCTTTACAGTCTAGAGTTGATCAACAAGTTCCCATATTAAAACATTACACATAGGGCACTAATGAATTATTTCGCAATCCTATGGTGTATGTTGTTAAAGAAGTGTTGTCAACGTTTCGACCCCTATTTCCAAAGGGTTAATTGGTCCTCATTCTGGGGTCTTCCTCAGGACAAGTGTAGGTGTATGGGCACCTAAAAACATAAATGTAGATCAATATATATCTACCCCCAAATATCTGTTTGGGGGTTCCCTGATCCACCATTAATCTCAATGTAAAGGTACCTACTAGGAATAGAAGGCTCTAGGGGGTCCAATCTTGACTGATGGCCGCCGTGGTATGTCGTCTCTGCGGACAATGGTCACCACATTAGTAAATAGAAGGAGGGAGACTGAAGGTACAACTATTGCAACAGACCAAAATTTGAAAACTCACTCAACTGTCCAGGAGACCTTCCATTTTACGACGTGTCGGGTGGTATGTTGCTTGTTCCAAAGGACAACGGTACGCAATTAATCCGAGCCTTAATCCATCCTTAATCGCTAATTAGTCGGTATCAGCATCTATAAAACATGTATGAACAGTTTCTTAAATGTGCATACAATGCAGGGGGCATATCGTGAGAAATAGGGCAGGGTATGTCCTCTATATAGTGGCAAAGTCTCATTAACAAAGGTGCGTGAGCATTATAAGGTGGGGCTGCCTCGTGGAAACACCATGACTATATGTAAAACATAGTACAATCACATCCAGAGCAGGGTGTGGATCATCATACAGTCAACATATGCAGTGTGTCTTAAAAAACATCCGAGAAAACTCAAAGTAAAGGCTAAGCCTCCTGATGTGGACGTGCTCATTGAATTGGTGCCCGTGGCTCCCATCTGTCAAAACATCCCAGTCTGAGGGGCACGAAGGCTTAAACTACGTTTAGGACGCCGGGGCGCTCACTGAAGCGCGGTTCCACTCAGGCATTCAAAAGAAATTGACTTTTGTTTTGATTAAATCAAAGCCCTGTACACAGCTGCTCATAGAGGCCCGGGGGCTAGTCGTCATTTAACTCGGCATCACAGGGAAAGTGTCTAGTACCGAGGATGAAAACACAAATATGTGTAAAAACATGCACCGAGGGTGCCGTTTTTAACAAAGTAATCATCCTAGCCTGTATACGCTAAGGAGCCTAATACTATAGTGTCTCGTATCTCAAGGAAGGGTTTGTCAGGTCTCCCACTCTGCCTCTTACCTGTGAGCATCAGCCGATCGCTCTACAGCTGTCAAGGGTGTCTGAAGTGTTGTGGCTGTATCTGTCATTAATGGGCGAACGAGACGCAGTTCCTCCATAATGTCCTCCAGTGTGACAGGAAGCAGAGATTTTGACGGACATGGAGGATCCTTTTTGATGCGTTTACCAGAAGATGCAGCAGGATCTTTACGAGTACCAGAAGTAGCGCCATGAGCCGTGGTTGAATGTGAGGAATCCGTTTGCAAAGTATGATCCCAGAGAGCAAAAAGTTCTAGCAAAAAAGGAGCAGATTGCCGGCGGCACCAGATAGTAGTGACGGAGAGGGAGTTAATGTAAACAACGATCAATAGGACCATATTCTGTCAACCGATGAGGAAATCCATCTAGGACGGAAGCAAAAGGTGTTGAAATGAAGAGCCCAAAGTAAGCAAATTGAGAGAACAGTAAAAAGTCAATGGAATAAGCTGCCAGACAGTATATAAGCAGAACAGACCACCAAAGCTATCAAATGAATAAGCGCATATCCATTATAACACTGCTCAGATTGAATGTGAACCCTTTTGGCAGATGTGTACCTGAGGTAATTTATAAAAGTCACAGCAGAGGTACAATAAGGATTTTCTAGCCCAATAAAACACAAGAGGTCCTTTCCATATTATAGAAGAGAGTAAATGCATGGCACAAGGTGGCAGCAAGGAAAGAGGAAGAAAAAACGCTGTGTAGAGAATAAAAAATGGTGGCTGCTAGTCAGAGGGATAGTATTTAGGACATAACATGCCTAAAAACCGCATTTTGAAGCAAAAACTTGCCCATGTGAGGTTGTACACTTCCGACGGTGAAATCAGCTGCTTTAATGCGGGTAAACTGCCGCAAAGACTGCCCTTCGTTCATCGGAATGGAGCTCGTCAAGTTGCGGCCATCTTGGATCGCCGCGCGTCGCTCTCTCGTTCTCACCAAGTTGACACTTGCTTCCTTGCCTGAAGCAGCATCTGAACTGGGAAATACTGCATTACCATTCACATCTCTTAATATGCTTCTAAAACTATCACCAAACCGTTGGTAGGGAGATGTTGTACTTTAAACTTGGAAACAGAGAGTAAAATGGCGCCACAAGACTCACTCACAGCTCGTGCCTTATTGCAGTTCTTTCTTCAGACGCTGACAAGTGCGGGCGGAGGCGGTGAGAGAGAGGCGGTGTGCAATGGGGAAAATGGCCCAACAGTGGGAGTGTAAACCACGGCTATTCTGACACTGCCTATTTCATTTCTTGTAAGGAAATCCTGGAGAGGCGGAGTCTCACAAGAAAGGGCAAGGGGTTTCCTTGCTGTCTAGAACATGGTTCAGCTATGTGGGCATCAGATGTGGTTGCTAGACAGGCTTAGAGAACGGAGATAGAGTTTTAACGCCTTAACCGCTGCGGTTTTTCCGCCTCAATGCGGGCGTTCTAAAGGGTGGGCGGGGCTGCGTCGGCCGTTGGCCGACGGCAGCACTGCAGATGGGAGCAAAGAAGGGGTTAATAAAGTTTAGCTTGAGCGGCGAGACTCAGGCAGACACAGAGCACCGCGTACGTGCAAGAGGAGTGGCGGCGCAGGCTAGGGATGTTCCAGTGGCGTAACACAGGCCCCACACTTTTAGACTAGATCTGAGATTGCTTACACAGTGACCTACATAAGTTACCATTTGTGGCACCATTTTCTGTTCAGACAACATTTTGAATGATGATTGAAACTAATCTTTTGCTATTTCCGAAAAGAGACCTCTGTTAAGTTTTTTTTCTGAAATGTTGATGTTTTGCCTTAGTAATGAATAGACTGTTTATATTAATGCATACCTTTTATTCACTAGATAGGGGCCCTCTCCCACTTGTCTGGTGGTGGGTGCAGGGTGAAACGGCCTTGGACTGTGCTAGGTTCTGTGAGATACGAGAATAAAAACCTATTTTTTCTGTATTTCATTGTCCAGCTGCATCTGCCTGGAAAATTCAATTGTGGACATGCCTTTTCCCTACTATGAAACGTACGTAATGTATCTCTATGCTTGTTGATTTCAGTTCCCTCTGTACCACTTTTTGAGACTGTACAGACGGGGCTCCACTCCGAGTGCATCTGAATTAAACAATTATTGGTATTTTCTCCACTTTTCTTCTGACTCTTCATTTGGTATGGAAGGCTGAGAGGTGGTCCGAGGATACCCGGGTGGCCCCAAGTGGGTCACTTCCTTCAGCAGTCCCCGTGGTGCGAGTTGGGCTCCTAAGCTCCAGGTGGCCCCCTCGGCACAGTACTCTGCTGGAGAGCTCCTAATTGAGTCCAGAGGGGCCCCTTCATGTGCCTTGCAGGGGGGCCCCCTCATGTTTTGTTACACCAGTAGGCTGTTTCCGGCTAATGAATACCCCGCTGAACTCCCCGCATTATACACATTCATACATATCTTCATAGCGCGAGGCAGGCAGTGTATTTTTTTTGTTTCCGGCTGCGCTGTGGCTAGCAGCGGAGTGTTCGAGGCTTAGCGTGCCAAAACCATGTTGGTGGAAAGAGAGTGGCGCAGAAACTGGAAGATGAGCTGGCATGCACACATGGGCAGTGCATAGCGGGCATGAATCCAGCTCACACCAACCGGTGCATCAAACTTTCCCATCTTGCCCCTTTATCAGCCCAAGCGTGCATGTGCTCGCTCCCTAGTAAAACTCTACAAATTTAGCGGAACACTAAACTCAGCTGGATAAGAAAAAGAACAAACAACCGCTCAGCAAGCAAGTATCATGGGAGTTGAGAGGATGTGGCGAAATGGCCAAAGCTAATGACTCGTGAGCTGGGGATCCCAGTTCGAGTCTCGACAGTGCCACATCCTGTGATTCTGGGCAAACCATTTAATTTATCCTGGTGAGACATTGCTATATGAATCTGTAGCAAGACGAAAAAGCATTGAGGCAAAACTTTATGGAAAAATAGTTTCACCTGCACAAATGTTAACGGTATTTCGGCGATGGTAAACTGATAGGAGAAGCAGATGAGGAACAAGCATTGGTAAATGCAGTTAAATATGCAATATCCAATAGAAAAAGAGTAACACAAATTGGCAAGCACAGGGAACTAGAACTAATGAAAAGCCAGGAAAGCGAGGTGGCGGATGTGAGACCCTTTTAAGATTTATATTAAAAACAATAGATTTTTCAAGCGCAGCGCAAGCACTGGGCAGGCGAAACCTTAAAAGGGGTGAATGCAACATTAGACAAATATGACTACTTACCTTGTTCTTGTATGTTCTACTGATGGGAAAAATCAGTCCTGAAGGCCAGTGGAAACAATTGAACAACATCCAGCCTTAGTTACCAAAGGAACTACCAAATGGAAAAAAAGGTTTTTGAGAACTGAGACAGAATTCTGAAAAGCCTTTTTGTACAAGAGAATGATAAACCTGACAATAAAAGTAACTTATCAGACTGTTTATAACCTAAAGGTACATTCTAAAACCTCACTGATAAACTCTGGCTGATTGGACATGTGATTCACAGATTACTCATTTCTATTTTTCTTCAATAAACCCATCAAGACTCCGGCTGACGTCTAAGATTAGAATTTTACACTGGCATTTAAAGAAAAGGCTGACTGCTACAAGAAGTAGAAGTAAAACTTTATTGTATAGTTAATAAAAACCATTACAAAGTTTAAAAATGAAAATAAATGTATAGCATCGGTTTAGAACTGGTCAGTATGCATTCATAATTTAGACTTAGCAACATTAATAAACAATTTTTATCAAAGAACGTTCAGTGCTCAGTCAATTTGATTTTATAATGTCCATTAACTAGTTGTGGAATGGTGAGTTTGACTCATCTTCCTCCACTGTATCCACTGACTGGCAAGGAAGAATGGCGGGTGCAATTTCTTGCATGTCGGTGAAAAGTAGGAGTTATTTACTCTCAGATTAACAGCATGATCTTAATTTTCAGCTTTGTGCAGTGACACCCCATTTGCTCTCAAACTTCATGATAAATTTAACTGATCTGCAGATAAATTGTGGATCTGCTGCACACATGACTTTCATAACGGCGGAATGACAGGTACGTATTCCATGTTCAATAAACTTTGCCTTAAGCCAGTCCCGTCGTTCCTAATCCAATGCAGGAAAAATGCAGAGTAGATGGATAAAGTCTTGTTTTGCATTGCCACATAGATCACACTCCTTGGTGCCAGGTTTCCTCCAGTCCGGTTGATCTGCGTTTGACGGCAGATTACCCATCCTTAAGCTGAGGTATTTCGATTTGACACATGCAGAAAAAGGAAACCCCAGATAGGCTACAGGTTTGAGTATGCTATATGATTGAATGAGCATCCAGGCATGTGCTCGGTGACTGAAAATCGACTTATCGTTGACCAGCGAGTGCCTATTTGCAGCTTTTTTAACAACTAGCTTAAATGATGGTACCGGTAGCTTAGTTTGCCACAACATGTAAGTTCGGAAGTCTTGAGGGACAGTTTTAAATACTTGGCATACTGAGAGTTGGGATTATTTAGCATTGCTTCCCATGTGGCAAGGTTGATTTCTGTTTCCCTGTTCATCCATATGTCATACCAGAATTTGATGGTCTCATACTTTTGCAATTCTTGAGATGGTAGACCAAACTCCAATCAGACCTGCGCAGGTGAGGCATTGGGTGGTAACCTGAATACCCTCTTATAGACTCTAATTTGAATCTTGTCAAGAAGCTGTGCACTTCTGCCATAATGTAGCACACTGCCATAGCCTATTGTAGGGAGTAACTTGGCTTTAATGACTGTCAGAAGGGGATTAAAAAAGGGCCTTTTAACTGCTTGGAAATACTGTTGAATGCATGTAACAGGGCTATTCCCTTTTTTTCGATGACATCGAAGTGCAAAGAAAAGTTAAGGCGTCTGTCCAGTTGTACTCCCAAGTATTTATAATTGTCCACAACTTCCAGTTTCCTATTGCCTATGGTAAAGACTGGCTGTATGTTACGCCGACGAGTCATTATCATGATCTTTGTTTTCTGGCTATTTATTTCTAGAAGATTACATTTTGTGTATTCTGCCAATTCATGCAGGAGACGTTGCAGACCTATTTTTGTCTGACTTAGGAGCACCACGTCATCGGCATAGGAGAGATGTGTCAGCCTTAGTGTTCCTAGCCGCGGCGGGTGGGCGTTAATCCTATCCAACCTTGTGGTTAGGTCTGCCATGAACAGATTAAAAAGGTGGGGGGCCAGGACGCAGCCCTGCTTTAATCCGTCATATGTATTGATCTTCCGTGTTAGACGATGCCCTTTAGCAATTTTTACCTGCATCCAGGTGTCTGTGTATAATTCCATTATGGGATTTAAAATTGTATCCGGCAGGCCCTGCTGTTTTAACTTGCACCAGAGTAACTGACGGCTGACGCGGTCGAAAGCCGCCTTGAAGTCTACAAAGCAGGAGTACAATGCTTGATGGTTTTGCATACTTTTTTCAGCAATTAAACTTAATGCCATATTACAAAGAACAATGGTCCCTATATAGAGTATACAAAGAACACAATGATCATACACTTGATAGGTCGTATGTCTTCTGTCTGTCTGGACAGGGTTTTTTATTTTCTATTTAGGTGAAATGTTTAGGATTTCTGAAAAATGTCAAGCGGGCACAGCCGTGACCTTCAACATATAAAGGACAACAACAAGAAAAAGTGGAAAAAGCAAGAAATCTGCCTGTGCACTTGTATTTCAGTGGAACAGACTTTGGATGTTTAAAATAAACCACACCATTGCATTATTCAGTGTTATATACAAAGTTTGCATATGGGGTTAAGGGTCGACGTTTCGATGCCTTTCCTAAAATATAGGCATCATCATCAGGACATTGGATGACATTATTGTTGTCTTAGACATCATGAATAAAATTTTTAAGCCTTTTCATCACATTTGCTCTGCAAAGTCTGGTTTCGGCTGTTTACTTTTCCGGTTACCAAAATAATCCGGAACGGTTGAGCACAGCGGACAGACAGAAGACATACAACCTATCAAGTGTATGATCATTGTGTTCTTTGTATACTCTATATAGGGACCATTGTTCTTTGTAATACGTAATGCCCAAGGTCCCTATGCTATACCTTAAGGGTTCCCTTGTTCTGTTGAAACATAAACTTAATGCCATGGCGTTGGCCATGGTGCCTGTACCCCTACGAAACCCAGTCTGATTTACCGGAATTTTCCTGTTATCCTCAGACCATTTTAAAAGGTCAATTAGCACCAAGGATGCATAGTATTTTGCTTCTGCATCGATGAGTGCTATCAGACGGTAGTTAGATGGATTTTTACGGTCTCCTCCTTTGTAGATTGGGTTTATAATCGCCCCTCGCCAGCTATCTGGGAACCGACTTTTGTTATTTATTGACTTGAATAAGATGTTTAACTTGCGTGCCCAAAATTGAGGATCCTCCTTGTAAATAGCCTGTGGGACACCATTTGGTCCCGGTGCACAGTCTTGTCTGCTTTTCTTGATTATTTGCAATGTATCAAATTCCGCATGTGAAATGGATATTTGATCTCCACGTAGCTGATTGGCATTCCAGTTGTTAAATTTTACAGGGACAGAGGTCTTCAGTTCCACTGTTTTTGATATGTTGTGAGTTATGGTTGTGGATGGCACCGATGAATTTACCGAAAAAGTATCAAGTAGATGCTGAGTCCATGCCTTTTCCGTAACACAAGTCATGCTTGTTGTTTGAGCTGATCTGCTTAGTGAATTTACTTGTGACCAAAATGCTCTGGAGTCGGGTTTTTTTATGTTATATAATAACTTGGTCCAAAAGTCAGTCACTTGAGTTTGTTTTTCAATCCAGATTAGTCTTTTATATTGTTTCGTAATTAATCGGACTGTTTGCCAAACAGGTGACTGTAAACTGCGACCCTTTGCCTGCCTCATGGTCTTCCGCAGACGTCTTCTTAAGGATGGTATTGTCTTGCTAAGCTGACCATGTTTCTTTTGGTTGGATTTCTTGCTCAAGTTGGCTCCAGTTTTTGATAGTTTCTTCAAAAAGGCGGTCCATGTTTCTACACACAGGTCACTTTCGTTGGTTATGGTTTGAAGTAAGTTTTTAGCGTCTTTGGCTATTTGCGGTAATGAACTAGTCTTCCATCTTAAACGCTTCAGATCGATTGTTGTTGTTTATCCAGCTGTTGTTCGGGCTTTTGGATGTTTAATCGATGCCAGGTTAATCTCAATATGCTGCATTGAGTGGTCACTATCCACTGAACATTGAATTTGAAAGTTTTTGATTAGCCCCAACAGGGGAAGCGAGACAATGGTATAGTGCAGAATTGTACTTGTGCTTGGGCCCGTGTGGGTGATTGAGGGGGGTTTATCCTGTTTGACTCTTCCATTTAGTACACGCAACCCCTGGTTTTCCAAGGCCCACAACAACTGTTTTCCGACATGGTCGGTCTTCTTGGCTGGCGGGATCTCCTGTGTTTCAACCGCCCAGAATTCGTTTGCAGTCATAATATTCTCTTCCTCTCCAGGGAGCTGCATAAGATTAACATTGAAGTCGTCCGTCAGGATTATTTCCCATTCTGGATGTTCAAGACGGAGGCCTGATATTACATTGTTAATGGCATAAAATAATTCTTTTTTTACATTCATTTTTGGATGAGCGTATATATTTATTAGTATGATGGTTCCAATACCAGCATGGGATACCCTCTCAATTTTGATTATTTGCATGACTGCCTTGGAGGCTGCCAGTTGGGAGGCCTCGACGTTTAGTGCAGTACTTATGTAAACCGACAGACCCCCCTTCACTCGACCATACCGCTGGGTGCGAATTGCACTGACATGAAAACTGATTCTACCAGGTACGTCAATTGGCTCTGTTAGCCATGTTTCCTGCAGGGCAATGATGTCATAAGTATTCCAGGTATCCATTTTCCTGTCGCCCTACTTTGGATTCAGTCTTCAGTTGGGTGGTCTTGCGTTGGTCTGTTCTGTTGGTCTATTTTGGAAATATCTGCACCCCTTGCCCCTTGCAGTACCGAATATGTATATCGGTTTGCCCCAGTATAATCTCCTAATTTAAGGCACTTCCTTAATAGGGGTGAGGGGTAACCTGTCGTTGCATCTTCCTTCAGCGAGATCCCCCATTCCTCAAATTTCTTAATTTCATTGAGTAATTGACTGACAGTTTCCGTGCTCCTCCAAGTTGTGAAGGTGCCTTCCTTGGCTGTATTGTTTCCAAGGGTGATGAATTCCACTGCCAATAGGTCTGCGGAGATTATATGGTTGAGGCTCGGGATAGCCGATGTAAGATGTTTCTTCTTTTTAGATAATCTTGCGTACCTTGCATTTTATAATTAGGTATAAAAAGTGTCCTTCCAGTTATTGTTGGTTTTATACCATGCGCGTTGTCATACGGCCGAGTTCTCCCTATTTTATTGCTTCCATTTTTCTTTGCCTCATCCCTTGTGTTATTAACTTGCTGACTATAATTATCATTCCCTGGTTGTTCCGATTGTATGCTTTCCTTAGTTTTTATTCTCGGAATTGTTCTTTTGTGTCCGCCTAGTTCTATATTCGGTGTGCGGTCATTAGTGATGTTCACTGAATTAGGACCTGGCCTTGTAGCCTTTTCTGGTCCAATGCTATGATGTGGGTCATGTTGCTCGGTAATAATCTTTACTTGTAGTTTATCAGGCTTATTCTGGTTAGCTGTTGCTATGATTTGTCTTGTTTTAGTTTTATCCCTTTTGGAGATGACGTTATTACTCGTAGTTGTTTCAAGGTTTAAAATTACTTTATGTATATTGTCTGTGCCTTTGTATGTATTGTCTAGACCTTTAATCACCACCCTTTGGCCTCTGTGCTTGATAGACTCGTGTCTACTGTGCTCTTGTTTCCTTGCGTAGTAATTGGTACTGTCTTGCTTAACCCAAGTTTTTTGTCCAAGACTGTGATCATTATCGATGCTTTCCAGACTCCAGTCCGCCACACTTAAGGATGTGGCTAGGATTTCCTGTTCATCCTTATTTGTGTCATCTGTGTCTGAGTTAGTTGCATGGGTGATCTCCTCAAATATTGTTGATGCTCTTATTCCTTTTGTTTGTGCTGAGTCGTTGCAACTTTTATTCTTGGCCATGAACTGCTGCCCTTTTACAGTTGCACTGTTTTTTCGAAGGCTGCTTTGGGATTTTGGTGTTATTAGCAACTGATGTGATCCTCCACGTTTCCCTCTTTGGCTTTAGCTGATACCTTTCCACAGTCGAAGATCGGGAAATTATTCAAGGCCTGGTTAGTGGCAGGGATGCGGTTTAATAGTTGGTTTCTATTTTTTCTCGCGCGTTTTTTCTGCCTTTTGGTTAGCGGTTGTTTGGTGTGCAGATTTTTTTCGCTATCCTGTTTGTGCTGATCTTTTTCTAAAGTTTCATGGTTTATACTATTCCGGACTCCTGAATTGTTTCCCGTAATATTTTCCTCTTCCTGATTGTCGTCGTTTTTTTTTTTGATGGTTCTTTATCTATCATCTGTTGCATTGCAAATGTTGTCGGGTCTACCATTCTCTTTTCCCGACTTGGTGTGGCTTCTTTATGTGCATCTTTTCGCCAAGCGATAAGGTCTCTTTCATTTAATATGCTATTGGCATCCAGATTTGCACACTTGCATTCATGTAAGATGTCTCTAAGTATTGACGGCAAGTCTTTTAACTTTTCCAGTATTGGGCTGCAAGTGCAGTTTGGAACCTGGATCCAAGGGCAGGACTGGTCTCGAAAAAAAACGTCAAACAGATTTCCCAAGGTATCCATTTTTTTGTTTATACTGGATATGTGTTCTGCTATTGTACTCATTAGATGGATTTGAATGTCAAGTTTGTCTGACTGCATATTCAACGTTTTAATTGAGGTTTCTAAGATATCACCCAGTGCACTATGTAGTGCAATTATGGATTCCAGATTTTGGCTGAGACCGCTCATTTCTGCTTGGTTGCGTGCATTTGTTTCATCAGTGTTTGACGTAGGTCTACTATATGCGTGTTCATCATGAGTCGCTGGGTTCCCATATTCCTCATGTTGTGTATATGAGGGACCTTTGTATAGTGACCCTTTTGTAAGTGATGGGTCACATGGCACTGACAAACTTGAAATTTCTATTATTGTTGGTTCCTGGCGGCGCTCAGTGTTCAGTGTACCCTGTGTGTACTTGGGCTAGTATTTGAAAATGATGCTTGTTGTTTCCCTGGGGTACTTGTATACACCCGCTTAATTCATCTGTTCCAGTGCCCCTTGCTGAAGTAGTGTTTACGCTGGGTGGTGGTGATTGTTGGTCAGCTGACTGCGTAATTGCCTTGCTAGAGGTCATTGTTTTTTGTAGTCCATTTGGGGTTGCTGGCATTGTAAAAATTGCTGTTACAGGATCTTTCAAGCATGTAAATTATCCATTTGACTTTATTGAGCCAAAGATTGAGTACATTGGTGGATAGTGTGGTGGTGGGGGGGTTGGCTACAGTGTCTCCAGAGGGGCTTGGGAGTCTTTTCGTTTTGGATTTCCGTTTTGTGGTCTGCGGGGGGTTCCTCCGTGTCCTTCCCGACCTCATTATGTCAGCAGACTTACTTCCAAACTGACCCGAGGCTTTTTGCTTCCTTTTGGAACCTTTGCACTAGGTACACTGGGTACTTGGGCGGTGGCTTTTTGTGTGGTGGGGTGGTCAGTGGTGACTTATGGCGATTGTTAGTGAGATAACTGACCTTGACAAACCCCCCTCTCCACGCTCCGCTACACTCCTCTACGCTCCACTCCAAAATCCTTTCCAACAGTGACTTCCTTACTGCAGCTCACCACCTCTATCGCCACTGCCACTCGGACCCCTCCACCACTCCTCCCCGTGTTTTGCTGCTCACTCGCAGGATGGTGCTACTCCTTTGCTTCTTCGCTCATTCACTGGTTAGCTGGACAAATTGCTGCCGGTGTTGTTGTCCGTATTATTGCCCAGCCTCTGCTCCCAGCTCCTAGCTCTGATTCATGTGCCAGCTCCAAGCGCTTCCAAGCGCTTCCAATTCTTCAAGCACTTCGATTATGACTTCTGGCACTTTTCAATGGACGAAGGAGTGTAGCACTGTGCTTCAGGGCTCTTCAGGGCGCCTTTCAGCACTTCAATTGGTCTGCTTGCACAACCCACTCCCGGCCCGCACCTGACCCGCTTCTGACCCGCTTCTGCTTTTTGGGCGATGTGGTGCAGTGTGCTTTGTGGTGCTCTCAGGGCTTCAGGGGTTCGGGGGGCTTTCGGGTGGCTTCAGGGCTCGCGGCGCGTCTGGCGCTTTTCTGGGCTCTTCAGGGCTCTCGGCCGCCCCCCTCGGTCTACTCCCGCACCCGTCCCGCACTTGGCTCCCGCTTTTCACTGCTTCTCTCCTGGCACAGTTTGGTGCGGTGCGGTGCTGTGCCGTGTGCGGAGCCTCAGGATGAGGGGCGCCTCGAGACACCAAAAAGCTCTGATGTTTAAACGTCTGCTTGCGCCTGCTTGCGCTGCTCACGTTCCGGTGCATTCGTTCGTGACACCCGGGACCCACCGCCCGCTTGACCGCCTGTTCAACGCCGCTTCAGCCCGCGTTCAGCCAGCATTCAGTGTTCAGCAATCAGCTCTCAGCTCGACTGCTCGCACTGCACAAGAGATGATGGCTTCCTCGGTCGCCAGAGGCATCGCCCTGATTATCAGCTAATGCCTCAAATGGGCTTCCTGCTTGGACAGTGGGGCGTCTTTTTGGCATCTGACAGCTCATCTGACACCTGACGTGCCACCATCTCGGATCTCTGACAAAACAATTGATTCAAAACTTCCACCCCTGCAGCTATCTCAGCGGAGAGGTCAACAAGCATTTACAATGCAATGGTCTCGGCATTATTAAAGGTAGAGCTATTGGCATTGCTCATGACATTTTTTTTTAATCATAAATAAATGGCATTGTCATTTACATTGGAAATAGCTTAATCGTTAAATAAATGGCATTGTCATTTACAATTCCAATATCTTAATCGCTCGCAAATGCATGACCTATTGCATTTACACCGACACAGAGACACACACACACATACAGAGCCACCCACACAGAGTCATTCACATAAAGCCACCTACACAGAGCCACCCTCACACAGACAGAGCCACCCACACATAGAGCCCCTACAAAAAAGCTATCCACACAGAGCCCCCCCCACACACACAGAGCCCCACACACACAGAGCCCCCCAACACACACAGAGCCCCCCCCACACACACAGAGCCCCCCCACACACACAGAGCCCCCCACACACACACAGACCCCCCACACTACAAATCCCATGACAACCGCTACCACCACTCAGAGCCTGCTGGTATGAACCACACCTCCAGGATTCCCAATCTGCATACAGCTCCTTGGTGCAACAGTAATCCCTGCTCCGCCACACTGCAACGCGCCATCAGGCCTCGAAAAGAGGTACCTGGACCACAACAGCATCAGGAGTTACAAATCAAAGCTACACCCATCTAGAAAATGTTGTTGTGAGGGATACAGTTAAGAAAGAGAAAAAATGTTATGATACAGCTGCTGGCCTGGTAAGTGAAGTTGGGTTGCCAGACTAGGGGTGAAGATGGCTACTGTGCAAAACCTTGAATTTTTGTCCTTGTGTCTCCCTCTGCACGGTCTCTTTTGTGATGAAATGGTGCTGTACAGAAAGGCATACACATGGGATGAAGATTACAAACCTCACACAGACACATGGTCCAGCCCGAGCTGCAGGTCTGCTATCATGCTGACCACCTGCAGGGCAGGCATCGCCTTCGCCGCTGAAGGCAGGTCCCCGCTTTACCTAGAAGAGAACTGTGCCACCCGGCGCTTCTGCACGCCTCACTCTCCAGGCCTCTTGAACATACTCTATGGGGTGCAGACAGTCCTTGCAATTTGAAAGTGTCAAAAAGTAGGACAGTAGAAGAAAGCCCACGGCCGGGGGTTGCTCACGGGTGTCGGGCCAATGCCACTCGCTGGGCTCTCACTTATAGGGATACGTGTAAAGTTACCAAGCACGATAGACAGTCTCATCTCACCTGCTCAGCAAGGGGATTCCTGTCTTCAAGAGTTGCCCACGTGAGCACTTTTATTTTCCTCTGATGATACATGTGCATGGCTGGAGGTGGCTCAGCGAACATAACCCGCAGGCCCTCATCATAAATTAAATAAGCATCTCTAAGTGCCTTGTATGCCAGAGAATACCAAAAATAAGCTGTTTTCGAACCCCCATCTAACAATGAAAATAGTGTGAAAACATTCTGTAGTTTAAATCCCGTGTTTGATAAGTTAATAACGCTATAATGACACTAGCTATACACGCATTAATTAATGTTCCATAAATTCAACGCCAGTGCCAGACAAAATCAGGCATTACAAATGGGTACGGTGGACTTTTTCCAAACAAATACTTTTCCCTGGATTTCACTTTTAATCATTATATGAGTGTCTATAACCTCTCCCGAGTCCCGGCAGTAAGGCCAAAGCCTTTATATGATATTTCAGCCAGGGACTTTTTTTGTGGCACCCTGGTGCAGAATTAAGCAACTGTGAGGTTGATACAACTAGACTGGATCGGAAAAACCCCAAAGAAAGCGAAGTCAACCAGTAAAGGCGAGAGAAGGGTGGATAGAGCCATGAAAGGTGTTCCTAAGGTCCTGGGAAAACTGCTGCCAGTGCGGACCCATCCCAGAGTAAGCACAATCTTAGCAGCCCTCCAAGAACCCAGCTGAGAATTCAGACACTGTGGCAGCGGAGTCCCCTCAGACTGTGTACATTATGTATGCGCATCACACACGGACACGCCACCGGGTCCCTGCTCGGGGATGCAGCCTGCAGACCTTCCATAGAGGGCTACGAACTCACCGGGATGTGGGGTCCCAGATGCCAGGCTGGTATCGTCCCCCCACTCCAGTACTCCAGTCCAGTGACACTAGTTTGCATATTGCAGCCGGGAGATTGGGCTCTGGCTGCAGGAGGAAAGCAGGACTCGCACCCCTGTGTCTCTTACTGGCACCCCGCTTCCGTTCCGGGAGCGTGGATCTGGAGAGCCCTCCGCGGACCCGAGGTGGAGCCGCCTCCTGCCCCGCTCACCTTCTCGGGTTTTCAGCAGCACTGTGTTGGCCACAATGTTTTCAATGTCCATGATCAAGGGCGGCTGGGCGAGCACCGCATCGCTCAGGCAGTGGCAGGACTGGGGGGGGCCCGGCGCGCGCCATGTGGTCTCCTGGCGGACTGACCCTTCATGGGGGTGCCTCTGAGGGTTACAGCGGCTGGTGCCAGCGATGAGTCTTGCAGCGGAGCTGGGCTCGCTCCCGACCCCTGCCCGCCTCGGATCGCTGTGGGCCCGCCCTACTCTGGGCGTCTTCTCTGCCCTCTAGTGATTGAGGACAGAGGGCCGAGCTGCTGCCACCGCCACAGAGGCCGGTCACTTCAGAAAGCATCCCTGAGTGCCCATGTCACAGAAACCTCAGATAAATGTCCTTACTACACTGCTTTTTCGAAAGCACCGCAAAAGGTAAACAAGAAAAAAATTAAAACTTACCTGGAATGGCAGCGGGACTGTTCCTGACAACAACAACAACAAAAAAATGGCTGCCGTAAAGGTTCGAAATTTTCATAATCGGGGGCGTGTTTTTTGCTGAGTGACGGATGACTTCACAGATAGAAAGAACGCAAAAAACACGCCCCCGAATCCGAAAAAGACGGGGCTTGAACCGAGTGATGCACCTCTCCTCCAATGGCTGGCCTCCGTTTAGGAAGCCAGCCAATGGAGAAGAGGGGCGGGTTCCAATCCCCTCTAAGAAACATAAAATCTTCGGCTCCGCCCACTGCTACGCAGTGCGACGGTCCTCGACCTAAAAAATGAATGGTCATGGGAGGCTGGACTCCAGCACTTCTGCAGACTTCGGTGGTCTGTGCTGGGCAGAATGAGAAGCTGGTCTTTATGTCAAGGACTTCAGGATCCGGTGCTGCCTTTACACAGAATCCAAATCTATAAACACACAATGTTCTCTCAAGTGCCTGGAAGCCCTTCAGTCCAGAGTATGTGCTTGTCAGGTTCCTGTCGCGCCTCGCTATGGACAAGGGTACGGACGGTGATTGAACTACAATTCCCAGACTGCTAAGCGGTATAGGAGGCGGGGTATAAATAGGACGTCATTTCCTTCATCCGGTGTCGGATATTTTGGATTGCGACCGCCATCGTTCTTGACGTCTCTACGTTTGGGCAAGTGTTTCCAGTATTGTTGTTCTCCTTGGTCCTCCGTTGGCAAGCCTTCTCATCGGCTATTGCGGAGGACATATTTCATGTTCTTTGGTTCCGTTGTATGGTCATTCCGCGTGTCTCCGTTGGCGAGCCTTCTTGCATCGGCTCTTGCGGAGGACACGATTTCAAAACCTCAGATCAGGGTTCATTCTAATTCCGATTTCCTCCGTTGGCGAGCCTTCTTTCAACGGCTATTGCGGAGGAGATACCTTTTGTTTGTGTTCCGTATACTCCCCCCCCCCCCTGTAATCCTCCGTTGGCAAGCCTTCTTGCATCGGCTATTGCGGAGGATTACTGTCATAGGTCCCAGGCTGGGACGAAGAAATACGATTCCTTAAGGTTACCGAACAACTATCCAGGTAACCCTTTCTTGCCTTACTTTTGGGTGACGTAACCCTTATTTATGTTCAGGGAGAGACTGTGTCCTTTCTTTATCGGCATAGAGCACTGACTCCTCATCTTCATTACCCACGGGTAGAGAGAATAGGGTATGTATTTCCCTTTCTTTATTATTATAGTTCTGATAGAAATCAGGTCCTGGGGGTTGTTACAATAGTGAGGTTTATGTTTGCAGGGGAAGACAGACGCATGCTGAAACTTACATGTTCTCAGTAGAAGAGAAGTATCTCCTGAGTTATCGCTGGCTGCTTTCAAGTTACAGGTAGAAAACTGTTATATACTGTCAGTATATAGTGTTAGGAGTGCATTCAGTAGAACTGTTACTGTAGGAAGGGGGAGGCTCTAGTTGGCGCAGTGCAACACTAGCGACAAGCAGGGGCTCTCTCTTCCTCGTCAGGGCTGAGGGTTACCTTCCAGACAACCTCTGCTTACCCTCTAGGTAGTGTGGCTTAAGCAGTCGTAGGCTAATCTTTGGGGCACATAGGGTTAAACACTTGCAATAGTACACCTTTACAACCAACCCACCACACAACGAGACCAGACTGTATTCTGTAAAAATATATATCTTTATATAGATTTTAAGCAGGCTTGTGAATACAGTCAACGTACTTTACGATAACGGTTGCAAATTACTTAGTTCAGGTTACCACAGTTCTTTCTAGCAGTTTAAGCGTTCTCTTAGGGCCCTCAGGCCGATGTCAACAAAGTTCTTGTGGAGCAGGCGGCTCTCAGGGGATCTGTCCCACGTCGCGTTGCCTTCCCGGGGTCGCTGTTCGTTGCGGCTCTCAGCCGAGCAGTTCACGGGTCATCCGGGGCAGCGGTGTTCTGTGGCGGCAGGGTCCTCTCCTCGTCATCCGCTCCGACCCTGGCGGCGGCGGCGGCTGTGCGGTGATGGCAACTGGCAGTACGGTCCCCAAGTGCAGGACGTACCCAGCCAAGTGCCGGTGCAGCTGTGCGTTCACAGCTGGGCTGTCGGGCAGGTTACCGACCTTGCGGATTCTCACAGGGCAACTGTCCGTCTTTGCAGGTGAGTGGCTGCTCGCAGCGCAGTCCACTCGAGAGCTTGGACCGGACGGGTCCTCCTTCGCTTTGCTCTCGGGCTCCCGGTGCAGTTGCGGTCACGGTGTTCGGGCCAGCGGCGGCTGGTCCTCACTTTGCTTTTGCTGTTGCTTTGGGCCCCGGTCACGGTGGTCAGGTAGATATCGTCGCCTTGGAGGAGATTCCTCCGTCGGTACTGCAGCGATGGTCAGCACCCGCAGTCGCTTTCTTTCAGGGGGTAGCGCCCACTGGTCCTGGGGCGCTGGTCAGGGGGCAAGTTCAGTTGCAAGCCCTTGGAGATCTCTTTAGCAGAGTTTGGCACAAAGTAAAGCAAAGGTCTTCTCGTAGTCTTTTCTTCTTCCTCTCCTTCGGCAGCAAGGCACCAGACACAGGCAAGAGTCAGCACCCTTCCTTGTCTCTCACGGTCCTTCTCGTCGGGCAGAGTCCTTCTGTGGCCCAAACAGGATCTAATTTTCAAGGAGCAGGGCTCCTTCTTTTATAGGCCAATTCTTTTGTTCTCGCAGGCCAGGGGGGCCTTTGCATAGCCACTCTCAGTCCTTGAGTACCCTGGTGGGTGTACTCCGGCTTCTGCTTTCAGTGTGAGGGGCAGGCGCATCAGACGCCCCACAGGAGGTGGAGCCAGCATTGTGCGGACAGGGCCGGCCAGAGTACCTTGTTGATGGGGCTTCGCCCTTCCTGGGCCAGGTGCCGGCTGAGTCATCAGTCGCTCCCCAGGAGGGTGGAGCCAGCATTGTGGTGGCAGAGCACAGTTACAGTTCGAGTCAAGAGGCACTCCCACCTCCCACTAAGGTGTAATCTGCGCATTCACCACCTGTCATCCCCCCAGCCCTGTCACTCACACGTCCCAGACAGTCAGATACACATACCAGCAGAGGCGGGCTGAAATGGTTAAGCAAGCAAATGCTAACTTTCTAAAAGTAGCATTTGAAAACCCAGGATACTAAAATAAACTTTACTAAAAGAAATATTTTATCATCCTGAGTTCAGGCATACTAAACATGACTCGCTACCATGCTCCTTGAGCCTGCTGGGATTATAGGGTGTAATAATTCCAGCAGCTCAGTCTGGCCTAATGGAGCAGGTAGCCTTCAATAGTGAAATACGGTTTTGGTTGTAAGTCACTACTAGGACATGCCACACACATCCGGGCTTGTCCTACCTTACACCTACAACGCACCCTGCCCGTAGGCCTACCACAGGGGTGACTAATATGTAGTCAAGGGAAGGTTCGGGGCTGGCAAGTGGGTGCACTTGCCCAGCTAGCGTGGCAGTACGAGACCGCACGCGGGTTCTGCGGTCGCAGTTCCCAGACACATCTTTACGGCTGCTTCGGTGGGTGGCGCAACCAGCGCTGCAAGCCCACTAGCAGTATTGGCATCTACAAGCCCCGGCACTCTCCAGTGCACTTTACTAGGGACTAACAGTAAATCCAATGCACCAATTAGGGATACCAATCGCACATACAATTTACAGTAGGGAGCACTTGCACTGCGGCACGGGTCAGCCGTGGCGCAGTGCCCTGAGTATCGGAAAACCAGCAAAACATCGGAGGCACATCAGCAAAAAGTGGAAGGGAGACTCACGCCAAGGTGCCAGGTCTAACATGTGTCCCCCTCCAGCTGAAATGTGGGGTGAACTACCCTTCCCCAGGGAGTTCCACATCACTAAGGCGGAAAAATCTGGACAGACCGTCAGCGTTGGCGTGATCGGTGCCAGGGCGGTGTTCCACCGTAAAGTCCATACTCTGTAGAGAAATGGACCACCTCAACAGTTTCGGGTTCTCACCCCTCATTTGCATCAACCATCTGAGGGGCCTGTGGTCCGTCTGAACTCGGAAGTGAGACCCAAACAAGTAGGGTCTTAGCTTCTTCAGCGCCCAGACCACAGCAAATGCTTCTCGCTCTATTGCACTCCACCTACTTTCCCGTGGAAGTAACCTCCTACTGATGAAGGCTACGGGTTGGTCAAAGCCCTCCTCAGTCATCTGTGAAAGAACGGCCCCTACACCATGCTCTGAAGCGTCTGTTTGCACTATGAATTCCTTGGAGAAATCAGAAGCCAGGAGCACGGGCGCCGTGCACATGGCAGTCTTCAGGGTGTCAAAAGCCTTCTGACAGGTGTCAGTCCAAATCACATTCCTGGGCTGCTTCTTTGAAGTCAGCTCTGTCAAGGGGGTCACGATCGTGCCATAGCCCTTGACAAACCTCCTGTAATACCCAGTGAGCCCCAGGAAGGCTCTCACTGCAGTCTGGGTCTTGGGGGGTTCCCAAGCCAGGATGGTCTCGATTTTGGGCTGCAAGGGTGCTACCTTGCCACTCCCAACTTGGTGTCCCAAGTACACCACTGAACCCTGCCCAATCTGGCACTTGCTTGCCTTGATTGTGAGGCCTGCTCTGCGCAGGGCCATCAACACTTCCCAGAGGTGTCGCAGGTGTTCTGGCCAGGTGCCACTGAACACCGCGATGTCATCCAGGTAGGCGGCACTGAACTCGTCCAGTCCAGCCAACACCTGGTTGACCAATCTCTGAAAGGTGGCAGGGGCATTCTTCATTCCAAATGGCATAACCCGGAACTGGAAATGCCCATCTGGTGTAGAGAATGCCGACCTCTCCTTTGCCCCATCGGTCAAGGCGATCTGCCAGTACCCAGACGTTAAATCAAACGTACTAAGGAACTTAGCAGCCCCCAGCCGATCAATGAGCTCATCAGCTCTGGGGATGGGGTGCGCGTCAGTCTTTGTGACTGAATTGAGTCCTCTGTAGTCCACACAGAACCGGAGTTCGGGTGTGGCTCCCGGCGCAGCAGCCTTCGGAACCAAGACCACGGGGCTGGACCAAGGACTGCTGGAAGACTCAACCACCCCGAGGGCAAGCATCTTGGAGACCTCCTCCTTGATGCAGGCCCGGACCCTGTCAGTCACCCTGTAAGACTTATGCTTCACAGGTAGGCTGTCTCCAGTGTCCACATCATGGACGCACCAATCTGTGACACTCGGAACCAGGGAGAACAGGTCTGGAAACTGCCCCAGCAACTGGCGGCAGTCCTCCTGTTGTTCGGCGGTCAGGGTGGGTGAGAGGTTAACTCCATCCACTGACCCATCTTTCTCACAGGCCACCAAGAGGTCAGGAAGAGGCTCCGACTCCTCCTCCATTCCGTCATCAGTTGCCAACAACATGCCCACTTCGGACCTTCGCAAGTGGGGCTTGAGGCGGTTGACATGTAGGACCCGCAAAGGGTTCCTGGGCGTCTTCATGTCCACCAAGTATGTCACGGGGCTCTTGCGCTCCACAACCTCAAATGGGCCTGTCCACTTATCTTGAAGGGCACAGGGCTCCACTGGGGCCAGGACATACACCTCTTGTCCAGGTTGAAGCTCGACCAGAGTGGCATTCTGATCGTACCACCGCTTCATTTCTTCCTGGCTCGCTTCCAGATTTGCCTCGGCAAGTTGTCTGAAGCGTCTGGTCTGGTTTCTGAAGGCCAGCATGTAGCTATATACATTCTGGGGAGGTTTCCTGGGAGATTGCTCCCAGCCTTCCTTTACCAAACTCAGTGGTCCTCTCACGGGGTGGCCGTACAGTAGTTCAAAGGGGCTGAACCCTAGGGACTTCTGTGGCACCTCGCGATATGCAAAGAGCAGGCATGGTAAGAGGACGTCCCACTTACGCCTCATCGGACCTTCTAGTCCCATGATCATGCCCTTCAGGGTTCGGTTGAATCTCTCAACCAACCCGTTACCTTGGGGATGGTAAGGCGTGGTGAACTTATACGTTACGCCACACTCTTGCCAAAGGGACGTCATATACTTGGATATGAAATTGGTCCCCCTGTCACTCACCACCTCTAGAGGGAATCCCACTCGTGAGAAAATTCCCATCAGTGCACGTCCCACCACGGGGGCCGTCACTGTCCTCAGAGGGATGGCTTCAGGGTACCGGGTGGCATGATCCACCAAGACCAGGATGAACCTGTTGCCCATGGCTGTCTTGGGGTCCAGAGGCCCAACGATGTCAATACCCACTCGCTGGAATGGCGTACCGACCACAGGGAAGGGTTGGAGGGGAGCCTTGTTCTTCCCTCCCGTCTTCCCACTTGCCTGGCAAGTCGGACAGGTTCTGCAATGAGCATCTGAACTCTTATGCATTTGGGGCCAGTAAAAGTGGGTGACAAGCCTGTCATAGGTCTTGTCCATCCCCAAATGTCCTGCTAAAGGCACATCGTGAGCCAGACCCAGTAGGAAGGCTCTGAACTTCTGGGGTACCACCAGCACACGGGCTGACCCAGGTTCAGCAGCCTTAGGCTCTGAATACAGGAGGTCGTTCTCCCAGTACACGTAATGTGTTTTGGCCTGAACACCATTGGCCTGGTCTGCAGCCTGCTGCCGCATACCCACGAGAGAAGGGCATTCTTTCTGCTCCTTGCAGAATTCCTCCCTGGAGGGTCCTCCTTCTTGCTGCCAATGGGTCAGCTCAGGCAGGTCCCCCAGTTCGGCGATCTGTTCCCCTGTAGGCTCCAGGGCATCCCGCTCAAGGTCTGCTTCCTCCTGGACCGTGGGAA
This sequence comes from Lissotriton vulgaris, assembly GCF_964263255.1. Lineage (NCBI taxonomy): Eukaryota > Metazoa > Chordata > Amphibia > Caudata > Salamandridae > Lissotriton > Lissotriton vulgaris. The sequence continues at coordinate 135,014,929 of NC_141700.1, read as the reverse complement.
CTTCAGGGGCCAGTTTCCCGCGCCCCCTGTGCCTTCTCCCTAAGGCCGGTTCCTGGGCCTCTCCTTCAGGCCCCAGGACCTCTTGATCACCCCTACTGGCTGCCATCGACCGGGTGGTCACGCACGCCCAGTCAGGCAGACCCACCATCCGCAGGTGAGTCGTCTTCTCCACCTTTTCCCAAGGGGAGTGCTCCAAGTCGTTCCCTAGCAAACAGTCAACAGGCATGGTTTTTCTTACACAGACCTGTAGAGTACCAGAGACCCCCCCCCCCACTCGAAGGGAACTTGAGCCATCGGACACTGACTCTCTGAATTATCAGCGTTGATAACCCTACAGTAGGCATGGGGTACAACCTGCTCTTGAGACACCAGGTGCTGCCTCACTGCAGTCACACTGGCTCCTGTGTCTCTAAGAGCCTCAGCTTCCTTACCATTGATGATCACCACCTGCCCATATTTCTTAGTGTTAGAGGGCAGGTAGTTCGTAGGGATCATCTCACTGTCTCCTAGCGAGACCAGGGTCATGTGAACGGGATCTCCACCCCCTGGGACCATAATTTCTTCTCCCAGGTGAACGCTAGTCACTTGATGGGGCGGAGCACCAGTGGGTGCGGGTTTTCCAAACAGGCGACACTTGGGGTCACTGGAGATGTGTCCAGGTTCGCCACATTTGTAACAATTGAAGGGCCCCTTTGGAACAGGTTTACCTGTCGGGGCTCCATTCTGCTTCGGGGGTGGGGGAGGCTGAGAACCCTGCTGCGGGCTCCCCTGGGAACTACTTTGGGGGCCTTTTTGGAACCCTTTCTGTTTTCCCCCCTTGTCCCCCCCACTCTTCTGCTGGGGACCCTGCCCACTCTTGGCGGAGTCTCCCACGGGACCCTTGTGGACCCTGGTGCTGAGCCAGCGGTCCGCCTCCTCAGCAAGCTTCCTCGGGTTGGACAGCTTGCTGTCGATCAGGTGTTGGCGTAACTCAGGAAAACAGTGATCAGACAAGTGCTCCCATGCAATTAAATCAAAGAGACCTTGAAAATCATTAACTTTGCTACCCTTCACCCAACCATCCAGTGCTCTGCAAAAGTAAGTCACATACTCCACATACGTATTCCCAGGCCGCTTAGTACATCCCCTAAACTTCTGTCTATACATTTCAGGGGTAAGCCCGTACCTGTTCATTAAAGCTTCTTTCATGTGGGAATAGGATCTCTGATTCTCAACGGGCAAATCTAGCAAGGTATCTCTCCCTTCGCTAAGGAACCTTCCCCACAACCCCGTTCCCCTATCCTTGTCAGGGACCCGGTGGGAGGACATGGCTACCTCGTATGCCCTAAACCACTGTCCTATGTCATCCCCCTTAAAGAACTCCTTAACTACGTCCTTCAGGATGTGCACTCTTGACTCTACCTGCACTGGCGATGTGCTGCCACCAGAGGGAGGACGATCCAAGTCTCTCTCCTTGAGACTTATCTCCCTCATTTTTACTTCATAATCCATCTGGTGTTTTCGCTCTTCCAGCGCCATTCTTTTGGTTTCAAGCTCCAGTTGGATTTTCAATTCTGCCAGCTTTCTTTCGTGATTCCTTGTTTCCTTCCTGTCCGCCAGCTCCTCTGGCGACAGGCCTTTACCAAAGCTGTGCTCGCTGTCTCGTCGTTCGAGATCAATCAGATCTCCAAGTGCATTCTGCTCCTCCGTTGCATTCTGCTCCTCTGTTGCATTCTGCTCTGCGAGGGCGTCTTGATCCTCCGGGGTCTTTCTGGACTCTACCCAGGCTTTCAGGGCCTTGGAGAGCTGGGTCTTGTTTTTGCAACCAGCGTGCGGAACCTTGAGTTTCTTGCAAAAGAACTTCAGTTCATCCCTGGAATATTTATCCAGTTTTGCGGGGTCCCACTCCACCTCCAACACCTCGGAGTTCGTGGACTCTGCTCCATCCAGGCTCTTCGTGCCCGGCATGGTTTCTGCACTCGGAATCTTCTTTTCGGCAAAATTCAAAAGCAAAGTCTGTGGCTAAGTAACTGGACCGTAATCCTTGTGTAGTGGTCAGAAGCTCAGGTATAGATATCGCAAGTGTAAATTCGAAAATCCTCACCGCTGCGTCCAATGTAGGAAGGGGGAGGCTCTAGTTGGCGCAGTGCAACACTAGCGACAAGCAGGGGCTCTCTCTTCCTCGTCAGGGCTGAGGGTTACCTTCCAGACAACCTCTGCTTACCCTCTAGGTAGTGTGGCTTAAGCAGTCGTAGGCTAATCTTCGGGGCACATAGGGTTAAACACTTGCAATAGTACACCTTTACAACCAACCCACCACACAACGAGACCAGACTGTATTCTGTAAAAATATATATCTTTATATAGATTTTAAGCAGGCTTGTGAATACAGTCAACGTACTTTACGATAACGGTTGCAAATTACTTAGTTCAGGTTACCAGAGTTCTTTCTAGCAGTTTAAGCGTTCTCTTAGGGCCCTCAGGCCGATGTCAACAAAGTTCTTGTGGAGCAGGCGGCTCTCAGGGGATCTGTCCCACGTCGCGTTGCCTTCCCGGGGTCGCTGTTCGTTGCGGCTCTCAGCCGAGCAGTTCACGGGTCATCCGGGGCAGCGGTGTTCTGTGGCGGCAGGGTCCTCTCCTCGTCGTCTGCTCCGACCCTGGCGGCAGCGGCTGTGCGGTGATGGCAACTGGCAGTACGGTCCCCAAGTGCAGGACATACCCAGCCAAGTGCCGGTGCAGCTGTGCGTTCACAGCTGGGCTGTCGGGCAGGTTACCGACCTTGCGGATTCTCACAGGGCAACTGTCCATCTTTGCAGGTGAGTGGCTGCTCGCAGCGCAGTCCACTCGAGAGCTTGGACCGGACGGGTCCTCCTTCGCTTTGCTCTCGGGCTCCCGGTGCAGTTGCGGTCACGGTGTTTGGGCCAGCGGCGGCTGGTCCTCACTTTGCTTTCGCTGTTGCTTTGGGCCCCGGTCACGGTGGTCAGGTAGATATCGTCGCCTTGGAGGAGATTCCTCCGTCGGTACTGCAGCGATGGTCAGCACCCGCAGTCGCTTTCTTTCAGGGGGTAGCGCCCACTGGTCCTGGGGCGCTGGTCAGGGGGCAAGTTCAGTTGCAAGCCCTTGGAGATCTCTTTAGCAGAGTTTGCCACAAAGTAAAGCAAAAGTCTTCTCGTAGTCTTTTCTTCTTCCTCTCCTTCGGCAGCAAGGCACCAGACACAGGCAAGAGTCAGCACCCTTCCTTGTCTCTCACGGTCCTTCTCGTCGGGCAGAGTCCTTCTGTGGCCCAAACAGGATCTAATTTTCAAGGAGCAGGGCTCCTTCTTTTATAGGCCAATTCTTTTGTTCTCGCAGGCCAGGGGGGCCTTTGCATAGCCACTCTCAGTCCTTGAGTACCCTGGTGGGTGTACTCCGGCTTCTGCTTTCAGTGTGAGGGGCAGGCGCATCAGACGCCCCACAGGAGGTGGAGCCAGCATTGTGCGGACAGGGCCGGCCAGAGTACCTTGTTGATGGGGCTTCGCCCTTCCTGGGCCAGGTGCCGGCTGAGTCATCAGTCGCTCCCCAGGAGGGTGGAGCCAGCATTGTGGTGGCAGAGCACAGTTACAGTTCGAGTCAAGAGGCACTCCCACCTCCCACTAAGGTGTAATCTGCGCATTCACCACCTGTCATCCCCCCAGCCCTGTCACTCACACGTCCCAGACAGTCAGATACACATACCAGCAGAGGCGGGCTGAAATGGTTAAGCAAGCAAATGCTAACTTTCTAAAAGTAGCATTTGCAAACCCAGGATACTAAAATAAACTTTACTAAAAGAAATATTTTATCATCCTGAGTTCAGGCATACTAAACATGACTCGCTACCATGCTCCTTGAGCCTGCTGGGATTATAGGGTGTAATAATTCCAGCAGCTCAGTCTGGCCTAATGGAGCAGGTAGCCTTCAATAGTGAAATACGGTTTTGGTTGTAAGTCACTACTAGGACATGCCACACACATCCGGGCTTGTCCTACCTTACACCTACAACGCACCCTGCCCGTAGGCCTACCATAGGGGTGACTAATATGTAGTCAAGGGAAGGTTCGGGGCTGGCAAGTGGGTGCACTTGCCCAGCTAGCGTGGCAGTACAAGACCGCACGCGGGTTCTGCGGTCGCAGTTCCCAGACACATCTTTACGGCTGCTTCGGTGGGTGGCGCAACCAGCGCTGCAAGCCCACTAGCAGTATTGGCATCTACAAGCCCCGGCACTCTCCAGTGCACTTTACTAGGGACTAACAGTAAATCCAATGCACCAATTAGGGATACCAATCGCACGTACAATTTACAGTAGGGAGCACTTGCACTGCGGCACGGGTCAGCCGTGGCGCAGTGCCCTGAGTATCGGAAAACCAGCAAAACATCGGAGGCACATCAGCAAAAAGTGGAAGGGAGACTCACGCCAAGGTGCCAGGTCTAACAGTTACCAATCATTGTGTTCTCTGTCTTCACAGCTCTCCCTCCCCGCAGTCCCCTTCCTTTCCTTCCTGTTTTGCCCTCACCTGTTCCTTCTCTAGCCCACGGCTATAACAGCAATCGGGGCTTGGATAGATCTGGAGGTGGCCTATCTAACCACCCGCTGATCCTGAGGACGGAGAGGATAACAGAATATCCGACCCACGAGTTTTATTCCTCCTGATCAGCGGAAGGGTTATGGCTACTCTAGACGAGGTGATGGCGGCTCTGGTCGTGGTGCAATCTGAACTGATTGCATCCAGGCAAGAAAGCACTGATTTAAAGACCTGGTTGGATAATATCCAGAGAAATCCCTTTAGTGCAGGGGCTTCAGGGTCTGGCACTGCCAGTCCTGTAGTGGTGGAAATACCACCTAGCATTCCACTAGCAAATCCAGAACGATTCAACGGGGATGCTGGGTCAGTACAAGTATTCTTGACGCAAAGCATGATGCATTTTTCTTGCAAACCCCGATCGTTTCCCACCAATCAGGCAAAGGTAGCCTTCGTCATTTCATATTTAGTGGGGGACGCGGCTCAATGGGCAGTTCCATTCGTTAAAAGAAATGACCCATTGTTACGTGATTGGGATGCGTTTCAGGCCGAGTTCACGAAAGTGTTCGACAGAAGGGCAGACATGTACACGGCTGATAAAGAGCTGCTAGAACTACGTCAAGGGAATCAAGACATTGTGACCTATTTGAACAACTTCAGAAGGCTAGTTACTGAAACAAAGTGGCCAGAGGCTAAGCAAGCATCACTGTTCCATCAGGGATTAACTGAGGAAATGAAAGACATCATAGCCCAAATAGATCCCCAGCCGGTGTCATGTGAAGATTTGATAAATTTGGTGTTGCGTTTGGATCATAGGATGAAGAATCGTAAGGGTGACGGTAGATCCAAGAATAGAACTATCCCCTCTTCGGTACCGGTTAAGACCAATGACAGTTCGGTACCCCACAGCCCTGAACCCATGGAAATTGGGGCTGTCCGAGCGGCCTTAACTGCTACAGAAAAGGAACAGAGGCGCAAAAATGGACTTTGTCTATATTGCGGCAAAAGAGGCCATTTTGTTAGGGAATGCCCTGTCAAACCCAAGTTTTCCAAACTTCGTGTAAATCGGGGGGTTTCAGCAGCTATGAAGAAACCGGCGGAAAACTGAGGGACTCTGGGGGTGATGAAGGGGTTCCCTGGAGTCGTGTTAGTATCCCTTCTATGTTGAATACAGTTGTGGGAGCACAACATTTATTCATCAATATCGTGTTGATGATTGGCATGATGGAGGTGAATACACAGGCCATGGTGGATTCAGGGGCTACAGGCTTCTTCATGGACATGACGGAAGCGGAGAGACTAGGCATACCTCTGGTCCCTAAAGAAGCATGTAACGATGTGTTTGCGGTGGATGGCAGGAAATTGGATACAGGGCCCATCAGTTATCAAACGGCCAAGACAGAGATGAGGTTTGGGTGTCACAGAGAATGGGTTTCTTTCAGCATTATTAAGGCGCCTCAATATGGGGTGATTCTAGGCATACCCTGGCTGAAAAAACACAACCCTGACATTAATTGGGAAACGGACACTATTGTAATGAATTCCACACATTGTGAGGAGCATTGTTTTCGATATGCTCAGAGTCCTTTGTTTGCTTTGGCATGTGGGGAAAGTGTAGCCACGGCAGCCGAGAAGGCAGTAACACTACCAGTGATATATCGCGAATACAAAGGGGTATTCGATGAAGTATTGGCCGAAGAGCTGCCTCCACACAGGCCATATGATTGCCAGATTGAATTAATTCCTGGGGCAGTGATTCCCAAGGGTAGACTGTATGCATTGACGGAACCAGAAAACGCTTACTTGAGAACGTACCTAGATAAACGGTTGATATTGGGGTTTATCCGCCCATCACGATCACCGGCGGCATCCCCTTTATTTTTCATCCCCAAAGCCAATGGTGAATTAAGAGCCTGTGTGGACTTTCGAGCCCTCAACGCGGTAACGGTGAAAAATAGATACCCCTTGCCATTGATTAACGTGCTCTTGGAACAGGTGAAAAAAGCCACAATCTTCACCAAATTAGATTTGAAAGGAGCATATCATCTAATACGAATGAGAGCCGGGACGAATGGAAGACCGCTTTCAAGACCAGGTATGGGTTATTCGAATACCTGGTCATGCCTTTCGGGCTTTGTAATGCCCCTGCGGCGTTCCAGTTTCTCTTAAACGATGTGCTAAGAGAAATACTGGATCGTCGTGTCATAGTGTATATAGATGACATTCTCATTTATTCCGAGTCTGAAGAGATGCATGTACATCATGTCAAATCTGTACTGAGAATCTTACAACAACACAGCTTGTACTGCAAATTGTCCAAGTGTGACTTCCATGTCACCACAGTGGAGTTTTTGGGTGTTATGCTCACCCCCCAGGGAAAGGAAATGGCTGAACGAAAGATCCAGGCTGTTCGTGATTGGCCTATTCCTAGAAACATCAAGGATGTTCAATGTTTCCTAGGATTCGCCAATTTCTACAGACGCTTTATCAATCAGTTCTCAAAGGTGGTGGCTCCCATAACAAGACTGCTGAAAAAAGATCAGGGTTTCGGGTGGGATGAGAAGGCACAGGAAGCGTTTGTGTCTCTGAAAGAAGCGTTTTTCACTGCTCCAGTATTGACTCATCCTAATCCAGACATCCCGTTTATAGTTGAGGCCGACGCTTCGGAGGTTGCTATAGGAGCTATACTATCGCAACGACATGAGAACACAGGGCAATTACATCCAGTGGCTTTTATGTCACGGAACCTCACAGGGGCGGAACTTAATTACTGCATCGCGGAAAAAGAACTCTTGGCGATCAAGAACGCCTTCACAGAATGGAGACATTTTCTCATGGGTGCCAAGCACGTGGTGACAGTTTATACTGATCACCGAAACCTCCAATTCATGTCGGCTGCTAGACATCTCACCCCTAGACAGCTTAGGTGGATGCTTTTCTTTTCGGAATTCCATTTTATCATTACTTTCAGGCCCGGAGCTGACAATCGAAAGGCGGATGCCTTAACCCGGCAATCATCCACGAAAACACCTGATAAAGGGTTGGAATCCCCTATAGTGGACCCGGTCAAAGTAGTCTGTGTTATTCAACCTGATGCCTTTTTGCAGGGCATACGGTATGGGGTGAGATTGGATTCTTGGAAGAGATGGTTGCAGACACATCCCGAATGGCAAATGCGACATGGATTTCCGGTTAACAAGGGGTGCTTGTTGATTCCTACAGTATCCTGAGGAAACAGATGTTCTTATGGTGTCACACTTCTCCAAGTGCTGGACACGTTGGAGGGGATAAGACATTAGACCTAATCAAGCGCAGATGTTGGTGGCCAACGATAAGAGACGATGTAAAGAGATGGGTGACAGAGTGTGATGTTTGTGCCCGAGCCAAGTAAGATCACCGTCGTCCTGCGGGGCGTCTGCAGCCTATGCCTACCCCATCTACTCCGTGGGAACGTATCTCATTGGACTTTGTGGTGGGTCTGCCCAGAGATCAGGGTTGTACAGCAGTGTTGGTAGTCATTGATTATTAGACTAAGATGGGGCATTTTATTGCTTGTCCTCAGGTGCCCACGGCAGGTCAATTGGCGCAACTTCTCATGATCCATATTGTGCGTCTGCATGGCTTACCGACTGTCATTGTGTCAGATAGGGGCTCCCAATTCACTGCGAGATTTTGGAAGGCATGGTGCTCATCCCTTCATATCGAAATGGCCTTGTCCACGAGCTTCCATCCCCAGACGGATGGACAAACTGAGCGTCTCAACCAGACGTTGAAGCAGTTCCTGCGGTGCTATGTGTCCCAGGGTAAGAACAACTGGGTGGAGCATCTATGGCTAGCGGAGGTTGCGTACAACAATGCAACACATTCTGCTACGAAAGTATCTCCTTTCTATAGTTCATATGGTCATCATCCCCGGTTTCTTCCTTTCGTGCAACCCTTCATAGAGGAGAAAGTGCCTGAAGCTGCCAGGAGGGTTTCCCAACTCAAGAGACTATTGGAACAGGTTCAGGGCTCTCTAAGGACTTCCAAGGTGGCATATAAGACTGCGGCGGACAAGAGACGACGCCCGGGTCCTTTGTATCAGGTTGGGGATTGGGTGTGGTTGTCCACCCGGAACTTCAGGTTCAGGCGATACAGTGTGTTTAACCCTCGCTTCATCGGTCCTTTTCGAGTGGTGAAGCGCATCAACCAGGTGGCTGTGAAGCTGCAGCTGCCAATGCATCTGCGTATTCATCCTGTTTTCCACGTGTCCCTGCTCAAGCCTGCGGCTGCAGCGGTGCGACGCCTTCCTCCCCCTTTGCTGGTTCCTGATGGTCTGGAGTACGAGGTGGAGGGTATACTGGATTCCAGGTGGCGGGGACGTGGCCTTCGTTATCTGGTGGCATGGAAGGGCTACGGTCCCGAGGAGAACTCGTGGGAACCAGCGTCTGGTGTCCATGCTCCCCGCCTGGTGGCTGCTTATCATCGTCGGTTTCCTATGCGTCCTGGCCCCCTTCGGCGCTCTAGGTGAGGGGGGATGTACTGTCAGGTTCCTGTCGCGCCTCGCTATGGACAAGGGTACGGACGGTGATTGAACTACAATTCCCAGACTGCTAAGCGGTATAGGAGGCGGGGTATAAATAGGACGTCATTTCCTTCATCCGGTGTCGGATATTTTGGATTGTGACCGCCATCGTTCTTGACGTCTCTACGTTTGGGCAAGTGTAGCGAGTGTTTCCAGTATCGTTGTTCTCCTTGGTCCTCCGTTGGCAAGCCTTCTCATCGGCTATTGCGGAGGACATATTTCATGTTCTTTGGCTCCGTTGTATGGTCATTCCGCGTGTCTCCGTTGGCGAGCCTTCTTGCATCGGCTCTTGCGGAGGACACGATTTCAAAACCTCAGATCAGGGTTCATTCTAATTCCGATTTCCTCCGTTGGCGAGCCTTCTTTCAATGGCTATTGCGGAGGAGATACCTTTTGTTTGTGTTCCGTATACTCCCCCCCCTGTAATCCTCCGTTGGCGAGCCTTCTTGCATCGGCTATTGCGGAGGATTACTGTCATAGGTCCCAGGCTGGGACGAAGAAATACGATTCCTTAAGGTTACCGAACAACTATCCAGGTAACCCTTTCTTGCCTTACTTTTGGGTGACGTAACCCTTATTTATGTTCAGGGAGAGACTGTGTCCTTTCTTTATCGGCATGGAGCACTGACTCCTCATCTTCATTACCCACGGGTAGAGAGAATAGGGTATGTATTTCCCTTTCTTTATTATTATAGTTCTGATAGAAATCAGGTCCTGGGGGTTGTTACAATAGTGAGGTTTATGTTTGCAGGGGAAGACAGACGCATGCTGAAACTTACATGTTCTCAGTAGAAGAGAAGTATCTCCTGAGTTATCGCTGGCTTCTTTCAAGTTACAGGTAGAAAACTGTTATATACTGTCAGTATATAGTGTTAGGAGTGCATTCAGTAGAACTGTTACCAATCATTGTGTTCTCTGTCTTCACAGCTCTCCCTCCCCGCAGTCCCCTTCCTTTCCTTCCTGTTTTGCCCTCACCTGATCCTTCTCTAGCCCACGGCTATAACAGCAATCGGGGCTTGGATAGATATGGAGGTGGCCTATCTAACCACACGCTGATCCTGAGGACGGAGAGGATAACAGTGCTTCATAAAATGTATCCGTACGCGCATTTCATAGTGCCAATATCGGCCCATACCCCGGACCGCTCCTCCTCCAACTTTCCCAAATAACAGACACCACACTATGATTTGTTGGAGAAAGTTGTTGCAGCTTTATTAGCACATACATTATGCCAACATGTTGGGTTATCTTACGGGCGATCCAAGAGCAGGCCGTCTCTCGCGACCTGCCCACCTGATGAGCCATAACCCCCCGGGGTGTTAACCGCGGGGGCGTTGTCAGTTTCGAGGGAAGGTCTAACCCCTCCCCTCGGCGGACCTCTATTCTGCCCCTTGCTCATGCCCCTCCCCCTCAGGGGACGGAGCATTGTGGCAACCCCCGGTTGCTCAGGTCTACAACCGCCCGAAGGACTAACGGGGCACCGTTGGTCCTCCAGGATCCATCACAGCGTGGATCTCCCTGGGGAAAATTCTGCTCTCGCACCCTTCCGGTGCTCCATTAGAGGGTACCCCTCTGTACCTTCCTGCATTGGATCGCCCTGTAACTCCGCCATGGCTCTGGGTGTGGCCGCCACCGCCCCAGAGTCCCCCCACACACTAGCTCCTTATTAGTACAACTTGCTGCTCCCAGTGCTTCCGCTATATCAAGCAAAAGATGCCATATCAACTTCGGGTAAATGCACCCCGTCTACATCTAAGCACACAGTGCATTTGGTAAGTAGCAACCCAAGCCTGATGAAACAAGTTCTCCTTTGCTTCAAGCTACTCTCAAGTTCGCCGGGCGACACTATCCACCTATCCTTGGCGCGATGGACCTATTGCACTACAATTGCAATCGCCGGCCTCCCTCGGCTCAGGCAAGGACAAGTCTGCTCTCTTCCTCAGCCCCGCCAAGCTGGCACGCCACCAAACTTCCTTCTCACTTCTGCCGCCCACTGGACAGGGAACTGTAACAGAGATGTCCCTGAACTTCACAACTAACTGCAAACTGTGCTTTGCAGGTGTCCGTCTCGTGCTCCATCCCCCAGTCTCTTCCTATTCTGTACAGCTGGCTGACAAGCAACCAACACGCCCCTATCAGGTCAACAACTCCACTGCCAGTGGCATGGTGTCCCCTGTCTAGCATATTGCCTCACACCCTTACTTAGACATACTGGGGACATACTCACCATCAAGGTCCCGCCAGATGGCTCACTCCCATAAAGCCGACCCTACTGTAGGCTAGCAAACTCCTCGCAGTGCTTAGCCTCACTGGGGCGACACGTAACATTCAAACCATGGGAACCTAATTGTAAGTCCATGACCTCTCAACTACGCCTGCCAACTGCGTTCTGGTGTTGGCTTAAAACACTGTGTAGAGGATCTCCTCATGTTTGACACTTGTACAAGTCGTCCCCCTGTGCCTGGCCTTCTATGGACCCTATGAAGCTTGTAACAAGCAGCCTATACAACTGTATATACTAGTTGTGCAACTAGATGAACTAATCCTTCCTCGCTCTTACTTCCTGGCCTGTGAACACTGCCAAAGGAATCCCTACTTTAGTACCTGAAAACAACTAAGTAAATACTATCTAGGTGAAAGCTTACCCGAGCACCTAGCCACAAGCCCTCCACTGCGTGTCAACCCCTGTTGTTGAATTTTAGATGTTAAAATTGCCTGCCCACTTCCGGACCCTTCACGTAAAACCAGCCAAACCAATCGCTTACATGGCCAAATATGTGCCAACGTGTGTCCCATGACTTAACAAGTTAGAGCCCACTGTCAGCCTGATCCAAAGTGGAGGCAGAGCTGAGAGGTCTTAGTGGGATCAGACTGGAGGAGGTATGTGAGTGGCTAATGCAGGCCCAAACTTTTGTGCAACATGATAATGCATCCCCATAGTGCCAATGGGCCAGAGTAAGGAAACTGGCAATACTGTGGTACAACTATGTGATTGTCTCAGCGTGGGCCAGGATGCAGCAGTTAATGTGTGGCTTATGCAGGCCCAACTAATCTGCAGGGCTATCCAGCTTGTTCAGGTAATGTGCTGAATATTGCCTGGTATATAGCCGCTATGCCAATTGCCTCCCTGTAATTTACAAAAGGAGCACTACACTTACAACAGTCAATGCTGCTTAGTTGCCCAAGATAAAGACGCCACAGTTAAAGCTTTCTTGCATAGCCAACCACGAACTAGCCACCCCCTTCAGAGCTACACGCGTACAACTGCTATGTGTGACATTTCCATTATTTCAGTGCACGATGAGTGACATTGAAAGACTAAGAAAGACACTTTCTTGCTAGCACACAACATTGAAGATGAGGGAGACCAATGTCAGAATTACGCCTATCTGACCCACAATCATTCTAGGCAGACCAAGGATAAAAGGCTGCTTTTGTCAGACATTCCATAGCTTGGAGTGTGCATGTGTGAGACAGTAACCTATGCACGAAACCTTGGGAGTAAAAGTGCCTGGTCTTGAATGAGACTGCGTAGCTCAGATGGAACAGAGTATCACAACATTACACAGTCAGTCAGAACTGCCTGACCCCGTCAGACCGGAGATTTTAAGAGAAGTCCTCCATGTACCCCACAAAGAGGACCCGACCAGTCTTCTACCATTCTACCCATGAGGTTACTTGTCCCGTCACCTAGGAGCTGTGGCCCGACAGGAAAATAAGACTTGGTTGCTGTTTGGTCATTGCCTAATGTTGTTAAACAATAACTGTGGTTATCGTGGAAGAAAACAAAATTCCACCATTCTGAACTGATCAGCCTGTGCCAAGGGAGTAGTCCCAAGAAGGGTTTTTCCAATGTGCTACAGGTATCGGAGCCCCCACCCGTCCCTCAGTGGATGGGGCCTCAGTTGTTCAAACTGCTGATAAAATTATTAGAGAACAAACGGCACAGCAATCCATTAATGCACATGAGATGCAAGATATGCCAAATCAACCAGTTGTTGAGTTGAAAACACATTTCCCATTATCTTTCGCATGAAATGCATGATTAGCCCCTGTTCTGCCACTGCATCCAACACGAACCCCCCAATTATTGCACCGTAAAAGACATTGTCCAGACTCAAGTAAGCGAGAACATCCAATTCGGCACAGGGCTGCATAATAAGTCCCAGCTCCCAGTTACTATCCATGTATTACTTCTATGAGTGAAACCAGCACGCGTCCCCCACCCTGGATAGTAATGACAACTGGGGAGAAAATGGGAATCCCAGACCCTAACACACTGCCCCCAATGTGCTATGATCCTTATACCTGTTTGGGAGCTCCGGCGTTGGAAGCCAGTCGACCCCAGCTGAGTAGTTTTCCTTCCCCTCTTCTGGATCCGGCCCTCAGCTTGGGAGCTCCGGCGAGTGAGGCCAGTCGACACCAGCTGAGTGGCTCTCCCCCCCCAGCCTTGGATTTGGCCCTCAGTTTGGGAGCTCCGGCGAATGAGGCCAGTCGACCCCAGCTGAGTAGCTTTTCTTCTCCTCCCTCTTTGGATCCGGCTCTCTGCTTGGGAGCTCTGGCGATTGTGGCCAGTCGACCCCAGCTGAGTAGCTTTTCTCCTCCCTCTCTGGATTCGGCTCTCAGCTTGGGAGCTCCGGCGATTGTGGCCAGTCGACCCCAGCTGAGTAGCTTTCCCCTTCCTTCCTTGGAGGAGTTTGGCAGTTTAGCCCTCACGATTTCATCTGGCTCGCCTCTGGATCCTCTTCCTCCAAAATTATGGAAGGTGTTTCAAGAGGATCTCTTCCAGCCCTTGCATGCCATCTGCTGCCAGTCGTTTGAAACAGGGACTGTACCGGGCTGTTGGAAGAAGGCAGTGGTATCGCCGCTCTTAAAAAAACCTACGCTCGACCCTGTGTGCCTTTCTAACTACCGGCCAATCTCCCTGCTTCCTTTTCCGGTTAAAATCATGGAAAAGTTGGTTACCCGCACACTGTCCGGCTTCTTAGAAGGGAACACCTGGTTGGATGAGACACAATTCGGTTTTCGTCCAGCTCACGGTACGGAATCCGCGTTGGTGACCGTATTAGACAATCTGCGGGCGCGAGTCGACAATGGTCGGGCAGCATTTTTGGTGTTGCTCGATATGTCGGCCGCGTTCGACACGGTCAGTCATCCTACCTTGATTTCGAGGTTGGAAGAATGCGGGGTCAAAGACAAGGCCAGGGACTGGTTAATCTCCTACCTGGACAGCCGTCAGCAACGGGTTTCGCTACCTCCCTTCAGCTCAGAGGAGCGGAGAGTGGGACAAGGAGTACCCCAGGGCTCGGCCATCAGCCCCATACTCTTTAATATCTACCTCCGCCCTCTAGTCCAGCTCATTAAATCATTTGGTATCTCCGCATTCAATTATGCGGATGATACCCAGCTGGTCTTTTCGCTGGAGGGACAGGATGCAGTCCCATTGGAGACTTTTCACCGGTGCATGCAGGCTACAGCGGAATGGCTCCGTTTGAACTCGTTACAGTTCAATGGAACCAAGACCGAGGTCCTGCACTGTTCCACTGACTGAGTTCCCCCTAGATCTCCCAGATGACTTTTGGCCCCCGTCCTTTTCAGAGACGGTGTCAGCCGCACAATCGGCGCGCAATCTGGGCGTCATTTTTGGGCCCAACCTGCAGCTAGATCTGCACGTGAATAAGACCACCTCAACGTGCATGATGCTGATCCGCATGCTGCGCAAGGTTTTACCCCTTCTCCCTGAGCAAGCCAGACCAGAAGTAGTGCGAAGTACCATCCTAAGTCGACTTGACTATTGTAACGCACTGCTTCTGGAGGCCCCGTTAACACTTCTGGGCAAGCTTCAAAGGGTGCAAAATATGGCTGCCAAACTCGCCCTTTCCCGCCCCTACCACAGCTCTTCCACGGCAGCGTTGCAGGAACTCCATTGGCTGCCGGTCCATTTACGCGTGCGCTATAAAGCAGCGTGTATTGTGTTCAGGGCTATTCATGGCCTGGGCCCAATCCCTCTGCGGCGAATGTTTGCCTGGTATCTTCCATCTCGAGCTTTACGTTCCTCGTCGTCCAGGCTACTTGTAGTCCCGCGATTCCAGAGAGTGAGGATGGGTGGTCGTTCGTTCAGAGTAGCGGCGGCCAAACTTTGGAACTCCCTGCCTTTATTCCTGAGAAGTCTTGAGGATCTCTTAGCCTTCAGAAAGGCTCTGAAAACTTACCTTTTCCCTAGGATGGATTGAGCTATGGCTTTTGCTTGGATCATGGGTCAAAAGCGCCAGGATGCCCTTGGTGGTGACAGGTTGCGCTATATAAGTATACCACAATACAATACAATACAATACCTGTTGATAATTCAGGTGGCCTCCCATGTGGGTGGGGAGGTTCTCGTGCGCTCTCGTGTGCGGTTCCTGCATTAGAGACAGAAAACATTCATTAAAATGGCTCCCCTCCCCCGATCCACGATCTGCATTCTCTGGAATGAGACATGGCCCTCAATGCCCCACACGCTACCCAGGCCGGTTGGGGTTACGAGCACTAATTAGTCAGCATTACCTGCACCCTTCCACAATTAAAGTTGTCCTCTCTTATTAATTGAAGGAAGCCCATTCATAAACGAAGCACTCCTCTCCTTGGCTCTGAAGGTATCTACCCAAGTGTTCTGATGCCTAGAGAGGCTGCCCATTCATGCAGTAATATCCCTCTAACTGAGTGGATCCTCTGTTGTCGCATGCGCCCGTCACCAACCTCTGGTAACACACAGCTTGCTACCTCTAACAGTCTGTTTAGATCCGGGGTTTGCACGAGTTGCCCCAATGCTTAAATAACGTTTGATTATTATGTTAGACTGACTGCCTTGAATGTACCTCACTTGTACTATATAGGCTAATGTAAATGGCACCCAAGACCCATTCTCCTCCTGTAATGCCCAGTACAAACATCTTCTACTATCAGATCTTGTTGAAACTTGCTTCTTGTAACTTCGCGTAGCTATATACTGAGAACACCTATGGGAGTATCGGTTCTGACCCCCTTGAGAAGCGTTCTGACCCCCATCGGGCAAAGTCCGTGCCCCCACGCCAGGCGCATAGAACTGCAGCGACCTGCAACAAGGTTCCTTTCACCTCTAAAAACTACACCGTCTACTCTGTAGCGGGCCTCTAGATTGAAGCTTGGGTCAGTCATTCCACGTTTAACTGATTGATTAAATCTATTCTCGCTCCCCAAGAGTTCGGCTTCAAGTTGTTAAGAGTACATGCACTAATATCCTCATGCAAGGCCCAATTCCCCCTGGTAGGCCCGCAATGTTCTTGTTAAACTTTTGATTAATTGATAGCATGGTTACCCTCGCACCAGCATATCATGCCAGGAATGACGGATGAAGACACTATTTCCGAAACACCAAGAATACGCTCATAATGATCAATGATGCTAATACACATTAGTTATTAACGATGTAATTCATAAGATATGCTATATACACACCACCTAGCCAGTGTTTGTGTGGACCTTACACGCCATGAAGTACATTGACATTAAAGAAATTGGAACAAGACATGCCCCCCCCATCAATTTACTACTTTGTACACATGCCAAAGCACAACACAGGTCGCTTCGATGGCTGCCATGAAGTGATCCACGACGTCCTCCTCTGACCGATACCTGCATGGATATAAACAAAAGACATCCAAGCCCGCTGGATGGGCTCGAGAACCACCATGGTGTTACCTTCGGCATGTAATCGTATAATTGGCACGACACTTCCCCATATGCATAGAATCCTAAGGCCTGTCTAATGCCTATTCATTTAATATCACCAACTCAAAACACGGTGAAGCATTCCATGTTCTCCTTAAAAGCAATACTAATCCTAATGAGCAACAATGACCACTGGAATAATATTAACTTTGGGTACAGCAGCAGTGTGTTGCCCGGTGTAAAGAGCTCTCCCTAGTAGCAATAAACTCTATGTAATGAAATAACACTACAATTAGAGGCACCTGCCGTCTTACAGGTGTAGTGGCCGACGCCTGTAGAAAAGAGTAATATTGCCCTCTCATGTCACCAATAAAGAATGCTTTTAAAATTGTACATTGTCAGTCCACAAAGTGGTTTCTCTATGCATAGTACAGCCATATATCTATAGCGGATAAAATTACATGCGGATGAGGTGGGGGAGGTCCCATGTCAACCTGCTCGATTTGGTTGATAACTGCAGCTAAAAGATACACTTGCTCACATACCAGCCGCTAGATTCGGAGCTCCCTGGGTATGTGTTGACCTTGGTTTGGGTGAAAACACAAAGAAAGACTGGGGAAGCAAAAGGGAGATTCAAGTTGCTGAGTGAAGTAGGCTGCACTGGCCACTGTAGAAATAGCTTGCATGCGTAAATATGGTATGTATAGTATCAACTCCACAAGAGCATATATGTTTACGCCAACTCCACCTTTTTTGATGAGCTACCTAAATTAATCCTGACCTAATACGACTACCTGACCCCTGCAGAACCACGTCGCCGAATGAGGAATAACGTATGTTAATCTCACCCATCAACTAACTCGTCCCTGGGTAGTGTACTGTCGGAAGACACGGTCTAGTGTCTCTGTTCTGTTGTAACGATACACCTAACACCCACCCACCACCAGGCGTCATAGATCAGATGACCCTGGCCAATAAAAGGGGCTGAGCGCACGTGCTCTGGGCCCATTACCCATCCCTATACCACTGTGTCTGCGTCTCATTTACTGATCAGCATAATCAGGGCCTAGCGCCCACACACCAATCACCACAATGGCGACGAGGCGGTAACGCGATGCCGCGCATGCCAGCTACAAGGAAATCTTGATGAAAGGGGAGAGAGCTGCAGGGCGACGTCGCGCCCCCCTACCCCCACAGGAGTGGCACCAGCCTGCCGAGAGTCCCGCGGGGCGTGTGCCTTGCCCCGGGGCCAGATATCCATGACGAGGTGACCGGGAGCCCACCTCGCAAGCCTGCAGGGGAGTGCCTGGAATGCAGCGGACTGGCCAGAGCCCACCTGCACCGGCCGCACGAAAGTGACCCCACAGAAGAGGAGTGCTGGCCGGGCGGAGCCCACTCGCCACGGCCACAATTACAGGCAAAGGCCTGTGGGCCTGAGGTGAGCCTGGGGGGCCGTGCAAGTCAGAAGCGACCCCCCTATATGCATGTATGCAAAGCGGAGCCCACCCGCATAGTTATGGCTCCTCGCCGCACTCAATGGCGGCCCAACATGTACATTAACGCAGGGCCAGCGGAGCCCACCCGCGGCCTGCCTGAAGTGTCCCCTAATGTGAGAAGCCGAGCAGAGCTCATCCGCTGTAAGGGGAGTGCGACCGGTAGCGTGTGGAGAGCTACCGGACGTTAGAGTGCGGAGCGGAGCCCACCCGCAACATGAGCCCCAAACGCCTATGCCCACACGCAAACCCACGAGGGTAGAGTGCCTGGCCAGCGGCCGACTGGAGCAGCGCCGACATCAAGCAGCGCTCCCACTGCGCAGCATGCGATTGCGGCCCCCGGGGAAAGCAGGTGGGCAGACCAGTCTTTTCCCCGGGGTGTTCGCGTGAGAGGGACAGGCAGGAAGTTAGGTAGGGGACTAGGTTAGGAGTGGGAGGGGTGTAGGAGGCTATTTAGGGGGACAGGAGGGGAAGGACTTCCTCTTCCTGTCCCCGGTGCCTCAGGGAAGGAGTTAGTTTTAGCGTGCAGGCGGAGTGTGATTTAGGTAGGCGGAGTTTCAATTTTGGGTTGTGGACGTCGCAACTGGTGCCCCAGTGCGGCGAGTAGCGTAGTTTATTGTGGCTATAGTTAGGCGGGGTGCTAATTAGCGTTTTCTATCTGGCGTGTCGCCACTGGTGCATCGGTACGGCGAGCGTAGGCTAAACCTCACACATCTCGCGGACGGCACGGGCGGGTGCCAAACCTCACGCATCTCGCGGACGGGACGGGATCGAGGGTGCCCAACCTCACGCATCTTGCGGACGGACCGAGAGCTCAGGAATCAGCATGGCAACGCCTGATGCGGAGGCAGTAAGGGCTGCTGGGCTCCTTGTGCTTGGCCGGGCTGGGAGGACGGACCTCCTCCAGCCCGGGTCCTGGACCAGGCGTGGGTCGGGATGACCCGCATGCCTAGGTCAGCGTCGGCGGGGGTTGCTGCGGTTGTCACAGCGTGCATGGATGAGCCCGCTGGGGCTCGGGAAGGTGCGCCCATGAAGGGGAGGGGTAAAAAACAGCAGGAGGCACCAGTGGCGGCTGGTGACATTTGAAAGTGGTGGGCGTAACATTATTGTTGTACTGCACTACGGGTAGCGAGTATAGTGAGCAAGGTCGAACAACCTACGGGGGGTTTGAGGGCTTCCCCACCAAGAAAATTTTGAAAAAAAGAGTGGACAAACAGTGCATTTTTAAGCAAATTTGAGGAAGCAGGAAGGTTAATAAAGCAATTAGTGCTGGCTGGGCCTATTAAACAGATCGGTCACTGCACCTCCCCTGCCCTCAATTCACACAGCTTTGCTCTTGTACCTTCACCCAGCTCCACAGAGACCCATGCTCACTACAGGTGTACATACACCTCTCTACTGGGGATCGCCAAGTAGACAGACAAATACACAACTAGCAAGCAGACACATCTCAGTCTTGAAACTGTAAAGCAGACACCCAAACGGATCTTATAATAGGAATTATAATGCAGTCAAAAAGTCAGACACTCAGCCTCCTCCCCCTTCCATCTCAGATGTTCAAGGTTTTATCTCTGAAACACCACACTGCATTCTAAAAGCCGGGAGGTAGTTAGGGGTATGAGGCATTAAAATATGATTAAATAAATATAACCATTACTTTTCCATTAACATATTGCACGTTTTTTAAAATGGTGCACTGTTAAACATCAATACAGGTACAACCCCTTAAGTCTGCCTATTTCCTGCCCATTCTCTGCTACAGGGTTACACCAAATCACTCCACAAACACTGGCGAATATGAAACATTATGCAATGTGATTGTACCAGGATCACACCTTGCATCAATGGGGACTGAAATGGTGTTGATGTACAAAGAGGAGAAAAGGGAAAGCAAAGCACTGTGTCCCTTACTCCAGTATGCTACGCGAGCCTCCGTGCTTCTGCTGTGACACAAGCACTGCAATTTTGGAGCAGCTGCAATGCCCACAAATGACTGCTTCTATCTTTTCTCTCTGTATTGAGAAAGACCACTGTGGGGACAGCACGACAATTACATCATCTTGGGCGGATTGCTGACAGTGTCATCTAGTCTGAACTGCATCTAATTTTAATTTAACATCAAGTTTATTTGTTACACACAACAGATTTTTGGTGAACTGAAAGGGACTGATTCAGTTGTTAAGAGCGATTTTATGACTGTTTATGCTTTAATTTATTTCTTATATTGACTTGTTTCACTTTTTTCTCGTTAGTTATATTTGTTTTATTTGAGTTTTGTTCACGGTTCCTGATTACAGGGCCAGTGCATTATGGGTATGTTAGGCACTTATTTATTGCATTAGGAAGCACATCACATGTTTGGTCACGGGGTTTGCCTTAATTAGGGACTTACAGGGAACACGTGTGAAAATAGGTTTTAGGACAGGTCAGAATGGGAGGGAAGTTGATGATGCCCTGAATACGGAGGAAGATAAGCATACAAATAACTGCCGGTTATGGCGTGATGAGGTAAAAAGAACGGAGTTTGCTTTTATGGACATTATGTTGATGGGTTGGAGCACGTTTTTCACTGTCATTTTAAATTGAGGGCGGTAGTATCAGTTTGCACGAGGGGAATGAGGTTGTGAGAGGGTTTTTGGGATTAAATGGCTTTTAGGGTATTTTTGATTTTGTTGTGGAAAATGAAGGGGATTTAAGTTGAGGGGGTTTAGGGAGGAAAATTGGTTATAGTTCTTTCTAATTTCTTTTTAGTACACCTGAAAAAGAACTTTAACAGTTCGAAATGCATGGGTTGTTTTAACAATGCCGGCTCGAAGGAATGTTGAAAGCACGTGTCTTTGTTTAATCTTGAATGGCAGCATGAGACATCTGAAAATGCGAAATAAAAGATTCAAAGTCACCATCGCTGTCTCCAGAGTGATTCAAAGAAGGATGGATTAAACATTGACATATGCAGTGGACTACTATTGATTACCTTGGATTACTTGGTTAAAAAAGTGGCGAATTTGATTTATTTCAAGAGGTGAGCATCCTCATTGTAGCAGTGCAACAGCAGGGTAATTGGACACCGCGGTTCATTTGGGAAATGACAAAGTGCGACGTGAGCATGATCATTAAGTTAGGATAAAAAATGGGTTTCAATACCTGTTGATTGCACCCAGATCTAATTCCGAAGTGGCTCCTCTTGCAACACGGTACATTATGTATACTGGAGTGATCCTGCGTGTTTACCTATCGCTTCCAATGGCAGCCTCGATCTGTCCATCTGTGATACATTTGCGGTTGTTATCAGGGCCGGTCCTAGGATTTGTGGGGCCCCGGGCAGAATAGGAACCTGCGAGGCCCCTATAATTTGCATAAGATTTAACCTGACAGGAAGTTTCCTCATAGGGTCAGGAAATAGGCCCAGCACAAAAATAAAAGTGGCCCCCATTAGTGAATTAGTTAGCTAGAAAAGTGTCAAAATTAGGGCAGTTTTTAACTTGTAAAGACATGCTGTTTACGTTTTTTGTAAGGTATGAGAGATTGCATAATTTGATTTTGCTGCAGGCAATGTTTGTTTTAATATCATGAAAATCAACATTAAAAACATGTTCATCTGACCATAAAGCAGGCAAACAAACAGCCCAAAAAACAGGTCAAATACTAACCTGGCAGATTGGACCATTACACACTGCCTGATTGCCCTAATGTCCAACCCGGCCACTGTGTTATACAATTATTGTGCTGATACAGGATCATTGTTTTTGTAGGTAAAGTAAAGGACATGAATATAGGGTCCGGTAGGGGCCTGTTTCAATATTTTAATTTACCACCAGGTAAAGACTCGAGGGACCTAGAGCACTGAAAGCCCTAGTCCAGCCAATTTTACATTCTGATTGTGCTACTCTTCCTGCACCTCTTGTCTGGCTGCTATCACACCTATCTGCTCCCCCCGCCCCCTCTCACTTGATTCCGTATTTCGCACCCCTTTCATTTACTCTGTGCTCCCTTTCCCTAGTCCTGGATGAGCTGAGCTGTTTTCAGTGTGAGGCGCCGTCAGGGGCAGGGCGCACTTCACAGGTGATGGCTCTTGAATGACCTGTCTAATCGCTGCTATCCTCATGCAGATGCAGTGATTAGGCCAAGGCAGGCAGATATTGATTAAATCCCTTGGGCCTCCTGGGCCTCCTGGGCCTCCAAACTCTGAAGCATTTGAAAGCGCGAGGCCCCCTGGCTGCGAGGCCCTGGGCCGCTGCCCACGCTGCCCATGCCTAGCGCCGGCCCTGGTTGTTATGATATACTGTCATAATGATATTACAGCTGTAAATTACTGCATTACCATTCAAGTCATTAGCATGTGATGTCGTGCGTGAAGAACGCGGGGGTAGATATGTGACAGAGAGCGGCTCTCAATAATAAAAAAGCAAATGGAAAAGTATGAATTTAAATGAAATAGGAACGGGTAATAAAAAAAAATAAACTCACCGTCCGGAGAGACTCTGTCCCGACTCCCGCCTTCCTCATTTTCCAGTCCTGCAGCACGTCATCACAGGAAGGCGGCGCAGCAGGCAGCCTCCCTCCCCTCCACCACCTCGTTTTTGATTGGGGCGGCCGGCTGCCCCAGGCTACGTCATTTTCTCTCTGTAACGTGCTGCAGCAGCATACAGAGAGAAAAGGGAGAGTGAGTGTGTGGTGTTACGCGAGGGCAGGGGGGGAGTGGCTTTCCCACTGTAGTTAATACTGTCTGTTTGGGCGGCCTCAGGCTGCCCAAACTATCAGTATTAACAACAGTGGGCAAGCCACTCCCCCAAGCCACTCCCCCCTGCCCTCGAGTAACACACCGCCCACTCTGACTCTAAACCAGGAAGGAAGTTCTGCTTTCTCGTGCGAGAAGGCAGAAACAAATCACAAATGGTAGTTATATTAAGGCAATAACTACCATTTGTTTCTGCCTTCTCGCACGGGGAGAAAGCAGGGGGGGCGGCGCCCAAACGCCCCCATGGAGGAACCGCCTCTGGGAGGCACCCAAGAATAGGGGGGAGGCGGCAGAGCCTCCCGGCCAAGCTTGAGGTCGGGGAAGCGGTGCCCGGAGAGGACAGTGGGCCCGTAGGGGTAGGGCGCAAGGGCCAGACTTCACTGGCATTACATGTCGGGGATCGTGGGCCAGCTGGTGGGGTATGCTGAGAGCAGCGAGAGCAGCGAGAGCAGTGGGGGGGAGGACTTGGGTGAGTGGGAGGTGGCGGTTGGAGAAGATTTTGCTCTCACGCTGTCTGGGGGGGGAGTCCGGGGGGGTGGAGGGGTTTACCATCCTGGAGTAGCAGGTCGACCTTTCGGGGGGCCGGAAAGGGGTTGTTAAGCCACAGGGTTCCAAGGGCAAAGGCCCTCTGAAGGCGCAGCAACAGAGTGGGGCGGGGCAGGTGGCGGGGAGTGCTGCAGCACCCGTGCCCGGACGGGGAGGCCTGGGGGAGTCCGGGCGGTCTTCCATGTACGACAGGTGGGAGCACATGACCGAGGAGGAGAGGGCCCGCGATCAGCGTCGCGTCATTGCCGAATATGAGAGGGAGTGGCAGCGCTTATGCGAGGCCAGGGAGGCGAAGGCGGGCAGGGTGCTCCAGGGCGATGGGGCCCAGGCACCTGCGCGTGGCAGAGGGTCGGCTGGAGGTAGAGGCAGGGGGGCCCCTGGGGCCCAAGGGCAGTGGGTCTGGGTGGAAGGTTCAGGGACTGCCTTGACGGATCAGAGACCTGTTGGCACCGGGGCCTCCCCGAGCGCATACGGCTCGGGGGGGGGGGAGCAAGCCAACAGGGAAAGCTGGCAGAGGCCGGGGTGGACCGGCAGGGCGCACAACGGCCTCCAAACGCCGGGACGAAGAAGCAGGGGGGTCCGCGGCGGCCTGCCCTCCATCGAGGGAGCGGGCACCGGCGATGTTGGAGTGTGAGTTCATGCCTGGAGTGAAAGGGAAGTGTGCTAAGAGAGTGGTGACGGAAGTGGTGCCGCTGGATGTTCAGGATGAGTGGTTGGATTATGAGGATGAGGAGGATGACTTGGAAGAGGGTGAGTTGCGTGAGTCTGGGAGTGTGGTCTGGGCTAGGGTGGCGCCTGCCACGGTTGGTGCTTTCCAGGAGGCACAGGATGGCGCCAGTCGGGCCAGCAAAGGGACCATGAAGCCGGCGAACGCACGGCGACGGGAGACGGACACTCCTGCAACCTTGTCAGGTGAGGGCGCTTGGTGGGACGCCTGGACGAAGGGGGTGAAAGGGGGGAGGAAGGTGGGGGTGGGGGATGGGTCTGTGCGGACGTGGTCCTCTGTTGGGGTGGAGCCGGTGGCGGCTGATGGGGGGGAAGCAGGTCACGACAGCCAGTGCGCAGACCGACAAGGTGGAGGACTTGGGGGGTAAGGAGGATGGAGTTGAGAAGCTCCGGAAGAAATTGCCATACATGGGGTTGGCAATGCCCCTAGATTCTCATCTGTCCGAGAAGACGAAGGGGAAGATTTGGAGACATGAATATGTGGATGTGTTTAAGCTGCTGCATAGAGAGATTCAGGCGAAGCAAGGGTCTAAGGAGAAGGAGTGGGAGTTGACCAGGCGGCCGAGGGTGCCGGTAACGATGGAGAATTGGACGTCGGCCTTCTTGATTTACGCAAGTATCTATTATGAGAAGCACGGGGATCGGGCGATTGCTCTGTTCAAGTATATGGACGTGATCAGGAAGGCGCAGCTGCATTTCGGGGGTTTTGTTTGGCTGAGCTATGACGAGGAGTTTAGGGCCAGGGTCAGCATTAATCCAGACAAGCGGTGGGGGGAGGTGGACCAGGAACTCTGGATTTAATGGATGTCTTCGACGCAGGCGGCGGCTTCCACTCATACGGCTAGCGGTCTTCTGGTTACTTATCGGTCTTTTCAGTCGCGCCCCACCCAGTCTGGGGTGGGTAGTCAAGGAGGTTCAGGTGGTTTGGGGATCCAGGCTGTGTGGTCAGGGGCAGCGGGACAACAGTACAAGCCGGTGTCTTCAGGGGCCTGTTGGGATTTCAATAAAGGTTTCTGCAACCGCCCCTCTTGTAAGTTCAAACATGAGTGTTCAAAGTGCGCGGGGCGGCACACAGTCACACAGTGCCTCACGTTGGCTTCGCCTTCAGAGCAGTGGAAACTTGCCAAGGGTAGGGGGCAGCCTGGGCCGAAGGTCCCATACTCTGATTAGGGTGGAGGCCATGTGTCCATGGCTCTCCCGGTGCCCTGATAAGGAAGCGGCATTGCGTTTGTATTGGGGTTTCATGGAAGGTTTTCGGATTGGATATCAGGGGCCGAGGGAGAGACGTTGGGCGGAGAACTTGCGGTCCGCCAAGGAGTTGCCGAAGGTGGTGGTGCGTAAATTGGAGAAGGAGGTTTCGGAGGGCAGGATCGCGGGTCCTTTTGTAGATTGGCCGATGTCGGATATCATTGTGTCACCTCTTGGGGTGGTGCCCAAAAAAGAGCCTGGGGAGTTTCGATTGATTCATCACTTGTCCTGGCCGGAAGGAGGGTCTGTGAATGATTTTATTGCAGAGCAGGACTCTAGGGTGCTGTATGCGTCGGTAGATGATGCCATAGGTTTGGTGAGGTCCTGTGGGAAGGGGGCTGAGTTGGCCAAGTGTGACATCAAGTCGGCCTTTCGCCTTCTCCCCATTCATCCGGCGGATTTCCCCCTGTTGGGCATGCAGTTTGCCGGGTCCATCTTTGTGGACATGGTTCTGCCAATGGGTTGTGCGATTTCCTGCGCGCTTTTCGAGACTTTCAGCTCTTTTTTGCAGTGGGCCTTTGTGGACCACAGTGGACACCGGCTGGTGTGCCACTATTTGGATGACTTTCTGTTTGTGGGCGCAGGTCGCTCTGGCGCCTGTAGAGAGGCTTTGCGGCAGTTTCAGTTGTTGGCACAGGATTTTGGGGTGCCGTTGGCGCCGGAGAAGACGGAAGGGCCTAGTTGTTGCCTGACTTTCCTTGGGATTGAGTTGGATTCGGTGGCTTGGCAGGCGCGTTTACCGGTACAGAAGGTGGCGGAGAAACAGGAGGCTTTGAGAGGTGCGATCGAGGTCCGGAAACTTGAGTTGAGGTCTGTGCAGCGCTTGTTGGGATTGTTGACCTTTGCTTGCAGGGTTGTGAAGGCCGGGAGGACGTTTTGTAAGCGGCTCGGCATGGCCATGTCAGAGACGGCCCTCCCACACCACAGGATCAGGATCACGCTGGGGGTTCGGTCGGACTTGCGAGTGTGGCTGGTTTTCCTGGAAGATTTCAATGGTGTGTCCTTGGATTTTGCGCGCGACAGGATGGTGTGGCAGGTTCAACTCTACTCGGACGCGGCGGGTGCAGCTGGTTTCGGGATTTTCTGGGACGGCCGCTGGTTTGCGGAACAGGGGCCAGCTCATTGGCTGCGCCAGGGCAGGAGCATTGCGTTTTTGAGTTTTTCCCCTTGTTGGTTGCATTGTTGGTGTGGGACCCAGAGTTCAGGAACAGGTCAGTGTTGTTTCATGTGGACAATATGACTGTAGTGGACTTGGTGAACAACCAAAAGGCGAGGGACCTGTGAGTGCTGCGCTTGCTGTGAAGTTTCATGCTGCTGTGTCTGCGTTTCAATGTGCTGTTTCGCGCGCAACATGTGCCTGGCGTGACTAACGAAATTGCGGATGCGTTATCTCGTTCACAGTGGCAGCGCTTCAGGGAGCTGGCGCCGGGAGCAGAACCTTGGAAGACCAAGGTGCTGGAGGGTATCTGGGCATGGGGGGAGTGAGAGTGGTTGGGTTGGTTGAGAGGTCGATAGCGGAGTCCACTAGGCGGGCGTACAGGTTGGCATGGGCTGAGTTTGGGTCCTTTGTGGGGGGGGGAGATGGGAGTGGGAAGGTTGCCCAGAGAAGTGTGTGAGCGAGGGGTGGTGCAATTTGTGTTGGACTGCATGGATAAAGGGCTGTCGCAAACGACAATTGCTGGCAAATTGGCGGGAGTTTCTTTCTACAGCATGGTGTATTTGGGTTTTGATCCGGCTAGGACGGATCTGCTGAGTCGAATGTTAAAGGGTTGGGGACGGGTGAGGGCGGAAATGGGTGGAGGGGAATTGCCACGTGAGGCGGTCACGTTTGATTTGTTGGAGAAGGTTTTAGGCGAGTTGCATTTCTGTTGTTATGATGGGGAAGAGGTGGCGCTGTTTCGCCTGTGCATGATCTGGATGTTTTTTGGTGCATTTCAGGTGTCAGAGTTGCTGGGGACACGAGGGGCGCCGGGTCAGGTGTTTGCGGATGTGCGTGTGGATGGGGTTCGGTTGGGCATATGGTTGGGGTGTTCCAAGACAGACCAGATGGGTCGGGGCAAATGGGTATGGCTGTCGGAGAGTGGGTGTGCGGGTGTGTGCCCGGTGCGAGAGTGGCTGGGGTTGTGTGGTCGAGTGCGGAGGTTGGAAGGGGAGATTTTTGTGCACGCGTCGCGGAAGCGCTTGACGTCATCTCAGTTGCTGGCGGTTCTGCGGATGGCTTTGCGGAGGCTGGGCAGGGATTCCGGCACGGTTTGGTACGCACTCGTTTCGGATTGGGGCAGCCACTGCAGCGGCGGGTTTGGGTTGGTCATGGGAGGAGATCCGGAGGATTGGTCGATGGCGGTCGCGGTGCTGTGAGCGTTACGTGCGTAAATGAAGGGGTGGGGCGTGCTGCTTTGCTGGCTGCACAGTTTGTTGTTGTTTTTCTTGTTATGCTGAGGTACTAATCTCTTTCTCTTCGTAGGTTGTGTTCGTGGACCGGGGGCCAAGACGGTCACCTGGGTCGTTGGGCACTCTTTTGTGCACTGGGGGGAGAAATATACTGCCAGGCAGGTGTACGGCCGTAACCTGGGCCTGAGGAGCAGCCATCACGAAGTACAATGGTGGGGTAAGAGCGGAATGCGTTGGGTAGAACTGCTACCATGGCTAACATGGAAAGTGTCGCAGCTGGGCTGCCCGGACATGCTTGTCATCCACTTGGGGGAAGAATGACTTGGTGAAGCAATCGGGGGTGTCACTATTGCAATTGATGCAGAGGGATTTGGAGGCGATGAGACGCAATCTGGCTGGCGCCTGGATTGTGTGGACTGAGTTTATCCCACGGAGAATTAGGAGGGGTGCACTCAAGCCTGCGGCTGTGGAAAGGGCCCGCAGGAAACTGAACAGGGCAATGAGACTCTTTTGTGCGGATAAGGGTATCAAAGTGCTGGCTCATGTCGGGCTTCAGCTGGAACAGCCACTTCTTTTCCGAGATGACGGCGTGCACCTTTCTCACATGGGAAATGCATTTTACCTGATGGAGTTGCAGGATCTGCTTAGTTGTCTGTGGAACGAATCGATCTGGTGTAGGAGAGACTGAGCTCGAAAGGTGCATGCTTGGTGGGGCAGGTAACCGCCCTCCGGGGGTTCCCTGGGTGGCGGGAACTGGGAGGGGTGGGGAGTCCATGACGGGCAGAATCACCCTTTCAGGGAGGGGGTTACAGGTGCAGGATGGGGGGAGTGGTAGACGGGAGTGCGATGGATGGAGATGACGGAGGAGTTGGAAAGTGAAAGGGGGAAGTGAATGAGATGCAAAGAGGTCGTGGTGTGAATTGGGAGTGGCTGGTGGAGCACGTGAGTGGATGATGGGGTGAATGGCAGGATGTTGGGGGGATTGTTTAATGTTGGACAGGCCACATGAAGGGCCCGCTCCCCCTCTGCCCGACCAGGCCCGAGCCCGGTCCCTCAAGTGTTACACACCACCACTTCACGATTTCCGTCCCCTCCGGGACCCCTGCCTCTGAACATGTCGACCTCTTGGGCCCGATCCACTACTGGCCCGCGCGCCCGACCTGGGCGCCATCTTGGACACTGCACTACGAGGCCGCGTGGCCTCCGATCGACCCTAACCCTGGGCCTGGCCAGGCCTCAGACATCCCGGCACCATCCTCCACCCAGGAGGTGAGCGGACTACTTGGCAGGTCAATGGGAGAAAGAGGTGTCGATGGCTCTCCCCCGCCAGGTACCGCTCGCCCCCAGCCTCCCCGGGCGCTGGCTCCACCCCCCTGCTTGGTGTCTGGACTCCCTCATCCTGGACCCCCCGATCTCCAAGTGCGAGGGTCAGGACATCAAAGGGCAACAGCCCTATAACTGAGGCAGCTCCGGAGCAGGAAGGCAGTTGTATCCTGGAGTCGAGAGACGCAGAGAAGAACTCATCCTTGACGGACTACTGGCGCTGCCGTAGCCCTACCTTGTGAACTATCGTCCTGCCTGCTGGCGCTGCCGCAACCTCCGTAAACCTTCATCGTCGTCGGGACCTGCTGGCGTGGCCGCGGACCGTTTGTACCACCATCTTCACCGGGACCTGCTGGCTCCGCCGCGGACCGTCGCTACCTTCAACCATCTCGGGACCTGCTGGCTCCGCCGCGGCCCGATCATCTAGAACGCCGAGCTCGAGGATTGAGAGCTATCCATCCACCCAATTGGTAACAAGACTGTCCCGCTACCCCTTTTCCCCCACCAGAGACCCGAACCGAGGGGACCCCTGAGTCCAGACCTCCTTGTATCATTTGACCGTACTCGAAGAATTGCTGATAAAGTATCGTTTAACCTTATCCTTGTGTGGTGTCCGTCTGTGGGGGGGAAGTTACTTGTCTGTACGATCGCTGGAGACGGCTCTCCCTGGAGACCTCTCCCCTTATACTCGGCCGACCCTCCCGGTCCGTCTAACATTGGTGGCCAGCGGCGCGATCCGAATCACCGCATAATCGTACAGAGAGTAGCTCACCCCACGACGAAATCACGATGACAACCAAAGAAAGCGGATCCACCGAGAAATTTCAGATGGAGAAATTGGAAGAATACAGCCATCGTGAATTAAAACAATTCTGCATCGAACTAGGTATCGCTACCACCGGTCTAAGTACCAAAGATGATTTCAAGCAGGCCCTGGAGTCCTGGGCAGAAACCGGGGCCGTCAGACCCCCGGACCAAAATATCGCAGCAGTAGAAAAAGACACCGCGGCTCCCGAGGAGCGAAGAACGGGCCTCTCGCAAGACGAGATCCAGGAACGAGAAAGAACAAGACTACATGAACTAGAAATGGCCCGGCTCAAAATGGATGGTGAACTCAAGTTGGCCGAACAGAAACTGAACTTAGAATATCTGAGGCTCCGAGAAGAAAGAGAGGAAAAACAGAGACAAAGAGAGCTCGAGGAAAAAAGACTGGCATATGAACATGAGCGCAAATTAGCTGAGATAGACTTACGCAAGCAGAACAAGGAATCAGGGGCGACCGAGCAACCCCGCACCCCGGGAGCAACAGATAAGAAGGTACACATCCCCAAGGATGTCGTTCGAGAATACTTCCGAGAGGACGACATCCAACAATGGTTCAAGGCCTACGAGATCGCTATGACCTCCCACCGGATCGATCGAAGCGACTGGGGAGCCGGTCTATGGGGGAGGTTCCTCAATGAGGGCCGCGATGCCCTACTACAGCTCCCGGACCATCTGATGACCTCCTATGACCACATGAAAGCGGCCCTCCTCACCCGCTATGGGCTCACACCCGAGATGTACCGCCAGAGGTTCAGAGACTGCACCCGCATCCCGGGTACAACTTGGGTGGAGTACGTTAACTATTTCAGCAGAGCCTTCGAGGGTTGGATCAAAGGAAGCAATGTCACAACTTACGAACAGCTCTTCAATCTCATGGTGTGGGAGCATCTGTCAAACAATTGCTTCATCGAGCTCCGGCAGCACCTCCTCGACAGCAAATTGACTGATCCACGGCAGCTCGCAGCCGAAGCTGACCGGTGGGAAATCACCAGAGTGGGCCGAAATGGGTCCTATGAACAGAACCGAAACCACCACGGTCAGCACCGTCCCCGAGGAGGAGGAGGAGGCCAAGGAAGAGGAAGAGACAGCACTCCGGCCGCCCCCGCTGCCAGCACCACTCCCCCGGCCAACCGGGGCAGCACCCCGGCACGACCGGGATATAGGGCCAATGTCACGTGTCACCGATGCCAGCGAGTCGGCCACTACGCAAACGACCCAAATTGCCCACAGAACCAGAGCCCGAGACCCCGCCAGGTGGCTGCCGCTGCCCTGGGGGAAGAACAGATCTCCGAGGAACAAGAAGAATATGAGCAAGAACATCAAGAATGGGAGCCAGCCGCCATGGCTCTTGCCTGCTTAGGGGGGAAAGACATGGTCCCGCGGGTTCCCCTACCCGCTAACACCCGGAAGTACAGCCAATGGGTGAGCATCAATGGACGCCGGGCCGAAGCCCTCCGTGACACCGGGGCCAGTGTAACAGCCGTCCGCTGTCACCTGGTGACCCCAGAACAGTTCCTACCAAATATTCTCTGCCCTGTCCGTTCAGCCGATAACTCGGAGAGTCTGTGTCGGATGGCCTGCGTCCCTTTCGAATGGGGAGGAGTCTCCGGCATGTTGAAAGTGACGGTCCGAGATGATGCCCCCGTAGACTGCCTCCTGGGGAATGACCTTGAAAGCTCTCCGTGGGCAGCCGTAGAACGAAGAGAACACCTGGGGATGTTAGGCATCCCGGACTGGGCGTGCGTCACCACCCGGTCCATGGCTGCCCGTGCCAATCTCCGACCCGAGGAACCTGAATGGCCGGCGCCTCCTCCCCCGGTCGCTCCAGTCGAAGACGCCGACCGTGCCGTCCCCCCAGAACCAGCTCAACCTCCGGACCTCTCTGGCCTCGACCAGTGGCATCAAGAGGGGGGGCCCACACAGGAGCAGTTTCGCCAAGAACAGAAGACCTGTCCCTCCCTCGAGGGACTCCGCCAACAAGCCCTCGCCCAGAGCGCAGGGGATACCTCCGGAACACATTGGGTCTATTGGGACAATGATCTGCTATACAGTGAACAAAGGATCGCGGAGTTGGGGGCCAGTCGAGTGCTAGTGGTGCCCCTCCGTTTTAGAGACTTCTTGCTAAATCTGGCCCACGATGTCCCCCTGGCTGGACACCTAGGTCAGGATAAAACTTACAGCCGCCTAGTGACCCACTTCTTCTGGCCTAAAATGAGGAATGATGTACTCCAGCATTGCCGATCTTGCCCCACGTGCCAAGCCAGTGGGAAGAGCGGCCGCAAACTAAAAGCCCCCCTGCAACCATTTCCAGTGGTCACCACCCCGTTCGAGAGGGTCGGGATAGACATTGTGGGGCCCCTGGACCCCCGTACAGCACAAGGACATCGGTTCATTCTGGTACTGGTGGACCACGCCACCCGCTACCCCGAGGCTGTTCCCCTGCGAACCGTGACAGCCCCGGTAGTCGGCCGGGCCCTGATGGGGATCTTCTCCCGTGTGGGCTTCCCCCGAGAAGTCGTCAGCGACAGAGGCACGAACTTTATTTCAAAATATATGAAGTCCCTCTGGCAACAGTGTGGGGTCACCTACCGATTCACGACCCCCTATCACCCTCAAGGAAACGGACTCGTTGAGCGGTTCAACCGCACGCTCAAAGGGATGATTGGGGGGTTGGAAGAGCCCCTCCGTCGCCAGTGGGATGTGCTACTGCCGTGCCTCCTCTTCGCATATCGAGAAGTCCCCCAGAAGTCCCTCGGCTTCAGCCCGTTTGAACTATTGTATGGACACCCCGTACGGGGGCCGCTCAGCCTAGTCAAGGAAGGCTGGGAAATGCCCCCTCTAAAGAACCCTCCAGATGTCTTCAAATACCTCCTAACCCTCCGCAACCAGACCAGACGGTTCAGAGAGCTGGCAAAAGCAAACTTGGAGGCCAGTCAAGAAGACATGAAAAAGTGGTATGACCAGAATGCCTCCTCCATCGAATTTGAACCCGGCCAACAAGTATGGGTGATGTCCCCCACCGAACCATGCGCCCTGCAAGACAAGTGGACGGGGCCCTTCAAAGTAGTCGAGCGCAAGGGCCCTGTCACCTATCTCATCGACATGGAATCTTCACGGAACCCCCTCCGGGTCCTCCACGCTAATAGACTGAAACCCCATTTCGTGCGTTCAGAACTCAGCCTCCTGATGGCCACGGACAATGGAGCCGAAGAAGACTCCGAACCCCTCCCTGACCTCCTACGGACTCGGGAGAAAGACGGCTCCGTGGACGGGGTCCGACTCTCGGAGGCCCTCACCCTGGAACAACGCCAAGAATGTCGAGACCTGCTGCTGCAGTTCGCCAGCCTGTTCTCCCTCACCCCAGGTGTCACCTCCTGGTGTGTGCACGACGTGGACACGGGGGACAGCCCCCCCATCCGCCACCGGGCCTACCGCGTAATAGATCGGGTACGGGCCTGCATCCAAGAAGAAGTAACCAAGATGCTCACGCTCGGGGTCATTGAGCCCTCAGACAGCCCCTGGGCCAGCCCAGTAGTACTGGTCCCCAAAGCAGCCACCCCCGGCACCACACCGGAACTCCGGTTCTGCGTCGACTACCGGGGCTTGAATGCGGTCACCAGAACAGACGCACATCCCATCCCCCGGGCAGATGAACTAATCGACCGCATGGGAGCTGCCCGCTACCTCAGCATTTTCGACCTGACGGCGGGCTACTGGCAGATCGGCCTCACACCCCGGGCCCGAGAACAATCTGCGTTTTCCACTCCTGACGGCCATTATCATTTCAAGGTCATGCCCTTCGGCATGAAGAATGCCCCAGCAACGTTTCAGCGACTCGTTAATCAGGTCTTGGCCGGACTCGAAGGATTCAGTGCCGCCTACCTAGACGACATCGCTGTATACAGCCACCACTGGTCCGACCACCTCCACCACCTCCGAGAGGTGCTACAGGCCCTTCAGCAAGCTGGCCTCACGATCAAGGCCAGCAAATGCCAGATTGGTCAGGGGTCCGTGACCTACCTCGGACACCAGGTGGGAAGCGGCCTGGTGGCCCCCCTGCAGCTCAAGATCGCCGCCATCCAGTCCTGGCAGCCCCC
Source organism: Lissotriton vulgaris (assembly GCF_964263255.1). Classification (NCBI taxonomy): domain Eukaryota; kingdom Metazoa; phylum Chordata; class Amphibia; order Caudata; family Salamandridae; genus Lissotriton; species Lissotriton vulgaris. The sequence continues at coordinate 134,980,772 of NC_141700.1, read as the reverse complement.
CATTACCCAGACCGAGGTACGCGCCTTTCTGGGACTCACGGGCTATTACCGACGGTTCGTGAAGGACTATGGTAGCATAGTGGGGCCCCTCACAGAACTCACGTCCAAAAATCAACCAAAGAAGGTCAACTGGACCCCAGATTGTCAAACAGCCTTCGAACAACTGAAGGCCGCCATGTGCTCCGCCCCTGTGCTCCGGGCCCCCGACTACAGCCGGGAATTCGTCGTCCAGACGGATGCCTCCGACCACGGTATAGGGGCGGTCCTGTCTCAATTGAACCCCGAAGGCCTTGATCAGCCAGTGGCCTTCATCAGCAGGCGACTCCTGCCTCGAGAACAACGCTGGAGCACCATCGAGAGGGAGGCCTTCGCCGTGGTATGGGCCCTCAAAAAGCTCCGGCCCTATCTCTTTGGCACACACTTTCGGGTACAGACCGATCATCGACCCCTGCAGTGGCTGATGCAGATGCGGGGGGAGAACCCAAAACTACTACGTTGGTCCATCTCCCTACAGGGGATGGACTTCACTGTGGAACATCGACCTGGCCAAGACCACGCCAACGCGGATGGCCTGTCACGCTTTTTCCGCCTCGACGAGGAGAGTCCCCAAGAGGATGGGTGACTCTCCCCGCCTTCAGCTGGGGGGGACGCATGTTGGACAGGCCACATGAAGGGCCCGCTCCCCCTCTGCCCGACCAGGCCCGAGCCCGGTCCCTCAAGTGTTACACACCACCACTTCACGATTTCCGTCCCCTCCGGGACCCCTGCCTCTGAACATGTCGACCTCTTGGGCCCGATCCACTACTGGCCCGCGCGCCCGACCTGGGCGCCATCTTGGACACTGCACCACGAGGCCGCGTGGCCTCCGATCGACCCTAACCATGGGCCTGGCCAGGCCTCAGACATCCCGGCACCATCCTCCACCCAGGAGGTGAGCGGACTACTTGGCAGGTCAATGGGAGAAAGAGGTGTCGATGGCTCTCCCCCGCCAGGTACCGCTCGCCCCCAGCCTCCCCGGGCGCTGGCTCCACCCCCCTGCTGGGTGTCTGGACTCCCTCATCCTGGACCCCCCGATCTCCAAGTGCGAGGGTCAGGACATCAAAGGGCAACAGCCCTATAACTGAGGCAGCTCCGGAGCAGGAAGGCAGTTGTATCCTGGAGTCGAGAGACGCAGAGAAGAACTCATCCTTGACGGACTACTGGCGCTGCCGTAGCCCTACCTTGTGAACTATCGTCCTGCCTGCTGGCGCTGCCGCAACCTCCGTAAACCTTCATCGTCGTCGGGACCTGCTGGCGTGGCCGCGGACCGTTTGTACCACCATCTTCACCGGGACCTGCTGGCTCCGCCGCGGACCGTCGCTACCTTCAACCATCTCGGGACCTGCTGGCTCCGCCGCGGCCCGATCATCTAGAACGCCGAGCTCGAGGATTGAGAGCTATCCATCCACCCAATTGGTAACAAGACTGTCCCGCTACCCCTTTTCCCCCACCAGAGACCCGAACCGAGGGGACCCCTGAGTCCAGACCTCCTTGTATCATTTGACCGTACTCGAAGAATTGCTGATAAAGTATCGTTTAACCTTATCCTTGTGTGGTGTCCGTCTGTGGGGGGGGAAGTTACTTGTCTGTACGATCGCTGGAGACGGCTCTCCCTGGAGACCTCTCCCCTTATACTCGGCCGACCCTCCCGGTCCGTCTAACATTTAAGTTAATGATGTTATGTTTATTTCTGAATGTCATGCCTGTCCTAATAAATGGCATTTTACGCTAACTGATGCGTGGAGTGGTTATTGTGCGATGTGGCCCCCGGGGAAAGCAGGTCAGCAGACCAGTCTTTTTCCCGGGGTGTTCGCGCGAGAGGGACTGGCAGGAAGTTAGTAGGGGATTAGGTTAGGGGTGGGAGGGGTGTAGGAGGCTATTCAGGGGGACAGGAGGGGAAGGACTTCCTCTTCCTGTCCCCGGTGCCTCAAGGAAGGAGTTAGTTTTACCACCCACCAACCCTACACAGCTGAAAGGAGGGGACGGGGCGTTTTGTTAAAGTTGCCAAGTTGGGCAACATGCCAGTTTAGGACAGGATGGCAAGATAGGGGCGTTGGCGGGAACTGGGAGGGGTGGGGAGTCCATGACAGGCAGAATCACCCTTTCAGGGAGGGGGTTACAGGTGCAGGATGGGGGAGTGGTAGACGGGAGTGCGATGGATGGAGATGACGGAGGAGTTGGAAAGTGAAAGGGGGAAGTGAATGAGATGCAAAGAGGTCGTGGTGTGAATTGGGAGTGGCTGGTGGAGCACGTGAGTGGATGATGGGGTGAATGGCAGGATGTTGGGGGGATTGTTTAAGTTAATGATGTTATGTTTATTTCTGAATGTCATGCCTGTCCTAATAAATGACCTTTTACGCTAACTGATGCGTGGAGTGGTTATTGCGCGATGAAGGAGCTGCGGCGGTGGGGGCGAAAGAGCCTCAAGAGAGCGCCCCCAGCGTGTGGAGGAGCTGTGGGCGGAGACACACTGCAGCGGAGCTCACCCGCGTCGGAAGAGAGGCTGATGGCGATGGGCATGGCTTTAAGTGGGCCGGGTCTCAAGGGGTCTGATCACCCGGAGTTTTTTAAAAGAGGCCTCAAAACGGGTCTCTATCGGGCTCTGTTTTGAGCCCTGGCACAGGCGGTCCGTTTTTTTTCCAGACTGCAGAGACAGCAGTTTACTGTCACTGCAGTCCGGAAAAAAGTGCCAGGGCGCAAAACAGCCAGATAGAGACCCGTTTCGAGACAACAAGCACATGGATGTGCGCTGCCCACACTGCTCACTTCTCACTAATGGAGAAGTTACTGCATGACGTCATGCCAGGTGAGCTTTGTGGGGGAAGGGAAATGCTTTAGAGTCATTTTCTCTCTGGATTTCCCTTCTCTTTCTGAAACGCAAGAGCAGCAACATTGTGGTGGGGTCACCAGGGCTTTCATTGGAAGCTTTTTCAATATTATATGTAACAAGATATAGTTGCAGCTTATTTATCTTATGCAACTAATAACCATTGACAAAGCCAATAGTCCTTACTTGTTGTAGGTATGATGTTACTTGTAGCACATATCTGGATACAATGACAGAAAAACAGCAAAATACAAGTTGGGCGGCACACTATACTAAACACAGATTTTTAGCGCAAGTGTTTAATAGCCACGCCCCTAATTAGTGGCCACGCCCCTTTGAGAGACCCCCCAGTTTTTTCATCCCACTTAAAGCCCTGGCGATGGGTGTGAGTGCCCACCTCGCACAGAAATAAGCGGCGGCGGTGCTACCCTCCCCCGCAGCGCGTGAATGAAGGAGCTGCTGCGAGGGGCAGAGGACGAAGGAAAAGACTGCATGCGGCCAGTGCCGCCTAACATGAGGAGACTGCTGGGTGGGGCAAAGAGTGCACCAAGAGACAGTGTGCACCCACTGCCTACAGCGCGAGCCAAAGAGGCACCCCAACGCCTACAGCGTGGGTGAAGCTGATCGGGCTGACTGGAGCACTGCAGGCTGAATGATCAAGTGCCAGCAGACAAGCGCTCCATGCATGAGTAAAGAGGCAATTTGTCAACCACGCACCCAGAGTGAAAGGCACCTACCGTGCAACGTGTGGGGGAAGTGTTTAGGAGCAAGATAAGGCAGCGCCATCTCTGTACACGGGCCTACGCGGCAATACAGATTGGCAGAGTCAGAGACTCAAAGGTAAAGAAACACTGCCACCCAATGGCCAAGTGTCGAATTTGCACTTGGAAAACCCTGTAAAGAGACTGGAGCAAGCCCAAGGCTGCCAAAGCACTGAACGTGCCCCTGGACAATGTGAGGCACCCAGACATTCCAGAACGGTGCCAGAGCACCACCCAGTGGTGAAGACAAAAGGCACTACGCAGCGACGTCCCAAGAGCGCAGGACTAGTACAGAGGCAACTGTGACTGCGAAAAGCAAAGCAGGCTCACAGCAGAAGACAGCACAGCAACGCTAACTACAGCAGCACAGGCAAGTGAATTCACCGATCTGAAGTGGTGTGCCGCGAAGGAAAAGTGGAAGCACAGGACACACGCAGTGGCGCCAGACTGGCGCAGGTACACCACATAGCAACAAGGAAGCCCGACCAAAGACGCAGCGCAATCTGCGCAGGACGCCGCAAGGAGTGAAGAGACTCCCACCGTGACCAGGAACAGACCAACTGAGCGAGGCGCAATCCCTCAAAAGCACTGAAGCGACACCGAAGGAGAGCACAGTGATGCCTAGTGGCCACAGGTTGTCACTGCTGCCGGGAAGAAGAGAACGAGCACCACCACACGAAGGTACAGTGGTTCCAAGACTCCCCACCAGACAAGTGCGACACTAAGGAAGCGCGACAACCGCCGAAACTGCTTCAGAGTCCCCAGGAAGAGAGAAAGCACACCCTGTGACGTAACGGGAGCAACCTGAACACGAAGAAGCCAGGAGTGGTGACGTAACCCTCCGCACCCAAAGAAGCACAAGAAGTGCGCAGCGAAAAGCGCGCCAACGCTACAGCACCGGAATGGAGCAAACAGCGATCAAACAGAAGATAGCAAAGCGTGAGGACTCACGCAGAAGACCACCCCAATGGTCGCACCACAAAGCCGGCCAGCCAGATGGCCGCACCACAAAGCCGACCCCTCAGACGGTCGCACGAAGAACCCGGACGGTCACACACGTGATGCACCCAAGAAGCCGGCCAGCCAGATGGCCGCACCAAAAGCCGACCCACTGGGGGTCGCAAAAGGAGGTGACCAAAGCATGGGTCAACAAACCGCAACACAGCAAGTATCCCGCAAGAGGACCAAAGATAGCCTGCCAGCCTCGGCAGAGTGGACCGGCAAGAGGTCCAAGGAGTTCGAACATCAAGACACAGTCCACGACCATCGCCAAACGAACTTCAACAACCAAGTCAACAGGTAACGTCTAAAGAGAGAGAGAAGATCGCAACACCCGGTCCAGTCACAGACGAGAAGAGACTGTGTCCGTGAACCAGGACAAGACCGGATGGAAGCAGGCGGAGTGCAAGCTGCCTGGAGAAGTCTGGCCAGGAAGAGGAAGACAGCAAGGTGACCAGACCGCGTTGCGAAAAGGACGCAGAAGAAGTCTGTGTGGCACGTCTGCCACCGCCACAGGAAGAACAAGAGAAGAAGGCCGAGTGGCATGTCTGCCACCGCCACAAAAGGATAAGGAGAAGAGGTCTGAGTGGCACGACGCCACCAAAGAAGAAGAAAGGAGAAGAGGTCTGAGTGGCACGTATGCCACCATCGAAGAGAAGGAAAGGAGAAGAGGTCAGAAGCACGACGACAGAAAGACAAGAGAATGGAGGATAACCAAGAGGAGTGTGGACCAAGACACCACGACACACAAAAGGGGAAACACCGAGGAGAACGTGAGAGGTGCACGACAGTCCACACGCATGACCGGGACAAGTAACTTCACTGGAAGCGAGCATCCACGTGCGAACCCGACAGTCATCCAGGAAGGACGGAAGCGAGCAGGCCGGTCTGTTGGCAACACCCACCTCTGGGATGGAACGGACACAAGGGCCATGGAAATCCAGGGGCAGAAGCCTCAGGGACACCGGTGGCAGCGGGTCCCACAACGAGAGACGGACTGTTGAAGCTCACGCTGAAGATCCTGGAAGAACGAAGGTCGCACACGACGGAACCAGTGCCAACAACACCCTTTCACGTGGAGCTTCGGACACGTAGAGAGGGCCCGTAGCGACGTCCTTCAACACCTTGGAGCGACAAGGCAGCATGTCCTCCGGTCCAGTGGGAGCCTGGCAGAAGGGCCTCCGGGTCGTCCGGTGAGAGGGGACACCCACAAGAGAGGGGTATCCGTGAGAGGGATAACCTGCAACTGAAGATCCCGTCAAGGACAGACACCAGTTTAAACCGAACACTTTTTCCTCCCCTTTCCTAGTCCACAGAGAGCACGAAGACAGAGGAGGGACCCCAGCGTCCCTCCCCACCCCCCAGGAGATCCCTGCCACCCGGAGGCCCTGGACCGGCGCCGGCACAGCACAGAAGCAAGGTGCCCCCCCTGCCTGCAGCGCCACCCTCACGCGGCATCCCGCCTCCACCCCAACAACGTCATCCCCGGAGACAGCGAGCCAGGAGCACCTCTCCCACAGGAGAGGTGCACGCTGCCCTTGAAGAAGCGCCACGAGGAAGCCGTGCCCCCCTCCCGCCGGCTATGAGAGGAGGAGACTGAGGAACCAGCACCGGCCACCCCAGCGTCCCTCCCCACCCCCCAGGAGATCCCTGCCACCCGGAGGCCCTGGACCGGCGCCGGCACAGCACAGAAGCAAGGTGCCCCCCCTGCCTGCAGCGCCACCCTCACGCGGCATCCCGCCTCCACCCCAACAACGTCATCCCCGGAGACAGCGAGCCAGGAGCAATACCAGCACCACGCAACCCACCCGCATGCAAGCGAAGCCGCACAAACGATTGCCGGGCCCCCTCCTCCGGTGCACACACCCGGCAACGCCAACCCTCCCCCCTCCCCCCTGCCACCCCTCACCCAGGCCAGCACATCGGAGGACCAGAGCGCTAGGGGCCACGCGCCACCAGCACCGATAAACCCCCCACCTCCTTCATCCACGCCCCCCCCGCACCGAGCCGGAGAGACAGTAACACAGTGTGACACCAGCAGCGACCCCCGGGGACAACCACGTCACGAGAACCCCCCCCCCCCCAGAACGGACCTTCGTACTCCCCACCAGCAAGATGCACAAAACCAGAGCAGCAGCGACCCCATACGCTGCACCCAAATGGGCTCCTTACGAAAAACAGCAACGGGCAGTCACCAGCTCGGGATCCGGGCAGGGGAGGGCGAGGGTCAGCGCGAGCAGCGTCCAGGAACAAAGAGGGCGCTTGACCCTCGCCCCCTAGGTTATATAGCCTCCTCGGACCCCTCCCCAAACCGGAAGTGACATCACTGGGGGACCATCCGGTCCCCCCAACACTAGACCGTACCGAGGTCTGTGCCATCCTCTGGCACTAAGGGTGGTCGCCAGGGGCGGATTGGCAATACGGACATTGGCCGTTGGGCATTGGCCGTTGGGCATTGGACTGTGCCCTCTGTGGGCCATTTTTTTTCTCCCCTTTCCCAGCCGCACAGTGAAGCTGCTTTCATTTCTCTGTCTCTGTCTTCGTGCTCTCTGTGGACTAGGAAAGGGGAGGAAAAAAAACGGCCCACAGAGGGCCCGCAGACAGAGAGAGAGAAATGAATGCAACTTCACTGTGAGGCCGCAGTCACCCCCTGCCCTGCAAAGCAATCACGCTGAGGGTGGCTGGGGAGGGGGTGATTGTTTGAAAAAATCGGCCTCCCTGGGGCCACGTTTTGCGCAGGCCTTTGAGCCATTTTCACCTCGGCCCCCCTGGGGCCCACGCAGCACAAACAGTGTTAGTCTTAACACCTCGCCCACAGCCCTTCACATTCAGGGCATAGTGGGCGAGGAAGAATGGTTCTCGCTGTGGGGGTCAGGTGATCTTTGCAACTTTCACCATCTTCACCTCAGCCTCCCCCTGGCTACCATGGATGACCCATCAGCTGTGTTTTGTGCCCCCCTGCCAGGACATTGACCTGAGGCCTGGTGGGCTGGGGAGGGCTGATTAATTTACTAATTACAGGGGCCTTACCTCTGTTCATGTGCTCCTAAGCTGAAGGACTGGGGAGGGCTAAATAGGTTAGTAATAGAAGGGCTTTGCTGCTTTTCAGGTGCTCCTGAGCTGAAGGACTGGGGAGGGCTGAGTAAGTTAGTAATAGCAGGGGCTTCGCTGCTTATTAGGAGCTCCTTCCCTGAAGGGCTCGAATAATTTTGTGAGAGAAAGGGGCCTTGCTGTTTTTTTAGTTGCTCAGCATGGCGCCATTGTCACCTTGGCCCTGTGTCCTGTGCAAGAAAAGTATCCTGTCACTTTCATTCCTTGTCTGTGCCAAACAACTAAAGGATTTTGGGGGCCCTGGCCCAAACATATTTTTGGGCCCCTGTTCGGAACAGATTTGAATTTATAATCCAATTTCTGCTCTTTGGTGCCCTCTTTCAGCTGGTCACTGGACAGTGCACTACCATACTTGTCCAAATTCTTAATGTATTTACATCTAATATTCAAGGACATTGACATGTGTAACCAAATGGTGTTTTATGAAAGGGCACGCCCCTTGAATGTGGGCCACGCCCCTTAATTGTGGGCCACGCCCCTTAATTGTGGGCCACTTTTTTCGTCAGTGCCCCGGCCAAATTGTGATCCCAATCCGACCCTGATGGCCGCCCTCGTAGGTGGCCACCTTTGGTGGCCCAGGGCAGCCAGTCAGAGGGTTTAGTTACTCCCTCAGCGAAATAAGGTAATGCATTTCTTTAGCAAGCATCTATGAGATATAGTTGTTAGAAAAACAATAAAAGGTCCCGAAGGACAACCAATTCTCCTGTTTGTGTATTAAGGCGTAGACAGGAAATCCCGGAGCTCCCGAGTTTCCAGGTCCATAGTCTGTGGCTCATCCAGTCCAGGACTATTCTCTGCACTCTGAGATTTGTAGTCTCTCTATTCTAATGGGATAAACAGGACTACAAATCCCACAATGCACAGTACAAACAGGAACTAGGTGAGTACAGCATGGAAACGGGAACTGGGGAGCCCTGGAAATCCTTCCTCTTGTGTCAAGGTGGGGAGTGTTGACAAACAGAACAGGCCTCCTCATGCGTGAAACAAAGGGAGGAAACGTTGATAAAAGCGATGCCTCCGAGGCTGTAGTTTCGGTGTATGTCTCAATATCCAGAGGGAAAAAATATTATTAATTATGGACTTTAGTGAATTAAAAGGCCTTTCCCAGGGGAAAAAAAACCTAGATCTGAGAATCTGGGGTTTGCTGAGTCGGCGTCAACCAGGCCTTGGAGGCCGAAGAATCGGCTTCGTGGTTTTTATATATTTTTTAATGGGTCGCTTCAAACCAGTTGAACTTAAACTGGATCGCACTGAGATATAAAATTGGCCCGGGCAGCAAAATAAAGAGCCCCCATTTGCGAATTAAGAAGCTAAAAAAGTTTCGCATATTATTTGCAATCGGGCAGTTTTCAGAGAATAAAAAAGACGCTGTGTTGGCGTTTTGCAATGTGGGGCAGACTGCATGGATGTGGTGTTGCTGCAGACAATGCGTGTTTTAAAATTAGAGCCAATAGATCATTCTATAGAGCGGCCCATAACCGCCCTTTGAGTGAGGCCGACCCTGTGTGAAGCAGGCCGAGCGCGGCCTCACCTGGAGTAAAGGGGCGGGGCCGGGGCCTTTAAAGAGGCCGGTGAGAGCGGCGTCTGCTCGCTTCTCTCGTCCAGGATCCTGCGCTCACCGCCTGTGGCTCACGGTAAGAGGCTCGGAGACGGGGCTTGTTCCGGGTGACAACTCCCTGAGGTGTTGTAAACATTGGTTATGGGTTTGCTATAGTAAACTGCACTATCTTCCAAAGTAATGCCAATTGTACTGCAATAGTTAAGTCGTATCTATGGCAACCAAGGCCTGGGTGCTTAAGGGTATGTGACACCTACCCACCGAAGTGTCAATTTGTCCTGAGATTCAGCCGAATCCAGGACACATATGAAACAATATAATACCCAAGCTACACCGATATCTGTATAGTCATGTGGAAGGGCGCATATGTGTCTTTACACACACAACTCTTTTTGATCACAGCACCCTATATCCACATAGTCCATAGAAAATCTCATTAACACCAGAAACAGTGTTTTCACTGACTAATCATTCAAAATGATTAGTCAGTGAAAACACTGACCGGGAACACACCATGGCCAGGGACTACTGATCTCAGCTAGTCGGGAATAATCGGGATTTATCACAATCCCATCGAAATCTTGGCCCCATTGATTAACATGGATTGGCAACTCTAATGAATTGCGTGATGTTACACAAAGACTAACTACTTTCTGAATTGGACAAACATATTAAGTGGAGCCCGATTATTCCTCATATATTCGTCAATGTACCCTCTGATATATGCGCATTGAAAGATCATACAAACCCGAGGGACATTATTATAACTAAGGAATTCTCTTCCATCCCGCTCAGCCCTTTTTTTCAAACAAGCCTTGAGAAAGCCCAGAGGGCGAAACGCGCGTCGGCTGTAACTTGGACTATACGAATTTGTGGAAATTAAAGACGTCAAGACAGAAGCTTTGATTGGACTATTTCTGGTGTTAATGAGATTTTCTATGGACTATGTGGATATAGGGTGCTGTGATCAAAAAGAGTTGTGTGTGTAAAGACATATATGCGCCCTTCCACATGACTATACAGATATCGGTGTAGCTTGGGTATTATATTGTTTCAACTCCCTGAGGTGTGTGGTCTGATCTGAGTGACACAGGCCTGATTCTCCGCGGTATGCGTGGTTTGTGGTCTGTTCTGCGGGACTACAAGGCGCTTCTCCGAGGCTCAACGAGTGTTTTAAGGATCACGTTTCAGACGGCACCCCTGATGCATTGTCATAGCCGCTTAGATGCCGAGGCCCCGGGGTGATCAGCTGCTCCGGTCCAGGCCTCGTCTCTCTGCCCTTTTTGGGGTTGTGGCCCTGGTTGTATTATGGGGTGCACACGGCTGTCGTCCTCGAGCCTGGAGTGGGAGACCCTGTCGTCAGCTGGATACCGGCAGCTTTCCTCGATAGGCCTCGAGCGCTCTCAAGATGGGCAGGTCAAAGTTTGAAGTCAAATTAAACAAGTCAATTCTATAAGTAAAGACCCGGCATTTGATTGGCTCCAGTGAGGGTGTGGCCATTCTTGGCAAGTTCCACCTTGTGTTCTGTGCATCAGCCCATTGTGGTGTTTTGAGCATTCTGGGTATTGTAGTTTTTACTTACTATACCTGAGAATAACTAATTATGGACCGAATGGAGAGCTTTTGAATTTCCCACGTCCAAGCGGTGTCGTATGCTGCCCCGTCCACATTTATTACACATTTTGATACTTTGGGGTACATATTTTATGGGGCTGTGACGCACTTAACAAGTCCCAGAATGCAAACCACCGGAGTTGGGGCAGCAGATTATACGTGCATCAGAAGCCCGGCCGCTATGAAATGACTGACGGAGTGTAGGTTACAATATAATTAAAGTTGACCTCTTGGCAGCTTTTCTCAGCACTTCTGTTAACATCTTCTACCCCCCCCCCCATAGTCCGTGCTTATTTACGAGGTGTTCGCCTCTCATTGGTTATCGTATCCTGTCTTCTCTACGTTGGCTTCCCATCAAGGCAAGTTCTATTTACGAAACTGCTTGCATCACCCACAGAGCCTTGCACACTTCCTCCCCTCATTACCTGGCGAATAAATTGAATGTCTGGAGGCTCGAGACCTTCTCAGAATGCAGAAAAGTTTCTGCTTGAGCCCACCCCTCCTTCAAAAAGCAAAGATCGATGGCTCAATCGTTCTCAGGTAATGCAGTGAGAATCTGGAACTCGCTTCCTCCATTGCTCCGTGCCACCACCTTTGTCCGGACCTTCAAAGCTGACCTCAAATCTCTTCTCCTTCAAAGACACTTTCAGAGCTAATACCTTCATTCTCAGACCCCTCTAGGAAGTTTGTTCATCATTATAAATTTGTAATATTTCCTTGTACATTCCTCACCCTTGCTTGATGTGTTCTTGCCTTCTATGGTTTTACCCTACCTCCTCTAGTCTCACGTTTATTTTTGTAGCGTTCTAGTTTGTAACGTAACTGGATCTATTGTACAGTGCTCCGACACCTTCGGGTAAAGTCTGCACTATATAAAACTGCATTAAAGAAACAAAAATCGTTTCAGAGTTCCCAATCTCCATCTCTGTGGCAGGGAGACAAATGCAAGTACCTTCTCTTAGCACTTTTGTGCACCTTTCTCAAATATGCTTTTCCTCCGTTGTGGCACTTTTTTTTTCACCCTCGACTCTTCATGATCTGTTGGAATCTACTGTTATTTCTGATCACGCTCCAGGCTGATGTCTGCTCCCATCTGAAGTTGAACAATCTGTCCTGTGTAGAAGTGACCGCTCTTTTCTGTCACAAAGCACGAGCTCTGCTGTTGTATAAATGAGATTTTAGTCATCTGTTTGTGTGTTTAATGATCCTGCAAATCTCTGGTCTTCTCAAAATGTGGCTTGTGAGTAGACTCAGATTTACACCTTTCTTCAGATCTGTAGCGTACTTAAAACCATTGGCAAAGCTCACGGGTACCAGAGGCGAGACCCATTTGCTTTGCCAATGCTTTTTTGTCTCTTGCTCTGGGTCATAGTCGGATAAGAAACATAAGTCCTAGCCCCCCACCCCCCAACGTGCTGGTGGGTAGGGTCGGACTGTAAACCTAAAGCAAACCTGGCCCGTTTTGTCAGACCAGTCCAAATCCGTGGCGTAACTTAAGCCCTCATGGTGGGGGGCAAACTTCATGGGGTCCCCTCAGCAAAAGAGGGGCAGGTGGGAGGGGCCCATCTGTGCTCTTTGCAGGGGGCCCCCCTTAAGTTTCGTTACACACTGGCCCAAACAATGCATAGCAAGTAATCCTGACCCCTACCAGGTGACAATGGGGGGTGGGGGTCCCCCAAGAAAATGTGTGGTAACATGGTGCATTTACAACACTTTTCATAATATATTCTCTTGCATTGGCTTTTAAAGCACAATAAATGATGACCTTGCAGTGCACCAGGATACCCAGTCGTATCCACAGACATTCTGATGGTGAACACACCAAATACAATGTCTTCCATGAAACATGAATTTAAATGCAACATAAGTGCACACACAGACTGTTAGGCACAGCCAAGAAGCTAGAGTGAGCGGCTCTTGTCATTTTGAAGCTGGTAATGTTTTGGAACCCGACTGAGGGTTTGTGTACTTGGTTTACAGATTGAAACAGTCAAGATGCATCTGGAAGAGCTCTGTGGGACTATGATCCAGACATTCAAGAAATACTCTGGAGCTGATGGTAAGGACGGAGAGCTGAACCAGGAGGAGCTGTCCAAGCTTCTGAAGGAAGAGTTCCCAAGTCTATCTGTGAGTACAACCTAAAACCTATATCAATCTTTGAATATACACCTATTGAATGTTTGCCAGTGGTTTCAAAGAGTGTCATTTACAGATAATGTCTTGCTGAGAATTACTTACCATAATTCAGTGCTGAGTTCATTAGCAGAATATTTCACTTCACAAAACATATGTTAATTGCAGGTATTGTCATGCTTTCACAATCTTAGTGCTGTGTTTAGAACATTTATTACCATACCGGACAAGCCTCCCCATGCAGCCCATCCCCAATGCAAACAATGAATCCTCCCTTGTGTGTGAGAAACTGTTAACCAAAAAGGTCCCTGTGGGCAAAAATGGGCTGTCCCACATTGCACTTCATTTTCTTTTTTTCATGTCTTGTTAAACTTATGTGACTGTACTAGAAGACATTTAATTGCTTGTTGAAATCTGATTTATAATAATTTGTTGGAAATATTTATAATATCAACAAACCCACATGCCCAAAACATTGACTTGCCCGCAGTGTCGGTCAAAAATGAATTAAAGAAAACACTGAGGCTTTAAATGTTTGTTAGAGATGGGTCTTTAGTTGGCAGATGTAGGTACCTTTGTCCAAATAGGGGCCCTTCGTCCTAGTCCGACTAAGGGGGTTGCACTCCTAAAATAACCCCTACTCACCCCCTTGGTAGCTTGGCACGAGTAGTCAGGCTTATCTTGGAGGCAGTGTGGAAAGCATTTGCACATAGCCAACAGTAATAGTGTAAGCACTACAAAAGGACCCCACACCAGTTTAGAAAAATATCCAATATTTTTATATACTTAAGACAAGACTAAAAACAATAGAAATCCACAATACAGTACTTGGAAATCTTCAGTTACCAAAATAACCTTGAAATACAGTACCTTGAAGTTGATGGCTACCGTCCTGGGCAATCACAGCATCATGAACAAACCAACCCTAATGGTTCTGGCTGATCGCAGGCCAACTACGGTGTTGGAAAACCCGCAAAACAGTACCTTCAGAAATGCAGTGCGTCGGCGACCTCTCGTTGAGCTCCAAAAGCACAGCGTCTGTTCCGGAGTCGTCTGGCCCTTGAAGTCACACGCATTGCATATCGAACTCCTCATAGTTGAAGTCAGGAGAGCTGGGGTTGGCAGGCGTCGGGTGCTGCAGTGCAAAGTGCAGCGGTGTGGCGTGCAATGCTCTCAGATCACGGTGCGAGCAACAGCTTGGTGGCGGCATCAGATGGTGTCGTTGGTGCGAAGTGAAACAGTGCTATTCACAGTGCTGGCAGGTCACGGTGCAGGCGTCGTCACTGCTGAAGTGCTGTCATCGGCTGACTAACTGGAGTCGATGGTACCAGTAGGTAAAGGCTGCGGTGCCAGTTGAGGATGGTGTCCTGTAACTTACAAGCGGTGCCCTCTAACCACAGTGCAAGCAGTGGCATTTAATTTTTTGTGGAGCTGCTTCGGTGATACGAAGGCAGCGGTGTGAAGCGAGGTGGTGCCAAGTGCAGTGCCCACAGGTCACAGTGAGAGTAGCAGCTCGGTGGTGGCGTAAGATGGCTTTGTCAGTGAGACCAGGGTCGCAGTGCCGTTAGGACATGGAGTTGGCAGCAGTGTTGCGTTCCTTTTTCTTCTGTTGCAGCACAAAACACACAGTCCCTAGTGCTGATGGCGGATGAACTGAAGTCTTTGCTGTTCTTGAGACTTCTTGAACAGGGGGCATGCTCTACCTCAGGCCCTTGGAGATACTTCAACAAAGAAGTTGCAGAAAATTCAGTCTGGTCATTTAACTGCCCAAGATAGAAGCAGCCACTGCAGGCCAACACAGCAAAGCGCTCAGAAAATTGGCAGATACTCCTCACAGCTTCTCTAGCTCTTCTTTGCTGTCTTATTGGTCCAAAAGAGTTCTCTAATTTAGGGGTTTGGGACCCACTTTTTATACCCCAAAATCCTTTGTCTTCTCAGCAGAGAGTGTCTGTGCCCAGCCAGAACCGGTGGTGCACATTCCTGGCAGGAGTTAGAGACCACGTTGTCAGAGGCAGTCTGGGCCTATTCAGGTGCAAGGGAAATCTCCTCTCTCCACTCACTACTCCTACTACTCTGAAAGCAGCCCGGGTCTAATCAGCCCATCCCTGACTGATTCAGGAAAGGCAGGACACATGAACCCATGGTGGCCATTTGAGAGAAAGCACCTCCCCAACCCCTGTTACTCCAAAGCCAGACAGTCCATATACATCCTAGCACGGGCACACAGGATGGCTAAGCAAGAAAATAGCTACTTTCTAAAAGCAGTATTTTAAAACCCAGAATGTCAATCACCTTTACTAAAAGATGCATCTTTAGATTCCGAGTTCAGGCATACTAAATTGTATTTTTCAATCTGGTCCCAATGGGAAGTTATATTTATTAGATGTTCTAAATTAACTCCCATGCTTTCCTGGTGGGCAAAAGAATACCCAGGCTCCTATTTGCAGATGACACCCTGCTGATTTCGAAGACCCCGGTCGGCCTGCAGAGCCTCCTTGATAGGTTCCAATCTTTTTGTGACATGAGGGGGTTAGAAATCCATACGGGGAAGACCAAATACTTGATCCTGAATCCCCCAAAGAAGATAGGCAGGCCTCCTGTGTTGAACTCAGTATGCCTCGAAAGGGTCAAGGAGTTTGACTACTTAGGAATCCGCCTCACCGATACCATGAGGTGGAACTGTCCTCTTCAAAACTTGATAAATCACAAAAGGGTGGTGGGGGCCCTGCTCAAAGAACAGCATTCCTCCACCTTTAAACCAATTGCCCCGGTACTGGATATTTATAAGGCAAGAGGTGTGAGTGCGGTGTTGTACGGGGCGGAGCTCTGGGGGGGCGCAGAATGTGGATGAGTTAACCTGTTCAGAACAAATTCTTGAAGGGCTTGTTGGGTCTCCCTTATAGTACCCTCTCTGTTCCCTTACTCCTTCATATGGGCTGTCGCCCCATCAAGGAACAGGCAAGGCTACGCCCTCTTCTCCTTTGGGCGCGCCTATGGAGAGTCCCGGAACTTGCGAGTTATGCGGAGGGGCTAAAAGGGGTTTTATCATTGTCTGGCTGGCACAGAATAAGATGGTTAAGGGATGTGAATTGGTTACTTGAGGAAGTGGGTCTTGGAAATATTTGGCAGTCCAGGACCGCACTCCCCAAGTCTGTCCTGAAACTCTTATTGGAAATGGGTAATTCGAGAAACTCAAATCCTAATGTAGGTAGTTCTACTGTCTAATTCCTACTGCATAAGGAGGTGGCATTCCGAGAACCCTATCTCGATATCATTATTAAACCTAGAGATAGGGTTCTATATTTTAAATTTAGAGTCGGAGTGCTGCCTGTCCATGAATTGACTGCCAGATGGAAGCCCCAGCACAGACCATTCCATTCTGTGAGACCATGATCAAGACAGTACCGCATCTTCTCTTTGTATGCCCCGCATACAATGCCCCTCGTATTAGGTGGTTGAAACCCCTCTGTAAAGAATTGGGTACAAGACATTGTGGTGAGGCCCTACGCATTCTGAAATCGGATACACGGCCCCTGTGGCTTAGCGAAGTTTTTAAATTGGGCTTGGTTGATCAGGTCCAAAACGCTTTCATACATTGTTTAATTGAGATTTTATGGTTATTTTATCTAATTTATTGCCTTCATTTGTACAACTGTTATTCTTATGAATTAATGTTTCATATGTATTTCAAATATGGCTTTTTATGTATTTTAAACTGTATTGTGATGCTTTTAAAGATATATTTATATCGAAATAAAGCCGACTTTGGCTTTCCTATGGGCCAGATAGCCTTTCAATAGTGAAAAACGAAATTGACAGTATTTAATGATCGGGATATGCCACACACCAGTCCTAACTTCCACATACACTTCACCCTGCCCACAGGGGTACCTTGGACCTACCTTAGGGGTGACTTGCATGTAAGGGTAGGGCCTGGCAAATGGGTGCACTTGCCAAGTAGACATGACAGTTATAAACTGCGCACAGACTATGCAGTGGCAGGTCGGAGTTACCTTTTCAGTGCTTCTCATGTGGGTGGCACAATCTGTGCTGCAGCCCACTAGTAGCATTTGGTTTACAGGACCTGGCACACTCAGTGCACTTTACTAGGTACTGAAAAGTAAATCAAATATGCCAATCATGGAAACCCCAATCCATAATACAATTTGCAACAGTAGCACTTTAACACTGATCCGTAGTAAGAGTGCGCAGAGACACTAAGCCAGCAAAAACAGAGTCTAAATTGGTAGGTCAGAAAGCAAAAACTCAGGGGAATCGGGCCAAATGATGCCAAGTCTCAGACTTTCTAAAGCGACACTCCGTCAATTCCAATTTAAAAAAATGTATACAGAGTAACAAGTAATATGTCCCAATATGCAAAATGGAACCCATAGGCCTGCCATTGCAGCCTATGTACGTTGGTGCATGTCTCACTTCAGATTTAGGTTTACTATATCTAAGGGCCACTGCACTAACCTAGAAGTCACCCCTATAGCTACCCTTTAACAATCCTGAAGGCAGGGTGCTTGGTTCAGAGTGAGGGTGCCACTGCATGAGCAGGACACCCCTGCTGCATGTATTCTCCCCAGTTGTCAGTGCCTCAGCCATTACAGCATTATGCAACCATGTGGAACTCTGAAACGGCTGCATGTAACCGTATTGTGTTTGGTGTAAAAAATTGTGGAATCATATGCCCACAATGGTAATCTGTGTAGGAGGTATGATTCCACCCCACAAAGAGCTTTGTGAGGTCCCGGGCAGCCCAAAATGGTTGCTGCCGACCAGAGGCACATTTCTCCAGCAGCAGCCCTCCTTCGAAGTCCTCCATTTGGATTTGACAGCCGTTTCCGACGCCACTGCAGACCTATGCACCTGGCTTCCCTGGGACAGGCAACTTGGGTACCTCTATCTACGGGTGGGGTGGCTTTCCAACATCCTAACTTCCCTTGGTTTCTTCGAAGTCCACTGGGATGGGTCCTTAAACTCTAAAACTCCAACCATGACTCTCCCATAGAATTGTACGAACCACGCAGTCGTGTTCCCACACTGCACCCTGTCCTCAGTCGGGTCCCTACTTGCTCACCTTGGGTGTTTTTTTTGGGGTCCCAGCGATTCTACATCCTCCTGACACTGTCTTGACTTGAGTCGTGGTTCTTATACTACCTATTTTAGTATGTGGTTTTGTCTCCCCTTGGAGCCCCCTGTGTATTAGTGCTATTTACTATTGGTTCTGTGCTACAGTATTGTGTGATTATCTTCATGTAGAAGATACTTTATCGTACTAGTGTTATATTAATATTTACCTACTTTTATAACAACTGTGTGGTTTTCCTTTCATTTAACCAATACTATAAGGTTTGCATTCTAGTAAAAAAGATGCTTAACATTCCTTCAAGATTAAGCCAAAAGGCTGCTCTCCACAGCTACCACTTGAATCGCTTTCTAATGTTCTCTTTTGACCTCTTAAATCACCGTAAGGGTTGTTTGGACTGGTACAGGTTGCCCACTTAGTTGGCAGCATATACCAGGTTTCTTCTCACAACAGCCATTGGGGAAAGTGGGGCTGGGGAGGAGGGTTCAGGTTACGTTGATAAAACTCTACCTTCAGCCTTGTGTTTTGTAAATGTCACCAGAACTGCTTGATGTGCAATATGGGCCTATATTGCCAGTTAGTCAATGTGTATTCTCTCATATTGTAGGGCCTATTAGCCCAATGTATACCTGGACCTTCCCACTGCTGCTTGCAATTTGCAGCTTAGCAGGTGCTTTCTGAGTGCCTATTCATGTCTCTGGTTGGGTGCTGGCTTGACAATGTCATGCCTGTTTGGTTATCTTTTTAATTGGTACTTTCCACTTTATCGAGATGGATTGTCTATGTAAACTTAAAGCTTTAAGGGCTGATGGATTTAGAACCAAGTACAGGATAATCATAGAGGCACTAACACTGAAGTCCTCTCTTCCACCACTAACTTCCAACATTTGGCAATATTGGTTATATATTTTTTTTTACTGAATATTGTCTCTTGTTGCTTCACTACAGTAAATGTTTGCATCCTAGCTGTGCAGAATGAGTGTTGTCTCCTCTAGATGTGATATTTATTGTTTAGCTCTTACAGAAGGGATGCACAGCTGCTTAAATGGTGATCTCCAAGATGCCCTCAGTAGGAGTGTTTGGAAAGCACCTGTGCTCTTCCCTTAATAGAAAGCCTGAAGCTTGGGGTGAGAAGATGCTTAGAATATAATTCCAGAATGCTAGCACTTGACGCCATCCAGTCTACAATACTTGTTTCAGACAAGCAACCCTTTGGTATAGTTTGAATGTTTGTCTAGGGGTGTGTGTACTTTAACCACGTTTTAGGATTAACAATGTATTTGCCAAGGGGAGCTTGTGAGCACGAAAATACTTTCTTCTGGGAGAAAGTCGGGAAGGGTCTTGCTTACGTTGATTACATTTAAAATTCTACAGATACTGGAAGCTGTCACCCCAATGACACCGTTCCAGTAGCCTTGCTGGAAACAATGGGCAGGATTGGGCCTTCAGCCCGCATGGATGAAAGCACTTTTGTATCCCAAATTAAGGGGAAAATATGGGTTAATTTGAGCTATTTGCAAGAACCCACCTTTTATGACTGCTGATGGGCAAAGTTGGCCAACGCACAAACTACCATGACTGAGGTATAGGAACTTGTCTAGTAGTTGACCAACTTTCCTCTAAACTCGTCAAATGACTGATGGCTGAGCCTATGTTTAGCCCTTTGTAGTGGCTGCTAGTAGACTGTTCTATCTGAAGTACCTAAAATAGAGCAGTCTCCTTTTATTACCCTGCCCTATAAACCGCTGCATTTGGTTTTTCTTCTCCTAGTTCATGTCTGGAGGAGGGCAGTGGTTGACTGGTTGTCCTGATGAAATATTAGAAGGCTGGATGAGCATGAAGACATTTCCCTAAGGTTGTTTCAAAGTCTGAAATTCAACACCCCCCCCCCTCCCGGTTCTTTTTAGCTCTTGGATTACGTGTAACATCCAGAACACCACATTTCCCTAGGTCCATATTTAGTCTCCCTCTATAAAGGGAGGAATGACATTCTAACCCGAATTTAACTTTTGGTTCAAAGCTCATGTTAACAAATTGAGGGCAGAAGGACTGACTGTTGGCTCTGGCAGTTCAAGGTGGGTGTAGTTGCATGGAATGCAACACTCATCCCGTGCTTGAGGCTGAGGCCCTTGCTGGATGAAGGCCATTGGACACATGGATGCTGTATGAGGTGTTGCAGAACAAGCAAACACACTAGACCATTGCTGTACTCCAGAATTTTCTGACCTGCATGTTAATTCTGCGTCTCTTTCTCTCTAGAGAGTGACCCTGTCAATCCAGCCCCTCTCTGCCCCGCTCTTTCATCTGAGACTGTTCTTCCTTAAGGCAGCAGGTGACCTATTCAGCAACCCCAAAGGTGGAGCTTTAGGCTTCACTGCATTGTAGGAAACCAGAAACTGGACTCCCCTGGGAAGGGATTTGTTAAAATCCATAGAACTTCCACTCGAAGGCTGTGTGCCTCACTTACCACAGTCTGCCATGGTGTAGGGTTTGAGCAACCAGTACCACTGGATGTCTCTTGTTGGCTAGCCCATCTGGTCAAAATAATTGTCAAGGAAACACTGGTTTTCTGGAGAATGGTCTTATGAACAGTTTAACTATTGTATTGAGTGACTCATCTATGTATAGAATAATGCAAATATTAAGGGTTGGGGGGGGGGGGGTTTGGAAGGAAGCTTCTCCAAATTTCCTTTCCAACGAGAAAGTAGAATGTTCTGAACATAATTTACTTCATTTTATAAAACCTTCTCTTGTTTGTTTCCTCTTCTTTCTACAGGCCTCTGGGAAAGACGAGGAAATGGCAAAAGAGGCGATGAAGACGATGGACTTGGATGGCGACCAGAAGGTTTCCTTCAGAGAGTTTGCCGTATTTTTAGCAACTCTGAGTATGCTAATGGAGGAATGTGAATCCTGATCTAAACTCATTTTTCTCAGTTTAATAAAAAAAGAAGTATGGCATTTTATTAGTTTATTCCTCCTTTTCAGTAAGATGTCAGTCTTGGCAAGTGAGTGTCACATGATTGATCGTTGAGGGGCGATATCCAGAAGAGTTTCCTGCTTTCCTAGTCTGCATGAGTGTGGGAAATGGAGCAATACAAGGCTACATATTTGGGGTCCTTGAATGTACTATGTACTCTCCTTTTTTCTAATTAATGTTTGCAAAGGACTGCCAAGTGACAACTACATACATTTTGACTTGGAAATAAAGTGTTCCCTTAAATATCCATGTGTGAAGCACTCTACCTGGTCCATTTCTCTTCTCTCCTCCCCCCCCCCCCCCGCACACACACATTCCAGACTGCTGTGGGGTAAACTAGGAAATGTGTCTTAGGCTTTTTTTTTTTTTTATTGAGATGGATCAGAAAATGAAAAACGAGAACAACTTTACATGATACAGATATCAGCTGGACCTGCTGACATATCAGAATTTTTAAACAGAAAAAAGAAAAAACCAGAGAAAGGATTGTGCTTTCAGATTAGTCGCTCTTAATATTTTCCTATTTAATGCCAAAGCGTAATCCACATCGATGTCAGGATCTCCTAATCTTACAGCCCAGGCATTTTCAACTTGTCCAATATCCTCTTCCAATCCCTGTAGCAGATGATTGTACCCTATTTTAATCTTTTTGCCCCCACTCATTATGTAGTGCACCAATGGATTTGGCTCCTGAACAGACACCCTTGGTCTTAATGCCTTCACTGATTGTTCTATCTGTTTGTATAACAGCCAGTGATTCGAGGGGATACCAAATTTCTGTTGTAAAGCCTCAAACCCCAGGATATCATCTTTCTCCATGACGTCCCCTAAACATCTAATGCCCAACCTTTTCCAACACCTACTATTCCTATTTTGTCCAAGATGCGAAAATGGACCTGCATTCCAAAGATCAGTTGTACCATTAATTTTAGGGATCTTAAGAAATTTACGCACCGCCTTCCATGTCCCCCAGGCAGATAGCAGCACTTTGCTTTTACTCCTCTTAAAATGTAATGCATTAATTTCACGTGTTAGCATCCCCCTGGCCTTTTGGCCCATTACTAGATCATAAATTGTGGGGATTCTATCAGTATCATGTAATGCTTCAGGGACATGATAATCCAATAAGTAGTTCATACGTAATAATAAACAAACCCAATGGTATAACCGTAGGTTAGGAGCAGATAACCCACCTCCCTCTAACGGTACAGAAAGTCGGGCTATAGATCTTCTGAATTTGCCATATTGCCATAAAAATTGTGAAAACACTGCTTCCATCTTCATCAAACCTTCCTCAATTAAAAGTGGTATGGCACGGAATAAATACAATAGCTTGGGAAACATTTTCAGCACATTGACCCTCCCAATCAATGACAAATGTAGTACATTAATCCTTCTTAATTCTTTTTCAATTGTGGCTAATAGGGGCCCATAATTTTCTTGATTAATTTTTCCTACGTTTGCATTTATTTTAATTCCTAAGTAGACCGCGGAGTCCACATACCTCTGATCTCTTTTCTGAATATTGGTAGAACAGATTATTATAGTTTTTTCAGTATTCAGTTTGTAACCTGAACATTTCCCAAACTCCTGAGCCAGACTACTTAGCTCCTGCATTGCCACTTGCGGGTTAGTAGTAACGATTGCCAAGTCATCCGCATAGGCCAATAGCTTAGTGGTGTGACCATGAGCTACAACAGGGGGTATTTTTTCAGAGGCAAGAATCTTCCTTATAAGCGGGTCGATGTACAATGAGAAGAGTAGAGGTGAACAAGGACACCCCTGACGGGTGCCCCTTCTAATCACTACCTCATCTGATTGGAAACCCATTGTAGTTATTCTAGCAACTGGATCCATATACATTGCTTTGATGGCTTTCCTACACTTTTCACCAAAGCCTCTTCTAGCCAATACCTCCCACATATAGTCCCAGACCACACGATCAAAAGCCTTCTCGGCATCTAACAGTATCATAGCCATATCTCCACCCATAACGTTAGCTGCATCAAATAATGAAATTGCCCTTGCTGTGTGTTCAGTGGTACCTCTCCCAGGGACAAACCCATGCTGCCAAGGTGAAACAAGTTGGGTAATGATCCGTCCTAATCTGTTTGCCCACACTTTAGAGTACAGTTTGGCATCCGTATTTATTAAAGATATCGGACGGTACGAGCCTGGGTTCTCTTCTGGTTTGCCCTTTTTATGAAATATGACAATGTTGGTCTGTTTCCATGTATCTGGGATAATGCCTGACCATATTACTCCATTAAAAAGATCCTCAAACAAAGGGAGGATTTCATCTTCCAGGACCCTGTAAACCTCTAATGGTAGCCCGTCTGGTCCCGCCGCTTTACCCACTGCCAGTTCATTCAGAGCGGCTTTTATCTCCTCTGCAGTTATATCCAATTCTAGCCTAGCCTTATCATCATCTTTCAGAGTTGGGGTTGACGGAGACTGATCTTGAATATACGGTACTACCCCTGGCTCTTGATCATAAAGTTTATTATAGAAGTCTTGGAAAACATCCATTATAGATTTTGGATCTATAAATTCACTCCCATTGTATGTAATCTTTCTAATTCTATTACTGTTTGATTCTTGCCTAATACGAAGCGCTAAAGCTCTACCCGCTTGTTCTCCAGTCTCGTATCTCCTTGCTCTCTGTGTTTGATATTCAGCTATCTCCTTCTGTGTAATTATTTTTAAGATTTCACCCTTAATCCGAGCCATATTGTTAACCGTCTCTCCACTATCCTTACCAAGTGCTATTTCCTCAATATGACACCTCTCTATTTCGGCTAGATCTAAGATGAGTTTCTCTGTCTTGCTTTTATCCTCTTTTCTTAATTTAGCAGCATAGCTGATCGTCTCCCCCCTTAATGCAGCTTTAAAGGATTCCCAAACTCCATTTCTGGAAGCGCTATATCTGTTACAGTCAAAACTCTTTTGCCCAATTTTTAATGTGTACTACAAACCTTTCATCGTTTAATAATTTCCTTTCAAAGGTCCATCTAGAAGTTTTCCTCTGTACCATAGGGATTTTATATGTCAAAATTAAAGGGTTATGGTCGGATATTATTCTTGGTAATTTAGCGATGTTAACCTTACCAATTTCCCCAGCAGAAACAAAAAAGTAATCTAGCTTAGAATATTTCTGTGCCGGATGGGAAAAATATGTATAGCCACGGTCACCGGGAACTTTTTCCCCCCATACCTCCACCAAACCATGAGACTGGATCATAGCGTTTACAGCCCTATTGACTTTTCGTTTCCGACCTGTATAGTTACTCCCCAGTTGCCAGTCTGCGAAGATATTCATATCGCCGCACACTATCATCGGGTTAGGCCAATTCGCCAGCTCTTCCTCTAGCTTATCGAATACCATTGGGTCATCTTCATTCGGGCCATATATTGTACAGAGCGTGAAGCCCATATTCATTTCAACTAGTACCCATCGGCCAGAGCCATCCGTTTTTCTACGCTTCACCCCACACAGATTATTTTTAACCAAGATGGCCACCCCTCTAATCACTGCCAAGTGACAACTACATACATTTTTTTTTTCAAAACCAGTTTTATTAGAGGTTCAAGCAAATGCAGGCACAGCCCTCCACAGTCAGAAGGGAACTGTCATTAATAATCATAACAAAAGCATAAGTAGGGCATAGCAGCAAACCTCTCATATGAAGAATATCTACCAAAAAATAAGAAGGGGAACATACAGCCACCCACCACCCCCCAGAACGACCCCCAACTCCCAGCTACAACCCACCCCTTATCCCTCCCTAACCCTGTGCACGTGATCACTAAACAACCAGGACAAAAGATGTACACAGATAGGGCCGGCCACCGGCCTAAGGCGTAGGGTCCACGTCGTGAGGTAAGGCATCATCCATGTCCACGGGGGGATCAAGGGGGAGGCCCCTATAGTCCGCCCACCTTTTCCAAATTTTTAAATGTTTGCGGGGGCATCCCCGAGCCTCAAACAGGCTGCTCCAACCCCATAGCGAAATCCAGGCCCGCCTTCCAGGCCCCCAGAGGAGGGGCACGCTCACTTTTCCAGGCCTGCGCCAGGTCCCTCTTTGCCACCACCAGTCCCAGCAGCAGCAGGTGGCGCTTGTAGACGTTGCCCCCAATATTTTCAAGCACATGCAGAAGGCCCAGCCGAGGCGTACGAGGCAGGTCCCATCCCAGCACCTCAGACAAGCAATCCCAAACCCCGGCCCAAAACCGAGTCAGCCGCCCACAAGACCACACAGTATGAAAAAGGGTGCCCCTCTCCGAACCACACCGCAGGCATTCAGGGTTTGCAATCAGGCCAGCCCGCCACAGTCGCTCCCTCGTAAAGTACGCGTGATGCAGATATTTGAATTGGATAAAGCGGAGGCGTACTGCAATGGCAGTCCCCCTAGGGGATTCCAGGGCTTCGCGCCAATCATCTTCGTCCAAGGGGCCAACATCAGCCTCCCACTGGGCCTTCAGCGCCGAGAGCGAGGGGGAGCAGTGCGTGACTAGGGAGCGGTAGATCTGGGAGACTTTTTTGGCACCCAAGTCGCCCATAAACAGCTTCGCTTCCATGGGACTGAAGTCCGGGAGCTGCTCCAGTCCCACCAGGCTAGGAGCAAGGGAATGGCGGAATTGGAGGTAGCGGAAGAACTGGGACCTGGGCATGCTGAATTCGGTGCTAAGCTCCTGGAAGGATTTAAGAGTGGTGCCGGAGAGGACATGCCCTAATGATGAAACCCCAATTGCGTCCCACCCCAACCAGCAGGCCATTGCGCCACAGCGGGGTCTCCGCCGTCAGTCTACCCCACCATCCCGTACGGTGAAGGGCCCTCCGCCAAACGGCAAACACTAGCTGGGTAACACGCGGGAGCGCTCGCCTCTTCTTGGCCGAGTAGAGCAGAGTGTGGACGGAGGCGTCACCCATCAAAAGGTGTTCTAGGGCGTAGGCCGGATCGCCCCGGTCCCCATACCACCACTCATTAAGCACCAGGAGATGGGAGGCCTGATAGTAGGACAGCATGTCCGCGGTAGCCAGGCCACCGCAGTAGGTAGAAAGGAAGCACGTCCGGAGCGCCACCCGAGAGGCACCTCCCGCCCACAGGAACCGTCCCAGCACCGAATCGACACTGCGGAACCACTGTGGGTCGATCGGATAGGGGTGATTCTGCAGCTGGTAGAGAAGACGGGGCAGAGCCACCATTTTGAAAATGGCCGATCCGCCATAGATGTTAAGGGGCATACGAGTCCATGTTTTGATGTCCAACTGGACCCGGTCCCAGACCGGCTGGATATTCCGGCCCCATGCCTCCGTAGGGGAGGCGGAGAGGAAGACCCCCAAGTATTTTACACCTGTCACCGCCGTCCGAAGGGACGCCGCCCATGGAAGGTCCACTGCACCACCGCCCAACACCCAAAGAGTCGACTTGCGTGGGTTAAGATAGAGGCCCGACACCTGGCCGAAGCCCTGCATTAGTTCCAGGACCCGGGGGCCCGTGACCTGAAGGTCGGTCATAAAGAATAGCACGTCATCCGCGTACAGAGCAATGCGGTCAGTGTGGGTCGCACTCCAGATGAAGCCTTGATACAGCGCATCAGCGCGGACCCTGGCAGCCAGCGGTTCCATGGCCAGCGCGAACAAGTAGGGAGAGAGTGGACATCCCTGCCCCGTGCCCCGAGTAACCGGGAAGCGCGCCGAGATCGCCCCCGAGATCCGCACCGAGGCAGTAACCTCCGTGTAAAGCAGGCGGACGTAGGAGACAAAGACCGGGCCCAAGTTCAGCAGTGGTAGAAGCGTGAACAGGAAGGTCCAGCTGACCGAGTCGAAGGCGCTGTCAATGTCGGCCAGCATTAACGCAGCCTGGTCCTCCGACACCCCAATAGCGTCAATTGCCGTCTGCGCCCGCCGTATGTTGTGCCGTGTCGCTCGGTGCAGCATAAAGCCGGCCTGATCAGGATGGACAAGAGCGGTGATGTGGGGAAGCAAGCGGTTAGCGAGTGCTTTGGCCAGGAGCTTGGCCTCAAAATTAATGAGAGAAATGGGGCGGTAGGAGTCGTGCCGGTCCGGAGGCCTCCCCGGCTTCTGGAACACAACGATCTCGGCATGTCTCCAATCCGGTGGGAGGCGGCCCTGCCCACGCGCCATCTCCAACGCACGCAAGTAATGCGGCCCGAGCTGCAGGTGGAACTTCCTATAGAACTCACTGGGGAAACCGCTCGGGCCAGGGGCTTTGCCCACATTCAATTGACCCAGCGCGTCTCCAAGCTCCTCTGCCGTCATGGGAAGGTCAAGAGCAGCACGCACCTCGTCAGACACTGCAGCCGGGGGGACCGAGGCAAGATATTCAGCGATGGCAGCGGGAGCGACCGCCTCCTGGGAGGCGTATTGACTCCTATAGTAATGCGCAAAGCTGGCAGCCAGCGTAGCCGGGTCCGTGATGGCAACACCCGCATCGTCCACCAGGCCTGGGAGCGTAAGGGGCTGCAGAGTTTGCTGACACAGCCGGTGAAGCATGGTACAAGACTTGTCGCCCCACTGATAAATCCGGCTACGAGTGGCCAGCCACGCTTGCCGAGCCTCATTCAGTAAGACCGAGGAGTACGTCTGTTGCGCCTGCAGAAGTTGCCGCAGTGTGAGGTCATCCGCCAGAGTTCTGTGGCGGGCCTCCAGATCCTCCACCCGCTCCGCCGCTGCGGCTATACCCTCCAACCGCGCCCGCCGAGCCGATGCGCACCAAGCCAGGTCGACACCTCGCAGTGTGGGTTTCATGGCCTCCCAGACTGTCACCGCATCCACCCCCACCCCCAAGTTATCCTGCCAGTACTGGGCGATAGCGCCGCAAATATGCTGGGAGTAGTCAGGCCGCTGCAGATGCAATGCGGACATCCGCCAGCGGAAGGGTTGGCGCGGTTGATGCAAGTCTATCCGGACTGCGACCGGGGAATGGTCGGAAAGCCCGCGAGGCCGTATAGCCACCCCCTTCACCCTGGCAAGGTAGGCCCGTGGAACGAAGATGTAGTCTAGGCGCGAGAGGGAGCCATGAACCGCTGAGACGTACGTGTACTCGCGGCGCTCCGCATGCAAATGCCTCCACACATCAGTCCAGCCCAGCACATCCAACATAGCGCCCAACCGCGTAGGAGGGGGGGCAGGCGCCACCCCTTGCCTCCGCTGCCGGTCCATAGCCACATTCACAACATCATTCCAATCGCCGCCAATCACCGCCAAGGAATCAGGGAGGTCAGCCCATAGGGCGAGTATACGTTCAGCTAATGCCCATTGCAGAGGGGGGGGGCATACACACACCCAAACACCACCGGTTCCACACCCACTCTCCCCTGGATGAACACAAAGCGCCCCTGAGGGTCAAGCCACTGGCGCTCGTGCGTATACGCCAGGTGCCTATGGACAAGGATAGCCACCCCTCTTGAACCCCTGGCAAACCCCGCATGGAATACCTGGTGAAAACCAAAACGCTGGAGACTGAGGGCCTTCGTACCAAGCATGTGCGTTTCCTGGAGCATGAGCACATCTACAAGATCCCTTTTGGCCCAGCGCAGGACTGCCCCCCGTTTGATCTTATCCAAGAGCCCCCGGACATTCCAGCTAAGAATATGCATAGTGGCGCTCTGAGGTACCAATCGAATTGCATCAGCCATCATCTCGACACAACAAACCCCACACACCCCGGCCCGGGGCCCTGGTCCCAACCCACATAGCAGCAGTATTCAGAACGATCACGTGCACCCCAAGAAACAGTACCCCATTACCCTCGCCCCCCACACTGCTAACCTCCCCAACATCCCAACAAGCCATCCCTGACCCCCCACCCCCACCCCAATACCTCAAAAAACAATGAAGTACCTGTCGCGGCATACGGCAGTTTAGGCGCCAAACGGAGCACCAAAAGGTAGGTATGCCAATGGATCCCACTCAACCCTTAAGGACAAACCTAGCACACACCCCAAAACAAGAACCTCCCCAACCCCAACAGCAGGAGGCAGCCCACGGAACATGCCCCCCCCCCCCCCCAAAATTATTATCAGCAGAACAGTACAATTATAGTGCAATTGTCCACTAGAGTCCCGGGGAGGCCCGTAATGGCCAAGCAATACTGCACCAGACCCGGCCCGGGCCGTTGAGCTGCAAACCGCCGTCACAGCAGGTGGTCCCAAACGGAAGGTAGAATTCATGGGTCAGCCATGGGGAGTCACGACCCCCCGCCGGAATGATCCGTCTCAGGCTGAGTGTCACCCAAGAGAGGGTCTCGAGACAGGGATCGCCGCCTCGACCGGGACTTGCGGTGCCGCTTCCCTTTGGCACGCTGGTCATCCCGCTCCTGGGAAGAGCTACGGGAGGCACCGGAGTGGAGCCCCGGCTGAACATGTGGGCGAAGCCGGACCGCCTCATCGGTCCACGCAAAGACGGCCTCCGGGGTATCGAAGAAGTGGGTCTTCGAGTTGAAGATGACCCGAAGGCGGGCCTGATACAACAGGGAGTACTGAAGTTTCAGACCCCGGAGCCGGGCCTTGGCCGCCAGAAAGGAGTGTCGCTGCTGTTGGACCAACTTAGTATAGTCAGGGAAAATCATAATTTTGCAGTTGTCGAACAGTAGAGTGTCCTTGAGCCTCGCCTCCTGAAGAATGACATCCCTGTCGTGATAGTTCAGGATCCGGGCTATGATCGGGCGAGGCCTCTCTCCAGTCGGGGGCTTCTGTATCAGGGCCCGATGGGCACGCTCCACCACGAAGCAGCTCGACAGAACGTCTGGAGGCAACCAACTCTCCAGCCACCGGGAGAGGAAAACGTCCATGGGCCCCTTTTCGCAGTCCTCCGGAAAGCCCACAAAGCGGAGGTTATTGCGCCGCGCCCGGCCCTCCGCGTCCTCCACCCGGAGCGCCAGGCCCCGCTGCGTCTGCTCCAGATCGGCGACCCTCTTCTTCAGGGCATCGACATCACCCTCCACCGTTGTGACCCGGGTTTCGGCCTCCGTGATGCGGGCCACCGCGTTGCGGAGATCCTGGCGCAGCAACATTACGTCGGCGCCCACTGCTCCGATCTTCGCGTCTAACATGTCCCTGGATTGTGTGATGGCCGTGAGTAGTGTAGCATTGTCCGGGCCTGCCGGTTGGCTCCCCCCGGACGCTCCAGCACCGTTCCCCGGGCCAGTGAATTTGTCGATGGGCCCCTTCGTGGCCACATTGAGGCCGCCTCGGCCCCGCGTCATGGCCGCCGATGAGATGGGCCGGAGGAAGGGCTCCGCCGCGGGCACCTCGCTGAGGCAGGCAGCCGGAGGGACGGACTCAGATGCGGGTCGTCCCGCGTCGCCGGGAAGGAATGCAGACCCCGGAGTGATGGAAGTCTCTCCCCGCCTCCGCAGTGCCAGGACCACCAAGCCCGAGCCCCACACCGGAACCTCCGCGCCGGGCACGCCCCGGCCCCGCTAGAGGCAGGACGGGGCAATCAGGATACGCCGAGGGTCCCCTCCACCGGCTCGCTGGAACCTTCTCCCTGCAGGGCACGGTCACGAGCCCTTGGCTCCGACTCCGGTGACTCCGCCCCAATAGGTCGCGCTGAGATGGCTGAGGCCCCGCCGATCACCAGCGGGCGGACGGGAAATCGAGGCCCCGGCTCGCCACGCGGCAAGTAGGCCCAGAATGGACGGCCCTCGATGGTCGCGCCAGCGGGCGCCCGGAGCTCCAAGAAGCACACCACCGGGATCCTCAGGACTCCAGCAAACTCCCGCACTAGCTGAGACGGGGGAGGAGGAGGTAAAGCCAGGATAAATCAGCAGATAAGGAACGGGCTGGCAGGAGCTCTACAGAGCCGCGTCCGCCATCTTCGCCCTCGAAGCCACGCCCCCCAACTACATACATTTTGACTTGGAAATAAAGTATTCCCTTAAATATCCATGTGTGAAGCACTCTACCTGGTCCATTTCTCTTCTCCCCCCCCCCCCCCGCACACACACATTCCAGACTGCTGTGGGGTCAACTAGGAAATGTGTCTTAGGCTTATTGTAATATTCCGTAATTCAATTACATTAAAGATATAAACTGGCGCTCTGGAAAATGTTTCGCAGACGCATTCAAACCAGGTATCCCCACCGGAACTTGTGGATCCTTTACTGGCTCTTAATGATGCGCAGCTCTAATTCAGGATCCCATCCTTAATGCCTGTTGGAAGGAGCTCTTTGAATCGCATGTACCTTACCCAGCACCTACCCATGCAGGACCTGCTACATCCTTCCACCCTGCCCCTCTGAAGGGGCAAGGGGTGTGAATCTAAGAACCTCAGTGGGGCTTCAGATGCTGTGTGCACCCTGCAATACTTCAAGTAAATCTGCGGGTGCATCTGATTCTGAAGAATCCATAGGGAACTGGGAATTGATTCTAGTGCATCCCTAAAACCATTTCAAACTGGTGTCCAGATTCTCAGTTGAATGAACAATCCCTGTTTCCAGATGTGGTCCTATTTCTCATGCACATTACGGTTATTAGTAGAAAGTTTTGAGGCGTTATATCAGTCCTATTTCTAAGTCTTAATCGTATAAGGCTCTGTAACCAGTTACGCCACATAGTGCCATATGTTTAAGGAACTTGGACACGTGGTTCCTTTCAGATGCATTTGGGCCCTCTAGAGCTTCTGCTGGTGCATCTGATTCTGAAGAATCCAAAGTGAACTGGTAATTGATTCTACTGAACAGATTCTCAGTTGAATGAACCATCCCTGTTTCCAGATGTGGTCCTATTTCTCGTGCACATTACGGTTATTAGCTGTGTAAATCAGTTATACCACATAGTGCCATATGTTTAATTTGGCCCTCTAGAGCTTCTGGCATAGACTCCAGTTTGTGTCCTGCTTATCCTATCAAACCGGGTGATGGAGCAGAGCTGCCTAGTCGGCAGACTGAGCATGTTTCTGATTTAGGTGAAATGCCTTGTAAAATTGAACACCTTGTCTTACAAACTCAGTAGTTTATATCTGAAAATGTGGTCTGCCTCCATGCGTTTGGTGATTTGTCCAGAGTTGTACAGTATTTATTGGGGTGGGGGTTAGTGAAGGAAATCATTAAACCTTTGTAATGTTTTAAAGTCCATGCATTTGCAAGAACCTTAGATTAGTTACAACTAGATCCAATATATACATAACTTCCTAATAGGTTTAAAAAATAATCCTTAAATGAAATTCTGCTTTAACATCCGATTCAAATACTGCTGTATCAACTAGCATTTAATCTTTACCTAGGTCCTAGATGCTTTCTTTTAGATGGTTAATTCTTTTTCATTGGCTTCTTAACATGGCTATTTTATCACAGGCACTTGTCATTTTAAATATTCATCTAAAGCTTTTTTCTTTTCTTTTAATTGGTCATTTGGCCCCAGCACTTGTAGACTCCTTAACTGTGCGTCTACAATAAGTATGTGTAAGAAATTGGGTTACTGGTTGAGGGGTGATATCCTACCCAAGCAGCAACCATTCTTCTCGGGGGTGAAATCACAAGCAAGCCCCAAATTATCCTGTGCTCTGCCCTCTGGTAGGTTGGCACAGAGCAGCCAGGCTTAACCTGAAGGCAATGTGTAAAGTATATGTGCAACACTTCAAACAGTAACCAATTGAAAACCGACCACAAACTCCCATACCAGATTATAAAATTTGTAGTTAATACATAAAACAACATTCGATCAGTTCAAATGGAGATTTTAAAGATTTCTGTAAAAAAATAGCACCACAAAGGGCCAAATTGTGGATATCTGGTTGTGCCGGACAAGGACAAAGTCACAAGTTTAGGCTGACCATGATGGAGCATGGGCCGGATACAGGGACCCAGTTAGGGCATTGTACAAAGTACCTTAAAGCCTACTTTCCGGAGTGTTGCAAGGCTCTGGGTCAAAAAGTCTGTTTGAGAGGCTGAGGTGCGAGGTCCTCAAGAATCCCATCAATGAGGTTTTGTGATTCTAGTCGAGTGTCAAGGATGCATCATGCAGTTGGGGGTTGGGGCATGCCTGGGTTCAGAGGAGCTGCTATGCAGGTTTGGGTGTCGTCGAGGAGGCCTGCACCGAGGATGTCACTAAGTGGTGGTTCTGATGCTGCGACAGGCTCTGATTTGCACCTTTGTGGCGGAAAGGATCCAAACAGCAGTCATGTAGCATTGGTTCTCATCGGGGTGGTCACGCAGCAGAGATGCCGGTTCTGCTGAGGCCAGTGGAGCTTACCATGGACTCCCTGTGTACTAGGCCTGGTCCTTTGCTTACTTTAAGATGTGAATACGCATAATATTATTATAGAATCGTACTGTGGACTAGAGATTGGATTCCACCGCATATATTTTTCTCAATCCTTGGAAAAGTCATGTAGTGACGAAACGGGTGTTGGCTGTTGATCCGTGAAGAATAAGTCTGGCAAATCATTTGTAACCGAAGACCATACTTTGCATATGCATCAGAATGAATTACAAATTGTGTTTTTTAATTATTTTAAAGCTAGTTTTTATTCTAACAAATCGGTACTGTTCAGATATTTTTACTTTTTGTCTAAGTACAGTTTAGAGGGTTTTTTAACTATTCCGTATGTTTTAAGTTAAACACACTGGATTTTCGTCAGTGTCTATATGCACCTTTGGTAATAGGGTGCTTTAAACATTAAAGCACCACCAGTATATCTTCATTTCTTTTTAGAAATGACTTAACCCACAGTGTACTTTGTTCTTTCTATACGAGGTGCGATCATTGGAACCACTAACACGGAACAGATTTCCTCTTATTCTAGGATTGGAGTTAGAATTGTTTAATTTGACTTTCCTGCATTCACAAAACCATCTGCTGCCCTGAGGGCACAACTGAAGGCAAAATCAAATGCCATCAGTGGGATCCACAGCCCCATAACAAGTGAAAAACACTGTCTGTAGTAGGCTTTGTACAATCAATTGCACCCTGCAATGGCCATGCAAGTGGTTCATTCCTCCATGCCCCACCTTAGTGGGGCATGGAGGAAACCCTCCCTAGACCCCACAGCCGTCGTCAGCTATAGACCCATTGCCTGTCTACCCTTCGCCGCCAAAGTATGCGAATCCATTATGAACAGACAGCTTTCAGAGTTCGTTGAGACCCACCAACTTCTCGACGAAACGCAGTTTGGCTTCAGGAAAGGGCATGGGACAGAGACCGCCCTGATTAAGGCCTCTGACGAGATCAGGGCAATCATGGATCAGGGGGGGGCGGCTGTCCTCATCCTTTTGGATTTGTCAGCGGCCTTTGACACGGTCGACCATGCCACCTTAGTCGACCGTGTCACAGCTCTGGGCATAAACGGTCCGGCCAAGGATCTCATTTCATCTTTCCTGGCAGACCGTACCCAGACTGTAAGGCTGGGAGATTTCTATTCACCCATCTCTGCACTTCCTTGTGGAGTCCCACAAGGTTCCTCGCTAAGTCCCATGTTATTTAACATTTATGTAGCGGACTTAGCGAGGGTAATAAAGGAATATGGAATACGGTTAACATCTTATGCAGATGATACCCAGCTGGTCCTGGGCATTCACAAGGACGGCTGCACAGTGGCAGCCAACTTTCAGAAAGCTATGCTTGAGGTCAGTTCCTGGATGGCCTCTAATTGTCTTAGACTCAACTCGGACAAGACCGAGGTTATGACCTTTGGAAAACTCTCTCCAGAATGGTCGACTAACTGGTGGCCGGAAAAGCTCGGCCACCCACCTGTCCCAGTGGAAAAAGCCAGAAACCTGGGAGTCATTTTTGACAGCAAGATGGTCTTCGACCTGCATACAAACAAGGTTGCGTCGTCTTCATTCTTTATCCTGAAAAAGATAAAGAAGCTGCTGCCTTATCTCCCTCCCTCAGCTGGGAAGACTTTGGTTTCTACCTTAGTCTTCTCCAAAATGGATTACGGAAACGCTCTCCTTCTCCACACCCAGAAGCGAGTCATAACAAAGCTGCAATCCATTCAGAATGCGGCAGCCAGGATTCTCCTGAGCATTCCTCGCCGCAATTCTACCACTCTTGGCATTCGTCAACTCCACTGGCTGAGAGTTGAGAGCCGCATCAAATTCAAGGCCCTCTGTATTGCATATAAGGCAGTACACAACATAGGACCCAGGTTCCTGACGGAAGCCTTTCAGCCATATATTCCTAGACGGCAATTAAGATCGGCCAATACCAACCTCCTCACTGTGCCACGTACAAGAACCGCCACCTGGGGAGATAGACGTTTCTTGGTGGCCACCCCAAAACTCTGGAATCTTTTGCCACAGTCCATCAAATCTGCCCCTAACCTGATGAGCTTCCGCAGGCTCCTAAAAACGTGGTTATTTAACCAGTAAAAGGATCACTGATCCCTGTAGCTCCACAGCGCCGAGACACCCCAGGGTATTTGTTGCGCTATAAAAATTACGAAAATAAATAAATAAATAAATTAGTGAGACCAGACACGGGCCATTCCCTGCTACACAGCTGATGTTTTGCCTTCTTATCAATTGCTTTTTGTTTCTTACAAAATCTTGCAACAGATTGACAATACTCTTCTATCCCAGATACCACTGTCTACTGGATTGTATGTATTAAAATATATTTTTCAAATGCCAGCTACATTAAAGTTCAGTTGAAATTGAGGTATTAATGTGTCTTTATTACCAATAAAAATTGCAATGTCACTTTTATGTCATGCGTTCTTTAATGCACGGGTCTCCAACCTTTTCTGTAATAAGAGCTACTTATGTTCAGTGAATATAATCCTGAGCTACTCTTACTACTGTTGTAGTAGTGAGAATATCAGACAAGATTACATTAGTGGTGACCCTGTAAGATTACCAGCAGTGATCAATTCAGTGCCGTAGAGATGCCACTAGTAGTGCAAAAAAGGATTTATCAATTTAGAATGCCTGTAAATAGGTCATAAATAGCCTTTGCTGTAATGCTCCCGGTACCAAGGTAATAATGAGTAAGTCTCCCTGGCATGATATGATTTATCACTCCAATATAGGCCGTAAGTATATTTTACAAAGTCGACCATCTTTTTTCCCCTCTCCCTCCAAATGGCCTATGAGTTCATGAAAAACAAAGTTTTTTTTACCTCTGACACCCATTTTTCAAATGGGGTCTGCTTATATTAATTCAACCAAGCAAAAGCTTATAATGTAGTAGGCTGGCCTGCATGTAAGAGATCTACTGACAGGTAGCTGGAGAGCTATCAGTAGCTCATGCGCTACTAGTTGGAGAAGCCAGCTTTATTGTATCGAACTGCATCCTAATAGTACACCTTAACACTTCCCATCACTAAACCATACACACTTGTGATGTACACACCCTACAATGTTGGTAAGGGTGGAAGAACTGCTGCAGCTGCCCACCCTCCTCTATAAGGCCCATATGCACACATTCAGGTTGATTTCATTCTGACACCTCAACGCGGTTCCTATGTTTATGTACTAGTGCCATTTTGTAAAACTCCCTAATGTGGATTAAAGATTACCCATGAGTCCTGCTTCAATTTGGCACTTACAAAGGAACCCTGTTTACTGTTCATCAAGAACAATGCAAAGCTCTATGGATTTGAAAATATTTCCAATTTGCCTAATACACTGAGTGGTATTGTGAAGTTGAGGGGTTCCAAGGAATTAGAAAAATACAATTTCTGAAATATGAAGTGAGAGATTGTTTATAGTCTTGGCACTCTGGTCAACTTGAGCCACCCTAGCCAAAACACTAGGTGGAGTCCTTGTGACATCCTAATGAGTAGAATGCGAAATCTTCTTGCTATCCCTCAAGTGTCTCCAGCTTTCCTTGATTTGCACCAGAATCATGATGTGGAGTTATGAATACAACAAACTGGTTCACTGTGTTTAGGAGCTTCCTTTCGCGGGTACAAGCGGCACTGCCCACCAGTCTGACAAAAACCTGCCACTACCGCCAGCATGGCAACTGGGCACATTCTAAGGGCCACAACTCCGAGCCAGTACTTCAGCCCTTGCGGCACAACCATACGAGATCTTGGTTTCCATGAACATTCCTGTGAAATGTTGCAGATTGATGCATGGCTCTAGGCAGTAATATTGCAAGAAAACAATAAACAGAGATTTTGGAACAGTGAATCCAGCTGCTCCTGCAGCAGACTTCCTCATTCTGCATCACCTCACAATGTCCATGGCTAAGTGTGAGATGCGGTAGTTGTAACCCTCCCAGGTACCGGAACACTCTGGGTCTGTCCGGGTGCGAGTGGGGAGCTGCGAGATATTGGTGAGTCAGGAGTGGGGATGGAGGGGGTTGCTTCTCCCAGTTTGCAAGTAGATCTAGGGAAAGAGGAAACGCACGTGCAGCCTACTTAATGTCAGATCCCTACAGAAACATGGCATGGAGGTCCAACTATTATTAGATACCCATAATATGGATGTCCTTTTTATGACTGAGTCATGGACACACCCAAGGTCAGACCTGGAGCTGGGGTTAAGTTGCCCACCGGGCTACAAGGCACTACACAAACCACTGCAGATTGGGAAAGGAGGGGTTGGAATTATTTTTAAAGAAAAATGGGATTTTATCTCAGTAGACATTGACTAGGTGAGTGGTGCTGAACTACTGGGCATTGCGTTACAGGACCCCAAAGGTTATACTGACTGGCATAGTCTGTTACAGACCACCTGGTGCACCCAGCTCTCAACAACTGGGTGTGTTGGCAGACGTCCTCAGTAATATGGCATTCACTCATTCAAGATTATTAATTTTTAGAGGATTTTAATTTGTATTCTAATGGGAGCTTGGATTCAGGATCTAAAAGTCTTCTCCAAACCTGTGAAGACCTGAATCTGAAACAGTGGGTCTTGGAGCCCACGCATAGGGTTGGGCACGTATTGGACCTAATACCTGATGGAGATAGTTTTGCCAGTGGGCTGGTCCGACCACTATTTAGTCCAATTCGGGATTGATAGCCCGATATGAAAAAAAAGTTAACCCTAAGGGAAAAAAGAATCTCAAAGGCAGGGTTTGGAGAGGACTCGTAAGAAAGGTGAAAAGTTATGAATAAATACACGAATGTATTCCTTAGGTTAGGTTTATTCATATGCACATATGCACCTTAACCATCAGCTGAAAGGGAGCAACTGACTTCACTAGAATCACCAAGAAAGAACATTCTAAATCCATGGAATACACAAGTAATAAACAGGGAGAGAATACTTCACATCCTCTTTCTTATAAATAAAACCGAACTTGAACTTAAGAATTAAAAAATAAAATAGATGATTTGCACATAAAAAGAAAGTACAGAATACAATGCTTTAAATGTTCACAGACAAGACCTGAAGAAATCTTCAACCTTTATAGTCTTTAAGATATGTTGGAACTCTCTTAATGCATGAGCTAAACCTTTGCTGAGTTACTTTTGCATCATCACAACAAACAGAATCCATTACATTAGATTTATCAGAAATCGTGTAATCTTTTACAAAAGCAACACGATTTAAATTCCAAATCTTACCATTTTGACTGAGTTTTTGAAACATTTTATAACATTAAGCATGGGCGAATTTTGCGAATTTGAGGATTTGCGGATTTGTGGATTTTTTAACCCTTTCGATGCTCATGACGAGCTCAGCTCGTCATGATGCACAGTTGAGCTGTGCTGATGACGAGCTGAGCTCGTCATGAAACAACCAAAATAATCAAAAGTCAGCACAGGAGGGGAAAACGCCTAGCAGCCAATGTGTTAAAGGGGGGGGGGTCCTTCTGTACGAGTTCAAGTGCCTCTTGTGTGTATAAATGGTCAGAGACCGATCAGAGCAGCAGATGAAGAGAAAGAAGCTCCTGGTCACAGGAACAGCACAAGGATTGCGCTCGTGAAAGTCAAGGATACAAAGGCCTCTATCCAGCATCACAGCTGATTTTCGACGGTAGATTTGGAAAGAAGGCACACCTGCCCAGCCTCGACGACGCTCACGATTGTTTTTGGGCTGATGAATGAGTCCCTGAATTTGAGCTTCAACTAGTTCCAGCGACCATGTGTGCGTTACTAGGCAATCGCACCGATGTGCGCAGGGGTCCCTTGAGTGAGCTGTCAGCACGAGGTTTGCGCTCGTGAAAGTCAAGGATACAAAGGCCTCTATACATTGTGTGTTACTATGCTATCGCACCTATGTGCGCAGGGGTCCCTTGAGTGAGCTGTCCATCATCCTGTAACTATTTTAGGATGGCGCCGGCAAGCTGCCAGCGCCATCCTAAAATAGTTACTAAATTAGCTTCATCAGGAAGCACTAATAGATAAAATAAAGCAGGTACTCGAACACCTGCTTTATTTTATCTATTGGCCTCCCGGATCTGCCGCTCGCTGATTTGTGGATTTTCGGTAAATTCGCGGATCGCGAATTTACCGAAAATCTGCAAAATCCGCGAGCGGAACGGATTTTGTGCTCATGCTTATATAATATGCAATGGAGCAGAGTATTTTGACCAAGCCAAAGCTCCTACAGGTGCTCTGACTCGAACTAAATCACCAACTTCAAATTTACTCTTCCTTTCATCATAGCAAATTTTATTCCTTAACTGAACTTTCTCCTCTATAACCCTCCAATCACCAATTCCATTTTTTATTAAACCTTTGCCACAACACATCCAAGCTGGACTCAGACACGTATTCAGAATTCTCCCTTTAAATAATTCAAAAGGAGTTTTCTTAGCAGTTGTGGAGAAAATCTATGTGCTAGAATACATTTTTGCAATTCCTTCCAATCCAATGAATTTACCCTAGAAAGTTGTACATTCTCCTTAATCACCCGGTTAAACCTTTCCACAGTTCCATTGGTTTCTGCATGATAAACAGATGATCTTTTATGCTTTACACCACAAAACTTTAAAAACTCTGACATCATGCTCGAGCAAAATTGTGGTCCATTATCCGATAAAAGAGATTTCGGAAAACCTTCCCTTTTAAAAATTTCTTTAAGAAAAGATATAACACATGAAGAAGTAACTTCAGAAACAGAAGAAACTTCGACCCACCTAGAGTAAAGATCAATCAAGACTATCAGATATGGTGTACGATGCTCTCCAGCAAGAGGACCCACAATATCTGTGGCAATATCTTCCCAAGGACCTGTTGGAAGATTACTACAAACCATGGGAGTGGTGCGTGATATTAAAATGTTATCACTCACCCTACATTGCAAACACTCCCTCACCTCTCTTTCTATTTCCTGGTCCATCCCAAAATACACACCTAATTCTCTCCTTAGTCTTGACAATCCCTAGATGACCCTGATGTGCCTCTTCAATCAACCTTGGAGGAATTAATTTAGTACCCCTCAAAAGAATTCCATTCTCCACTGATAGTTCACTTTCAACCAAATGCCATACTTTTCCAAATGAGCTGTCCCAATTAACTTTTCCTTTGACTTTGGCAATTATCCTCTCAATTTCAGAATCCTTACCTATTTCCTCCAACCACTCTTCTTCAAATATGGCACCTGAGGTAATCTCAAATACATTTACTTCATTTTCACATACCTCATTCTCAAGATCAACTCGCTGAACTTCATCCACCAAACCTGACAGACAAACAGCAAACACATTTTCAACTCCCGGTATGTAATCAATACTGAAATTAAACTCTTGAAGACCAATTACCCATTTTCGAATCCTTGATGAAACACTATCCAAACCTTTCATCATAAAAATCTCTCTTAATGGCTTATGATCCGTGCAGACCTTGAACTTCATACCCCATAGAAAATTCTTAAACTTTCTTAACGCCCAATATATAGCCAGAGCCTCCTTCTCGATAACTGAATAGTTCAGTTCTGCACCCCTCAAACTCCTAGAGGCACAAGCAATACGTTTCTCTTGTCCATTCCTTCTTTGTTTCAAAACAGCACCCACACCCTTAGAACTAGCATCCGTCACAACAAAAGTCTCCTCAAAGGGTACAAATGCTTGCAAATCCGGAGCATTAACCAAATCTTTTTTAATATGACAAAACTCATTTTGACATTCATCTGTCCACTTGAATTCCCTTTTCTTTCCTAAAAGATTTCTCAAATTACTACTTTTACCCTCTAAATTGTTTATAAACTTTCCACCATTCCAAGAAATGAAACCACTTCTTCCCTGTTTTTTGGAGATACCAGCTTCTCAATAGTGTCAACCAAATCTTTTTTAGGTGTGATTCCATCTGCTGAGATATGATGTCCCAAGTAATTCACCGAGAATCTACATTTTTCATATTTTAAGGTTAAACTAGCATTTTCCAATCTTTTCAGCACCATTCTTAGTCCTGTCATGTTCTAGTTGAGTTACACCATATATTAATAAGTCATCTTGATAACATTTTACAGATTTTATCCTCTCAAAATTGAATGCATGACCCGTTGAAAAACTGACTCCGCTGACAAGACCAAATGGCATTAGTTTATATTTGAATGCCCCCATCGGTGTTATAAAAGCAGTTAAATCTTGTGATTCCTGCGTCAACTCTATTTGATGGTAAGCCTGTGTTAGATCTAGAGTTGTAAACACTTTTGAATCACCTAAAGATGTTAACAGTTCATCTATATTAGGCAGAGGAAATGTATCCACTACAACTTCCCTGTTTAATGATCTTAAATCACAGCAGAGTCTTATCTCACCATTGGGTTTGTTAGCGACAACTATTGGGGCCACCCATTCATTTGCTTCTACAGCAGTAATAATGTCCTGTTTTTGCAATTTCTTAAGTTCTTGCTCCACCTTCTCGTGAATAGCTATTGGAATTCTCTTAACCTTAGCAATCACAGGTACAGAATACTTTTACATGCTTATACAATGTTTATAACCTTTAAACGTCCTAATTCAGAACGAAAAAGTTCAGGAAATTCTTCCATAAATGTATTCCCTTTTGATTCCACCTCTTGAATTTGCACTTGAGGATCATAGTTTGGATTCAAAATTACACCCAATAAACGTTGATGAGGCCACCCAATCAAACAATCCCCAACCTTTGAAACATAGATCTTACCCACAGTTATTCTCTTCCCAAATTCAATGGAAACATTAAAATAACCTATCATGTTAATGGGAGCACCTCCATATCCACCTGCACACACATCCATTCTACTAAGTTTGTTTTTGTTTTTAAAATGTTCCTCATAAATTTCTCTTGAAATAATTGTAATGCGTGCACAAGAGTCAAACTTCACCTCTATCTCATCTATCTTTATCAAACCAGTGGGATGATCTCTCTCATCTTTAACCTTAATCTGACAAATAACCTCCTTAATCTCTTTGCTAACCGCTTTCCGTTCCTTTGTTTTACAAAATGTAACAAAATGTCCCTTTTTACCACAGCCATGACAAACAAAATTCATAGCTGGACAAAACCTAGAGTTAGCCTTATGACTTGACTTTCCACATCTAAAACAGGTAAAACAAGCTACATTAGTTTCCTATGTTCTCATCTCTTTTACAACAGGCTTCACCGCCTTAATTTGAGAAACATCCTCTTTAACCTCTTCCACCTTCTCTTCAACCTTTCCTTTATCATTTTTTAACTCATTCACACATTTCAACATGTGTTCCACCCTTTTTGCTATACCAATTACCTCTTCTAAAGGAGGTTCATCTTCAAGCCACAATTCTTCCCTGATCTTATCCTCCCTAAACTTCAATACAAATTGATCTCTAATGCGTTCCTCATTCACAGCACCATACTTACAAGAAGAAGACAATTTCCTTAGAGCAGTAATATACTCTTCCACAGATTCATCTTTTCCTTGTTCACGTTTCCCAAAATGATATCTCTCCATAATGGTACTTACACGTGGTAGATAATGTTTATCTAATTGTAGTAAACACACCTCATATTCATCCAAACCTCTTTGTTCCTGTTGAAACAAATCTGGTACATTTTCAAGCACTACCTGCCCCTCACCCCCATGACAATGTAACAACAAGGAATGCTTTCTTTCAGCACTTAAATAAGTACCACATACCTTTGCATAATGTGCAAATATCTTTTTTCCACTTACTCCATTTTACTTTTGGTTCTCCTGGATCGCTCAAAACAAATGGAGGCGTGGTTACATTCTGCATTATCTATTCTTAATAAATACAACCTAACTATAAACCGAATCTAATATAATATTGTCAGCTTCCAGTTACCAAAACTAAACTATAATTTCATTGTTTTGCATAAAACATGTCATTAAAAGCAAAATTATGACCTTCCTAAATTAAGACTATAATGTTTCATCCAACTTTGAGAAAGCAGTATGACAATAAAATGTTTTGTATTTATGTTTCAAAATTAACATAAAAGTCACAAGTTAGACTATTCAAATTAGCGAAATTCTTCTTCGTTTATAAAAATGCAATACTTGCACCAACACAAACCCGTCGAATTAGTTCTCTCCTCTTTCAATCTCGTCAAGCTGAACTTTAAGGTTCTTTCAAGTAAAAATAAAAACGTTAAACAGGAAACAATCTTATTTTGGTATTCTTTTCCTTCTGCGCACAAAGACGTTTTCTCATACCATAACCTTTGCCTCCCTTGCGCATTGACGTTTGATCACGCAGCGTCTTTAGCCATTCATGAACAGGTTGCTATGACAGACGCTCAAACACGTTGCTATGACAAACGCTCGCCGAGTCTCTGTGGCTGATTCTTCTACGTCATCAGTTGACAGAGTGGCTTGAACTGAAAGGAACTCCTCGGAGAGAAAAAAACGGTAACCGTCACATCTTTATCTTTTCCCAAAATTGACGCTTAGACACCGTTTTACTCCGGATAAACAAAATCAACACTTCCAAAGTTATTCTGTAGATGCCAAACGGTTTTTAATGTTTGATATTTCTTCTCTTACTCCATTAAAATTACCGCCGCTGGGGAACCCAAAATGTCCCTTTTAAAAAAAACTACTACCGCTGGGGAAGTATATATCAAGATACAGATACACTCTGGTCTATATTAAAAACCCAGAAGTTGATTCTCATCCTCTTTAGGCATAAAATAATTTTCACGGAGAATTTCAGTCATTCAAATTTTCAAAAGTACTTAGCTTGATGTTAAGGTGCTCTTCACTATTTCTTCAATCCCATCCTTGTCGCCAATGAAAAGTTATGAATAAATACACAAATGAATGTATTCCTTAGGTTGGGTTTATTCATATGCACCTTAACCATCAGCTGACAGGCAGCAACTGACTTCACTAGAATCACCAAGAAAGAACATTCTAAATCCATGGAATACACAAGTAATAAACAGGGAGAGAATACTACAAAAGGCAACGCCATCTCCAGAATTTTATGGAACAGGACTTTTGATGCAGGCAAACAGGAGGACGAAAATTACATGTACTTTAGTAATCAAATAAGTACAAGGCTTGATCAGTTAGCACCCTTAAAAGACAAAAGCAAGGGG
Source organism: Lissotriton vulgaris (assembly GCF_964263255.1). Classification (NCBI taxonomy): domain Eukaryota; kingdom Metazoa; phylum Chordata; class Amphibia; order Caudata; family Salamandridae; genus Lissotriton; species Lissotriton vulgaris. The sequence continues at coordinate 134,936,266 of NC_141700.1, read as the reverse complement.
TAGACACTCTGCTCCCTGGTTTAATGTTTATTTGAGCCTTTTGAAAAAGAAATATAAATAGGCAGAGCGGAAATGGAGAAGAGCATACAGAGATGAGGATAAAAATGTTTGGGAAAAAACAATAACTGGTTACAAAAAAGAAATTTTCAAGAAAGGCAGGGAGATCTCCTCACAATTCCAGTGAAGGGACGAGGAGAAATAGACAAGAGAACATTTTGGACAGTCCCTATTACTATCTCGCAGTGAGTTGTTCTATATATAGTCTACCTTACAAAAAAGAAATGGAAAAAGCAGAGTACTTTGCAGGACTCTATTCTGAAATCCCCAAATAGCGCTAGGAGTATTTTAAAAATACTGAATTATATCACTAACTCACAAAGAAGGAGATTTCCCCCTCACAAGACCTCTGTGATGGTTTGGCCACCTTTTTTGAGGATAAAATCAGCAAAATCATTAAGGGGCTACAAGTGGGAACTGTGCCCACGAAGAAGAATCAAAATGGAATGTCTCAGGGATATCTAGCCACCCAGAAACAAGAGCAGGAAATGGCAGACTTCTGGCAACCTTGATAATTTTGACATACCATCAGAGGAAGACTTTATCAAACTAGCCCATAGTGTCTCCTCGGGATCCCTGTTAGATCTGCTACCTCACAAAATATGGAAAGCCTTCGGAACAGAGCTCTTCTCGGTGTTCAGGCTGATCTGTAAGCAATCTCTGGAGAGTGGAAAGTGGCAACATACTTGAAAAAAGTGATAATCGCACCTCTTTTGAAAAAAAGCTTCGCTAGATCCAGCAGGTCCAAAGAACTATAGAACCATCTCCCTGCTACCCTACCCAGTGAAGATCACAGAGCGACTGGTCAGTAGAGCACTTCCAGTTTCTTAAAGCCAACGAAAAACTGGAGGATGTGCCATTTGGCTTTCGCCTAGGACATGGGACAGAGACTGCTTTAGTGACTGTGCTGGACGATCTTCGAATGCGGGAGTACAGGGGACAATCAGCAATTCTGATTTTGCTGGTCCTGTCTGCTGCAATTGATATGGTCAATCACAAGATACTACTGGCCAGGCTCGTAGGAGGGCTGGCACTGCAGTGGCTTCAATCCTACCTTGCTGATAGACAACAGGCGATTGCTCTACCTCCGTATCAATCACAGTTCATGAATGTCTAGCATGGTGTGCCACAGGGGTCTGCCATCAGTCCAATCCTATTCAATACCTATATGAGGCCTCTGGTTGATGTCATCAAATCACATAACACCAGTCTTGTGAATTATGCCGATGACACTCAATTGATTTTGTCACTAGATGACCACCATTCACTTTCGCTGGAAAAATTTCATGACGGTCTGCAAGATACTGCATAATGGTTAAGAAATAACGATTTACAATTTAATGGGAAAGAAACCGAGATTCTGTGTTGTTCAACTGGTAAGGTTCCCCTCCCACTACCTACTGAATTTTGCCCACTCCCAGTGACAGGTCCACTGATTCCCGCAAAGGCAGTATGCAATTTAGGAGTCCGTTTTGATTGTAATTTGAATTAGAGTCCCAAGTAAATAAAACAGCTGGAAGCTGTTTTGCTCTGATTAGAGCGCTCCGAAGGATCCTCCCACTGCTCCCCAAACAGACCAGATCATTGGTAGTAATGAGTATCATTCTGAGTCGACTGGATTACTGCAACGCATTGTTGCTGGAGTCTCCTAAATATCTGATTGGATGACTCCAGAGAATCCAGTCGATGGTGGCCAAGCAAGCTCTAATGAGATCACGTCAATCATTGGCATCTCAGGCCCTCTCTGAGCTCCACTGGCTCCCAGTTATGCAGAGGGTACAGTTCAAATCGCTATGCATAGTTTTTCAGGCTCTGTTTAGAGAACAAGGGGACCCCAGTAGTGAGACCAGGGGTAATATTAGGCGTTGTGTAGAACAAAGGTCTAGTGGAGGCCAAAAAGGTACTCTGGTAGCTAGGGCTACTAGTAAATTAAGGGCAGTATTAATCTGAAGAAATAATGGGGAAAAGTCCCTATTGGACTTGGAAACTAAATATATGTAAGGACACAAGGTTATGTGGAATGACAACACATTTATTATCAGCATAAATGGAATATCATATACTTTGGTAATAGTGCTAGCATAGGAAGTGAAAGTGCGTGAAGTGGGGAAGTGCTGGTGACATTAAAAATTACATCGCATTAAAAAAACAACAAACACATTAATTATCAAAACTCCTAAATAAATTGAATGCAGAAATGGATTTTTGGTTGGAGAGGTCGACGGCGTTTCGATCTCATAAGTGTGAGATCTTCATCAGGACGAGAGAATGTGAGCGATAGAATCTACGGGAAGGAGAGAAGAATTTTAGAACCTTGATCCTAGGAGAAATTTACATACAGTAGACGTGCACGAGTGGATGGCTCTATTGATTGGCCAGTGTCTGAGATGTGGCATTCTGCATACAGCAGTCGTACATAATTGGATAGCTCTATTGTTTGGCCAGTATCTAAGATGTGGCCAGGTGCCGATCAATAGCAATTGAATTATATGGATTGCAGGTAAACTTTACGAGAAAAAATGTGACAAGTGCTGAGCAGTGGGGGGGAGGTTAAACTGTCGAGTGCTGGATAACCTGGTAGGGATTAGCCATAGGCATACACCTGGAACAGGGTGGGATAGACCAATGAGGGAGTGCTAAGCAGGGAGGAGGAAGCATAGGTACTGTGCTTACTGGTCGGTAGAATGGGGCTCCATTGGCCCAGGGGATGGGCGTGACAGAAGTCCATGTGCGGGCACGTCTAGTGTGCGGGCCTAGCCTGCCAAAAGATCTGAGAAAGGAGATTTGCAAGGTTAGTAACACGGCACTGACCAAGGGCCTTGGGCATTCAGATATAACGGAGTAGACTTACTGATTGAGCTGCAAAAGTCTATGAGGGGCCCGTGGTTAGTTAAGCGGTGTGAGTAGCTGCCAGACCTAGACATCTGGAGAAGGCAGAACCACTGTCTTGTAGCGGCAGTCTAAAAATGAAGAAGGGTGTAGCATTACTGAGGCTTCATAAAGCACTGCAGGGAAGATTGTGTTAAAATTAGAGGGAAAATTACCATGGAGACCGCAGGGGGCCGTCAAGGACGTGCTAATGACCCCCACTGAGGCATAAATCACTCGGGATGGGACGCTCTTGACTGGCTTGCGCTTTCTGTGAATCTGAGGAAGTGAACAGTGGTTTGTGGCTTCTAGGAAGTGACCGCGGCTAGGGGTGCTGGACTACGGCCGAATGTGCAATTACTTTATGTTGCGCAGGAGTAGTCAGCTGGATGTAGCGTTTACATTCTGGGGAATTAATCCACACAATCTCTTCCACGAGGGAGGAGAGGAAATAAAAAAGCGCGGGTAGGCTGCGCACGCGTGAGTCTGGATACTCGCTGGTGGGCTGCGCATGCGCGAGTCGCAGTGGCTAGCATGGTGTGCACCCTGAACGAGCGGCAGTGGCGCAATGGAGTCGCCATATTGAGGAGTTGGGTTGGGAAGATTCAGGGGACCCTCCCTGGGGGGAGGTTACTCCCATGTCCTTTCTTTAGTTTTGTGCCAGAGCGGGAGCCACCGGCTCCCAGGACTGGTTTGAACTGGACTATGCACTGGGACACCAAATGTGCCCCTCATGCAGACTTTCTGGTGCTGGCAAGCACACCCACCCAGCTCCAATACATGAAATCCTGTCTGGGGGTTGTCACACCTCCCTGTAACAGGATACCTATTGGTCTGCCTTTCCCTGCTCGAGCTAGGCTCAGCAGCAGGAGGGCAGAAATGTTTCTCTGGTGGCCAGCTAACCAACATGGCGGACGTGCTTGAGTAGAGCTCCGTCCTTCGACCCCACAATTATCCTCCACTTACCCTACAGAGGTGCTGCTTTGTGATGGTATTGCCCGGAGCTGGTGAGGGGGCATAGCAGGGAGCCCGTGAATCCTGGCAGACCTCGGCTCAGAGCTGCGGTACCTGCAGGCGGGCAAAGGAAGCTAGACTCGCGCTGGAAGAGGCGCGAAAACTGCCTTGGGGCCTGGCGGCGGTTAAGGGAGCTGGACGCCACTGTGTTCGGGGCCCTGACGCCCTGAGAGTCCCGCCGAGAGCCTGGTGCTGCTGGAGGGTATGAGCGTAGAGGCAATGGGCAGCGGCGACCGGAGGAGCAAATAGCCATGGGGTGAGCTGGCGCGAGTAGAAGACGCGACACCCCCCTGCGGCCTGTGGAGACTGGAGCATGGCGCCCTCCCCTGAAGCCCGGAGCCAGTGAGGCCTTGCGGACATATTGGCTGCGGAGCAGCTGGCGTGTGGAGGATCCCGAGTTCAACAGGCACTGCGGGTGGCCCACACGGTGAGGAGCGGGGCTCGGGCAGACGGGAGGAGCCCCGTGGAGGAGACGCTGCATGGTGGAGGGTGTCGCCCTGAGATGCTCCAGCAGTGATTGCGGGGCCCAGAGGCCCTGGATGGTGGACTGGGAACCCAGGCGCTACACGCTACAATGTAGGACTGCCTCACCGCTCCTGCACCATTAGTATGATCTAAATCTGGGGCCCGGCGCCTGGCCTGATACACGTCAGAGGAGCTGGGCTCGGACCGCATCGGGAGAGACTGTGAGGAGAGGCCGCCCGGACGACGGAGGTGGTCAGCGTTGTGCGCCCCTGGGCTTGCCGTCACTTGGCATCACTCTAGCCAACATAGTGGAGGAGCAAGGTGGTGTGTGGGTTATGGAGGCAATGGCGACAGCCCGTCGCTGAAAGTGTTCGTGGCTGACCGCGCAGCCGCGCTTGGAGCCCCCCTGGTCGGGACCCCCTGGAAAGAGCCATGCACCAGTGATCTGGCATACTGAGGCCTGGGCGCCATATTGATTCTGGTGTGGGCACCATCTTAGCTGCAGCTGATCCTGGAGGGACGCGCACTTGGTGAGTGAGCAGTGCAGCCCAAGGAGAAGGAGACGGGCATTTGGGCCTGGGCTGGATGACCTGAACCCCTGCACCGCGACGTCGTGAGGCCCTTCTGCCTGAGGACATCTGGGCGATGCTGGTACACTTGGCTGAGGAGGGGGCACTGGTAAGGAGATCTCTAGTGAAAACAGGGGTGCTGCATTGCTGATTTGGCGTGGCGGAAGTGGAACGATTACGGAAGACACCCTCAGGGTCGGCATAGGATACCTGGTGCCGCGGTCCCGACGGAGCTGGCGCCTAGTACGAGGGGCAGCGCAGCTCGCCGCGGCTGGTGCACCGGACTGGTGAAGTGGCCCCTCTTCTGCAGCCCAGGCCATCGTGGTCGGCGGACTGTGCTCTTGCGGCGGCCTCGGTGCCCTGCGCGGGCGTCAGGGGTCCGGGGGTGAGGTGGGTGAACTGAGTCCATAAATACACGCTACTGAGGCCCCTAGAACCTGGGGTGCAAGTTAGAAGCAAGAGTTGCTTTTTGCTGAGGGGGCACGCTCACAGGAATTCCCAGAGTCGGGGCGGACGGCGCACTCCCTCTGGGGCAGACGACAGGGCGCCTGGTGGAGAAAGCCCGTTTCTTTGGACAGCTCCCCCCCGCCGCGCCGGCTTGACAACAGATTCGAACGTTGCGATTCTCTCTCTGCTCTCTGGCGGTGCGACACCCTTTGTGGATGCTTACGGCGCAGCAGCTGGTGATGGGCAGACTCAGGGATAAATCCCAATCTAAGCAGCAGCCGGCGAGCGATCTGGGCTCCGTGCAGGAACATAGGCGAGACAGCATGGAGCGGGCGGCAGTCCTGGCAGACAAAATGGACTTTGTACTAGCGGCGGTGGAGCGCATTGGAACCACTTTGGAGCAAACTAAAGTGTCCCTAGAAGCCCGGATAGATAAAGTCACCTCCGACTTCAACCTACTACATGCGGATTACCGAAAGCTGTCGGAGTCTGTCGCCCCACAACGTCAGTTGGTCCAAGAACTGCAACCTGTGGTACAGAATAACACTTCCGCGCTGTAGAATTTGACTGACAGGATTCACATGCTGAAGGACCGCATTGAACACGCAGAAGGGCGCTCTCGGCGCAGTAACGTCTGGGTGGTTGGACTGCCGGAGGGGGAAGAAGGGAAAGACCCGGAGTTGTACACGGAGAACTTGCTGTGGGAACTCTTGCCTCGGGGGGCGCTCTCCCCGCACTTTGTGGCAAGAGAGCACACAGAGTGCCGACGCAATTATTGAGACCGTGAGGTGGTGCTCCGCGAAACCAGGAAGTTGGGTGATCTCAAAGTGGGGATGTTGGACCTGGCACCTTGGTGTGAGTCTCCCTCCCACTTTTTGCTGATGTGCCTCATGTGTTTTGCTGGTGTTAGCTGCTCAGGGCACTATGCCACGGCCAATCAGTGCCACAGTGCAAGTGCTCCCTATGAAAAGTGTTTACCTTGATTGATTTCCATGATTTGCTTATTTGGTTTACTGTCAGACCCCAGTAAAGTGCACCAGGAGTGTCAGGGCTGGTAAATACAAATGCTGCTGGTGGGCTTGCAGCACTGGTTGTGCCTCCCACAGAAGCGGCCTAGTAAAATGTGTCTAAGGTCTGCCATTGCAGAACCGGCGTGCAGTCTGGTACTGTCATGCGGGCTGGGCAAGTGCACCCACTTGCCAGCCCCTAAACCTTCCATTAACTTCATGTGAGTCACCCCTATGGTAGACCCAAGGGCAGGTTGCATTGTAAGTATAAGGTAGGACAAACCCGGATGTGTATGGCATGTCCTAATATTGAAATAGAGCCATTTTCGTTTTTCACTATTGTAAGGACCGAATGGGCTGCTGGAATTATTACACCATATAATCCTAACAGACTCAGAGAGCATGGTAGAAAGTCAAGTTTAGTATGCCTGAACTCAGAATAATAAAATACTTCTTTTAGTAAAGTTTATTTTAATATCCTATGTTTGCAAATGCTACTTTTTGAAAGTTAGCCTTTGCTTGCCTGCCTCTGCTAGGATGTGTATCTGCTGTCTGGTTTCTGTGAGTGACAGGGCTGGGGAATTCCAGGAGACAGTCTGGGCTGGCAGAAGGTGAATAGAGAGATTACACCAGGATGGGTGGGTGGGGGGGGGGGGGGGTGCCCCTTGACTCTGAATATGGCTGTGCTCTGCCACCACAATGCTGGCGCCACCTACTGCGGAGCGTCTGATGTCTCTGCCCTGCACCTTGAAAGAAGCAGCAAGAGTCTCCAAAACAAAGTTCTCCAAAACTGGGTTGAACCAGGCTCAGGCCCCCTGGCCTGCAAGAACAAAGGATGTTGCCTATAAAAGTAGGAGCCCTGCTCCTAAACAGAAGATCCTGCTTGTGAGCCAAGAAGAACCCTCTGCCCGAGAAGAAGGAACCAGGAGAGCTGAAGGAAGAAACCTACAAGGACTTGATGCTTTTCACAGACTTTCTTTCACTTTCTACAAAGAACTTGGGCTAAAAACGATCTCTATGGGCCTGGAAGCGCGCTGCCCCCCTGACCTGAGTCCCAGGAACATTGGACTCTGCCTGCCTGCATCTGAGCCGTGAGAAATCGCTAAACTCTTCCCCGGCTGCTGGAGCTGCCAGCCAAGTGCGTCCCGTACCGCTGGACCACCGTGAAGCCGTCCTGTGACCGCCCGTCCCAGTGTGAACCGCTCTGCCTACGAGCCGTATTCACACTGTCCCGCTGGGTCGCCCACACCCGCTTCACCCTCCACTGAGGGACACACTGCCCTGCTCGCCGCATCCCCACTGGGGGGAGAAACCTTGGAAAGAAGCGCATCGACAAAGGAGACGCCTCGTACGCTGAAGCGTACCAACTCCCGGACGTCACGCTGAAAAAGCATTTCCCCGCTCAGAGAGGCACCACCGAAGCAACGCTGCGTACGCCTGACGCGTACCACTTCGCACCGTCTGTGGAATCCCTTGGAGCCGTACCGCCTTCATCGCCTACCAGGTACGCCTCGCACTATGTGCCTGCCAAAGTGAACCGAGGTACGGTCCGTACGCTTTAAGTGTACTGAAATGCACCGCACCTTGCCTTGTCCCCTAGGCCGCGCCGCACAAGGGGAGCCGCGCTGTACGTTGCGTACAGGCCGCTCCGTGCCGCATTGCCGCCTCGGGGGGATTGATCACCACGCAAGGACCTTGCCAGCGGCCCTGGACCATCCGCAGCGCCCCTCTAAGGTCCCGCTCCAGCCATCCAACACGGCGCCTGCGCCGAGCCGGACCAGCATTAGCAGCGCTGCCGATCTCCGTCCGGAGTACGCCGCTCACTCCCGCATTGTCCGCAGTTGATTTGCCAAGGTACTGTACACACGTCAGACTAGTAAATCCGGTATTGGTTGTTAAAGGCTCTTATCTTTACGTATCCTCAAGGGAGCGCCCTAGGAAGTGCGAACCGTGCAACCTGGAATTAAGCTCATTGTTTTTACAAGAGACACTTTTAAAAATGCATATCCTCGCATAAAACGAACTGTGTGCATTTTTATGAACTAGAGACACTTTTAAAAGAAAGCACATATTCAAGCATAAAGAAAGTATTGTGTGCATCCGAAGCCAAACGTTATTTATGGTCTTGTAATCAAGCCTGCATAAGAATTTATATTTTACATAAAGCCTACATATTTTTTTATAAAACCTTGACTGGTGTCCATTTGTGGTGCATTTTTATATTACTGTATGTGGTCATAAATGCTTAACTAACTAAACGCCCTGAAGATTAGCCTTGTCTGCTCACGCCACACTACCTAGAGGGTGAGCAGGGGTTATTTTTAAGGAGTAAGTCCCTTGCCCGGACTAGAGGAGAGGGTCCCTGTTTGTCACAAGTGCATACCTGTGCCAACCAAAGACCCCCAAATCTAACAGGGGAACAGCCGAGTAATGTTTTCCCCAGACTATACAGCAGCGGTGCAGAGGAGGAGAAGCACATACATGGCCGTGAAGAGACAGCTGAGAGAACTGGAACTGCCCTATTCCCTGCTGTTCCCCTCCCGTCTCCGTGTGGTCTCTAAGGAAGGTGCCTGCTTCTTTGATACTCCATCGGATGTCTGGGACTGGCTGGAAGGGACGGGACAATGGTCAGGAACGAGACCCAAGGACCCGGAGGAAGGCGGATGGCAAGTGGAACGGTCAAAGAGGCGCAGAAGGAGAGGGGCTCGTCGAGTTGCCGGCCTCGGTCAGGTCGCACCCAGCCCGGAGAAGATGTGGCTAGAACGGTAGGAAGCGCTCGAAGCGGTTGCGACTCTGGGAGTCTACTGCCGGCCCGGACGTGCAGTGACCTGGACACGAGCGGTTCGACCTCCCAATCCACTGTGCTTTCGGAAGACATGGGCCTACCTGATGTGACACCCCAGACGGCTGACCAGATTGTGTGACTGTACAATGGACTATGGTGGCCAGGCAGGAACTCCTGTCTCTGAATGTGCTATTGCCTATATCCTTCTACTGCTGTTTTTTAGAGCATTGCTGCTATGTTCCTTTAGCCAAGTGTGCGTGCGCTGCCCTGTGAGGATGTACAGCTTAGTGTATGCAGTAAGGGTGGGCGTAGTTCGCGAAGTAGCGCTACGCGAAGCTACGCGAAGTGCACTTAGCACTACGCGAACTTCACGTAGCACTACGCGAGCTGCGTAGTAGCATGTTCGCACTGTGCAAGATGTGTTTTCAATGATTGCACAGTGCGGACAAGCATCCGGCACTATGCAATCATTGAAAACGGCATCTTGCACAGTGCGAGCTGTAGTTTTCTGCTGCTCGAGTAGATTATTACTCGAGCTGCAGCTTTCTCAATGCGAACTGGTAGTTTCTCATTGAGAGCGGTCGCGAGCATGCGCAACCACTCACAATGAGAAACCTTACCTCCCCGCGTTGAGAATCTCGCCTGGATGTCATTTTGCTTGCTCGCGGTCACGAACATGACGTTCAGGACCGCGAACAAGCAAAAAATGAGCGCTGCACTACGCTACGCTGCACTACGCGTGTTCGCACTGTGCTACGTGCAGTTCGCGTGGTGCGAAGTTGCGCAAATTTCGCAAACTCCGCGAGCGTAGCCTAGTGCTTCACCCAAGGTTAGTATGCAGGCGGGTTCCTAGGCTCGTGATTCAGCGGTGCTGAGCGAACAGTCCACGTGGGGGTCCTCTACTGGGGGCTCGCACCGGCTCCGCGTGCTTCCCACCTTAGTATTCCTCGAGCACCTCTTGGACACTTAGGGGTTTGAGATAGGGGTGTGGCATGATTTGATTGTTAGCTGCGCGCTCACCCACATAGCCACTGTGCTGGGTTCACACAACACCAAGCGGTAGATTCATTTTCGGTTTGGACGAATGCCCCGTTGGGAACTCGCCCATTTTGTTACACTATTTGTCACAGTTCACAAGTTTCAGATGCGACACACGGACTCCCCCCTTCCTGATGGCGCCCATAGACCCCCCTCCAGAGGGGTTCCCCTGGCCCTGAGCGGAGGGCTACGTCTCGGCACATGACGCACACTAACATAATGACGTGGAACATCCGCTGCATGCACACCCCATCACGTCGATACTCTGTCTTTTCCTATCTGCAGCGGCATGCGGTGGGGATTGCTCTCCTCCAGGAGACACACATGACCCAGGTGGAACTGGATAGGCTCCGCAGGCGCTGGAGGGGGCAAATCTACGGCACAACCTTTTCTGGACAGATTTGGGTGAGGGCGGGAGTCCCCTTCATTTGCGCAGTGGCTCAGGTGGACCCAGAGGGGAGGTACTCCTTAGTACGGGGGCGACTGAATGATCAGGAAGTCCTTCTGGTCTATATATGCGCCTAACACAGACCAACTCTCCTTCCTAGCAAGCTTAAATCACATCCTCCATCCGCATGCTGGCCTCCCCAGGCTGCTTGGCGGGGACTTTAACCTGATACTAGATGTAACCCTGGACAGATCCTCCCCCCCCCCCCCTCCGGGCCACAGAGGTAATGTCGAATGCGCAGGCGTTCGGGGACTGGCTCTCACACTGGGGGGTATATGATTTATGGCACGTGCAACACCATGTAGATAAAATATACTCCTACTATTCACCAGTTCATGACCTACATGTCCGGCTAGACTGAATAATTGGCTCCCATTCACTGCTCTCGCTCCTGGCCAAGTCAGAATATCTGGGTAGCACACACTCAGATCATAACCCCCTATGGTTCCAAATTAGCTGGGGGGCGGATCGCCCGCCTGTACCCACGTGGATGCTGCAGCCTACCGCGCTCGAAGACGCTGAGTTCCTCTCTTCGCTGGGCACAGCCCTTCTGGCCTACTTTGAGGAAAATACAGGGACGGGATGGTGGAATGGGATGCACACAAAGCAGCCATTCGTGGGCACTGCATGGGAGCCACTTGGAACATCCGTAAAACATTGTCTGCTTCCCTGGCGCGCCTAGAGTCCGAACTCCTGCGGTATGAGAGGGAGGGTGAGGGGGCTGGTGGGCATTCACGCACGCTAAGCGACCTCCGTGGCAAACATGCGGGTCTCATGGTGCAGCTAAGATGCCACAACTACGCGGCGCACACGGCCATAACACACTCCAAGGCGGGCAGAGCGGGTCGCTGCTGGCCTGGTAGGTGCAAAAGGCGGGCCGCGGTGCCCCGATAGGAGCCCTGTGCGCAGGGGGAGGGGAGATGGTCTACACGCAGCGTGAAATACATCGAGCCCTGACAGACCACTACAAGCAGTTATACGCGGCTCGCGGTACTGGCCCCAGGCAAGTGCTAGACAAATTCCTGGATGCTGTTACCCTGCTCACGGCCTCTGAGGAGCACAGAGAAGCACATAATGCCCCTCTCGCGCTGGAGGAAGTGGGAGACGCGATTCAAGCCTTAGCGACCGGTAAAACCCCAGGCCTGGATGTCCTGCCAGCCAAATATTACAAGGCAAATAGGGAAATTCTAGCGCCCCCGACTCCTTCAGTTGTATAACACAGCGATTGACGCAGGTTCGTTTCCCCCATCCATGGGAGAAGCATTCCTGGTATCCCTGACTAGGATAGAGATAGAGACCTGACAGCCTTGGGTTCCTATCGGCCATTGGCCATGCTTAACGTTGACTATAAAATCTTCGCAAACATACTTGCAGAACGACTGGCGCCGGTGGTCCCCCACTTAATCCACCCAGATCAAAATGGGTTTGTGCCAGCGAGATCCACGTGTCTGAACCTTCGGAGGTACTTCAGGGTAGCGGCAGAGGCAACGAGGGAATGGCCAAGGGCAGGGTGCCTGGTGTTAGATCTGGAAAAGGCCTTTGACTGCCTGGAGTGGGGCTACCTGTCGGTGGTTCTGCAGAGATTCGAACTCGATGTAGACTTCTTGCAGATGGTTGACCTCCTATATCGTAACCCGGTAGTCCATGTACGATCGGGGCCTTATGTCTCAGAGGCAGTAGTGGTGGGCAGGAGAACTCGGCAGGGGTGTCCTCTGTCCCCGCTGCTGTTTGCACTGGCCATAGAGCCCCTGGCTGCAGCCATGAGGCAGACCCTCGGAGATGGAATTCCCCTGGGAGATGCTACCCATCAGGTGTGACTATAGGCCGACGAACTGTTGGTGTTCGTGAGAGATGTGGGATGCATACCGGAACAACTGCTCCGTTTGCTTTAAGTATTTGGGATTCACATCTACCGTCATCCGGCTGATCTATTCGATGGAAATCTGGGGCGGGCGGTGGCAGTGCCCAGATCTCAGATATGCTTCTGGTCCACGCTCCCGCTGACACCCACGGGCAGAGTGGCTCTTGCTAAAATGGTCATGCTCCCCGCCTCCTGTACTATTTTGTTAATCTTCCCCTATTTATACAGGCCTCTTTTTTCTCCACGCTCAACAAGGTCCTGCAAGACTTTATCTGGGGCACGTCCTGACATCGACTGGCGCTGGGGAAATTGTTCCTACCGATGAGCAGGGACGGACTGGCCGCACCCTGCTTTGAGCACTACTACTTGGCCGCGCAGCTCCAATGGATTGCCCGCTGGCTGGAGGATAAGGGGAGAGATGACACGGCCACTGGTGAGCCGCCATACACTCTGGAACGTGTCACTAAACTCTTTCATCCGCTGGCAGACACTGAGCGACCTGACCCGCTGCTGCTTGCGGTAGCGTACACCTGCTTCCGCAGAGCACTGTTCCTCATGCGAAAAGTGCTCCCATACGCACCAGAGGTACCCTTAGGGGGTTCACCAGGCGGCGAAGGGGTTCTCACGCACCCTTTGTTAGAGCAGTGGCAGGAGGCAGATGTCCAAACATTTGGGGACCTCTACAGGGATGGCGCACTGGTGCCTTATGAGACGCTGGTCTCTGATGTGGAGCTTCCTCCAGGGGGGTTCCTGCTACATCGCTCCCTAATGGCGAGACAGGCGGCCAGATGAGGAGACGTCACAGCGGAACCTGAGCAACATCTAACCATGCAATATCTTCACGTTATGGGCAAGGGTAGACACCTGGCCCGGTGGTTCGCCGCGTCCATACGGACACACACGGAGTTCAGTCTGGCCGCACTTCGAGGCAAATGGGAATGGGATTTGAGACGGGCACTCGCTGATAAAGAATGGGAGAAAATCCTTAAAAGTCAGGTGCGCATCCCCAGAAACATGCGCTTTCGTCAAATTCAGCTCTATGTTGTTCACAGGGCCTATCCCACACCTGAACTAATCAGCAAGTATTTCCATAGGTCTGATGCGTCCTGCCCCAGGTGCGGGGAGGTGGAAGCAGATTTTCTTCATCTCTTGTGGAACTGTCCTGGGCTGGGCACTTACTGGAGCGACATCAGCGAGCTGCTTAGGAACTGCACTGGGCGCACTATTCCCTTTAACTGGCCTGAATACCTCCTACATCACTTCCCGAGACCGCCCAAAGACAAGATGTCGTCCCGTTTCTTAGACCTGGGGATGGTAGTGGCAACGCGCCTCCTCACGAGGAGATGGAAGGCGCACGATCCGCCCGGCGTGCAGGCGTGGACCTCCATCTTCCAGGCATGGGCCCGTGCGGAATGGACTGCCATACGCAGGGAGGAAACGGTGGGACTTCACAGGGAACCTATGGCAGAGTGCTGGGAGCACATGCTTAACACCGTGTGGCCACCAGACAGTAGCGTGAATGCAGGGGCTACGAGGGATTAGATAGACACATGGGGGGTTGGGGTAAACCGCGAGATGTTCCCATGTCTGGGCACTACATACTCTGTCATGCTGGAATGTACAGACTTATTATATAGGAACAGCTGTGGTTGGGGGTGCGCGCGCTTGAGGGGGTGGGGGGCTGCCGGGGAGGGGGATAGGAAAGGGATAAGCATGAAAATATGTCTGTACCTCTGTCACTGTTTGTTTTGCATTTTCTTTCTCTTTACAGTTGTTACAAAACATCATCTCTGTAAGCAGGTCTGGGATACACAGATTCCCCACGTTGCAGCCAGCTTCAGGCGCTTAATCTTAAATGGCTACGCTACTTATCTGTAATGTTGTGGTACCCTATTGACATGTTATCTTGCAGATGGCGGAATACTTGACATTACTAAGTGAATGAGTTGTATAGAATGCCGCACGTGCTGTACTGTTATACCAAAATACTAAATGCTAATAAACAGATTTGACAAAAAAAAATGTTGTGCTGTCCATATCAAGCAGGCTGGTACCAGGAGCACCGAGAACTTAACGGAGGGCTCTTCCAGTGCTTGGAGTCATACCTCCAACACCGTTTACGGTGTGGGGGTATGTTTCCAACATGTTTGATACCAAACATGATAGGATTTGTTTCAGCTGTTTTCGAGATGGTCATCGTGTATTACGCGGTGCCCCTCTATATGGTATATGGCTGATTCACTGACAACCCAGGAGAATGGACTCCATGGCCTGCAGGGGTGTCCTGCTCATGCAGGCTCACCACCTCACTTGGAACCAAGCACCCAGCCTTCAGGATTAAGGCCTGCTATAGGGGTGACTTATAGGTTTTAAGTGCAATGAGCCTTAGATATAGTAAACCTATATCTTTCGTAAGTGGTGAAAACACTAACTTACATAGGCTGCAATGGCAGGCCTGTGGTTCCATTTTGAATGGACCCTCATGGGTGGCATAATACATGCTTCAGCCCATGGGGGACTTCTGGGATACCTTTGCCATGGGTACATGGGTTCCATATACTACGGACTGACAAGGGTACCCCAGTATCCAATCTGGGGTGTACCTAAGTACATGTCATACCAGTGTAGGGAGAAAGCAGATAGACTGGGGTCCTGATTAGCAGGATCCCAGTCAGACTAGTCAAAAACGGTATTACATGAAGTAAAAAGTGAGGATGACCATAAAAAAACAGATACTACTTTCCTACACCGGCACTCTATACTATAAGCATGTTTGGTTGGATGGAAGTGTACTAATGTGCATGCTGACTCCAGCGGCAGAGTTACCATGATCCCCATCCCGTATGATGGAAAAAACAATGGGATGACTTACATGTCCAATGGGCTTTTCATGAATGAATGAAACAACTGCCTTACATGTCTCTCTTGTGAATCAAGCAATGCCTTTACCTCTCTAATAGATTTAGCTGCCTGCCGTTTATTTAGCAGCTACTGCCCAGGGACTGGTTAGTGAAGTTGGAAATGGCAATAGCGTAATGGGACAGATGGAATGCAATGTGTCCGTTCCTAAATGCACTCATCCTACTTCTCAAGTTGATTTCCCACAGACCATCTATCCTTCCCACGCACAGCATCACAGCTGGAACTTTTTTATGCATATGGAAACATAGCTTATGTTCGGTGCCTAAAGAATGGTCTGTATTGTTACCCGACTTACATTGTACTTCTCATCAGATATTTCCCATCACAGTCACCATTTTTGTGTATGAGACCGCCTAGAGACATTTCTGAGATCAACCAATCACTTACCATCTTGTTCCCTAGCTAATGGACGGGACTGTAAACCAATGAGATCAGTTAAGTTGCCTGAAAGAGGTAGAGAACTCAACTTCAAAAGCCCTACTGGTAATTTCCACAGAATTGGTTGTCCAATGAACTGTTATATTGTAAAACTAGCAGCCCGTCCCGACCTTGTCCGGGAGCTTTTAGGCTTCCCCCTACACCCGCCTGCCCCGACATTGCCCAGCAGCCGGTGCCACCGCCCTCTCCGTCACCTGGCCCGTCCCTCGCCTGGAGGTGTTAGTCCCCATCCCCCGCCTGCCCCGACCCCCGCCTGCCTCGACATTGCCTTTAGTTACTCCCCGACCCCCGCCTGCCCCGACCCCCGCCTGCCCCGACATTGCCTTTAGTAACTCCCCGTCCCCCGCCTGGCCCGACACCCGCCTGCTTACCTCAGCCTTCGCTCCTGAGTTGACAGCTCCTCGTTACTCCCCGTCCCCCGCCTGCCCCGACATTGCCTTTAGTAACTCCCCGACCCCCGCCTGGCCCGATACCCGCCTGCTTACCTCAGCCTCCTCTCCTGAGTTGACAGCTCCTCGCCGCTCTCCTCCTCACCGCCTGTCCGCCGGCGCTCCTCCCCCGCGCCATGTCCGCCGCTCCTCTGACGCTGCTTTGACGCCGCTCCTCGACGTGAGCACGCAGGTCCCGGCCGGCGCAACTTTGGGGGGACTATTTTGTTTTTAAAATACATTTTTTAAATAAGGTTTATTTTTGAACTTTATATAGGCTATAACCGTCTACCCACCCTGACGTTTTCTACGGTGTATCGAGTGTGTAGATTGGCGCAGTGGTTCCCAAGTTTACCAGCCTCAAAGCCTGAAAGTTTCTCCTTTATAATAGTAGTATAGATATAGATACATCTGTACACAAGACAAACTCACATTCTATACAAAGATAAGTGTACATTTGCCTACTGTAACATACACTCGAGTATCACCTTTGTGTAAACACACAGCCGTGCAGTATACCTCCATTCTATATGTACATATTTGCATGCTTGCATTCTGTAATACACATCTGCACAGAACATTAGCTCAGATACTTTAAATATATAAGTGTAGCCCTGTCTGCTGTAACATACACCTGCGCACCCACTTACTTTAAGCCAAGGCCACTGGAATTATGCGTCAATGGAGGCCCAAATTATGGGGCAGGGTTGACCAAATTATG
Organism: Lissotriton vulgaris; assembly: GCF_964263255.1. Classification (NCBI taxonomy): domain Eukaryota; kingdom Metazoa; phylum Chordata; class Amphibia; order Caudata; family Salamandridae; genus Lissotriton; species Lissotriton vulgaris. The sequence goes on along the minus strand of NC_141700.1, from coordinate 134,919,198 downwards.
CGGCAGAAAGACAATTTATGCAGCATAATGCACCACAAGTGATGGTAAGACATCATTATTTTGTCATTTTTAAACTGTCTGCGCATAGGCTTCACCTTATTAGTACCGATTTAAAAGGTAAAGGTGAAAGACAACCTTTGTGAATGGCCTTCGCTTTATGGCAAAACGTGTTGTGATGTTTTTAGTCACTTTTGGCCTATTTGAGCTAGAAATTGCATTCTTTATTGCCAGAATCTGCAGATTACGCAGCAGATGGCTGATATTGTGGCAAGTACGGCAAATCAACAAGTATGCGGGAAAATGCAGCAACATCCCAGTGGTCCTGCTGTACGCACACAGCTGTTTACCGATCTGTTAAAGATTCTCAGCTACTGTTTTGTACAGGTGCATACTACATAATGAAGAGGCGTGCAGTTCTATGTGGGAAAGTACTGGACAGCCGTTTTCATGCTTGCATTGTGTAATTCACATATGTACAGTGTACACTGATAACTGTAAAGCGCTCTGATACCCGCTGGGGTCGGGTTCGCGCTATATAAATCTCTCAAATAATAATAGCTCACATTTTGCAAGCACACATCAGCACATTTCCCTTATGTAGCATACATTGTGTAATTAAGTCTGTGTAATGCAGTTCCATTCTATGGGTACGGCCCATTAGCACAGTACACGAAAAAGACAACTGCACACTTGCCTGCTGCACCACACATCTGTACAACCGTGCTGTAAACAACCAGTTGTGCGGTACACTCGGATTCTGTGTGTGCTTGCGCGCTGGTATGCACATCTATATAATAGAGTCACTCGTATTCTGTAGGCACGTGTTTGTATACTTGCCTGCTGCAATACGCATCTGTAAGGCCACCTCTGTAAGCATTCATCAGAGCACTGCATAAGCACACATCAGAGCACTGCATACGCTAGCACACCCCGGGCACGGTAATACACGGCCCATTAGCACAGTACACGAAAAAGACAACTGCACACTTGCCTGCTGCACCACACATCTGTACAACCGTGCTGTAAACAACCAGTTGTGCGGTACACTCGGATTCTGTGTGTGCTTGCGCGCTGGTATGCACATCTATATAATAGAGTCACTCGTATTCTGTAGGCACGTGTTTGTATACTTGCCTGCTGCAATACGCATCTGTAAGGCCACCTCTGTAAGCATTCATCAGAGCACTGCATAAGCACACATCAGAGCACTGCATACGCTAGCACACCCCGGGCACGGTAATACACGGCCCATTAGCACAGTACATGAAAAAGACAACTGCACACTTGCCTGCTGCACCACACATCTGTACAACCGTGCTGTAAACAACCAGTTGTGCGGTACACTCGGATTCTGTGTGTGCTTGCGCGCTGGTATGCACATCTATATAATAGAGTCACTCGTATTCTGTAGGCACGTGTTTGTATACTTGCCTGCTGCAATACGCATCTGAACGGCCACCTCTGTAAGCATTCATCAGAGCACTGCATACGGTTAGCACACATCAGAGCACTGCATACGCTAGCACACCCCGGGCACGGTAATACGTGGAGGGTTCGGCGGGTTACTGCGGTTTTGTGTAATTACCGCCCAGTCCCCAGATATTACTCAGTGCACAGGGGCTGGCAACAAAATCTATACATCGTTTTATTGGCGGGCAAAACGCGGGTTAAGGGGCGCTAGTTGTACCTCACCCTCTCCATGTGTCCTTCCCCCCCCAACCAGTCCCTTTCATCCTTGCCCCCCACAATTTTCAAATTTCTCCCTTTTCTTCTTCTCCTTTCTTTGCAGACCATCTTTCCAGTGTCTCTCTCCTGCCGTTTCACCTACATCTAGAGTTTTCTCGTTCACCCCTCCTCCTTCCTCTTTATCGCACAGTACTCCTCCTCCCTTCAATTCTCCTCCCGCCTCCACCCTCCCCCCCCCCCCCGACCCCCGACCCCCGACCCCCTCGCCCCGACCCCCGACCCCCTCGCCCCCACAGTTCGCTCCTCCCGTCTCAGCAGCGTTATCCCGCTCCTCCCCCGCGCCATGTCGCCGGTCCTCTGACGCTGCTCCTCGACGTGAGCACGCACGTCCCGGCCGGCACTACTTTGGGGGGACTACTTTGTTTTTAAAATAATTTTTTTAAATAAGGTTTATTTTTGAACGTTATATAGCCTATAACCATCTACACACCCTGACGTTTTGGCGCAGTGGTTCCCGAGTTTACCCGCCTCAAAGCCTAAAAGTTTCTCCTTTATAATAGTAGTATAGATAGAAAGGCTCCTATTTATGGCCTGGATGACGGGAGGTGTCTGTGCCATGATTGGTAATAAATGCTGATCCTTTATTCTGAAAATGTCTGTCAGTATGCTTGAACAGATAGATGAAATACATGATGTGTCAGCAATTTACAGACCACTGATGATGACATGGATATGGAAGGATGAAACTTCTGGTAAGGATTAAGAGAGTTTTCTTGGAAGATGGGGAATTAAAGCCCCCAAAGCAATCTTGATGCTTTTTAAATTATACTGATTTACATCCTTGTCCAAGTTATAATACCTCAATCTCAAACCTCACTTGAGGTTTGAGATTCAAACCTCAGGTTGAAAGGTGGCCGTATCAGGACACCGTTCAAAATGATTACAATGATGGGAAATTTGATTATGAAACCTCAGAATGTTGCAAAAGTGATGTTGAATATGAAGCAAATATCCGGAAGAATCTAAGGGCATATTCACAAGGAGCTATCGCCGAATTAACAGCAAAAGTTGTGATCATTTTACCTCCCCATGCACATGCTGGTGTTAACAGCCCACAGCACCAGTTTACCCGCAACAGCAGCCACAAAAACATCACCACAGAGGACCCCTGCAATTATTGCTAATGAGATGCAGAGTAGGCATTCCCATGCAAAAAGCAGCAGCAACACGACACCTCAACATTCTCAACGACCGGCCAGATCAGCGATAAGAACACGAAAGGCGATATGGTGCGTTAGCAGCAGGAAATTAACACCTGCTCTGACCTGGTGTAAAGTCGGACCACAGCCTGCACCACAAAAGGGAGCAAAGCACAGACGCCACACCTAAAGACAAACAGATGCCATGGATCAACTGAACATGCAGCACGGACACCCAAGAGGGCCACAACACCACACCCAGGACCACCCCTCCCTGGCATCCCTGACCAAAGACATGCCACATCAGCTACACCTCAACATGTACAAAATAATCCACCTGATGTTGCACAGTCACAACTGGTGACATGCCTGTGTCGTCACAGAAATGAGCATCACACATTCGCTTTCGAAGCAACCAATGAAACTTTATTGAAATGAACACTGAAATGAAATGAAGACACATGGCGGCTCCCCTCGGGACAATCCGTAGGTCACAGCCTGGAAGACAAAAAACATGATGAGAAGGTGTGTCGTGCGCACATCAAAGGACATAGAGATAGAGTGAAGGAGAGAGAGAAGAAGAGAGGGGGGAGAAAAAAGAAGAGAAGGAGAGCGAGAAGAAGAGAGGAGGAGAGAGAGATGAAGAGAGGGGGAAGAGTGAGAGTACCGCCCCAGCGCACCCGGGCCACACTGCTGACCTGCTGCCACCGGTGTGTCTCCAACCACTTGCCGTTATGTATAGTGGTACACCAGGTCACACATCAGAGTCAGAGCCGTCATCTGAAACAGAGTCCAGATACATGACTGGCACATTACACACACTTTCACAAGACAACATCGCCCGCCTGCCCATGCACATCCAGGCAGAGGCACCCCAGCCCATCGGATCATTTCTGCCCGGGCCTCACTGCTCACCTTCCACCACCGGTGTGTAGACTGGAGTCCCACCACGTGCCGCTGCAAGCCACAAGTCTGTGCTCCGCGGACATGGCACCCTCCACACCATGCAGCCACGCTGCGCAGGCCACCAGGTCTCACGTCTGATGCTTGGTCTTGATTACTCCATGGCATAGGACATACCAAGGCACCCGGCACCATCGCAGGCTGCACACCTGCTCAGCCCAATTGGTGCCACTAACTCTATGATCCCGGAAGCAAGGCCACGTGGCGAGAGGCTCATGCTACCCGCTGGCTGAGCCTACACTGCGTTCCAGTAGGCCACACAAATCCTGAGCAGTCCGGACCGCCGGGACGGGGCATCATTGCAGGCTGCACACCCGCTCAGCAGCTTAAGGTGGCAATGACTCAGTGCACCCAAAGTCACCGTCCCATGGTGGGGTGCATGTGCCGGCTGCAATACACTGTGTGCCACAAACCCTGTTCAACCCTAGTCTGCACCACATGGTGGTAGGCCCATGCCGGCCTCAAGGCCTCGGGTCCATCATCCAGTCACTACCGGCAGAGGAGTATGTGACATTGTCGGCCCATTATATTTGCGGGGTCACATGGCCTGTGACGCCTATGCCGGATGGGTGTGATGTGCGTGCAAACCTGACCTCAGGTAGTGGCTGTGACATGCTGACAACTAGACCAGTGACCTGCACAGCACCAGCGAGTACGCCTGCGACAGGTAGCAATGAGGCCCCCTCGGAGCATTAGTGGAGTGGTCTGGCTTGCCATACGCTGGAACAGCGCATGGCTTGCAAAAATGACGCATGGGCACTGGGTGTGATTCAGTCCATGTCCGGACAAGGAAGTGGCTGACGCGTGTGTCCCTGTTGTGGTGTCCATGGGACCCGTTACACAAATTGCTATGTAGCACCCTCTGACTGGTATACCACAGGATGAGCAGCATTGAAACAAGGGTAATCACTGTCCCTACATTCATCCACACATACACACATGAATGATGAAAGACATGACACAGCAGTGCATCACTGGATGTTATGTTATGTTATGTTATGTTATGTTATGTTATGTTATGTTATTTGTGTCTTTTATAGCGCTCGGCTACTCAAAAGAGTGTCCCGGCGCTTTATTGACAGCCTGAAAAAGACAAACACAACACATAGATTAAAAGAGAACGGGGTCAGCTGAAAAAAAAAGTCTAGGAGGCAAAAAGCCAAGTTTTCAGGCTCTTCCTGAAGGCCAACAGGTTTGAGGTGCTGCGCAATGTCAGAGGCAAAGAGTTCCAAAGCTGTGGAGCCCGGGACATAAAGGAGCGACCTCCAATACGGGCCTTCCTCACACGAGGAACAGAGGCAAGAAACATCGACTCTGATCTCAGAGATCGTGACGGACGATAAAAGACAAGCCTCCTTTGAAGATATTTAGCCCCTGCGGCATAAAGGGCCTTGTGTGCCAGAGTTAGGGTTTTAAAAACTATCCGCTTCTGGATAGGCAGCCAATGAAGGGACTGCAACAAGCCAGAAACTCTGACTCGCCTATGCAGGCCAAAAATGGCACCCGCTGCCGCGTTCTGGACCACCTGCATCCGTTGCAGGAGATATTCCGGCAGGCCAAGATATAGGACGTTAGAATAGTCCAGTCTTGAACCGATCAAGGCCTGTACCGTAGTCCTCCTGTGGTCCTCGGATAGCAAAGGGAAAAACTTCCGAAGCATACGGAGGAGACCAAATCAGGTGCCAGTGAGGGCAAGGATCTGAGATCTTAAGGTCAGGCCGTTGTCAATTTTGATCCCCAAATTCTTAGCCAGCTGAGACGATTGCACCGGAGGAGACATGTCAGCGGGCCACCATACCTGCCAGTCCGGATCCGATTGACAGCCGAAGAAGAGTACCTTCGATTTGTCTGAGTTGCACTTGAGGCTGTTCAGTTGGAGCCATTTAAAAACAGCCCCAAGGCACTCACGGATACTCTCTCCATCAAAATCCTCTCCTTTCCGACAGGTAAAGAGCAACTGGGTGTCGTCGGCGTAGGATACGATCTGGGCCCCGAAAGACTCAGCCAAGGCCGCCAGAAGGGTCATGAAGATGTTAAAGAGAGTCGGGCTCAACACAGAGCCCTGCGGGACTCCGACTCCCAATGGCGGCATCTCGGCAGAACTAAAGGAGGCCCAGACCGTTTGTCGGCGGCCAGCCAAAAAAGATGTAAACCAGCTGAGCACCGTCCCCCTCAGACCGATCTCATGAAGTCTGACAAGCAGACCCTCATGGGGGACGGTGTCAAAGGCCGCCGACAAATCCAGCATTATCAGCATGGCTCTGCCACCCGAGTCCAGCGTCTCCTTGATGGCTTCGGACACTTCCAGCAGCGCCGTCTCAGTGCTAAGATTAGGGCAAAAGCCCGATTGAGTGGAATGGAGTAGATCGTGTGATTCCAAAAAATTTGAAAGCACAGTGAGCACGTGCTTCTCCAAGATCTTAGCCAATGCAGGAAGGAGAGAAATGGGCCTATAATTGGTCAAGACCTCGGCTTCTTAATAAGGGGGATGACCATAGCCTGGTTCCAGGCCGGTGGGACCACTCCCTGGCTCAAAGAGAGATTCAGGAGGGGATTCACCAGCGGATTAACCACTGTCGCCATCTTCGCCAGAAATTTGGCCGGACATGGATTGAGCGGCGAGCCCGATTTAAGATTGGCCAAGAGTGTCAAAGACGAAGGAGTTGAAATAGGCGGAAAGTCTGTCAGGACTGACCCTTGGGGAACCGATGGAACTGGTCCATCCTCAAAGTAAGGGGAGACAGCAACCGGCCTCAATGGAAAAGAGTCCTGAATCAGCTTAATCTTAGTGGTGAAAAAGCATGCAAGATCCGACGCCCACGTCTCGGTGGGGGCGGTCTGGGTCGCATTAGACCGTGGGGCAATGAATTCCCTAACGATCGTGAAGATCTCTTTGCAGGAATTCGAGGATGCCTCAATCCTCCTAGCAAAGTAACTCTTCTTCTCAAGGAGGATATCTCGATGATAGGCCTTGACCATGGTTATATATTCGAGTCTGGCAGCAGGAACGTACTGAGCCCGCCAGGCCCTTTCCGCCACCTTGCATTGCCTGCGGGAGGCAAGCAGCGCTTCGGTGAACCAGGGAGCAGAGACCCGTTTGGACAGCGAACGTGGAGCCCTCGAAGGGGCTAAGTCATTAAGCCTGTCCACAAACCAGGCCTGCAGAGACTCCAGGTCCCTATCTAAAACCCCTGTGAGAGGGCAAGGATGTTCGCACAATGCCTGCGCCAACATTTCTGGGGTCACCCGATGGTATGCCCTCGACGCTGATCCTTGCTGTCTGGGGGCACTACTCGGGGGTTTCTTATTGCCCAGTATGTAAAAATTGACCAACTGATGGTCTGTCCACAGGACCGGCAGAAGTGCCGTCACCTCTATGGGGGATGTAGAGAAGACCTGATCCAAAGTATGGCCTTTATCATGCGTTGGTTCAAAAAGATAGGGGGCTAGGCCCAGGGGGGCCATAATGTCGGACAATTTGATCACATCTAGGTCCGAAGCCTAGATGTTTCTTGCACATCCAGTGCAGTTCTGCAGCTGGAGCGGTACACGGCAATGCCGAGCACACTAAACAATATGGGCCCTTGGAGGGCCAGCCAGAGTCTATCCGGGGATGACAAGTAAACCGAAGAGGAAGGGAGCAGACCGCTGTCTGGTCGCCGTGCCATTGGTCATCACACAGGATGTGGCAGTCCATGTCGTTGTCCAAGGTGAGTGCATCAGAGTGTATCGGGGTCAGTGGAAGGTCATGAGGCCATGTGCGGGACCAAGCAGAAACAGGCCAGGTGGTGGAAATGAATGTGACTGAGTCCTTCTGATCACAGGTCCATCCACGTCCTCGTCCATGGATGAGTGTTCTGCCCCACCTGTGGGTGTTGCTGTACCGGCTCAGGCACTGTGTGCCACTGACACATCAGGGGCCAGAGGAGGATTGTCGGCCGCACTGTGTCCCACTGACACATCAGGTGCCGGAGTGGATAGGCCTTCCGCACTGGGAGGAACTAACACACCAAGGGCGGAGACGTGGATGGTGTGGGGCCAGCAGCATTCATCATCGCCACGCCTTGTGGCAGTAATGCCATGATGAGGTTCTGCAGCATGGTAGATCCCAGCTACATTCCGCTGATGTGCAGCGGTGGCTGCCATCCTTTCCGCCTCCATCCGCATCATGTCCTCCATGACCCTCCGCATGTGTACCAGCTCTTGACTGTTATCGCTGGAGCCACTCTGAGCAGACAGGTGTTCTTCTCTCCACGTCATAACTCCAACTATGTCAGTCAGGGCTCGTTGGAGACCATGGAGCAGGCCTACACACCCAAGAATGGCATCAAGTTTGGTTGCCATGATGCCGAAGCCCAACCGCTCCTGCTCAGCCGTCTCCCTCTTGCACTCCAGCACATGGCGTTGGAAGGCCATGTGTTGTTACAGGGGGTCTTGGAAGAGTGCCGGGCTGTGGGTGACTCCTGCTGGGTGGTTTGGGTAGTGGGTGGGGTCTACTCGATGCAGCTGGGCTGCCCTGATCCTGGAGATGAGTGGCGGATGAGGTTAATGATATCTTGGATGGTTTGGGTGTCTGTCGATGCTGAAGTTGTCCTCCTCGTCATCAGTGAAGAGTGGCTGAGACTGCTTTGCAGGAGGTGTTGATGGTGCCCCTGCAATGTGAAGGGGAGATGGTGTATTACAATGTGTTCACATATATGTAGCCGCATGGTACATGTTGACATTCAGACAGCATGGCATTGTACATTGTGACAGACTGTAGATCTAGGCGAGGACCCAGAGTCATTGTGGGTGCAGGGCCGGACTGGCATTTGCGGGCACCGGGCATTTCCCCGGTGGGCTGGAGGGGTGGGGGCCGGTTTTGTGGCAGCAGGGGGCCGCTTTTCTTACAAAGTGCCGGTTTTTTAGCAGCGCTGAAAAATCGGACCTTTGTAAGAAAAGCGGTAGCAATGCTTTGCCGGTAACAACCCCCTCCCCTCCCGTTACCTGGGCCGGTGGAGAAGCAACCTGCCAGGGATGGTTGCTGGTCTCAGTCCAGCCCTGTGTGGGTGTGCACTGTGCTCTGCTTGATTGTGCATGTGTGCCATTGTTACCATCTCCACCCATCCCCCAAAACATAATGGTCACTCAACTTGTTGCGGTTGAGTTGTGTCCTGTCGAGCAGTGTCCGATCTCCCGACTCCGGCCACAGTCTCCACACTGATTTTTGTCGACACCAGCTCCTCCATGTCATCCAGCACGAGCTGTGGCGCTGGGCCCGGACCTTCAGTCTGCGTTGCTGCCTTCCGGTTGGAGGAGAGTTTCTCCTTGGTCCTCCACTTGATGTCATTCCATCACCTCTCAACCTCACCATTGTCACCTTGTGCTCCACTACGGCATTCACCTTGTCCTTGATGTCCCGCCATATTCCATTTTTGGTGCCCAATGACACGCTGGAGGTGACGAACAGTTGCTGATGGTGTTCCATCATCTCCGTGACTATGATCCTGTTCCCCTGCAGACTGAACTTTGTCTTCTTCTTCTTGTCCTTGTCCTTACCTGTCCCCGAGGTACCGAGCTGGTCGTCTGGGGTGCTTCTGGGGTTGCAATCATCCTCTGCACCTGCTCCGGATACCTCCATGGTGTTTGGGTGTTGATAGGTTTCATTTTCCGATGCCCCACCAACTTATATTTACATTTACATTTATGAGTTAGCATAATGTGTCTAACTAATGATGTATTCATTTATGCATTTACGTTTATATTCTTCATCTCATTATTCATTTATGCGTGTGATGTTATTCAGTTTTCTTAGTTTAGCTTGTGTGCCACCATTTTGGGGTGCTTCTCTCTGCGTGCGAGTCGCACTCGCTCATTCCCCCCTCCCGTAGGAATAGGAAAAACCCTGAACGCAGCAGTTTTCGTTTCTTAGCTAACTGTGATTGAAACTAATAACAAACACCTAATCAGTAATGTTCTCATGCGCTGGAGATGCTGAGGCCCGGCTCCGCGGCCTTGGGCAGAGATAACCAAATGTTGCTATTGCAGGTGCAGATGCCTCTTGTGTGAGGCCATTGTTCACCCTCTCCGGGGTCCAGTACTTTTCCAGTATGGGCGTGTTATACTTTGCTGTACCATGTTATAATGTATTGCTGTGATGAGATGAGTCAGTCCTCTCGGCGCACTCCTAGGGGTGAGGTCGGACTGGGCCCTCTCATATGGGAGTTTGTGACCTAATAAAATACTTTGTTTATTCTTCTCCACTGTCCGGCTGACTTCTTACTGGGTAATTATAGGTGAGTGCGGTAAGTCACTCAGGTGCATTTGAGCCACGCTTATCAGATGGCGCCCGAACAGAGAGCTCGCGATAAGGATCTTTCTCACCCTTAAGTGGGTAGCAGAAGGGGACCCTCTGGTCGGCACGGTGGGTCCGGGTACCCATTTGATGCTGAGCTCGGTTCTCACAGTGTTGCCCCACCCTGCTGATCGGGAGAGGTCCCGGTTCATGATCCTGCGCCGGGGTCCGGAAGGCGGAACTTTGGAGCTGACCGTGTTGGTCCCAGCAGCCGGCGGTGGAGAACGGTAGAGGTCGGTACCGCACATAGAAGGTGAGTGGTCCGACTGTTGATTGAGGGAGCTGGGACGCTCCAAGAGACTGGTGTGTCTCCGAGACCGGCGTGTCTCTAGTGGTTGGAGGAGCCCGTGTGCTCTGGGGGCTAGTGTGCTCCGGGAACCTCAGAGTGCGAGTGGTGCTCTGACAGACTTGGCGGAGGTTGGGTGGACGTTTGTTTGTTGTCATCCGACCGGGTGGTACTGCGGTCGAGGCGTGGCTCATTGCGGGCGGATTCTGGGACTCACCTGAACCCCTAGTGTGTGTGGTTTGTTGGGAGCGGGTCCCGGGTCTCCCGTGGTAAAGTGCGCAGTGATCTGTAGTGCCGCCCGGGTGACGGATGTGTTCCCCAATCTCGGAACAGTGAGTGTACTATTCGGTCTGCGGTAGGGTCCAGGTTCCCCAGGACTTGGTCGACGGGCCTTGTCCCATTTTGGTAACACGTGTTTAGCAGGGATCTGACGCATAGGAAGCCTGAATATATGTGTGTGTGTGTGTGTGTGTAGTAGTGATTGTGTGGTCTGGGTGTTGGTGAAAGGGTGAGTGTGAATTTTGTGTTGGTGTGTGATTGAGTAGGTGAAGATGCCGTGTTTCAGTAAGCTACGGTGCCTCGGGTGCTGCTGCGGCACCTCGGACACTAGATTGGCTGAGAGCCAACCCGCCCCAGTGGAGGGATCACCTAATTTCGATATGTATGTTAAACATGGATTGACTCCAATTTTGTTTAATACTCTGTGGCACAAGTATACCAAGGGTAACGTAGATTTGCAATGGCCGTTGACTGGTTCTTTCGATGTGGCAAAACTAGATTATTTGCAGGACAGATTATTTGCTAAGCGTAGCCGCCAGAGTATGTTCGATTCCTTGAGGATGTGGCAAAAAGAGGTAAGGGAACGACAGATGAGAGAGGAGAAGGTGGCTCAGAAGAGAGCAGCGCAGACGATGGCACAAAAGGCGAGAGAACATACTAAGAAAGAGAATGAGATACAGATTGAGCACGCAGATAGACTTCATAGGTTGCAGATGGATAAAAGCTAGGTAGTAAGAGAGGAAGAGCAAGATGAGATGGAGGACATTTTGAATGTTCGGCCCCCTCCCCCATATGCTCCGCAATCATTGTACCCCGTGTTGACAGGTTCTGCTTCCCCTGCGGTGGTTTCAGTTCCACAAACGGTTGCTCCTCCCTTGTTCGGCACCCCCACTTCCTCTGTTTCGGCCCCTACTTTGTTGAGAGATGTTGAACAAGCATTGTCTTCTGTCACCTCTTCCGTGACTGCGCCCTTGGTTTCTCTCTTTGCGGCGAGCCCACCTTCCCCCTCTCTGATCTCTTCTGCACTTCCCACTGTTTCTGCTAGCGCTATCCCCCAAGGTGAGCTGACGACCCCGACTCAAGGTGCCGGAAGAAGGTTACTTACCCAAGTACGTAAATTGCTTACACGCTCTACTGTTGGGTTGGATGAGAAAACGATAGTGGCTAATCAGGCTTGTCAGTGGACTAGGAATCCTATTTATGTACTGGAAGACATCTGGTCCACAATGAAGGATTATGAGCCTCTGATGCAGCAGCATGCTTTATGGCATATGTCAACGACGCTGATAGCGTTGTGGGAGCAGGGTTATGGTGGAACAGTGCCCCAGGTTCTTTATGACATTAAGGACAGAGCCTATAGGGCTAACACTGGTATGAGGGATGTGTTACAGAATCTGCGGACTTTGCTGGAATAAAGAAATGAATTGCCACCTGCAGGAGAGCCCTATCTTTTTAGAGCGCATCCAATGCGCGAAGTTCACCCTATTTTCCACCCTGAAGTGCCTGAAGTGGTAGACTCAGTAACTAATAATGTGACCAGAGCTCATGCAAAGGCTCGATTTCAGGAACAGTGGGTATACACGCCTTGGAATCGTAGCGAGGTGTTGGCGCTGAAGGCGCAGTTGCCCGACTCTAGAAAAAACCGACTGCTTATTACAAAGAATTAACGGAAGCAGCTTCCTCGACGGTCATGACTTTAGCTGACATAGAATTATTCTTTGGATTACTGGTTCCGGTGGATGTGTGAAGGCAGGTGAAGGTACAGATCATGCGGAGGAATTGGGCGGTACTTGGGAGGAATTTAAGGACTGGGATAAGGAACGGAAGCCAGGGGACAAACCGAAACCTGAGATCTTAGCATTACCTGGGCGAATAATAAAATGTATGCACTCTCTTATTCCTCCAAAGAAGGTGGATTGGAATAAGTTGACTGCATGTAGACAAAAGAAGGATGAAGCGGTTTCGGATTTCTACACTCGTTTCGAGGAAGCCTTTTTGGATTTTAGTGGTCAGGATCTCTCTCAGGATGGGGGCCTGCGACTTTTCGTGAATAGGTTTGTAACTAACTTGTTACCAGAAATAGCGGCTAGATTACAGGCATCGGAGAGTACGTGGACGACGTCCACCCCCTCTGGTAATCCGAGTATGGCTCAGTATTATGAACATAGAGAGAACGAGAACAAAGACAGACAGGAAAAGAAAGCCAAAGACTTGAAGACAAGGGTGCTGCTGCAGCAGGTGTCGAAGGGTCGGGGACGTGGAGACCCACCTATGGTAGCGGGTCGAGGTGGAAGTAGTTATGGAAGGGGAGAGAAGAGAGAGCGTCCGGGGCCAAATCAGTGTGCGAACTGCAAAAAGGAGGGGCACTGGTGAGGTGCCGGGTTTTTAGGAACCCGGTGGTGCCAGGGGTAACACCCGGGGACCTCTGAGTTCTCCCTGTTCCGGACCACAGAAACACAGAGTCTTCTAGGTGAAGTCAGAGACCAAGTTTTATTGGCTGCAACCAAGTAACATGTGTCCTAGAAGTACGACAGCACGGGCCGTAAGTTCTCAGGAGACTGTTCGTTTTTACAGAACCAGCCTTCTCCTTATATACATAAATAACAGCTGCGGGCAAGAATTCTTGTGTTTATGATATGGTTATACACATATTTCTACAATAATACAAAGAGCGAAGTCATGCTGGTCAGCACATATTTTAGATGTCCAGTTTGTGATGGATTACCCAGCCAGGCCCAGAACTCCCATCAGATATCGATGAAACACCAATAAGGTCGGGCACCCTCCCATCGTAAAACTGGTCATAAACAAGAATCATGCACAGGTGTATGTGTATGGAGAACAAGGTATGTAAGGAGTGAATGGTTTATGGCATGTTGTGCCTTGATGATATCTCACTCGGCCACTGGGCGAGGAGCTGCCCAAACAGGTTTGGCTGGAGGCAGTGGAGTCAGCTCGGCCAGGTCATGGGGAAGTCAGATACGGTGGACGTGTCCTTTCGGATAAAACTCGGTCTTAATCGATTGACTATATGAGGGCAAGTCACAAGATGGATGCTGTTTACAAGATGGAGTCTGAGGGTTCGGAACGGAAACCATGAGTTAAGGGTGTTAGCATCACTCAATCATGGCGCAAATGTATAGGGATAATGTCCTAATCATTACCGGTCCGTAGACACCAAATTCGTCATGGTACGACGATATTTTGTGATACGAGTGTTGGACCTCGATACCGGTGGAACGGCAGGGTCCGGATTTTCAGTACCACAGACCCTCCTTTTGCCCTCATATTAGGCAATAACTCATGCTAATCTGAGTCCAGATCTGTGTTGATGAATTCATGGAGATGCTGCTGTAGCATCATTCTGTTGCTCAATTCGTCCCTTGATACAGGCTTCCTTACACACGAGGTAGCGCAGAGGCCACATATTGCAGGAACGCACTGTACAAACAGGCAGAACATAAACAGAACGGCTAAGATTATCCCAATGAAAATCAGAGTTTTCCATCCCCAGGCAGATATCAGTTCCCAGAACCACCCTAGCAAGAACCAATCCCCTTTCTCTACGTGAAGGGAATCAAAGATTTTGTGTAATTTGGAGATGGCCTGGTATACTGTCGGAGTATTATCGGGGATGAAAATGCAGCAACTAGATTAGATCACTCTACATACACCACCACGGTCTGCAAGTATGACATCTAGGGCAACCCTGTTCTGAAGGGTCATAAGTCGATCCGACTGAAGCTCAGCTGTCAGGTTGCTAAGGGCACTGGCCGTTTCAGTCACGGCGGACTCAACTATCCTCGTCAGTTGTCGAATGTTCCTGCTGTTCACCATGGGCCCCCAAAATGGCAGAAAACCCTTTGCGAAGTCTCCAAACTCTTGACCCGCGGTGTCGTCTTGACTCACGACACCCCTAACTGTCCTTGTCCGATGGTAATCTGCCCCGGCCGTGTAGGTGGGTGGCAGCAGAAACGAGATGAAGCATGTGCCCGAGAAGTCGGGGGGCAACCATGTATAGGCTTTGTCATGGCAGACGAAATAGGTGCCTTTAGCCGCTAAAAATGGAGGGGAAGTTCAGGAAGCAAACACATATGTTTCCGTGCATGCGCTCTTCCCCAACTGTGCTTTGGGATCCCTGCCAATACCTTGCAGACACAAGTGGCCTCGGTGGGGCACTATCCAGACGGGGGAGTATTTCTTCGTTTTCTGACCTTTATTCAAAGAGATCCCGTATTTAGTTACATTCCAACGGCTGTAGGGAGTGAGTTCATCTTTAGGAATTGTTTGATATGTGTCAACATCCCTACTCATATTTCTTATTCCTATCACTGGTGCCTTGTTGCTGGAATCGCTCTCCGTGGAACGGGGCGGGTATGGTTCTAGGGCGAACAGGAACATGGTCTGGAAAGCCCACAGAGAACCATAATAACTGAATGGCAGGATGAAGTATGGGATGCCCTTATCTGTTGTGTGTGGCATGAGTCCACAGATCCAACAATTCGAGGTGTTCATTATAGACTGGTGCTGGTATAGGAGCTGGATGAAGGAGTTATTTATGAACTCTAATCTTCTGGCAGACTCGTGTTCATGAAGAGGGTGAAAGGAGTGTAAAGAAGCAGTTGGAGAAGGTGTGGGCTGAGTGTTGTTTACAAAGGTGATTTGAAACGTGGATAAGGTATAACCAATCAAGAACATCATTATGCTACATATCATCAAAATACATATTATCAGGAATTCCCTCCTGGCCATCACAGTGCATATTTTCGTTTTAAAGTTCATGTGTTTAGCAGGTCTCTCTACCCTTGGAAACTCCATCCTCTGGTTGCTGCCCGCGGTGGGAGGTTGCTTCTGCCAAGATGTGTGCTCTGACCAGTCCGGGGTAATTCCCTCAGACCGACCAGAACCGTTGACCTAGGCGTCCCCGGCTGCACTCCTCAGACTTCAACCGCGGCCCTAGCAGCAGAACCGGATGGCGGTTCGAAAATCAAAAATGAGCTAGTTCCCTGGGCGAGAGAGCTGTGAAATCAAAAATAGTTCATGGGAAAAAGGGAAATCGCACTAATTTGATTATGTCAGTTCCTTGGTCTTGACCTCAGATTATATCGTTCTTTCCCAGGCACGGTGTGATCTTCAACTGTGAGTAGAATGAAAGAAGGCACCCTGCCTAAGGGTATAGTGGCCCTAGCTAGAGGATCCAAACAATATGCAAAAGGGGTGATTAGCCTAGAAGCTGACACTGCACACAACAAACACAAAGTCAATCCAAGTAGACTCAACAGAATATATTGGAAAAATATATATTTTTTATTTATTTCTTTTAGATATATTTTTTTGAATTTGAGGTGACAAACATATAAAAGGTAAATAGTGCTTTTGGTTTCACGTGATACTTTTGGAGCATAAAAGGGACATATACAAATGGGAGAAATTAAATTAAGGGGGAGATGGAAGATGTAGACTGAATTAAGACCTACCCAGTAACAGCCACACTTCAGACATACTATCACACTCACTCATTTGACAGTTTACTCTACCTACTATTCTAACATTCAACTTTCATTCTTCCATTAATTCTTCTAGTCCTGGCGTATGCAACACATAGATGGTCAATATGTTGCTTAGATCGGAAAGTAATTCCAGGCTGATGACATTAACCCCTTCGAGGCTGATGACGAGCTGGGCTCGTCATGGTGTAGCCTCCTCGCACACTGATGACGAGCCCAGCTCGTCATGTAAAGTGCGTTTTTTAAAAAGTCAGCATACGAGCAGAATAAGGGCAGCGCGCATGTGGTTAATACGGGTCCTGATGTAGTTAGGACAGAGTGCCGTATTCCTGGAGACACAAGCCGACGCGCGTTTCGGTGAAAGGCCAATGAGGCCACACCTTCGTCAGGGCTGGGGGCAGTATACTGGGTGGGGAACAAGAATAAAATCTGAAAATAAAAAGCAACATCTTAGTTTTATATTCTATATATATATGCAGTATCAAAAAAACATTCGACATACAGTTTCCATTGTTGTAGTTCATTTTAAATATACAGTACATATTGATGTGATACACACATGGTTGACTTTTTTGAAACTATGCAGTGTCAAACTATCTAGAAACACTCCCCAGAAACGATTCCCTGTTACGTGGAATCAGAGATAGGCATAGTGATAGCCTAAGCTAAAGGAACCATAGAGCATATTTCATAACACACTTCATGTACACATTTTGTTCTACGTACATACACACATTCGTTCTCACACACATAAGACCAAATAATTGTATTAAGGCCCATAGTTCTGCAGGAAAGATTATTATAATTATTTTCATCACTGGAGGTAGGCCCGACCTACTGATAAGGCAAGGCGTTCCTTATTACAAATAGAACAAGCATTTACAATGCAACGGTTTCGCCTTTTGTAAAAGTTAGAGCTATTGGCATTGTAAATGACAAATTTTGTATTTATGTGATGGTTTTGAAAACAGATAAATAAATGGCATTGTCATTTACAATGCCAATAGCTTAATCTCTCACAAATGCGAGACCTATTGCATTTGCACACATTCACAGAGCACAAACACACACACAGAAATGGGGGGGGGGGACGAGGAGCAAAACCAAGGCCCAAGTGATTGGTTCTTTCTGAAATGATAGTGATGAGCTAAAACGATAGCATGGAATGCACTGCTAGTGATTTAGAGTAATTCAAGCATTTCCACGTGTCACTTTTATTCTCTCCCAGGAATGTGCTGCCATCGTTCTCACCTAAGATCCCGCTACTTGTTAGACATGAGGGCTGATAATCGAAAAAACAGGTGTAAGAGCTCATATGTTGAGTAGTTCTTCTTTTTCAATATGCATTGCGGTGAGTGTATGCGTGTTTGTGCTCACATCAATAAAGAAGGGAGAATTTCGAATATATTTGTAAATTAATCCACCTGCTCTGGCCACTCCCCACTCCTCTCCCATCCTGCATTGTTATGGTGGGCGAGAGGGTTTAGTATTTAACTGACAGGGGAAAACTTGGTCAGCCGACGCCATGAGAGTCAAAGTAGATGCAATGCCCCATGACTCTCCAGCCGCACTCTGGGACTGCATACCTTTGCTTCGCCCACTCGGGCGACCTCATAGACAGTGGTCATTAGTAACAATACTGTTTGCCAGAAATATCATGACCAAATTATCATTTATAAAGGAATTGTCCAGGCTGCCTGACAAGAGGGTCAATTCCCCCCCTCTGCAGCCCTGGCCTTTAAGAGCCAACATAACTTTCCCAGAAGTACTCCTATAAGTGTCTGACTTTGCCCCAGCAAAATTAGCTTTTGAAAATATATGGCATGTCAGCAATACTCCTGACTTCATAATGTAGAGCACATCCATGACAACTATGTCACCAGCCTAACCAAATATTCTGTGTCTTGAGGTGTTTACAAAGAATCCAGAAGTTAGCCCGTAGAACAGCTCCTGCACATAAACCTATAAGAGAACATCTTGCTGCTTTGAAGGCCTTTCACTGGTTGCCCATTACAAAGGGAGCCACCTTCAAAACCCTGTTTATGCCACACAAAGCCATGAATAGAACAGCACCAACCTTCCATCAAAAGATCAACACACATACCTGAAAAGATTACCTCGCTGTAGAATGACACCACAACTGGTTTTTCAGACTTACAAAAAAAAAACATTGGTTGCACATCTTTCTCTGTGCAAGCAGCAAAACGATGGTGCTCACTCCCAGTGGATGAAGGGTGCGTTGAAGCTCACCTGACATTTAGGAAGGCAGAAAAGACCTGGTTCTTCCTCTCTCGAATCAACTGACTGTACAAGTCACGCCACAGAGCACCAGAATCAGAAATAAACTCATACAAGATCAACCAACCACACCTTTTCCAACCACGTCCGGGTTATTTCAGAGGCACCCCCACCAACATGCATCCTGAACAAGCGCCGCATTCACTCAAGCAAAGGTGTAACAAACAAACTAAAAACACATATTAGCCGGTTGCATAAACTCAACCTAATAGTAAATAGGCAGTTCTGGTCATTCAAAACAATAGTCTCAGGTTCCAAACAAAAATAGTCTCTAGTCTCTTAAATCAGGCCTAAAAAAAAAAAATATGCCCCCGATTTCTATTCCCACCGCTCCCAAGACGAGCAGTAAACACAAGGCCCACGTGTACTTGTAGCTATGGGCTTCAAGCGCTGATTCCACTCCCTCGCGAGGCCCAGGGACTCTTTCTCGTCCCCGGGGCCGCCTCGCGTCTTCCTGGGATTCAGGCGCACCAAAGCACACCCGCCATGCAGATTGCACGCGTCCCCGCCCCGGCCGGTCCCCTTTCCTCTCCCGCCCGCTCTCGACAATCCAACGAGCGGCGGGGGAGGCGGTGAGGCTCACCTGGTGGGGGGACGGCTGGCCGGGGGTGCGGGACGCTTCCAAGTCCCTCGGCGGGGTCAGATCTCGTCCCCGGTCCCGGCGGTGATTACGACAATTCTTCGGCACCTCCCGCACCTTCAGTGGAGGCAGCCTATCCTGTCGCGGCCCTCTAGTCGAGCCCCTCTGAGCGCGAGGCCGCCAACCAATGGCAGCGCGGCCTCGCCGATGACGCTCCGCAGGCTCAGCCAATCACGGCACACCACAGCTGATGACGCTGCGCCGCACGGGCCAATCCCGTCGCGGCGTTAGTGAGGGGGCTCGGCTCCCTCAGCCAATGGGGTCGCGGCGGCTTCGTTCTTCGGCGCGGCAGCTCCTGGACCTCGGAGCAAGTTGCGGGGGGGTTTCCTGGCCCCGGGCCGCGGTGGTCATTTGGCGGCAAAGGGTTTCCAAGGGCGCTGGTCTCGACTAGACCCCCCTCTCGACCTAACAGAATACTCGCTGTACTAATGCCAATGCATTGACATAACTGCTGCTCAATATTGTGAAATGAGATTACGCTAACGTTTATTTTGTGCAGCATATCCAAGAGACAACTAAACTATTATGATTTAATTTTCTACACAACGCAAAACTGAACAAGTCAGGTCCCGGGCCACGCTGTGATTGGCTGACGTCACGGGGGTGTCCCGGGCGGCAGCCAATCACAGCGCGGCCCGGGAATGACGTCACGGGGTGTCCCGGGCCGGCAGCCAATCGCAGCGCGGCCCGGGACAAAGGGGCGGGGCTTAAAAAAAGCACCAGGAACGCCCCCGAATCGCGTTTTCGAGAGAAAGCGCGATTGACAGCCTCTGTCTCCCAATGGCTAGTCTCCATTTATGGAGCTATCCAATTGGAAACAGAGGCTGTCCTAACCTCACTATTAATAACAACAGATTTCGATCTGGGAGGGGCTTCGCCCCTCGCCAGGTTACGAAACCTAAAAATCGGGGAACAATATTGGCACAGGCTGTCCGGAGTAAACAATGGTATTTACCTATATTTTTATATTTAATTTGTTTACAGAAAACACAGGCGTCTTGATGGAATCTACTACGCTACATAGCTCAGATACAATTCAGTATATAACAAGGCAGTTTCAGGATATAACACGTATTAGGAAACAGCTTCTTATGTGTATTCGTTTTAGTTCCAAATTACTTTGATGGTGGGTAAGATAAACATGGTATCTAAACTACTATGGTATCAGATATCAAACAACAGATGGCTAAATTCCCATACATCACCAAAGGGGTCTTATTGGCTGGTTTCACTTTGCCCTAAACAGATGGTCCTATTCATACAAGTTACCTGAAGGCTCTTATTAAATGACGTCAGGCGGTGATAGGGATAGGTCACACCTCACCACACAAGGCGGAAATAATTTCCATCCACTACCTAGTGAGAAGATAAACACGATTGTTATAGCCCATATTACACTCTATAGTTCAACGGTGGAATAGAAAAGAAGCAAGATTTAATTACCAAAATATTAGTTGTCCAAAAAGCATCGTCCAGCGAAATTCAATTTAGGGACGAAACGGTCAGGGACATAACTCACGAACGCCGTATTTGTAACGATTTAGGACGGCTGGTAGCTATCAGTCGTGATTTCTATTTGGAGAGGAGAGATAGGTGTAACCCATGCCTATAAATTTCCCTTGTACACTTTTAATTAGTGGTGCTCAACTTTAGATCAAATGCACATACCAAAGCGATGGTGCGCAGAACGATGTATCGCTGCTGTGTTTTCTGCCGCAAGTAGATTGGAGTCCTGTTAGCAATTGACAAAGAGGGAAGCCCATTACATATAAGGATGGCCCGATTCCATCCGGAATCACCAGATTGTTGCTCTAAAAATAATTACCTTAAGCGACAATCAGGTGTCTTTAAATGGAGTTCCACCAACTTCAGCGGTCAGCCTAATGTCGCGAATGGGGACGGATCAATCGGGTTCCTGGGGGCGAATAACAAAGATGGGACCCATTATAAATATGAGTTAATCGATTCAGTTAAAGCACCAGATGGCCCGATTCCGTCTGGAATCACCAGATTGTTGCTCTAAAATAATTACCTTCGAGCGATAATCAGGCGTCTTTAAATGGGGTTCCGCCAACTGCAGCAGTCAGCCTAATGTCGCGGATAGGGACGGATCAATCGGGTTCCTGGGGGCGAATAACAAAGATG
Organism: Lissotriton vulgaris; assembly: GCF_964263255.1. NCBI lineage: Eukaryota > Metazoa > Chordata > Amphibia > Caudata > Salamandridae > Lissotriton > Lissotriton vulgaris. The sequence goes on along the minus strand of NC_141700.1, from coordinate 134,897,861 downwards.
GGACCCATTATAAATATGAGTTAACTGATTCAGTTAAAGCACCGGGTAATCGCTCTGAGACACTTACCTTAGTGAGCGGGTTCGTAGTTTTTAAATGGGGTTCCGCCGACTGCACCGGTCGACCTACTGCGGGAGACAGGACACTCGCCTGTTCCAACTCTAGTCGCGTTTTAAATAAGCGATTGTTCGCGCCTCCCTGAAAGCTACACCAGCTGTGTGGAGAGTTCGCGGACATAGATGATGGACTCATTTCTCCTACGCGGTGGCCTACCGCCATCTTGGGTAAACCAGTAAGACACTCATACGCTGAGACACATGTCCGTGTGCACAATTTAGAAGCTTAGCCGGGGTCATTTTGGGAAAACCGGCTAGACGCTGTCAAGCTAGCCCAAGAGCCTAATGGTTATAGTCATTATATAGAACTCATCTTAAATCGGAAAGTTACCAAATTCAATAAATTCTGGAGGGTCCCTATTATTAATTCATTTTTATGTCATTCATATTTTTATAAACACACGAAATTATACACCTTGCCCTGTGTTTTTTGTCCCCTATTTTCTATATGATTTTTAGGTCAGATCATCAAGGGATTATTTTACAAGATTGCCTGGTGCCAAGGACATTCTTCATTAAGTCCTTTTTCAACAGCATTCAAGTAAAAAATCCAGAATACCTCCCGTTTCTTTCGGAGGCTCACAGGGTCAGTTCCTGGGCTGGCCTTTATCTTTTCCAAGATAAACCAGCGAAGTTCCTGTTCTTTATGGTCTTTTTCAAGCCAATGTGTTACCAAAGGGGCTGCTGATTTTTGATTTCTAATATTGGACTTGTGTTCCCCTATTCGCACCCGACATTCTCTGCCTGTTTCCCCAACATAGGGGAGATTACACGGGCACAATACCAAATAAATGATGTTGCTGGTACGACAATTGGTCATGTTGGCATTGCGTCGTACGGATATCGTGCGGGTGTTGGTACTGACAGTATCACCAACAATGGCCTGTGGGCAAATGTGGCATGTCCCACATTTGTGGTTACCATATACTGGGTCCAATCCAGTTATGGTAGTTTGGCTGTTTCCAGATGTTTCTTGGATTTTGCCCCTTACCAGATGATTTTTCAGGTTGGGGTTTTTTTTAAAAGCAAAGATTGGGCGATTCAAGTGTGTTTTCTCATTTTCTAAATTCAAGGTATGCCAACTCGAATTGATGGCTTGTCTGATTTTATGGTTCATTTCAGAATGACGGGTCACGCATACTAGTTGGTATAATTTCTCAGAGTCTCTTTCCACGAACATCGCCTCCCTGTTGGTATATCTTGCTCGTTTAAAGGACTCCTTGATTAGTCTAGGTGGATAGCCTCGGACACGGAGTTTTTCCTGTAGAATGTCTGCTTGGATCAGAAAGTCATCCAAATACGTACAGTTCCTTCTAATGCGAAGGAACTGGCTGTATGGGATACTGTCCCTCTGACTGCGCGGATGGAAGCTGGCATATTGAAGTAAGGTGATTCGTGCCGTGGGCTTTGTATACAAAGAGACCTTGATGAGGTTGTCATGGTGCTCAATCCAGATATCCAGAAATTCTATTTTGGATGTGCTAATGTGGCTTGTAAATCTCAAATTGGCGTCCGCCGCATTGAGTCACTCAATGAATTCACGAAGTTGTTCTTCGGCCCCCTTCCAGATGAAAAAAATGTCGTCAATGAACCGTTTCCAGCTCTTGACGTTTTCGAAGAAGGGGGCCATTTCGTTAAAGATGTTTGTTCTTTCAAACTCCCCCATATACAAGCAGGCTATACTTGGGGCACAACTCGCTCCCATGCTGACTCCAGAGGCCTGCCTGTACAGGGTGTTGTCGAATTCAAAGTAGTTCTCAAATAGAACTATTTTGAGGCATTCTAAAATGAATCCCTTATTTGTGATGTCGGTGTTTCTTGAGAGTATGGTTTCGATCGCATCATACGCCCCTCTTTGAGGGATATTGGAATATAATGCTTCCACATCGAGAGTGACCATTATTTCAGAACTCTCAAAGAATGGGGTGCCTTCCACTTGCTGGATAAAGTGTCCAGTATCCCGCACATATGATTCCAGTTCAGTCACCATCGGGTTTAGAAATTTGTCAATGAACTTTGACAATGGCTCGGTGGCAGAGCCTATTGTGGAGACAATCGGTCGCATGGGTGGGTCTGAGCTACACTTATGGGTCTTAGGTAGCCCATATATAATGGGCATTTTGGTGTTACACAGAGTCAGAAATTCAGCTTCGGCTTCACAGTGTGATCTTCAAACAATGTTTCAGGTTCTGTAGTGTCCAATTGCATTGACGGTGGCACAGATCCTTGCAAAATGCAATCGCTCTCTTTGTCGGTACCAGTTCCTTTTAATCGTGCATCGCTGAAGGGGACAAAACGAGGTATGAGCTCTGTCTCGGAGTCAGCGACTCCTTGCTGGATCCACCGGTCATGTGGAAGGGGCAGCGGGACCCTTTTGCAATGGGCTCCGTGCACCCAGTGTTTTTTCCCGTGGACACGTACTGCAGAGCAGGTGGACAGCAAAACCTGGAAAGGTCCGGTCCAGCGAGGCTCCTCGTTCTTTTTTCGCCTGAAGTTCCGAATTAGGACCCAGGAGCCAGGTTCGATGGCGTGGCCTGGATCATCAGACGCCGGTGGAGAGGAGCTGTGGACCTGTTGATGTAAAGCATGCAGTTTAGTTGTCAATTCGTGCAAATAGTCAAACAGTGCAGGGCACTCTATCTCACTGAGCTTTCTAGGCCTCGGTACTCCCCATATGTTTGCTGGGCGCCCGAACACGAACTCGTGTGGGCTAAGTCCCAGTCTAGAATGGACAATCATCCTGGTAGACAGGAGTGCTAAAGGCAGGGCGTCTGGCCACTTGAGACCTGTGCTGGCTTGGATCTTGGCCAGTTTCAATTTTAACGTGCCATTATAGCACTCTACCAATCCTGCCGATTGGGGATGATTTGCAGCATGGAATTTCTGGTGGATGCCTAGACACTCACACACTCTCTTCATCACTTGTCCCACGAATTCACTTCCATTATCACTCCAGACAATCCTAGGCATGCCAAATCTAGGGAAGAATTCTTTGACAAAGCTTTGGCAGTTGACAATGCAGTGTTGTCCTTAAGGGGGTACGCTTCTACCCACCTGGAGAAGGCGCAAACGACAACAAGCACATATTTCAGGTTATTGCACCATAATGCCTCACGCAACTCATGGAAACTCGCCTGACAATCTTCAGACCAAGGCAAAGGATTGGGTGTGTCTTTACGCATTAATGCCAGCAAAGGTTTGGCCAACAGTGAGAAGTTCGGTATCCATTGTCTACAGTACGATGTAATGCCCAAGAAGGCACGCACTTCTCTTTGTGTCCTTGGGACACTCAGTTCTGCAATTGCCTGTATTCTTTCTGGGGTCAGTCTCCTTCCCTCCTTCGATAAGATGTGACCTAAGTAGGTTACTTCTTGTCGGCAAAATTGCAGTTTGAAAAGCGAGACTTTGTGTTTCATGTCGCATAAATGACGCAACAATGACAATGTGGCTCACTTGCAAATCTCTTCAGTATCTGCGGTGATCAGTAAATCGTCTACGTATTGAATCAGAGTCGCGCCACCAGGTAGAACAATCGTATCGAGTTGTGTTTTCAGAGCCTGACTGAATATTGATGGACTCTCACAGTAGCCCTGAGGAGCGCGTTTAAAGCGGAAGCTTCGTCCTCCTAAATTGAAGCCAAAGACATCTCTGCTCTCCTCGGCAATCGGGATGCTGAAGAAAGCGTTCTTCAGGTCAATCACTGAAAACCAATTGGCTGAGGCTGGAACCATTGTCAATAAGGCAGTAATGTCGGGGACGACTGGAAACTGCGGTACAACGATCTTATTCACTTCCCTTAGATCGATCACGAATCGGTACACAGGGGGCTGTGAAGGATCGGTACGCTTTAAGACAGGCAAAACAGGACTGTTACAAATGTTGCCTGTTGTCTCCTCGATGACATCTTTCTTGATCAGATCGTAAACGATCGCTAACAAAGCCTTTTCACATTCGTTTGATATTCTATATTGGGGAATGCGTGGTAACCTAACGTTAGCTTTCAATGTTATGACATATGGCGCTATTTCCAAACGACCTACATCATTAGAACCATTCGCCCAAAGTTCATCCGGAAGAGATGACAGTTCTGTTGGAATATTCTCCTTTGCCAAATACATTGGAGAAATTACTTTTCTTCCTACCGTGAGTTGTACTCCCGAAGGGGAGCAGTACAAGGTTGCATGTAGTCTTTTTAACAGATCCAAACCTAACAAATTTTCGCCACAACCTGTTGTAAGAATGAGGGGTGCTTCTAATTTGCATGGACCAACAGAAAGGGGCATGGGATTGGAGATCGGGTTTCTAACAGGGGCGCCAGAAAAACCTACTGAAACATTCATTTCGCCAGACAAAGGTGCGCCAGGAAGTTTTGAGTGCATAATAGAACTTTTTGTAGCACCAGTATCCAGCAGAAATGGCTCCGCCACTCCGGATGTAATCACCTCGACATAAGGTCCATTCTGATCTACTGTAACTGAAACAACTCCCTCTCTTTGTCCATGGCTGTCCTAGCAATTATGACCCTCATTCTCGTTCTCTGCGTAATAGTCATCTGCATAGTACTGAGCTGTCCTGGAAGACGCATTATTCTGTTGGTCAAAGCTATTCATGGAATTTTGAGGCGGAAAAGAAGAAGTAGTATTCTGGGAGAAATTTCCACGGCCCCTACCTCGAGGAGCCTGTTGAACACCTCTACCTCTTGTACCGGAAACACCATTTAAGCGTCGCACAAGAGCTGGACAATTACTTTTGAAATGACCCTCTTCTTTGCAATATGCACATTGATTTGGGCCATACGGAGAACGCTGATGGGAAAACTCGTTTCCTTGCGCGTTTCTCGAATACTGCTGTGGTTGTTGATAATTGGGCTGACTAGGAGTGCGAGGCGGGTAGGCTTGCTGGAGAAGAGCTTTAGTTTTTAACTCCTTAGTCTTTTTGTCTGCCTTATCTAGCTCGTCTTTGCGTCTATTTTCGTAGTATTGGGCTGTTGCTAAAATCTGCGCTGATGTGGAAACAGCCCAAGCACTCTCTGAATCTTTCAATTTATTACACAATTCGGGAAGCAGATTATGTACAAATTTGTCTACAAACAATCTTTGACCACCCTCGGTAGCCATATCCTGACCACTATGATCGGTGAAAGTCTCCTCAAATCTCGTGAAAAAGTCAGACACATTCTCATCTTTCTTCTGTTTGCATGCAGACAGCTTGTCCCAATTTACGCGCAACTCAGGCATTAACGTTTTCATGTACGTGATAATCCTACAGGGAAGTTCTGCTATTAAAGGCTCGGGTTTAGAACCACCAACTTGTCTAGCATCAGTAGCAGTAATGTTAGCCCATGAGTCACCTAGTTCTTGATCATGGTCTGTATGACAAATTTTACTTCATAAAGGATGCGGAACAACATTCCCAAACAGCATGTCTATATCTGCTAAATTCATTATACATGAGCTGGCAGTCTGTGATAACTCCTTGTAATACCCAGCCGGGTTTTTACGTGGATCAGGTAGTGTCTGTTTGAGTGCTAAAACTTCAGATCTTTTTCAGGGGACATGTACCCACACACGCTGAAAATGCGGTGGAACAGGTGGTTGTGAATTCGCATCACCTTCCCTCCAAACTGGAGGAACTTCTCTCATAGGGTATTGTCGTCCCTTTTTCCTATCTGACACGTCATCTTCATACAATGATCTAGAGACATTTCCCTTACTCCTATAGAATAATAACAGGTCTATCGCTTTTTCAACATCGGCACCCACAATCATACCTTCATAGAACTTAAAGCGCATACGGAATAATTCCTGCATTTTGCGTTTGGGATCATTCGTCTCCAAATCTTCGCACAGATATACACACATTTCTTCAAATACATATCTTTGAGTGGGTGCATCCCACTGACGGAAGACTTCCATAACGGACTGAACATCATATTTAGCAGTGTCAGTAACCCATTTGCGTGCTAACTCATTTAGTACCTCTCTTTCCTCGTAGTCGGGTAGTTGACTACGCAACTGTCTACGTCCCGTTTTAGGGGTCGTTTTAGGCGACCCAAAGAAGGGTGAGAACAGACCAGTGACATTACTTGCCACTCTCTGTCTGACAGAAGGAGAAGCTTGCGGCGAGGCAGATGCGCCAGAAAAGACAGGCTGGTGTAAAGAGGAAGTCGGGGCAATAGCAGTGGAAGTTGAAGTAGTAGCAGAAGTAGTATCATAGTGAACAGTTGGAGCAGTAGGCAAAGTCGTAGAAGTAGATGGAGTATGTAGCAAAGGCGGCGGCCCTTGAGAAGGCTGCGCCGGAGAAGTAGGAACCAGCTGAAGAGGAGCTGGTGCTTGTGCAAGGGCTGCATTTCGTGCGCCAGGGCGCAGTATAACAATGCGCTTCAGGGGTCCAACAATACTCGATGTGTATGGGGGTGGTGAGTTCAATAAATGGGACATTAATGGATCTTTCTCGGATGTTCCCTTTGAATCTTGTCCTTCATGGGGAAACATCGGGTAGCATTTATCTACTGCTAGTTTCTTGCTTCTGAGCATTTGTTCACTTTCCTGCTCTTCCTCATTATCCCTGTATGCAATGGCAGCCTGCACCATCGACATACCTCTTTTGTTTTTCTTTGCTAATTTTATTTCTTTCTGTTTGGCTTCTTTGCGCCATAAGCGAAAAGAGTCAAACATCGCCGGCCGGGCTTTCTTTTTAAACAGTTTGACCTCGAGGTTGTCTAATACTTCTGAGTCAAAACTACCATATTGGGGCCATTTTAAAACACCATCCTTGCGGGTATATTTTATCCACACTTCATTATACGTGATAGGACCTACTCCGTGCTTTATATATAACTCATATGTTGGAGTTCCAATCGGAGGAACCGGACACGAATCCTCTAATCGGGAGTCCTTACTACAACCAAGACAAAACAAGTTTCCAAGTCTGCTAAGACCAGGCATCTTCGCTCACTAGCCTAGCTTCAAACTTCAAGGGATTATCTACTTATGATATTGTCGTGAATACACGAATCCCTCGGTTTTGGTGCTTGCAAGAACCAATACAAACCGTATCTCTGGGATACCAAAACTGAGAACCAAACTAAGGACTGGGAGACGCTCCACTTATACTTAACTGAATATTGAAGATCGGTGACGTCACTAGAAGACTCTTCTATCGTTTCGCTCTACCAAGGATCACTGGGTCCAAAACAAGGCGATAGTCAGGGCAGCAGTCCTTCGTAGCCGTCGGGACGCGGGGAACCTCGCAGCAAAGACCTTCGGAACCACGTCGACATGCAGGGGTCACTGAAGTGGCTGGCCGTCCTCCAGAATTTTCACACAAAGCTCCTCATGAACATCTGGCTTGGACCGTCACCGCTTGATACCGCCCCGAGTTGGGCGCCAACTGAGGTGCTGGGTTTTTAGGAACCCGGTGGTGCCAGGGGTAACACCCGGGGACCTCTGAGTTCTCCCTGTTCCGGACCACAGAAACACAGAGTCTTCTAGGTGAAGTCAGAGACCAAGTTTTATTGGCTGCAACCAAGTAACATGTGTCCTAGAAGTACGACATGAAATAGAAATTTTTGCCTATGCCTCCAAACTACTTCAAGTACACACTAGTTCATGTACAAGTAAACCACAACATGTTAGTTTACAAAAAACAATTTATGTTTTCAATTTTGTACTCAGTTTACAGAAGAAGAATTCACAAGAAACAGAACTAAGACCACTATCAACCTCATGTCTTAGCCATATGTAATTTCAAAACACTTAATATAAATGTGCAATAAACCAAACATGTGGTGAACAATTAGAACAACAGTGATTTTTTGACGTAAAAAAACATTACCATGAATACATGGACCACAAAACCTTGTACATTTATGAAAAAGGGGCTATTACAAACATTTAGGAACACGGGGAGAAGATAAAACACAACTTTTTCAACAGTTAAACTCCCACGGCCTGAACATGAGCTAATCAATTAAATTTCAGGAGCATTGCCCATTTCTGCAACAAATAACAATGGCCAACTAGCCAAACAAGACAAAGGGGATGCCGACGCGTTTCGAATCCTGATTAGCGACTTGCAGAATTCTCGTCAGGGCAGTCTGAATCTAGTCCATGGGAACTTGTATAAATCCTGCCCACAGTCAATCCTGTTTTAGTGGAAAATGTCGTCTATACTTGATGGCCTGCGCTGCGTTAATTCTGGAAGCTAAGCCACGTCTTCGCCACATAGGGTGAAGTTCTTATGTTTTTTGGACACCGAGAGCAGTTTAGTAATTATTTAGACACCGGTCCGCGGTGACCTCAGTGGGGGTTCCGATTTTAAGACCGCATTTCTCCAAACAGAAAGCAATTCCCTGACACTCATACCCCTTGGTTTGTCGTGGTGGAGCCAGCACACTGATCGGAGGCTTTCAAAACATTTTGCGATAACTACTAAATTGCTTTCTGTTTGGAGAAATGCGGTCTTAAAATCGGAACCCCCACTGAGGTCACCGCGGACCGGTGTCTAAATAATTACTAAACTGCTCTCTGTGTGGAGAAACGCGGTCTCAAAATCGGAACCCCCACTGAGGTCACCGCGGATCGGTGTCCAAAAAACATAAGAACTTCACCCTATGTGGCGAAGACGTGGCTTAGCTTCCAGAATTAACGCAGTGCAGGCCATCAAGTATAGACGACATTTTCCACTAAAACAGGATTGACTGTGGGCAGGATTTATACAAGTTCCCATGGACTAGATTCAGACTGCCCTGACGAGAATTCTGCAAGTCGCTAATCAGGATTCGAAACGCGTCGGCATCCCCTTTGTCTTGTTTGGCTAGTTGGCCATTGTTATTTGTTGCAGAAATGGGCAATGCTCCTGAAATTTAATTGATTAGCTCATGTTCAGGCCGTGGGAGTTTAACTGTTGAAAAAGTTGTGTTTTATCTTCTCCCCGTGTTCCTAAATGTTTGCAATAGCCCCTTTTTCATAAATGTACAAGGTTTTGTGGTCCATGTATTCATGGTAATGTTTTTTTACGTCAAAAAATCACTGTTGTTCTAATTGTTCACCACATGTTTGGTTTATTGCACATTTATATTAAGTGTTTTGAAATTACATATGGCTAAGACATGAGATTGATAGTGGTCTTAGTTATGTTTCTTGTGAATTTTTCTTCTGTAAACTGAGTACAAAATTGAAAACATAAATTGTTTTTTGTAAACTAACATGTTGTGGTTTACTTGTACATGAACTAGTGTGTACTTGAAGTAGTTTGGAGGCATAGGCAAAAATTTCTATTTCATATTGTGTGGCCCTGCCTACCCTCCTTCCCCTTGGGCCCAGCCACCCTTGTGTTTTTTGACTAGAAGTACGACAGCACGGGCCGTAAGTTCTCAGGAGACTGTTCGTTTTTACAGAACCAGCCTTCTCCTTATATACATAAATAACAGCTGCGGGCAAGAATTCTTGTGCTTATGATATGGTTATACACATATTTCTACAATAATACAAAGAGCGAAGTCATGCTGGTCAGCACATATTTTAGATGTCCAGTTTGTGATGGATTACCCAGCCAGGCCCAGAACTCCCATCAGATATCGATGAAACACCAATAAGGTCGAGCACCCTCCCATCGTAAAACTGGTCATAAACAAGAATCATGGGCAGGTGTATGTATATGGAGAACATGGTATGTAAGTAGTGAATGGTTTATGGCATGTTGTGCCTTGATGATATCTCACTCGGCCACTGGGCGAGGAGCTGCCCAAACAGGTTTGGCTGGAGGCAGTGGAGTCAGCTCGGCCAGGTCATGGGGAAGTCAGATACGGTGGACGTGTCCTTTCGGATCAAACTCGGTCTTAATCGATTGACTATATGAGGGCAAGTCACAAGATGGATGCCGTTTACAAGATGGAGTCTGAGGGTTCGGAACGGAAACCATGATTTAAGGGTGTTAGCATCACTCAATCATGACGCAAATGTATAGGGATAATGTCCTAATCATTACCGGTCCGTAGACACCAAATTCGTCATGATACGAGTGTTGGACCCCGATACCGGTGGAACGGCATGGTCCGGATTTTCAGTACCACACTGGTGGAGAGATTGTCCGGAGCTTTGTCCAATGCTGGACCTGGTAGAGGTAGAGGTCGTGTTGAATTTCGCTGGGATGACAGACAGTTTGATGAAGGAAGGCGACCAGGGAGAAATTGCTTTGACGAAGAGAGGGATCGACAACATTTTCAAACTGAGGGTGACCATGACAGAGACAGACAGTACTACCATGACGCATGCGCATTGGATGACATGACTGGCTTCTCCCATAACTAGAACAGCGTAGGACAGAGCATGGGACCAGTTTCTGTGGATGTTGATCAATGAGGACCCTATGTGACTGCGGATTTGTTGGGGGTCTCCTCAGAAATTTTTGGTGGACACGGGTGCTATGAAAAGTTCTGTAGCACGTTCTCAGGTCCCAGGGGCGGCTCTGTCTAGCAGGAATAATGTTTCCGTTGGGTTCTCAGGTACTCCGGTAATTAGCCCCATTTCTAAGCCTCTTACACTTACGATTGGTCCTTTCACTGTTGACTCTCCTTTCCTTTTGACTTCGAATTGTGGAGAGAATTTGCTGGGTTTGGAATTGTTGAAGAGATTGCATTCCACCATTTACTGTTCTCCGGACGGAGTGTACGTCACTTTGGGTCCTACTGTCGCGCGTGCACAACAGTGCTTCTCAAAAGAAAAGCCTCTTCCAGCTGAGTTTGTGGGGATCCCGGAGACTTTGTGGGCCAGTGGTGATACTGATGTGGGAAAGGTGGACATTGCCCCCGTGTCCATCAAGGTTAAGGTGGGAGCTCGATTGCCCCGAATACCCCAGTATAAAATATCTAGGGATGGTGAAACGGCTTTGCTACAAATAATACAGGATTTGATACGGTCGGGTGTAGTGGAGGAGACGGCTTCTAACATTTGTAATATCCCCATTCTCCCGCTCCTTAAAAGACCCTCTGCTGATGCAGGTGATGGTGCACCTGATGTTTATCGTTTCGTGATTGATTTACGCCAAATTAATAAGGTGGTTGAACCCCAATATCCGGTGGTTTCTGACTTTACAACGATCCCTCCCACCGCCAGATATTTCTCTGTTTTGGATTTGAAAAATGCTTTCTTTAGTATCCCATATTTAACAACAAGGGGTGGTGATGGACAGAGTTTCTGAATTAAGCAGAATACTCTCACCCAGTCAAGAGATCAGGGCTAGATCCAACACCGTTTTTTAGCTCACTGCACCATCCCAGCTCAGAACCTGGCTATATGCAAATTAGGCTGTTCCTGTCCCAGTGCATGATGGGAACAGGGCAAACCAAACTACCAAGCCAATTCTTACACTGGGAAGGAAACAAGCTTCCGGGGACCGGTTTCTGGCATTTCAGCCGTCGTCGGCCCGGCTTGCTTGAATCCTGATGGTGCAATGAGCAAGGGAATCACATCTGAGTATACCCTTCCACGCTTAGGGTGGACAAAATATTTAACAACAAGGGGTGGTGTGTCATGGTTGGGATTCCCGAAGGGGGACATTTTAGAAAGATCGTACAAAAATGAAAGAACTACATATCCCAGAAAGCTTAGCCAAAAGGAGGAGTCAGCCTCTATAAAGGCACCTGATTACTGGCGGACTGTGTACGTGATTTTGACCAGTAATTGGAGCTAGAACTGGTGTGTATCCCGCATTGTGGCGTTCGGCCAAGGCGGAGTTCTCATTCGAGGAAGGAGAGCGTGCGGCGGCTGCCGTACGCCTCTACAGGAGTTTTGGAGTGTCGGAAGTATTGGTTCCGGCGTGCTGGCGAGAAGTGCAGCGGCTGTGTCATCTCGCTGCTCTTCGCATTCGCCGGTGTTTTCTCGGCTGAGAGAACGAAGGAGTGGGAAGCGGCGGCTTCTCTTCGGAGCGTTCAACGGCTGTTGAGCGCTGTTCTAGCACCGGCTGGTATTAGCGGAGTCCTTGCAGCGGACGGAGTTGATCATCACCTGCTGTTCCCGGATTCCGTGAGTTTGACTACGTGATGAACTGTGGAGCTTACAAGCGTAGTTGAAAACGCCTTCTAGTACTTTGGACTTGGGGCTAATTCGTTTGGTTTATAAACGTTGGATTTCTGATTTTTGAACTTTCAATTACTAGGACTGTGTTTTGACTAAAGTTCAATTTTTGGAACTACACTGAGGATATTTGGAGTGCACCATTGATTCTTATTTTTTGGATTGAAGCCTTTACACTTTTGGGGATTTTTTGTTGGAATCACCAGGAAGGCTGGAAGGTGTGTGTGACCGTAGAGAATGAAGGAGAAGTGTTTGGGCTGATTGAATGCTTATTTGAATGCTGACATTCTTTCTTGCATTTCAGACTAGTGGTCATCGTGGATTCAGGTTATTCACTACCTACCAAGAGGGAGAAGAAGAGATTGTAGCTAGTACCCGTGGTAGGTGGTGTCCTAGCGAGAATACTTGAGTGTAGTTAGCACTGTTATGATATTAATGCTTGTGTTTCTTTGTTGTTTCTCATTACAGCCTCCCGTCCCGTTCCAGTCCCTTCCTGGTTTTCTTATTTTCCCTCACCTGATTACTTTATGCTCAGTGTAATTTGAATTCTGAGCATAGGGCAGTCTGGAGGTGGACCCCATATAGCATCACCTGATCCTGAGAACACGTGGCTGTGACAGAATCACGTACCCAAGTATTATTGTTCTCCCGGTCAGGGGGTGCTTTTGGGATGGCCACTCTAGAAGATGTGTTGCGTGCGTTGGGTGTTGGTCAACATGAACTTGAGGCTTCTAGGGCTGAAACTGCAGCTTTGAAAGAAAAGTTTGATAGGCAGACACGTAACCCGTTTGATGCCACTACGGGTGGTACGCCAATACAGGTAACGGTGTCTCCCCCTATCCCATTAGCCAGCCCAGAGAGGTATGCGGGGGATCCTGCTACCATCCAGACTTTTTTGACCCAGGTGGCATTGCATTTTTCGTGTAGGCCGGCCTCTTTTCCAACTCACATTTCCCGAGTGGCCTCTGCAATATCCTACCTTACAGGGGATGCTGCCAATTGGGCGGTGCCAATGGTGCGATCTGACGATGCTCTGTTATCCAACTAGGAAGCTTTCCGTGCGGAATTTGAAAGGGTCTTTGATAGACGGGCCACCACGTTGAGCGCGGATAAAGAGTTGTTGGGGTTACGCCAGGGGAAAAAAGAGCTGATAACCTACATGACGGCCTTTAATCGGTTGGTAGTTGAAACATCTTGGCCCGAGGCTAAACGGATGGCGTTATACTATCAGGGATTAAACGACGATATCAAAGATGTGTTAGCACAGATAGACCCCCAGCCTAAAACCTGCATTGATCTAATCAATCTCACATTGAGATTAGACCATCGTATGTCCAAAAGAGGTGGTGAACGTAGGAAGGGGGATCGACCCGGATATGGCTCACAGTTGGGGGGTAGGCTTAGCATAAAAGATGTAGGACCAGAACCCATGGAGTTGGGAGCCATTCGGCCACCATTGACGAAGGCTGAGAGAGAGAGCAGAAGAGCGACGGGCCTGTGTATGTATTGTGGCAAAAAGGGGCATTACGTTAGGGATTGTACCATGCGGCCAAAAAAGACCAACTATTCCCCACCACTGAAGCAGTTAGCAGTAACCAAGACGGTAGAGAGTGATTTCAAATATCCCAACCTTGAGGCCTTGTCCCTGGACAGAAAACCATCACCAGAGTGGAAAATACCATCATTAGAAGTACCCAAGTGTAAAAGGACCGAGTCTCATATCTTGTTGTCCATGTTCCTAAACACCATCTATGAGAGTCATCCGGTGGTGTCCATGATCGATTCGGGAGCAACGGGCAAATTCATAGATCAAGGTTTGGTGGATAGACTGGGGTTGGTGAAGGTGCCAATTGACAAGCCAGAAATGGTATTGGCAGTGGATGGCACGCAGTTGAAGTCTGGCCCGGTTACAGCCCATACTGAGAATGTGGAACTGGTGATGCCTGGGGGACTGAGAGAACACTGTGAAAGGATTGTGTTGAATATAATCGAGGCCCCTCAATATGAGGTGATCCTGGGAATGCCCTGGTTGTGGCAACACAATCCATCCATAGACTGGAGAGCTAGAACTGTGGATTTCGAGTCAGAGGAATGTGAGAGGGGTTGTTTGAAGTCTTCTGCCTCTCATGTTTCTTCCTTAGCCCAGGGATTTTCCATCGCCACTGTGGTGGAAAAAGATGTGGAACTGCCTTCTGCATACCATCAATTCAGGGACGTCTTTAGTGAAGCGAAGGCGGAAACATTGCCCCCGCACAGGGATTATGATTGCCAAATCGATTTGGTGGAAGGGGCGGTGGTACCTTCGTGTAGGGTGTATGCGCTGTCGGTGTCGGAAACAGAGCATCTGAGGAAATACATCGAGCACTTTAGCGCCCTTGGCTTAATTCGTCCTTCCCGTTCCCCGGCGGCCTCGCCATTGTTTTTCATCGCTAAGGCCAACAAAGAGTTGAGGGCATGTATTGATTATAGACAACTGAATCAGGTGACGGTGCGAAACAGGTATCCGCTTCCGCTCATCGCCGTCCTTCTAGACCAAGTCCGAGAGGTGAGGATTTATACACGCCTGGACTTAAGAGGGGCTTATCATCTGGTCAGGATTAGGGCGGGTGATGAGTGGAAGACTGCCTTTAAGACTTGTTTCGGGCTGTATGAATATCTGGTAATGCCGTTCGGGCTCTGTAATGCCACGGCGGCATTCCAGTTCTTCATTAATGACATTATGAAGGAGTACCTGGACAGGTTTGTGATCATCTATATTGATGACTTGTTGATTTACTCTGTGTCCTCTGCCCAACATGCCAGTCATGTGCTACTGATCCTTCAAAAGCTACAGGAGCATCACCTGTTCTGTAAGTTGAGTAAATGCGAGTTTGGGGTGGATGAGTTGGAATTTCTGGGGGTGTTCCTTAACCCTCGGGGGTTCAGAATGGTTGATCGGAAGGTGAGGGCTGTTTTGGAGTGGCCGGTTCCTTTGAATGTACGTGACATCCAGTGCTTCCTGGGGTTCTCCAATTATTACAGGAGATTTATCTCACATTTCTCACAGTTGGTTGCACCTATCACCCGCCTGCTACAGAAAGGAGTAACCTTTAGATGGACACAAGAAGCCGGGGAGGCCTTTGAACATCTGAAAAAGGCATTTAGCTCAGCCCCAGTACTTATGCATCCCCAGATGGATGTGCCATTCATAGTTGAAGCCGATGCCTCGGATGTGGCCATTGGGGCAGTTCTATCCCAGAGAGAGCACACGACCGGATTGTTGCACCCAGTGGCATTTCTCTCGAAAAAACTTAATCCAGCTGAAGGTAATTACACCATTGCCGAGAAAGAACTGTTGGCAGTGAAAAAGGCTTTTCAGGAGTGGAGGCATTATCTGTGGGGAGGTAACCATCCAGTGACCGTGTATTCAGATCACCGTAACCTGGTGTACTTGAAAACAGCCCGGCATTTGTCCCAACGGCAAATGCGCTGGATGCTGTTTTTTGCCGAGTTTGAGTTCACGATCACCTTTCGTCCAGGGGTGGAGAATAGAAAGGCAGATTCTCTATCACGGTGTTTAAATACGGATAGTGATAAGAAAACGGATCTCAATCCATTCTATCGCCAGAAGTGGTGTTATGTACTATTCAGGTGGAACATTTCCTAGAGGTGGTAGCCAAGCAGCGTACTCCGCAGCAATGGGAGGAGTGGGCGGCGGTGGCTGGTCATCGGTACCTCAAACATGGTTTACCAATGGTGCAGAACAGGCTGTTTCTTCCGAACCATGAACTCCGTTTGATGGCTTTCAATTGGTGCCATAACGCCCTCATGGCCGGTCATCAGGGTCATCAAAAGACAGTACATGAGGTGCAGAGAAATTTCTGGTGGGAAGGACTGGTTCGGGATGTAAGACAGTGGGTGAACCAGTGCGAGACCTGTGCGAGAGCCAAGAACGTTCCATCGAAACCGGCAGGGCTACTCATGCCGTTGCCAACACCATCGAGGCCATGGCAGGTGATTAGCTTGGACTTTGTGGTAGGCTTGCCTATGGATAAAGGAAACGACGCCATCTTAGTGGTGGTGGATAGTTTCACCAAGATGGGACATTTTATTCCCTGTAGGAATCTACCCTCAGCATCACAAACAGCCCAGCTGCTACTAACACAGGTGGTTCGGCTTCATGGGGTTCCACAAGTCATCATCTCAGACAGGGGTCCGCAGTTTGTGGCCAGGTTTTGGCGCACTTGGTGTAAGGCCTTGAACATCTCGGCGGCTCTATCGACCAGTTTCCATCCCCAATCCGATGGTCAGACTGAGAGACTGAACCAAACGTTAAAGAAATACCTACGCTGCTATGCGGATGAAGTGGCTGATTCCTGGGTTTCTTTATTGTGGTTAGTGGAACTGTCCTATAACAATGCTTGGCATTGTTCCACCGGTGAAACACCTTTCCGGGCTCATTCGGGATTCAATGCTAACATCCTACCTGTAAACATACCTTGCGATGTGGCCAATCATCCTACAGTGGCGGGCCAAGTGAAGGCATTTTTACAAATCCATTGGAAGGTGCAGGCCTCTTTGGATAAGGCAAAGGTTTCGTATAAGAAATGGGAAGACAAGCATCGGAAGTAAGGGCCGGAGTATAAAGTGGGCGATAGAGTGTGGCTCTCAACTAAAAACATCCGTTTCAGATTCCGGAGCGTGTTTCATCCCCGCTACATTGGGCCATACACAGTGGTGAGACGGGTGAATCCGGTTGCCTACAAACTAAAGCTTCCAGCTTCATTACGGATTCATCCTGTCTTCCATTGTAGCCTGCTGAAACCAGCCCTTGCTGCGCGCAGGAAGGCCGTTCCTCCAGTAGTGCGCGATGGGAATCTGGAGTATGAGGTGTGCAAGATATTGGATTCTCGTTTCAGGCAGAGAAGGTTGTGGTTTCTAGTATCCTGGAAGGGGTATACTGCAGAGGATGATTCATGGGAACCTAGCTCAGGGGTTCATGCTCCGGTGGCGATCCGCCGCTTCTTTGCGAGTCATCCGAGGAAGCCAGGGGCCAACCGGCGCTGGTAAAGAGGGATATACTGTCATGGTTGGGATTCCCGAAGGGGGACATTTTAGAAAGATCGTACAAAAATGAAAGAACTACATATCCCAGAAAGCTTAGCCAAAAGGAGGAGTCAGCCTCTATAAAGGCACCTGATTACTGGCGGACTGTGTACGTGATTTTGACCAGTAATTGGAGCTAGAACTGGTGTGTATCCCGCAATGTGGCGTTCGGCCAAGGCGGAGTTTTCATTCGAGGAAGGAGAGCGTGCGGTGGCTGCCGTACGCCTCTACAGGAGTTTTGGAGTGTCGGAAGTATTGGTTCCGGCGTGCTGGCGAGAAGTGCAGCGGCTGTGTCATCTCGCTGCTCTTCGCATTCGCCAGTGTTTTCTCGGCTGAGAGAACGAAGGAGTGGGAAGCGGCGGCTTCTCTTCGGAGCGTTCAACGGCTGTTGAGCGCTGTTCTAGCACCGGCTGGTGTTAGCGGAGTCCTTGCAGCGGACGGAGTTGATCATCACCTGCTGTTCCCGGATTCCGTGAGTTTGACTACGTGATGAACTGTGGAGCTTACAAGCGTAGTTGAAAACACCTTCTAGTACTTTGGACTTGGGGCTAATTCGTTTGGTTTATAAACGTTGGATTTCTGATTATAGAACTTTGAATTACTAGGACTGTGTATTGACTAAAGTTCAATTTTTGGAACTACACTGAGGATATTTGGAGTGCACCATTGATTCTTATTTTTTGGATTGAAGACTTTACACTTTTGGGGATTTTTTGTTGGAATCACCAGGAAGGCTGGAAGGTGTGTGTGACCGTAGAGAACGAAGGAGAAGTGTTTGGGCTGATTGAATGCTTATTTGAATGCTGACATTCTTTCTTGCATTTCAGACTAGTGGTCATCGTGGATTCAGGTTATTCACTACCTACCAAGAGGGAGAAGAAGAGATTGTAGCTAGTACCTGTGGTAGGTGGTGTCCTAGCGAGAATACTTGAGTGTAGTTAGCACTGTTATGATATTAATGCTTGTGTTTCTTTGTTGTTTCTCATTACAGCCTCCCGTCCCGTTCCAGTCCCTTCCTGGTTTTCTTATTTTCCCTCACCTGATTACTTTATGCTCAGTGTAATTTGAATTCTGAGCATAGGGCAGTCTGGAGGTGGACCCCATATAGCATCACCTGATCCTGAGAACACGTGGCCGTGACATGGTGATGGACAGAGTTTCTGAATTAAGCAGAATACTCTCACCCAGTCAAGAGATCAGGGCTAGATCCAACACCGTTTTTTAGCTCACTGCACCATCCCAGCTCAGAACCTGGCTATATGCAAATTAGTCTGTTCCTGTCCCAGTGCATGATGGGAACAGGGCAAACCAAACTACCAAGCCAATTCTTACACTGGGAAGGAAACAAGCTTCTGGGGACCGGTTTCTGGCATTTCAGCCGTCGTCGGCCCGGCTTGCTTGAATCCTGATGGTGCAATGAGCAAGGGACTCACATCTGAGTATACCCTTCCACGCAGTCATTTTCGGCCGTCCGGCCAACGTGTGGGGTGTCCCTAGACCTAAATGTTTCTCGGAAATAGAATACCTTTGTTGATAGATTACCTGTACGCTTTGACTAAAGATCTCCGTTCTGTTCATCAGCAGGTAGCGGCCGGAGGGGAAAGGACACACTATACAACCCAGGGACTGGGTTGTCGTGAAGAAGTACCAGGGAAAGTCCTGCTTGGATCCAAGGTGGTCGGAGCCAAGGCAAGTTCTCCTCACCACCCGCACCGCACTCCGGATCCAGGGCTGCAAGGCGTGGACACATGCGTCCCACGTGAAGCGCGTCCCACTGCCACTGCCATATGACGAATGGGTGAGAAACGGCGTCGCTGATGACGAATGTGAAGTAGTTCCTTGGTGCATACCCTCCTCGGATGCTTTGTTGGGGGGTGAGAAGCTGGATCAAAGAGAGGAAAGGCCGGCTCTGATTGCAAGTGGTGAGGCCTCTCCCGAACACAGTGAGCAAAACATCAGCGGATACGTCCCCTGCCATTGAGACTCCCATTCTGTTCACAGATCCTGAGGTGCGAGGGAGCACTCGTTATAATCTGCGGCCCAGGAAGGGAAGGAAGGAGAACTGAGCACTGGAAGAAGGGCTGAGATAGAGACTTAGAAGAGAACTGTGCTGGAGAATAGTTAAGTGTTAGTGACGGACTGCTGGTAAGAGCCCTGGTGCACTGTCGAGAAATTGTCAGATGGGACACTAGGTTTGCGCCTGGGCCCGGATTAAGTGCTCCTGAGTTGCAAAAGCTGTGCGACTCCGTCGTGGGATTAGGGAACGAACAATAGAAGCCTGCCTGTGAGGCTTTAACGGACACAGGGAGAAGATCCCTTCTGAGGGTGAAGAACCCCCTGGCCGGCTTCGGTGTGACTGTGACTGTTTGATTATTTTTTTTTTGTTTAGTTTTGGACTTTTAGTTAGGGAACATGTACCCCTTTGGCCGTCCCATTCCTGAGGAGGAGCAGCCTTTTGCAGCTCCTCGTAGACCAGAACTCGACTCTCCATGGCTCGCTCTGTCACAAAAAGGAAAAATTGTGGCCATTGTGATATTCATCATTGTATTTCTAATAATTCTTGGAATACTGTTTTTCCTAGATGAGGCCTATCCTGTTCATATGTTTATCCCTACCCCTTCTGCCCTTCCCGAGCACAATATGGTGACTGTTGATTATGGTGAACAATGTTTGCGAAAAGGTTACTGTGATAATGTTTTTATCAAGACTCTACATCATGCCTATGCGGTGTATAATGTGACAGATTATTGGGTTTGTGGGTTGTTACCTTCTGCTGCCTATAAAAAGGATAGATTTCTGGCACTCCCTTTAACTCCTGTGAATAGTTGTGTGGGATTGTACACTTTAATTGGCATGGTGAAATTCTTTCAACAACCTGATTTTCTAGATGATCGATTACCTAGTAAAGGATCTACTTTGACAATGCGAGTACGCCCTATGCCCACCTCTTCTCTTGGACAGTTGTTTACTGACGGACGTTTCGATCAGACATTTCTGGAAACATGCTCGAAGAAAGTGGGACGATTTGTGACTCCTAACGACACTGACAAAGTTAGGGAGAGTTTTCTACAATTGAACTCTTCTCTGGCTTATAGACACCCTCCTGTGACAAATGGTAGTAGTCATTCTTTGGTGCCCCTGGCAGTTGTTGGGCCCTCACCATTCTTCTGTATTCTGGGGAGGGGCCCTATAAAGGTTGGGAACAGTTCCTGCAATGTGACTGCTTCGATTTGCTTGCTCCTTAGTCCTTCTTTGGTCACTCCCCCAAATATTTACTTTGTTTGTGGAGATAATGGATACCTGTGGTTGCCTGAGGGTTGGGGTGGGGCCTGCTATCTGGCTTATCTGCTTCCTCCTGTCTATGTAGCACCCTCAGACTATCATAAGACTCATCGTTGGTTTGCTATAATGCCTGGACAGCGTCAAAGGAGGGCACTCCAAGTTGTGGATGTGGATCAGACGGATACTTCTTTGCAGCAATGGACAGACTTTTCTAAGGGTCTACTGCCGTTCTGTGGTCCCATATTTAACAGTAGGGCTATTCGGAGGCTGTCAAGAGTGATTGAGAAAGTAGTGAATACTGAGGCAGACATTGCAGCTAATATATCTGTTGAGATGCAGGCTATGAGATTATTTACGATTCAGAATAGGATGGTGCTTGACGTCATTCTTGCTGATAGGGGTGGAGCCTGTCGCGTCATCGGGACATCATGCTGTGTGTACATTCCTGACTCGGCCCCCACTGTTAACTTAGCTGTGCAGAAATGTCATAGATTAGCGACTAAACTTCATCAGGACACTGGTACTTGGTCACTACAGAAATGGCTGTGGGGTGTTTTCTCCTCTTGGGGCTGGAAGATTTTGATGGGTGTTGTAGGAGTAGTGGGTATATTGCTGACTTGTTGCCTATGTGTTTATTGCCTTCCCCCTTGTTGCTCCATGTGTGCCAGTAATTTGCAATCTCCTAAAAGACCGACCCGCCAGTATCCTGTTTTTAATGACTTGGAGGTCCATGATGTTCACTGGTTGATGCTTATTGATGATGATGTTTTTGATTGATATGTTTCCCCGTCACTAACATTTACATTTATGACTTAGCATAATGTGTCTAACTAATGATGTATTCATTTATGCATTTACGTTTATATTCTTCATCTCATTATTCATTTATGCGTGTGATGTTATTCAGTTTTCTTAGCTTAGCTTGTGTGCCACCATTTTGGGGTGCTTCTCTCTGCGTGCGAGTCGCACTCGCTCATTCCCCCCTCCCGTAGGAATAGGAAAAACCCTGAACGCAGCAGTTTTCATTTCTTAGCTAACTTTGATTAAAACTAATAACAAAAACCTAATCAGTAATGTTCTCATGCGCTGGAGATGCTGAGGCCCGGCTCCGCGGCCTTGGGCAGAGATAACCAAATGTTGCTATTGCAGGTGCAGATGCCTCTTGTGTGAGGCCATTGTTCACCCTCGCCGGGGTCCAGTACTTTTCCAGTATGGGCGTGTTTTACTTTGCTGTACCATGTTATAATGTATTGCTGTGATGAGATGAGTCAGTCCTCTCGACGCACTCCTAGGGGTGAGGTCGGACAGGGCCCTCTCATATGGGAGTTTGTGGCCTAATAAAATACTTTGTTTATTCTTCTCCACTGTCTGGCTGACTTCTTACTGGGTAATTATAGGTGAGTGCGTAAGTCACTCGGGTGGATTTGAGCCACGCTTATCAGTGTTGGTCAGTTTGTGTTTGTGTTTTTTTTCTACTTTTATGGTGATTTTTCCCACCTGCCAGGTGTGTGTTGCAGGCCTGGCGCTGCTTATCGCTTATTTCCTTATCGCGCTTTGGCCCATCGCAGGTTTTTTGGTGTTGTGGTTTGTGTTTTTGTCTCCATTGAGGAGGTTGTATCGTGGCAGACTATCGCATGCTACTGCCTTGTTGTGAATTCCAATTTGTTACTGGGTTATTTTCCCGCGATAGGCTGCGATGGTGAAAGTTGCGTTACGCTACTCTTGCCGTAGTTATCACACGTTTTTGTGAATATAGCCCTTAGTGTATCAAGTTGACTGATAAAAAAAAGCACGATGGAGGGAATTTGACAGCGTAGAACTCTACTCTTCTTAGGCATTATTATAACCGTAATCTTCATCAGCCATGTTTTCTTACTCATGCTCCAAATTGTAATCTTAGATGGAGAACTCCCTCTAATTCCTTTACGTAAATTAAGTAAAGAATCTTAAATGGTATGATGTCTAATATGTGAATGACATTGTTACTGATCATACATCCTTGGATGAATACCCATTTATCACGAATAATGGTTAAAAGAGAACAACATCATACCATTGAAGAATCTTTATTTAATTGACTTGAAGGAGTTCGAGGGAGTTCCCTGTAGAGGAGTGCACTTTGGGAACTCTGTTCCCAGAGTGGGAGGGCACAACAGATACATAATACACCCAGAATCAGAGGACGATACCCTGGAGCAACAAATAAAGTAAAACAAACAAGAATACAACACTTTCGAGCATCATCTCGGAGTGCATTGCCAAGAGCTTTTCTTACTCATGCGAACATTGCCCACTGGAAGTGCTCATCTCTGACATGGAGCTGCTTTTTGTCCCTTTAAAACCATGCCCTCTCACTCCAATGACCTCAGACTAGTCATCTGATGAAGTTTATTGTAAGAAAAAGATATGTGACCAAAATCAAAATTTGAGTATCCTAGAAGAATTGCTTCACTCCCTCTGTTCACTAGCTTGTCTGACTAACTCCATTTATAGAGTAATGTAAGGGGATTACTAACCTTAAACAGGAAACATTGTCCTCACCACCAGAACTGATCCCGCCAGATAGCATGATACTGGAATAGAGGGTGGTGCCTTCCTGGAACAGAAAAAAAGGCGCAAGGTGTGAGGAGCAGAAGCAAGATGGAAGTGGGTCTCACAAATGAAAAGAAGGTGCAAAGGAGAATCCCAAGCTCATGCCGAGAGGAGACAATGCCTGGAGGTCAGAAAGATATCAGGGAACAGCCACAGAGAACAGCCCGTTCCAATGCAGTGGAACCCGGGATAGGAGTCAAAACCGGGATAGCAGAGGAGCCTGGAGACACAGAGCCAGACAGCACATGGTTGTGGCTTGTGGATTCCTGGGGTCTCTGAGGAGTCAGGAGGAGGCCATTGTGCCACTGCACAGTCTGAGGGCAGACTGCACAAGGGAATTAAATGAAGAGAAATCTGATGTGGTGGAGAGGATGAGTCAAAGGAAATTGTTTGAATTGCATTGTGAGGGCCCAAGAGACAAGTTCTTATAAATCATGGAACCTCCCCCTGAAAAAGTCCATAACTACATAGTAACCTGACAAGCGGAAAAGAGGAAAGATAGAAAGAGACAGGATCATTTTTCTTTTTTCAGAACCTTAGGATCA
The DNA here is from genome assembly GCF_964263255.1 of Lissotriton vulgaris. Classification (NCBI taxonomy): domain Eukaryota; kingdom Metazoa; phylum Chordata; class Amphibia; order Caudata; family Salamandridae; genus Lissotriton; species Lissotriton vulgaris. The sequence goes on along the minus strand of NC_141700.1, from coordinate 134,874,166 downwards.
AGAGTAATGGAAGGCCCATAAGGAAAAGACGGAGTCATATTTCTTTCAGAGAAGTATTAGGAATAAGGAGAAAGAAAACAAATAAAACAAGCATTGGTAAATGCATTGTTTCGCCTTAAACTCTCCCCTGGGCTCTGCATGGACAAGATCACACATAGTGCAATAAAGTGATGAGTAGTGCAGGGTGGTGAAAGAACAATGCACAGAATGAAAATGAGACAACATAGCATTGGTATTCGGTGCGGTGGGCTCCTAAGAAACATATGGGCCCATGAATTGAAAAAACTGTATTCTCACCAGGTTGACACTTGCTTCCTTGCCTGAAGCAGCATCTGCACTGGGAAATACTGTTACCATTCACAGCTCTTGAGATGATTCTAAAACTATCACCAAGCCGTTGGATGGGAGAGGTTGTACCTTAAACTTGGAAACGGAGAGCAAAATGGCACCACAAGACCCACTGCTTGTGCCTTATTGCAGTTCTTTCTTTAGACGCTGACAGGTGCGGGCGGAGGCGGTGAGAGAGAGGCGGCGTGCAATGGGGAAACTGGGCCGACAATGGGAGTGTAAACCACGGCTATTCTGACACTGCCTTTCATTTCCTGTTAGGAAATCCTGGAGAGGCGGAGTCTCACAAGAAAGGGGAAAGGGTTTCCTTGCTGTCTAGAACGTCAGCATGGTTCAGCTATGTGGGCATCAGATGTGGTTGCTTCGGAAACAATCGACAGGCCTAGAGTACGGAGATAGAGTTTTATTAAAGTTCAGCATGAGCGGCGAGACGCAGGCAGACACAGAGCACCGCGTACAAGCAAGAGGAGCGGCGGCACAGGCCAGGGTTGTTCCAGTGGCGTAACACAGGCCCCGTAGTTTTAGACTAGATCTGAGATTGCTTACACAGTGACCTACATAAGGCACCGTTTGCGGCTCCATTTCTGTTCAGACATTTTGAATGATGATTGAAACTAATCCTTTGCTGTTTCCGAGAAGAAGCCTTTGTTAAGTTTTGTTTCTGAAATGTTGATGTTTTGCCTTAGTAATGAATAGACTGCTTATAATAATGCATACCTTTTATTCACTAGATAGGGGCCCTCTCCCACTTGTCTGGTGGTGGGTGCAGGGTGAAACGACCTTGGACTGTGCTAGGTTCTGTGAGATACGAGAATCAAAACCTATTTTTTTCAGTATTTCATTGTCCAGCTGCAATCTCCCTTGAAAATTCAAGTGTGGGCATGCCTTTGCCCTACTATGAAACGTACATAATGTATCTCTATGCTCGTTGATTTCAGTTCCCTCTGTACCACTTTTCGAGACTGTGCAGACGGGGCTCCACTCTGAGTGCATCTGAATTAAACAATTATTGGTATTTTCTCCACTTTTCTTCAGACTCTTCATTTGGTATGGAAGGCTGAGAGTTGGTCCAAGGTTACCTGGGTGGCCCCAAGTGGGTCACTTCCTTCAGCAGCCCCCATAGTGCGGGTTGGGCCCCTAAGCTCCAGGTGGCCCCCTCGGCACAGTACTCTGCTCGAGAGCTCCTAATTGAGTCCAGAGGGGCCCCTCCATGTGCCTTGCAGGTGGGCCCCTCACTTTTTGTTACGCCAGTGGGCTGTTCCCGGCTAATAATCGATACCCCTCTGCACTCCCCGCATTATACACATGCACACGTATCTTCATAGCGCGAGGCTGGCACTGTATTTTGTTGTTTTCAGCTGCGCTGTGGCTGGCAGTGGAGTGTTAAAGGCTTAGCGTGCCAGAAGCATGTTGGTCGAAAGAGAGTGGCGCAGGGACTGGAAGGTGAGCTGGCATGCACACATGGGCAATGCATAGCGGGCATGAATTCAGCTCACACCAACAGGTACATCAAACTTTCCCATCTTGCCCCTTTATCAGCCAAAGCCTGCATGTGCTCGCTCCCTACTAAAACCCTACACATTTAGCGGAAAACTAAACTCAGCTGGATAAGTAAAAGAACAAACAACCGATCAGCAAGCAAGTATCGTGGGAGTTGAGAGGATGTGTTGAAATGGCCAAAGCTGCTGGCTCGCGAGCTGGGGATCCCAGTTCGAGTCTAGACAGCGCAACATCCTGTGATTCTGGGCAAGCCATTTAATTTATCCTGGTGAGACATTGCTATATAAATCTGCAACAAGACGAAAAAGCACTAAGATGCAATACTTTATGGAAAAATAGTTTCACCTGCGCAAATGTTAACATTATTTCGGCAACGGTAAACTGATAGGAGAAGCAGATGAGGAACAAGCATTGGTAAATGCAGGAAAATATGCGACAGCCAATAGAAATGGAGTAAAAGAAAGCGGCAAGCACAGGAACTAATGAAAAGCCAGTAAAGCGAGGGGCGGATGTGAGTCCCTTTTAAGATTTATATTAAAAACAATATATTTTTCAAGCGCAGCGCAAGCACTGGGAGGCGAAACCTTAAAAGGGGTGAATACGAGATTAGACAAATATGACTACTTACCTTGTTCTTGTATGTTCTACTGATGAGAAAAATCAGTCATGAAGGCCAGTGGAAACCATTGAACAACATCCAGCCTTAGTTACCAAAGGAACTACCAAACGGAAAAAAAGGCTTTTGAGAACTGAGACAGAATTCTGAAAAGCCTTTTTGTACTTAAAACAAGAGAACGATAAACCTAACCATAAAAGTAACTTATCAGACTGTTTATAACCTAAAGGGATATTCTAAAACCTCACAGATAAACTCTGGCTGATTGAACTTGTGATTCACAGATTACTCATTTATATTTTTCTTCAATAAACCCATTAAGACTCCGGCTGACGTCTAAGATTAGAATTTTACACTGGCATTTGAAGAAAAGGCTGGCTGCTACAAGACATGATGGCTTCCTTGGTCGCCAGAGGCATGGCCTGATTATCAGCTAATGCCTCAAAGGGGCTTCCTGCTTGGACAGTGGGGCCTCTTTTTGGCAACTGACAGCTCATCTGACACCTGACGTGCCACCATCTCGGATCTCTGACAAAACAATTCCACCACTGCAGCCATCTCAGCGGAGAGGTCAAAAACTGAATGGGCATGGGAGGCTGGACTCTAGCACTTCTGCAGACTTTGGCGGTGTGTGTTGGGCAGATTGAGAAGGTCTTTATGTCAAGGACTTCAGGATCCCGTGCTGCCTTTACACAGAATCCATATATACAAACACACAATGTTCTCTCAAGTGCCTGGAAGCACTTCAGTCCAGATTATGTGCTTCATAAAATGTAAGGTAATGCATTTCTTTAGCAAGCATCCATGAAATGTATTTGGTAGAAAAACAATAGAACGCCCCCAATTCCCTAATTTGCATTTTAAGGCATGGGCAAAAAATCCCGGAGCTCCCGAGTTTCCAGGTCCATAGTCGGTGACTCATCCAGTCCAGGACTATTCTCTGCACTCTGAGATTTGTAGTCTCTCTATTCTAATGGGATAAACGGGACTACAAGTCCCACAATGCACAGTACAAACAGGAACGAGGTGAGTAAAGCATGGAATCGGGAACAGGGGAGCCCTGGAAATCCTTTTTCTTGTGTCAAGGTGAGTGAGTGAAGACAAACAGAACAAGCCTCCTCATGCGTGAAACAAAGGGAGGAAACGTCGATGAAAGCGATGCCTCCGAGGCTGTAGTTTCTGTGTATGTCTCAGGGAAAAAATATTATTAATTATGGACTTTAGTGAATTAAAAGGCCTTTCCCGGAAAAAAACTAAATCTGAGAATCTATTGTTTGCTCTGAGTAGGCCTCAACCTAATGGGTCGCTTCAAACCAGTTGAAGTGAAACTGATCTGACTCAGATATAAAATTGGCCCGGGCACCAAAATAAAAGTGCCCCCATTTGCGAATTAAGTAGCTAAAAAAGTGGCCCATATTATTTGCAAACGGGCAGTTTTCAGAGTATAAAAAAGACGCTGTGTAAGCGTTTTGCAATGTAGGGCAGACTGCATGGATGTGATGTGGCTGCAGACAATGCGTGTTTAAAATTAGACCAATAGATCCTTCTATAGGCCCATAACCGCCCTTTGAGTGAGGCCGACCCTGTTTGAAGCAGGCCGGGTGCGGCCTCACCTGGAGTAAAGGGGCGGGGCGGGGCGGGGCGGGGCCTTTAAAGAGGCCGGTGAGACCGCCCGTCTGCTAGCTTCTCTCGTCCAGGATCCCGTGCTCACCGCCTGTGGCTCGCGGTAAGGAGCTCGGAGTCGGGGGTTGTGGCTTGTTCCGGGTGATGACAGCGGGATTCACTGTGGTCTGTTTGGGGGGAAATAGCTGCGGTGTGGGGCTTGTTCTGGGTGACACTCCTGAGGTGTGTGTGGTCTAATCTGAGTGACACAGGCGTGATTCTCCGCGGTATGCGTGGTTTGTGGGCTGTTCTGCTGGACTCCAAGGCGATGCTCCGAGGCTCAACGAGTGTTTTAAGGATGACGGCACCCCTGATCCATTGTCCTGGCCGCTTAGATTCCGAGGCCCCGGGGTGATCAGCTGCTCCGGCCCAGGCCTCGTCTCTCTGCCCTTTTGGGGGTGGGGCCCCTAGTATGGGGTGCACCTGGACCTGGTGTCGTCCTCGAGCCTGGAGTGGGAGACCCTGTCGTCCACTGGATACTGGCAGCTTTCCTTGATAGGCCTCCAGCGCTCTCAAGATGAGCAGGTCCAAGTTTGAAGTCAAATTAAATGACCGGCAATGAGAAGTCAATTCTAGCAGTAAAGACCCAGCACTTGATTGGCTCCAGTGAGGGTGTGGCCATTCTCGGCAAGTTCCACCTTGTGTCCTGTGCATCAGCCCGTTGTGGTGGTGTTTAGAGCATTCTGGGTCTTGTAGTTTTTACTTACTATGCCGGAGTAGAACTAATTATGTCCCGAATGGAGAACTTTTGAATTTCCCACGTCCAAGCGGTGTCGTATGCTGCCCCGTCCACATTTATTACACATTTTGATACTTTGGGGTACATATTTTATGGGCTGTGACACTAAGTCCCAGAATGCAAACCACCGGAGTTGGGACAGCAGATTATACGTGCATCAGAAGCCCGGCCGCTATGAAATGACTGACGGAGTGTAGGTTACAATATAATTCAAGTTGACCACTTGGCAGCTTTGCAGGGATGCAATTTAAGGCCTCATCGGTCCAGAACTTGATAGAATTAATATATTCATCCGTCCAATTTTGCCTATAATGGCTATATTCCACAGGTGCATGCGTGACTAGCTGCTCCAGTTCGTGTGTGTTTTTTCGTTTTTTTATTTTTTATTTTCGTACTGTAAGCTGGGTTTAATGACTGAATCAACAAGAGGACTGGTCTCAGAATTAAATAAAAAAATCTGGACTGTCGCATGGGCCGCTTGGAAGGTCACTTGGTGTAACTCGCTCCGGTGGTTTTTGGCTAGAACGGATCCGCAGACCGTCTTCAACCCACATGTCCTCTCTTGGTATCGGCATCTCGGAGAGCTTGAGGGTGACGCTGCTCAACTCTGAAAGGAATAAGGCCTGAGGCAAAAAGCTTCTCTCAGAACACACCTGGGTTGCTACATACCACGGCTGTCTTGATTTCCTCCCCCCCACCACCACACCCTCCCTCATGCCTCTTGTATCCACAATCCTGCACTGCTTTCCTCTTTAGCTCTTGATGGATTTTTGTAAACCCTTCTTTCTCACTCAGTTTTACCCCCTATATTTACCTTCCTTTTCTCCTTTTTAGGGTCTCGCATGCATCTCACTTGAAAGACCGTATAGCTTATAATAAGGGCTTGGAGCCCGCCCAGTACTTATCATTTGTTGTCTTCAGTGTCACTTCTCGTTTGCTGCCTCCTAATTGGACAGCCCAGGCAAGCACCGCTTCCTGTTTTCTTCTATTGAGAAGGGTGTGCTTAGTCTCGCTCTACTGCTCAAGCTGTGATTCAGGTCCTCTCCATTTTGTTTCTCTCCCCCACCCCCCCCCCCAATAATCTGTCCTTGTTTACGAGGTATTCGCCTCTCATTGGTTATCGTATCCTGTCTTCTCTACAATGGCTTCCCATCGAGGAAAGATCTATTTACTAAACCGCTTGCATCACCCACAGAGCCTTGCACACTTCCTCCCTTCGTTACCTGGCGAATAAACTGAAAATGTCTGGAGTGTTGAGACCTTCTCAGAATGCGGAAAAGTTTCTGCTTGAGCCCACCCCTCCTTCAAAAGGGAAAGATCGATGGCTCAATCGTTCTCAGGTAATGCAGTGAGAATCTGGAACTCGCTTCCTCCATTGCTCCGTGCCACCACCTCCTATCTGGACCTTCAAAGCTGACCCCAAATCTCTTCTCCTTCAAAGACACTTTCAGAACGAATACCTTCATTCTCAGACCCCTCTAGGAAGTTTGTTCATCATTGTACATTTTGTAATATTTCCTTGTACATTCCTCACCCTTGCTTGTGTTTGATATTGTGTTCTTGCCTTCAAAGGTTTTACCCTACCTCTTAGTCTCCTGTTCATTTTTGTAACGTTTCGCTCATGTAAAGTAGCTGGTTCTATTGTGCAGCGCTCTGACACCTTCGGATAAAGTCTGCGCTATATAGAAATGCATTAAGAATCGTTTTCAGAGTGCACAACGTGTGGCAGGGAAACAAAAGCAAGTCCTTATGTGAGCACTTTTGTCCACCTTTCTCAAATATGCTGTACTTTTGAACCACAAACAATAGAAATACACTACTTGGAAATCTTCAGTTATCAAAATAACATTGAAATACAGTCCCTCGAAGTCGATAGCTACGTCACCGGTCTATCACAGCATCGTGAATAAACCAATCCTACTGTTCTGGCTGACTGTGGCATCGCAGGCCAACTATGGTGTCGGAAGGCCCGCTAAACGGTACCTTTAGAAATGCAGGGCGTCAGCGGCCTCTCGTTGACCTCTGAAAGCACAGCATCTGCAGGCATCGGTGCAGGAGTTGTCGGGCCCTTGAAGTCCCACGCGTTGCAGATCGAACTCCTCACAGTTGAAGTCCGGAGCGTTGGCAGGCATCAGGGACTGCCTTGCAAAGTGCAGAGGTGCGGCATGCAAAGCCCTCAGATTATTGTGAAAGCACAACTGGTGGTGGCATAAGATGCCGTGTTGGTGCGCAGTGCAGCGGTGCTGGCAGGTCACGGTGCAGGTGTCGTTGCTGAAGCTCTGTGGTCTGCTGACAAACTGGAGTCTATGGTGACAGTAGGTAAAGGCTGCGGTGTGGCATGAGGACTGTTATGTGTAACTTGCGAACAGTGCCCTCGAACCACAGTGCAAGCAGCAGTGTTTATTTCGGCATGGATCGGTGTCTAGGATACCAAGGCAGCATTGTGAAGCGAGGCAGTGCAAAATGCAGTGCCCACAGTGTGAACAGTGGCTAGGTGGCAGCATCAGATGTCTTGTCATGAGACCAGGGTCGGGGTGCCCTCTTTGCCGTCCAGACATGGAGTCTGCAGCGGTGTCGTAGATGCCGTCTGGTTGCTTTTTCTTCTGTTGCAGCAAAAAACACCATCCCCCAGTGTTGATGGCAGAAGAACTTGACGTCTTTGTCTGTTCCTGAGCCTTTTTGAACAGGGGACAAGCTCTACCTCAAACCCTTGGAGATACTCTAAGAAAGAAGTTGTTGAAACTTCATTCCAGTCCTTTCACTGCCCAAGACCAAAGCGGCCACTGCAGGCCAACACAGCAAAGCACTCAGCAAAGTGGTAGATCCTCCTCACAGCTCCTCAAGCTCTTCTTTGCTGTTTTTTTCGTCCAAAACAATTCTCCAACTTGGGGGGTTTGGGACCCACTTTTTTTTAGCCAAAAATCCTTTGGCCTCAGAGTTTGTACCCAGCCAGAACCAGTTCTGTCCTCTGGTGCAGCTTCCTGGCAGGAGATGCAGACCACATAGTCGGAGGCAGGCAGGGCCCATTCAGGTGCTAGTGAAAACTCCTCCTACTCTGAATGCAGCCCAGGTCTAGTCAGCCCAGCCCTGACTCATTCTGGAAAGGCAGGACACTCATTAACCCCCCAGTGGCCATCTGAGAAAATGCTCCCCCAAACCCCTTGTCATTCCAAAGCCAGTCCATGCACATCCTAGCAGAAGCACACAGGATGGCTAACCAAGAAAATACCTACTTTCTAAAAGTGGTATATTTAAACGCAGAATGTAAGAATCTCCTTTACTAAAAGATGCATCTTTAGATTCTGAGTTCAGGCATACTAAAGTATAATTTTCTATCTGGTCCCAATGGGACGTTATACTTGTAAGATGTTCTAAATTAACTCCAATGCTTTCCTATGGGCCAGAGCCTTTCAAAAGTGAAACGAAATTGGCAGTATTTCACTATCAGGACATGCCACACACATCAGGGCATGTCCTACCCTTCACATTCCCTGCCCACAGGTGTACCTTGGACCTATCTTCGGGGCGACTTGCATGTTATGGAAGGGTAGGGCCTGGCAAGTGGGTGCACTTGGCAAGTAGACATGGCAGTTACAAACTGTGCACGGACTATGCAGTGGCAGGTCTGAGTTGTTTTCAGGGCTACAAATGTGGGTGGCACAATCAGTGCTGCGGCCCACTAGTAGTATTTGATTTACAGGCCCTGGCACACTCAGTGCATTTTACCAGGGGACAAGTAAATTAAATATGCCTATCATGGAAACACCTATCGTAACACAATTTGCAACAGGAGCACTTTAACACTGATCCGCAGTGAGTGCGCAGAGACACTAAGCCAGCAAAAAGTCAAAATCGATAGGTCCAAGCAAGAGCTCGGGGTATCGCGCCAAAGGATGCCAATAGTAATATGTCCCAATATAGCTGTAAGTAAGATCTGCTTCTAATGGGTAACCCCCACTGTTTGCTAAATGTGATACGGTTTCCGACTAGTCGGACTGGGATCCTGCTAATCGGGACCCCAGTCGATCTGCTTTCTACCTAACCTGTAATGTTTGACACTTTGGTACACTCCACATTAGATAATGGAGTACCCTTGTCCCTGGTATATGGTACACATGTACCTAGGGCATGGGTACCCCAGAGGCCTCCCATGGGCTGAAGCATGTATTATGCCACCCATGAGAGGCCATGCAAAATGGACCCTACTGGCCTGCCATTGCAGCCTGTAAGTTGGTGCATGCACCACTTAAGATGTATGTTTACTATATCTAAGGGTCACTGCACTTAAAAGCTATAAGTCACCCCTTATCAGGCCTTAACATTCCTGTTGGCAGAGTTCTTGGTTCTAAGTGAGTTGGTGCCTCTGCATGAGCAGGACACTTCTGAAGCCTACAGAGTCTATTCTCTCCAGTTGTCAGTGCCTCAGCCATTTACAGCATTATTCAACCGAGTGATAAACTCTAAAATGGCTGCATGTAACCTTATCGTGTTTGGTGTCGAACATTGTGAATCATACCCCCATACTGGTAATAGGTGTGGGTGGTATGATTCCACCCCTCAAAGAGCTTCGTGAGCTCCCAGGTGTTCCCGGTACCAGCTATCTAGTCCTGGGCAGCCCAATATGGTTGCTGCCGACCAGAGACCCATTTCTGCCTTCCCCCTGCTCGAGCTTGGCTCAGCAGCAGAACAATAGGCATCCTGTCACAGGGAGGTTTGACCATCTCGCAGACAGGATTTAGTGTATAAGGCCTGTGTGGGTACGCTTGCCAGGTACAGTCTGCATGAGGGGGCACATTTGGTGTCCCTGTGCATAATCCAGTCCTGGGAGCCATCGGCTCCTGCTCTGGCGTGAAACTGGACAAATGACATGGGAGTAACCTTCCCACTGTCCAGACCCTCTCCCGTGGGTACAAAAGGGCTTACCTGGCTGTAGGACCTTAGATTCGATGTGGAAAAGATCCTGAACCAGAAGCCACTGCACTTCAATAGTCTGGACACTCTGGACTTCGTTTGCACCAGACTTCATCTCCCCCTCAGTCTGAAGCATCGTCTGTGCACCATACGCGCTCCGTGCAGGACCTGTGGAACATTCAGGAAAACTAAAGATAATGGAATGAAGGAGTTTCTTCCCATGCAACCGCTGGCACATCATGATGGATTGGGTCAGCTGATCCTGAGCTCCAACTGACTCCAGCAGAGGCTCTCCTTCGAAGTCCTCCATTGGATTCACCAGCGGTTTCCGACGCCACTGCATACCTATGCACCCGGCTTCTCTGGGATGGGTAACTTGGGTACCTCTGTATCCACGGTTGGGGTGGCTCTCCAACATCCTAACTTCCTGGGGTTTCTTCGAAGTCCATGGGGAAGGGTCCTTAAATTCTAAAACTCCAACCGCAACTCTCCCATATAATTGAACAAACCAGTCTTGTTCCCACACTGCACCCTGTCCTCAGTGGGGTCCCTACTTGCTCACCTTGGATAGTTCCTTGGGGTCCCAGTGATTCTACATCCTCTAGACACTGTCTTCGCTCAAGTTGTGGTTCTTATACCACTATTTTAGTATATGGTTTGGTATCCCCTTGGAACCCACTGTGTATTAGTGCTATTTATTATTGTTTCTGTGCTACAGTATAGTGCGCTTTGAGAGTATCTTTGTTTAGAAGATACTTTATCGTACTAGAGTTATATTGAAAAATACATATTTAACTACTGTGTGGTTCTCCTTTCATTTAATCAATACTATAAGGTTGCATTCTGTTAAAAAAAAAAAAAAAGATTCTTAACATTCCTTCAAGATGAAGGCTTATCTCCACAGCTACCACTTGAATCGCTTTCTAAGGTTATCTTTTGACCTCTTAAATCACCGTAAGGATTCTTCGGACTGGTACAGGTTGCCCACTTTAATTAGTCGACAGCATATACCAGGTTTCTTCTCACAGCAGCCATTGGGGAAAGGGGGGCTGGGGAGGAGGGTTCAGGTTACGTTGATAAAACTCTACCTTCAGCCTTGCGTTTTGTAAATGTCACCAGAACTCCTTGATGTGCAATATGGGTCTATATTGCCAGTTAGTCGTTGTGTATTCTCTCATATTGTATGGCCTATTAGCCCAATGTACACCTGGACCGTACAATGCTGCTTGCAATTTGACCTTAGCAGGTGCTTTCCGAGTGCCTATTCATGTCTCTGGTTGGGTCCTGGCTTGACCATGTCATGCCAGTTCGGGTATCATCTCAGTAATTTCTAATCTAGTGAGATGGATTGTCTAAACTTAAAGCTTTAAGGGCTGATGGATTTAGAACCAAGTACAGTATAATCCTTATAGAGACACTAAAAGTCATCTCTTCCACCACTAACTTTCAACATTTGGCAATATTCCAGGCTTTTTATTTTTGATTAATAGTATGTCTTGTTGCTTCCCTACAGTAAATGTGTGCATCCTAGCTGTGCAGAATGAGTGTTGTCTCCTCTAGATGTGATATTTATTGTGTAGCTCTTACAGAAGGGATGCACAGCTGCTCAAATGTCAATCTTCAAGATGACCTCTGGAGTGTTTGGACAGCATTTGTGCTCTCTTCCCTTAGTAGAAAGCCTGAAGCTTGAGGTGAGAATAGGTTTAGAATAAAATACCAGAAGGCTAGCACTTGAGCCTTGAAGGCAGAGCACTTCTTCTTCCGTGGTATTTGGACACCATCCAGTGTACAATACTTGTTTCAGACAAGCAACACTCTGGTATAGTTTGAAAGTTTGTCTAGAGTTGTGTGTACTTTAACCACATTTTAGGATCAACAATGGATTTGCCAAGGAGAGCTTGTGACAACAATTACTTTCTTCTGGGAGAAAGTCAGGAAGGGTCTTGCTATGTTTATTATATTTAAAATTCTACAGATACTGGAATCTCGATCACCCAATGGCACCTTTCCAGTAGCCTTGATGGAAACAATGGGCAGGATTGGGCCCTCAGCCGGCATGGATGAAAGCACTTTTGTATCCCAAATTATGGAGAAAATAGGGGTTAATTTGAGCTATTTGAAAGAACCCACCTTCTGACCGCTGATGGGATAAAGATGGCCAATGCACAAACTACCATGAGTGAGGTATAGGAACTTGCGTAGTAGTTGACCAACTTTCCTCCTCAAATGACTGATGGCTGAGCCAATGTTTAGCCCTTTGTAGTGGTTGCTAGTAGACTGTTCTATCTGAAGTACCTAAAATAGAACAGTCTCCTTTCATTACCCTGCCCTCCAAACATCTGCATATTTCTTTTTCTTCTACTATTTCATGTATGGAGGAGGACAGTGGTTGTCTGGATGTTATGATGGAATATTAGAAGGCTTGATAAGCATGAGAATTTCCCTAGGGTTGGTTTCAAAGTCTGACCCACCCGGTTCTTTTTAGCGCTTGGATTACATGCAACATCCAGAACACCACATTCCTTTGGGTCCATATATAGTCTCCCTCTATAAAGGGAGGCATGACATTCTAACCCGAATTTAACTTTTGGTTCAAAGCTCATGTTAACAAGTTGAGGGCAGAAGGATTAATTATGGCTGTTCAAGGTGGGTGTAGTTGCATGGAATGTAACACTCATCCCGTGCTTGAGGCTGAGGCCCTTGCTGGATGAAGGCCATTGGACACCATGGATGCTGTATGACGTGTTGAACAAGCAAACACTAGACCGTTTCTGTACTACAAACGATCTGCATGTTAATTCTGCAGCTCTTTCTCTTTCGAGAGTGACCCTGTAAATCCAACTCCTCTCTCCCCCGGTTTTTCATCTGAGACTATTCTTCCTTCAGGCAGCAGGTGACCTATTCAGCAACCCCAAGGGTGGAGCTTTAGGCTTCACTGCATTGTAGGAAACCAGAAACTGGACTCCCCTGGGAAGGGATTTGTTAAAATCCATAGAACTTCCACTCGAAGGCTGTGTGCCTCACTTACCACAGTCTGCCATGGTGTAGGGTTTGAGCAACCAGTACCACTGGATGTCTTTTGGCTAGCCCATCTGGTCAAACGTAATGTATAGGAATCACTGGTTTCTGGAGAATTGTCTTCTGAACAGTTTAACAATTGTACTGAGTATGACTCTATGTATAGAAGGGGGGTGGGGTGTTGGGAGGGAAGCTTCTTCAAATTTCCTTCCCAAGAGAAAGTAGAATGTTCTGAACATTTACTTCATTTTATAAAACCTTCTCTTGTTTGTTCCCTCTTCGTTCTACAGGCCTCTGGGAAAGACGAGGAAATGGCAAAAGAGGCGATGAAGACGATGGACTTGGATGGCGACCAGAAGGTTTCCTTCAGAGAGTTTGCCGTATTTTTAGCAACTCTGAGTATGCTAATGGAGGAATGTGAATCCTGATCTAAACTCATTTTTCTCAGTTTAATAAAAAAATAAATATGGTATTTTGTTAGATTATTCATCTTTTCAGTAAGATGTCAGTCTTGGCAAGTGAGTGTCACATGGTTGATCGTTAAGGGTCGATCTCCACGAGAGTTTCCTGCTTTCCTAGTCTGCATGAGTGTGGGGAATGGAGCAATACAAGGCTACATATATGGGGTCCTTGAATGTACTATGTACTCTCCCGTTTTCGAATTAATGTTTGCAATGGACTGCCAAGTGAGAACTGCATACTTTTTTTTTTCTTCAAAACCATTTTTATTAGAGGGTCAAGCATGTGCAGGCACAGCCCTCCACCATCAGGAGGAGACTGTCAACAAAGTATGAAAAGGCACATTTATGGCATAGCATCGAACCCCTCGTATACGGCAATTTTCAAAACATTCAGAACACACAGCCACCCACCCCCCAGAACTTCCCCAATCCCAAACTACTGCCCACCCCTTATCCCACCCTAACCCTGTGCACGGGACCATTAAGCAACCAGAATAGAAGAGGGATAGATGTGGGGCCGGTCAGCGGCCTAAGGTGCAGGGTCCACATCTTGAGGCAATGCATCGTCCATGTCCATAGGAGGGTCGAGGGGGAGGCCCCTATAGTCCGCCCACCGCTTCCATATTTTGAAATGCTTGCGGGGGCACCCCCGAGCCTCAAAAACAGGCTGCTCCAGTCCCATAATGAAGTCCAGGCCTGCCTTCCATGCACTAAGGGGAGGGGCTCGTTCGCTCTTCCAGGCCTGCGCCAGGTCCCTCTTTGCCACCACCAGTCCCAACAGCAGTAGGTGGCGCTTGTAGACGTGGCCCCAATGTTCTCCAACACATGCAAAAGGCCCAACCGGGGTGTACGGGGCAAATCCCATCCCAACACCTCAGACAGGCAACCCCAAACCCCAGCCCAAAACAGAGTCAACCGCTCACAAGACCATACAGTATGAAGGAGGGTGCCCCTCTCTGAACCACACCGCAGACACTCCGGGTTGGCAACCAGACCCGCCCGCCACAGTCGCTCCCTCGTAAAATAAGCTCGGTGCAGATATTTAAATTGTATAAAGCGGAGGCGGACTGCAATGGCCGTCCCCCGGGGGGATTCCAGGGCTTCGTGCCAATCGTCTTCGTCCAAAGGGCCGACATCGGCTTCCCATAGGGCCTTCAGTGTCAGGAGCGAGGGGGAGCAGTGCGTGACCAGGGATCGGTAAATCTGGGAGACTTTTTTATCACCCAAGTCACCCATAAACAGCTTTGCTTCTATGGGACTGAAGTCTGGGAGCTGCTCCAGCCCTACCAGGCTAGGAGTAAGGGCGTGGCGGAATTGGAGGTAGCGAAAGAACTGGGAACTGGGCATGTCAAACTCAGTGCTGAGCTCCTGAAAGGATTTAAGAGTGGTGCCGGAGAGCACATGCCCCAGGGACGAAATCCCAATTGCGTCCCAGCCGTCAAAGCCCTGCAGCGACGCCAGCGCCGGCAGCAGGCCGTTACGCCACAGCGGAGTCTCCGCCGTAACTTTGCCCCACCACCCCATGCGGTGTAGAGCCTTCTGCCAAACGGCAAACACTAACTGGGTCACGCGGGGGAGCAGCCGTCTCCTCCTGGCCAAGTACAGCAGAGTGTGGAGAGAGGTGCCGTCCATCAGAATGTGCTCCAGGGCATAGGCCGGGTCACCACGGTCCCCATACCACCACTCATTGAGCACCAGGAGATGAGAGGCCTGAAAGTAGGACCGCATATCCGCGGTAGCCAAGCCACCGCAGTAGGTAGAGAGGAAGCACGTACGGAGCGCCACTCTAGAGGCACCTCCAGCCCACAAGAACCTGCCTAACACTGAGTCAACACTGCAAAACCACTGCGGGTCAATCGGGTATGGATGGTTTTGCAGCTGGTAAAGAAGACGAGGCAAGGCCACCATTTTGAAAATGACCGGCCATATATGTTAAGGGGCATACGTGTCCACGTTTTGATGTCCAGCTGGACCCGGTCCCAGACCGGCTGAATGTTCCGGCCCCATGCCACCGTAGGCGAGGCAGAGAGAAAGACTCCCAGGTACTTCACTCCCTCCACTGCCATCCGAAGGGAGGCTGCCCATGGAAGGTCCATCGCGCCATCACCCAGCACCCAGAGAGTCGATTTGCGCGGGTTAAGATAGAGTCCCAACGCCTGGCCGAAGCCCCGCATCAACTCCAGAACCCGGGGGCCAGTAACTCGGAGGTCGGTCATAAAGAAGAGCACGTCGTCCGCATATAAGGCAATGCGGTCCGTGTGATCCGAGCCCCAGACGAAGCCCTGATACAGCGCGTCAGCGCGGACCCTAGTAGCCAGCGGCTCCATGGCCAGCGCAAGTAGGTAGGGAGAGAGTGGACACCCCTGACGTGTGCCTCGGGTAACCGGGAATCGTGCCGAGGCTGCCACCGATATCCGCACGAGGCAGTAACCTCAGAGTAGAGCAAGCGGACGTAGGAGATGAAAGTCGGGCCAAGGTTCAACAGCGGTAGAAGAGTAAATAGGAAGGTCCAACTGACTGAGTCAAAGGCGCTGTCTATGTCGGCCAGCAACAACGCCGCCTGGGCCTCTGAGGCACCGATCAGAGAATCAAGAAGGGCCTTGACTCATTACTCAGGATGGCTGAGTCCAACTAATAGTATTAAACAAAACAAGAGCCAACACTGGAATGTCAAATTTGAAGACTAGTCAATTTAAGGCGGAAGCTGCTTTGAGTGAAGCAAGAACAACCTATAATCCTTTAACCACAGACAAGTTTATTCTATATTGTTAATCATACTTTTTTTCTTTTTGAGCACACTATTCGTCGTGCATGGAAAATACAAAATACAATAGATATTATATACAAAATATACAAACAGATAGATATACAATTTCAGACACACTTGGCCATACATTCATACACCATGCATTCACAACAACCAAAAATAGAAAAACAATGAGTCCGAGCATCGGTCAATCAGTTCAATGGAGAATATTTCATTTCATGTTTTGACAATTCTGTTATGGTTGTAATTGTCAGTCTATCTTGTTAAACCAAATAAATCAAACAACTGTTCCAACGTAAAATTGGTGACCAGATGCGGGACAGAAAGCTGGTCGACGCGTTTCGAACCCCTTTCAGTTAAGTGGGGGTTCTCCTCAGGACCGGAATGGTTCTGAAACAATAAGAAAGGGTGGCTTAAGCAAATTCATTCAGGGTTTCGATGAATAGAAAAAGGGGGATCAACTCCCTGTGTTCAACAGCCGCTCCCTACCTTAATCCAATAGTATTAAGAACTCAAACAATGGTAGGCAGGTGAAAATCCAAAGTGGAATAGTATTTCCCAATAGGCATGATCAAAGCCGCTGTGTGAGGGAAAACAATACAAAAGACTACATTTACTGCAGTGTCTAACCTTTCACAATGATTCATTCAGCTCGTGTGCGATGCGGGAAAGGGGTAAAGGACATGAAAACTTACCCGTTAGTGAACAGCTTCGTGCTCGCTGTTCCGTCAGCTGGTGACTGTGCGCCCGCTCCTTTGCTGCAAGGCGGAGCGAAAAAGGGGTTGTTAGGTGGCTGGCGTTGTAAACGCGGGCATGTTGGATCAAATGAATGCGTGACAACATACCGATGCGGGAGGGGAGCGTAAGACCTTCTCCTTCGGTGGTGTCCGTGGTTCACACTGCTCGTGTCGTCGAGTGGGAATGGTGCCTCGGTGCTTCCTGGTTGGAAATGGAGGCCTAGGGTTGCTGGGACTTGTAGTCCATGTGTGGACTAGCTCAAGGATTGGGCTTATAAATTTCAGAAATTTCGTTTAGTCCCCGCACAGCGGTGTTGAATTTCATTATAAGCATAGCTTCACGTTGGGACAATTTAGCTTCAGTGTCACCACCCCTGGGGTCCTTTTCAATTTTGGACAGAACTGTCCATCGCAAATCAATGTTTTCGTGCTTGCATTTGGTCCAATGGTTGACTAATGGGGCATTTTCCACCCCCTGCGGATGCGCGATTTGTGTTGCGTAATCCAATTTCTGATTTCCTGTGTTTTCCCAATGTAGACTAGAGGGCAAGGGCAAATGATTGCATATACTACATTTTTAGATTTACAATTCGTAAAGGTGTCATGTTTCCAATGTATATTGTCGAATGTAAAAACGGAGTCCTCAATGGTCTCATCACAACAAGTGCATGTCCCGCACTTGTGGTGTCCTTTTGGTGGAGGTAATCCAAAGAGGCTGTGTAATGTGGGAGCCCTGGTGATTGGTAATGCTGCCCTGACGACATAGTTGGCCACACTTTTATCCTTTTTGTAAGCAAAAAGTGGTGGTGCTGTGAAATCCTCATGCAGGTTTTTTAATAAATGCCAGTTCGACATGATCAGCTTCTTATGTAAGTTTGCAGCTGGACCGAAGGTGGTGACACAAACCATCCTTTTGACATCTGGTTTGACTCTTTTTTCCAACAACGTCTCTCGAGGGGTCCACCATGCTCGTTTGAGGGAATTTTTTATTCGTTTTTTTGGGTACCCTCTCTGAATGAGTAACTTTTTTAATTGTTCAGCATGTATAAAGTATTCTTCTTTGCTAGAACAATTTCTGTGAATTCTCAAAAATTGCCCATAGGGCAAGTTCTGTCTTAAACTGCGAGGGTGATTGCTGGTAAAATGCAGCGCTTTGTTCCTATCGGAAGGTTTCCAGAATAATGTTGTACTCAAACCTCCCTCCGAAGGTTCCACTTTAACGTCCAAGAAGTTGATAGATTCATTTGAAGCTGAAACTGAAAATTGGATGTCAGTCGTTCTCGAGTTCAGCCAACATACGAATTGATCCAAGTCATCATGTCCTCCTGTCCAGACCATGAATATGTCGTCAATGTATCGCATGTAGTGTGTAATGCTGCCGCCGAAAGGATTGGTTTGATAAATGAATTTCTCCTCAAATAGCCCCATGAACATTATAGCTAGCTCCGGGGCAAAGGGGCAACCCATCGTCACCCCTTTAACTTGATAAAAAATTCAGTATCAAATGTGAAAAAGTTCTTTTGCAATGCAAACCGTGCAAGGTCTGAGGCACCGATAGCATCAATCGCTGCCTGCGCCCGCCGAATGTTGTGCCGCGTCGCCCGGCGCGGCATAAAGCCAGCTTGATCAGGATGTATGAGGGCAGTGATGTGTGGAAGCAGGCGGTTCGCGAGTGCTTTGGCCAGGAGCTTGGCCTCAAAATTAATAAGGGAAATAGGTCGGTAGGAGTCGTGGCGGTCCGGGGGTCGCCCCGGCTTCTGGAACACAACGATCTCAGCATGCCGCCAGTCCGGCGGGAGGCGGCCCTGCCCACGCGCTGCCTCCAATGCACGTAGGTAATGCGGCCCCAGCTGCAGATGGAATTTTCGATAGAACTCACTGGGGAAGCCGCTTGGTCCAGGCGCTTTGCCCACATTCAATTGACCTAGCGCGTCTCCAAGTTCCTCCGCCGTCAGGGGGAGGTCGAGAGCGTCCCGCACCTCATCTGACACCGCAGCCGGGGGGACCAAGGCAAGATAGTCGGCGATGGCGGCGGGAGCAAGAGCCTCCCGGGAGGCGTACTGACCCCTATAGTAATGCGCAAAGCTTGCGGCCAGAGTAGCCGGGTCCGTGATAGCCACACCCGCAGGGTCTGCAAGGCCTGGGAGCGTAAGAGGCTGCAAGGTTTGTTGACATAGTCGATGAAGCATCTTGCACGATTTGTCGCCCCACTGATACACCCGGCTACGGGTGGCCAGCCACGCTTGTCGAGCCTCATTCAATAAGATTGCAGAGTGCGTCCGCTGCGCCTGCAGGAGTTGTCGCAGGGAGATGTCATCCGCCGCAGTTCTGTGGCGCGCCTCTAGTTCCTCCACCCGTTCCGCCGCCACGGCTATGCCCTCTAACCGCGCCCGGCGAGCCGACGAGCACCATGCTAGATCGACGCCCCGCAGCGTGGGTTTCATGGCTTCCCAAACTGTCACCGCGTCCACCCCCACATCTAGATTATCCTGCCAGTACTGGGCAATAACGCCACGAATATGCTGGGAGTAGTCGGGTCGCTGCAGATGCCACGTGGACATCCGCCATCGGAAGGGCTGGCGCGGTCTATGTAGGTCTATCTGGACCGCCACCGGGGAATGGTCGGAGAGCCCGCGAGGCCGAATCGCCGCCCCTTTCACTCTGGCAAGGTAGGCCCGTGGGACGAAGACATAGTCTAGGCGCGAAAGGGAGCCATGTACCGCCGAGACGTAAGTGTACTCGCGGCGCTCCGCGTGTAAATGCCGCCATACATCAGCCCAACCCAATACATCCAGCATAGCGCCCAGCCGCGTAGGAGCGGGGACAGGCGCCACACCAAGACTCCGCTGCCGGTCCACAGCCACATTCACCACATCATTCCAATCGCCGCCAATCACCGCCAAAGAATCAGGGAGTTCAGCCCATAGAGCGAATAACCGTTCAGCCAGAGCCCATTGCAGAGGGGGGGAGCATACACACACCCAAACACCACCGGCTCCACACCAACTCTCCCTTGGATGAACACGAAGCGCCCCTGAGGGTCTAGCCACTGGCGCTCGTGTGTGTACGCCAGGCGCCTATGAACAAGAATAGCCACCCCCCTGGAGCCCCTGGCAAACCCGGCATGGAACACCTGGTGGAAACCAAAGCGCTGGAGACTGAGGGCCTTCGTACCAAGCATATGCGTTTCTTGGAGCATGAGCACGTCTGCAAGATCCCTTTTGGCCCAGCGTAGTACCGCCCCCCGTTTTATCTTATCCAAGGGACCCTGGACATTCCAGCTAAGAATGTGCATAGCGGCGCCAGAAGGCGCCAAGCAAGGGACATCAGCCATCATCTCGATACAGCAAACCCCACACACCCCGGCCCCCGGCCCAGGCCCCAACCCCCACAGTAGCATAGGTCAGAAAGATCACGTGCACCCCAACAAACAGTACCCCAGTTCCCATACCCCCCACACAGCCAACCCCCCCGACACACCACCAAAACAACCCCGACCCCCCCACCCCCACCCCAATACCTCAAGAAACAATGAAGTACCTGTCGCGGCATACGGTAGTTAAGGCACAAAACAGAGCACCAAAAGTTAGGCATACCAATGGATCCCACTTACCCCTCAAGTACTAACCAAGCACACACCCCAAAACACGAACCTCCCCAACAGCAGGAGGCAGCCCACCAAACATGCCCACCCCCCCCCCCACCTCCATCAATAAGCATCAGCAATAACATTGCATATATAGTGCATTGGTCCACATGAGTCCAGCTGAGGCCCTTAAAGGCCAAATAATACTGCACCAGATCCGGCCTGGATCGTTGAACAGCGCTCCTCCGTGTCAGCAGGTGACCCCAAGCGAGAAGTAGATATCCGTAGAAGGGTCAGCCGTTGGAAGTCACAACCCCCACCAGAATGATCTGTCTCCGGCTGCGTGTCGCCCAAAAGAGGGTCCCGAGACAGGGATCTCCGCCTCGATCGGGACTTGAGGTGCCGCTTCCCTTTGGCCGGCTGTTCGCCCCGCTCCTGAGAAGAACTGCGGGAAGAGCCGGCGTGGAGCCCCGGCTGAACATGTGGGCGAAGCCGGACCGCCTCGTCGGTCCAAGCAAAGACGGCCTCCGGGGTATCAAAGAAGTGAGTCCTTGAGTTGAAAATGACCCGAAGGCGGGCCGGGTATAGCAGGGAGTACTGGAGTTTCAGGCCCCGGAGTCTGGCCTTGGCCGCCAGAAAGGAGTGTCGCTGCTGTTGAACCAACTTTGTATAGTCAGGGAAAATCATGATTTTGCAATTATCGAACTGCAGGGTGTCCTTGAGCCTCGCCTCCCGGAGGATTACATCTCTGTCGTGGTAGTTCAGGATCCGGGCTATGATCGGGCGAGGCCGCTCTCCAGCCGGAGGCTTCTGTGTCAGGGCCCGATGGGCTCGTTCCACCACAAAACAGTTCGATAGGACGTCCGGGGGCAACCAGCTCTCCAGCCACCAGGAAAGGAAGACGTCCATAGGCCCCTTCTCGCACCCCTCCGGAAAGCCCACAAAGCGGAGGTTGTTTCGCCGTGCCCGCCCTTCGACGTCCTCAACTCGGAGCCCCAGGCCCCGCTGCGTCTGTTCCAGGTCGGCGACCCTCTTCTTCAGGGCACCCACATCGCCTTCCACCGTCGTGACCCGGGTTTCTGTCTCTGTGATGCGGGCCACCGCATTGCGGAGGTCTTGGCGCAGCAACATCACGTCGGCGCCCACCGCGCCGATCTTCGCGTCCAGCATGTCCCGGGATTGCGTGATGGCCGTGAGCAACGCTGCATTGTCCGGGCCGGCCGTCTGACTCCCTCCGGCCGCTCCAGCACCATTCCCCGGGCCAGCAAACTTGTCCATGGGCCCCGTCGTGGCCGCGGTGTGGCCGCCCCTGCCCCTCGTCATGGCCGCCGACGGGGCGGACCGATGGAAAGAATCCGCTACGGGTCACTGAAGGGACGGGTACAGGCGCAGGCCGTCCCACGTCGTCGGGAGAGAAAGCAGACCCTGGAGCGAGGGGGGGGACTCCTCCTTCCTTCGAGGCGCCGGGGCCACCAGGCCAGGGCCCACCGCCGGATCCTCCGTCCCCGGGCCCGCCGCAGCCCCGCTAGAGACAAGACGGGGCAATCAGGATAAGTTGTAGGTCCCCTCCACCGACGAGCCGGGACCACTCTCTGTCGGGCACGGTCACGAGCCCTTGACTCCGGCTCCAGTGACTCCGCCCCGATAGCGCGGGCCAAGTTGACTGAGACCCCGCTGGTCCCGTGGCGCCACCAGCGGAGGAATGAAAAATCGAGGCCCCGGTTCGCCACGCGGCAAGTAGGCCCAGAATGGACGGCCCTCGATGGTCGCGCCAGCGGGCGCCCGGAGCTCGATGAAGCACACCACCGGGATCCTCTGGACTCCAGGAAACTCCTGCACTAGCTGAGATGGAGGAAGAAGAGGTAGGGCCAGGATAAGTTAGCGGATAAAGAACGGGCTGCCAGGAGCTCTACAGAGCCGCGTCCGCCATCTTCGCCCTCGAAGCCACGCCCGAACTGCATACCTTTTGACTTGGAAATAAAGTGTTCACTTAAATATCCTTGTGAGAAGCACTCTACCTGGTCCCATTACTCTTCTCTGTCCCCCGCCCCCCCACAAATTCCAGACTGCTATGGGCTCAACTAGGAAATGTGTCTTAGGCTTATTGTAATATCCTGTAATGCAATACATTAAAGATATACACTGGCACTCTGGAACATGTTTCGCAGACTCATTCCAACCAGGTGTCCCGACCGGGACTTGTGGATCCTTTACTGGCTCTTAATGATGCGCAGCTCTAATTCAGGATCCCATCCTTAATGTCTGTTGGAAGGAGCTCTTTGAATCACATGTCCCTTACCCAGCACCTACCCATGCAGGACCTGCTACATCCTTCCACCCTGACACTCTGAAGGGGCAAGGGATGTGAATCTAAGAACCTCAGTGGGGCTTCAGATGCTGTATGCACCCTGCAATACTTCAAGTAAATCTGCTGGTGCATCTGATTCTGAAGAATCCATAGTGAACTGGTAATTGATTCTACTGCACTAGTGCATCCCTAAAACCATTTCAATCCGGTCTCCAGATTTTCAGTTGAATGAACAATTCCGGTTTCCAGATCTGGTCAAATTTCTCGTGCAAATTACGGTTATTAGTAGCAAGTTTTGAGGCGTTATATTAGTCCTATTTCTAAGTCTTAATCGTATAAGGCTCTGTAACCAGTTAAGCCACATAGTGACATATGTTTATTTATTATAGTTTTATATAGCGCGAACAAGACCCGTAGGTATCAGAGCGCTTTACATTAAGAGGTCAAAGTCCAAGAGTAACATATATGATAAAAACATTTTAACACCTAAATGAGGTAGAAGATTATATGGCTTTAATGATGAGAGTGTATGTATGTATATATATGTATGTGTATATATATATATATATATAATTTCACATTAGCATGAGGTAGATAATAGGGATACAGCTTGGTCTCAAAGTGTAGCGCCAGTCCTCAATCATCGTTCAGCTGATATCTCTATTCACGTTGGAGAATTTCCCTTCTACTAACTTAGATGTTCCGTATTAAGGCATCTATAGATCTGATCCGTAATCTTTCCTATGTCAGGAATCTACCCATCAGGAGGTTCTTCACTTCCCTCTTAAATGTTGCTGTATTTTGAATTTTTCTAATGTTTGGAGGGAGTGAATTCCAGATTCTGGGGGCTGCTCCTGAAAACGCTCGGTCATTTTTTTAATTTTATTTTTTTATTTTTTTTTCCTTCCGGAAAATGGATGGTCTCAACAGCAACTCCTTGGCACTCCTTGCTGGTCTGCTTCCTCCTGATAATTCAATTTTCCCGGCTAGGTATTTTGGTGTGTTGTAGTGGATCGCTTTATGGGTGATACAAGCTACTTTTAGCTGAATTCTGGCTTCATAGGGTAGCCAATTTAATGCTTTCAGTTGAGGAGAGATATGGTCGAAATCCCTCGATCCAGTGATGAGTCTTGCCGCTGCGTTGAGGCATGCTTTTAGTGGTGCTGATTCTCTGGTGGTTTGGCTGGAGAGGGGTTGTAGCGAGCACTGAGGTTACGTGCCGCCGACCTTGTTTGGATGTTGAAGGAAGACTCGAGACTTGAGCAACTTCAGATATTTTTCTCTATCTGGGCGGACACTGTGAAGATATAAAGAGTCTACGGGAAGAGACCCGAGACTGTGGTACCTACCCCACCCATTAGGGTGGTTGTGTGGGGGGGCCGGCGATACCAGCCCGAGGTTTAGCCAGGGCCGTGAAGAATAGTACCCATGTCCTGATAACGCCTATATCATCTGGCTGAAACGCCACCGCGACTGCGTCGACACCTTATGCTTTGAACGGAGTCCCCTGTAAAAATTTAAGGAAGATTCATTTTTTTTCCTAGGTGCACCAACACAAATGTAGGCTAGGTTGATAAGTCCCCCCCCTGGTGCTTTGTTTTTGGGACAACCATTTTGTTGTGTACTCCACCCAAATTAAGAGGAGGTATATATGTAAATTGGTGTATATATATTTTTTGTCTCAAGGGTACAGAGAAGTGTTTTTGGTAATGTAAGTGTTTTGTGTATTTGCATATAATGTACATGTGATGTGTTGCATATAGACTGTTATTTGTTCACATTGTGCCTCTCTGGCTGTTTGCTCATATATGTGTATATGAATTAATATATATTTACGCTGCGTATAATTCACAAATCACAAGACCATTAATTGTATCTTGTTTGATAATTAAACGTGGATTGATCCCTTCAGTACTGTTTGTTTCTGCTTTTTCATCTTTGGATGTCTCCTGCTCAGGTACGGGAGGGTGAGGTGGGCAGAACCCGTAACCATTTTTTTAGTCTTCAGTGGTGCTGTGGACATTTTTGGTAGTCCGACTAAGGTGGTGCAACCGTATTCAATCCTCGCGATAACTAAGGATTGGACTGACAGTTTGAGATCCGCCTTTGAGATGAAAGGTTTCATTTTTTTTTATGTAGTTCAAATGGAAGCGGGCATTTTTTGCCATTGATTTAATGTGGGCTTTCATGTCTAGGTTCTCATCTAATGTGATTCCTAGCGATTTCGCTGAGTTGACTAGGGTAGGGTGCATTTTAGTGCTGTCACCAGCTTGGTCCATTCCTTCACTTCCATATGGCTCCTTGGTGGTGAAATTAGAAGGAACTCTGTTTTGTGAGCATTTAGCTTCAGATGATTGGTTGTTAGCCATTGCAGTGTCATTTTTAATGTCTCATTCATTAGCTTAATGTCTTCCAGGGACGTGATCTTTATATATATATATATTTGCGTGTCATCCGCATACATGTGATAGGATATCTTCGAGTTTCGGAGGATTTCTGTAAGCGGTTCAACATACAAGTTAAACAGAGATGGGGACAATGTAGATGCTTGAGGGACTCCAATTGAGTTAGGGCAGGAAGGTGACAGTGAATTGTTGACCAGGAATCTTTGTGTTCTGTTCCGCAGGAATGATTCAAACCATTTCAGCACATTTCCAGACGTTCCCATCCTGTCCTGCAGCCTGGTCAATAATGCTTCGTGATTTACCGTGTCAAATGCAGATGACCGGTCCAGGAGGATCAGTAGGCATGTTCAATTTTGTTCTAGGGCCTGTAGCGCGTCATCTACAATATGAAGGATCGCTGTTTCCGTGCTATGCCCTGATCTGAATCCTGATTGGCAGGCGCTTTTGAGCTCTTTTTCAAGCGTGTTGGCCTTCTCCGTGAAATTTCGAATTCTTCGCAGCTTAGTTGTGTTTTTGTAGTCTCTTGGGCAGATTTGGCTAGTTTATTTGATTGCTGCTTTAGGATTTCAAATAGTTTCCGTGGTCTGTTTTTGGCATTATCCAGTTCTGATCTTATAAATTCCTTTTTGGAGTTGAGGATCTTTTTATTATATTCGTTTCTAATTTTTCTGAGGGATTTCAGTTTGGGGGTGTTCATTTTCTTTCAGCCATTCTCAGTTTTCGCCTTTCTTCGTTCAGTGACCCATTTAAACCATGGATTTTTTTATCTTCTCTGACTCTTTTCAGTTTTATTGGCATGGTGTTGTTGACCATATTCGCAACTGATGTTGTGTAGTGATCTGTTAAATCATTTACATTCTGCAGGTTATTAGGAGGCTTTAGGTCCCTCTCACAGCTTTCTACTAGCAGCTCAATATTCGACTCTTTTGTATCTCGAGTCCATTTTTTGAGCTTAGTGGGTTGCGTGGTCTTGCTCTTTTTCATTGTGGGTATCAAGAATGTTATGGCATGGTGATCTGACCAGTCACACGGAGCTATTGAGAGGATTGATGTATCTTCGCTTCTTAATAATATCCAGTCTAACGTAGCTCCTTTCGAGTGTGTAGGTTGCGTGCATGCTTGTGTGAGGTTTAACTCCGCTAGGAAGTCTTTGAGAGCATTGACCTGTTTTTCATTGCTGTCATCCCAGTGTAAATTAAAATCACCTAGGAATATGTTATTGGCATCGGTGTTAGAGTTGACCGTTATGATCTTCATTAGCTGATTGATGAACGTGGCGTTATCTCCTGGTGGGTGGTTAACTGCATGCAGGTTGCATCTTTGATTGTCTGCTGATCTTATATTGAGACCTAGGTATTCACAGGATTCTAGTGGGTCGGATTGTATTTGGTTGACCTCTATATCTGATCGGTGAATGCATGCTATACCTCCTCCTGTCTTTTTTAGTCTATCTAGTCTAACTATGTTATACTCCGGTGGTACTAAGAGATCCAAGATTGGAGACGATGACTCACGTTTCTGTAAGGATTGCCAAGTCAATTTCCTTGTTGATGATGAGGTCCGCTATGTCTGATGCATGTTTGGTTGCAGATCGACAGTTGAGTAGAAGGCATATCAGAGGTTTCCCTGAGTTACTAAGGTTCGGATTTTTTGGTTTTGGTTATTAGCTGGATTTGTTGTAAATTGTTAAGGTTGGGTTTTCTTTCATTCTGTCTGGATGTTCTATTAGGGTCAATCGGTACTGTTTTGATTTCCTCTTCTCTCTTGCGGTCCGATGGTTCATATGTTCGGAGTAAGGCAAGGGTTTCCTCCTCCGACAAGTAATCCTCCGTCCTATCTGGATGGTTGTGTCTACTTGATAATGGCATGGCCGTCTCGTTCCTTTCTTTGAGAGGAGTGTACGAGGTTTTGGATATGCGCGACCTTGGAGTGAGTGCTTACTGTCATTTCAAGTATCTTCTCCATCACTTGTAGAGCACTAAGTGTGTCTTGTGCCATGTTGCCAATTAGTTTCTGAAGCTCTTTGATATCTTTTCGGTGTTGGAGTGACCTCTTAGGCATGATTAACCTATCTTTTCGGGATTTGGTCTTCGCTTTTCTATGTTTTTTGATCTGTTCTTTTAGCCAAGATCCTTTTCTTATTGTCATCAGTTTGGTTGTCTGGACCGTTTCTATTTGCGGCGAGGGATGTGTTATCTATGTTTTGTGAAATTAGGAATGCATTTGTGGGTAAAGTTCTAGATGTCGCTTGTGTTGTACTAGAGAATGGTAAGGAATGTGTAAAGATGAGGCGGAGGCAGGAGATTGTAGTTTGGGATTTATTCAGGAGAAGAGAGCCGTCCAGCTTGAGGGAAAGACACAGCAGCTGCAACTGCCAAACAGGGAACACTCAGGAGAAATCTTCAGTGCATGGAAACCCCATGGATGACATCACCAGATAGAGTGATGAAATGATAACAATACAGATCACCACAGAATGGTTGATATCTTCTGCCTTATTAATTTCAAGATTATCATTGAGTGGCTCACTCGAATGAGATGTCTGCGTTGTGTGTGATGTCTCTTTATTTTGGAGCGGTGTCGATTCTTCCCTTTTGGAGCTGCTTCTGTTCCTTGTTCGTATGTCGTGTGGACATCTCTGTATTTTCCGTCTCTTTCTCAGATATTGTCATTCTTGTTGCAGTTATGTCTCCTGATTTTATAGATCCATCCTGATGGCATCCAGTTCGGTTGACGTCTCTGGTAATAGTATTGTAGTTGCCTGGCGTGTCTTGTGGGGTCTGGTGTAGTAGACATCTTGCACTCTCTACTGACTCTTTTAAAGTCGGGAATAGATTGTCAAATTTATCTAATTCTCTATTGGCTGCTTGTATCAGCACTATTCCATTTTTATAGATGGTAATGCATAATTCCGCTCTGCATTTTGTTGAGTGTGATCCTCATTTTTGTGCCATGTGGGATATTTTATAGCTTTTGTGCTAAGCATTCTTGTGATGGCATTGCACCATTTAGCCGTTTTGCTTGTGAAGAATATCAAGTCATTCCCTATAGTGCTTTTATCTATGCTAAAGTAGGGGTCAGAGGTCAACGTGTCCGGGTTTTTTCTCAAGATATTATATTTGAATTTTTTGGCTGCATTTCTGGATAAATTGGATGGATATTTTATGATCTGAGCATTCGTTCCAACTGGCTCTAAGTAGCTTTCGTCCATGCTTGCTCCTTGTTGTAGGTCTTGTTGTGATTCTTCTCTGATTTTACTGTTAATAGTTCCAATATTAATGTTCCCTTCTTATTTGCTAGCTACCATATGCCCCGTTTGATGCAGCAGTCTGTTTGTTATTGAATTAGATCTAGTTCTCTTCTAAACCCCTGCTATGAGAGTACTTCTCATATAGCCTGTACACTACTCCAGATCTGTTATTAGTGTTGGATCAGTGCTGTTTGTTTCATTACTTTCTTTGTGGATAGACATTCCAAGATGGCCGCCGTTTTAGATGCTAGGCTATCTGAGGCCTGTAGTCTCACCTTAGACATGTGGTTCCTTTCAGCTACATTTGGGCCCTCTAGAGCTTCTGGCATAGACAGTTTGTGTCATGCTAATCCTATCAAACCAGGTGATGGAGCAGAGCTGCCTAGTCAGCAGACTGAACATGTTTGTGATTTAGGTGAAATGTCTTGTAAAACTTAGACCAACAATGGAACACCTTGTCTTACAAACCCAGTAGTTTATATCTGAAAATTTGGTCTGCCTCTGTGCGTTTGGTGACTCGTCAGGAGTTGTACAGTATTTATTGGGGTGGGAGGGTTAGTGAAGGAAATCCTTAAACATTTGTAATGTTTTCAATGTCCATGCATTGGCAAGAACCTTAGATTTGTTACAACTAGATCCAATATATAAGTAACTTCCTAATCGGTTCAAAGAATAATACTTAACTGATTAAATAATTCTGCTTTTAACATCCGATTTGAATACTGCTGTATCAACTGCCATTTAATCTCGAATAGGTCTAGATGCTTACTTTTAGATGTTTAAGTCGTTCTCATTGGCTTCTTAACATGCCTATTTTATTACAGGCACTTGTCATTTTAATTATTTGCCTAAAGCTTTTTTATTTTAATTGGTCATTTTGCCCCAGCACTTGTAGACTCCTGAACTGTGAGTCTACAATAAAAAGTATGTGTAAGAAATTGGGTTACTGGTTGAGGGGTGATATCCTACCCAAGCAGCAACCATTCTTCTCGGGGGTGAAATCACAAGCAAGCCCCAAATTATCCTGTGCTCGGCCCTCTGGTAGGTTGGCATAGAGCAGCAAGGCTTAACCTGAAGGCAATGTGTAAAGTATTTGCAACACTTAAAACAGTAACCGATTGAAAACCGACCACAAAAAATCCCATACCAGATTAGAAAAGTAGTAGTTTTTACTACATAAAACAAGACGAAAACAACAACATGGGCCGGATACAGGGACCCAGTTAGGGCAATTGTACAAAGTACCTTAAATCCTGCTTTTCGGAGTGTTGCGAGGCTCTGGGTCAAATGTCTGAGAGACTGAGGTGCGAGGTCATCAAGAATCCCATCAATGAGGTCTTGTGATTCTAGTGTCAAGGATGCATCATGCAGTTGGGGGCATGCCTGGGTTCAGAGGAGCTGCTATGCAGGTTCGGGTGTCGAGGCTGCCTGCACCAAGGATGTAACTAAGTGGTGGTTCTGAAGCTGTGACAGGCTCTGATGTGCACCTTTGTGGCGGAAAGGATCCAAACAGCAGTCATGTTGCATTGGTTCTGCTCTGGGTGGTCACGCAGCAGATGTCGGTTCTGCTGGGTCCACTGAGGCCAGTGGAGCTTACATGGACTCCCTATGTACTAAGCCTGGTCCTTCGCTTTGTTTACGGTGTTGGTGTCCCCCCCTCGGTGAATGATGTGAATACACATAATATTATTGTAGAATCATACTGTGGACTAGAGATTGGATTCCACCGCATATATTTTTCTCAATCCTTGGAAAAAAGTAATGTAGTGACGAAACAGGTGTTGGCTGTTCATCCATGGATAAGTCTGGCAAATCATTTGTAACCGAATACCCTACTTTGCATATGCATCAGAATGAATTGTGTGTTTTTTTTTTTAGATTTTAAATCTAGTTTTTATTCTAACATATGTACTGTTCCGATAATTTACTTTTTGTCTAATTACAGTTTAGAGTTTTTTTTAATCTCTTCCATATGTTTTAAACACACTGGGTTTTCGCTAGTGTCTATATGCACTTTTGGTAATAGGGTGCTTTAAACATTAAAGCACCACCAGTATATCTTGGTTTCTTTTTAGAAATGACTTAACCCCCAGTGTACTTTGCTCTTTCTATACGAGGTGCGATAATTGGAACCACTAACACGGAACAGATTTCCTCTTGTTCTAGGATTGGAGTTAGAATTGTTTAATTTGACTTTCCTGCATTCACTAAACCATCTGCTGCCCTGAGGGCGCAACTGAAGACCAAATCAAATGGCATAAGTGTGATCCACAGCACCATAACCAGTGAAAAATACTGTCTGTAGTAGGCTTTGTACAATCAATCACATCCTGCAATGGCCATGCAAGTGGTGTCCCACCTTAGTGAGACCAGACACGGGCCATTCCCTGCTACACAGCTGATGTTTTGCCTTCTTATCAATTGCTTTTTTCTTACATAATCTTGCAACAGTTTGACAATACGCTTCTGTCCCAGATACCACTGTCTGCAGGATTGTATGTATTAAAATTGATTTTTTTAAATGCCAGCTACATTAAAGTTCAGTTGAATTTGAGGTATTAATGGGTCTTTATTACCTATAAAATTGCAATGTCATTTTTATGTCCTGTGTTCTTTAATGCAGGGGTCTCCAACCTTTTCTGTAATAAGAGCTAAAGTTCAGTAAATATAATCCTGAGCTACTCTTATTACTGTTGTAGTCGTGAACATATCAGACAAGATTACAGTAGTGGTGACCCCCTGTAAGATTATCAGCAGTGATCAATTCAGTGCCGTAGAGTTGCCACTAGTAGGGCCAAAAAGGATTTATCAATTTAGAATGCCTCTAAATAGGTAATAAATAGCCATTGCTGTAATGCTCCTGGTACCAAGGTAATCATTAGTATTACGTCTCCCCAGCACCATATGATTTATCATTCAAATATCCCCGTAAGTATATTTTACAAACTCAACCATTTTTTCTATCCAAATATCAGCCTATGAGTTCTTTAAATACAAACATTTTACCTCTAACACACATTTCAAATGTGGTCTGCTTATTAATTCAACCAAGCAAAAGCTTACAATTTAGTAGGCTGGGCTGCTGGTAGCTGGAGAGCTATCAGTAGCTCGTGAGCTACTAGTTGGAGAAGCCTGCTTTATTGTATCTAACTGCATCATAATAGTACACCTTAACACTTCCCATCACTAAACCATACACACTTGTGATGTACACACCCTACAATGTTGGTAAGGGTGAAGAACTACTGCAGCTGCCCACCCTCCTCTAAGGCCCATATGTACACATTCAGGTTGATTTCATTCTGACACCCCAACGCTGTTCCTATGTTTATGTACTAGTGCTGCGTTGTAAATTCCCTAATATGGATTCAAGATTACCCATGTGTCCTGCTTCAATTTGCCACTTACAAAGGAACTTTGTTTACTGTTCATCAAGAACAATGCAAAGCTCTATGGATTTAAAAATATTTCCAATTTGCCTAACACACTGAGTGGAATTGTAAAGTTGAGGGGTTCCAAGGAATTAGAAAAATGCAATTTCTAAAATATGAAGTGAGATTGTTTATAGTCTTGGCACTCTGGTCAACTTGAGCGACCCTAGCCAAAACACTAGGTGGAGTCCTTGTGAAATCCTAATGAGAAGAATGCGAAATCTTCTTGCTATCCCTCAAGTGTCTCCAGCTTTCCTTGATTTGCACCAGAATCATGATGTGGCTTTATGAATACAACAAACTGGTTCACTGTGTTTAGGAGCTTCCTTTCTCTGGTACAAGCTGCACCGCCCACCAGTCTGACAAAAACCTGCCACTACCGCCAGCATGGCAACTGGGCACATTCTAAGGGCCACAACTCCAAGCCAGTACTTCAGCGCTCGCGGCACAACCATACCAGATCTTGGTTACCACAAACAATCCTGTGAAATGTTGCAGATTGATGCATGGCTCTAGACCCTCATATTGGAAGAAAACAAGGAACTTAGAGATTCTAGACCAGTGATTCCAGCTGCTCCTGCAGCAGACTTCCTCAACCTGCATCGCCTCACAATGTCCATGGCTAAGCGTGAGACCCGGTAGTTGTAACCCTCCCAGCTACCGGAACACTCTTTGGTTGGCTGTGAGGCTGGCCTGCTATATGATGTCCACTGACGTAAGTGTGTGCCTCGCACCGGTCCAGGCAACGCTTATGATGATTTTAGTGGTCTTAGAAGCTCCTTAAGTGGTAGCTGTGGAGAGCGGCCTTCAGACTTAACACCTGGTATCTGTTGACCGCGAGTGTGGGGGCTGAAGGTGGTTGCTGCTAAAGCCGCATATTGCACTGTATTTTTTATATAGAAATGTTTTAATATTGAATAATTTAAAAAAGTATTGCTACATATCCTTAACAGCGCTCCTGACCCTGCGATGTTCGCCTGTTAGAGCTAGCCCGCTGGATTTTGGGTCAGTGCTCTATAGTCTTTTTTTTCTTCTTCTATCGGGGCATTAAAACGCACGCTGGTGCGACAAAGGCAAGCCTGTCTGCGCCCGTCCGCCCACATCGCCAGCCATGCTGCCAAATTTGGCGTTTCACACGGAAGACAGAGGACAAAGGGGCTATCATTACACGAGTGGGGAGCTGTGGGATATTGGTGAGTCAGGAGTGGGGATGGAGGGGGTTACTTCTCCCAGGTTGCAAGTAAAGCTAAGGAAAGAAGAAACTCATGTGCGGCCTACTTAATGTCAGATCCCTACATAAACATGGCGTGGAGGTCCAACTATTATTAGATACCCATAATATGGATGTCATTTTTATGACTGAGACATGGACACATACTGGGTTAGACCTGGAGCTGGGGTTAAGTTGCCCGCTGCGCTACAAGGCACTACACAAACCCTGGCAGATTAGGAAAGGAGGAGCAGTTGGAATTATTTTGAAAGAAAAATAGGATTTTATCTCAGTAGACATTGACGAGGTGAGCGGCGCTGAACTAATGGGATTTGCGGTACAGGACCCCAAAGGACATACTGACTGGCATAGTCTGTTACAAACGACCTGGAGTAGCCAGCTGTCAACAACTGGTTGTGTTGGCAGATGTCCTCCGTAATATGTCGTTAACTCATTCAAGATTACTCATTTTAGGGTATTTTAATTTGTGGTCTAATGGGAGCTTGGATTCAGGATATAAGTCTTCTCCAGACATGTGAAGACGTGAATCTGACACAGTGGGTCTTAGAGCCCACGCATAGGGGTGGGCACGTAATGGACCTAATTTTTACAAATAAATACCTGATAGAGATGGGGACAGTTTTGCCAGTGGGCTGATCTGACCACCATTTAGTCCAATTCAGGATTGTTAGCCCGAGATGGAAAAAAGGTAACCCTAAGGAAAAACATTTTGTGAACAGGACTTTTGAGGCAATCCGGTGGATGACAATTACGTTAACTTTTGTAATCAAATAATTACGAGGCTTGGCCAGTTAGGAACCTTAAAAGACATAAAAAAATGGGTAGACCCTCTGCTCCCTGGTATAATGATCATTTGAGACTTTTGAAAAAGAAATGTAAATAGGCAGAGCGGAAATGGAGAAGAGCATACAGAGATGAGAATAAAAATGTTTGGCGAGGGGAGGAGCTACGACACGAACTAAGATGGCCGCTTAGTCTCCCGGCTCCGCTGACCTCCGTCCTATGCTTTACTATCCTGCTGACAATCCTGCTTTCCTGAACCGGATCAGTGTAGGTGATCCGTCCCACACTCCAGTGGTGCAATCCCGGAGTCTTTCCGCCGTCGTGGAGCGAAGATACGTCGAATAACGTACTGTGGCCTAACCTGCCGGGGAGGCCGGGATCTCAAGTCCTGACCCTGCCGGGTCTGAGCTGAACAACAACGGGCTGCTGCATGCGGTTGTGCCCGGTCTCCGGTCCACTCAAATTTTTTCCCGATTGTTTTGCTACCATCAGCTGCCTGGTGCCCTGTAGCGTGTGAGGCGACGAGTGACGCAAGGTACTGTCTTGTGAGGGTACCCGACCGGGGTCTGGCATCCATAACGCCGAGCCCCCCGGATCGGCGCCTCGCCGCGTACCACTGATTGCTGACCGCCGCTCCCTCCTGGCTTATTCCTGCTCCGTTTCATTTTGCCCCGGAGAAGGCGTCTCTCCGTTGGGGTCACCATGCCTGCGGACAGAGTAGGTTTAAAGGAGCGGGTTCGGTCTGGCCCGTCTTTGTTAACGTGATGGAGGCACTTATGGCGCTTCAGGGCACTATCAAAGCTTGGATTCATGCCTTGTGGTCTGCGATGGATGAAGTCACAGGCTCGAGACCGGACCCTGACTCGAAGCTTGCGACCCGGCAGCCAGCCCACTTTGCAATGGATGCATCTGAGGTGTATTTAGGCCCGGCGGTGGAAACAGTGTTTGCCCCTATTGTGTCGGATTTGCC
This sequence comes from Lissotriton vulgaris, assembly GCF_964263255.1. NCBI lineage: Eukaryota > Metazoa > Chordata > Amphibia > Caudata > Salamandridae > Lissotriton > Lissotriton vulgaris. The sequence continues at coordinate 134,839,443 of NC_141700.1, read as the reverse complement.
AGACTGGAGTGTGCCTGGACACCCGATTGAACTGTTGGAACCTTCAATCCTGCACCCCTCGGAACATTTATACGTCCCCGCTGTGGTATTCTCTACTTTGTACTGTATGCAGTTTTGGACTTTGTTTATCCCCCTCCTCTACCGGTCATTCAAGATGGCGGATGAGACGAAGCTTGGCCTCAGAGATGGGCGATGGTGGTATCAGCAATCAACATCTCTGCGCTCCTGTTCTGCCGACTTATGGGACATTGTGTGTAAGGGACTTCCCTTAATTACCGATTTCAGAACATTTGATCGTAGGGGTCAGGGTTGAGATTTTGTCTGGGCTCACTGAGGTGCATTTATGGTTGACTGGATTGCTTCACTGTCCTAACGGATTCCAGGGCAGGGTTGGCTAGGCTGGGGAAAGGAGACCGGGAGTCCGTTGCATTATGCCCTCCTCCGATTTTTCCCCCCTCTTGATTGGGGCTTTCTTACTTTTTTCTCTTTCCCTTTCTTCTAAAGGCACGCTGCGAGGGGGGGGGGGCCGTGGTCATTGCAGGGGTGCAGGGTGGGGGGGTGGGTACTTCGTTTTTTGTCTTTGTTCTATGGCCTCTTTTTCTTTTTCTCTTGCTTTTCTTTCCTTTCTTTTCCGGGTTAGTGTAGTGGGTTCGGCTCTTTTTGCAACCTCATATACCTGTGCCTAGATCTCTCTGGGTGCTGGGGGGCGGACAACAAGGACGGTGTGGATATTGATGATGTGCTGTTTATCCTGATGTCGCATGTTTCAACGCCGTTTATTTGCTAGGGTAGCGATTTTGGTATGGACGCATCGTTTTCCTGTACGCCCCCATTCCCATGGTCCGAGACACTATATGATACCTGATCCTTTCTATTTTATATCGAAAATGAAAACCTCCTATCCTGTTTCGCATGGAACTGCACTCCCAACCACTGTAGTTGGTAATCTGAGCTACTATGATCCCCCGGGACAATTGCTTTGAAACGGACTGTGATACTATGTAGAACTGCTTAGCGGCCAGCCCTGGGGGTTGTAGGCCCGGTTTTGTATATATGTGCAAATGTTAAATAAAGGTTTTCACAAAAAAAAAAAGTTTGGTGAGCTACAATTACTAGTTACAAATAAGAAAGAGCAAAAGCGGAGTACTTTGCTGACTCTATTCTGACATCTCCTAATAGCGCTAGGAGTATTTTTAAAATAGTGAATGATCTCACTAACCTTGTTTGCACAAAAAAGGAGATTTCCCCACACAAGATCTCTCTGATGGTTTGGCCACCTTTTTTGAGGATTAAAATCAGCAAAATCATTAAGAGGCTACAAGAGGGAATAATGCCCACGAAGGAGGATTAAAATGGAATGTCTCAGGGGTATCTAGCCAGCCAGAAACAAGAGCAGGAAATGTCAGAGACTTCTGGCACCTTGATAATTTTGACATACCATCAGAGGAAGACTAGCCCATAGTGCTTTCTCAGGATCCCAGTTGGATCTGCTACCTCACAAAATATGGAAAGCCTTAGGAACAGGGCTCTTCCAGGTGCTCAGGTTGATCTGTAAGCAATCTCTAGAGAGTGGAATAGTGCCAACATACTTGAAAAAAGTGATAATCACATCTCTTTTGAAAAAAGCTTTGCAAGGTTCCAGCATGTCCAAAGAACTATAGTCCCATCCTCCTGCTACCCTACCCAGTGAAGATCACAGAGCGACTGGTCAGTAGAGCAATTTGGGTTTTGCCTAAGACACGGGCCAGAGACTGCTTTAGTGACTGTGCTGGACGATCTTTGAATGCGGGCAGACAAGGGACAATCAGCAATTCTGATTTTGCTGGACCTGTCCGCCGCATTTGATATGGTCAATCACGAGATACTACTGGCCGGGCTCGTAGGAGGGCTGGCACTGGAGTGGCTTCAGAACTACCTTGCTGACTGCTACGGTGGAAAAGCAATCACGTGTAGTCTATCACAGTTCATGAATGTCTAGCGTGGTGTGCCACAAGGGTCTGCCATCAGTCCAATCCCATTCAATATCTATATGAGGCCTCTGGTTGATGTCATCAAATCACATGACATCAGTCTTGTGAATTATGCTGATGACACTCAATTGATTTGTCACTAGAAGGCCACCATTCACTTTTGCTGGAAAAATGTCATGACTGTCTGCAAAATACTGCATTATGGTTACAAAATAACTATTTACAATTTAATGGGAAAGAAACCGAGAACCTGTGTTGTTCAGCTGGGAAGGTTCCCCTCCCACTACCTACTGGGTTTTGGACACTCCCCGATGACCCCTCCACTGATTCCTGCCAAGGCAGTATGCAATTTAAGAGTCAGCTTTGATTGTAATTTGGGTCTAGAGTCCCAAGTAAATAAAACAGCTGGTAGCTGTTTTGCTCTGATTAGAGAGCTCCGAAGGATCCTCCCACTGCTCCCCACACAGACCAGATCATTGGTAGTAAGGAGTATCATTCTGAGTCGACTGGATTACTGCAACGCGTTTTTGCTGGAGTCTCCTAAATATCTGATTGGAAGACTCCAGAGAATCCAGTTGATGGCGGCCAAGCTAGCTCTAATGAGACCACGTCAATCACCGGCATCTCAGGCCCTCTCTGAGCTCCACTGGCTCCCAGTTATGCAGATGGTACAGATCAAATCGCTGTGCATAGTTTTTAAGGCTCTGTTTAGAGAACGAGGGGAACCCAGCAGTGAGACCAGGGGTAATATTAGGGGTTGTGTAGAACAAAGGTCATGTTGACGCCAAAAAGGTACTCTGGTAGCCAGGGCTACTAGTAAATTAAGGGCAGTATTAATCTAAAGAAAAATGCGAAAAGTCCCAGTTGGACTTGGAAACTACATATATGTAAGGAAATCAGGAGGAAGGGCCTTCAGCATTGCAGCAGCTTCGGTTAGGAACAAACTCCCGCCGAACCCAGGTAGATGGAAAACCTGCTGCCGTTTAGAAAGAAGCTGAAGACTTGGCTCTTCTCTAGGGCATAAGTTGTGGTCCTGGTTCTTTAGTTTTACTGATTCCGTGCCCTCCAATATACTCAGAGTTTAGCTGGTCTCACGTGTTGAAGCGACAGGATACCCGTAGGGTCACAGTGCGCTCTATAAATGCTGATTATATTTACATTTACTTATTTTACAGAACCTAATCTTACAATATAGATTCAATGAAAAGCACTCAAAGTATTTATAAAAATACGTATTTCTTTTCTAATAATAGTATGTTGAAGGCGAGGCCTGCAGCGTCAAGATGGCGGTCGCATTTTGAGAGTGCTCCGGGACCCCCTCCGTCATCCGCCCTTTACAGCCTACCTGTCGGCAATCCATTACCCGAGTGTGCATCCTGGTGCTGCCTGCTGTCCCTCAGTGTCATCTGGGGCCACCTCTGACCCTTCTGGCGCCGGCTCTTCTCCCTGCTGCTGGAGGCCTGTCCTCCTCAACATGACGGCCCCCATGTGGCACAGGCTGGAGCCCGGGCGCCGATCCTCTTGAAGACCGGGATGCTTTCCCCCTACGGTGAGAGGCCGAGGCGGCGGATCCGGGGGACCGTTGACCCTTCCTTGGCGCTGCGGTGTGTGGAGGAGATGAGCGCGGTGGCCGTGGACATCACCTGTGGTCCCCGAGGCCTGGGCCCATCCTGAGGCGGCAACCTGGGCCCGGAGGGGAGTGGCGGCGGCGGCTGCCGGGTGGAGAGGGTGGAGGCCCGTGGAGCTGCGACTGACGCCGACGAGTGGACCAGCACGAGCGGCGCCACTAAGGTGAGGGCTCCCGAGGGGGGCGCCTGGGGCCGCACTTATTGCCTGGGGCCTTGGGTCTGTGTCAACTGCCCTGGGGCGTCCCCGCGACCTGCCTGGCTGGACCCTGGGAGCCCCTCGCGGAGGATTGTGGCTTACCAGAGGGCCTGTGGGAGACGGCCCGGTGACCCATCGCTTCCTCTGCACAGCGATACCCTGGCCCCCCTCGCCGCCTGCGTGGGGCTGGTGGCAGCTGACTCCCCTGCACCGCCTGGGAGATGGCAACGCTCTAGATGTACACCGGGATACACGGAGGTGAAGATCCTCCTCCGGAGTCCACGCCTGTTGACTGGGGACGCCATACTAGTGGGGACGGCTGCGGGGGGGTAAGGCTGGGCATGGCACTCCTCCCCGGACTTTGCACCCTGTACTGGCAGTGCCGCTTCACCCCTCTGGCCCTGGCCTGGACTGACTGGGCCCCGGGGGCCACCCCCTTGGAGGGCTGCGTAACGCCGAGGGGCAGTGAGTGGGGGCCCTGCGACCTGCCCTTCCCTTGAGAGGCGAAATCACTCACACCATATCGCCCGGCGAGGCCGGAGCTTGGGAGAGCCTCTAGGGAGGATTCCCAGGGGCCTTGTCTGGCCTGGAGTTGTGTACCCGCAGTGGGGCCAGTATCCGTCGTTGACCCTGAGAGAGCCTGGACCGGGGGCCCCCTGGTTTGTTACCCATCTGAGAGCGACATTGCACCTTGAGTGGATCATTGGGGTGCTGTCTGACTCAGGGAGGACTGACCGGCACCTTGGGTGCTGCTCCAAACCCCCCCCCCCCCCGCCCCCCTCCCCCTCCGGGTGCCCCGCCTGGAGGACTCTGTTTTGGACCGGCCAGGAGTGGGGGTGAGGTTCGGCCACAATATCGGGTGGCGGGGGCACAGCCGTGACTTCCACTCGCTCTTCCCCGGCACGTCTTGGTTGGCCATCTACTACTATTGGCAAATCCCGCGCCACCCCAGCCTCCGGCTCTGCGACCCGAACAACGATGGACCAGTTTGCCAAATCGAATCGGGGGCCTGACGGTGGGGTAGCGGTCGGCTCGGGCCCAGCTGGAGGAGATCTCTCGATCATCTTGCAAGCGATCAACACGTCCCAGGCGTCAGTGGAGAGTAAGATAGGGGAGGTCTGGATTGATATGGCCCTAATCCATCAAGACCTTCGTAAGGCCACGGAACGTATCACTGAGGCTGAATCCCGGCTCTCCACAGTGGAAGACGATGTCCACACCCTCAAGTCCCAAATGGCCCGTCTTCAGTCACAGACCTCGGAACTCCACCGTCGAGCCGAAGATACTGAAACCAGGGCACGCCGCAACAACCTGCGCCTCCTGGGCTTTCCGGAGGGGGTGGAGAAGGCCAACACCGCCACTTTTATGGAAACCTGGATCCGATCCTGGATGCGCAAGGATAAACTCTCCCCCTGGTTCGCGGTAGAGCGGGCTCATCGCTGCCGCGCCCCTAGACCATTGCCTGGCGCACCTGCCCGCCCCATCATCCTCCGTGTCCTTATTTTCCGCAACAGGGATGCCGTGCTGGGGGGCGGCCAGGGAGCTGGCGCCGTTGCATTATCAGGATTCCAAGATAATGGTGTTTCCGGACTACTCGAGGAAGGTTCAGTCGCAGCGCAGATCGTACGATGAAGTCAAATAAAAACTTAGAGCACTCGGCCTGCGCTACGGACTCCTCTTCCCGGCCCGGCTGAAGGTGATTTTTCAGTCCAAGACTTTCTTCTTTGACTCCCCTCAAGCCGCTTGGACATGGCTCACAGAGGAGCGTCCCCTCCTGCCAAGGGCTGCTCCCCCTCCGTACCAGCGGGTCCCGGAGCGAGTGAACCAGACCGCACCAAAGCCCAGGAAACGCCAGACCGGATCCCGGAGGAAGGCCAGCCATCGGGGTGGTGGCTCCCAATCGCCGTGGCACGGCCCCAGCGCTCTCCGACCCAGGAGCGGGGACCCACTCCTCCGCCATTGGTCTCCTCCCTGGTGGACATGGGCAGCATCCCCGGACCTAGTGCGACTATGAGACAAGCCATGTCGGACTCCGACCTGTCCGGAAGCCCTGTGATCCGCGGATCAGACGTGGTCATGATCAGCACTGCCACCGGAGCCTGAGGCTCCAATTTGGAACTTTCCACTGATACACATGCCTCTGACTTCATGCACAGACACACTCGGAGCTTGTCACACTGGTTTCTTGGGGTATCAATAGCGCTGTAATCCTGAGTACAAATACCTTAGTCCGCCGATACTTGTCTATTTCTTCTACCCCTAATTTGCTGTTAACATTTTATCCGAACACATGGAGGGGGGTCCGACTCAGCCATGTCCAGTTTTAGTGGTTGCTAACCGTTTTAGTTTAGCTGTTTGCCTCCTTGCTAAGTATTAGTGACTTATTTTAGGGCGATAGATGCTTCCCATTCTGAAGTATAGGGTGGGGGAAGTTGGGGGGGGCGAGGGAGTGGATCGAGACCGTTGTCTCTAGGGAATTGGTTATTGTTGGCCGCCTACGGGCTGCCATGTTTTGTTCTTATGAGTAGTCACACGTCCTACTATCCTCTTTCGCTGTCACACACACCCCTGTCTTCCTTAACTAGGCCCCTGAGCCCAGGATCTAGCCAGATCCTTCCCCCTTACGGGGAGGGCTCCTCTTTGCCCACTTGCTACACGCCAGAACCCTTTTCCGAACATGACCCGTGCATATGACAAACCCCTCCACATTCTCTCCTGGAACGTGAACGGCCTCCTTGATCGCATCAAACGAACCACGGTGCTGTGGGCAGCCCGCTGCCACATGGCCGATGCCCTTTTCCTCCAGGAGACACACTTTCTGCGTTCCCAGTGCCAATTCCTGGCCAGATACGGGTTTGACTGGGTCTGGCAGGTTTACCAGAGTCTCCCGGGGGGTGGCTATTCTTCTGAAGCGAGGGCTTCCCTTCACCATAATTGACGCCGTCACTGACACCCTGGGAACGTATGTGGCCGTGTCAAGACTGATTGAGGGTAACCCCTTGAATCTCCTCTGCACCTATGTCCCCCCGGCACTCTTATCAGCTAATCTCCAGCACCTCACTCAGGCAGTTTCCTCCCTTCCCCCATGGCCTCACCGTCGTCGGGGTGACTTCAACGCGGTCCTCCAACCCTCCAGGGATGTGTCGGGCCCTCCCTCTGCATAGCGGCTTGCCTCTGCAAAGAGCTTGGTAGGATATACCTCAGCAATTGGTTTTTGTGATGTATGGAGAGTGTGGAACCCCAGAAGGGAACAATGCACTCACACATCAGCCGCCCACCGCACCCATTCTCGTATAGGTTTAATACTGATGCCCGCCACGGACTACCAGTTGGTGTCAGGGGCAGAGATTCTTCCCAGGGGAATTTCCGATCACTCCTCCATCTAGATCCAAATTGGGTCTCCGTCCACAGGCCCCAAGACAAGCTGGTGCCTAAATGCGTGGTTTCTGCAGGACCCCGAATTGGTGGACTCCCTCGGTCAGGAGCTCCGACACTACATCTCCGCCAAAGTAGGGTCGGTCCCTTTGCAGATAACACTCAGGGAGGCGGGCAAAGGAGTGCTCTGCGGAGTCGCCAGGGGGCTCGTGCACGCCAAGCGCGCGGCCCAGACCACCCAACTGGCGCAGCTTGAGTCCAGAACCGTTCGCTTGGAACAAGCTCAACTGGCTAATGACGCTGCCGACTCCTCCAGACGGCTCGCGCTGGTCCGGGACTAGATTCGGCGGCTTTCCCTGTAGTCGGACAAAATCCTCTGGCGCTCCTCTGTGGCCCGCATCTACGGCTGGGGCGACAAGAACGGTAAACTGCTCCACAATCTGGTATCCTACCCTAGAGCCCTTCGCATCATCCCCGAGATCCGAACGGTCCATGGGACACGCCATGTGACATCTTCGGCCATTGCGCAAACCTTCGCACGGTATTATCAGGGCCTCCATACCGCACGCCCCCCCGGAGCCTCCCTCGCTGACTTGATGTCGGACTCCGAAATACGCCTTCCGTGTCTCCCCAGAGAGACGGCGGATGCTCTAGACGGCCCTCTCACTCCGGAAGAAATTCACAGAGCCTTCTCCCTGCTACATTCCGGCAAGATGCCAGGGCCTGATGGATTTCCCCAGGAATAATACTCAGCGTTCCGCGACGATCTGGTCCCCCATCTGACAGAGCTCTTCCGTCAGGTGGTTGATGACGGGTCCTTCCCGTCAGAATCTGATGTGGCGACCATCGTGGTCATCCCGAAGATACAACCACCTTCCCTGGATTGCTCCTATTACCGCCCTATCTCCCTGATAAGCACCAAAATTAAAATCTTTGCCACTGCAATAGCCCAAAGACTCCGCCCCCTCCTGCAGGATCTGGTCCACCCCGACCAATGCGGGTTCATGCCGGCCAGGGGTACCCGTCACTGTATCCACCGTCTCCACCTCGCACTGGCTCATCGACATCAGCTCTCCCCATACCAGGCCCTTCTCCTTGTTAACTTCGAGAAGGCCTTTGATACAGTGGATTGGGCATACTTGGGAGACGTTCTGGAGAGGATGGGTTTCGGCCTTCCCTTCCGCCGCCTGGTCCAAGTTCTTTACAACAGCCCTAGAGCCCGTGTGCTCGTCAACGGCGGGTCCTCCGAACCATTTCCGATTCGGAGAGGCACCCGCCAGGGCTGCTCTCTCTCACCACTCCTATTCGCGCTGGCGATGGAGTCCCTGGCAGCGCTAATATGGCAGGACCCCCTCATCCAGGGCTGGAAGTCGGATCAGAGCCAGGTGGACAAAATTGCTCTATATGCAGACGATGTTCTGCTTTATTTGGCCGACCCAGAGCACTCCGGCCCTAGGTCTCTGAGGGTCCTTTCTGCTTTTGAGCAAGTCTTGGGTTTCCGTCTCAACCTGGCGAAATCCACACTGGTCCCCCTTCAAACCTCACGGGCATGCTACGATTGGCAGGCGGTGATCCCTCTCCGGAGTCAATCATTCAAGTATCTGGGTGTATGGGTGACCCTCCTGCCTGAGCTAGAGTGAGCCCTCAAAGTTGCTCCCCTAGTCACCCGGATGAAAACCAATCTTAGGAACTGGCAGTCCCCTTCCCCTTAACCCATTAGGCCTGAGCGCCCTTTTCAAAATGATGATCCTTCCCCGCTGTCTCCCCCAGCAATGGACCCCGGAGCGTTGCTTCACCTGGCTGCTGGCATCCCGGCTTGTTGATTCATGGAGCGAGTGCCTTTTCGTCCCGGGCAGCGCGTTTCGATGCACCCAGTGGTTTGAATAAGGACAATTCAACCGATCGGGAAATCATCAGGGAAACCATCAACTGCATTAAAATGTTTCAAACTTGATGGGAAACGACGAGTTTTCCAAGCTCAGATACTCCACGATGAAAGCAGCCGCTTGTGCCGACCCATGCGGTTTATCGAGGCGCAGTGCCGGCATATCCCACGAAGAAGCAGCCGCCCGGATTGTGCTGACACGCGGGGCTCATCGAGGCGCGGTGCCAGCATATCCCATGAAGAAGCAGCCGCCCGGATTGTGCTGACCCGCGCGGTTCATCGAGGCGCGGTGTCGGCGTTCACCGCAGGCTGGGAGGAGATTGGGCAGAAGCGCCAGCGCGGCTTGGTTGGAGCTGCCGCGAGAACCGGCTACCCGCAGTGGCAGCGGGGGGCCGCTTGAAAGCACGTTCAGGGCACTAACAGTTGCAGAGGAGAGGGGAAGAAGACAGGGACCACAGACCTCACCTATGACAGCGGTAAGGTAGAAGAGGGGTGCCTTGTTGGAGGATAAAGATCCTGGAGCCCCTTTAGTTAACAGCAAAACAACCCCAGATTTCAGAAGTAAGAAGGGAAAAAAGGGGAAGCAGTTCAGCCCTGCGACGGTCGAGGGGGACAGGAATAGATATACCCTAAGAAGCTGACAAACAACTCCCATTTGGGCAAGACGCTGGGTCCCTGGTCGGCTGATGGTCCTCCGCTGGTCTCCCCCTGCCGCCGTTGCTCCTGAAGATCACAGCGCAGCCGCAGTGCGGGGGGGGACTACAAGCCCCAAGCTCCCTTGCGGCAGGAAGCCGCTCCCGGTATTTTCGCGTCAGGAGGCGCTTCAAATTAAGAGCACCCCCTGTGACAAGGGCGGGACCGTCTGTGGCTGGACGAGGCTGGGCTAGGCCACCCCCCCCTGTTAAGGTACTGTGCCCGGTGTGAGACTCACTATTGAACTAATCTGGGAACACTTGAACTGGTCCTCTTCTTATTTCTGAGGGCTTATTGACCTTTGACTACATAGGATTCAATGGGCAAAAGGAAAGCAATGGAAGGTGGTGGGCATTTGGCAAATAAGAAAGGGAAAAAGGTTAAAAAAAACAACCACGGGCGAGTAATTGTGTTATAGATAGAATAGAGGTTATAGTCTCAGAATGTGAGGAGATCCCAGGGGTCAATAGCTCAGATGCAGAAATTGGCCTAGAACAACAAAAGCATGAGCTAGCCAACAATCAAATGTGTATAATCCCGTCTATGTTTAGAAAACCGGCCCAATTGATTACAAACTCAATTGTGCACAGCCCCCCAGTAGATAACACTGCAAACCTTCAACAGCCTCCACCTCCGCTGCCACCATCACCCAACCCTGGTACTCCAAGGACCGCAAGTGGTAATCGAGGCAATGATAACGTCTACCCTATCCATTGTGCCAACAGATTTGCGGTATTAGAGCACATGTCTGAGGGATCCCTTATCCCGGAAGTGTATGGTTGTAATTATTCTGGGTCTGACCCCTTGGCAAACAGATGTGGCTGTAGGGAGTCAAATATGGGGCTATTGCGGAAAGTGGAAATATTACAAAATGAGGTGGAACAATTAAAGAAGATGGTGGCAATCCTAAACTGTAGGGCTACCCCCCCTGCAGTTCCCCCAACCACATCAAACTATCCCTCCTCCTCAGTATGCTCCTCTTATAAGGGTGCCCTAGTTAACAACCTACCAAGTAATAAACCTTCAGGAAGAGGAGATACTATCTTTCAGAGGGTGTGTGACATAAGGAATGCAACCCCACTAGTGGCCCCAGACCCCGGGTTGGGAAAAGTTTATGCTGAACCATCCAAAGTATCTAATGCACCAGGGGGGCGACACATACCTTATAATTTGAGACCCTTAAGCCACCCAATTCAGGATATATCTAGGGACACAACCAGGGACTCCCGGGCAACAGTTTATATGGTGAAAGTGTCAAAAATCCATGATAGTCAAGGCTACGAAAGTAGTGATTCCCTTTGTAATAAGGCAACACATTGGCGCCGCCACGTAAGAGGCTGTAGGTCCATAATTCGCGAAGATATTCTGGGAGTAAGGAGGATCACTTCGCAAAACTCAGATTTAGATTGTATTGAGTTACGGCTGAAAGATGCGGTTCTTGCTGATAACCTCCTGGCCCAGGAGTTTCGCACCTCTGCTCCTGATCACTCAGTAATTCAAATTAGACATATGCCGCTCTGGGTGGCACCGGGTGCTGTAGATGCAGAGGTATCTGGGAACAGGGGAGGCGGGTCGGGGCTGAACAAGGTTGACTGACTAATATCAAGGGGTACTGAAATTAGTACCACAATGGTAATCCCAGTAAGGTCTGGAGAGCCAGACCCATTAGTACAAACTATAGGCTTAGGAACCATACCGGGACACCGTCTGGATGCAGGCAGTGCCCAGCTAGAACTTGGTGCCCCAAATTCTGCATCAGTGGAAATCCTGAATAAAAGATCTAATTCAGTAACTCTGAACATTCTTTCATAGAATATAGCAGGGCTAGAAAAGAAGCTCAGGCTTCCTGAGTGGCATAGATTTGTGGAAAAATATGAAGTATGCCTTTTTCAGGAATCATGGAGTTTAACTCCCCTCCACAAATCAGGTTATACTTCTTATTGCATTCCTGCTATTAGTTCTGGTAAAGGGCGACCATCGGGGGTTTACAAATTTGGATAAGAATTGCCCTCAACTGGTCGGTTACTACTCATACCATCAAGTCAAGGGGTATTCTACACTTGACCGTTAAAGGCTCACCTAACGGCCCAGCTCTTGATTTATTTAATATTTATGCTAGAGGCTCACCAGGCGCCCGGACATCCCCCGTCATATCCTCCCTAGAAAGTATGTTAGCAATCACTTCGCCTCACTCTAGCACCATCTTAGCTGGGGATTTTAATGTCATCTTTGAACCCCTGACTGCGGGTGATCTAGTAGGAATTGCTGCAGAGGATGCAAAATGGGCCATCCCTCCCCTCAGTTTAGATCCCATCAAAAAGTGGTCCCAGCGTGCCATTCAAATTAACGCCCTCAGTCTGGAATATGGTTTAAGAGCTGACAATGGGAGAACGCGCTCCAACTTAAATGGCGCAAATACCTTCAATCGATTAAGTTCCCCGTCCAGGATAGATTACATCTTTATTGATGTCCGACTCTGGGAGGATTTGGTTGATATGACAGTTGTGCCTTCTTTAGATAGCGATCATAACCCACTCTGACTACAAGTAAACAATATCTGGCAGTTGTCTGGGTTTAAGGCGCGTAACCGCCCCATAATGTTAAGTCGAGAGGTAACCCCTACTAATTGTAAGCGTCGCCTGAAATGGCATAAAGTCTCCCAACAAGAAGACAAGTTATTAAGTATTAGGGAGGAGGTTGTTGCCAAGAATAAAGAATTGATGTCACTCTATAGTGGTACGGGGAATCAATCTAATTTTAATAGTTTTTATCAAGATTCAATAGATAAGCTGAGTTTGTTCTTTATTGTAGAAGGGAAATCCGTTAGAAAATATGACCAACCAAGGTCTAATAATCCTTGGTACTCCGCTAACTGCAGAAAAAAAAGGGGCGGCTATAGCACTCAGAATTAGGATGAAGGACCCAATTGCAATTAAAATAGCCAGGAAAGAGTATGCAAAGGCCTTGGTGGAGGCAAAACGAAACTGGGAAGAGGCTCATTGGCAGGAACTGAAGGAGGCATCGTTGCAGAGGGATGCCACCCTATTTTGGAACATAATTAATTGTAGGGATAGGAAAATATCAGACCCAATCCCCAATCATATTACTTGCCTACAATGGCAAGAGCACTTCTCGAATCTTTATTCAGGGGAAGATTGCTCTATGCCCTCAACCACTGAAACTTCCCCAGTTATTCATGGAGTTTTTGATATAATGGATAGTTTTGAGCTCCACGAGGTGGAGCAAGCAATAAATATCATTGCTCCAGGAAAGGCAGCAGGCCCGGATGGACTTCCCGGGGAGCTGCTTTTGCATGATTCCAAGCCATGGGCCCAATTCATCCTACTCATTATGAATCTGATAGTAAGAGTATTTGCCGTCCCAGACTCCTGGAAAGGAGCGGAGGTAGTCCCAATATTTAAAAATGGGAACAGAGAGGATCCTGCCAATTACCGTTTAATCGACGTGATACAGAAGGTGGTTGGCAGGGTTCTTCCCCTAAGGATTAGAACGTGAATAGAGGATGGAAACATCCTGTCGCACTTCCAAGCAGGTTTCAGGCAGAAGGTGGGAACAATGGACCAGGTCTTTAGATTCTTCATGATCTATTGGAAGGCAGTCCTTTTGGGAAAGGGAGTTTGTACCTGGCTTTCATAGATCTGAAGATTGCTTTTGACCTGGTGCCTCGGGAAAAGCTCTGGCAGGAGGTTCAGCACTTGGGTATCCCACCGTATATTCTTGATTTCTTAAAAAGGTTGCATACTGGTAATTATGCAAGAATCAGATGGGGATCCCAAGGGGAGGTGACAGAGAGGATCGTGGTAAGCAGAGGGGTACGCCAGGGATGTGTGTTGGCCCCCACCCTATTCTCACTATTCATTAATGGGGTGGTGGGTTACCTCAATGAGGAACCAACAGACACTCCCATGTTGGCAGGGGAGAAAACACCTACCCTCTTGTTTGCCGACGGTACTCTTCTGATTTCCAAGCCAGCAGGTGGTCTCCAGAAGCTTCTGAACATATTTGACTCATTTTGCAAGGAGCAGGGGTTAACTATTAACACTAGTAAAACCAAGTTGGTGACCATCAACCCCTCCAAACGTTTTAGGAATAACATCACCCTAAATGATGCCCCACTGGATGTGGTTGAGTCCTTTGACTATCTGGGAATCCGAATTAAAAAAAACATGAAGTGGATTTCCTATTTGGACAAGATGCTTTTAAACCACAAGCGGGTGTCCGGGGCGATTGTCTGAGAACAACATCTGTCTGCGACCAGGCCAGTCGCCCCGGCGCTTGCAATCTACGATGGAAAAGCATTACCTTCGGCCCTTTACGGGGCAGAACTCTGGGGTATGGAGAATATTGGAGAATTAGCCAGGCCTGAAAATAAATTTTTAAAAGACCTTATTTCGCTCCCCGCCTCTACCCCCTTGAAGTCTTTATTTTATGATACGGGAAGGAGGTCCATTCAAGACATTGCTCGGCTACGCCCCCTGCTCTTTTGGGCCCGATTAAGGAGGACTACTAAGCAGTCCAAATATGTTGCTGCTTTTGATGAATTGTTGTCCGTTGATACGGGGAACAGGATAAAATGGTTAGCTGACCTTAAGCAGCTTGTTGGTGTCATTGGATTAAGTGAGGCATGGGCTAGCCAGATCCCGCCATCTAAGCAGGATTTAAAGCGTGCCTATTGGGATTGGGTGCAGAAGCGTGATCTATCCAATCTAAAGGCAGGAAAACTTACTGAGGGGTTCTTTGAACATAAGAATATCTGTAGACTAGAACCCTATCTTGACTTCATTCAGGTCCCTAGGGACAGGACCCTATATATGAAGATGAGATTTGGAACCCTGCAAGTTAACAACGTGATAGCATCATGGAAAGGGTCAAATTCAGTCCCTGTCCCTTGTCCAAGCTGTGCACATCCCGATGAGTCTATTGCACACTTTTTTACTAGCATGCCCGGCCTATAAGAATGCTAGAGAAAAATGGCTCAAACCAGTATACAAAGTACTGGGCCTTATGAGCCATGTCGCTGCATTATGCATCTTGAAAACAGACACTTCCTCTTTGACATTGGTATGTGGAGTAGCCATATATTTGGGATGTGCTTGGTTGATGCGAACAAAGTCACAGGCAAGAACGTAACAGGCCTTTAAATCCGACAGACATGGGGTGATAGACCTGATGTAATATCTCCTTAATAGAATAAGAATATTAAGCTGTTAATCCCTTCTTTTTAATGTTTGTGATAATGGATCTATGTATTTAATCATCATTTTAAGCTGTATATATTGTGGTTTGTAATGGTTGTAATTTATTTGGATCATTATGGTGTTTTTAAATCGTGGATGCTTTATCGCTGTGGATTCTATATATGCAACGCTTTTATGATACATTTTTTATCGAATAAAGCTTATCTCCTACTACTACTACTATATATTTTGCAGAACACATCGATTCACCTCTCGAGTAGCTGGTTCAAGGAACTGGATAGCACGTTTATCCGGTTTCTGCGGGGGAGTGGGCGATCACGACTGTCCCTGTCCCATTGCCGGGTCCCCCCGTTTGATGGTGGCATGGGAGTCACCAACCTCTACTTTGACTACACAGCCACAAAACTCATTGTGATTCACGATTGGTTTGCGGACGGCTGGTCTGACCCAGCCTACCGAGCGGAGCTCACTGTCCTAGACTTTGCGCAGATACTGGGCTTCCTATTCGGTTCCCCGGCACAACACTCTATGCCCTCAATTACCAGATCGGTCCTTATGGCCTGGCGCGCTGCCCTTCGCATGGTGCACTGGGATCGGAAACTGACTAGACAAACGCCCCTATGGTGTGGCACCTGGTTGGGGGAGACCTCATCCCTGGAGGGTTTCCGCCGTTCGGACCTGGTGGGGATTTCCCTGCTGGGAGATATGTGGGTAGGGGACCACATACATTCCTTCTCTGACCTTCAGCAAAGACATGCCCTCCTACACTCCCAGTTCTATAAATACTTGCAACTCCGCAACGCCCTCCACATACACCTCCCAGCACCCACCTCTCTTCCGGAATTTAGTCCTCTGGAGGCCCAAGTCATGTGGGTAACTTGGGGAGAGAGGGGGTGTCCCGAATATACAGAGCCCTGATTAATAACTGCCCCACATCCTTAGATCACCTTAGAGAGCGATATCCCTTTGGACGAAGCTGACTGGCGGGATGCCCTGATGGCTCCAAATCCCTAACCACTTCTTCAAAACTACGCCTGGTCCAGCTTAACTTCCTCCAGACGGAGTATCTCATGCCGGCCTGCCTCTTTCGAGCTGGTGTGAGATCCTCCCCGGCCTGTATCCGTGTGCTGACACCCCAGCCAATTTCTATCACATGGTGTGGCTCTGTCCGCCTCTAGATCCATTCTGGAAAGGGGTGGAATTGGAACTTACGTGGGCTTTGGGTTGGGTGGTTCCCCATGACACTTGTTACTGGGAGTGTTCGATGGCCTGGACGGCTCCCGGGCTGATAAGCGCTTCCTGGGAACAGCACTGGCAGTGGCACCGACACAACGGAAATGGAGGAGGGGTTGGACTGGTGCGGGGTGTAGGAGGAGGCCCTCTTTGAGGCTCGGGGATGCCCAGAGATGTTTGGCAAGGTATGGGGCAAATGGTTCGGCTTGTTACCATCTTGATTGGACCTAACTTGTTAACTCAATGTGCTACGGGGGTGCTAGTTCTTTATTCTGAAAAGACTGATACGATCTGTGTTGTCATTTGGCAGGGACAGGTGTTTCTAATTGGACTGTGTGACCTACTATCAATTAACTTATTTGTGTTGAAAACTTCAATAAAATGTGATTATCAAAAAAAATACTAGTATGTTACAGTATTTTCTAAACAGAGATAAACACAATGCACACAATAATATAGCAAAGCAAAACAGTATGTGGCACCAAATACACAGGGGTGGACCTAACTATACTAAATAAGTGGTATGAGAACCACGACTCTGGTCAAGACAGGGTCGAGAGGATGTAGAAGTGCTGGGACCTGAATGAACCACCCAAGGTGAGCAGATGGGGACCCCACGGAGGACTTGTGCAGTGTGTGTGAACACGACCGCGGGCTCAGTCCAACTCTACTTGTAAGATGCGGTTGAGGTTTTAGAGACTAAGGACCCTTCCCAGTGGACCCTGAAGAAACCCTGTGGAAGACAGAAGGTTGGAGAGCCACCCCACCGGTGGATACCAGGGTACCCATGTTAACTAACCCAGGGAAGCCGGGTGCGAAGGGGTGAAGTGGTGTTGGAAACCGCTGTCTAACCCAATGGAGAACTTCTGGAAAGTGCTGCTGCTGGAAGAGGAGAAAGTGCCCATGGAATCCAAACGTGGATTCTAGATGAAGAGTACCTGAATGCAGAAGGGACAGAGTTTGTCACTCAGGAGTGACCAGAAGGCTTGGTAGACGAATGCCCACTGATGTTGGATGCTTCAGAAGAGATGACAATGATCTTAACTCAGCAGCTGTGGGGACCAGTCAATGCTGAGGATGACCAGGAGTCAGATGCAAGCTGTCCCACGAAGGATGTTGAGTGAGGGGTTGGATTCTGGAAGGAGCACCAACAAGCCTTTGCATGTCCAGAAAGTGCACCGTTGGGACCAGCAAGGTCCAGGAGACTCGCCACAAGCAGCGGAGTTAGAGCAGACCTAGAGCAATCAAGGGAGCCCAAGAAAGTCTAGGATGACCCTCCACAGGACCCACAAGCCGAAGGCACATGAGTCGCAGGAGGACCTCGGGCAGCTTAACAAAGCAGCAGGCCACTCTGCACACGATGCGGTGTGCCTAAAGATCTTGGTGGATGAAATTGCCAGAGGTTGGGGCTACTTGAAGCCTGATGCACTTGTTGCAAAGATGCCAACAAGCCTTTGCACTTGCAACAGTTTGTGGTGCATAGGGGTTCGGTTGTTGCAGCCCCCACAAGGGATACTGGCCTCAAACTCTGCGATAGGACAGCTCAGGCCTCAAGAGACATAGAAAACTACCACCTGTGATGTTGAACTATTCGGAGTCCGCAGGAGCTTGGGATCAGCAGTCAAGTCAGCAATGTTTTGATGCGTGCGAATGCAGGAGATGACTCCTTCACTCCAAGCGAGATTACTTCAATAGTCCTTGATGCTCCACAGGCCTTGGAAGGTTCATGCATCATGCAAAGGCACATATGATGCAGCAGACTGAAAGGGAACTTAAGTCCGGCCCAAACGAAGTCCAGAGTGCCCAGAAGTGCAGTAGTTTCTGATCTGAACATTATCCCAAGACGAATCTAGGGACCTACGCACATGTAAGCCCTTAAGTACCCTAGGGAACGGATTGGGAAGAATCAGGGTACCCTCCCAGGGGGGAGGTTACTTCAATGTCCTTTCTCTAGTTTCATGCCAGAGCGGGAGCCACCGGCACTCAGGACTGATTTGTACTGGACTGTGCACAGGGATACCAAATGTGCCCCTCATGTAGACTTTCTGGTGCTGGTAGGCACACCACCCAGCCCCAATACATGAAATCCTGTCTGGGAGGTGGTCACACCTCCCTGTAACAGGATACCTATTGTTCTGCCTTTCTCTGCTCGAGCTTGGTTGGCAGCAGGAGGGCAGAAATGTGTCTCTGGTCGACAGCAACCATTTTGTGCTGTCCGTATCAAGAAGGCTGGTACGAGGAACACCAAGAAGCTTAACGGAGGGCTCTTCCAGTGCTTGGAGTCATACCTCCTACACCGTTTATGGTGTGGGGGTATGTTTCCAACATGCTTGGTACCAAACATGGTAGGATTTGTTTGTCATTTTTTAGATGGTCATCGTGTAATTATGCTGTGCCCCTCCATATGGTATATGGCTGATTCACTGACAACCCAGGAGAATGGACTCCATAGCCTGCAGGGGTGTCCTGCTCATGCAGGGTCACCCCCTCACTTGGAACCAAGCACCCTGCCTTCAGGATTAAGGCCTTCTATAGGGGTGACTTATAGGTTTTAAGTGTAATGACGCTTAGATGTAGCCAACCGATATCTTTCGTAAGTTGTAAAAACACCAACTTACATAGGCTGCAATGGAAGGCCTGTGGTTCTATTTTGAATGGTCCCTCGTGGGTGGCATAATAGGTGCTCCAGCCAATAGGGGCTTCTAGGATACCTTTGCCCTGGGTACATGGGTACCATATACTAGGGACTGACAAGTGTACCCCAGTATCCTTCTGGGGTGTACCTGAGTACATGTCATAACAGTGTAGGGAGAAAGCAGATAGACTGGGGTCCTGATTAGCAGGATCCCAGTCAGACTAGTCAAAAACGGCACTACATCAAGCAAAAAGTGGATGTGACCATAACAAACAGATCCTACTTTCCCACACCGGCACTCTATACTATAAGCATGTTTGGTTGGATGGAAGTGTACTAATGTGCATGCTGACTCCAGCGGCAGAGTTACCATGATCCTCATCCCGTATAATTGAAAAAAAACAATGGGATGACTTACATGTACATGGGCTTTTCATGAATGAATGAAACAACTGCCTTACATGTTTCTCTTGTGAATCAAGCAATGCCTTTACCTGCCTAATAGATTTAGCAGCCTGCCGTTCATTTAGCTGCTACGGCCCAGGGACTGGCTTGTGAAGTTGGATATGACAATAGCATCATGGGGCAGAAGGAATGCAATGTGCCCATTCCTAAATGCACTCATCCTACTTCTCAAGTTGATTTCCCACAGACCATCTATCCTTCCCACACACCGCATCACAGCTGGAACTTTTTTATGCATATGGAAACATAGCTTATGTTAGGTGCCTAAAGAATGGTCTGCATTGCTACCCGACTTACATTGTACCTCTCATCAGATATTTCCCATCACATTCACCATTTTTGTGTATGAGACCGCCCAGAGACATTTCTGAGATCATCCAATCACTTACCATCTTGTTCCCTAGCTAATGGACGGGACTGTAAACCAATTAAATCAGTTAAGTTGCCTGAAGGAGGTAGAGAACTCAACTTCAAAAGCCCTACAGGTAATTTCCACAGAATTGGTTGTCCAATGAACTGTTATTAAGCATGGGCGAAGTTTGCGAATTCACGATCTGCGAATTTGTGGATTTGCGAATTCGCGATCCGCAAAATTCGCGAATTTGTGCGGATTTTTGTTTTTTTTGCGTGTTCGCTGGGTTTTTTGCGTGTTCGCGGGGCTTTTTGCGTCTTCACGAGCCGCTTGCATAGCAAAGTTACCCATGCAGTCGTTTATGGGAAAGAGAGAGAGAGAGATAGATAGATAGATAGATAGATAGAAAAAGAGAGAAAGAGATGGAAAGAGAGAGGGAGAGAGAGAACGAGAGAAAGAAAGAGAGGCCGGATCTCTGAAGGGCCAGATTCCTGAGTTGCCCCTACAGAAAATACAGCTTTTTATTTTTAGCAAAATGCATATGAGAATTGTGCTGTAAAGGTCTCTTTTAGTTTAACCCTTCCTGACAACTCAAAAGGGGTGTATTTGCCATCCTCTCCCTTCTTCCTGTTTTTTATATCTGTAACTACATCCTGATGAGGTTTAATTCCTTGGACAGGTGCCTCGTTGCCTACTTGTAACTTTTCTCTGACCCTGCTTCAAGGGTCAGAGCAGGGTCAGAGAATAATTGCAAGTAGGCAACGAGGCGCCAGGAAGCAATTAGCAGCAGGTGTCCAAGTTGAAGTTAATTTGTTTGTAACCCTTTTGTAAAAGGTTACAAAGAAATTAGGGTCAACTTTTGCACCTGCTGCTGTAACCCTTGCTTGGCTGAAAATTCGTCCCCGCTGATTCGCGGATTTTACCGCGATTTCGCGAGATTCGCGGATCGCGAAATCGCAGAAAATCCGCAAATTCGCCCGCGAAAAGGATTTTACGCCCACCCTTAACTGTTATATTGTAAAAAAGAAAGGCTCCTGTTTATGGCCTGGATGACGGGAGGTGTCTGTTCCATGATTGGTAATAAATGCTGATCCTTTATTCTGAAAATGTCTGTAGTATGCTTGAACAGATAGATGAAATACATGATGTGTCAGCAATTTACAGACCACTGATGATGACATGGATATGAAAGGATGAAACTTCTGGTAAGGATTAAGAGAGTTTTCTTGGAAGATGGGGAATTAAAGTACTCAAAGCAATCTTGATGATTTTTAAATTATACTGATTTGCATCCTTGTTCAAGTTTATAATACCTCAATCTCAAACCTCACCTGAGTTTTGAGATTCAAACCTCAGGTTGAAAGGTGGCCATATCAGGCCACCGTTCAAAATTATTACAATGATGGGAAATTTGATTATGAAACCTCAGAATGCTGCGAAAGTAATGTAGAATATGAAGCAAATATCCTGAAGAATCTAAGGGCATATTCACAAGGAGCTATCACAGAATTAACAGCACTTTAACGCAGCCAAAGTCGTGATAAATTTACCCCCCCATTCACAAGCTGGTGTTAACAGCCCACAGCACCAGTTTACGCCCGATAGCACTGCAAAAAACATCACCACAGAGGACCACTGCAACTACCACTAATGAGATGCAGAGTAGGCATTCCCGTGCAAAAAGCCGCGATAACACAACACCTCAACATTCTCAACGACCAGCCAGATCGGCAATAAGAACACAAAGGACATAGAGAGAGTGTAGGAGAGAGAAATAAGAAGAGAGGGAGAGAGAAGAAGAGAGGGGGAGAGAGAGAAGAAGAGAGGGCGCTAGAGAGAGTGCCGCCCCTGCGCACCCGGGCCACGCTGCTGACATGCTTCCACCGGTGTGTCTCCAACCACTTGCCGTTATGTATAGCAGTACACCAGGTCACACATCAGAGTTAGAGCCATCATCTGAAACAGAGTCCAGATACATGACTGGCACAGTACACACACTTGCACAAGACATCGCCTGCTTGCACACCCAGACAGAGGCAC
Source organism: Lissotriton vulgaris (assembly GCF_964263255.1). NCBI lineage: Eukaryota > Metazoa > Chordata > Amphibia > Caudata > Salamandridae > Lissotriton > Lissotriton vulgaris. Next base: position 134,817,752 of record NC_141700.1, on the reverse strand, counting down.
TCCAGCCCATCGGAGCACTCCCACCCATGCACATCCGGGCCTCATTGATCTTCTTCCGCCACCGGTGTGTAGACAGGAGGTCCCACCAGTTGCCGCAGCAAATCACAAGCCTGGGCACTGTGCACATGGCACCTGCCACACCATGCAGCCATGCTGCGCAGGCCACCAGGTCTCACGTCTGATGCTGGGTCTTGATTACTCCATGGCATAGGACATACCAAGGCACCCGGCACCATCGCAGGTTGCACACCCGCTCAGCCTAATGGGTGCCAGTAACTCTATGAACCGGAAGCGAGGCCATGTGGCGGTAGGCTCGTGCTGCCCGCTGCCTCAGCCTACACTCCGGTCCAGCAGGGCACAAAAATCCTGAGCAGTCCTGACCGCTGGGACGGGTTCATCATCGCAGGCTGCACACCCGCTCAGCAGTTTAAGGTGGCAATGACTCAGGTCACCTAAAGTCACCGTCCCATGGTGGGGTGCCTGTGCCGGCCACAATGCACCGTGTGCCACAAACCCTGTTCAACTCTAGTCAGTGTCACGCGCTGGTACGCCCGTGCCGGCCTCAAGACCATGGTTCCACTCACCATTGGCAGAGGGGTATGTGACATAGTCAGCCCGTTATATTTGCGGGGTCACATGGCCTGTGACGCCTGTGCCGGATGGTTGTGGTGTGCGGGCAAACCTGCCCTCAGGGAGTGGCTGTGACATGCTGAGAATTAGACCAGTGACCTGCACAGCACCAGCGAGTACGCCTGCGACGGGTAGCACTGAGGTCCCCCTCGGAGCATTAGCGGAGTGGTCTGGCCTACCATACGCTGGAACAGCGCAGGGCTTGCAAAAATGACTCATGGGCACTAGGTGTGGTTCAGTCCCTGTCCGGACAAGGAAGTGGCTGACGCGTGTGTCGCTGTTGTAGTGTCCACTGGACCCATTACAAAAATTGCTATGTAGCTCCCTCTGACTGGTATCCCACAGGATGAGCAGCATTGATGCAAGGTAAATCACTGCCCCTACATTCATCCACACACACATACATACATGAATGATGAAAGACATGACACAGCAGTGCGTCACTGGATGTTTATTGCACATCCAGTGCAGTTCTGCAGCTGGAGCGGTACAGGGCAATGCCGAGCACACTAAACAATATGGTCCCATGAAGGGCCAGCCAGAGTCCAACCGGGGATGACCAGTACTGCAGGAGAGGAAGGGTACAGTCTTCTGTCTGGTCGCCGTGTCATTGGTCATCAAAAAGCATGTGGCAGTCCATGTTGTTGTCCTCGTTGAGTGCATCGGAGTGTTTTGGGTTCAGTGCAAGGTCATGAGGCCATGTGCGGGACCAAGCAGAAACAGGCCAGGTGGCGGAAATGAATACTACTGAGTCCTTCTGATTACAGTCCCATCCATGTCCTCGTCCCCGATGAGTGCTCTGCCCCACCTGTGAGTTTTGCTGTAAAGGTTGAGGCACTGTGTGCCACTGACACATCAGGTGCCGGAGTGGATAGCCCTTCTGCACTGGGAGGAACTGACACACCAGGGGGCGGAAATGTGGATGGTGTGGGGCCAGCAGTATTCATCATCGCCACGCCTTGTGGCAGCAATGCCATGATAAGCATCTGCAGGGCATGGTAGATCCCAGCTACATTCCGCTGGTGTTCAGCGGTGGCTGCCATCCTTTCCGCCTCCATTTGCACCATGTCCTCCATGAGCCTTCGCATGTGTGCCAGCTCTCTGCTGTTTTTTCGCTGGAGCCGCTCTGAGCGGACAGGTGTTCTTCTCTCCGCATCATGACTCCAGCGATGTCAGTCAGGGCTCATTGGAGACCATGGAGCAGGCCTACACACCCAAGGATGGCGTCAAGTTTGGTTGCCATGATGCTGAAGCCAACCGCTCCTGCTCAGCCGCCTCCCTCTGGCACTCCAACAGCTGGTGTTGGGAGGCCATGTGTTGTTCTTGAGGGTCTTGGGAGAGTGCTGGAGGTGTGGGTGCCTCCTGCAAGGTGGTTTGGGTAGTGGTTGGGGTCTCCTCGATGCAGCTGGGCTGCCCTGATCCTGGAGGTGAGTGGCGGATGAGGGCAATGATGTCTTGGATGGTTTGGGTGTCGATGCTGGTGTTGTCCTCCTCGTCATCAGTGAAGAGTGGCTTGCACTGCTCTGCAGGAGTTGTTGACGGTGCCCCTGCGATGTGAAGAGTTGATGGTGTTTTACAATGTATCCACATATATGTAGCCGTATGGTACACGTTGACATTCACACAGCATGGCATTGTACATTGTGGCAGGCTGTAGATCTGGGCGAGGACCCAAAGTCATGGTGGAGGTGCACTGTGCTCTGCTTGATTGTGCATGTGTGCCATTGTGCCCATCGCCACCCGTCCCCCCAGTACCTGATGGTCACTCACCCTGTTGCGGTTGTGTTGTGTCTAAGCATGAGCGAATTTTGCGGATCTCGCGTTCGCGAATTTTGCGGATTTGCGGATCCGCAATCCGCAAAATCCGCGAATTCCCGCGAATTTGCGGATTTTTTTTTTTTTGTGTTCGCCCGTGTTTCTGCCAGTTCGCGAGTGTTTTTCTCAATTTCGCAATTTGCGAACTTACCTGTCGGGTCGCAAGTTTTGCGAACTTGTTGTTTCTACGTGTCCAGCCTGTTTGGGACACTCTTCTTCATCACTGCCACTCTCTGTCACCACTGCCACTCTCTGACTACTCATGCCACCCTCTGGCCCACCCATGCCACCCTCTGTTTCATCACCACACCCTCTGGTTGTCCAGTGTACATTATTTTCGGCAAAGCAAAGCACACCTTCCCTGCCTCAAGTGACCTGAATTAATTTGGGGCTGATTAATGTGTCACAGAATATTTTTTTAGCTGGCACCTGCTTCCTTAGTGCGCCCTGATTAGTGATCTTTTGCACTTGCTAAGTGCTTTCATTGTTGCAAAATGAGTTACAACACCTGCCCTGCCCCAACTGACAATAATGAATTAGGGGCTGATTAATGGATTTTAACTTCCAGCCTGGCTCCTGCTTGTCTCCCTTAGCTGTAATTCAGGACCTTTGTGGCATATGTGTAACTATTCTGAGGTTCAGAGCAGGGTCACATAATAGTTTCAACTGGCAACTGAACTCTGGAGGGGCCCCTCAGGAAGCACTACAGGAAATGGCTACTAATGATGAGCCTGAACTTTTGAACCTGGTAAGTAGTTACTTTCAGTTTTGCTAAGATCGTATTTCTGCAATTTTGCACTTATTCGCGGGGCGCGAACTCACGCGAACTCACGCGAACAGTGCGAGCAGTGCGAGCAAAATCCGCTGCTCGCGGATTTGCGGATTTTGCGGGAGATTCGCGAATCTCGCGGATTGCGGATTTCCCGAAAATCCGCAAAATCCGCGAGCGGAACGGATTTTCCGCCCATGCCTAGTTGTGTCCTGTCGAGCAGTGTCCGATCCCCCGACTCTGGCCACAGTCTCCACACTGATGACTGTCGACACCAGCTCCTCCATGTCATCCAGCACGAGCTGTGACGCTGGGCCCCGACCTCCAGTCTGCGTTGCTGCCTTCTGGTTGGCGGAGAGTTTCTCCTTGGTCCTCCACTTGATGTCATTCCATCGCCTCTCGACCTCGTCCACTGTGCTCTTGTGCTCTCCGACGGCATTCACCTTGTCCACGATGTTCCGCCATGTTCCATTTTGGTGCCCAATGACACGTTGGAGATGACGACCAGTTGCTGATGGTGTTCCATCACCTCTTTGATTATGATCCTGTTCGCCTACAGACTGAGCTTCCTCTTCCTTTTCTTCTTGTCCTTGCCCTTTCCTGTCCCAAGGTCCCAGGCTGGTCGTCCGGGGTGCTTGTGGGGTTGCGCTCGTCCGCTGCGCCTGCTCTGGCTGCCTCCATGGTGATTGGGTGTTGGTCAGTTTATGTTTGGGTGCTTTTTCAACTTTTATGGTGATTTTTCCCGCCTGCCAGGTGTGTGTTGCTGGCCTGGCGCTGCTTATCGCTGATTTCCGATTCGCGCTTTTGCCCATCGCAGGTTTTTTGGTGTTGTGGTGTGTGCTTTTGTCTCCATTGAGGTGGTTGTATCGCAGCAGACTATTGCATGCTACTGCCTTGTTGTGAATTCCACGTTGTTACATGGTTATTTTCCAACGATAGACTGCGACGGTGAAAGTTGCATTACGCTACTCTTGCTGTAGTTATCACACGTTCTTGTGAATATACCCCTAAGTGTATTAAGTTGATTGATGAAATAAAGCACGATGGAGGGAATTTGTCAGCGTAGAACTCCACTCTTCTGAGGCATTATTATAACCGTAATCTTCATCAGCCATGTTTTCTTACTCATGCTCCAAAGTGTAATCTTAGATGGAGAACTCCCTCTAACTCCTTTACGTAAATTAAGTAAAGAATCTTAAATGGTATGATGTCTAATATGTGAATGTCATTGTTACTGGTCATACATCCTTGGATGAATACCCATGTATCACGAATAATGCTTCAAAGAGAACAACATTCATGCCATTGAAGAATCTTTATTAAATTTACTTGAAGGAGTTCGAGGGAGTTCCCTGTAGAGGAGTGCACTTTGGGGTCTCTGTTCCCAGAGTGGGAGGGCGCAACAGATACATAATACACCCAGAATCAGAGGACGATACCCTGGAGCACCAAATAAAGTTAAACAAACAAGAATACAACCCTTTCGAGTGCCATCTTGGAGTGCACTGCCAACAACTTTCCTTACTCGTGCTACCATTGCCCACTGGAAGTGCTCATCTCTGACATGGAACTGCTTTTTATGGATGTACGTCGTTACAACGCATGCTTTTACAACACATGCCTTTACGACGCATGTTTTACAACGCAAGTCATTAAAACGACTTGCGTTGGGGGGCGCTGGATAGTGAATAGTTTAATTTACTATTCCAACTCCAGTCCCCGTGGATAGTAGGGAAGGTGTTGGATAGTAAATTAAAATTATTCCCTATCCTAGAGCGCCCCCCAGCGCAAGTCGTTGTAAAAGTTGCGTTGTAATGGTTGCGTCATAAAGGTACGTTGTTGTAAAAGTTGCATTGTAAACGCTGTTCCCCGCTTTTTAGGTCGAGCCTAGACGAAAGCAAAGCGAAGCTTTGCTGTCTAGGGCGAGACAACTAATGTTGTTACTTTTGGGGGAATGTGGACAGCAGAGTGCCACACGCTTTTTCAGGCAGAGATTTGACCTCGTGGGCGCGCACGTTATTTCCGTGCGCACACAGCCAGCCCCCACACCCCTGCACACAGATTACACAGGCACACGCTGCAGCCCCCCACCACACACACACACATACAGATACGCACGCATACACACGCCGCTGCCCCCTACGCCCCCCCTGCACAGACACACACCCCCGCCCCATGCATCTGGAGACCTGCCATATCTTCAGGGGAAGGACCGAGAGTGGCTGCAAAACCGGAAGCTTCCCCCAGACCGGGGGCGCATCTCCACCAACATCGCAGAGAGCGGCGGTTGCAGGCCCCCAGCGTAAGAAACAGGCCCCCGCGGTGCGCACACTGGGAATAGCAAAAGGGGACGAGATCCATGGCGCGCGACACGGCACAGGGAGGCGGTGCGCGCCACGCCTCCCTCGCTGCCTGGAACATGTGCGCATGCTCCCCAGCCTGTCGAGAGCACGCCTCCTTCTGGTTCTTTCAGTGGCTATATCCTTGCTGTTCGTGTACTTAGTTATTCGTGTGGTGTGCTTTTTGCTTCAACGTCTGCACAGGAACAGAGTATCGTATCTTTTTGGTTTTAAGTGCAAGCAACTTAAAACATTTCGCATAGGTTTTCACCAATACAGTTTAATTGTTATGGGTGATTACCTCCCTCAATGAGTGCAGGTATGTCAGCATGCTTGTTCTTTACGTTGTCAAATTCCGTTAAAAACTGGACCAAGAGCAATTGTATCTGCAATTGGTTGAGTACCTAATTACAAATAGAGCTATCGGGGGCTTCAGCTCTCAATGAGAGCAACATTCTTAAATATCTGTACTCTATTTTAAGTAAATCGGAGGCATCTATATACTCAACAGAAGCTCCATAAATGATCGTTCATGCCTACTGCCTTTGATCTATATGCATGCAATAAGAAGCTCAGATTGATTGAGGCCATCTTTTTTGTTTGCATCTAATGACTGCAGCTTTCCTTAGAGTATCCGCCACCTTTTCTCTATATTGATTCTACACCACCTTATCAAAGCGTGTGCTCAGATAATCAGATTTTTTCACTCTATCTAATGATTCATTGTTAACGTAAAATGAGCTTAGGTCTGCCTTGTTTTAGTAACTTTTGATCCATTTGAGCTGCAAAGAAACTGAAATGTAAATTAAAATATGCAGAGTATGCAGCAGACGATGGATTGCGTGGCAAATGTGGCAGATCTTTATGCAGAAAACGTCCCGGCCACATTATGGCATCATTCCTGGTGCAAGGATGCCTGTGGTGGCGCTGGGCAGCACACAGGGCCCCAGCGCGAGGAGAGCGCAGAAATGCTTCATAGCCTTGTAAATATGGAACACTTCTGCTTTCTCCCCTCGTGCAAAGTGGCGCAGCAAGTTACCCTGTGTGTCGCGTTGCCTCAAATAACAGTAAATGTGCCCCATAATATCAGAGAATGAAAAGCAAACACCAATCTCCATATTAAAGGAATAAGCAGGAATCTGGCCAACTACATAGTCTGACTTTCACCCCTGTCTTTGAACCCATAGCAAATGCGACAGGATAAAGACACATTTATTTTAAAGGCATCTATATTACTTATTCACAGTCTAGACATCAGCATAGCTGCTTCTGAGGGTGCTGCTGCCCACGTGCACCCATACTTCTAGCGCCTAGGCGCCAATCCGGAACCTGAGCACTCACTGTTTGAAGCGGGCTCCTGGGCTCGAGGGGGCGGGGCGGAAGAGGTGCGTATGTTTTATGACAGCCTCGCCCTCCTCGCTTTACAACCAAGGGAGCATAAAATATTCTAGTGACTACCCCGTTCACACGAGGACTATCAAGGCACTAGAGTTACTTAAAAGATGTGATTCGAGCAGTAATCCTCAAAGGGAAGCAGATGAACTCCGGAAAGAAATAATATTTCAGGGTAGAAGCGCGCGTTTTAGTTTGGGGTCGGTGGAGTGCTGCGGCACCTAATTTTGGAGCGGTTTGATACACCCGGAGTATATTTTTAGCATTCTAAACCCAGTTTAATTTCAGCTATTCGTGGTAAACGTTGGGATTTCAGTGAGGCATGAAAGGTGCACCCGTTGTTATTACTCCGACAGGTATACGTATAGAACTGCCAGATGCATGGAAAGTCTGACCTTGTAGTGTGGTCCCAGCAGGGCTCGCCTACGATGAAAAGTAGTGTTAGTGTGCCCGGCCTTTTACTGAATTTTGTCACCTGTACACAAATGCAGTATTCGCCCTCCTAGTCCCCCAACACGAAATAAGAACTATTTTATGTATAGTGTTTAACACTTGAACTTTTGCTGTTTCTAAGCGCTGTAACCAACAGCCACTACGGGTATTCTTTTTGAATTAATTGCCACTTTATTTCTGATCAAGGTCATTTGCAGTTGTGTGGGGGGTGGTGGGGGGGGGCGGATTGCGGGACAGTAAAATGTCGCTACGGATTGTTTTAGTGCAGAAAGTTGTACCTTTATGTCCAGCAACAATCCTAAATGCAACACAGGCACCCTGGCATCGTGGTGCAAGTGTGGCTGCACTGGCTTTAGGCTGCACATTGTGCGCCAGCACAAGGAAAGGGCTAGAATGTGCAGGATGATGTTAAATATGGTGCATTCCTGTACTTTCCCTTTAACGCGGCGCAGGAAGGTGACTTGCTGCACTGGACTTTTTGAAACAATGATAAATCTGCCTCTTGGCACTAGGATCTGGTAACAGAGAGTGCAGTAAGACTCTCCGCAAATGTAAAGTACTGCGACACGTGCTGTGTCGAGGAAGGCGGAGCAGCGTTCGGTTCAGCTGTTTAGCTTGTGAGTCCTGATGGGTTCCAAATCTCCAGGGATACTATAAAGGGGATTAAACTGCCCTACCAGCCCTCCCAGACTTACTTTAAAGGCACCGCTGCAAATTCAAGCTTCCACCTCCACAAAGGGCCCAGATATAGAATAAGGTGACCTTTAGACTTGCTACAGTTCACTAATCAGCTCAGCCTTGAAAAAGCCCCATGCCTGTGCGCCAAGTATGGAGCGAAACGTGTTGGATGCATAACTAGCGAACTGCAACTTTTTGAAACTTCAAAAAAAATGTTGTAATATATGAACACATGTCCCTAGCTTGGATTAGAAAGCAATTTATTCCTAAGGATAACTGTCTTCTATTTTTGACAAGTGATCCTCAAATTCGAAGCTTTCAATTTAAATTCTCTAGAACATGTAACCACCCTTGCAACTAATATTATCATTACTAACCATTGATGGTTCCATCCAAATTATGTATGCTATGAATTTGCTTGGAATGGAGGCTTCACCCAGAAGGGATTCACATGCACCCCAACCATAGACCAGATTAAGGCTTTTAATTGGACGAATAGAAGGTGGGGTCCTTATGAAATTGTACCCGGACGAAATATAAGAATATAATCACGAGAATATGTTATAGACAGGGCCACTGAAATTTTGTAGCAAAGGAGTTATGAATAAGGCTCCCGGTTTTCTTTTTTTTTTACTGAGTTTTACAGATAAATACAGAGAGAAAACCATCTATTTTCCTGTCTGTTTGTATTTTTAGGTGTGGATAAATATGGAAAATACGTGTTCCTTTGGGTGATTCTTCCTACTGTCAATCATGAGTGCTAGGTCAATAGATTTGTAGATTGACAGGTGGGGGAGTTAAAACAATTAAAAAATATTTCCTAATGAAGCTTAAATAACTGCAGCATACCAGCTGTTTAACCTGGTCTATAATGCAAATGGAAACATGACAGGGTGAGCAATACTTAAGTACTATTGACCTACACTTCTCCACCACAGATTGTTACATATAACCAAATTCTCACAATTCACAGCCCGCACTGAGTATGGGTAGGGTATCTATTAGTTCTTGGTCCTGAAGAAACGACCTGGATCCCTCATGGACCAACAAGGCATGAAACGTGTCGACCTGCAGTTATAAACATCACATTTCAGATCGTCGCTCTTCGTAACCTTGCGTTGACCATCTACATTTCATTGCTTTTAACCCCTCCGATGCTCATGACGGAACGGATCCGTCATGAGCATCGGTCGCGCTGTGCTCATGACGGAACCGTTCCGTCATAACCACACCCATTTACATTAGGGCCCAGCACCGGGGGTAAATCGGCACCGCACGGATGAGGTTAACTCTATCAAAGGGACCCTTGAATAAACATATCCCTGGGTACCCTCTAGGTAGTTTACTTTCACATTTCACCACAATTTTCCACTATCTCTACTACACACCTGCATGCATCATCACAGCTGAAATAAAAAGATCCTTGCTAAAGAGTCTCTTGCAGGCCAATGGGACATTGCAGCGCCAGCCCCATGAGGAGCAAAAGCCTGATGATGAAGCATGACATCCATATGGATGTGTAAGGGTAACACTTCCCCACAATAAGGACCCCCTCAAAGTAGCATACTCCAACCTTTGACTATCCCTTTCTCCTTATAGGAACAGACACCCCTTTCTGTTGATATATATCATTACTAGGGAGCATGGGTGCAAGGCCTTAATACTGTTCCTTGTCCCGCTTCTTTTGTGATAAATGATTGGTCGAAATAATAAACATTTAAACCTATAGCAATCCAGATGTTTCTGAATAGTAATTTTTGCAAAAGTTGTGTTGGAAAACGATGTCTGCCACTATCTTCCATTCTTGACCCTATTTCAGGTCACCCTTCCTGCATTTTAGTGACTGTTTTCCTGTTGGTGGGATGCCAGACCTAACTTTGTCTGCCTGAGTCTGGCCTCAGACTCTGGTCGATGGCCCGGCATTTTGGTCACTGTTCACTTTGTTATCCAAGGTGGGCCTCTATTTGTCTTTTTGCAGGTCGAATCTGTGGTCAATCTACCTGTATTTGGTTATTATTGGTCTATGTATAGTATCTTCAGGGCTATCTGTGTTGACTGTCTCCATCATCAGCCAGTAGTTGCTCACTCTTGTAGTTGGCCATTGTTTGCTGTAGAGACTCTACAAGGCCTGCTCCCTGGTGGCTAATATTTATCTTGTGCAGTGCTGGTGTTTTGACTTCTAGGGCGGTACCCAGAGTTACAGATGTACATTTTTCAGGCCGAGCCTGGGCAGCGCATGAGCTTCTGCTGTGAGGCATGCAGTAGTGGAGTATGACTTTGAAGCCCCACCCACTCTTCGCCCATATTTTTAATTGGCTTGTATCATTGTCCTTTACAAATGTTGGCTTCTGATTTATAAATAGGCTTGTTAGTCCCTCCTTGGTACCGCCTTGTCTGCATTTGTTACCTCCCATAACGACTGGGCCTTTTACTTGGCTTGGCTCTGTTATAAGTTGGTGAGCACTATTTTGTTTATTGACTAATAAGGACAACAGACGCTGCTTTTTGTATTTTCAGCGTGCCCACTCAGGACAATGGCGGCCGCTTTTTGTGCGGAGTGCTATGCCGCTCTAACTTTAAAAGTGACTGCCCCACACTACCCACAGAGCAGTAGCGACGCTTTAAAAAAAAATCTTTTTATTTTTGTATTTTATTTAGAAGGTTTTATTTAGCGCTGCTGGACCCGAGGGTATCAGAGCGCTTTACATAGTGATAAAATAAGAGCATAAACAGGTACATATTAAGTACAACGTACAATTTTTAGAGTGTACAGGAAAATTAAAAGAGAATAAAAAGGAAAATGAAAAAAAGAGAAGAAAAAGAGTTAGGTAAGTAAAAGGGGTCAGGAGACCGGAGTAGAGGAGGGATAGGGAGAAGAACGAGGCGTTCGTTTCAGTAACGGCGCACTTTTTTTCAGCTTTTTTTTTTACTTTAATGGTGAGCGCAGCGCCTGCTTCAGGAACAAATCGCTCTGTTTCTTTTTTTTTTTTTTACTTTAATCCCTTCGCTGGAGCGGTTCCGTCATGGCCCCGCCCGCTTAATAGAACGGGCTGCGCAGGCGCGGCGGCAGGGCCATGACGGAGCGGCTCCGTCATGAGCATACAAGGGGTTAATGGTGAGAGTGCGGCCGCTTCATGGACACCTTGCTCTACAATACAATAGGTCTCCCCTTTGCTTAAGTTTGACCTATTGGTATTATAAATGACAATGCCTTTTAATATTATAAAAAGGCATTGTCATTTACTGTGCCAATAGGTGAAGCTTTAGCAAAAGCGAGATGATAATATTATAAAAGGCAGTGTCATTTACAATGCAACAGCTCAAAATCTCGCAATTGCGAGACCTATTGCATTGTAAATGCTTGTTGTACCTTTAAAACCAGGCCCTCTCACTCCAATGACCTCAGACTCGGCATCTGATAAAGTTTATTGTAAGAAACAGATATGTGACCAAAATCAAAATGTGAGTATCCTAGAAGAATTTGCTTCACTCCCTCTGTTCACTAGCGTGTCCCACTAACTCCATTTATAGAGTAACATAAGGGGATTACTCACCTTAAACAGGAAACAGTGTCCTCACCACCAGAACTGATCCCGCCAGACAGCTGAACCTGGAATAGAGGGCGGCGCCAACCTGGAATCGAAAAAAAGGCGCAAGGTGTGAGGAGCGGAAGCAAGATGGAAGTGGGTCTCACAAATGAAAAGAAGGGGCAAAGGAGAATCCCAAGCTCATGCCGAGAGGAGATAATGCCTCGAGGTCAGAAAGATATCGGGGAACACCACAGAGAACAGCCCGTCCCAATGCAGTGGAACCCGGGATAGGAGTCAAAACCGGGATAGCAGAGGAGCCTGGAGACCCAGAGCCAGACAGCACATGGTTGTGGCTTGTGGATTCCTGGGGTCTCTGAGGAGTCAGGAGGAGGCCATTGAGCCACTGCACAGTCTGAGGGCAGACTGCACAAGGGAATTAAATGAAGAGAAATCTGATGTGGGGGAGAGGATGAGTCAAAGGAAATTGTTTGAATTGCATTGTGAGGGCCCAAGAGACGAGTTCTTATAAATCATGGAACCTCCCCCTGAAAAAGTCCATAACTACAGTAACCTGACAAGCGGGAAAGAGGAAAGAAAGAGACAAAATCATTTTTCTTTTTACAGAACCTTAGGATCAAGATAAAAGGAAGGCCCATAAGGAAAAGACAGTCATATTTCTTTCAGAGAAGTATTAGGAATAAGGAGAAAGAAAACAAATAAAACAAGCATTGGTAAATGCATTGTTTCGCCTTAAACTCTCCCCTGGGCTCTGCATGGACAAGATCACACATAGTGCAATAAAGTGAGGAGTAGTGCAGGGTGGTGAAAGAAAAATGCACAGAATGAAAATGAGACAACATAGCATTGGTATTCGGTGCGGTGGGTTCCAAAGAAACATATGGGCCCATGAATTAAAAAACAGTATTCTCACAAAGTTGACACTTGCTTCCTTGCCTGAAGCAGCATCTGCACTGGGAAATACTGTGCTACCATTCACAGCTCTTGATATGATTCTAAAACTATCACCAAGCCGTTGGATGGGAGAAGTTGTACCTTAAACTTGGAAACGGAGAGCAAAATGGCACCACAAGACCCACAGCTCGTGCCTTATTGCAGTTCTTTCTTTAGACGCTGACAGGTGCGGGCGGAGGCGGTGAGAGAGAGGCGGCGTGCAATGGGGAAAAGGGGCCGACAGTGGGAGTGTAAACCACGGCTATTCTGACACTGCCTTTCACTTCCTGTTAGGGAATCCTGGAGAGGCGGAGTCTCACAAGAAAGGGGAAAGGGTTTCCTTGCTGTCTAGAACTTCAGCATGGTTCAGCTATGTGGGCATCAGATGTGGTTGCTCGACCGGCCTAGAGTACGGAGACAGAGTTCTCAAGTTCAGCATGAGCGGCGAGACGCAGGCAGACACAGAGCACCGCGTACATGCAAGAGGAGCGGCGGCACAGGCCAGGGCTGTTCCAGTGGCGTAACACAGGCCCGCAGTTCTAGACCAGATCTGAGATTGCTTACGCAGTGACCTACATAACTTACCATTTGCGGCACCATTTCTGTTCAGACGACATTTTGAATTATGATTGAAACTGATCCTTTGCTGTGTCAGAGAAAAAGCCTCTGTTAAGTTTTGTTTCTGAAAGGTTGATGTTTTGCCTTAGTAATGAATAGACTGCTTATATGAACGCATACCTTTTATTCACTAGATAGGGGCCCTCTCCCACTTGTCTGGTGGTGGGTGCAGGGTGAAACGACCTTGGACTGTGCTAGGTTCTGTGAGATACGAGAATCAAAACCTATTTTTTCTGTATTTCATTGTCCAGCTGCATCTGCCTGGAAAATTCAATTGTGGGCATTGTAACGGAGTTAGCAGTCCAGTAGTTGGGGTGGGCGGAGCTAGGTGGGCAGAGGGGAAGAGGTGGGGACAGGACAGGAAGGGGTTAGTTAGAGTAGGGACGGGGAACAGAGCACACGTATTAATAAAGAGCTAATAGATATAAGTCGGTGTCCGTGTGTGATTGATGTAGGACACGACAGCTGGCGACGAGGGTGGGATCCAGCAGCAAACCCACCCGAACGAGCCCCGTCCCGCGGCGTGGAGCGTCCAGAGCTCCGCTGCAACTGCGATCCTGAGGCGCCACAGGAGAAGCCCAGGAGTGACCCAGCAGCCCTCGGAGAGAGCCGAGAGAAGAGGATAGAGCGCCACGTGAAAGCGCCAGAGAAAAGGAGCCGGTCGCGCTGGACGCGCGAGACCCGCCAAGAACGAAGAAAGAGCGCCGAGTGCAAGCGCCAGAAGAAAGGAGCCGGTCGCGCTGGATGCGCGAGACCCGCCAAAACCGTGAGTGAAAGTCGGGAGCCCACTCCGACATTGCCCCATCACGTTGCAAGTCACTGCGCAGGCGAGAGAAGCATTTTGCCGCCTGATGCGCGAGATTCAACGCCAGGTCGGCGTGCGCGATCAGAAGACCGCGCTGAGCAGCGGAGAGCCCAAAACCTACCTGAGAAGCAGGAGCCTGCAACCGCCTGCATCTGTGAATCCAACAGCACAGCGCACGTGTGTCCAGAGCGAGGGAGAGAACCTCGTGCAATGCAGAGGGGGCGGCCATTTTAAGGTCAGGCAACGTGGAAGACAAACCCCATCTAAATAGACGGCGGCCATCTTTGAGTCAGGCAAAGAAGTTAACACAAGCACCAGTAGTGAAATTATCCGGCTGTAGCAGAGAACCCAGTGAACCTATAGAGACAAACAACGGCAGTAAGAAACAAACAAGCATTGGTGGCGGAAGCGAACAATTGTAGAAGTGAACGCCAATAACTGCGACCAGAGTCAAGTGTAAGCCCTGAAGGCCCACCGCCAAGATGTCCAACCCTCCTACCCAAAACGCGCAAAACGCTCCCGCGCAAAAGGAAGTCAAGGGAGGCACACACCTGCGAGCACCGGAGCCCCTAACAGTCTCAACAGGAAGTAGCATGGGCCTAAAATGGCAGGAATGGCTAGAGGACTTTGAGGACTATATTGAAGGGTCCAAAATTGAGCCAGACAAAGACAAGATAATAGCCCTTCGCAACCTAGGAGGGCGCGAAATCAGCAAGATAGTACGAGAAAACCCAACTGATGACGGCGACACCTATGTCAAAGTGAGAGAAGTGTTGAATAACCGTTTTCTGCACAAAAGGAATGTTGATTACGAGCGACACAAGTTCCGCCAACAGCGCCAGGACAAAGAAGAGCCACTGAACTCCTTCATTCATCGACTGCGACGTCAGTCCCAATACTGTGACTTTACAAATTTCTCGCCCGATGCGGCCATCAAGTCCCAAATAATCTCAGGGTGTCACTCGGAGTCGCTGAGACGACGACTGCTGAGAAAACCGCAAGAACTCGCAGAAATTGAAGAAAATTCTCGGCTGTATGACCAGGCCGAAGAAAACGTGGCGGACATCGAGATTAGGCCCAGTTCTAGCCGCGAACATGCCAACCGTGTCTCTGACCGTCGACATGGTAGACAGGAATATCGAGGCAACCCGCGTGACAGGTCACGCCGATCCAGATTCTCACCCAGACGTCGACCGGACCATAGAACGAAAGATCCTGAGAGGAGAGAGCGGCGACCCGAACGCACGAGACAGTGCTTCAGATGCGGGTACGACTACCCTCACATCGACTCTTGCCCTGCCATGGGCCAACGCTGCAGAAAATGTGGACGGTCCAATCACTTTGAGGCCATGTGCAGCGATTACCACAGAGAAAAACGCAGTGACAATGACAGACGAGCCAGCCGACAGAGGCCCTCGAGATCTGAAACCAAACGGTACCACGTCAGAGCCGTTCAGGATGAACCTGCTCGGTCCCCAGCGTCTTCTCACTCCAGCCACGAGTCTAGACGCTCCAAATGGGATCGTCGGTCTCCATCAAGAGACTCCAGATCTTCCTCATCCAGGCGGTCTTCCTACACTATGGAGTACGTCAACATTGCTGATAACGATCAGCTCAAACGCTACCCTTGGCTTGACATCATGGTGGGAACTCACGCAGCGAAATTCGTGATGGACAGTGGCGCGTCGCTCAACTACATCTCTGTTGCCGAGCACGAACGCATGGTTCCCAAGCCTCACTTGCGCTTTGCACCCGTCCGTGTGTACACATGGATGTCAAGGAAACCTCTCCCGTGCCTAGGCAAGTTCGACACCACCCTCACACATGGCACCATCACTGTCCCGGCAGTCATCCACGTCATCAAAGGGCCTGATGCCGACTGTCTGCTGAGCCTCCCCACCGCCGAACGCCTGCGCCTGGTGCATATTCTATTCAATGTGAATGACAGTTCTAACCATGCCATGAAATTTCCATCGCTGTTCCAGGGCCTGGGCAAACTGAAAGGCCGGCAAGTTCACCTGCACATCAATGAACGAGTCAAGCCTGTAGCTCAACATCCGCGTCGAGTGCCTTTTCACCTGCAAGCCGCGGTAGCAAACGAACTGCAGGACCTTTTGGACGCTGACATCATCGAACGTACCGAGGGGCCCACTCCCTGGGTGTCCCCGGTGGTCGTTGTCCCCAAAAAAGGGACCCCCGACAAAGTCCGTCTCTGTGTGGACATGCGCCTGCCGAACACGGCTATCGAAAGGGAGAGACACCCCGGCCCACACTTGAGCGACATGATTACGGCACTCAATGGAGCTACGGTATTTTCTAAACTGGACCTCAACAAGGGCTACCATCAGCTCGAGCTGGACGACTGCTCTCGTTCCATCACCACCTTCGCCACGCACCTTGGTCTCTTCCGTTACAAACGGCTCAGCTTTGGTGTTTCATCTGCCGCTGAAATTTTCCAAGAGGCGATACGTCTGGTCATCCAACACATACCGAATTCCCTCAACTACAGTGATGACATCCTGGTGTACGGCTCGGACATGCGAGAGCACGACATCGCCCTTGACCGCGTCTGCCATGCTCTGATGGACGCAAACTTGACTCTCAACAAAAGTAAATGCGAATTTCATCAGTCAACCTTGAAATTCTTCGGTCACATCTTCTCGTCCAAGGGCATGAAGCCAGACCCCGACAAAATAGCCATGCTCAACAACACCAAGAGTCCAGCTGACGTCAACGATCTGCGCTCTTTTCTTGGAATGGCGAGCTACTGCGCCCGCTACATTCGTGATTATGCCACTGTAAGCCACCCACTGAGGCTCCTCACAAAATCTGGCCAGCCTTTTGATTGGACCCCGGCATGCGAACGTGCCTTCAGAGACATCAAGCACGCCGTGGAATCGTCCGACTGCCTCTCGTACTTCAATCCCAGGAGAAAAACTGAGATCACTGTCGACGCCAGCCCAGTGGGTCTGGGAGCAATCCTGGCCCAATACGACGACGATTCGGAACAGCGGCGGATCATCGCCTACGCCAGTCGGAGCCTCACGGAACCTGAAAAGAAATATTCCCAGCCTGAGAAGGAGAGCCTGGCCGTCGTGTGGGCGTGCGAACACTTCCACATCTTCATATATGGGAAACATTTCACGCTCATAACCGACCACCAAGCGCTCGTCTCGATCTATGGGAATCCCAAGTGCAAGATGCCCCCCAGGATCGAAAGGTGGGGCCTACGACTTCAAGAATACACGTTCACAATTGTCCACAAACCGGGGAAGGGGGAGAATCCAGCCGATTACATGTCCCGCCACCCCCGGGAATCAGCAGAGACAGCACCTTCCATCGCGGAAGAATACATCCACTTTTTGTCCAGTCATGCTCGTCCACCAGCCATACCCTTGCACACCATCAGGGAGGCAACCAACCAAGACACCATCCTACAGTCCGTACTGAAGCGCATACAATCCAACAGGTGGAGGTACCACCCACAGGAAGAAGAAGAAGATCCCAACACCAGGAAAGAGCTCCAAGTCTTTCGGCATGTCGCTGACGAACTCTCAGTAACTGAGGATGGCCTCCTCCTGAGAGATCACAGAATAGTCATCCCAATAACCCTGTGACAAGGAGTGATCGACCTAGCTCACGAGGGCCATCGAGGAGTCGTGTCCACCAAAAGAGCACTGAGAGAGCGTGTCTGGTTCCCGGCCCTCGACCAGATGGTCGAGGACACTCTGAAAGACTGTCACCCTTGTCAACTGACCAGCCACAGCAACCCGCCGGCACCCCTACAGATGACCCCGCTACCTGATGGGGTGTGGCAGGAAGTTGCCATGGACTTTTATGGACCCCTACAATCAGGGAAATACATAGTCGTCATCATGGATGAATACTCCAGATTCCCAGTGGCCCAGTTCATCTCATCCACTAGTGCCACCTGCACCCTCAAGGTGCTTGAGGAAGTCTTCGCGACCTGGGGTGTCCCCAAAGTCATCAAAACAGATAACGGGCCCCCATTTAATGGACACGAATTCAGCGATTTTGCGAAACAAATGGACTTCCAACACCGCAAGGTCACACCGCTCTGGCCACAAGCTAACGGCACCGTAGAAAGGTTCATGTCCACCATCAAGAGAACCTTCCAACAAGCCACGGCTGAAAAGAAAGACCTACAGTCAGCACTGAACGAAGTCCTCTGTGCTTATAGGACCACTCCACACTCTACGACCGGCCAATGCCCTGCAACTCTCATGCTTGGGAGGACAATGAGAAACCGAATCCCAACATGGGACGGAGCACTGAAGAAGCCTCTCTCGGACCAGCAACTCAGCGACATGGCCGCAACTGATCAGTACCGCAAGGAAAAGATGAAGGGATATGCTGACCACCGACGGAGGGCTGGGTCACTCTCCCTCAAGGAAGGCGACAAGGTCCTCGTCAAGCAAGAACAACGCCAAAAGACTGACTGTCGTTTCAGGGATGAACCCCTCACAATTGTGCAACAAAGGGGCACCATGGTGACCGCAGAATCAGAAAGTCGGCGAGTCACCCGCAATGCATCTCACTTCAAGAAATGCCCTCCTGAAAAACATGACTGCCTACCCACAGCCCCCACACCTTAGGGTCAAGACAACCCGGCGCCTGGCGCGCCCATCTCGGAACCCTCACTGGTGCGAGAACCAGTAGCTGAGAACATTGTGTCCACACCGGCAAGACCTAGACGTCATGTGCAGCCTCCAAAGAGACTAATCGAAGAAATGGACTAATTCCTATTCCCATTGCTGTTTTGTTAAGAAAGGGGGAGATGTAACGGAGTTAGCAGTCCAGTAGTTGGGGTGGGCGGAGCTAGGTGGGCAGAGGGGAAGAGGTGGGGACAGGACAGGAAGGGGTTAGTTAGAGTAGGGACGGGGAACAGAGCACACGTATTAATAAAGAGCTAATAGATATAAGTCGGTGTCCGTGTGTGATTGATGTAGGACACGACAGGCATGCCTTTGCCCTACTATGAAACGTACATAATGTATCTCCATGCTTGTTATTTCAGTTCCCTCTGTACCACTTTTCGAGACTGTGTAGACGGGGCTCCACTCTGAGTGCATCTGAATTAAACAATTATTGGTATTTTCTCCACTTTTCTTCCGACTCTTCAGTTGGTATGGAAGGCTGAGAGTTGGTCCAAGGTTACCTGGGTGGCCCCAAGTGGGTCACTTCCTTCAGCAGCCCCCATAGTGCGGGTTGGGCCCCTAAGCTCCAGGTGGCCCCCTCGGCACAGTACTCTGCTCGAGAGCTCCTAATTGAGTCCAGAGGGGCCCCTCCATGTGCCTTGCAGGGGGGGGCCCTCACGTTTTGTTACGCCAGTGGGCTGTTCCCGGCTAATAATCGATACCCCTCTGCACTCCCCGCATTATACACATGCACACGTATCTTCATAGCGCGAGGCTGGCAGTGTATTTTTTTTGTTTTCAGCTGCGCTGTGGCTGGCAGTGGAGTGTTAAAGGCTTAGCGTGCCAGAAGCATGTTGGTGGAAAGAGAGTGGCGCAGGGACTGGAAGGTGAGTTGGCATGCACACATGGGCAATGCATAGCGGCATGAATTCAGCTCACATCAACCGGTACATCAAACTTTCCCATCTTGCCCCTTTATCAGCCAAAGCCTACATGTGCTCGCTCCCTTGTAAAACCCTACAAATTTAGCGGAACACTAAACTCAGCTGGATAAGAAAAAGAACAAACAACCGCTCAGCAAGCAAGTATCATGGGAGTTGAGAGGATGTGGCAAAATGGCCAAAGCTGCTGACTTGCGAGCTGGGGATCCCAGTTCGAGTCTCGACAGCGCAACATCCTGTGATTCTGGGCAAGCCATTTAATTTACCCTGGTGAGACATTGCTATATAAATCTGCAGCAAGACGAAAAAGCATTAAGAGGCAAAACTTTGTGGAAACATAGTTTTACCTGCGCAAATGTTAACGGTATTTCGGCGACGGTAAACTGAAAGGAGAAGCAAATGAGGAACAAGCATTGGTAAATGCAGGAAAATATGCGACAGCCAATAGAAATGGAGCAAAAGAAAGTGTCAAGCACAGGAACCAATGAAAAGCCAGGAAAGCGAGGGGCGGATGTGAGTCCCTTTTAAGATTTATATTAAAAACAATAGATTTTTCAAGCGCAAGCACTGGGCAGGCGAAACCTTAAAAGGGGTGAATACGACATTAGACAAATATTATTACTTACCTTGTTCTTGTATGTTCTACTGATCAGAAAAATCAGTCCTGAAGGTCAGTGGATACCACTGAACAACATCCAGCCTTAGTTACCGAAGGAACTACCAAATAGAAACAAGTTTAAGCTATCGACATTGTAAATGACAATGCGTCTTATTTATGAAAACCAAAACAAAAATAAAAGGCATGGTCATAATCAATGGCAATAGCGCAAACTTGCGAGTCGCGTAAATCCAAGACCTGTTGCATTGCAAATGCTTGTTTGCATGTGCTACACTGAACTAATGCAGACGTGCTGCAAATAAATTAAATAAAGCAGCGCTGCAGCTAAAGTGAAAGTTGACCACGCTGCAATAAGTAAAGACCATTAAAGAAAATAATGCTCAGCCACTAAATTACGGAGACAGTGTAACGAGCCAAGTAAAAGGTAGTCGTTATGGGCGGTAACAAATGCAGACAAGGTGGGACTAACAAGCCTATGTACGAATCTGAAGCCAGCAGTTTCGAAGGACAATGACAGAAGCCAATGACAAATATGGGCGGGGCTTCCACTGCATACCCTAATACAGCTTGCCTCGCAGAGCGAGCATGGCATGCGCGCTGCCGCTAGGCTCAACCTAAAAATGGATATCCCAGAGGCGAATAAACAGGACCCCTTTGAGAAGAAGTGTTGCACTTGCCACACGGTATCAAAATGGCATGCTTTGTTTGTACTCCTTGTATTGCACTGGTACTTATAGAGTCCACTCTTTAAACGTTATTAGGCATAATGCCATGGCAGCATAACAGCTATGATTATCCAAAGGCGAAGGCTTGACCTGCCTCCAGGTCTACATGAACCCATCTGGCTGCTAGACTATCAGGTGTCTATTTAGTCTTTGGCCTTCTCCTTACAAGTCACTGTTCTATGGTATTTTGGTACAGGGGGTTACAACAGCCAAAATGCGCTAAATTGTTGTGTGATAACCTAGGACCAACCATATACTGTCTGTCATAGAAGGAGCGACCCGCAAACGCTACTTGCTCTGCAGTCATTTTGTGTATAACTCTTTGTATTAAACACTCGTTTGGAATTTATGCTGTTGGCTATTTCACTTATTTTTGTTTCCCTGTTATCAAAGTAAACACGTTTCTCCCAACAACAAAAAATTACAAAAGTAAATGCTACACACATTTTTCATTCTTTCGCACTGCAGACTATACACTTATAACTTAACTGGTGTTCAGCTTTGTAACAACAAGAGGAACGAGAGAAGCAGGGCTCTCCGAAACTGCATACTTCTTACTGTTAGAAGGCACACATGTGCAAGCACTCATTGCCTGCATTTAAAAGGGTTTCTGAAAAGCAGATACTTTTAACGCTTCCACAAATGAACATTTTCAGATGCCACAGTAGAAATGTGCAGCAAATAAGCTCTATTTCTGAAGCAAAACTTGGATATACCGCTCACCCAATTACAAAGTTGCCAATTGCATTTGATGCCTCTGTCATTTTCTTATATCACCAAAAGGGTTGGCATGAATGAATGCCGCAAGCCAAACATAAAAACTGCATATACTACATACACCCGGATCTTGGATCACACTAAGTTTAAATGGTGCAGGCCAGCATGCTGCACAGAAGAACAAGACAATTAAAATGAACGCTGCAATATACCAGCTGATGTGGCAGATCTTATAAGGCAATCTCTGGAGGCAAGCGGGCAGTAAAAAGGAGAAACCGATCATAGCTTTGAATATTTAACAGTAGGAAAGCTTTATTACAAACGGGAAGCGGAAAATACATCAATCGCCATGCCAGTGGGCTAAAAATAGCAGAATGCAAACAGAAAGGAGGCTGACACTTCTTCTTGGGAATAAACATCATAATTTCAAAGCCAGGTCCAACCGACTTTTCCAGTAAAATTTTATTAGGGTAAACAAAATTGTCATCACAAAAAGTGACATGGAATACAACAGTAGCAATAAGAATAATAAACTACGGTACCAACAATAAATTTCATCAAATTAAAGAATGTAGGGGGAGAAAGAGGAAAAAGGGAAATGAAAAATAAATGAGGCTTGGAATGTAAAGTGTACACTCGATGAGGCTTTGTACTACGGGAGACAATGCAAATATATGCGGGAAGTTAAATAGTAAAGAAAAAGAAGGAACAAAAGGTAATTTATGGGGGTTTCGAAACCTCTTGCTGAAATGGGGGAAGGTGAGATGAGCGTTTGGCGCAAACATCCAATGTTATGCTTCATAAAAGATTATCAATCCAGGGGAGATGATGTAGAACCTTAGGTGAGGAGTAAGTAGGCACTCTCGGCAACAGATAACAGAAAAATATATCATTTACCTAAAATACAAATCATGAACTCAGAACCTGTTTTATAGCTTTACAGTACTACAGTTCTAGTTAATCAACAGTAAGTCTGCTGTGGTCTCTTGAAAAAGGACAAATCATTGGTCAGCCAGTACCAGGGTTCTCTCTGCATCCAATGTATATAAATTGAACTTGACATGTTTCTGCAAAGGGATGATGTTGGTGCCCGATTGCCCTGTAGTAGCTGAGAGGGATGGGCGATTGGACAATGGTTGATTCTCTCTGGACTTACACTTTACTGTAGATGTAAATGGAGTAAAGTGGTGACCAGACCCGGAAATCAGCATCAGCTCCGTCAAAAATGTTGAAGCCAGCCCCACTCTGGGTATGGAGGCTTCAATGACAGGATCACACCAGCCAATCTAGCTTTGAAAACAGCATCGAAGCCTTCAGCCCCTCTATAAAAATACTTGATTGGCAGAATGGCCCGTTTGGCCCTATTGGTGACAAACAACCAATATGGTAGCCAAGAAGTAGAAAAATTGGAAAGCTAGATTAAGTCCACATGTGGCATTCCGAAGATACATTAGATTAAAATAAGCCTGTAATTTTATTTTATAAATGGCGCACAAGTCATTTCGTAGGTGTGCATGCGTAACAGGGCGTCTAGAAAATGGTACAAATGTGTCCTCGCACTTTTTTAGGTTTCGCCTGTCGAAAGCTGCGCAAGCAGCCTTTCGCGCAGGCGAAATCTTATGTCTTACACTGTGTGGCTTTAGAATCTGCCCTCTGTTCCATTGGCTAGCTCCATAAATAGAGGCTAGCCATTGGAACAGAGATCTGTCCGTCATGGCCGGACCACATTCGTGGGCGTTCCCTTGATTTCTTCCCTCTCCACCACTTTCCGATCGTCATTGCGGCGGTGGGCGTGTGCAATTTTTTTTTTGGGTCTCGCCATGTTTTCTTCATTTCCACCGTGTCTTTTGCAGGGGTGGGCTGTGCACTGAGGCAGCTGATCAGGTAAGGAGCATTTTTTAATACTTTTCTTTTTATCCCGTTTCCGACCCCCCTCCCGCTCTCCGTGTGCCCGTTCCCGCCCCTGCCCCCCCTCCCGCTCTCCGTGTGCCCGTTCCCGCACCACTTGTAAATGCTTGTTTCCTTTTACCGTAGCCTGCCTCCTCCTTTGCCTGTTTATCCCTGCGCGTTTTGACCCGACCTTTATATTCCTATAAGCGCTATACAAGGCGAGCCCTGTAGTGACAGTGGGAAGCTGAGCGAGGCAACTTTTAAGCCCCTTCATATGGGCCAGCACGTTGATTTCGAGTACAGACCTTTCGTCTTTGACTCGACAATGGGGCGAGGGGCGTGTTTGGGTCCCCGAGTAGGGCATCCCAGGGTAATTCAAGTAAAAAGCATTGAGAAGACTGCAGTGTCACGTTTTGTTCTGTAATGTGTGACATGTAATGTCTATGCATTATTTTGACATTTGCACTTAATACCCAAAGTCGAAACTAGCGATTTATGAAATTGGTTAATTCATAAAAATAAAACATAGTACTGCTATTTTGAATGCTCGGCGTGGTCCGTGACGAACAGTGAGTTGTGTGCGGAAGAGCAGTGTCATTTTACTCTCGCTGGTTTCACTAGCCGCCGGCACCTGCTTCCGAGACACCAGCAAACAGCCCCTCGGGCAGCATTCCGCACGCGGCACTCTTCCTGCCCTCGGGGGTAATTCAAGTGGGGTAGGGGGGCGGTGCAGATGCCTGAGTCACTGCATTTTATTTGAGCCCGGCGACAGACAGAGTGACTTCATGCTTGGGGTGACTGTTTCAATTGTAACTGGCAGCCACAATTGGACATGAATTACACCCTCCATTAAAGGCTGAGAGGTGGCATTAACTGCGCTTGCCGTGCATGTGCTCTGACCGCATGGGTTCCGCTGCCCTAGGTGAAGTGACGTCTGCCCTTGTTCTCTGTCATTTGGCTGATTGTGGTGGCAATCTGGAGCCTCCTACCAGGTGGGACAGGAAAGCTGGCCTTGCCCTTTTTCACCCCTCTAGAGCTGTTCTCTCTAGCCTGAAGCATCCATAGGTGGGGGACACAACGTGCTCTGGAGAACAATTTCTGACTCCCTGCATTTCCGGTAGGACTGTACCTAGGAAGAGTCTGGGACAGAATTACTCGATAAGATCCCTCGTCACCGGATCATCACCGTTTCTACTCTGGGGGTTTTGCAATACCCGAGGGCTCCCTTCCAGCCGTTGTCCTGGTGCACACAGATTTTTAACAACAGAAAACAGTGGGTTCTAGCTCATTCCAATCAGAAGGTATTGTAATTACTGCACAGGGCGGTGCAGACACTGCAGAATGTAAATGACAACTCTCAGCTGCTGTAGTCTGGCATTTAAAGAGGTGAATCACTCCCATGCCATGGCCTGGGGTAGAGCTTTTTTCTACAGCAGGAAATACAATCCTCTTTACTCTAATGTCACTCTAGGAGAGTAGAAGGAATTTGTTTCCTCGTTATGATTTATTTTTGTTTCACCATTAACACATATTCAGGTGCACAATAGAAATGGGTGCCAATGTAGCAGTTATTTCAAAAGGAAAGCTTCCCCAGTGGCCTTCTACGGAGAAATTAATGTTATTTATAAAGTTTTGTTTAGCGTGAACATGACCCTAGAGGGTATCAGAGTGCTTTACGTTAGAGGGTAGGCAGGATACAGTTGTAATAATAGACACTCGTCACATATGAGAGTAGTGTGGTAAAACTAATATCTATAGTTTTACATCAATGTAGTAGTCATACAGAGTATCGGAATAATAGGCAGGTAAATACACAATAAGGCATAATGTGTTCTCCAAAGAACATAAGGTGATTATGTTAGGACAACAAAAACTTGTTCATTAGAAGAGTTCATATTCATAGTCCATATGAAATATTCTATATTCTTCTGCAGGGATGTGTATTTTGGAAAGATGTGCTGTGTACTTGCTACATAATTTACTTCTACTTCCGACATAACTTGGTGAACTCCACCACACAATTTCTTGCTCCACTGGTGCATAATTCCACTTGCCATGACTACAGCTCCCCGACACAGCACTAACTATGACAATCTTACTGGAAACAGTTAAATGATGAAAAATAAAACACTTATGACAGGGATTTACAAGCCAAATCAGGCCCTGTGCGGCTGTAGATTCCTCCAAATACAGTTTGGAAAGTAGCCGGACTCAGCTAGTGCCGCGAGGCCATGATAACGACAGATTGAGCACTATATACAAATGATGCATACGGCATACATAGCTTAAATAGGGATGGGGCCAGTGGAAGGGCTGATGCTGTGGTCTCTAGGGTGCTGCCCTAAATTGTATTGTATTGTATTGTAATTGCATTTATATAGCACTTACTACCCCTGTCGAGGCGTCAAAGCACTTTTTCAGCGAGTAGCACGCTACTCCGGGACCCATTGAGGATTAGTGTTGAATTAGTATAGTGCAACATGCTAGTACATTTTAAGTGGTGGATAGGTTAGTCAGTTATTTGGATTTGGAATGATAG
The DNA here is from genome assembly GCF_964263255.1 of Lissotriton vulgaris. Taxonomy (NCBI): domain Eukaryota; kingdom Metazoa; phylum Chordata; class Amphibia; order Caudata; family Salamandridae; genus Lissotriton; species Lissotriton vulgaris. The sequence goes on along the minus strand of NC_141700.1, from coordinate 134,791,683 downwards.
CAGAAGGATAGAGGAGGACAAAGGTTTGTATTTATATATCGCTTGTTGACGCACGCTATACAGGAAGCCTACAACCGGTACTCGCTTGACTGTTGCGAGTACCGGTTACCGCCGAGAGGAACCCCGTATATGCTGATCAATCGTCTGTTACGAGAACACTTGTGGGATTGCCCGCTGAACCGCCGACTTGGATGGTTGTGAAAGGAGCAGAATCAGAGGTGCCTACTATGTGTTGGTGAAACTAGGAACGAGTCGTTTCGCTGAGTCTGATGTACAGATTGGAAACCTGATATTCTAAATGTGGCTACACTGACTCCTCCAGAGCGGGCGCCTCCGGACCAATTCTGTGTAACCTGTCATCACATTCAAGATTGTTTTTGTCTCATCTGCAAAGACTGTGGAGTCTAATAAGTTTTACTAAATAGGACAAGAGGAGGAGCAGCACAGCACTTACCTGGGCACCAGAGGACACAAGCCGACACCGCCGAAAGTCCAGGGTATAGCGCAGAGGCGCACAGGCACGGACACCCGCCAGTAGCCGCCACCGCCGAGAGTCAGCTGGGTAGACATCCGCGCCATCGTTCCGGGACTCCAACTCCCGGCAGCCAACGCGGCGGCGCGCACCGCTGACGCTGCTGACCCGCGCCTGCACCAGGAGGTGCTTCAAAACGGCGTTGAGGTCCGCGTCGCGGGAGCGTGCGGGAGCGCCCGGGGCTAAGCCCGGGCAAAGGGCGGGCCCTCTACGGCCCTCATCGGCACAAGTAGGCCAGGCTAGGCCACCCCCCTAAAAATTCATCACTGAGCACCAGGGATCAGTTCCAGCCAGCTCACTGACAGTGGAAGTGTTATTGCTGTTGGTTGACCGCCTCCCAAGTCCTAGTTACCAGACGGGGGTCGGTAAGTAGTCTGTATAGCTGCCACCGAATCGCCCAGGAGCTTGGAAAGAGGAGGGGGCCTTCGATGAGAAGTTTATAGCAGATACAATACCACTACGAAGCAGGAAATGAGTTCGCTGGATACCTGTATAAGGCGCTGAAGTGAGACATTTGCTTTTAAACCTTGAGAGTTACACTTTGTCATTTTAATGAGTTGTGGGTACAAGACTATCACAACCTTTTGTATAATTATGCCTAAAAGAAATAATCACATGGCATCTGAAACACCAAATAACACCATGGATAAATACCTTGTTCAAGTGGTCAACAAGATAAACAGTGAGCGCAGACAGTCGTTGGGACTGAGTCAGTCACCTATTTTCCCTCCCATGAGCCCACCCACTTCCTCACAAACAAATGAGTCTCTGCTATTAGACTCTAATAATGATGCTCATGAAACAAACTCCCCAGTAAATGTCAGTATCGATACCAGTGCAGCAAATGTGGCGGATACTGAGCCACATGTGGATAATGATTTAGATGCACATGCTGTCATTTTGGTTGAAGAAAAAGAAGAAGTGGAAGACGAACCACCTGTAAAGCGGGCCACGAGGGCAGTTAGAGCCTGTCGTAGATTACAAAACAAACGTGGGGGGGCACGCTCTGGAAAAAATAAGGTTACGTCACCACCAAAGACAAAAAGCACTCGCCAGAACCATGAGGAGGACAATTCGAGGGAGATATCGGATGAGGACCTAATGTCAAGAATAGCAGAGCTGTTAGAAATAAAAATTCAGACACTTATCAAGCCACTTATTAGCAAGATTGATAAACTTTCTGCGGACATAAAGAAATTGGGAGGTACACAAAATGTATTAGTAGATGTGATAGGAAATGTCTTAAGTAATGTTAACAAGGGCCACGATTGTCCAAAGGAAGATAACGAATCTGGGTCAACATCAGATGTTACCCCACCAGGGCCAACTCTTCCGGAATGCCCGCAAACTGGCCCCAATATCAATGATTTGCCACTAGAAGCCCCAATTGCTCAATTAACTGATCCACCACATGTTACAGTGCCCCCTAGTTCTGAAGAAGACTCAACACAATTTGTAGTTGAAGCATCGCCATTGGTGTTAGTTCTAGCTAATACACCAACCCTACCACCGGGTCATACCGAGTCAACACCGTCACTAATAAGTAAGGCACTATACTGGCTGTCAAATAATATGCGGATAGCACATGGGGGTGAACAGCGGCTGGCTGATGAAATTAAAATGGCAAGGAGGGTTAGATGGATAGGAAATAAGCAAAAAAAATGGAAGGGCGACTGTGTGGTACTAAATCTTTTAAATCCAGCTGCTCTTCCCGATATTCTATCCAATATTCTTCCACCACAAAGAAGAAGTAGTTCTATAATCCCCCTTACATTAGAATTCTTTTACAATGAGTCGCAAAAAGCCAACAATCATAAGTCCCTGAAGCCAGCTTGGTTAGCGAGAAATAATGGATGGGGTGGGGGACCTACAATGTTTGACACGAGCTATGCTTCTAAAAATAGGGCTGGCCCATGGCAAGTTAATCAACATAACATTCCTTGTTTCACCACTCCAGGGCAAAATTGGAATTTAATGGGCAGACGAGGGCCGGGCACATCTGCTAACAAATGTGGGGCCTTAGGTAATGGCAACTACAACGGAGGATGGCCAGGTGTGCAGCAGAATTTATTATATCCCATTACCCCTGCACCCATAGGCAATGGCAACCATAACGGAGGATGGCTAGGTGCTCACCAGAATCCAGCATATCCTATTACCCCTGCACCTAGATGGAATGTACCAGCAAATGGTTGGGGTCTTGGGGCCCCATCTTATAATTGGGGAGTTAGCACCTCAAATAGGTTCAGGGCCCTAACTGGTCTAGCTGATTGCGATTGACTTGATGGAGGGGCTTTGGCAATGTCATGTGGTATAGAATATACACATCCTAGTTTGCATCCTGAAGCTGTACCAAAGCAGATCGCATTTGTTAAAAGTTCTCAACAGCCACTGCACTATGTTGACACAATGGCACAAACACCACACTTAGATGTAAATGGGTCTATTATACAACAGCAGGTAACAGGGAAACCAGGTGTTTTAGAAATAGCAAAAATAATCAGTTGGAATATTGCAGGTTTGAAAAAAAACCTCTCAGATCCGGCCTGGCATGACTATCTGGCTAGTGGGGATTTAATCATGTTCCAGGAAACCTGGGGGCTCGAGAATTATTTCAAGGTTGACTATAGATCTTTTTTTATCCCCGCAGTTAACACAAATGGGGGAAGACCTTCTGGCGGCCTAACAATATGGGTGAAAATCACAGGCGGCCTGTCCTTTAAGCAAATTGATACAAATAATCCCGACCTTCTATTACTTGAGTTAAAAAACACTAAGGGTTGTAGCATTTACGTGATCAATATTTACAGCAGACCACACCGATCGTGTAAAGAATCACCAGTTGTAACCCATTTGAGTAATATTGTGGCGGGGTTTGATCAAAATGCAATAATGATTATAGGTGGTGACTTCAATAGAGGTTTCGAACCTATAATAGGCCTAGAAGACATTCACAAGGACGAGGACAGCGTCAACAATATCCCCTTGGTTGACACAAATTATAAAGCACCTTGTACAGTGAGTGCCCTACAACTATTGAACTTGACTCTCGAGCTAGGCCTACGTGCCTGCAATGGGCGGTTGCCCTCAGACTGCCCCAGTAAACCAACATTTACCAGAGGGGCGAATCCCAGCCACTTAGATTATTTTATAGTTTCTCTGAATTCATGGCCCATGATCATCGACCTAATGGTGGATGACCGCACGGAAAGTGACCACTATCCATTGATTTTATCTGTCCAGACTCATATCTTTAAAACCCTTGATAAAAGTGCTAAAAGTACTGTTTCCTTACCACAGGACCCTTTAGTGGCAAACAACCGTAGATCCCTGAAGTGGCCAGTGGTTTTAGGTAACACAACAATCATTAGTCAAATCTATAATGTATTTGTGAGGCACATGTCCCCTCTCTTAGGGAATAGTACTGTCACCCAAAATCCTTGTCTGATAGAATCTCATGATCATTTAATTGACCAGCTTGGCGAGATCCTAACCAGGGCGGTAAAAAGATCACATAACGCCCAAAAGAGAAAACAAACAGGGATCACCTGGTACAACCAGGAATGCCGGAGAGCTAAAGCAGACCTAATTACAGCGGTCAGGGGGGATTCAGCGGACATTGTGAGAATTAAGAGAGCTCAGTGCAAAAGAACCCTATTAATGGCCAAAAAAGAGTGGGACGAAAGGGTTTGGTCAGATTTGTCGGACACATGTAAGTGTAAAGATCAGACCTCCTTTTGGAGCCTCATTGCTAGAGGCACCAAGGGGGTGACTGAATGCAAAGATAAATTCTTAGAGGAGGAAATTTGGGTCAAGCATTTCACCTTGTTATATGCTTGTGAAGGTTCTGGCGAGATTGAAGGTTGGGACAGCTTGCAGCCTCTTCTGGCTGCGCATGACACACCTCTTGTCTTCTCCTTGACAGAAACAATTCTAGCAATCAAGGCAGTTAAGCCAGGGAAAGCGCCAGGCCCTGACAGAATACCAGGTGATCTTTGGAAGCACGAGAACTATATTTGGGCTCCTTATATCAATCTACTATCTAATGATATTGCTAGAGGAGCTCCTGTCCCAGAAACCTGGAAGGGGGCGGAGATTGTAATACTGTTCAAGAAGGGTGATAGGTCAAATCCCTCGCATTATCGGCCTATCAGCTTAATTGACGTGTTGCAAAAAATTTTTGCCCGTCAAGTCCTTAGCCGGCTTTCCACTTGGATTGAAGAACACTCTATCTATACAAAATACCAGGCAGGTTTTAGATCAAAGATAAGCACTGTAGACCAGGTTTTTAGATTTTTATGTTTAGTCTGGAAATATACGATTATAAGAAGTTCCCACATATACGTGGCTTTTGTTGATTTGAAGGCAGCTTTCGATATGGTTCCAAGGGTGGCCCTATGGAAGACATTAAACAAGATGGGCGTCCCCGGGAACATCCTTCAAATTTTAATTAGACTTCACGAGAATAACTATGCACGAGTTAGATGGGGACCAAACGGAGAAGTCAGTGAGAAGATAAAAATAGCGAAAGGGGTAAGGCAAGGGTGCGTGATGGCACCTACCTTATTCTCCTTATACGTCAATGACATCCCCGACACTCTTTTGGGCTGCGAGCATGACTCTCCCAAATTGAGTGGGCAAGCCGTTCCGGCATTGTTGTTTGCAGACGACACCATTTTAATCTCTCAGACACCCAGGGGGCTTCAAAACCTTTTAAATAAATTTAGCTTGTATTGCCAAGACAAGGAACTAGAAATCAATTCCTCAAAAACAAAAGTTATGACAATCAACCCTCATAAAGGTTTTAGTAAAGTTTTTAAGATAAATAACGAACCCATTGAAGAAGTCCCCAATTTTAAATACCTGGGTATCATTTTAGACAGTAACGTTACATGGAAAACACAATTGGAGAACTCAAAATTAAGGCTGACTCAAAATCAGTGTCCGATTTTAAAGAGGCATAAGAATAGCCATTTTAAAGCAGTCTCACCAGCCATTGAACTATTCAAGTACAAAGTGCAATCATCTTCACTTTATGGCGCGGATCTCTGGGCTTATGCTTTAAAGGATACTTTCCGAGTGAGGGAAAATTCCTTTATTAGGCAACTCTTAGGGATACCTGGGTCAACACCCGTACTATGGGACCTCAACTTTCGACGTACAGATGACTATGCTTCTCTTCGTCCGCTGCTCTATTGGGTCCGCTTATGGTCCACTGAGGAGCTGACTGATTACAGAGAAGCATTGAAAGAGATACTGGCTATAAGGAATATCACGCATTTGCCATGGTTAGAGTACGCCAAAAAATGGTTTGAAAAACTAGGGTTAAGTGATTTTTGGTTTGACCCTGATTCTCTTACAAATAGCTCAAAAAGGATCTTGAAACAAAGGTACTGGGACTATATTAGAGACTCAGTGCTATCAAACCCCAGAACAGGGACTCTAACCTCGAAATTTTTTGAATTAAAAGTGACCATGCAATTAGAGCCCCTTATGGACGAAATTTACCCTCCATTGGCCAAAAGCCTATACTTAAAGTTCCGGTATGGTATTTTGAAATTAAAAGAAAGGACAACTAGCTGGAACTGCAATAAGGGGTTGGCCGGGGCCGCTGGCTTCGATATATGTGAGTTTTGCGAGATGGGGCTGAAAGAGGATGTGTCCCATGTTTTATTTATATGCCCAGCATACCTTAAAGCCAGGACAAAATGGCTAGAGCCAATCTGTAAAAAGCTAGGCCTCCGACAAATTAAGGTTGGGCTCAGAATTTTTAAGGGAGACACTGCCCAACCGATTGTGTTCAGCCTGAGCCGTTTCCTCTTATGCGTAGCCTTGATTAGGAAGATGAAAAACCAAAAAACTTAAGGAAATAGGCTAGTTTTCCATGTTACTGTGTCAACTGTTAGCTGCTAAAGTGCTGCTTGCTTTACTGTTCTGGTGTACACTTTTAACAAAAACAGATGTTTAATTTATTGTTTTATTTTGTATATTTATTCAGTGTTCTTGTACATTAGAGGGGCCGACTAGGACCAAGTTACCCCCAAGTGGACAATCTGGGAAATGAATTGAATTCTATGTATTATATGCAAAGGAAGTGTGTCGATATTTTTATCCACCCGCTATTTTTATGTATTCAAACAAATTTTCTTCTTTTATTGTGATATGATGTATTATGATCAAATGTATTGTATCTTACAAGGTTTTTTAAACTGAATAAAGATTGAATGAATGATAAGTGGTGAATTAATAAGGTGAAATATGAAGTATTTTCAGTGGTGGATATTAGTCCCCACTGCATGTATTATCTTGTGTGACTTCAATTGGAGGTTTCCCTTCTGTGATTGGTCTTCATGGGGCTGTAAATAGGGTTTCAGTCTTAGGCATCTCACTCACTGACTGATGTACCAAGGTTCGGATCACACATCAGTTGCTGTTTTTGCCAACTGATGTGATAAGACCTAGTCCTTTTTTTTAGTTTTTTGTGCTGCAACCTATGTACAAATGGTTTGCAATATTAAGGGCCCGATTATGACTTTGGCGGTGTGAGAGTGGGTCGACTCCGCCTGCTCCCACACAGCCAAACAGTGCAGCTGTCGTCCACCCATTTGAGTATTATCGAGGTCTGGCAGGCGGGCGACGTGGCGGTCCCGCAGGAGTTCAGGAGTCTCCTCGTGCGCTCTGCTGGGCTGCTGTGCAGAAATTCCATATATTTAAAATTAAAGTGCAAGTAATTTCTTTGCAAAGTGTTTCCAGTATGAATACTGGTGACTTAAATTTTTCAGACGAATTGCCTGCACTTTAAGGTAAATGCTTTGCTATTCATTGTGATTAATTCTTGGAAATGTGTGCATGGACCAGGCATGGTAATGACCTGCCAGTGGTCAGGAGCAGGTGGTGCAGTCAGGGACTGAGGGGAAAGACCAGAGTGCAGCAGGCACGTTGCCTCTAGGCAGTTGCAAGGCAATGAGAGAACCTCAGGAGAAGAGTCTAAGTCAGCAGTCTTCATGCAAGTTGAAATATTCACCCAGCAGCTGGACTGTGGTTCATTGGGGAGGGGAGGGGGAGATCCTGGATGCCCAAGAAATCTGGGGGTCTCTTGGTAAGTAGAGCTTAGGAGGTGTCGTGGGTAAGTGATGGGCAACTAATGAATTGGGAGCACCAGGAAAATGTGCCTGGTGTTTTCCTGCCCACAGGGGCACAGGGATGGAGAAGAGTGTTGCCCAGAGGCTGTGGCCCGTACGGTAGGGGTTGATTATTTCAATGTGATTTTCCAGTGGTATGGTGTTCGGAATATTGTTGCCGGGGGTGTGGCAGTCATGCGGGTGTTGGCCATGGTTGTGGGGGAAGGTGGGTAGTGTCTGAGGTGGGGGCACACTGCATTAGCCATCCACTACCCCAGCAAAGTCTGCGCCACACCAATGGGGTGAGAAACAATGGCGGGCATAGCTTTGCGGAGCTGCTCATGTGACGTTGGTGCCATAGTGTAAACAGGCGCTGTGTCTAGGGGATATCACTGCTCTATCTCCGGTATGAGGACACATAGTCTACCTGTTTTAGTTCGCTCCATATGTCTGACCCCGTTTTTTCTGTTGGTTATAGGTTTTTTGCCACTTTACCACTACTGATCAGTGCTAATAGTGCATCTGCCCTGTGTGAATTGTGACAATATTTGGTTTACCATGAATAGCATATGGGATTTGTTGTTTTGCCCCAGATTTTTTTGACCCTATTTCTCTCGTCTATAGGTTTTTTGGCCACTTACCTCAATTGATCAGTGCTAATGGGGCATATGTCCTCTGTATGAATTGCGACACTGTTTGGTTTACCAGGAGTAACACGTCTGCAGGAGCAGTCCGACGAGGAATCCCTGTGGCTCTGGGTGTGTGTGTGGCTCTGGGTGTGTGTGTGGCTCTAGGTGTGTGTGTGTGTGTGGCTCTAGGTGTGTGTGTGTGTTTGTGTGTGTGGTTGTGTGTGTGGTTGTGTGTGTGGTTGAGTGGGGAGTGAGCCAGAAAGAGCTAGCGACTGGCAGTCTGGAGAGAGTTACCAAGATAGATACCATTAAATGTAGATATTCAAAGGAAAAATACATTTTTAAAGGCAGACAGTGAAGCAAAGACAGGGTTGAAACAGGGAGAAAGGCAGTGGGTAGACCTTTTAGGTCTGCTTACTATAAATCTCGCCTATCTTTCTTTGGGATGGACAGGCGAGACCTGAAAAAATAAAAGCTAAGTGCAATGTTAATCACGGATTTGAAATAAGAAGTGCACATAGATACGACAACAGGATTTCCCCAGGATAAATAGTCCATGTGATATCAGGCAAATACAGGGGTACCTTCCTTATAAGGCCCCTTCTAGCAGCCAAGGATTTGGCAACAGATATGGCAACAACCGGGCGGCTATCCACCCTGAAAATTTCAAGGGTGCGGAATAATTATGTATGTCTAGCAGCATACATATAATAGCTAGCCAGGTGCAGCAGGGAGGCGTAAGCTGGACACAATTGCTAGCGGATCGCTCTGCTCCGCCCGAGGAGTGTGCAGAGATTTGCCTACTCCACGGAGAACGTGGAGAAGGCAAATCTCCGCACACGCCACAGGGGAGCGGAGATGACCAGCCCCCGCCTCCACCCCGCCTATTAAGAATTAATTAAACATACATTAAAGGTGAAAGAAAAAAAGCGTACCTTGACTGCAGCGCCCAGGGGCGTCCTTGCGAGAAAGGCACATGCACGGGTGCGCACTCATGCGCAGATCACCCTGAGACTCCCCCCCCCCCCCCAGGACTATACTCCCCTTGTACGATTTATGTGGATCAAACAACATCGCTTTGGTTTTAGAGGTGCTGATCTCCAAGCCAAGAGCAAGGCAAACTAGTTGAAGCAAGTCAAAAGTGTCTGAGCCCAACAAAGTGTTGTCTGCAAAGAGGAGAATCTGAGATATGATTTGTGCCAAGGAGGGAGCATCTGTATCAAAGTGGGACAGGAAGTGAACAATATCAATTATAAATTACAGGAATAATGTGGGGGCCACAACACAACTCTGGCAAACACCTTTGCGAACTGCTAACCTTTCAGTAAATTGACTTTGCGCACACCCACCTAATATGTGCATAATGGTCTTCATGTAAACAGATTAGTAATGATAGAATGTGAGGAGGTATAGCCAGATCAGCAAGGGATTTCCAAAGGGCAGACGGGGGATCTGGTCAAAAGCCGATTTTAGATTGACAAAGGCAATGTAAAGGTTGGACTGGCCAATCACAACGGTTCTCCCAATAGATTTTTAAAAATGGAAGACCTGGTCGCTGGTTGAGACCTTCCTGCGAACTTGTACTGAGGACATCTTGTTCCACAATCCAATCATGGATTTTTGGCAGCAGACAGAGGCAAAACCACTTTCTGGAGGCAGTCTATTGAGCTTATTGGTCTGCAATTGCTCAGTTGAGATCGGTCACCATTTTTATGGATGGGTAAAACCATTGCGCCTTCCAAGAATCAGGAATGGGTGCCCCCTCTGACTGATGGCATTAGCAATGACTAAAATATAGCTGGACAATCCTCCATATCAAATAAGAATGTGTCAGCTGGAACACCATCTGGTACTGCGGCTTGGCCCCGCGAGACAGCGTTTAGGGGCTCGATGATATCAGTGATAGCAAACATGGGCATAATACGGGAGGGAGGCGGAAGGACTTCGGTTGTAGCCTGTGTTGGAGTGTTAGAGTCACGAGAATATAAAGTGTGAAAGTAATCTACCCATTCAGATGGAGCAACTTTATTTTATGGCTCCAATATGGCTGAAGATCCACCACATGCGACTAATTTCTAGAATTTAGTAGAATCTGTGGCTGAACATACATCCAAAAGGGCCCTCCACCTCTGTTCATCCCAGTCCCATTTAGCATTAGCAATGGCCATCTTGTATGTCTTCCTCTACAAGGGAATGTGGACAGATCCTCAGATGTGATGGCTGTAACTAGGGAATGATTGAGTTTGCGGCATTCTTTATTAAACCAGGATCGATTCTTATCAGTAAGTTTCCAGTTGCGTGAAACAGGGATGGTGAAATTACCTAAAATGCGTTAAAAGGGGGCCTTATCCATCAATTGGCCTGGTGTGTCTAACTGGTCAATCTCAATTTGAGACGGACTGTTTTAAGGTCCATATCTATGACAGATAATATATCAGGAAGAGCAGCTACCTGATGTCATTTCAGGTAACGCTTGTCAGCAGTCAAGGTAATATCCCTGGTGTAAGAGGGCAGATCAAGATCTGAAGGGATGCTCTCACAAAAGGCATGGGTGGTCAAAGAGAGGGGGTTGTGATTGCTTTCTGATCTTTCTATAACAATCATATCGATTACAAATGACTACAGCTTTAAGTCGACTAATATATAATCAATTCGGCTTGTGTGATGTGACTTGTTGTAAGTGTGGACACCTTTTAAATCAGATTTATTTCCAGCATTAAGGGCCCTGAGCCTGTGCTCCACTGTAAGTGCCTTTAATTGGAGAGCGGCTTTTGTCCATCTGTTTATTGGTGGAATATCTAACAAAGGAATAGCCCAAGCATAATCTTCATACCTGGTTAAATAAACGTCATCATTGTCGAGTGGCTCGAATGTTATGTTAAAGTCACTCGCTACAATAAGACAGTGTTGGTAAGAGCGCTGTTCAAGAAAGTTTTCAAGAACCTGTAGCATTTGCGAAACCATACTGTCCCTGACCCCTCCTACATAGACATTAAAGATAGTTATTCCGTGGTTATTTCTAGTGTTCAACTAGATACCCAAGATGTCAGGAGAATTCATGTTAAGTTGACGTATTCAACAGTTTAGTGAGGCTCTAACCCAGATGACTAGACCCCCTCTAGTTAGGAATTGCAAGGATGAAAAAACTAAGATAATCCTACCTGTGGATTGAATCTAGTGGCCAGGTTTCTTGTACTAGACATTCATCAAAATTGTGCATAAATTGGTTCCAGTCTAGAAGGGTTACTTTTGATCTATGCTCTGTCACATTCCAGGAGACAAAGAGCAGCTCTCTGGGCTTAGAAGATGGAGGTCCCTTGTGTACAACACCATCACGGCTGGACTGGGAACCGAAAGCGGCCCTGGCAAACACCTCGGCCGGCCCCTGGGCGTGCTAGTTTAGAGCACCACTCCCATCTCACTGCTGCAGTTTACAATGGGCCGATATTGCAGCTATGTTGCAAAACCACCCCCGGTAACAAAAACGGCCTCCCTGGGGTCCAAAATGGGTCCCCACCCTGGCGGCCCACTGGGTAAATGCCCGGTGACTACTCCGGCCAGTCTGGCACTGAGCACCATTCTCAGACAACTCAACTGAGATGACACTATTGGACACAAAAGGGACGTAATTGTTAGGACCACTAGAGGAATATTCACAAGGAAGCTATGGATTAAAGTTAGTAGTAGACATGATCAACACCTCGGAGGAACAGGAATGAGTTGGATGGTCAGACCCCCTAGCATCCATTGGACAGCCAGGCAGAGCAGAATTGAATATAAGCAATATTGATGGGTCAGAAGGTGGAACAGCCACCCCCTGAGTCAGTCATTATCACTAAGATGTGAGATGGAATTGAAAGACACCCTCTGGGATCTCTCACCAGGGAACTGTACTGTCCTGGGATACTTAAATTGAATACTGGAATGACTAGGGGGGCTTGTCCTAACAGCAAGGGCCACCAAATTCTCAACCATCGCTTTGTAAATGAGAATTAGGTATATCGCGCCAAAGTTGGAATCAGGGATGACTATCGTTTTGGCACTGATAATGTCATCTCGGATAAGTGAATGACAACCCCTGACGTAACATATCAAGTGTGTAAATGTTCTTTATATATTTTTCCTCTTCATGTCCAATTTAATGGGTCAGCTTAGGACAGGGGCCTCCAAACTTTTCAGTAATAATAGCTACTTATGTTCAATGAAGGTCATCCTGAGCTAATAATAGTACGAGTGTTATAATAGTGACCATATCAGACAAGATTACATTAGTGGTCTCCATATGCAAGATGACTAACAGTGATCTCATCAGTGCATCAGTCGGCAATAATGTTAATAAGCCTTTATCAGTTCGGAATGCCTCTACATCAGAGGTCTTCAAACTGTGGGGCGTGCCCCCCTGGAGGGGCGTGGATGGGTTCCCTGGGGGGCGCAAATGCCTCTGCAAGTAAATGTAAATGAAGATGCCCTGGAAGTGCAGCAATGTTTATTTGCTGCATTTCCTGTCTGTCTTCATTTACTCGGAAACCCTTGAAGTGAGATCAGAGGGCCGTGGGGCCGTATGTCAGTGAGTGTGGTGCTAGGAGCTTGGCTGGGCAGTGTCTGGAGTCTTATCTCTGGCACACCCGAGTTTTTCACAGGTCTTTAAAGACCATTTGTATATTTACATACCGTTGTTTGCCTCTGTTATTTTTCTGGTTCCAGAACCCCCTATTCCTTACATTTGAATTTTACATTTACTAGTGTGAGCATGCATTTCATGAAAAGGAATATAAAGTAGGTGTAGGAGAGAAGGGTCTGCTATCCTATGGTCACCCCAATTTTTGCTTTTTGCTTCACTGGATTTCGACTTAATGTGGCTGTGGGCCTGCTAATCAGACCCACAGCCTGCTGTTCTCTCTCTAAATTCACACACATGTACTATAGGTACATCACCAATTTGGTACTGGACACCTTATCAGCCCCTGTACCATGCACTATATGTGCTCAGGGCATAGGTGCGTCCAATGCCTACCAGGGGCTGCAGCATATCTTTTGCCACCCCTGGCTGGTACTTAAATCGACACAACTGGCTGATCACTCAGCTGGGGCAAGGTGGTGTAATCACCTCTTGCTTAGATATAGTATACCTATATATAAACCTATATCTGGACACATATATACCTATCAGTCACTCCTATGGCAGGCCTTAACAATCCTGGAGGCAGAGTGCTTGGTTTTATGTGAGATGGTGCTCTAGCATGAGCTGAGCCTGTCTGCAGAGGTCGGAACCATTTCTGTACTGCTGTTCCAGGGATACTGCCATACCATATACTCTTAAGTGCATTATAATCCTTGCGGTTATTGCTAACTTTGGTTTGGCTTTATCAAAACATGTCGTGTTTGGTGTCATACACTTTGGAATATTACCCCCTCGCCAGTTCTGGCGACGGGGGTAGCATTCCACCCTTCTAGAGGGAAAAGACATGTTACTGTACTTAAACGCGGTTAATTCTAACCAGAGCCTCAGCATCACAAAATGGATGCTGTTGCCCTGACACAAGTCTGACCTCCTGCTGCTGACCGAAACTTGGCAGGGGAGGCCTGGACAAAGGGTTTCCTGTCACAGGGAGGTGCTACACCACCCCAGACAGGAGATAGTGTATTGGAGCAGGGAGGGTTGAAAGAAACTAGACACTGCCTGGGGCACACAAGGTGTCCCATGCAAAATCCAGTCAAACCGGTTCTGGGGCACTCCAGCCCCAGTCCTGGCGTGAAACTGGACAAAGAGAAAGGGGTGTAACCACCCCCTTCCTGGGTCCCACCCATAGGAGGGACCTAGCAGGTAATCCAGCCCCCAGATTTGGAATAAAAGTGGGAGCAGTGCCAATGCACATCAGATTATCCTGACTGAAACTTATGAAACAAAACTCTGGACCCTTCGACATAGAAGACTGAAGAATCTCCCTTGTGGTCAAGGAGTGACCACCCTGTGCAAACAGGCACCATCCAGCACCTCACTGTTTGCTTTGTTAAAGTTCCTGCCAGAACTCGAGCAACAAAGATCAACAAGACCCAGCTTTCCTGCCTTTCAACAGCTCGATCCACAGTCCACAGTCCCTGCAAAGCTGTAACCCGTGGAGGCGACCTGAAGCGTGGGGCCGGCCATCTTGGAAAAACTACAAAGCGCTGACCGTGCAGCTCCTGAGGCTTCTTTGAAGCTGTGCATTGGAGTTTCAGAAGATCCAGCCCCAACCAGCTTTTGCACCGAAGCTCACCCCTCCACACTCACCGAGTGCTGCGTGGGGCCCTTTTGCATTTTCCTGCTTAACGCATTGGTTCAGTCGCTTGCCCGTTGGTTAGGGGCCCCAGTACCGACGAACTTTTAAATTTGCTCTGCTAGTCTGGTTGCTCCGGACTGGCCCTCGCTCCCCTGAAAAGGAGAACCCGCTCTGACGTTGCTGGTCCGAGTAAGAAGCGATCTTTGAATCCTGCGTGGGTTGCCCTTGCCAAGGCTTGTTAACTCCGATCCGGAAGCCAACACCGCTGACAGCGAGAGCCTTTGTTGGACAGCTCGTGATTCGACCCTGGTCATCCTCGATGCCCCCGAGTCCACGTGGCAGCGGAGACAATCTTCACGACAAGCAGCTGATTGCGCCCGACATCGCCTGGTTCCTTCCTGGTTCCTTCCTGGTCACTGGCTAGTTACCCAGATTCTGTCCCATATGCTTTCAGGTACTCTACATCTTCTATCCACCCTTAGATCACACCGGACACTTCTCTTCTGGCCGCCTGCAGCATCTTCATCTCCAGGCTCCAAGGATCTACACGACGAGACCCGACACGCTTTTGCACCTATGCACCCGCTTCCTGTGGGTGAGGTAACTCTTGAACGTCGGTGCTCCTGTAGTGGTTTACACCTCTAGTGTCTAAGTCTAAAGTTTTTTCTTTCTAGTCCAGTCGGAAGACTCCTAAAACTGTAACTCGATAACTTTTACGCACCATTGACTTTGCATTGGTGCATGCGTGTGCTTTTAGCACTGCACCCGAATCCCGCGGGCTACTCCCGTCCTAACTGCTGTTAGTCCACTGTAGTCCCAGCGATTCCCAAGGCCCTAGGCCTTACCATTGATTGACTAGTGATACTTATACCACTTTTTTGATGTAGGGTTTGAGTGGCCACCGGCCTCATCCATAAACATGCAACTTTCATATGTTATATTGTGCTTTTGTTTAAACGCTTGTGCTTCTATACTCATAAAGAGTACAGGGGATTATTCTGAGAATAAATACATATATTTTTATAATATATAACTTGTCTGGTGCCCTTTCATTTGATATTACAGGATTGCATATGGTAAAACAGCTGTCTTCACATGCCCTCTTGAGTTAAGCCTTTAGGCTGCTTAGTCCATGCTACCCCTAGGATAGCTTGTCTTTTAAGGTTGACTTACAACCAATCACCATAAGGGATTGTTTGGACTGATACAGGGTGCCCACAGAATTGTGGACATCATACATCAGGCCAACTTCTCACAGTAGGGTTGCCAAAAGATAAATGCCAGCCATATGTTGTTTGAAGAACCTGCAAAGATCTCGTCTTGACACTAAATAGGGTTATAAATAAAAAGTATGTATTCATTTGTAATGTGACTTTTCTGTCTTTATTCCTTTTAATTTTTATGTGTATAAAATAATGCAATAACAACTTAATTGGATAATAAATGCAAGTTAAACTAACTGGTGATAACTGCACTCTTTTATGTTATGAAACCTCACTTAGTGACCATCACTGCAGATGTCTGTGTGTGTTAAAGCTAAGCAACACATAATTGAACCCTAGTTGGTGCAGAGGAATAGTGAGCTTTGTACTTATAGTCAGGGCCACTGGAATTATGCAATTGTGCGGTTTGGGCATTTTGTGCATAGTTATGGATTTCCCGCATTTGCCACATAATCCATTGTCTGCTACATAAATTGCGGATTTAAAAAAAACTTGTTTCTAGCTCAAATGGTTCAAAAGTTACTAAAAATGCAGCAACACATTACCTCACAGTGGAAGGCCCTTTCTAAAGGTTGACTGATCTCCTTTCTGTTGCTTATTGCTATATATGGGTATTAATGTGGTACTTATGAGGGCCAATAAAACCCAGGGCAGTGTTAACAAGTGTACAAATTGCAAAATAATGCAGTAATGCTAATGACCAAATATGCAGCATTATGCAGCATAATTCGCCTTTACTTGCTGCAGAATTTAGTCAACCCTGCTGCATAATTTGGCCTTCTTCTCCATAATAATTCCAGTGGCCCCCTGTTTATAGTGCTATGAGGTCTCAGCCTGTGGCAGAAAGCACTGTGAATATGTAAGTCATTATTTTAAAACAATATTTACATACTGTAAGCTAGGTTGCTGCATATGTATCCAATACAGACATTTTTGTAAGTGTCTCCCCTATTCCAGATCTCGGCTGATAACACCCTTACATTACATCTCGAAAAGAATAAATCTTTGCCACCATGAAGCCTTAAGCAGAGCCACTGGAATTATTCAGCAGAAGAGGACCTCATTATGCGGCATGTTTGACTAAATTATGCAGCGAGAAAAGGTAAATTATGCGGCACAATGCGCCACATTTTGTGGTTAGCATTACTTCATTATTTTGTCATTTTAACTCAAGGTAACGCTGTCAGGGGAATATTTCACCTCATTATTACCAGTTTAACACCCAAATACAGCAGTAAGCAACTACAAGATTACCAGTGAATCTTTGCAAAGGGCCTTCCAATTCTCCAGAACACTTTGTCACGCTTTAATAACTTTTGTTCCGTTTGAGCTAGAATCATGTTTCTTTAGTTCAAATCTGCAGATTAGGGAGCAAATGCATTAAACTATAATTATGTGGAAAACACTGCTGATGCAGAAACACGTAACTCCAGTGGCCCTGGCTTTAAGTGACTCAATCAATTAATAGCTGGTAAGAAGGCTGTTTTTTTTAAACTATCTGCACTACCACCACACCCTTCGCTTTCAGGCAGAGGCACCTCAAAGTCAGAATTAACCATTCAGGGGCAGTTGTTTTGTGAAAGCTGAGTCAAAGGGGTGGCAGGTAGAAGGCAAGCAGGGTTGCATTCAAATGAAGAGCTCTAATCCTCTGGATCCCTGGGGTCTCACAGTAATGGTCTAGGAGACAGAGGAACGGAGCGAGATTCATAGATTTTGTCAAAGAGAAGGCCCAGAATAGGGAGCACTGTATGGGGACTTATTTGTATGTTACAAATAGCCAGAGACAGCTTCTTCAGAGATATACCTCAAAGAATGGGACAATATGAGTTTTGTTTTTTAGGGACATTCATTAGTGAAGCTGGTACTGCTGCCAAGTGTGTAAGTAGACAATGCTGGTTATCATGAAGGAAGCAGATGCTTCAGGACTGCGGCCCAGGAATTTGAGGGTATGACTGTCTACCTTTAAAAAAGGGGCATTGGAGCTTATTTTCCTTTCAATCATTAGGACCGAGGTGATGATCCATCATGGTGGGGAAGAGGTAAAAGATGCAGAGGAGATGGCCTGCTACTCAGGACTGCGGTTATCATTAGTGCAGCAGGTATAGTTGCTTTGGGGTCAAAGAGTATGAGAGGCTCACAACACCCCAACTATGGGGAGCAGTTTTGTTTGGGATAATGTCTGTTTTTGTATGATGCATTTGCTGTCTTATAAGTCTCATATTTAGCGCGGTTTGTAAGCTATAGAAAAAGTATTCTTGAGAACGTCTCATAAGCCCAGCTCCTTGCACGAGCCATGTCCCTCCCGCTCCCCCAATCCTTGCCATAATGTTTTAAAGGGGGGCCTGACCTCAAAACATTTTGCTTACGTGGGGCTCAGAGTGAAAATGTTTGAAGACCTCTGCTCTACATGGATAAAACGTAACCGCCGTAGATGCAATGCAGCTGGCACCAAGGTATTAATATTAGTACTACGTCTCCCCAATGCCACCTGATTTATCACTGAAATATCAGCTTTAAATATGTTTGCGAAATTATGAGGTTTAAAAATACAAGTATTTTTGTGTTGAATAGACACTTTAAAATGTTGGTCAACACGACTAATTCAACTAACCAAAAGTGTCTAATTTAGTAGGTTGGGCTGCACACAGGAGAGCTACTTACAGGTGGGTGGAGAGCTGCCAGTAGCTCACGAGCTACTCATTGGAGAAGCCTGGCTTAGGAACACCGATCATCATGATGGAATCAGCACTGGCACGTCTAAGCTTTGAGTCTAAGCGCCTAAGCTTTGAGAACTCGAGGTATTGGAAGTTACCCCGTTGTAGTTAAGCGGCCACAAAGGCACATGACTGGGAATTTGCTGATCCTGATTAGCAGTGGGAACATCATTGAATATGGGATCGGCACCCTTATTCACAGGAGTCACCGTCTGGTTACAGCAGCAGATGGTCTGGAGATGGTTCCGGGTAGATCAATTACCCAATAAATGCATGCTTGTTGCTAAGAGCTAGAAGCTGTTTCAGAGAATTGGTCAGTGATGTAATCATGGATTTTAGACCCCCCACCTCAGTTTTCAAATCTAAGATAAAAGCAAGGAGGGGGGTGGTGAATAACCTTTAACAGTTTTTAACAAGTTTATTGTTAATATATATAATGTTGTGACAAACGTAAACGTTAGCAAAATTATATAATTCACAGATATGGATGTAAATTGTTATCAGAAAAGTTAATAAAATATATTCATTTTTAAAACAAGTATTGGCCACCCAAAAAAACCAAATCTAAGCTAGAATCTGAGTAAGAGGTCCGGTCAGGGGAGATGGGAACAGAAACATCAGGTGCCGTGGAAGAACGCACCAAATTATTAGCAACATCCTGGTCGTTTGTCATCTTGGCCAATGGGTCAAAGCATTTACTGCAAGGTAAAGCATCCTCAATTGTTGATTGTAGTCGCTGACCAGAATCGGGGTGTACTAGTGCGGTTGTTAACAGTGAGTGTGCTTTACCCACAGTATGTTGCTCCTGGGCCTGAAGAGTATGTTCCTTAAACATCCCCTGGATTTGCTTTTGCTTGTTTGTGCTGCATGGAGGGGGGGGGGGTGAATGGGGTGAGGAAGCAAGGCAGCGGGGGCTGGAGCGAGTATCTCCCACATTCAACCAACAGATTGTCATAGCGGTCAAGCACACAATTGCCTCCAGCATGTTTTTGCAAATTTTTTTTTTTACCAACCCCCTTACCCATCCCCTTTAGTGGCATTCCTCCTTTTCCCCATTTGTAAATGACGCGGACGTATACCAGAGCTGCAAGCAGAGCTATGAAATGGTGGATTACAACATGTTCAGTGAGGTAGACTAGAACAATCAGGGCAACAAGCTTACTTATCAGATCAATGCAAACTGCCCCAGTCATACAGCTTAAGATGCTTAGATTTAACAAGGGGTTGAAGATATACCAAACAACAGTACATTTTGAGGGGAAAATAGACGTTAGGTGAGGGTCCAGCATTGGGATGTGGGACTTGGAGTCCCCAGTGGTGGTGGCAATCAGCTGCGGCGGCTCCCCCGTTAGGCAGATGAGTCGACAGTGTGGGTTCAGTTATGAAGCCCCCACTTAGCAGGGCTTCAGGAAGGTCTGTGCACCACCCCCAACAAGCACAAATGGTCCCTAAGTGAACAGCAATGCTCCCTCCTCTTGCGAATCTGGACTAGGCCTGGGCGGTGAACTTCACTCCGTTCGCAGAGCTCGCAGAGTGCAGAAAACTCCGCTTTCGATGTGCAGCGGAGTTTTTTCCCTGCTTGCGATTGCAAACAGTAAGTTCGCGAACAGTAAGTTTGCGAGCGTGAGCTGCCGCTCGGGAACAATTTTTACCCGAGCAGCAGAAATACCAGCACAAACTGCAGATCGCACTGCACTCCGCCACTCGTGGAACTTACTGAGTTTTTTTGTAACTTCAAGGAGGTCCACGTAGCAAAACTCTGCAAACTACGCCCAACATGTCCCCCTTAGCTTAGAGAGTTTTGTGTAACACGATTCAAGGCTCAGAGGCAGACATCCTAGTTCAGTAATGTTTGAGCTCAGTTCAATCCAGTTTCCTTGGACACAGTCTCACCACAACACAGCCTCCATGTCCTTTCGACACAAGCGTCTCCAATCTCTCCCACTTCTGGGATGAGACGTGGTGGTTGCAGAAGAGGCAGTTGATCTTGGTAAGCTGTTAACAGGATGGGTAGCTCAATTGGTAGCCTGGAGTTCTTCGACAAATGCAGATACTAGTGGTGGGGGGTTACAGGGCAGGCACTGGACCCACTTCTGGGTCACTTGAGCACGAGATGGGTAGCCATTTAGACAGGGGCACAGCGGCATGCTAGCAGTCACAGTGAGCACTTTGTAAATGCAGCAGTGGTGGCGGACACAGGCACAAGTCTTAGCTTTGATGGCAAAGAACTCCATGGTCACAGTTGTTTCACTTTACCAGCGAGGAAACTCGCATTCGTTCTTATTGCACTGCTGCGAGGTTAGCGGCCAATCGACAATTTACATTTGCCACCTCACTTCTGGAGAGACTGTGCCCATACTATTGGGCTCACCAATCAGTCTTTGCCGTCTCCAGTCTCCTGGCTAGACCCTCAGCACTCGGTCTGGCTGTTACTCCAACTCCTCCTGCAGGGTTGGCAGGAGATTTCCCTCTCTCAGTAGCCCGGCTGGCTTCCATGCACTTAAGGTCAGAGATACAGCTCTTCCAGCAAGGCAAGAGTCCAGGGAATAACCCCTGTCATCTGGGAAGTTGACTGTAAGACAGATGCCAGGTCTGAGGTAAATATAAAAAATTGCAAAGAAAGGAATGGTTTAATAAAAATTGCATTCAAACAGAAAAGATAGTGGTCTGTTTGTTGCTCAAAAATAATAAGAGCATAATGTCAAACGGAGCCAGGTTCCTCTTTTTGTATTGAATTTAGTAAACCCCTACCTGGTTCTGGTCCTTTGGGCCTATCCCCCCCTCCAGTTTTTGTAGCTCTGGGTGCACAGCAGTCATCAGCGTATGCTGCAGAGCAGTGAGATGCTCCCTGTAGTACGGTAGTCTCCATCCAGGAGTAAGAACATCAGAGGCACAAAGAGGTGTGAGCTTTCCATACCAGGGGGTATCAACAACCACACCATGCAGTGACCAGGGGAAATACAAAAGGCTGGCTCACCTAAAAGGTCCTTTCCACACTGAAAAGGAGACTTCAGCCCCACCCTTCACCGCCACCACCTTCCAAGTGGCAGTGCTACAGGAAGACTAACCAGCAGCTCCTCTCAGCAAACGGGCTTCAGTGACTTTCTGAAGGTGTCTTGTCTCCTCTGTCCCCACTTTGTTGTCTTCTTCTCGTCCCTCCAGCTTTAGGAATGTCAGCAAAACACTTCCAATGTCTGGGCAAACAATATCACCTCCATCTTGTGCACAGGAGCAGATTTGGGGCTTCCAAAATGGAATCCAGGGGCATCCATTACACGGGCACCCTTGTGTACATATTGCATGTACCATACAAGACACAACATAAACACACACAGCATATATTTGGAATGTTAGCACAAGAAATACTCCAGTGACATATAAAAAGGCCTGATCATGACTATCTATACACAAAACATGGTATGCTGCGCCATCGATCTACATGCTTAACCCGTGTCAGGCTGGTAGTCCAATATCAGGAAAATGAGGGCATGCTAGACATGTCCCTCCAGGTCTCAGGATAGGTCCATGACCTCATCACGTCAAGGGACAGCATAGGCCTCTATGCGCTACATTACCACAAGGCTAGGGCCAAAATTAAATAATCTCTTGATTACCAGCTACTCACAGTCAAGTTTTCAGGATAGGGCAACATGTACCTCACAGGGAATATTCCCATCCCAATAGCATGTTCAGGCAATATTATGTTTTCCTAAATTAATATGGCTTCCCTTATGGTCTTTCCACTCTGCAGGTGTAAATCTGATGTTTTGTGGATACTAAACAAGTGCACATGTGTGGCTCAGTGTATAGTCACTGGTATAAACATACATTATATCCATGCACACATGCGGTAATAGCTGCTCTTCAGCCTGTAAATGGTAAACAATGAGGATGCTTTATGTTATTTTCCTTCTGAAGAAGGTCGTGAAGAAAGCTGGCTGAAGCGATACCTGAGGACTTCCTTGCTCCAAGGCGACCTGCCCTTTGACCTGGGGAGGTGAGCTGCAGCTTGGAGAGTGGACAGCAGCCGAGAGCCCAGAACACAAGAAAGGAAATCTGAATAGAGAGAGCTGCTGAGTGGCCTGTAAACCTGACAAGGGGCCTGTAAGTCACAAGCAACAGCCCCTCTAGAAGAGTTCAGAACAGAAAGGTTCCTTCAACCGCAATACCTGAAGTGGTAGTATCTAAAGACATCTTGGTTCCTTCGCAACACACTAAAAAGGCCTTCACACCCCTGACCCTGGCGGTCTGCAGGACATACCTGAAATAATTCCCACTCACCTGTGTCAGTCTTCCTCCTTGCCTTCCCACTGCTCAACCACAATTCTAGCAGCACAGCCAGTTCACCAGAAAACAAAACATGAAAGCAACTACAATTAATCATCTTTAACCTTCCTAACCATAGAAGAATTCATCAATGCTGAAAACGCTTGCCTTTGGGATGTCTGTCGTGCCTAGCTACCCAGGGGGTGAGCAGGGGTTATCTTAAGTGTGTATCCCCCTTACCCTGACTAGAAGCAACGGTCCCAATTTGGACAAAGGTACCTACCTCTGCCAAGTAGAGAACCCCATTTCTAACAATAAATTAACATGTCACAAATCAAAATATGTATGTGCAGCAAAAGGATCAAACACTGCTATGAACCATTTGGCCTTAGTAGCTAGCCCCCCACATAACTCAACCCTAGGGAGGAATATAGGGGTAAACATGGACTCCAATCTTTCAATCGTAATCAGATTGGGTTTGTCCAATGTGCATAAACTGCTAAATGTGTCACTTCTTTCCCTCATATTGGCTATCAAGGTGGGTCTGCACGCATTGCCTGAAATTCTTGGCCCACACCATTTGCTGCAAGTGTTTGCCTCCCCCCCCCCCCCCCCCCCCCAAAAAAAAGATTGGGTCTAGTTGCTCTCCTGAGCACAAGTTTTTTGCAGAGCTGCCACGTTTTTCAGGTCCATCCGTCGTGTGCTGCTCCAGTCCACGTTTTTCCTTGAATTCTGGGACTTGTAGTCTTGTTTATTTCATTATAAAACAGGACTACATGTCCCATAATTCAGAGGGAAAAACCTGGACTGGAGCCGCACTTCACACAACGGCCGCAGAAACTTGGAAGCTATGATAAGACTCACAAGTAGAAGCGCCCCGGAGCAACACACAGTAAAGATTGTTCTAGAAATTCACACAAGTGAGACCCGTCACGAGCCTGGTGGAGAATGAGAGCTCCTGCTGTGAATGGTATACCGTCCACGAGGGGTGACCCAGCTATCAGCAGGGACGCAACAACTGCTCTCGGGTGTGATTGGTTCGAAGTTATCTCACTGTGACCAATGAAGAGTGACCCTAATTGGGCTCTCTTGCTAAAGTTCATAATAAATTGTAGCGTATGACCCCCCTGTGTGAGTGTCTTCGCACGTGCTTGTATGGATGTGTGTGTGTGCAAGTTGTGACAGCCTTAGGGCCCCGCCTTCCCAGCAGCAGAATCCTGTGGATGGAACACCAGTGACGTGCCAGGCCCTGCACTGTGATGTCACGAGGTCCACCACCAGCAGGGTAATCCTGTGGATGGAACACCTGTGACGTGCCAGGCCCTGCACTGTGATGTCACGAGGTCCAGGCTAGCACCAGCAGGGGAATCCTGTGGATGGAACACCTGTGACGTGCCAGGCCCTGCACTGTGATGTCACGAGGTCCAGGCTAGCACCTGCAGGGGAATCCTGTGGATGGAACACCTGTGACGTGCCAGGCCCTGCACTGTGATGTCACGAGGTCCAGGCTAGCACCAGCAGGGGAATCCTGTGGATGGAACACCTGTGACGTGCCAGGTCCTGCACTGTGATGTCACGAGGTCCAGGCTAAAAGCAGAGGGGAATCCTGCGAATGGAACACCTGTGCTGTGCCAGGCCCTCCCCTGTGATGTCATGAGATCCACACTAGCACCAGCAGGGGAATCCTGTGAATGGAACACCTGTGACGTGTCGGGCCCTGCACTGTGACGTCACGAGGTCGGGGCTAGCAGCAGCAGGGGAATCCTGTGGATGGAACATCTGTGACTTGCCGGGCCCTGCACTGTGACGTCACGAGGTCCAGGCTAAGTGCGGGGGAGGCCTCCGCCGGAGCAGAGACAAGGAGAGGCCCCTGAGGGGGCAGAAGGCCGGGCAGGGTTAATATCCGTGTCGGCTGCCCCCCTCCCCCTTACACTGCAACCCTTGTCATCACCCATAAGCCTGTGATGCACGATGACAGGTTAAATGTCTATTGTGACGTGTCCGTGGTATACAAGGCTGGTAACCAGGCAGCAGCGGCATTGCTCTCATGAGCACCGGACGGAGAGGACCACTGCTGGCGGCCCCGAGGGGGCCGGGGCCTCACAGGCTCCAAAAAGAACTGGACGGGGCTGGGTGAAAGGGGCAAGGTGAGTATAGAAACCAAATGAAAACCGAACTTGAAACCAAACTGAATCCGAACTTGAATCCAAACTATAAACTGACTTGATACTGGCTTGATACTGACTTGATACTGGCTTGAAACTTCCCTTCCCTCTTCCTTTCTCTTTCCCGTTTTTCCTTCTCTGCCTTACATTCCTATCTCTCCTCTCCTATCCCCTTCTCTCCCTTTCTTTTAAGTTCCCTTTTTCTTCATCACTCTTTAATCCTCTCCCCTTCTGTCACTCCCCTCCCCTTCCCATTCAACCCATTCCGGTCCCATAGTGCACTCTCTTATCTCCTTTTCCATCTCCACCCCTTCCCTTCTCTTCCCCTCCATTCCCTCCCATTCACAGCCTCTTTCCCTTCCAATCTGTTCCCATCGCCTCTGCTCCTTTTCTGCTCCCCTTTCACTTACCCATCCTTTCTTCTTTATTCTTCCTTCCTTCACCTCCCTTCCTCTTCACCATTCCCTCCCCTTTCCCCTCACCCATCCCTTCCCCTCATTACCCTTCTGCTCACCTCCCTCTCTCTCATTTGCCCTCTCCCCTCCATTCTCCTTTCCTTTCCCTGCCTTTCTCCTCCTTTCTCTTTTCCGCCTTCTTCCCCTCATTCTTCCTTTCCTTTCCTTTCCATTCCCTGCCCCCGCCCTTCCCTAACCCATCCCTTCTTTCCCTTTACCCCACCCTCCAACTACCCCTCTCCCTCCATGTCCCCCCCTTTATTTCCATTACTTTCTTCTTTACCTCTTTAATCCTCTCCCCTTCTGTCACTCCCCCTCCCCTCCCATCCCATTCTGTTACCCCACACACAACCCCACACACAACCCCCACACAACCCCCCACACAACCCCTTCCACACACACAACCCCCCACACACACAACCTCACACACACACAACCCCCCCACACACACAACCTCACACACACAACCCCCCACACAACCCCCCACACAACCCCTTCCACACACACAACCCCCCACACACACAACCCCACACACACAACCCCACATACACACAACCCCCCCACACACAACCCCACAAACACAATCCCCCACACACACCCACACATACAACTCCACACACACA
Source organism: Lissotriton vulgaris (assembly GCF_964263255.1). NCBI lineage: Eukaryota > Metazoa > Chordata > Amphibia > Caudata > Salamandridae > Lissotriton > Lissotriton vulgaris. The sequence continues at coordinate 134,765,695 of NC_141700.1, read as the reverse complement.
ACACACACAACCCCCCACACACACAACCCCACAAACAAACCCCCCGCCACACACACAAAACCCCCCACACACACAACACAACCCCCCCACACACAACCCCACAACCCCACACAACCACACACAGCCACACTACCCCCCACACACACAACCCCACACACCACACACAACCTCACACACCACACACAACCACACCCACACCCACACAAACACATACAACCCCACATACACACAACCCCACACACAAACACACAACCCCCCACACACACAACCCCCACACACACAACCACAACCCCCAGACATATACAACCACAACCCCCCGCACACACAAACCCCCCACACAAAACCCCACAAACACACCCCCCACAAACACCCACACACACATCCCCACACAAACAACCCCACACAACCACAAAACCTCCCCCTCAGACACACAATCCCACACACACAACCCCACACACACAACACCAGAAACCCACACAACCACACAGAGACCCACACAACCACACACGCACAACCCCACACACATGCTACCCCCACACACAAACCCCCACACACATACAACTCCACACACCACACACCCCACACTCCACACACAACCACACACACCATCACACACACCACCCCACTCACACACAACCCACCACACACACAACCCCCACACACAACCTCCCCCTCACACACACACACAACCCCCCACACACACAACCTCCCACACACAACCCCACACACACAACCCCCCACACACAAACTGACACACACGCAACCACACACACACAAACACCCCCCCACACACACACCCAACCCCCCCACACACACACCACCCCCCAAACACACACAGCCCCACACACATACAACCCCACACACACAAGACCCCTAACACACACAACAATCACACACACAGAACCCCACACACAACCCTCCACACACAAACCTGCACACATGCAACCCCACCCCCCCACACACACTACCCCCCCACACACACACACACTACCTCCCACACACACAACCCCCCAAACACACACAACCCTCCACACACAACCCCCTCTATACACAACCACACAACCACACACAACCCCGCACACACACAAAAACCCACACACACAACACACAACCACATACACTTTCTTTCCACAAACTCGATGTTTGTGTTCCTTTATTTTGAGATGCTTTTAGTACTGTCACACACACAATCCCCACACACAACACCACAACCCCATGCACACAAACCCACACACACACAACCACACACAACCAAACACAAACCCACACAACCACACACAACCCCACACACACACTACCCCCACACATACATACAAGTCCAAAAACACCCCCCACAATGCCACACACAATCCCACACACCACACATACAACCCCCACACACATACAACCCCACACACAAACACACAACCCACACACACATCCATTAACATACAACCCCTTACACAATCCCACACACATGCAACCCCACACACAAACAACCCATAACATACACAACACCCCCACACACACAACACCCCACATACACAAAACCACACATACACAACTCCCCCACACACATCACCACACTCACACACAACCCCAAACACACACTACTCCACATGCACACAACCCCACACATGACCCCATGTACACAACCCCCTCCACACAATGCCCCCCACACAACCCCACACACACAACCCCACACACACAACCCCACCCACACACACCCACACACAACCCCCCCACACACACTACCCCCAAACACAAACCCACACACAATGTCAGTGTCAGTGAGAGTGTCAGTGAGTGTAAGTGAGAGTGTCAGTGTCAGTGAGAGTGTCAGTGAGAGTCAGTGTCAGTGAGAGTTTTAGAGTGTCAGTGAGACTGTCAGTGAGTGTCAGTGAGAGTGTCAGTGTCAGTGAGAGTGTCAGTGAGAGTGTCAGTGAGAGTGACAGTGTCAGTGAGAGTGTCAGTGAGATTGTCAGTGTCAGTGAGAGTGTCAGTGAGAGTGTCAGTGTGAGTGTCAGTGAGAGTGTCAGTGGGAGTGTCAGTGAGTGTCATTTTCAGTGTGTGTCAGTGAGTGTCAGTGAGAGTGTCAGTGTCCATGAGAGTGGCAGTGAGTGTGAGTGATAGTGTCAGTGAGATTGTCAGTGTCAATGTCAGTGAGAGTGTCAGTGAGAGTGTCAGTGTCAGTGAGAGTAGAGTCAGTAAGAGTGTCAGTGTCAGTGAGTGTGTCAGTGAGAGTGTCGATGAGATTTTCAGTGAGAGTGTCAGTGTCAGTGAGAGTGTCAGTGAGAGTGACAGTGTCAGTGAGAGTGTCAGTGAGATTGTCAGTGAGAGTGTCAGCATCAGTGAGAGTGTCAGTTTCACTGTGAGTGTCAGTGAGAGTGTCAGTAAGAGTGTCAGTGTCAGTGAGAGTGTCAGTGAGTGTGTCAGTGAGAGTGTCAGTGAGAGTGTCAGTGTCATGGAGAGTGTCAGTGAGAGTGTCAGTGTCAGTTAGAGTGTCAGTGAGAGTGCCGATGAGATTGTCAGTGAGAGTGTCAGTGAGTGTGTCCGTGAAAGTGTCAGTGACAGTGTCAGTGTCAGTGAGAGTGTCAGTGAGAGTGTCAGTAAGAGTGTCAGTGTCAGTGAGAGTGTCAGTGAGTGTGTCAGTGAGAGTGTCAGTGAGAGTGTCAGTGTCAGGGAGAGTGTCAGTGAGTGTCAGTGAGAGTGTTAGTGTCAGTTAGAGTGTCAGTGAGAGTGCCGATGAGATTGTCAGTGAGAGTGTCAGTGAGAGTGTCAGTGTCAGTGAGAGTGACAGTGAGTGTCAGTGTCAGTGAGGGTGTCAGTGAGAGTGTCAGTGTCAGTGAGAGTGTCAGCATCAGTGAGAGTGTCAGTGAGAGTGTCAGTGAGAGTGAAGGTGTCAGTGTGAGTGTCAGTGAGAGTGTCATTGAGACTGTCAGTTTCACTGTGAGTGTCAGTGAGAGTGTCAGTGAGAGTGCCAGTGAGAGTGTCAGTGAGTGTGAGTGAGAGAGTGTCAGAGTCAGTGTCAGTGAGAGTGTCAGTGAGAGTGTCAGTGTCAGTGAGAGTGTCAGTGAGAGTGTCAGTGAGTTTCAGTGAGAGTGTCAGTGAGAGTGTCAGTGAGTGTCAGTGAGAGTTTCAGTGAGAGTGTCAGTATCAGAGAGAGTGTCAGTGAGAATTTCTGTTTCAGTGTGAGTGTCAGTGAGTGTCAGTGTCAGTGAGAGTGTCAGTGAGTGTGAGTGAGAGTGCCAGTGTCAGTGAGAGTGTCAGTGAGAATATCAGTGAGAGTGTCACTGTGAGTGTCAGTGAGTGTGTCAGTTTCACTGTGAGTGTCAGTGAGAGTATCAGTGAGAGTGTCAGTGAGTGTGTCAGTGAGTGTCGGTGAGAGTGTCGGTGTCAGCAAGAGTGTCAGTGAGTGTGTCAGAGAAAGTGTCAGTGAGAGTGTCAGTGTCAGTGAGAGTGTCAGTGTCAGCGAGAGTGTCAGTGAGTGTCCTTGAGTGTCAGTGAGAGTGTCAGTGAGATTGTCAGTGAGTGTCAGAGTGTCAGTGAGAGTGTCAGTGAGAGTGTCAGTGAGATTGTCAGTGTCAGTGAGAGTGTCAGTGTCAGTAAGAGTGTCAGTGGGAGTGTCAGTGTCAGTGAGAGTGTCAGTGAGAGTATCGATGAGATTGTCATTGAGAGTGTCAGTGAGTGTCAGTGAGAGTTTCAGTGAGTGTGAGTGAGAGTGCCAGTGTCAGTGAGAGTGTCAGTGAGAGTGTCAGTTTCAGTATGAGTGTCAGTGTGAGTGTCAGTGAGAGTGTTAGTGAGTGTCAGTGAGAGTGTCAGTGAGAGTGTCAGTGAGAATGTCAGTGAGAGTGTCAGTGAGAGTGTCAGTGAGAGTGTCAGTGTGAGCGTGTCAGTGTCAGTGAGAGTGTTAGTGAGAGTGTCAGTGAGTGTGTCAATGAGTGTGTCAGTGAGTGTTTCAGTGAGAGTGTCAGTGTCAGTGAGAGTGTCAGTTTCAGTGTGAGTGTCAGTGAGAGTGTCAGTGAGAGTGTCAGTGAGTGTCAGTGAGAGTGTCAGTGAGAATGTCAGTGAGAGTGTCAGTGAGAGTGTCAGTGAGTGTGTCAATGAGTGTGCCAGTGAGTGTTTCAGTGAGAGTGTCAGTGTCAGTGAGAGTGTCAGTGAGAGTGTCAGTTTCAGTGTGAGTGTCAGTGAGAGTGTCAGTGAGAGTGTCAGTGAGTGTCAGTGAGAGTGTCAGTGAGAATGTCAGTGAGAGTGTCAGTGAGAGTGTCAGTGAGATTGTCAGTGTCAGTGAGAGTGTCAGTGTCAGTGAGAGTGTCAGTGAGAGTGTCAGTGTCAGTGAGAGTGTCAGTGAGAGTGTCAATGAGATTGTCATTGAGAGTGTCAGTGAGTGTCAGTGAGAGTTTCAGTGAGAGTGTCAGTGTCAGTGAGAGTCAGTTTCAGTGTGAGTGTCAGTGTCAGTGAGAGTGTCAGTCAGTGTGTCAGTGAAAGTGTCAGTGAGAGTGTCAGTGAGTGTCCTTGAGTGTCAGTGAGAGTGTCAGTGAGAGTGTCAGTGAGTGTCAGTGAGAGTGTCAGTGAGTGTCCGTGAGAGTCTCAGTGAGAGTGTCAGTTAGAGTGTCAGTGTCAGTGAGAGTGTCAGTGAGAGTGTCAGTGTGTGTCAGTGAGAGTGTCAGTGTCAGTGAGAGTGTCAGAGAGCAGGTCGATGAGATTGTCAGTGAGAGTGTCAGTGTCAGTGTCAGTGAGAGTGTCAGTGAGAGTATCAGCGTCAATGAGAGTGTCAGTGTCAGTGAGAGTGTCAGCATCAGTTAGAGTATCAGAGAAAGTGTCAGTGAGAGTGTCAGTGTCAGTGAGAGTGTCAGTGAGAGTGTCAGTGAGATTGTCAGTAAGTGTCAGTGAGAGTGTCAGTGAGAGTGCCAGTGAGATTGTCAGTGTCTGTGAGAGTGTCAGTGTCAGTGAGAGTGTCAGTGAAAGTGTCAGTGAGTGTCAGTGAGTGTGTCAGTGTCAGTGAGAGTGTCAGTGAGTGTCGATGAGATTGTCAGTGAGAGTGTCAGTGGGAGTGTCAGTGAGAGTGTCTGTGTCAGTGAGAGTGTCAGTGAGAGTGTCAGTGAGAGTGTCAGCATCAGTGAGAGTGTCAGTGAGAGTGTCAATTTCACTGTGAGTGTCAGTGAGAGTGTCAGTGAGTGTGAGTGAGAGTGTCAGAGTCAGTGTCAGTGAGAGTGTCAGTGAGAGTGGCAGTGAGTGTGTCAGTGAGTGTGTCAGTGTCAGTGAGAGTGTCAGTGAGAGTGTCAGTGAGAGTGTCACTGTGAGTGTCAGTGAGTGTGTCAGTTTCACTGTGAGTGTCAGTGAGAGTGTCAGTGAGTGTCAGTGAGTGTAAGTGAGAGAGTGTCAGAGTCAGTGTCAGTGAGAGTGTCAGTGAGAGTGTCAGTGAGTGTCAGTGAGAGTGTCAGTGAGAGTGTCAGTGAGTGTCAGTGAGAGTGTCAGTGAGAATGTCAGTGAGAATGTCAGTTTCAGTGTGAGTGTCAGTGAGAGTGTCAGTGTCAGTGAGAGTATCAGTGAGAGTGTCAGTGAGTGTGTCAGTGAGTGTGTCAGTGAGTGTCGGTGAGAGTGTCAGTGAGAGTGTCGGTGTCAGTGAGAGTGTCAGTGAATGTGTCTGAGAAAGTGTCAGTGAGAGTGTCAGTGTCAGTGAGAGTGTCAGTGAGCGTGTCAGTGTGAGTATCAGTGAGAGTGTCAGTGAGAGTGTCAATTTCACTGTGAGTGTCAGTGAGAGTGTCAGTGAGTGTGAGTGACAGTGTGAGTGAGAGTGTCAGAGTCAGTGTCAGTGAGAGTGGCAGTGAGAGTGGTAGTGAGTGTGTCAGTTTCAGTGTCAGTGAGAGTGTCAGTGAGAGTGTCAGTTTCAGTGTGAGTGTCAGTGAGTGTCCGTGAGAGTTTCAGTGAGAGTGTCAGTGTTAGTGAGAGTGTCAGTGTCAGCGTCAGCGAGAGTGTCAGTGAGTGTCAGTGAGAGTGTCAGTGAGAGTGTCAGTGTCAGTGAGAGTGTCAGTGAGAGTGTCATTTTTAGTGTGTGTCAGTGAGAGTGTCAGTGTCAGTGAGAGTGGCACTGAGTGTGTCAGTGAGAGTGTCAGAGTCAGTGAGAGTGTCAGTGAGAGTGTCAGTGAGAGTGTCAGTGAGTGTCAGTGAGAGTGTCAGTGAGAGTGTCAGTGAGAGTGTCAGTTAGAGTGTCAGTGAGTGTCAGTGAGAGTGTCAGTGAGTGTCCGTGAGAGTGTCAGTGAGAGTGTCGGTGTCAGTGAGAGTGTCAGTAAATGTGTCTGAGAAAGTGTCAGTGAGAGTGTCAGTGTCAGTGAGAGTGTCAGTGAGTGTGTCAGTGTGAGTATCAGTGAGAGTGTCAGTGAGAGTGTCTATGAGATTGTCAGTGAGAGTGTCAGTGTCAGTGAGTGTCAGTGAGAGTTAGTGTGTCAGTGAGAGTGTCAGTGGGAGTGTCAGTGAGAGTGTCTGTGTCAGTGAGAGTGTCAGTGAGAGTGTCAGTGTCAGTGAGAGTGTCAGCATCAGTGAGAGTGTCAGTGAGAGTGTCAGTTAGAGTGTCAATTTCACTGTGAGTGTCAGTGAGAGTGTCAGTGAGTGTGAGTGAGAGTGTCAGAGTCAGTGTCAGTGAGAGTGTCAGTGAGAGTGGCAGTGAGTGTGTCAGTGAGTGTGTCAGTGTCAGTGTCAGTGAGAGTGTCAGTGAGAGTGTCAGTGAGAGTGTCACTGTGAGTGTCAGTGAGTGTGTCGTTGAGAGTGTCAGTTTCACTGTGAGTGTCAGTGAGAGTGTCAGTGAGTGTCAGTGAGTGTAAGTGAGAGAGTGTCAGAGTCAGTGTCAGTGAGAGTGTCAGTGAGAGTGTCAGTGAGTGTCAGTGAGAGTGTCAGTGAGAGTGTCAGTGAGTGTCAGTGAGAGTGTCAGTGAGAGTGTCAGTGAGAATGTCAGTGAGAATGTCAGTTTCAGTGTGAGTGTCAGTGAGAGTGTCAGTGTCAGTGAGATTGTCAGTGAGTGTGAGTGAGAGTGTGAGAGAGAGTGCCAGTGTCAGTGAGAGTGTCAGTGAGAGTTACAGTGTCAGTGAGAGTATCAGTGAGAGTGTCAGTGAGTGTGTCAGTGAGTGTGTCAGTGAGTGTCGGTGAGAGTGTCGGTGAGAGTGTCGGTGTCAGTGAGAGTGTCAGTGAATGTGTCTGAGAAAGTGTCAGTGAGAGTGTCAGTGTCAGTGAGAGTGTCAGTGAGCGTGTCAGTGTGAGTATCAGTGAGAGTGTCAGTGAGAGTGTCAATTTCACTGTGAGTGTCAGTGAGAGTGTCAGTGAGTGTGAGTGACAGTGTGAGTGAGAGTGTCAGAGTCAGTGTCAGTGAGAGTGGCAGTGAGAGTGGCAGTGAGTGTGTCAGTTTCAGTGTCAGTGAGAGTGTCAGTGAGAGTGTCAGTGAGAGTGTCAGTGAGTGTCAGTGAGAGTGTCAGTGAGAGTTTCAGAGAGAGTGTCAGTGTCAGTGAGAGTGTCAGTGAGAGTGTCAGTTTCAGTGTGAGTGTCAGTGAGAGAGAGAGAGAGAGTGAGAGTGTCCGTGAGAGTTTCAGTGAGAGTGTCAGTGTTAGTGAGAGTGTCAGTGTCAGCGAGAGTGTCAGTGAGTGCCAGTGAGAGTGTCAGTGAGAGTGTCAGTGTCAGTGAGAGTGTCAGTGAGAGTGTCGTTTTTAGTGTGTGTCAGTGAGAGTGTCAGTGAGAGTGTCAGTGTCAGTGAGAGTGTCAGTGAGTGTGTCAGTGAGAGTGTCAGAGTCAGTGAGAGTGTCAGTGAGAGTGTCAGTGAGAGTGTCAGTGAGTGTCAGTGAGAGTGTCAGTGAGTGTCCGTGAGAGTGTCAGTGAGAGTGTCAGTTAGAGTGTCAGTGAGTGTCAGTGAGAGTGTCAGTGAGTGTCCGTGAGAGTGTCAGTGAGAGTGTCGGTGTCAGTGAGAGTGTCAGTGAATGTGTCTGAGAAAGTGTCAGTGAGAGTGTCAGTGTCAGTGAGAGTGTCAGTGAGCGTGTCAGTGTGAGTATCAGTGAGAGTGTCAGTGAGAGTGTTTATGAGATTGTCAGTGAGAGTGTCAGTGTCAGTGAGTGTCAGTGAGAGTTAGTGTGTCAGTGAGAGTGTCAGTGAGAGTGTCAGTGTTAGTGAGAGTGTCAGTGAGAGTGTCAGCATCAGTGAGTGTGTCAGTGAGAATGTCAGTGTGAGTGTCAGTGAGAGTGTCAGTGAGAGTGTCAGTGAGAGTGAGAGTGTCAGTGAGAGTGTCAGTGTTAGTGAGGGTGTCAGTGAGTGTGTCAGTGAGAGTGTCAGTGTCAGTGAGAGTGTCAGTGAGAGTTTCAGTGAGAGTGTCAGTGAGTGTGTCAGTGAGTGTGTCAGTGAGAGTGTCAGTGAGAGTGTCAGTGAAAGTGTCAGTGGTAGTGTCAGTGAGAGAGTCAGTGATTGTCAGTGAGAGTGTCAGTGAGTGTCAGTGGGAGTGTCAGTGAGAGTGTCAGTGAGTGTCAGTGAGAGTGTCAGTGAGTGTCAGTGAGAGTTTCAGTGAGAGTGTCAGTGTCAGTGAGAGTGTCAGTGTCAGTGAGAGTATCAATGAGAGTATCAGTAAGAGTGTCAGTGAGTGTCAGTGAGAGTGTCAGTGAGAGTGTCAGTAAGAGTGTCAGTGAGAGTGTCAGTGAGAGTGTCAGTGAGTGTGTCAGTGTCAGTGAGAGTGTCAGTGAGTGTGTCAGTGAGTGTCCTTGAGTGTCAGTGAGTGTCAGGGAGAGTTTCAGTGAGAGTGTCAGTGTCAGTGAGAGTGTCTGTGTTTTTGAGAGTGTCTGTGAGAGTGTCGATGAGATTGTCAGTGAGAGTGTCAGTGAGTGTGAGTGAGAGTGTGAGTGAGAGTGTCAGAGTCAGTGTCAGTGAGAGTGTCAGTGAGAGTGGCAATGAGTGTGTCAGTGAGTGTGTCAGTTTCAGTGTCAGTGTCAGTGAGAGTGTCAGTGAGAGTGTCAGTGAGAGTGTCAATGAGAGTGTCAGTGAGAGTGTCAGTGAGAGTGTCAGTGAGTGTGTCAGTGAGAGTGTCAGTGTCAGTGAGAGTGTCAGTGAAAGTGTCAGTGAGAGTGTCAGTGAGTGTGTCAGTGAGAGTGTCAATTTCACTGTGAGTGTCAGTGAGAGTGTCAGTGAGTGTGAGTGACAGTGTGAGTGAGAGTGTCAGAGTCAGTGTCAGTGAGAGTGTCAGTGAGAGTGTCAGTGAGAGTGTGAGTGAGAGTGTCAGTGTCAGTGAGAGTGTCAGTGAGAGTGTCAGTGAGTTTCAGTGAGAGTGTCAGTGAGAGTGTCAGTGAGAGTGTCAGTGAGTGTCAGTGAGAGTTTCAGTGAGAGTGTCAGTGAGAGTGCCAGTGTCATTGAGAGTGGCAGTGAGTGTCTCAGTGAGTGTGTCAGTGAGAGTGTCAGAGTCAGTGAGAGTGTCAGTGTCAGTGAGAGTGTCAGTGAGTGTCAGTGAGAGTGTCATTGTCAGTGAGAGTGTCAGTGAGAGTGTCAATGAGATTGTCAGTGAGAGTGTCAGTGAGTTTCAGTGAGAGTTAGTGTCAGTGAGAGTGTCAGTGACAGTGTCAGTGTTAGTGAGAGTGTCAGTGAGAGTGTCAGTGTCAGTGAGAGTGTCAGCATCAGTGAGAGTGTCAGTGAGAGTGTCAGTGTGAGTGTGAGTGTGAGTGAGAGTGTCAGTTTCAGTGTGTCAGTGAGAGTGTCAGTGAGATTGTCAGTGAGAGTGTCAGTGTCAGTGAGAGTGTCAGTGGTAGTGTCAGTGAGAGTGTCAGTGATTGTCAGTGAGAGTATCAGTGAGTGTCAGTGAGAGTGTCAGTGAGAGTGTCAGTGGGAGTGTCAGTGTCAGTGTCAGTGAGAGTGTCAGTGTCAGTGAAAGTGTCAGTGAGAGTGTCAGTGAGTGTCAGTGAGTGTGTCAGTGTCAGTGAGAGTGTCAGTGAGAGTGTCAGTGAGTGTGTCAGTGAGTGTGTCAGTGAGAGTGTCAGTGAGAGTGTCATTGAGTGTCAGTGAGAGTGTCAGTGAGAGTGTCAGTGAGTGTCAGTGAATGTGTCAGTGTCAGTGAGAGTGTCAGTGAGAGTGTCAGTGAGTGTGTCAGTGAGTGTGTCAGTGAGAGTGTCAGTGAAAGTGTCAGTGAGAGTGTCAGTGGTAGTGTCAGTGAGAGTGTCAGTGATTGTCAGTGAGAGTGTCAGTGAGAGTGCCATTGAGTGTCAGTGAGAGTGTCAGTGAGTGTCAGTGAGAGTGTCAGTGAGAGTGTCAGTAAGTGTCAGTGAGAGTGTCAGTGAGAGTTTCAGTGAGAGTGACAGTGAGTGTCAGTGAGAGTGTCAGTGAGAGTATCAGTAAGATTGTCAGTGAGTGTCAGTGAGAGTGTCAGTGAGAGTGTCATTGAGTGTCAGTGAGAGTGTCAGTAAGAGTGTCAGTGTCAGTGAGAGTGTCAGTGAGTGTGTCAGTGTCAGTGAGAGTGTCAGTGAGTGTGTCAGTGAGAGTGTCAGTGAGTGTCAGTGAGTGTCATTGAGTGTCCTTGAGTGTCAGTGAGTGTCAGTGAAAGTGAAAGTGTCCGTGAGAGTGTCAGTGAGAGTGTCAGTGTCAGTGAGAGTGTCGGTGTCTGTGAGAGTGTCAGTGAAAGTGTCGATGAGATTGTCAGAGAGAGTATCAGTGAGTGTGAGTGAGAGTGTCAGAGTTCGTGTCAGTGAGTGTCAGTGCGAGTGGCAGTGAGTGTGTCAGTGAGTGTGCCAGTTTCAGTGTCAGTGTCAGTGAGAGTGTTAGTGAGAGTGTCAGTGAGAGTGTCAGTGAGAGTGTCAGTGAGAGTCAGTGAGAGTTTCAGAGAGAGTGTCAGTGTCAGTGAGAGTTTCAGTAAAAGTGTCAGTTTCAGTGTGAGTGTCAGTGAGAGTGTCAGTGAGTGTGAGTGAGAGTGTGACTGAGAGTGTCAGTGTCAGTGAGAGTGTCAGTGAGAGTGTCAGTGAGAGTGTCAGTGAGAGTGTCAGTGAGAGTGTCAGCATCAGCTAGAGTGTCAGAGAGTCTGTGAGAGTGTCTGTGAGCGTGTCAGTGAGAGTGTCATTTTCAGTGTGTGTCAGTGAGAGTGTCAGTGAGAGTGTTAGTGTTAGTGAGAGTGGCAGTGAGTGTGAGTGAGAGTGTCAGTGAGATTGTGAGTGTCAATGTCAGTGAGAGTGTCAGTGAGTGTGGCAGTGAGAGTGTCAGTGTCAGTGAGAGTGTCAGTGAGACTGTCAGTGGGAGTGTCAGTGAGAGTGTCAGTGGGAGTGTCAGTGAGAGTGTCAGTGAGTGTCAGTGAGAGTGTCAGTGAGTGTCAGTGAGAGTGTCATTGAGTGTCAGTGAGAGTGTCAGTGAGAGTGTCAGTGAGAGTTTCAGTGAGTGTCAGTGTCAGTGAGAGTCAGTTTCAGTGTGAGTGTCAGTGAGTGTGTCAGTGAGTGTTAGTAAGTGTCAGTGAGTGTCAGTGAGAGTGTCATTGAGAGTCAGTGAGAGTGTCAGTGAGAGTGTTAGTGAGAGTGTTGGTGAGAGTGTCAGTGTCAGTGAGAGTGTCAGTGAGAGTGTCAGTGTCAGTGAGAGTGTCAGTGTCAGTGAGAGTGTCAGTGAGAGTGTCAGTGAGAGTGTCAGTGAGTGTGTCAGTCACAGTGTCAGTGTGAGTGTCAGTGAGAGTGTCAGTGAGAGTGTCTGTTTAACTGTGAGTGTCAGTGAGAGTGTCAGTGAGAGTGTCAGTGAGTATGAGTGAGAGTGTGAGTGAGAGTGTGAGTGAGAGTGTCAGTGAGTGTGTCAGTGAGTGTGCCAGTGAGTGTATCTGTGAGAGTGTCAGTGTCAGTGAGAGTGTCAGTGAGAGTGTCAGTGAGAGTGTCAGTGAGAGTGTCAGTGAGAGTATCAGTGAATGTAGGTGAGAGTCAGTGAGAGTGTCAGTGTGTGTCAGTGAGAATGTCAGTTTCAGTGTCAGTGAGAGTGTCAGTGAGAGTGTTAGTGTCAGTGAGAGTGTCAGTGAGTGTGAGTGAGAGTATCAGTGTCAGTGAGAGTGTCAGTGAGAGTGTCAGAGAGGGTGTCAGTAAGTGTGTCAGTTAATGTGTCAGTGTCAGTGAAAGTGTCAGTGAGAGTGTCAGTGAGAGTGTCAGTGAGTGTCAGTGTCAGTGAGAGTGTCAGTGATAGTGTCAGTATCAGTGAGAGTGTCAGTGAGTATCAGTGAGAGTGTCAGTGAGAGTTTCAGTGAGTGCCAGTGAGAGTCAGTGAGTGCCAGTGAGAGTGTCAGTGAGTGTGTCAGTGAGTATTTCAGTGAGTGTCAGTGAGAGTGTCAGTGTCAGTGAGAGTGTCAGTCAGTGTGTTAGTGAAAGTGTCAGTGAGAGTGTCAGTGAGTGTCAGTCTGAGTGTCAGTGAGAGTGTCAATGGGAATGTATGTGAGAGTGTCAGTGGGACTGTCAGTGAGTGTCAGTGAGTGTCAGTGAGTGCCAGTGAGAGTGTCAGTGAGTGTCAGTGAGAGTGTCAGTGAGAGTGTCAGTGTCAGTTTCAGTGTGAGTGTCAGTGAGAGTGTCAGTGAGAGTGTCAGTGAGAGTGTCAGTGAGTGTCAGTGAGAGTGTCAGTGAGAGTGTCAGTGGGAGTGTCAGTGAGAGTGTCAGTGAGTGTCAGTGAAATTCAGTGAGTGTCAGTGAGAGTTTCCGTGAGAGTTTCAGTGAGAGTGTCATTGTCAGTGAGAGTGTCAGTGAGAGTCAGTTTCAGTGTGAGTGGCAGTGAGAGTGGCAGTGAGAGTGTCAGTGAGTGTCAGTAAGATTATCAGTGAGTGTCAGTGAGAGTGTCATTGACTGTCAGTGAGAGTGTCAGTGTCAGTGAATGTCAGTGAGAGTGTCAGTGAAAGTGTCAGTGAGAGTGCCAGTGAGAGCTTCAGTGAGAGTGTCAGTGAGAGTGTCAGTGAGTGTCAGTGAGAGTTTCAGTGAGCATGTCAGTATCAGTGAGAGTGTCAGTGAGTGTGAGTGAGTGTGAGTGAGAGTGTCAGTGTCAGTGGGAGTGTCAGTGAGTGTCCGTGAGAGTGTCTGTGTCAGTGAGAGTGTTGGTGTCAGTGAGAGTGTCAGTGAGTGTGTCAGTGAGAGTGTCAGTGAGTGTGTCAGAGAAAGTGTCAGTGAGAGTGTCAGTGTCAGTGAGAGTGTCAGTGAGAGTGTCAGTTAGTGTCAGTGAGAGTGTCAGTGAGAGTGTCAGTGAGTGGCAGTGAGAGTGTCAGTGAGAGTGTCAGTGTCAGCGAGAGTGTCAGTGAGTGTCATTGAGAGTGTCAGTGTCAGTGAGAGTGTCAGTGAGAGTGTCGATGAGATTGTCAGTGAGAGTGAGTGTCAGCGAGTGTCAGTGTAATTGAGAGTGTCAGTGAGAGTGTACATGTCAGTAAGAGTGTCAGTGAGAGTTTCAGTGTCAGTGAGAGTGTCAGCATCAGTGAGAGTGTCAGTGAGAGTGTCAGTTTCACTGTGAGTGTCAGTGAAAGTGTCAGTGAGAGTGTCAGTGTGAGTGAGAGTGAGAGTGTCAGTGAGTGTGAGTCAGAGTGTGAGTCAGAGTGTCAGAGTCAGTGTCAGTGAGAGTGTCAGTGAGTGGGTCAGTGAGTGTGTCAGTGAGAGTGTCAGTGCCAGTGAGAGTGTCAGTGTCAGTGAGAGTGTCAGTGAGAGTGTCAGTGAGAGTGTCAGTGAGTGTGAGTGAGAGTGTGAGTGTCAGTGTCAGTGAGAGTGACGGTGAGAGTGTCAGTGAGTGTGTCAGTGAGGGTGTCAGTGAGAGTGTCAGTGTCAGTGAGTGTGTCAGTGAGAGTGTCAGTGTCAGTGAGAGTGTCAGTGAGAGTGTCAGTGAGTGTGTCAGTGAGTGTGTCAGTGAGAGTCTCAGTGTCAGTGAGAGTGTCAGTGAGAGTGTGAGTGTCAGTGAGAGTGTTGATGAGATTGACAGTGAGAGTGTCCGTGAGAGTGTCAGTGTTAGTGTCAGTGAGAGTGTCAGCGTCAGCGAGAGTGTCAGCGTCAGTGAGAGTGTCAGCGTCAGTGTCCTGGAGAGTGTCAATGAGACTGTCAGTTTCAGTGAGAGTGTCAGTGTGTCAGTGAGTGTGTCAGCGATTGTGAGTGACAGTGAGTGTGTTAGTGACAGTGAGTGTGTGTGTGGGGGGGTTGTGTGTGTGGGGGTGTGTGTATGTGGGGGTGTGTGTGTTTGTGGGGGGGGTTGTGTGCAGTGTCGGGTTGTGTGTGGGGGGTAGTGGGGTTGTGTGTGGTGGTTGTGTCATGTATGTGTGGGGGGTTTTGTGTGTGTGCGTGGGATGTTGTGTGGGGGGTTGTGTGTAGGGGGTTGTGTATGGTGTGGTTGTGTGTGTGGGGTTGTATGTGTGGGTGTGTGTGTGTTTGTGGGGTTGTGTGTGTGGGGGGTTGTGGTTGTGTGTGTGTGGGTTGTGGTTGTGTGTGTGTCATGTATGTGTGGGGGGGTTTGTGTGTGTGCGTGGGATGTTGTGTGGAGGGTTGTGTGTGGTGTGGTAGTGTGTTTGGTGTGGGGTTGTATGTGTGGGTGTGTGTGGGGGAGTGTGTTTGTGTATTGTTGTGTGTGGGGGGTTGTGGTTGTGTGTGGGGGGTTGTGTGTGTGGGGGTTGTGTGTATGTGTGGTTGTGTGTGTGGGGTTGTGTGTGAGGTTGTGTGTGTGGGGGGTTGTGTGGGGGTGTTTGTGTGGGGGGTGTTTGTGTGGGGTTGTGTGTTTGGGGGGTAGTGTGTGGGGTAACAGAATGGGATGGGGGGGTGGTGAGGCAGTGAATGGGATGGAAGGGAAGGGGGAGTGACAGAAGGGGAGACTGTTGGACAGGCCTCGTGCACGGGCCGTTCCCTCCCCGCATAGGAAGACCCGAACACCGGCTCTCCCAGTATCACCAGAAGAACCACCCGACAACCCGCAAAAGCAACCTGCAACCCGTCCCTCATGGGACCCCTGCTCCCGAACACCACGACATCGGCCGGCCCGGGCCTCCTTCAGCAGCATTGCCCCGGCCCAGCCGCCATCTTGGACACTGCACCACGAGGCCGCGTGGCCTCAGCTCGACCCCAACCCTGGGCCTGGCCAGGCCCCGACATCGAGGCACCACCATCCACCCAGGAGGTGAAGGGACCACTTGGCAGGTCAATGGGAGAAAGGAGTGTCAATGGCTCTCCCCCGCCAGGTGCCGATCGCCCCCAGCCTCCCCGGGCACTGGCTCCACCCCCCTGCTGGGTGTCTGGACTCCCTCATCCCGGACCTCCCGACCTCCCAGCGCGAGGGTCCGGACATCAAAGGAGGCCAGACCTATAACTGGGGCAGCTCCAGAGCAGGAAGGCAGTTGTATCCTGGAGTCGCGAGACACCTTGAAGAACTCATCCTTGACGGACTGCTGGCGCTGCCGCAGCCCTACCTTGTGAATCATCGATCCTGCCTGCTGGCGCTGCCGCGACCTTCTGCAACCTACATCCTCGTCGGGACCTGCTGGCGCTGCCGCGGCCCATCCTTGTGAACCATCGCTCCTGCCTGCTGGCGCTGCCGCGGCCCATCCTTGTGAACCTTCGTCGGGACCTGCTGGCGCTGCCGCGGCCCATCCTTGTGAACCATCGTCGGGACCTGCTGGCGATGCCGCGGCCCATCCTTGTGCACCATCGTTCCTGCCTGCTGGCGCTGCCGCGGCCCTTCTCCAGTGAGACTTGTCATCCTAGCCGGCTGGCGCTGCCGCGGCCCGACCTTCCCGAATTCCGAGCTCGAGGATTGTGAGCTATCCATCTACCACCCGTACCAGACCGGTACCAAGACTGTCCCGCTACCCTTTCCCCCTCAAGAGACTAGAATTGAGAGGACCCTCGTGTCCGACCTCACTGTACCGCTGATACCTCTGCCTTAAGAATCGTATATAAAGAGTGTTGACCTCATCCTCGTGTGGTGTCCATCTGTGGGGGGGGGGGAGTTACTTGTCTGTACGATCGCTGGAGACGGCCCTCACCGGAGGCCTCTCCCCCTGTCCTCGGCCGACCCTCCAGGTCCCCGTCTAACATTGGTGGCCAGCGGCGCGATCCGAACCAACACATAATCGTACAGAAAGTAACTCACCCCACGGCTCAACCACAATGACAACCAAAGAGAGCGGATCCACAGGAAAATTCCAGATGGAGAAATTAGAAGAATACAACCACAAAAAACTGAAACAATTTTGCATGGAACTAGGCATTGCTACCACAGGACTGAGCACGAAAGACAACTTCAAAAAGGCCCTAGAATCTTGGGCGGAGACGGGTGCGACCGTACCCCAGAACCAAAACACCGAGACGCCAGAAACAAGCACCGCTCCGGCAGAAGGAAGGAGAGCGGGTCTCTCCCCGGAGGAGATCCGAGAACGAGAGAAAAGCAGACTCCATGAATTGGAGTTGGCACGACTTCGGGTGGACGGAGAACTGAAATTGGCCGAACAGAAGATAACATTGGAACACTTGCGGCTCCGAGAGGAGCGGGAAGAGAAGCAAAAACAGAGAGAGTTAGAAGAGAAAAAACTGTCCTACGAACATGAGCGCAACCTAGCCGAAATAGAGTCTCGGAAACAAAATAAAGACCTCGGGGTGCCCGAGCGCCCAAACACTCCGGGCCCTGCAGACCCTAAAGTCCACATCCCCAAAGATGTCGTCCGAGAATATTATAGGAATGACGATATCCAGCAGTGGTTCAAGGCCTACGAGATAGCCATGACCTCCCACCGGATTTCCCGAAGTGACTGGGGAGCCGGGTTATGGGGGAGTTTCGTCAATGAAGGGCGCGACGCCCTGCTGCAACTGCCGGACCATCAGATGACGTCCTATGACCACATGAAGGCAGCCCTCCTCACTCGATACGGACTCACGCCCGAGATGTACCACCAGCGGTTCCGCGACTGCAAACGGATCCCGGGTACAACTTGGGTAGAGTACGTGAACTTTTTCAGCAGAGCATTCGAGGGGTGGATCAAGGGCAGCCAAGTAACCACCTACGAGCAACTCTTTACTCTCATTGTATGGGAGCACCTCTCCAACAATTGCTTCGTCGAGCTCAGGCAGCACCTCCTCGACATCAAACTGACTGAACCTCGGCAGCTCGCCGCCGAAGCTGACCGGTGGGAAAGCACTCGAGTTTCCCGAAGTGGGCCCAGCGAGCCGAACAGAACCAACCAAGGTCCCCATCGCCCCCGAGGAGGAGGAGGCCAGGGACGAGGCCGAGACGCCGCCCCAGCGGCTCCCACCAGCAACACCCCGCCCCCGGCCGGCAGGGGAAACCCCCCAATGCGTCCGGGGTTCCGAGCCAATGTTACTTGCCACCGGTGCCAGCGGACCGGCCACTATGCCAATGACCCTAATTGCCCGAAAAACCAGAATCCAATACCCCGCCAGGTCGCTGCCGCCGCCCTGGGAGAAGAGCCAGCCCCAGAGGATTACGAGGAATACGAACAGGAACAGCCCGAGTGGGAACCAGCCGCCATGTTCCTGGTCTGCCTAGGGGAAAGAGACATGATTCCGCGGACTCCCCTACCCGCCAATACGAGAAAATACAGCCAGTGGGTAAACATAAATGGGCGCACGGCCGAAGCCCTACGCGACACCGGGGCCAGTGTGACGGCGGTCCGCTGTCATCTGGTAACCCCGGAGCAGATCCTGCCAAACGTCCTTTGCCCCGTCCGATCAGCCGACAACTCAGAAAGCCTGTGTCGGATGGCCTGCGTCCCCTTCGAGTGGGGAGGAGTGTCCGGGATGTTGAAGGTGACTGTCCGCGATGATGCCCCAGTGGACTGCCTCCTGGGGAACGACCTCGAAAGTTCCCCCTGGGCAGCCGTCGAAAGAAGAGAGCACCTGGGGATGTTGGGCCTCCCTGAATGGGCCTGCATAACGACCCGGTCCATGGCCGCCCGCGCCCTCTCCAGTCCCGAAGAACCCGAATGGCCAGAGCCTCCTCCCCCGATCGTCCCGGAGGGAGACGCCCTAAGTGCCAATCTCCCAGAACAAAACAGAGAAAAGCCCGTGCAACTCCAGGACCTTCCAGAACTGGCTCAGTGGTGGCAGGAAGGTGGTCCCACCCAAGAACAATTCCGACAAGAACAGAAGACCTGTCCCTCCCTCGAGGGACTCAGGCAGCAAGCCCTCGCCCAGAACGCAGGAGACACCGCGGGGGCACACTGGATTTATTGGGACAACGACCTGCTCTACAGCGAGCAAAGAATTGCGGAGCTAGGGGCCAGTCGGGTGCTGGTAGTGCCCCTCCGCTTCCGAAACTTCCTTTTGAACTTAGCGCACGATGTCCCTCTTGCTGGGCACTTGGGTCAAGGCAAAACTTACAACCGCCTGGTAACACACTTTTACTGGCCCAAGATGCGTAATGATGTCGCCATCCACTGCCGGGCCTGCCCCACCTGCCAGGCCAGCGGGAAGAGCGGCCGAAAGATTAAAGCACCCTTACAACCCTTTCCCGTCGTCACCACCCCGTTCGAACGGGTAGGAATAGACATTGTGGGGCCCCTAGACCCCCGGACGGCCCAGGGGCACCGGTTCATCCTAGTCCTGGTGGACCATGCCACCCGGTACCCCGAGGCCATTCCTCTTCGAACTGTGACAGCACCCGTGGTAGGCCGAGCCCTGATGGGGATCTTTTCTCGAGTGGGCTTCCCTCGGGAGGTCGTCAGCGACAGGGGCACGAACTTTATCTCGAAATACATGAGGTCTCTCTGGCAACAGTGTGGAGTCACCTACCGCTTCACGACCCCGTATCACCCACAAGGAAACGGACTGGTCGAGCGGTTTAACCGTACCCTCAAGGGAATGATCATGGGCCTGGAAGAACCCCTACGTCGCCAATGGGACGTGCTGCTCCCGTGCCTCCTCTTCGCCTATCGAGAAGTCCCCCAGAAGTCCCTTGGCTTCAGCCCATTCGAACTCCTGTACGGACACCCCGTCCGGGGCCCCCTCAGCCTGGTCAAGGAAGGTTGGGAGATGGCCCCTCAGAAGACCCCTCCGGACGTGTACAAATATCTCCTGACCCTCCGAAACCAGACCCGGCGATTCAGGGAACTCGCCAAAGCCAACCTGGAGGCCAGTCAGGAGGACATGAAGAAGTGGTACGATCAACATGCCTCCTCCATCGAGTTCGAACCAGGCCAGCAAGTATGGGTGATGTCTCCAGTCGAACCTTGTGCCCTGTAAGACAAGTGGACCAGACCCTTCAAAGTGATAGAGCGCAAGGGTCCGGTCACCTACCTAATAGACATGGAGTCCCCCCGGAACCCGCTCCGAGTCCTTCATGCAAACAGACTCAAACCCCACTTTGTGCGCTCGGAGCTCAGCCTACTAATGGCAACGGACAGTGGGACAGAAGAAGACTCCGAGCCCCTCCCGGACCTGCTGAGGACCCGTGAAAAAGATGGCTCCGTGGACGGGGTCAGACTCTCCGAGGCCTTGTCCCCGGAACAACACCAAGACTCCCGGGCCCTCCTGCTGCAATTTTCGGATCTGTTCTCCCTCACCCCCGGGGTGACCCCCTGGTGCCTTCATGACGTGGACACGGGAGACAGTCCGCCTATCCGACACAGGGCGTACCGAGTGCCAGATCGGTTGCGCACCTGCATCCAGGAAGAAGTCTCTAAAATGCTGGCGTTAGGAGTGATCGAGCCCTCCGACAGCCCCTGGGCCAGCCCAGTCGTACTGGTCCCCAAGGCTGCCGCCCCGGGCGTCGCCCCCGAGCTCCGGTTCTGTGTAGACTATCGGGCCTGAACGCTGTTACCAGAACCGACGCTCACCCCATCCCCCGGGCGGATGAGCTGATTGACCGCATGGGGGCCGCCCGCTACCTGAGCATCTTCGACTTAACGGCGGGCTACTGGCAGATCGGCCTCACCCCCAGAGCCCAAGAGCGATCCGCCTTCACCACCCCGGATGGCCACTACCACTTCAACGTGATGCCATTCGGCATGAAAAACGCCCCAGCCACTTTCCAACGACTAGTGAACCAGGTACTGGCGGGCCTCGAAGAATTCAGCGCCGCCTACCTGGACGATATCGCTGTGTACAGTCGTCACTGGGCCGACCACCTTCACCACCTCCGGGAAGTCCTGCACGCCCTCCAGCGGGCTGGCCTCACCATCAAAGCCAGCAAGTGTCAAATCGGCCAGGGGTCCGTGACCTATCTCGGACACCAAGTGGGGAGCGGTCTGGTGGCCCCCCTTCTGCTCAAGATCGCTGCCATCCAGTCCTGGCAACCTCCTGTCACCCAAACCGAGGTCCGAGCCTTCCTGGGGCTCACCGGATACTACCGGCGGTTCGTAAAGGACTATGGCAGTATTGTGGGGCCCCTCACAGAACTCACATCCAAGAAAAACCCCAAAACTGTCAACTGGACTCTAGACTGTCAAACGGCCTTCGAGAAATTGAAGGCCGCCATGTGCACCGCCCCCGTGCTCCAGGCCCCCGACTACAGCCGGGAATTCATCGTCCAGACGGACGCCTCCGATCATGGCATTGGGGCAGTGCTCTCGCAACTCAACGCTGAGGGAGTCGACCAGCCGGTGGCCTTCATCAGCCGACGCCTGCTGGCCCGAGAGCAGCGCTGGAGCACCATCGAGTGAGAGGCCTTCGCAGTAGTATGGGCCCTCAAGAAGCTCCGGCCCTACCTCTTCGGTACCCATTTCCGGGTACAGACAGACCACAGACCCCTGCAGTGGCTGATGCAGATGCGGGGGGAGAACCCAAAACTGTTGCGATGGTCCATCTCCCTGCAGGGGATGGACTTCACTGTGGAGCATCGCCCTGGCCAAGACCACGCCAATGCAGACGGCCTGTCACGCTTTTTCCGCCTCGGCGAGGAGAGTACCCAAGAAGATGGGTGACTCTCCCTGCCTTCAGCTGGGGGGGACGCATGTTGGACAGGCCTCGTGCACGGGCCGTTCCCTCCCCGCATAGGAAGACCCGAACACCAGCTCTCCCAGTATCACCAGAAGAACCACCCCGACAACCCGCAAAAGCAACCTGCAACCCGTCCCTCACGGGACCCCTGCTTCCGAACATCACGACATCGGCCGGCTCGGGCCTCCTTCAGCAGCATTGCCCCGGCCCAGCCGCCATCTTAGACACTGCACCACGAGGCCGCGTGGCCTCAGCTCGACCCCAACCCTGGGCCTGGCCAGGCCCCGACATCGAGGCACCACCGTCCACCCAGGAGGTGAAGGGACCACTTGGCAGGTCAATGGGAGAAAGGAGTGTCGATGGCTCTCCCCCGCCAGTTGCCGATCGCTCCCAGCCTCCCCGGGCGCTGGCTCCACCCCCCTGCTGGGTGTCTGGACTCCCTCATCCCGGACCTCCCGACCTCCCAGCACGAGGGTCCGGACATCAAAGGAGGCCAGACCTATAACTGGGGCAGCTCCAGAGCAGGAAGGCATTTGTATCCTGGAGTCGAGAGACACCTTGAAGAACTCATCCTTGACGGACTGCTGGCGCTGCCGCAGCCCTGCCTTGTGAATCATCGATCCTGCCTGCTGGCGCTGCCGCGGCCTTCTGCAACCTACATCCTCGTCGGGACCTGCTGGCGCTGCCGTGGCCCATCCTTGTGAACCATCGCTCCTGCCTGCTGGCGCTGCCGCGGCCCATCCTTGTGAACCATCGCTCCTGCCTGCTGGCGCTGCTGCGGTCCATCCTTGTGAACCTTCGTCGGGACCTGCTGGCGCTGCCGCGGCCCATCCTTGTGAACCATCGTCGGGACCTGCTGGCGATGCCGCGGCCCATCCTTGTGCACCATCGTTCCTGCCTGCTGGCGCTGCCGCGGCCCTTCTCCAGTGAGACTTGTCATCCTAGCCGGCTGGCGCTGCCGCGGCCCGACCTTCCCGAATTCCGAGCTCGAGGATTGTGAGCTATCCATCTACCACCCATACCAGACCGGTACCAAGACTGTCCCGCTACCCTTTCCCCCTCAAGAGACTAGAATTGAGAGGACCCTCGTGTCCGACCTCACTGTACCGCTGATACCTCTGCCTTAAGAATCGTATATAAAGAGTGTTGACCTCATCCTCGTGTGGTGTCCATCTGTGGGGGGGGGGAGTTACTTGTCTGTACGATCGCTGGAGACGGCCCTCACCGGAGGCCTCTCCCCCTGTCCTCGGCCGACCCTCCAGGTCCCCGTCTAACATTGGTGGCCAGCGGCGCGATCCGAACCAACACGTAATCGTACAGAAAGTAACTCACCCCACGGCTCAACCACAATGACAACCAAAGAGAGCGGATCCACAGGAAAATTCCAGATGGAGAAATTAGAAGAATACAACCACAAAAAACTGAAACAATTTTGCATGGAACTAGGCATTGCTACCACAGGACTGAGCACGAAAGACGACTTCAAAAAGGCCCTAGAATCTTGGGCGGAGACGGGTGCGACCGTACCCCAGAACCAAAACACCGAGACGCCAGAAACAAGCACCGCTCCGGCAGAAGGAAGGAGAGCGGGTCTCTCCCCGGAGGAGATCCGAGAACGAGAGAAAAGCAGACTCCATGAATTGGAGTTGGCACGACTTCGGGTGGACGGAGAACTGAAATTGGCCGAACAGAAGATAACATTGGAACACTTGCGGCTCCGAGAGGAGCGGGAAGAGAAGCAAAAACAGAGAGAGTTAGAAGAGAAAAAACTGGCCTACGAACATGAGCGCAACCTAGCCGAAATAGAGTCTCGGAAACAAAATAAAGACCTCGGGGTGCCCGAGCGCCCAAACACTCCGGGCCCTGCAGACCCTAAAGTCCACATCCCCAAAGATGTCGTCCGAGAATATTATAGGAATGACGATATCCAGCAGTGGTTCAAGGCCTACGAGATAGCCATGACCTCCCACCGGATTTCCCGAAGTGACTGGGGAGCCGGGTTATGGGGGAGTTTCGTCAACGAAGGGCGCGACGCCCTGCTGCAACTGCCGGACCATCAGATGACGTCCTATGACCACATGAAGGCAGCCCTCCTCACTCGATACGGACTCACGCCCGAGATGTACCACCAGCGGGTCCGCGACTGCAAACGGATCCCGGGTACAACTTGGGTAGAGTACGTGAACTTTTTCAGCAGAGCATTCGAGGGGTGGATCAAGGGCAGCCAAGTAACCACCTACGAGCAACTCTTTAATCTCATTGTATGGGAGCACCTCTCCAACAATTGCTTCGTCGAGCTCAGGCAGCACCTCCTCGACAGCAAACTGACTGAACCTCGGCAGCTCGCCGCCGAAGCTGACCGGTGGGAAAGCACTCGAGTTTCCCAAAGTGGGCCCAGCGAGCCGAACAGAACCAACCAAGGTCCCCATCGCCCCCGAGGAGGAGGAGGCCAGGGACGAGGCCGAGACGCCGCCCCAGCGGCTCCCACCAGCAACACCCCGCCCCCGGCCGGCAGGGGAAACCCCCCAATGCGTCCGGGGTTCCGAGCCAATGTTACTTGCCACCGGTGCCAGCGGACCGGCCACTATGCCAATGACCCTAATTGCCCGAAAAACCAGAATCCAATACCCCGCCAGGTCGCTGCCGCCGCCCTGGGAGAAGAGCCAGCCCCAGAGGATTACGAGGAATACGAACAGGAACAGCCCGAGTGGGAACCAGCCGCCATGTCCCTGGTCTGCCTAGGGGAAAGAGACATGATTCCGCGGACTCCCCTACCCGCCAATACGAGAAAATACAGCCAGTGGGTAAACATAAATGGGCGCACGGCCGAAGCCCTACGCGACACCGGGGCCAGTGTGACGGCGGTCCGCTGTCATCTGGTAACCCCGGAGCAGATCCTGCCAAACGTCCTTTGCCCCGTCCGATCAGCCGACAACTCAGAAAGCCTGTGTCGGATGGCCTGCGTCCCCTTCGAGTGGGGAGGAGTGTCCGGGATGTTGAAGGTGACTGTCCGCGATGATGCCCCAGTGGACTGCCTCCTGGGGAACGACCTCGAAAGTTCCCCCTGGGCAGCCGTCGAAAGAAGAGAGCACCTGGGGATGTTGGGCCTCCCTGAATGGGCCTGCATAACGACCCGGTCCATGGCCGCCCGCGCCCTCTCCAGTCCCGAAGAACCCGAATGGCCAGAGCCTCCTCCCCCGATCGTCCCGGAGGGAGACGCCCTAAGTGCCAATCTCCCAGAACAAAACAGAGAAAAGCCCGTGCAACTCCAGGACCTTCCAGAACTGGCTCAGTGGTGGCAGGAAGGTGGTCCCACCCAAGAACAATTCCGACAAGAACAGAAGACCTGTCCCTCCCTCGAGGGACTCAGGCAGCAAGCCCTCGCCCAGAACGCAGGAGACACCGCGGGGGCACACTGGATTTATTGGGACAACGACCTGCTCTACAGCGAGCAAAGAATTGCGGAGCTAGGGGCCAGTCGGGTGCTGGTAGTGCCCCTCCGCTTCCGAAACTTCCTTTTGAACTTAGCGCACGATGTCCCTCTTGCTGGGCACTTGGGTCAAGGCAAAACTTACAACCGCCTGGTAACACACTTTTACTGGCCCAAGATGCGAAATGATGTCGCCATCCACTGCCGGGCCTGCCCCACCTGCCAGGCCAGCGGGAAGAGCGGCCGAAAGATTAAAGCACCCTTACAACTAGGCATGGGCGGAAAATCCGTTCCGCTCGCGGATTTTGCGGATTTTCGGGAAATCCGCAATCCGCGAAATTTGCGAATCTCCCGCAAAATCCGCAAATCCGCGAGCAGCGGATTTTGCTCGCACTGCTCGCACTGTTCGCGTGAGTTCGCGCCCCGCGAATAAGTGCAAAATTGCAGAAATACGATTTTAGCAAAACTGAAAGTAACTACTTACCAGGTTCAAAAGTTCAGGCTCATCATTAGTAGCCATTTCCTGTAGTGCTTCCTGAGGGGCCCCTCCAGAGTTCAGTTGCCAGTTGAAACTATTATGTGACCCTGCTCTGAACCTCAGAATAGTTACACATATGCCACAAAGGTCCTGAATTACAGCTAAGGGAGACAAGCAGGAGCCAGGCTGGAAGTTAAAATCCATTAATCAGCCCCTAATTCATTATTGTCAGTTGGGGCAGGGCAGGTGTTGTAACTAATTTTGCAACAATGAAAGCACTTAGCAAGTGCAAAAGATCACTAATCAGGGCGCACTAAGGAAGCAGGTGCCAGCTAAAAAAATATTCTGTGACACATTAATCAGCCCCAAATTAATTCAGGTCACTTGAGGCAGGGAAGGTGTGCTTTGCTTTGCCGAAAATAATGTACACTGGACAACCAGAGGGACAACCAGAGGGTGTGGTGATGAAACAGAGGGTGGCATGGGTGGGCCAGAGGGTGGCATGAGTAGTCAGAGAGTGGCAGTGGTGACAGAGAGTGGCAGTGATGAAGAAGAGTGTCCCAAACAGGCTGGACACGTAGAAACAACAAGTTCGCGAAACTTGCGACCCGACAGGTAAGTTCGCAATTTGCGAAAGTGTACAAAACCCTCGCGAACTGGCAGAAACACGGGCGAACACAAAAAAAAAAAAAATCCGCAAATTCGCGGGAATTCGCGGATTTTGCGGATTGCGAATCCGCAAATCCGCAAAATTCGCGAACGCGAGATCCGCAAAATTCGCTCATGCCTACTTACAACCCTTTCCCGTCGTCACCACCCCGTTCGAACGGGTAGGAATAGACATTGTGGGGCCCCTAGACCCCCGGACGGCCCAGGGGCACCGGTTCATCCTAGTCCTGGTGGACCACGCCACCCGGTACCCCGAGGCCATTCCTCTTCGAACTGTGACAGCACCCGTGGTAGGCCGAGCCCTGATGGGGATCTTTTCTCGAGTGGGCTTCCCTCGGGAGGTCGTCAGCGACAGGGGCACGAACTTTATCTCGAAATACATGAGGTCTCTCTGGCAACAGTGTGGAGTCACCTACCGCTTCACGACCCCGTATCACCCACAAGGAAACGGACTGGTCGAGCGGTTTAACCGTACCCTCAAGGGAATGATCATGGGCCTGGAAGAACCCCTACGTCGCCAATGGGACGTGCTGCTCCCGTGCCTCCTCTTCGCCTATCGAGAAGTCCCCCAGAAGTCCCTTGGCTTCAGCCCATTCGAACTCCTGTACGGACACCCCGTCCGGGGCCCCCTCAGCCTGGTCAAGGAAGGTTGGGAGATGGCCCCTCAGAAGACCCCTCCGGACGTGTACAAATATCTCCTGACCCTCCGAAACCAGACCCGGCGATTCAGGGAACTCGCCAAAGCCAACCTGGAGGCCAGTCAGGAGGACATGAAGAAGTGGTACGATCAACATGCCTCCTCCATCGAGTTCGAACCAGGCCAGCAAGTATGGGTGATGTCTCCAGTCGAACCTTGTGCCCTGTAAGACAAGTGGACCAGACCCTTCAAAGTGATAGAGCGCAAGGGTCCGGTCACCTACCTAATAGACATGGAGTCCCCCCGGAACCCGCTCCGAGTCCTTCATGCAAACAGACTCAAACCCCACTTTGTGCGCTCGGAGCTCAGCCTACTAATGGCAACGGACAGTGGGACAGAAGAAGACTCCGAGCCCCTCCCGGACCTGCTGAGGACCCGTGAAAAAGATGGCTCCGTGGACGGGGTCAGACTCTCCGAGGCCTTGTCCCCGGAACAACACCAAGACTCCCGGGCCCTCCTGCTGCAATTTTCGGATCTGTTCTCCCTCACCCCCGGGGTGACCCCCTGGTGCCTTCATGACGTGGACACGGGAGACAGTCCGCCTATCCGACACAGGGCGTACCGAGTGCCAGATCGGTTGCGCACCTGCATCCAGGAAGAAGTCTCCAAAATGCTGGCGTTAGGAGTGATCGAGCCCTCCGACAGCCCCTGGGCCAGCCCAGTCGTACTGGTCCCCAAGGCTGCCGCCCCGGGCGTCGCCCCTGAGCTCCGGTTCTGTGTAGACTATCGGGGCCTGAACGCTGTTACCAGAACCGACGCTCACCCCATCCCCCGGGCGGATGAGCTGATTGACCGCATGGGGGCCGCCCGCTACCTGAGCATCTTCGACTTAACGGCGGGCTACTGGCAGATCGGCCTCACCCCCAGAGCCCAAGAGCGATCCGCCTTCACCACCCCGGATGGCCACTACCACTTCAACGTGATGCCATTCGGCATGAAAAACGCCCCAGCCACTTTCCAACGACTAGTGAACCAGGTACTGGCGGGCCTCGAAGAATTCAGCGCCGCCTACCTGGACGATATCGCTGTGTACAGTCGTCACTGGGCCGACCACCTTCACCACCTCCGGGAAGTCCTGCACGCCCTCCAGCGGGCTGGCCTCACCATCAAAGCCAGCAAGTGTCAAATCGGCCAGGGGTCCGTGACCTATCTCGGACACCAAGTGGGGAGCGGTCTGGTGGCCCCCCTTCTGCTCAAGATCGCTGCCATCCAGTCCTGGCAACCTCCTGTCACCCAAACCGAGGTCCGAGCCTTCCTGGGGCTCACCGGATACTACCGGCGGTTCGTAAAGGACTATGGCAGTATTGTGGGGCCCCTCACAGAACTCACATCCAAGAAAAACCCCAAAACTGTCAACTGGACTCCAGACTGTCAAACGGCCTTCGAGAAATTGAAGGCCGCCATGTGCACCGCCCCCGTGCTCCAGGCCCCCGACTACAGCCGGGAATTCATCGTCCAGACGGACGCCTCCGATCATGGCATTGGGGCAGTGCTCTCGCAACTCAACGCTGAGGGAGTCGACCAGCCGGTGGCCTTCATCAGCCGACGCCTGCTGGCCCGAGAGCAGCGCTGGAGCACCATCGAGTGAGAGGCCTTCGCAGTAGTATGGGCCCTCAAGAAGCTCCGGCCCTACCTCTTCGGTACCCATTTCCGGGTACAGACAGACCACAGACCCCTGCAGTGGCTGATGCAGATGCGGGGGGAGAACCCAAAACTGTTGCGATGGTCCATCTCCCTGCAGGGGATGGACTTCACTGTGGAGCATCGCCCTGGCCAAGACCACGCCAATGCAGACGGCCTGTCACGCTTTTTCCGCCTCGGCGAGGAGAGTACCCAAGAAGATGGTTGACTCTCCCTGCCTTCAGCTGGGGGGGACGCATGTTGGACAGGCCTCGTGCACGGGCCGTTCCCTCCCCGCATAGGAAGACCCGAACACCAGCTCTCCCAGTATCACCAGAAGAACCACCCCGACAACCCGCAAAAGCAACCTGCAACCCGTCCCTCACGGGACCCCTGCTTCCGAACATCACGACATCGGCCGGCTCGGGCCTCCTTCAGCAGCATTGCCCCGGCCCAGCCGCCATCTTGGACACTGCACCACGAGGCCGCGTGGCCTCAGCTCGACCCCAACCCTGGGCCTGGCCAGGCCCCGACATCGAGGCACCACCATCCACCCAGGAGGTGAAGGGACCACTTGGCAGGTCAATGGGAGAAAGGAGTGTCGATGGCTCTCCCCCGCCAGGTGCCGATCGCCCCCAGCCTCCCCGGGCGCTGGCTCCACCCCCCTGCTGGGTGTCTGGACTCCCTCATCCCGGACCTCCCGACCTCCCAGCACGAGGGTCCGGACATCAAAGGAGGCCAGACCTATAACTGGGGCAGCTCCAGAGCAGGAAGGCAGTTGTATCCTGGAGTCGAGAGACACCTTGAAGAACTCATCCTTGACGGACTGCTGGCGCTGCCGCAGCCCTGCCTTGTGAATCATCGATCCTGCCTGCTGGCGCTGCCGCGGCCTTCTGCAACCTACATCCTCGTCGGGACCTGCTGGCGTTGCCGTGGCCCATCCTTGTGAACCATCGCTCCTGCCTGCTGGCGCTGCCGCGGCCCATCCTTGTGAACCATCGCTCCTGCCTGCTGGCGCTGCCGCGGCCCATCCTTGTGAACCTTCGTCGGGACCTGCTGGCGCTGCCGCGGCCCATCCTTGTGAACCATCGTCGGGACCTGCTGGCGCTGCCGCGGCCCATCCTTGTGCACCATCGTTCCTGCCTACTGGCGCTGCCGCGGCCCTTCTCCAGTGAGACTTGTCATCCTAGCCGGCTGGCGCTGCCGCGGCCCGACCTTCCCGAATTCCGAGCTCGAGGATTGTGAGCTATCCATCTACCACCCGTACCAGACCGGTACCAAGACTGTCCCGCTACCCTTTCCCCCTCAAGAGACTAGAATTGAGAGGACCCTCGTGTCCGACCTCACTGTACCGCTGATACCTCTGCCTTAAGAATCGTATATAAAGAGTGTTGACCTCATCCTCGTGTGGTGTCCATCTGTGGGGGGGGGAAGTTACTTGTCTGTACGATCGCTGGAGATGGCCCTCACCGGAGGCCTCTCCCCCTGTCCTCGGCCGACCCTCCAGGTCCCCGTCTAACAGAGACGATTAAAGAGGTAAATAAGAAAGTAATGGAAATAAAGGGGGAGGGGGGACATGGAGGGAGAGGGGTAGTTGGAGGGTGGGGTAAAGGGAAAGAAGGGATGGGTTGGGGAATGGAAAGGAAAGGAAAGGAAAGGAAAGGAAAGGAAAGGAAAGGAAAGGAAAGGAAAGGAAAGGAAAGGAAGAATGAGGGAAAGAAGGCGGAGAAGAGAGAGGAGGAGAAACGCAGGGAAATGATTTGAGAATGGAGGGGGAGAGGGTAAATGAGAGAGAGGGAGGTGAGGGGAAGGGTAATGAGGGGTAGGGTAGGGTATGGAAGAAGGGATGGGTGAGGGGAAAGGGGAGCAGAAAAGGAGCAGAGGCGATGGGAACAGATTGGAAGGGAAAGAGGCTGTGAATGGGAGGGAATGGAGGGGAAGAGAAGGCAAGGGGTGGGGTGGAGATGGAAAAGGAGATAAGAGAGTGCAGGATGGGACCGGAATGGATTGAATGGGAAGGGGAGGGGATCGACAGAAGGGGAGAGGATTAAAGAGTGATGGAGAAAAAGGGAACTTAAAAGAAAGGGGGAGAAGGGGATAGGAGAGGAGAGATAGGAATGTAAGGCAGAGAAGGAAAAACGGGAAAGACAAGCATTTGCAATGCAATAGGTCTCGCATTAGGAAAGTTTGAGCTATTGGTATTGTAAATGACAAATTTTTTAGTTATGTGTTGGTTTTAAAAATAGCGAAATAAATAGCTTTGTCATTTACAATGCCAATTGTTTTAACTTTCGCAAACGTGACCCCTATAGCATTTGTAATGCAATATGTGTTTTATTTACGTACACCTGCGACTCGAGCCCTGGTGGTTGGTGTGGATAAGTGAGCTGACAAAAACACCCAACGCTTCCGCTGCATCACACCAAATGACTTTGGCCTTGCACAGTTTTGTTGCGCAAGCTTCATAGGATTTGCTGCTTTATGAAATGATGATTGTTTATTGGCTGCTACAAAAAGATAAAGTATAGAATGAGTAAGAATAATCTTAGCCTCCGAGTCCTTAAAAGAACTGAGAATTTCTACTGCTTCAGCTAGCAAAAAAAGATTGCGAAAAGTGCTCTCAGGAGAAATAAGCTCAGAACTTGTGTGTTATAGAAATAAAAAAAAATAAGACATGAAGCCAACGGGCTGTGCATTATAGTCAGTGAAATTGGAACGTTCTGGCCATAAATATCTAAAAGATAGAAAAAATATGATGCTACAAAAGAGCCCTAAAAATAGAGACACCCCACGAGAAGCCGAGGCTGGCAATAATCTGTCACACAATAGCTCAGAGACACCTACTGTATAATCACATACCAGTCAAGAGAGTGGGTTAAGAGTAGGGACAGAGAAAACACGGAGAAGGAGTCCGAACAGGCCACACCGTGACAAGCAGCAACACGTGACTATAATCAGAAAAGTCTCAAACACAGAACCAGATGCCATGAAACAATGTCTGGAAAACCTCACGACGATTATCATCAGGTGCCCTGTGGACAGGACCGGCCTTTCGCATGGGCGAGCTGGGCGCAGGCCGCCAATATTCTGTAGGGCGCATGGAGCTGTGTGCATCAAGGTTATGCCAATAGCTGCGTCCTTCTCAATATACTCCAGGCTTGTCCCTGCCTCTTAGTTTATGTGCTCTTAGCCAGTTGAAAGCGATTCCAGTCCTTTCTTATTATACCTTGGGCGATGATTTTAACACCCCTTTAGCCCCCTTCACTGCCCTCCCTTCACCCTCAGGCCCCTGCTGACACATCAACAAAACCATCATCTGGTGAAGCAACTAAGTATCCGTGATTTAGGTGAGCTAGGGGAAGTCCGGGGATGTTTTTGCTCAAGGGCCTGTCCCTGCTCGTCCAGGTGCTGACCAGTGAACACAAAAGGCCCCCTTGCAGCCTCATTTAATTCACTACCATTAGCAAGGGGGGCACATGTCTGTCCACCCAGGGTGCTATTTTAGCACAATCCAGCTCTGCCTATGGAAACCCTCCAATCTGGCAAATGCTAAGCCCGACAGGGGCATCATCCAAGAGGTACTGTGGCCAGTTTGAGAATAATAAAAAGCAAACATGTGTTTAGTAATTATTAACCGGTGGTATGGGCGCCAAAGTCAGTGAATTCAACATGGTGAAATGATGAATCACCAAAGCCAGGATTGCAACCAGTAACCTGCAGGAAACAGTTCCTTCGGGTAGACTGACGCTATATGTGCTTTAACCCACTGAGGTGCAGTAGCAATGGGGCAGGAGTTCGCTGACCAGACAGACCACCCCAGAACCAACAGAGCCCAGACACCATCAGAGGCACTCCCAGTGCTGCAAAAGAACCCCCACGCATGGCTGTCAAGAGGCACTTTGTCATGAAGGTGACTTTGCCTCAATCCTGTTTTTTCAGCCAGCCAGCCGAGCAGCGCTGGAATGTGGAGTTTCGCGGTTCTCATGCGGGCCTGTGGGCTTAATGTACTGGCTGAGAACCCAGGGCTGGCTGACAGTCTCAATCAAGATCAGGGCAAGACCAGTCAACAGCTACACTACTACAGAAATACCCCTGGAACTACAAGACTCCTACGGCAAAGTTGCCAAAGGCCCCGCACATAGCTATTGACGCACTCAGCCCATCCTAGCTTTTCACTCTACAAACTTTTTCACGTTGGGATTTAAAAACCTCTAGTTCTAAATGGGAAAACGAAACTACAAGCTGCATAAAGCCAACACTGCTATTAAAACAAGGGCAGTGGCGAAGTGACAGATGACGTGGGGCACTGCACAGCCTTGCTCCTGAAATTCAAGAAAAAGTACCCCTGCCCCGCCCTATATTACACCCCTCTGCCCCAGCCTCCTAGTACAGTAGAAGGGCCATGTTAGGCGCCACGGGAGACGCCCGCAGCACTAGAAGCGTGTCCTCAGCAGCACTAGGCGAGACAGCCTCAGCAGCGATAAATGAAGCGCCCCCTTAGCACTGCACGAGTGAGTCCTGTGTCAGCTCAACTGAAGAAGCCCCAATGCAGCCAGAAACACAGGAGCAACAGGCAGGGGAACTCTTAACACTAAAGGAGAGTCGGCCTCACTAAGGAAGAGAGGCACTCGGGCCAGGCCTCTGCAATACTACAGACGAGACATGCTGAGCGCCAAAACCGGAGAGACAGCTTCAGTGCCACGACTGGACAGACATCCAAGGCACTGCCGGGCAGACAGCCTCAGCACTACAGGAAGTGCACACTCAATACAGGCCCGCAGCACTACTGGAAGGATAGTCTCACTCACACTCTAAGAGAGACAACCTGAAGGGAAACTGCCTCTACAACACCACCAAGGAGGCCCGCCTGAGCACTGCTTAAGGGGCACCCTTAACCTACCCAGGGCTGCAGCCTCTCCGCAGAGAAGCCCTCAGCTAACTTGATATAATGCAAGAGAGCAGCCCGCTCGCAGGACCCCCGCCGCCCCCCCCCTCCCTGTGGCCGCAAATATGCTCCGCTTCCTTACCAGGTCCTGGGCCGCGGGGCTGAGGCAGTTCTCCATTTCCTCCATGGTGGCCTCCACTAAAGCTCAGAGTTAAGCCTTCCGTGCCGGCGTCCCAATGCCGGGCAGACCAGCTTCTATCCACTCCACTCGCCGCCGCCTTGGTCCAAGACGAGCCTGTGGTCCAAAACTTCCTATGAAACCACCCGGCCCACCTCAAACAGCAAGCAGAGGGGTCAACGGGGCTCCCCTCAGTAACTCAGCGAAGCCTGCACGGGGATGACGCCCCCTCCGCCCTGACCCGGGCGCCCTTCTGGCCGGTCCGTGGCGACTCCTAAGCACGGGGACCTCCTTGGACGAAGAAAAGTTTCCACCGGAAAAACAGGTTGCACAGGTGCGTCTCTGAACAGCGCTCGCGCGGCGGCGAAGCACCTGCCTCGGGCCGGAGAGTGCACACAGGGCTGCCGGCGCGAGGTCTGCTCAGAGGGGGCGCGCGCCTCGGAGCCCGGGGCCGCAGAAGCTGAGGGCCTTGGGTGGGGGGGGGCTGCGCCTCACACCGAGCTCGCTGTCGTCATGGAGACGCCCCGTCACCTTCCTGTGGGCTCCTCAGACAGGACAGCGCCCGCCTCGAGCACTCCAGAGCCGGCCGGTGTGTGCCAGGACGCCTGACTCACCGGGAGGGCGCGTCCCCGGCGGGCTCCACCTCTCTCTTCCTCTCATGCTCGCTCCCCACTCGGGCGCTAATCGCTATAACAAGTTGGACCAGTGCAGCCAAATTTAGATACATGCAAACCAAAAAGGAACACAAAACTTCCTGTTGTTCCCAGTATGTTCAGCTGTGACATCTCTACATAGGTAATAATCAGATATGTACATATCAATTGCTTTGGAAAACAAGTCCCGCGGCGACCCGGAAGCTCTTGGCCGGCCGGCCAATCCGGTCGCGGCCGACCGGAAGTCCCGCCTCCCGAGGTCCGCGAGCTGCCGGCGCATGGAGCGCCCTGCCGGTCCGAGGTAGCCCGGGTCCCCAGGAGGGGGCCGGGGAGAAGGAGGAGTGTGGCGCCTGTTGCGGGGCTCCTCGGACCTGAGGGAGCCCCGATTGAGAAGAGGAGACGAGACGAGACGCGCCGTGAGGAGCGGAGCGCTAGAGGAGCCCCGCCGGAAGAGCGCAGTCGGTGAGTGGGGCCCAGGGCTGATGTGAAGTGCGTGCGTGCCTGTGTGTGTGCCTGGGGGGGGGGGGGGGGGGGGGTGCGTGTGTGCGCGCGAGGGAATGTGTGTGCGCATGCGTGACTATGTGTGATTGAGAGAGAATGCGAGGTAGGGGATAGTGTGCCTGTATGTGTGCCGTATGCCTGCGTGTGCATGCGCGCGCCTGTGTGTGTGTGTGTGCGTGCATGCAGAGGGGTGGGGGCTGCCTGTGTCTGTGTGTGAGCAAGGGATTTGCTTCGCGCATGCGCAGCTATCAGACGCTCGCTCCCGAGGTGAAATCTGACCTTGTCAAAGCGCGCGTCTGATAGCTGTCCACATTCCTAAATACGGGCCACAATAGGTCTGAAGCAGACACCTTCAATGCTCACGCATTGAGGGTAGGTCTGCTCGACCTAAAAAAAGGAAGAGGGAAGGGATGTTTCAAGCCAGTATCAAGTCAGTATCAAGCCAGTATCAAGTCAGTATCAAGCCAGTATCAAGTCAGTATCAAGCCAGTATCAAGTCAGTTTAAAGTTTGGATTCAAGTTCGGTTTCAGTTTGGTTTCAAGTTCGGTTTTCATTTGGTTTCTATACTCACCGTGTTCCTTTCACCCAGCCCCGTGCAGTTCTTTTTGGAGCCTGTGAGGCCCCGGCCCCCTGGCCTCTCGGGGGCCTCGGCTCCTGCCGCCAGCAGTGGTCCTCTCCGTCCGGTGCTCATGAGTGCAATGCCGCGGCTGCCTGGTTACCAGCCTTGTATACCAGGGACACGTCACAATAGACATTTAACCTGTCATCATGCATCACCGGCTTATGGGCGATGACAAGTGTTGCAGTGTAAGGGGGGCGGGGGCGGGGGGGGGGATGCGGAGGCACGTATATTAATTCAATTACCTAAAAAAAAAAGCAAAAATCTATTTAGTCACGAAAGGATCCTGCGATTAACCTCAAAGACAATCTAATCCTGCCCGACCTTCTCCCCCCTCAGGGGCCTCCGGCGGAGGCCTCCCCTCTGCACTTAGCTTCGACCTCTTGACATCCCAGGGGAGGGAGGGCCCAGCGCGACACAGGTGTTCCATCCACAGGATTCCCCTTCTGCTGCTAGCCTCGACCTCGTGACGTCACAGTGCAGGGCCCGGCACGTCACAGGTGTTCCATCCACAGGATTCCCCTGCTGCTGCTAGCCTCGCCCTCGTGACGTCACAGTGGAGGGCCTAGCGCGTCACAGGTGTTCCATCCACAGGATTCTGCTCCTGATGCTAGTCTGGACCTCGTGGCATCATAGTGCAGGGCCTGGCACGTCACAGGTGTTCCATTCACAGGGTTCTGCTGCTGGGATTGCACGGGCCTTTTATATGAATTTTAAATGTGAAGTTTTCGTATTCTTCGTTTAAAATAAATATTTTCGACATTAGCTGCATTGTTCTGCACCAGGTGCGCAATGAAGGGAGACCTCGGGGGAGAGTCAAGGGATGGGTAGAGGCTGAGAGAGATGAAGGGAGACCTCGGGGAGAGTCAAGGGGTGGGTAGAGGCGGGGGAGTGAGATGAAGGGAGACCTCGGGGGAGAGTCAAGGGGTGGGTAGAGGCTGAGGAGTGAGATGAAGGGAGACCTCGGGGAGAGTCAAGGGATGGGTAGAGGCTGAGAGAGATGAAGAGAGACCTCGGGGAGAGTCAAGGGGTGGGTAGAGGCTGAGGAGTGAGATGAAGGGAGACCTCGGGGAGAGTCAAGGGGTGGGTAGAGGCGGGGGAGTGAGATGAAGGGAGACCTCGGGGGAGAGTCAAGGGGTGGGTAGAGGCGGGGGAGTGAGATGAAGGGAGACCTCGGGGGAGAGTCAAGGGGTGGGTAGAGGCGGGGGAGTGAGATGAAGGGAGACCTCGGGGGAGAGTCAAGGGGTGGGTAGAGGCGGGGGAGTGAGATGAAGGGAGACCTCTGAGAGAGTCAAGGGGTGGGTAGAGGCGGGGGAGTGAGATGAAGGGAGACCTCGGGGAGAGTCAAGGGGTGGGTAGAGGCGGGGGAGTGAGATGAAGGGAGACCTCGGGGGAGAGTCAAGGGGTGGGTAGAGGCTGAGGAGTGAGATGAAGGGAGACCCCGGGGAGAGTCAAGGGATGGGTAGAGGCGGGGGAGTGAGATGAAGGGAGACCTCGGGGGGAGTCAAGGGGTGGGTAGAGGCGGGGGAGTGAGATGAAGGGAGACCTCGGGGAGAGTCAAGGGGTGGGTAGAGGCGGGGGAGTGAGATGAAGGGAGACCTCGGGGAGAGTCAAGGGATGGGTAGAGGCTGAGGAGTGAGATGAAGGGAGACCTCGGGGAGAGTCAAGGGATGGGTAGAGGCTGAGGAGTGAGATGAAGGGAGACCTCGGGGAGAGTCAAGGGATGGGTAGAGGCGGGGGAGTGAGATGAAGGGAGACCTCGGGGAGAGTCAAGGGATGGGTAGAGGGCGAGGCTGGGGAGTGAGATGAAGGGAGACCTCGGGGGGAGTCAAGGGATGGATAGAGGCTGAGGAGTGAGATGAAGGGAGACCTCGGGGGGAGTCAAGGGATGGGTAGAGGCTGGGGAGCGAGAGAAAGGGAGACCTCGGGGAGAGTCAAGGGATGGATAGAGGCTGAGGAGTGAGATGAAGGGAGACCTCAGAGGAGAGTCGAGTGATGGGTAGAGGCTGAGAGAGATGAAGGGAGACCTCGGGGAGAGTCAAGGGGTGGGTAGAGGCTGGGGAGTGAGATGAAGGGAGACCTCAGAGGAGAGTCAAGGGATGGGTAGAGGCTGGGGAGTGAGATGAAGGGAGACCTCGGGGGAGAGTCAAGGGATGGGTAGAGGCGGGGGAGTGAGATGAAGGGAGACCTCGGGGGGAGTCAAGGGATGGGTAGAGGCTGAGGAGTGAGATGAAGGGAGACCTCGGGGGGAGTCAAGGGATGGGTAGAGGCTGGGGAGTGAGATGAAGGGAGACCTCGGGGGAGAGTCAAGGGATGGGTAGAGGCTGATGACTGAGATGAAGGGAGACCTCGGGGAGGAGAGTCAAGGGGTGGGTAGAGGCAGGGGAGTGAGATGAAAGGAGACCTCGGGGAGAGTCAAGGGATGGATAGAGGCTGGGGAGTGAGATGAAGGGAGACCTCGGGGAGAGTCAAGGGGTGGGTAGAGGCGGGGGAGTGAGATGAAGGGAGACCTCGGGGGAGAGTCAAGGGGTGGGTAGAGGCTGGGGAGTGAGATGAAGGGAGACCTCGGGGAGAGTCAAGGGGTCGGTAGAGGCTGGGGAGTGAGATGAAGGGAGACCTCGGGAAGGAGAGTCAAGGGATGGGTAGAGGCTGATGACTGAGATGAAGGGAGACCTCGGGGAGAGTCAAGGGATGGGTAGAGGCGGGGGAGTGAGATGAAGGGAGACCTCGGGGAGAGTCAAGGGATGGGTAGAGGCTGAGGAGTGCGATGAAGGGAGACCTCGGGGGAGAGTCAAGGGATGGGTAGAGGCGGGGGAGTGAGATGAAGGGAGACCTCGGGGAGAGTCAAGGGATGGGTAGAGGCTGAGGAGTGAGATGAAGGGAGACCTCGGGGGGAGTCAAGGGATGGGTAGAGGCTGGGGAGTGAGATGAAGGGAGACCTCGGGGAGAGTCAAGGGATGGGTAGAGGCTGATGACTGAGATGAAGGGAGACCTCGGGGAGAGTCAAGGGATGGGTAGAGGCGGGGGAGTGAGATGAAGGGAGACCTCGGGGAGAGTCAAGGGATGGGTAGAGGCTGATGACTGAGATGAAGGGAGACCTCGGGGAGAGTCAAGGGATGGGTAGAGGCGGGGGAGTGAGATGAAGGGAGGCATCGGGGAGAGTCAAGGGATGGGTAGAGGCTGATGACTGAGATGAAGGGAGACCTCGGGGAGAGTCAAGGGATGGGTAGAGGCGGGGGAGTGAGATGAAGGGAGACCTCGGGGAGAGTCAAGGGATGGGTAGAGGCGGGGGAGTGAGATGAAGGGAGACCTCGGGGGAGAGTCAAGGGATGGGTAGAGGCTGAGGAGTGAGATGAAGGGAAACCTCGGGAAGGAGAGTCAAGGGGTGGGTAGAGGCGGGGGAGTGAGATGAAGGGAGACCTCGGGGAGAGTCAAGGGATGGGTAGAGACTGGGGAGTGAGATGAAGGGAGACCTCGGGGAGAGTCAAGGGGTGGGTAGAGGCTGGGGAGTGAGATGAAGGAAGACCTCAGGGAGAGTCAAGGGGTGGGTAGAGGCTGGGGAGTGAGATGAAGGGAGGCCTTGGGGAGAGTCAAGGGATGGGTAGAGGCTGGGGAGTGAGATGAAGGGAGACCTCGGGGAGAGTCAAGGGGTGGGTAGAGGCGGGGGAGTGAGATGAAGGGAGACCTCGGGGAGAGTCAAGGGGTGGGTAGAGGCGGGGGAGTGAGATGAAGGGAGGCCTCAGAGGAGAGTCAAGGGGCGGGTAGAGGCTGAGGAGTGAGATGAAGGGAGACCTCGGGGAGAGTCAAGGGGTGGGTAGAGGCGGGGGAGTGAGATGAAGGGAGACCTCGGGGAGAGTCAAGGGGTGGGTAGAGGTGGGGGAGTGAGATGAAGGGAGGCCTCAGAGGAGAGTCAAGGGGCGGGTAGAGGCTGAGGAGTGAGATGAAGGGAGACCTCGGGGAGAGTCAAGGGGTGGGTAGAGGCGGGGGAGTGAGATGAAGGGAGACCTCGGGGAGAGTCAAGGGGTGGGTAGAGGCGGGGGAGTGAGATGAAGGGAGACCTCGGGGGGAGTCAAGGGGTGGGTAGAGGCTGGGGAGTGAGATGAAGGGAGGCCTTGGGGAGAGTCAAGGGATGGGTAGAGGCAGGGGAGTGAGATGAAGGGAGACCTCGGGGGTGTCGAGGGATGGGTAGAGGCTGGGGAGTGAGATGAAGGGAGACCTCGGGGAGAGTCAAGGGATGGGAAGAGGCTGAGGAGTGAGATGAAGGGAGACCTCGGGGGAGAGTCAAGGGGTGGGTAGAGGCTGGGGTGTGAGATGAAGGGAGACCACGGAGGAGAGTCAAGGGACGGGTAGAGGCTGAGGAGTGAGATGAAGGGGGACCTCGGGGGAGAGTCAAGGGGTGGGTAGAGGCTGAGGACTGAGATGAAAGGAGACCTCGGGGGGAGAGTCAAGGGATGGGTAGAGGCGGGGGAGTGAGATGAAGGGAGACCTCGGGGGTGTCGAGGGATGGGTAGAGGCTGGGGTGTGAGATGAAGGGAGACCACGGAGGAGAGTCAAGGGACGGGTAGAGGCTGAGGACTGAGATGAAGGGAGACCTCGGGGGAGAGTCAAGGGGTGGGTAGAGGCTGGGGAGTGAGATGAAGGGAGACCTCGGGGGTGTCGAGGGATGGGTAGAGGCTGGGGTGTGAGATGAAGGGAGACCACGGAGGAGAGTCAAGGGACGGGTAGAGGCGGGGGAGTGAGATGAAGGGAGACCTCAGGGAAGTCAGGGGATGGGTAGAGGCTGAGGAGTGAGATGAAGGGAGACCTCTGATTAGAGTCAAGGGGCGGGTAGAATCTGGGGAGTGAGATGAAGGGAGACCTCGGGGAGAGTCAAGGGGTGGGTAGAGGCGGAGGACTGAGATGAAGGGAGACCTCTGATTAGAGTCAAGGGGCGGGTAGAATCTGGGGAGTGAGATGAAGGGAGACCTCGGAGGAGAGTCAAGGGGCGGGTAGAGGCTGAGAGTATTTGCGCACGCACCCCAGCAACAACAACTAAGGTCCACCACAAAGGAAACTCCACACAAGGTTATATATAAAAATAGCCTTTGTATTACCAAAACACATTAGATAAAACACACACTTTACAATGTGCCAGGGGCACGGGCAGAATTTACAGGGGATATTACAAGACAGGGCCACCTGGACCACTGTCAGGAATCAGAAGTAACACTTTCAGAAATAGCACTTAGAATGTAAATTACTGTAGCACAAAATATAAAAATAGAGCACACAACCAGTAATTACTGGTAACCTGGACCTCACTAGCACCACCTGCACTAGGGAGAAAACAACCACCTAAGTATTACAATACCTGTAGGGGTGTAAGAACATAACACATGATGCAATGCATAACATTCATTCAGAGGTGTAAGGAGGGAAAACACATGATGCATCAACAATACATTCAGAGGTGCATAACAATAACAATTGCGCCAAACTCACAAGTCACCACCTGTGACTGTCCCTGTGTCCCAATGTCAGGGCCTAAACGTGGCAGTTGCCCACAAAGTGCTAGGCAACTGGTGCAATTGATGGGGCCAACGTGGGGGCCTCTCTAGGCTCTGCCCAACTGACTGTCTCCTGAACCACTCTGGGCTCGTGAAACAAATGGCCCCTGAGCCTCTCGGGGCTCGTCACGTACGTGGGCAGGGGGGTCCCTCTCGGGGGACCCCAGAACAACTGGAGAGCCACTCGGGGCTTGAAGAACAATCAGGCCGGGTCGGAGCCTCACAGGGCTCTGTAAGAAAATGCAGCGCCTTTCTATGGGAGTCCCCTCTCTGGGGACTCAAAGAGATAATGCCTGCCAAGAGCCTTGCTGGGCTCTAAATCAACTGATGCCCCCGGGGCACCTCGTGGCTCAAAGGAAATGTTCCCACTCGTTGGAGCCTCTCTTAGGCTCGGGAAATGGTGCCCGGTGTTGGGGGAGCGGCCCGCTGCCTGCCGGGGCCGCTCTCTCGCCAAAAATGCACCCTTGAAGCCCTCGTGGCTTCACTCTGCCACTTAGCGCTATCTCGCGCTACCGGAAAGGGGGGGGGGGCGGACACCGACAATGTGTCCAGGCGCCCCTCCCTCCAGCACTGCCACACTCACCGGCTGTTCTGTGAAGGTCCAGGGCTCCTCTCCAGCTCGGGAGCCTCGGGCGGCCCCCGCAGGCAGCTCCTTTCTCCAATCGGCCAATCAGAGCACAGGTCACCCGGCGAGCCTCCCGCAGCCACAGCCAATGGCAGCGCGGCTACCGGGTGACGCCAGCAGCTGCTCCTTGGCTTCTCCTCGGCTCGGGCAAAGGCGGTGCTGCTTCCTCCCGGCTGCGGCGGTGACTCCACGGGTAAATGCGGCGTGGGCAGCCGCTCGAATGGCGAAGTCCACAATACCTTGAGGTGGGCACTCGAGGGGCTCAGCACTAGAGCAGATGCCGGGTGGGCACCGGCTGGGCAACCATAAAGCGCTCCCACGCGCTTAGAGGCAAAGCATCGCTTCCAGGCGCTAAAAAGCAGGCATAACGTGCTACCGGCGCTAAAGGCACCAATAAAGCGCTCTCGAGCGCGGGACCAAAATAAAGCGCTGGAGGCAGAGAAAAGCGCTCCCAGGCGCTAGAAGGCCAAATAAGCCCAGCAAAAGTCCTTAGGGCAGGCAGGGGGCAAGGCTGGGCCCAGAGCCAGCACACTGGGTCTCCAGGCAGGGAGACACTCCAAGTGGCGGTCCTCTGGCCCAGCAACAGCAGCAACAGCCCCCTCAGGATCCTGGAACAAGAACCACTTCTGTGGGGACACAGCCCCATTTTTATACACCTAAATCCTTTGTTTGGAGGTGCAGGGTGGGGGAGAAACCAGTTGCAGCTGGTTTGGGAGTACCCTTGATGGCCCAACCACCCCTTTCTTTCACTGGCAGGGCTAGGGTCATCAGTCACACCAGAGGGGGGCGGAGCCAGCATTGTGTGGGGAAAACCCAGCCCATCCAGGACACAGGTACACTCCTCCCACACATCACTCATGCTAATCTCCCACTCACCACCGGGGCAGACCCATCCAGACTCCTGGAGCCAGGCTCACCAGCCAGCTCCAGCCAATCACACGCCAGGCATATTTTATATTAATATGCCAACTCCTAGAAGTGGCACTTCTACATATGACACACTCATGCAACACACACCATTGCGAAGCATTCACTCTCACGAGTTCGCACATATCAGATTCGAACCTGTACACCCCACGCATCAGGAACTACCAGGGACACATACATTCCCCATGCATTCCTATGGGAGGGCAGGCCTATCTCATCACATGCACTCAGAGTGCGCACGTACTTTCCACTGGGACACAGTGAAAGTGCGCAGAACCCAAAAATCACCATCACCAGGTCACCATTACAAGCAAAAAGTCTAGGGGTGAACCTGCCATAAGGGCCAAGTCCAACAGATGGGTAGAGGCTGAGGAGTGAGATGAAGGGAGACCTCGGGGGAGTCAGGGGATGGGTAGAGGCTGAGGAGTGAGATGAAGGGAGACCTCAGGGGAGTCAAGGGGTGGGTCGAGGCTGGGGAGTGAGATGAAGGGAGACCTCGGGGGAGAGTCAGGGGACGGGTAGGGGCTGGGGAGTGAGATGAAGGGAGACCTCGGGGAGAGTCAAGGGGTGGGTAGAGGCTGGGGAATGAGATGAAGGGAGACCTCGGGGGAGTCAAGGGCTGGGTAGAGGCTGGGGAGTGAGATGAAGGGAGACCTCGGGGGAGAGTCAAGGGGTGGGTAGAGGCTGAGGAGTGAGATGAAGGGAGACCTCGGGGGAGTCAGGGGATGGGTAGAGGCTGAGGAGTGAGATGAAGGGAGACCTCAGGGGAGTCAAGGGGTGGGTGGAGGCGGGGGAGTGAGATGAAGGGAGACCTCAGGGGAGTCAAGGGGTGGGTCGAGGCTGGGGAGTGAGATGAAGGGAGACCTCGGGGGAGAGTCAAGGGACGGGTAGAGGCTGGGGAGTGAGATGAAGGGAGACCTCGGGGAGAGTCAAGGGGTGGGTAGAGGCTGGGGAATGAGATGAAGGGAGACCTTGGGGGAGTCAAGGGGTGGGTAGAGGCTGGGGAGTGAGATGAAGGGAGACCTCGGGGAGAGTCAAGGGATGGGTAGAGGCGGGGGAGTGAGATGAAGGGAGACCACGGGGAGAGTCAAGGGGTGGGTAGAGGGAGGGAGTAAGATGAAGGGAGACCTCGGGGAGAGTCAAGGGGTGGGTGGAGGCTGAGGAGTGAGATGAAGGGAGACCTCGGGGGAGAGTCAAGGGGTGGGTAGAGGCTGGGGAGTGAGATGAAGGGAGACCTCCGGGGGGGAGAGTCAAGAGGTGGGTAGAGGCGGGGGAGCGAGAGGAAGGGAGACCTCGGGGAGAGTCAAGGGGTGGGTGGAGGCTGGGGAGCGAGAGGAAGGGAGACCTCGGGGAGAGTCAAGGGGTGGGTAGAGGCTGGGGAATGAGATGAAGGGAGACCTCGGGGGGAGTCAAGGGATGGGTATAGGCTGAGGAGTGAGATGAAGGGTTACCTCGGGGAGAGTCAAGGGATGGGTAGAGGCTGGGGAGCGAGAGGAAGGGGGACCTCGGGGAGAGTCAAGGGGTGGGTGGAGGCTGGGGAGCGAGAGGAAGGGAGACCTCGGGGAGAGTCAAGGGGTGGGTGGAGGCTGGGGAGCGAGAGGAAGGGAGACTTCGGGGAGAGTCAAGGGGCGGGTAGAGGCTGAGGAGTGAGATGAAGGGAGACCTCGGGGAGAGTCAAGGAGCAGGTAGAGGCTGAGGAGTGAGATGAAGGGAGACCTCAGGGGAGAGTTAAGGGATGGGTGGAGCTTGGTGAGTCACAGGAAGGAGTTGTGGGTTTAGGTAGAGAGAGTTGTGGCATGTTTGTCAAGCAGAGGACGAGCTGCTGTGATGACGATGTGGTCATGGGTTTGACTGGGTTTGAGGATTAGCTTTGGGGGGATTAGAGAGGTAGTGAAGTCATAAGATGTCATCAGTTTGATGAGTGTGAAAATAAATGGAGGCTGTGGTGCAAGGACTGAATAATTGGAGGCTGGAGTAGAGGGCCAGTGGATTGGGGACCAGCAGGGGCAAGGTGAGGCACAGGCTGGATGTCCCTCAGTCCTAGACTGACAGCCAATTTGGGCCAGTTCTAACTGACTGCATTGTCCACTGTTGATTGTCGTCGTTGGGTCTGGTGGTTAATAAAGGAGTAGCATGGGGAGGAACTGGGTACAAGCCCCACTCCCACATACAAGTACCAGCACATGAGTGGGCATGCCCATTCCCAATGTGTGTTGCATAGCAGAAAGCTGATTTTCTCAAACTTTTTCCTGCCAACCTCTGCCTGTCCACCACATCTATCTACCCTTCTGCTGATGCCCCAGCCTCTCGTTATGGGGTGCATTCCTCCACCTGCACAGCCCCAGTCAGGTCTGTGTGTCGGGCAGCAAACTGGCAAGGTAGGTGGCTTGCCAGAGACTCTGATTTTCTACTATTTGCCTGTTTATATGCACCTGCATGTGTGTTACTGTGAACCTATTTGTCTCTGCATATGTGCGCATATCTGTTACACAAACACTTCACCCATGGGTCAATGAATTGTGCTATGTTGTGGTAAATATGTGCATTGTTGTGACATTGTGGAAATGGGGCAAGTGAGTGCATTTCTATTGGGTTGTGAAAAATGGGCGAAAATGTGCCATGCTGAGTTAGTATTGTATGTTAAGGGGCATTAGACTTGGCAGCGAAGGGTTAATGTGTGTAATGTGTAGGTATCTGGTTTTCTAATTGTTAGACCTGTCCGCCCTTTGGGTGGTCCCTCCTATTATTTATTAATTTTTGTCCCCTTTTCTGCCTCCTAACCTTTGTTTTTTTTATGTTCACTGGACTTTTTAGGTGTTGACCTAGGGGTTAGGTGCGTCCTTGACCCTCCAAATTCCTCATAGGCCTAGAAGTCCCTCCTTTTCTAAGGGCAAAACTTAGTTACACAAAATGGTGGCTAGTAACTGCCACAACTGATTACCTCAGGGACTGGCCCATACACTTATATGGGGAATCTAGAACCTTCTGGCCTGTTCT
Source organism: Lissotriton vulgaris (assembly GCF_964263255.1). NCBI lineage: Eukaryota > Metazoa > Chordata > Amphibia > Caudata > Salamandridae > Lissotriton > Lissotriton vulgaris. Next base: position 134,721,032 of record NC_141700.1, on the reverse strand, counting down.
GGACACTTAGGGCTAGGGGTATAAAAGGCCAACTGTAGGGCGGCCATTTTGTCATACGGGGAGAACCAGCTGGAGTACAGGCTGTGGCGCTAGGTGGGGTAGGACAGTCTGAGGGTGGACTTCTTTCTAAGGGTTGCCTCCTTACTGCTAACACCGCCCCCCCCTTCCTGCAGACCTGACCCTGCTAGATTGTGTTCCTGCTGACCCTGGACAGAAGGTCCTCTCGTGTCAAGAAAGACTGCCCTCTAGCTTGCAGTGAACCTGAGAGACCCTAGGGGAGTTGAGTGGAATGGAAGTCAGCCCCGCTGTCCAGTAACTGAGCACTGTCTAGAATTTTCAGGAGCTCCACAAGAGTAAAGAAAGGCGCTGAGGAGTACCTTCATCCCCCCCTCATATCCACAAATTGCCTGTACTTTCCCCGACTGTCCACCCCTTACCTGGGCTTAGGAGCACTGCCGGGTGGCCAACTTCCCCATCTGGAGGACGTGGTGGAGGGTAGTGTGGCCACCGGGGTGTTTGTTGCCTGACTCGCAGCCCCAGCTTTGGTGGAGTGAACACTGAGGGGGCGCGGTTCTGCGCAGGTCCGGAGGAGGGCCGCTGACTGACTGGGAAGAAGGGGGGCGGCTTGGGTTTCGAGTCACTAATCACCCGGCTCTGCCCAGTAGCGCGGTTTGCCGAGGAGTGAACCTGAGGGGGCGCGGTTCTGCGCAGGTCCGGAGGCGGGCTGCCAGCTGTCTGGAAAGAAGGGGGGGCGGCTTAAGCTTTGAGCCGCTAATCACTCGTGCCTGACTAGAAACGTGACTTGCCGTGGAATCGACGGAAGCGCCCAACATTGAATCAGGCTGAAGTGAGTTCAAAGGTTCCATTAGTTCGGTGCGACCTTCCCTCGATGCCGGTTCTGTGATACGTTGACCTGGCCTGTGAGGGAAGTGTCGCTGAAGAAGAGGGAGACTGGAGAAGTGCTTCGGTCTACCGCAACGGAAAGAAAGGAGACAGCTGAGACGAATCTAAAACTTAAGTCGGTCACAAGTAAGGAGGGATCTGGGGGCTGTCGAGGGTCCTGAGATCAAAGGTGGAAGGTCCTAGAAGGGAGACCCCCACCCCACCCATTTGAATACTGTTTAACCTTGTCGTGCTGGCTGGAGAAACCGGGTCGGCGAGACACTCAAACTGTGACTGTGAAACCACCTGATCTCGAACTGATTATGAAAAGTAAAGTGAAGTAGGGTGCTAGTGTACAGCAAGTTTACTAAACCATTATAAGTCTAACACTGATTTAGATTGATGACTATTCTTTACCTTACAGAGGGGGAAGGGAGAAATTAACCTTGGCATTTCCTTGACAATTGCCTAGTATAATTTAATTAAACCGAATGTAATAAGTGAGTTTTTATCTAAAGGCTTGGGGATACCTCCCTGTTTCTTTGAAGGCGTAAGACTCTTTCTTCCTAAAGGTGCCAAGACTGAACAATCAAGAAACTACCTGTATTGTGAAGTTCATATGACACTTGTTGACCCCAATGTGTTAAGAAGCAATGTATTGTTGAATTGACAGGGGGGGGGGGGAAGAAATATTTGATGTGAGTAACAACCAAAACAATATGATGGGATAAGAGAGCACAAAATAATTTTTATAAAAGCGAACCGTATTTTTCTAAGATTGGTGTAGTGTCATCTTTGAATGGATGGACGCTGAGATACTGTAAGGGTGTGACGCAAGCTTAACATTTTTTGCCTCTAGGTTAGACCTTTCCACTCTGTGCCAAGCTACCCTATGTGGACGGGTGACCCCAAGTCCAACACTAATGTTATGTTGTGATGTTGTCTGTTCTGCTAGGCTTGTACCATTAGTATGGTATTGCAATAGCGGTTGGTGTTGATTGATTGATGGATATGACTTTGGTGTTCTCATGTGCAGTCAGTGAAGCTATCTTTTGTGTTTGTGAAAATAAAGATAATCTAGTTGGCAAGGTGTAGTGTAGTGGGTATAGTTGCAAAAAATCAAGGGGCATATTATCAAGGGATTTATCTCCGCTTTTTGGCTTTAAAAGCCAAGAAACCGGAGATAAAATTATCTCCGTATCAGCAACAGGGTGCTAACACGCAAATTTGCATGTTAGCACCCTTTTTCTCTACGCTTCCCCTTGCATCTATAATGAGATGCAAAGGGGGCGTTCCAGAGAAAAATAATAGGAGAAATGTTGTTAAGCGACATTTCTCCTATTATCAAGGATTTCGCTAACCCTGTTAGTGATAAAAAAAAGCAGCGCTAACCGCGGTTAGCACTGCTTTTTTTACACCTGGTATGTTCCTGACTTAGCCATGATATCCTATGGAAGGTGGATATCATGGCTAAGTTTGTGAGCCCCTATCATCAAGCTAACGCCAAACTTTGAGAGATCATCATTGATTTTCCAGCGATAATCTCTCAATTGGCAGTTAGTGTGAGGATTTTTATCACTTCTGGTTCCTGTCTCCTGAGGCGAAAAGCCGGGAGTAGAAGCTTAGGATTATTGTGATTTGTGTGATTTTAAAACCTTATTTTATCTTCTAAGCACTTTGCACTTTAAGGGCGCCGTGTAGCGGACCTAGCGCTCACGTGACCCCCTTGTACCGGCTTCCATCGCCGCTGGCCACGCCCACCTATAGGCCACGCCCCTTCCCGCCCTTGAGGCCGCCTATTTCAATGTGCAACTTCAGAACGCGCAGCGGACGTGCGCAGCGGGCGCGCCTAAGGCAAGCCCGTCTGCGCCCGGACGGGGCTAGGGGCACGACTCCATGCCAAATTTACATCGTACTCTTCTGAGGAGATCACCACCCTCCAAGGCCAATGGCCACTCTCAGAATCCGTCCGCAGGCACATTGCCTCATTAGGGCTCGCCCCTTCTTCTACCCCATCATCGCCGCCGCCTCTGCCGGCCTCACCGCCGCATTGCTCTTCCCCGCCTGACCCCCCCCCTACTCCTTCATTATCCGTTCTTTTACTCAACACCAGGTCAGCGGTCAAACACCATCATGAGCTGTTTGTCCTGCTCGACTCCGAGAAGCCTGACCTACTGCTCTTGACCGAAACCTGGTTCTGTGATTCTTCCCTCCCCGTTCTCTTGGCTACCCTCCCCCCTTCCTACGTTGCCTTACGCGCTGATCGCCCGGCGGGCAGGGTAGGCGGTGGTGTGGCATTAATCGCTCGGTCTGAATTGAACTTTCAAACCCTTCCCTTCCCCCCCATCCCCCCCACTGAATTCCTTGTAGTCCGTTCCCTCTCCTTCTCCCCCCCCATCACATGCCTCCTGATGTATCGCCCACCCCAGTCTTCGTCTCTGTTCTTACCGGCATTTCAAGACCTTCTGGCCACCCTGGTGGTCAACTACGCTTCGGTCTTGGTGCTAGGCGACTTTAACTACTGGCCCTCCGACCCTTCTGAGTGTACTGCTTCGAAAGAATTCACAGAATCTCTTCTCTCTCTGAACTTCGTTCCGCACATTTCTGTCCCCACCCATTCTCACGGTCACATACTTGACCAGGTGTGGTCCCTCAACCTTCCAGTTTCCCCGGTGACTGTATCCCCCTGTCCCTGGTCCGACCATGCCCTCATCTCTTTCTCCATTTCTCTCAAGCCGTTATCTAAAGTCCCACACGCCAAAAACACCTGGGCGCGGAATTGGAACAGAGTTGATCTTCCCTCCTTGACCTCCCTGCTTCGGAACTCCATTCCGACCCTCTCTGGTCTTTCATCCGACTCTCAAGCCAATGCTATCAATGTCTGGCTGGCTGGAGGTTGTGACTCAGTGGCTCCTCTGCGTCGCATCTCCATCCGACGACCCAAGGACTCCAACAGGTGGTTTAACGACAACCTAAAAGAGCTAAAACTGATCGCTCGACAGGCAGAGAGGCATTGGAGAAAAAATTATTGCCCCTCACTAAAAACCCTTTATCTCACATCACTTGCCGAATATAAAACAGCAATCCTCGCCGCCAAAACCACCTATTTTTCAACTAAAATAACGTCAGCCGAAAATAAGCCTAGGGAGATCTTCGGTATAGTGAATGACCTAGCCTTTTCCGACAGAGCCTCACCCCAAATCCCCCCATCCCAGCCTCTGTGCGACCAACTAAACACCTACTTTTTGGATAAGATCGTAACCATCAAGGCCAACATCCCCTTCCCCTCGTCTGCCTTTGTCGATCCTTCCCCTCCCACTGTTCAATGCCATCTTACCTCCATTCCCCCCCTCACTGAGGAAGTATTCCTGGAGATACTCCCCAAAGTAAAATCGGGCTCTCCGGCAGACATCTGTCCGGCACGAATCCTGCAACAAATCTACTCCTTCTGTCCCGAACCCCCCATTACTTTCCTCAATAGTTCCCTAACGCAGGGAGTAGTGACCCCTGCGCTCAAATCAGCCACCATAGTGCCCATTTTAAAGAAGCCTGGCGCTGACCCGTCCATCTCAGCCAACTACCGCCCCATTTCCCTGCTGCCCTATTTGGGCAAGGTGCTGGAGCGCCATGTCACCGCGGTACTCAGTGCCCATGTAGAGGCAAATGGGGGTCTGGCTTCCCGCCAGGCCGGATTCCGCCCCAGGCACTCGACCGAATCAGTTGTGGTATCGGTCCTAGACAACCTCAGGAAGGGAATGGATCCCAAAAAAAACCAGGCGCTGGTGCTCCTCGATCTCTCCGCCGCCTTTGACACGGTGGACCACACCATCTTACTGTCCCGTGTCAAGGCGGCTGGAATTGAGGGATCAGCCCTGGTCTGGCTTTCCTCCTTCCTGAGGGACCGCACCCAGGCGGTTCGGCTAGGAGACTTCACGACCACCTCACTCCCCATCACCTGTGGTGTTCCCCAGGGTTCCTCTCTCTCCCCCTTACTGTTCAACCTTTATATCTTTCCTCTCATTTTCGCTCTTCAGCAGCTGGAGGTCACCGTGTTCAATTATGCGGATGACCTCCAGCTCATCTTTGACCTATCCTCTTCTCCCCTCTCTGTCTCTAACTTCCAGTCCACTATGATTTTCATCAGGGACGGGATGAACCACAACCATCTCAAGTTGAACCCGGATAAAACCGAGTTGGTTCTCACCGGTGGTTCTTCCAGTCCCTGGAACTCTCTCTTCTGGCCCTCCTCTCTTGGTCCCGCCCCCACTCCTTCAACCACGGTCAAAACACTGGGTGTCAAAATGAACAACCAACTCACCCTCCATTCACAAATTAGCTCTGTAGTCTCCTCCTGCTTCCTCACCCTCCGAACCATCCGCACCGTCTCCCGCTTCTTTTCCCCCCAGGCACTCAAGTTGATCATGGCCGCACTGGTGATATCGCGGCTGGATTATGCCAATGCCCTATACAACGGCATCCCGGCATACAGCCTGCGGAGGCTCCAGATGGTCCAGAACCAGGCGGCCCGGTTGGTCTATGGTCTCCCACGTTACCACCACTCCACACCCCTCCTCAGGGAACTCCATTGGCTCCCTGTTAAGGAACGTTCCCTTTTTAAAACCGGCTGCATGGTTTTCCAGGCCCGCCAAGGCACTGCCCCCGCCTTCATTTCCTCGCTGATAAACGAATACGTCCCCACCAGAGAGCTTCGTTCCTCTTCCAAGTCTCTCCTTCAAATCCCACGTTTCAAGCGCAAAAAGTGGGGTGGAGCCAATTTCTCTACCTTGGCTCCTACATTCTGGAACTCCCTCCCCGACCACCTTCGTTCTGCCACTCATTATGTTTCTTTCCGCAAAGACCTAAAAACGTTCCTTTTCAAACAGGCCTTCTCCGTGTAACTGGCCCATTCTCACCCTACGACAGGTTTATTTTACCTCAGTTGCCGGACCCTTCACTAGCGCCAAGAAACCGTACGGTGAACGTTGCGCTTTATAAATGTTTTAAATTGGAAATTGGAACATTGCTAATAGCAAGTTATCTCTGCGATAATTTCCGGCGATGCTTAGCGTTAAAACATTCGTTGCTAAGCATCGTTAGCGATAAATATCGCTTAACGTTGGTAATATGCCCCAATATTTTTTCCCTCTGGATATTGAGACATACATAGAAACTACAGCTTTGGATGCATCTTTCATCGACGTTTCCTCCCTTTGTTTCAAGCATGAGTAGGCCTGTTCTGTTTGTCTTCACTCACTCACCTTGACACAAGAGGAAGGATTTCCAGGGCTCCCCAGTTCCCGGTTCCATGCTTTACTCACCTAGTTCCTGTTTGTACTGTGCATTGTGGGATTTGTAGTCCCGTTTATTACTTTAGAATAGAGAGACTACACATCTCAGAGTGCAGAGAATAGTCCTGGACTGGATGAGCCACCGACTATGGACCTGGAAACTCGGGAGCTCTTGGATTTCCTGTCTAGGCCTTAAAATACAAACAGGAGAATTGGTTGTTGTCCGTCGGGTCCTTTTATTGTTTTTCTATATATCTATATCTCATAGATGCTTGCTAAATACATGCATTACCTTATTTCGCTGTGGGAGTAACTAAACCCCTCTGTAATGCGCGTACGGATACATTTTATGAAGCACATACTCTGGACTGACCGGCTTCCAGGCACTTGAGAGAACATTGTGTGTTTGTATATTTGGATTCTGTGTAAAGACAGCACCGGATCCGGAAGTCCTTGACATAAAGACCAGCTTCTCACTCTGCCCAACACAGACCACCGAAGTCTGCAGAAGTGCTGCAGTCCAGCCTCCCATGACCATTCAGTTTTTGACCTCTCCACTGAGATGGCTGCATGGGTGGAAGTTTTGAATCAATTGTTTTGTCAGAGATCCGAGATGGTGGCACGTCAGGTGTCAGATGAGCTGTCAGTTGCCAAAAAGAGGCCCCACTGTTCAAGCAGGAAGCCCATTTGAGGCATTAGCTGATAATCAGGGCCATGCCTCTGGCGACCAAGGAAGCCATCATGTCTTGTAGCAGCCAGCCTTTTCTTTAAATGCCAGTGTAAAATTCTAATCTTAGACGTCAGCCGGAGTCTTCATGGGTTTATTGAAGAAAAATAGAAATGAGTAATCTGTGAATCGCAAGTTCAACCAGCCAGAGTTTATCTGTGAGGTTTTAGAATATACCTTTAGGTTATAAACAGTCTGATAAGTTATTTTTATTGTCAGGTTTATCCTTCTCTTGTTTTAAGTACAAAAAGGCTTTTCAGAATTCTGTCTCAGTTCTCAAAAGTTTTTTTTTTCGTTTGGTAGTTCCTTTGGTAACTAAGGCTGGATGTTGTTCAATGGTTTCCACTGGCCTTCAGGACTGATTTTTCTCATCAGTAGAACATACAAGAACAAGGTAAGTAGTCATATTTGTCTAATGTCGTATTCACCCCTTTTAGGTTTCGCCTCCCAGTGCTTGCGCTGCGCTTGAAAAATCTATTGTTTTTAATATGAATCTTAAAAGGGACTCGCATCCGCCACCTCGCTTTCCTGGCCTTTCATAATTTCCTGTGCTTGCCACTTTATTTTACTCCATTTCTATTGGCTGTCGCATATTTTCCTGCATTTACCAATGCTTGTTCCTCATCTGCTTCTCCTATCAGTTTACCGTCGCCGAAATACTGTTAACATTTGCGCAGGTGAAACTATTTTCCATAAAGTTTTGCCTCTTAATGCTTTTTCGTCTTGCTGCAGATTTATATAGCAATGTCTTACCAGGGTAAATTAAATGGTTTGCCCAGAATCACAGGATGTTGCGCTGTCGAGACTCAAACTGGGATCCCCAGCTCGCGAGTCAGCAGCTTTGGCCATTTTGCCACATCCTCTCAACTCCCATGATACTTGCTTGCTGAGCGGTTGTTTGTTCTTTTTCTTATCCAGCTGAGTTTAGCGTTCCACTAAATTTGTAGGGTTTTACTAGGGAGCGAGCACATGCAGGCTTTGGCTGATAAAGGGGCAAGATGGGAAAGTTTGATGTACTGGTTGGTGTGAGCTGAATTCATGCCTGCTATGCATTGCCCATGTGTGCATGCCAGCTCACCTTCCAGTTCCTGCGCCACTCTCTTTCCACCAACATGCTTCTGGCACGCTAAGCCTTTAACACTCCACTGCCAGCCACAACGCGGCCGAAAACAACAAAATACACTGCCACCCTCGCGCTATGAAGATATGTGTGTATAATGCGGGGAGTTCAGAGTTCAAAGTGCCGACTTTCTGTAAGTGTTTGTGACACTGACGCTTCTGGTTCTGGTTCTTACACTTTTACAGGTAACGCGTAGAGAGCACTGGGTTTTTCGAAAACACATTCTTGTGTTGATCTGTTGCATGTCATTCACCGCTGGTAGTTTCGGATTTAACGCATTCACCACCCCGATTCCCCACTTGTTATCTTGACTCCGCTTAGAACTTCTTTAGTTTTCCGTTCATTGCTCCAGTAAATTTGTTGAACTATTACCTTTTATTTTACTATAGTTGTGGCAGCAACTAATTTGGTCCTGTCTTATCCCTTGTTCACAGACCCCTGACGAAGGGTCGTGTTTAATGACCCGAAATGCATTGGGTGGATGAGAAATGCAAGTAAAATGATATAATTGCGACATAAGGAGATGATTATGCTCGTACAAGAACAAGATTGATACAATTTGACTCACCAATGACCTTGCAATTGGTTGAATATGATCAACAATAAATGAAAATCTGAGAAGAAACTTACCTGTTTCATTGATAATTGAGCGCATAAACATGAGGATAGTTGATTCTACCCACACCACTTGTTTGTTGATATAAGGCACGGTCAGACTACGTGCGACGTTCATGCGCCACCACGAACTTGTTGAACTTATCAGATAAACTGTTTCTATTGAGTGCATAGGGATTACACAGTTTCTCATTGAACAGAAATGGTGCCACAAATGGTAAGTTATGTAGGTCACTGTGTAAGCAATTTCAGATCTAGTCTAAAACTGCGGGCCTGTGTTACGCCCCTGGAACAGCCCTGGCCTGTGCCGCCGCTCCTCTTGCACGTACGCGGTGCTCTGTGTCCGCCTGCGTCTCGCCGCTCATGCTGAACTTTATTAAAACTCTATCTCCGTACTCTAGGCCTGTCGAGTGTTTCCGAAGCAACCACATCTGATGCCCACATAGCTGAACCATGCTGACGTTCTAGACAGCAAGGAAACCCTTTCCCCTTTCTTGTGAGACTCCGCCTCTCCAGGATTTCCTAACAGGAAATGAAAGGCAGTGTCAGAATAGCCATGGTTTACACTCCCACTGTCGGCCCCTTTTCCCCATTGCACGCCGCCTCTCTCTCACCGCCTCCGCCCGCACCTGTCAACGTCTAAAGAAAGAACTGCAATAAGGCACGAGCTGTGGGTCTTGTGGTGCCATTTTGCTCTCCGTTTCCAAGTTTAAGGTACAACTTCTCCCATCCAACGGCTTGGTGATAGTTTTAGAATCATATCAAGAGCTGTGAATGGTAACACAGTATTACCCAGTGCAGATGCTGCTTCAGGCAAGGAAGCAAGTGTCAACTTCGTGAGAATACTGTTTTTTTAATTCATGGGCCCATATGTTTCTGAACAACCCACCGCACCAAATACCGATGCTATGTTGTCTCATTTCCATTCTGTGCATTGTTCTTTCACCACCCTGCACTACTCCTCACTTTATTGCACTATGTGTGATCTTGTCCATGCAGAGCCCAGTGGAGAGTTTAAGGGGAAACTTAATGCATTTACCAATGCTTGTTTTATTTGTTTTCTTTCTCCTTATTCCTAATACTTCTCTGAAAGAAATATGACTCTGTCTTTTCCTTATGGGCCTTCCTTTACTCTTGATCCTAAGGTTCTGAAAAAAGAAAAATGATTCTTTCTCTTTCTCTCTTTCCTCTTTTCCGCTTGTTAGGTTACTGTAGTTATGGACTTTTATCAGGGGGAGGTTCCATGATTCATAAGAACTTGTCTCTTGGGCCCTCACAATGCAATTCAAACAATTTCCTTTGACTCATCCTCTCTCCCACATCAGATTTCTCTTCATTTAACTCCCTTGTGCAGTCTGCCCTCAGACTGTGCAGTGGCACAATGGCATCCTCCTGACTCCCCAGAGACCCCAGGAATCCACAAGCCACAACCATGTGCTGTCTGGCTTTGTGTCTCAAGGCTCCTCTGCTATCCCGGGTTCCATTGCATTGGGACGGGCTGTTCTCTGTGGCTGTTCCTCGATATCTTTCTGACCTCCAGGCATTATCTCCTCTCGGCATGAGCTTGGGATTCTCCTTTGCGCCTTCTTTTCATTTGTGAGACCCCCTTCCATCTTGCTTCTGCTCCTCACACCTTGCGTCTTTCTTTCGTTTCCAGGTTGGCACCGCCCTCTATTCCAGGTTCATGCTGTCTGGCGGGATCAGTTCTGGTGGTGAGGACAATATTTCCTGTTTAAGGTAAGTAATCCCCTTACATTCTCTAGGATACTCAAATTTTGATTTTGGTCGCATATCTGTTTCTTACAATAAACTTTATCAGATGCCTAGTCTGAGGTCATTGGAGTGAGAGGGCCTGGTTTTAAAGGTACAAAAAGCAGCTCCAGGTCAGAGATGAGCACTTCCAGTGGGCAATGGTAGCATGAGTAAGAAAAGTTGTTGGCAGTGCACTCCAAGATGGCACTCGAAAGGGTTGTATTCTTGTTTGTTTAACTTCATTTGGTGCTCCAGGGTATCGTCCTCTGATTCTGGGTGCATTATGGATCTGTTGTGCCCTCCCACTCGGGGAACAGAGTCCCCAAAGTTCACTCCTCTACAGGGAACTCCCTCGAACTCCTTCAAGTAAATTAAATAAAGATTCTTCAATGGGATGATGTTGTTCTCTTTGAAGCATTATTTGTGACACATGGGTATTCATCCAAGGATGTATGATCAGTAACAATGACATTCACATATTAGATATCATACCATTTAAGATTCTTTACTTAATTTACGTAAAGGAGTTAGAGGGAGTTCTCCATCTAAGATTACACTTTGGAGCATGAGTAAGAAAACATGGCTTATGAAGATTACGGTTATAATAATGCCTAAGAAGAGTAGAGTTCTATGCTGTCAAATTCCCTCCATCGTGCTTTATTTCATCAGTCAACTTAATACACTAAGGGGTATATTCCCAAGAACGTGTGATAACTACGGCAAGAGTAGAGTAACGCAACTTTCAACATCGCAGTCTATCGCTGGAAAATAACCCCGTAACAACGTGGAATTCACAACAAGGCAGTAGCATGCGATAGTCTGCAACGATACAACCACCTCGATGGAGACAAAAGCACACACCACAACACCAAAAAACCTGCGATGGGCAAAAGCGCGAAGAGGAAATCAGCGATAAGCAGCACCAGGCCAGCAACACACTCCTGCAAGCGGGAAAAATCACCATAAAAGTAGAAAAAACACCCAAAAAACACAAACTGACCAACATCCAAGCACTATGGAGGCAGCCAGAGCAGGCGCAGAGGACGAGCGCAACCCCACAAGCACCCCGGCCGACCAGCCTGGGACAGGGAAGGGCAAGGACAAGAAGGAAAAGAAGACGAAGTTCAGTCTGCAGGCGAGCAGGATCATAATCACAGAGGTGATGAAACACCATCAGCAACTGTTTGTCACCTCCAACGTGTCATTGGGCACCAAAAATGGAATATGGCAGGAGATCATGGACAAGGCGAATGCCATCGGAGAGCACAAGAGGACAATGGAAAAGGTCGAGAGGCGATGGAATGACATGTGGGGGACAAGGAGAAACTCTCCGCCAACCAGAAGGCAGCAACGCAGACTGGAGCTCGTTTTATTTTAGAATTCCACAGTCTTTTCCTCTAATGCCAAGGGGCAGCATTGTGTTGCACCTATGGGTAATTTGGTCCTCCTGTTTGACAGAGCAATAGAGTATTTAGAAGCTAAAATGGTGTACCTATTCAGACACCTTTTTTTCTTTCCCGCAGAGCGGGGCCTCCTTCCAGAGCAGCCAGCCAGGTAGAGGTGAGGCAGGACTATCCTACAGTTGAGGGTAAGTCCTTGTTACCTATGACTAGTACAAGCATTAGAATACTTGCAATACAGTGACAAATGCACATACTATGCAAAGTGTTTCATGTGATAATTTAGCATATCTGTTTTTGTATCTCTCTCTCTCTCTCTCTCTTTTTCTTGCTACTTGTGTTTATACATAGATACCTGGGTATGGCCTGACAGAGAAAATGAAAAGCAGGAATACCGGTTTTGTATAAAACTTTACTTTATTTATAATGATTTTCTCACATAATTGCAGCAGCATTAGCACGTAGTAAATCTGGTCCTGAAGAAAGCCACTGATACTCTGGTATAGATCAACAGGCTGAAACATGTTGACCATCAAGTGACAGTGGTTCTATATCCATACCACTGTGCTGTCTCATTTTAACCCTGTCAAGTTGAACACATGAATAAAGTTATGTAGTGATTCTACTTAGGCAGTTTTAATCTCACCTACCCACTCCTTCACACAGCGCTGCATACCTTACTACACCCATCATCTCACATATGGGATTATCATCCTGTCCCTTACCTGACAAAACATCTCTGAGCTCCTTCTTTAAACACCGAAGTAGTAACTCCCAGTGGTGACTAGGTTTTCCACACTGGTAAGGAGGACCCATATGATGAAGCAGGTCACCCTCGGGTGAGTGAGGGTTCTTGTCCTTAAGGGATGTCTCCCCCAGCCACTTCACACTTGTAGTATTACGTTTGAGAGAGACACTACACATTTGCTTACATACACATGTCTGAGACTATAGGTGTTCTATTTTGGTATTTAGTATTATAAACTTGGACAAGGATGCAAATCAGTATAATTTAAAAATCATCAAGATTGCTTTGAGTACTTTAATTCCCGATCTTCCAAGAAAACTCTCTTAATCCTTACCAGAAGTTTCATCCTTCCATATCCATATCATCATCAGTGGTCTGTAAATTGCTGACACATCATGTATTTCATCTATCTGTTCAAGCATACTGACAGACATTTTCAGAATAAAGGTACAGCATTTATTACCAATCGTGGCACAGACACCTCCCGTCATCCAGGCCAAAAACAGGAGCCATTCTATTTTACAATATAACAGTTCATTGGACAACCAATTCTGTGGAAATTACCTGTAGGGCTTTTGAAGTTGAGTTCTCCACCTCCTACAGGCAACTTAACTGATTTAATTGGTTTACAGTCCCATCCATTAGCTAGGGAACAAGACGGTAAGTGATTGGATGATCTCAGAAATGTCTCTGGGCGGTCTCATACACAAAAATTGTGACTGTGATGGGAAATATCTGATGAGAGGTACAATGTAAGTCGGGTAACAATACAGACCATTCTTTGGGCACCTAACATAAGCTATGTTTCCACATGCATAAAAAAGTTCCAGCTGTGATGCTGTGCGTGGGAAGGATAGATGGTCTGTGGGAAATCAACTTGAGAAGTAGGATGAGTGCATTTAGGAATGGACACATTTCATTCCTTCTGCCCCATGACGCTATTGCCATTTCCAACTTCACAAACCAGTCCCTGCGCAGTAGCAGCTAAATGAACGGCAGGCTGTTAAATCTATTAGGCAGGTAAAGGCATTGCTTGATTCACAAGAGAAACATGTAAGGCAGTCGTTTCATTCATTCATGAAAAGCCCATTGGCATGTAAGTCATCCCATTGTTGTTTTTTTTTCAATTATACGGGATGGGGATCATGGTAACTCTGCCGCTGGAGTCATCATGCACATTAGTACACTTCCATCCAACCAAACAAACTTATAGTATAGAGTGCCGGTGTAGGAAAGTAGGATCTGTTTGTTATGGTCACCCCCACTTTTTGCTTGATGTAATGCCGTTTTTGACTAGTCTGACTGGGATCCTGCTAATCAGGACCCCAGTCTATCTGCTTTCTCCCTACACTGTTATTACATGTACTTAGGTACACCCAATTTGGATACTGGGGTACTCTTGTAAGTCCCTAGTATATGGTACCCATGTACCCAGGGCATAGGTATCCTAGAATACCCCTATGGGCTGCAGCACGTATTATGCCACCCATGAGGGACCATCCAAAATAGAACCACAGGCCTGCCATTGCAGCCTATGTAAGTTGGTGTTTTCACCACTTACAAAAGATATAGGTTGGCTACATCCAAGGGTCATTGCACTTAAAACCTATAAGTCACCCCTATGGAAGGCCTTAATCCTGAAGGCAGGGTGCTTGGTTGCAAGTGAGGGGGTGACCCTGCATGAGCAGGACACCCCTACAGGCTATGGAGTGCATTCTCCTGGGTTGTCAGTGAATCAGCCATATACCATATTGAGGGGCACAGCATAATTACACGATGACCATCTCAAAAAAAGCTGAAACAAATCCTACCATCTTTGGTATCAAGCATGTTGGAAACATACCCCCACACCATAAACGGTGTGGGAGGTATGACTACAAGCACTGGAAGAGCCCTCCGTTAAGCTTCTCGGTGCTCCTGGTACCAGCCTTCTTGATACGGACAGCCCAAAATGGTTGCTGTCAACCAGAGACACATTTCTGCCATCCTGCTGCTGAGCCAAGCTCAAGGAGAGATCGTGTCGAGAGATCCCCGCCGGGGAAGACCTCAAGTATTGAATCGTACACACGAGGACCACACCACACTTATGAACAGACACCACACAGTTGGTTTTCAATATCAGTTTCTTTATAATCAAGTAAAAGAATTAGCACTCTTATACACACACACACAATCGAGGGATCGCAAAAGTCTCAAGGCTTCAGGAAGGGGGTAGCGCAGTGGTTCCCAAACTTTTTTGACCCGTGGCTCCCTTGACCTAATTGGCAGTTGGCCGTGGCTCCCCACCATTTTTTTTACCGGGGGGAGAGGGGGGGGGGGGATCACCGGGGTGCAGCACACACTTTGGTAACCACTGGTCTATATCATCCCATATATACAAAGGCAACTGCTCTAATGATGGACTGAAGGCAACGTCCCGGCAATCAACTGGCATGCCACTATGTTTATCATGTTTTGAGGTAAGAGCAAACAGATGTTCTAATTGAAGCTTTTTTAATGGGCAGGTCCTGTCCGATACCTGCAATTTTTTTGCTTTATTTGGGAGATTTCTGGCACTTCTCAGCACCTTTGCAACAAGGGAATTTCATGATTTCCATGCACTGGTACATATGAGAAAAGTCAGGAAATCATTTCTGCACAAGGAAAGGGAAAGCAGCTTTCAAATGTGCACACAGGGAAGAATGTAATATCGAAACATTTTCAACAAAGTTGGTTTATTAGGGAAATGTGCATCCTAGAGGTGGGGAACAGCATGTCGGAGATGCAGATTATTTTATGGCAGTAATTTTCAACCGGCCTCATTTTTTTCCCAGCTCGGCATTTCTCTACCTCCCTAATTAAAGCTTGAACATGACACTATTTTCTTGGATCTGCTGAGGCTTTTGTAGTAGCAACATCTTTTGCTTTTATTATAAAAATTGTAGTACCCGCAAAAAAATGCTTGCAAAGTGTTTACATCTTGTCTGCTATTGCCATCTCAAAAACAGTTTGTCACTTGATTTGCTTCAGAGAATGGCGATGGTGGGGCAGGGGAGTCGCACCTTCAGGAGGAAAAATACAACACCTATTCATTAGCAGGCCATCCAGAGCACTTCTCCTGTCAGCAGGAGATTCCTTTATTTTGTGAACTCCTTAAGGCCCCCTGTGCGGTGATAATTACACTGTGGCTGCCGCCCAGGCGCGCAGATTAGGAGGAACATAGCTAACCCAAACAGGTCATCTGCTTTGCTTTGTCAGGCCGTTTTGCATTTCTTTCATCTTGAACTATAGCCTAATCAAGACGCTCGGGGTGCACCATACGCCACACTTCACAGGGAAGGGATGGAACATTTCTCAGGCGGCAGTTTTCACTACCCACATCCTGCGCCGCGGCGCCCCTGGCTTCTCATCACGGCGCACACTTTGGGAACCACTGGGGTAGCGGGACAGTCTCAGTCTCATAGACCAGTATGTAGCATACCCTGCACACAGCTCTCAATCCTCGAGCCGGGGGGGGTTACGGAAGATGGTAGCTGCACTGGTGATCCTACTCACTTGAGGATGACTCAACTCGTGTTGGTAGCGTCGATAGTCCAGCCGGACTAGAGTACTCCGAGCCGCGACGAAGTCAGCAGGGCTCGATCCGGAGGGTAGTTCGTGAGGAGCCGCGACCACGTCAGCAAGGCTCAGAAGGTTCGTTGTAGATCTTCAGGGTTCAAGCTTGAGCCACGACGAGGTCAGCAGGGCTCCGATGTTCCAGTTCCGAGAATGAGCCGCGACAACGTCAGCAGGGCTCGAAGAGTTACGAGGTTCAGTTCAGCCGCGATCAGATCAGCAGGGCTTTCTTGTCCAGGATACAACTGCCCGCTAGTTCAGGGGCGGGCCTTGATATAGTCCAGGGGCTCTTTGATGTCCGGACCCTCGCAGGCGGAGGTCCGAGGCTTTGGGGGCGGCCCGTTGGTGAGGTCCGGCGGTTGGTCCTTTGATCCCTTTGAGGATGCGTCCGGGAATTCCCAGACGCCCAGCAGGTCTGGAGCCAGCACTCGGGGAGGCCAGAGGTGCAATCAAAACTGGCCCCCAGGGGAAGACCAGAGGTGTGACAGAAACCAGTCTCAGGGGAGGCCGGCGGTGCCATCGAAACTCCTTGTCTCCTCTCACTAGGGTAGCCCTCACCCTCCCAACTGGGGCTGGCACGTCTGGAGCCTAAGCTTCGCTGGGGCTGGGGTCATGCTAAGCCCACGGAGTCAGGGATCTCGGGAAGGGAAAATGGCTGCCGGTGGGCCTATGGGGCCTTGCGGGTTTGGGGCCCGCGGGCTGGGAAGGTGGCCGGGGACAGGCCAATGCGGGCCGTGGGCGTTTAGTCGGACATGGGCAGGGCAGCCAGGGGTTTCTAAGTACGGAGCTGGGTTAATGTGGAGCTGAGTAATGGGGGGGGGGGGGTGGGGGGGGGAACCACGCCACAAGGCCAGGTCCAACACGCGTCCCCCCAGCTAAAAGGCAGAGAGGACTACCCATCCCCTTGGGGGTTCTCTTCACTGAGGCGGAAGAATCGGGACAGGCCGTCTGCGTTGGCGTGGTCAACACCCGCCCGGTGTTCAACAGTGAAATCAATCCCCTGGAGGGAGATGGACCATCGCAACAATTTGGGATTCTCCCCTCTCATTTGCATTAGCCACCGGAGGGGTCGGTGGTCGGTTTGGACCCGGAAGTGAGTACCGAACAGGTAGGGCCTCAGCTTCTTCAGGGCCCAAACCACCGCGAACGCCTCCCGCTCGATGGTGCTCCACCTTTGCTCTCGAGGGAGTAACCTCCGGCTAATGAAGGCCACTGGCTGATCCAGGCCTTTCTCGTTCATCTGGGACAGGACGGCTCCGATGCCATGCTCGGACGTGTCCGTTTGGACCACGAACTCTTTGGAGTAGTCGGGGGCCTGTAACACAGGAGCAGTACACATGGCGTGTTTCAATGCTTCGAACGCCTCTTGGCAGGCAGGGGTCCAGCTAACTTTCTTCGGCTGGCTTCTGGAAGTCAATTCCGTGAGGGGCACTACAATTCTGCCATACTCCTTTATGAATCTTCGGTAGTACCCCGTGAGCCCTAGGAACGCCTGCACCTCTGTTTGGGTGGTGGGGGCCTCCCAGGCCACGATCGCATCGATCTTAGGTTGGAGGGGTGCTACGAGGCCGCTGCCGACCTGGTGCCCCAGGTAGACCATGGACCCCTGTCCGATTTGACATTTGCTGGCTTTGATGGTGAGACCCGCCCTCTGTAGGGCTAACAAGACTTCCCGGAGGTGGAGGAGATGTTCGGTCCAGTGGGAGCTGAATACCGCAATATCGTCCAGATAGGCGGCACTGAATTCTTCCAACCTGGCCAGTACCTGGTTCACCAGTCTCTGAAAGGTGGCGGGGGCATTTTTCATTCCGAAGGGCATCACCCAGAAATGGTAGTGACCATCCGGGGTGGTAAAGGCGGATCTCTCCCGGGCCCCCTCTGTCAGGGCGATCTGCCAGTATCCACTTGTCAGGTCGAAGGTGCTGAGGTATTGAGCAGACCCTAGGCGGTCAATGAGCTCGTCTGCTCGGTGAATGGGGTGAGCGTCGGTTCTGGTGACTGCGTTGAGCCCTCGGTAGTCCACACAGAACCTCAGCTCGGGAACAGCGCCAGGGGCAGCAGCCTTTGGAACCAGCAACACGGGGCTGGCCCATGGGCTGTCGGAGGCTTCGACCACTCCCAGGGATAGCATCTTCGAGACTTCGGCCTTGATGCAGGCTCGCACTTGGTCGGGAACGCAGTAGGCTCGGTGCCGTACCGGAGGGCTGTCCCCGGAGTCCACATTGTGGACGCACCAACTGGTGACTCCGGGGACGAGGGAGAAAAGGTCAGAGAACTGTCCCAATAACTGGCGACAGTCCTCGCGCTGCTCGGGGGTAAGGGAGAGGGCGAGACTCACTCCCTCTACAGAGCCATCTTTTTCCTTCGTGCACAAGAGATCGGGAGAGGATCCATCTCTTCTTCTGCTCCGTCATCGGTGGCGAGGAGTAAACTAAACTCGGACCGCACAAAGTAGGGTTTAAGGCGGTTCACATGAAGAACCCGCAAGGGGTTCCTCGGGGACTGTACATCGATGAGGTAGGTAACCTGGCTTTTTCGTTCCACCACCTTGAAGGGACCTGTCCACTTGTCCTGCAGGGCACAAGGTTCCACAGGGGCCATCACCCAGACCTGTTGTCCGGGCTGAAACTCGACCAGAGTGGCATTCTGGTCATACCACCTTTTCATTTCTTCTTGACTGGCCTTGAGGTTTGCCTCGGCCAGCTCTCGGAACTTCCGAGTCTGGTTTCGAAGAGCCAGAATGTATCGAAACACATCAGGTGGGGGCTCCGGGGACGTCGTCTCCCACCCTTCCTTGACCAGGCTGAGAGGTTCTCGGACGGGGTGCCCGTAGAGCAGCTCGAAGGGGCTAAACCCCAGGGACTTCTGGGGGACTTCGCGGTACGCAAACAGGAGGCAGGGGAGGAGGACGCCCCACTTGCACCTCAGGGACTCCTTGAGACCCATGATCATCCGCTTGAGGGTGTGGTTGAACCGCTCGACCAGGCCGTTACCTTGGGGGTGGTATGGGGTGGTGAACTTGTACGTCACCCTGCACTGTTGCCAGAGAGACTTCATATACCTCGAGATGAAGTTCGTTCCTCTGTCGCTCACTACTTCTCGCGGGAATCCCACCCGGGAGAAGATCCCCATGAGGGCCCACCCCACTACGGGGGCCGTCACCGTTCGGAGGGGGATGGCCTCGGGATATCGGGTGGTGTAGTCCACCAGGAGCAGGATGAACCGGTGTCCTAAGGACGTTTGGGGGTCAAGAGGCTCCACGATATTGATTCCCACCCGCTCAAAGGGGGTACTGACCACGGGGAAGGGTTGGAGGGGGGCCTTGCGCCTCCCTCCGCTCTTCACGCTGGCCTGACACGTGGGGCAGGATCTGCAGTGAGCCTCCACATCAGCGCGCATGTGGGGCCAGTAGAAATGGGTGACCAAACGGTGGTACGTTTTGTCTTGACCCAAGTGTCCCGCCAAGGGCACAACATGGGCCAGGTTCAATAGAAAGCAGCGGAAACGTAGGGGTACCACCAGCACTCGGGCTGACCCTAGTTCGGCGGACTTTTGCTCGCTATATAACAGGCCATTTTCCCAGTAGACATGGTGGGAGCCGGACTGGTCACCAGCGGCCTGGGCGGCGGCCTGCTGCCGCGGCCCCACTAGAGAGGGACAGGAAGTCTGTTCCAGGCAGAACTCCTCTCTGGAGGGCCCCCCCTCCTGGCGCCACTGGGCCAATTCTGGGAGATCGTCTGTGCTCGGGGCTGGCTCACCAGCTTGGTCCAGGGACCTGGGTCGGGGTCGCTGCTTTCTCCGGGAAAGAGGAAAAGGCCTTCAGTCTGCCCGCTGCCCTCCGGCTCGGCAGAGACGGGGCAAGGGTTTTCGGGTACCACCTCCTCGGGGGCGGACATCCAGGCCGTCATGGATCGGGTGGTCATGCAGGCCCACTCGGGTAGGCCCACCATCTCGAGGTGCGTCTTTCGCTCTACTTGCTTCCAGGGAGAGCCCTCTAGATTGTTACTGAGGAGACAGTCCACGGGCATGTCGGTGCGGACTGCTACTCGTAACTCTCCGGAGACGCCCTCCCACTCAAATGGGACCGGAGCTATTCTACAGGTGCGGATGGAGTTGTCAGCGGAGATCACTCGGCAGGAGGCATGGGGCACTATCTGGTCCGGAGTGACTAGGTGCTCCTTCACAGCCGTGATACTGGCCCCGGTATCTCGGAGAGCCCCTATGCGGTGCCCGTTGACAGTCACCTGCTGTCGGTATTTCTCTGTGTTATCTGGCAGGAAGGTTCCGGGGACCATTTCTCTATCCCCCAGGGAGACTAAGGTCATGGCTGCTGGTTCCTACCCCTCAGGGTCCTCTATCTCTTCCTCTTTCCTCTTCTAGGGCTACGTTGGCGAGGTGGTGCGCAGGGGGACTGGCAGCAGGGGTTTTCTTGAGCAGGGGGCAGTTGGGGTCATTGGCATAGTGCCCCATTTGTTGCATCGGTAGCAGGCTGTGCTGATTTTGGGTCCTTGTCTAACGGGAGGGAATCCGGCCCTTGCGTCTGGCGGGGGGGTCCCTGGCTGGTTTCTAGGGGGGCTGCGGGGAGGCCATGCCTGGGAACCCCTCTGATTGCTCTAGGTCTGCTCTAACTCCACTGCTTGTGGTGAGTCTCCTGGACCTTGCTGGTCCCAATGGTGCGCTTTCTGGACATGTAAAGGCTTGTTGGTGCTACTGCCAGAATCCAACCCCTCAGCACTCAACATCCTTCGTGGGACAGCTTGTATCGGACTCCTGGTCCTCCTCAGCATTGCCTGGTCCCCACAGCTGCAGAGTTAAGCTCATTGTCATCTCTTCTGAAGCATCTGACATCAGTGGGCATTCGTCTACCAAGCCTTCTGGTCACTCCTGAGTGACAAACTCTGTCCCCTCTGCTTTCAGGTACTCTTCATCTAGAATCCACATTTGGATTCCCATGGACACTTTCTCCTTTTCCAGCAGCAGCACTTTCCAGAAGTTCTCCATTGGGTTAGACAGCGGTTTCCAACACCACTTCACCCCTACGCACCCGGCTTCCCTGGGTTAGTTCCCGTGGGTACCCTGGTATCCACAGGTGGGGTGGCTCTCCAGCCTTCTGTCTTTCACAGGGTTTCTTCAGGGTCCACTGGGAAGGGTCCTTAGTCTCTAAAACTTCAACCCCAACTTACACGTAGAGTTGGACTGAGCCCGCTGTTGTGTTCACACACACTGCACAAGTCCTCCGTGGGTTCCACATCTGCTCACCTTGGGTGGTTCATTCAGGTTCCAGCACTTCTACATCCTCTTGACCATGTCTTGACCAGAGTCGTGGTTCTTCTACCACTTATTTAGTATACAGTTACGTCCACCCCTGTGTATTTGGTGCCATATACGGTTTTACTTTGCTGTATTATGGTGTGCATTGTGTTTATCCCCATGTAGAAGATACTGTAACATACTAGTATTAGAAAAGAAATACATAGTTTTATAAATACTGTGCGCTTTTCATTTAATCTATACTGTAAGATTAGGTGCTGGTAAAACAAGCAGCTTTATACTCCTTCAAGACTAAGTAAATATAATCAGCATTTATAGAGCCACTGTGACCCTACGGGTATCCTGCAGCTTCAAGACGTGAGACCAGCTAAACTGAGTATATTGGAGGGCACGGAATCAGTAGAACTAAAGAACCATGACCACAACTTATGCCCTAGGGAAGAGCCAAATCTTCAGCATCTTTCTAAATGGCAGCAGGTTTTCCATCTACCTAGGTTCGGTGGGAGTTTGTTCCTGGCCGAAGCTGCTGCAATGCTGAAGGCCCTTCCTCCTGATTTGACTCTTCTAAACCTGGACACTCACCAGTTTAGCTGAGGAGGAACGAAGGTTACGCAAGGGGACCTACCATTCAAACCTGCTCTGTAATGGCTTGGGCCCAAGGCCATGTAGAGCCTTAAAAAGTAGGCGTTGCGTAGAACAAAGGTCTAGTGGAGGCCAAAAAGGTACTCTGGTAGCCAGGGCTACTAGTAAATTAAGGGCAGTATTAATCTGAAGAAGTAATGTGAAAAAGTCCCAGTTGGACTTGGAAACTAAATATATATAAGGACACATGGTTATGTGGAATGACAACACATTTATTATCAGCATAAATGGAATATCATTTACTTTGGTAATAGTTCTAGTGCTCACATAGGAAGTGAAAGTGCTTGACGTGGGAAGTGCTGGTGACATTAAAAATTACATCACATTGAAAAACAACAAAAACAGTAATTATCAAAACTCCTAAATAAATTGAATGGAGCTTTGGTTGGAGAGGTTGACAGCGTTTCGATATCACAAGTGTGAGATCTTCATCAGGATGAGAGAATGTGAGCGATAGAATCTACGGGAAGCAGGGAAGAATTTCAAAACCTTTATCCTAGGAGCAATTTACATACAGTAGTCATGCACGAGTGGATGGCTCTATTGATTGGCCAAGGTCTGAGATGTTGCAGTCTACATACAGCAGTCGTACATAATTGGATAGCTCTATTGTTCGGCCAGTATCTAAGATATGGCCAGGTGCCGATCAATAGCAATTGAATTATATGAATTGCACGTAAAAGTTACGAGAAAAATTGTGATAAGTGCTGAGCAGTGGGGGGAGGTTAAAGGGTCTAGCGCTGCATAGCCTGCTAGGGATTAGCCATAGGCATACACCTGAGACAGGGTAGGATAGACCCATGAGGGAGTGCTAAGCAGGGAGAATGAAGCATAGGTACTGTGCTTACTGGTCGATCGAATGGGGCTCCGTTGGCCCAGGGGATGGGCGTGGCAGAAGTCCTTGTCATTCTTCGGTTACAAATGATTTGCCAGACTCATTCGTCACAGATGAACAGCCAACACCTGTTTCGTCACTACATGACTTTTTTCCAAGGATTGAGAAAAATATATGCGTTGGAATCCAATCTATAGTCCACAGTATGATTCTACAATAATATTATGCGTATTCACATTATTCACCGGGGGTTGGGGACAACATCTTAAAGTAAGTGAAGGTCCAGGCCTAGTACATAGAGAGTCCATATTAAGCTCCCCTGGACCCAGTGGATCCAGCAGACACGACATCTCTGCTGCTTGACCACCCCGAGCAGAGCCAATGCAACATGACTGCTGTTTGGATCCTTTCCACCACAAAGGTGCACATCAGAGCCTGTCGCAGCATCAGAACCACCACTTAGTGACATCCTCGGTGCAGGCAGTCTAAACTACTACCAAACCTGCATAACAGCTCCTCTGAACCCAGGTATGGCCCCACCCCCAACTGCATGATGCATCCTTGACACTCGACTAGAATCACAAGCCCTCATCGATGGGATTCTTGATGACCTCGCACCTCAGTCTCTCAAACAGACTTGACCCAGAGCCTTGCAACAATCCGAAAAGCAGGATTTAACCCCTTCGCTGCTGGCCCGTTTCCGCCGCTGTGCGGTAAACAAATGAACAGGGGCGGGCCATGACGAACCCCAGCCGTCATCAGCACACGAGCACCGTAGTGCATGACGGCTGGGGTTCGTCATCAGCATACAAGGGGTTAAGGTACTTTGTACAATGCCCTAACTGCGTCCCTGTATCCGGCCCATGCTCCATCATGGTCAGCCTAAACTTGTGACTGTCCTAGTCCGGCAGAACCAGATATCCACAAAGAGCCTTTGTGGTGCTTTTACAGGAATTTAACATCCTGTTGAACTGATTGGATGTTGTTGTTTTGGTCTTGTTTTATTTATTAAAACTAATTTTCTAGTCTGGTATGGGATTTTTTGTCGGTTTTCAATTGGTTACTGTTTGAAGTGTTGCACAAATACTTTACACATTGCCTCGGGTTAAGCCTGGCTGCTCAGTGCTAACCCACCAGAGGGCCGAGCACAGGATAATTTGGGGCTTGCTTGCGATTTCACCCCCGAGAAGAATTGGTTGCTGCTTGGGTAGGATATCACCCCTCAACCAGTAACCCAATTTCTTAAACATACTTTTTATTGTAGACGCACAGTTCAGGAGTCTACAAGTGCTGGGGCCAAATGACCAATTGAAATAAAAGAAGCTTTAGGCGAATATTTAAAATGACAAGTGCCTGTGATAAAATAGGCATGTTACGAAGCCAATGAGAACGAATTAATCCATCTAAAAGTAAGCATCTAGGACCTAAGTAGAGATTAAATGCCAGTTGATACAGCTGTATTGGAATCGGATGTAAATGCAGAATTTCATTTAATCAGTTAAGGATTATTCCCTAAACTTATTAGGAAGCTATGTATATATTGGATCTAGTTGTAACAAATCTAAGTTTCTTGCAAATGTATGGACGTGAAAACATTACAAATGTTTAAGGATTTCCTTCACTAACACCCCCCCCCCCCAATAAATACTGTACAACTCCTGACGAATCACCAAACGCATGGAGGCAGACCAAATTTTCAGATATAAACTACTGGGTTTGTAAGACAAGGTGTTCCATTTGTGGAGTAAGTTTTACAAGACATTGCACCTAAATCACAAACATGTTCAGTCTGCTGACTAGGCAGCTCTGCTCAATCACCCGGTTTGATAGGATTAGCATGACACAAACTGGAGTCTATGCCAGAAGCTCTAGACGGCCCAAATGTAGCTGAAAGGAACCACATGTCTAAGTTCCTTAAACATATGGCACTATGTGGCGTAACTGGTTACAGAGCCTTATACGATTAAGACTTAGAAATAGGACTAAAATAACACCTCAAAACTTGCTACTTATAACCGTAATGAGCACAAGAAATTGGACCACATCTGGAAACGGTGATTGTTCATTCAACTGAGAATATGGACACCAGTTTGAAATGGTTTTAGGGATGCACTAGAATCAATTACCAGTTCACTATGGATTCTTCAGAATCAGATGCACCCGCAGATTTACTTGAAGTATTGCAGGGTACACACAGCATCTGAAGCCCCACTGAGGTTCTTAGATTCACATCCCTTGGCCCTTCAGAGGGGCAGGGTGGAAGGATGTAGCATGTCCTGCATGGCTAAGGGCTGGGTAAGGGACATGTGATCCAAAGAGCTCCTTCCAACAGGCATTAAGGGCGGGATCCTGAATTAGAGCTGCGCATCATTAAGAGCCAGTAAAGGATCCACAAGTTCCGGTCGGGATACCTGGTTTGAATGAGTCTGCGAAACATGTTCTAGAGTGCCAGTGGATATCTTTAATGTAATTGCATTACAGGATATTACAATAAGCCTAAGACACATTTCCTAGTTGACCCCATAGCAGTCTGGAATGTGCGTGGGGGGGGGGGGGGGGGGAAGAGGGAGGAAGGAGAAGAGTAATGGGGCCAGGTACAGTGCTTCACACATGGATATTTAAGTGAATACTTTATTTCCAAGTCAAAATGTATGCAGTTCTCACTTGGCAGTCCTTTGCAAACATTAATTCGAAAACGGGAGAGTACATAGTACATTCAAGGACCCCATATATGTAGCCTTGTATTGCTCCATTCCTCACACTCATGCAGACTAGGAAAGCAGTAAACTCTTCTGGAGATCGCCCCTTAACGAAAACCATGTGACTCACTTGCCAAGACTGACATCTTACTGAAAAGAGGAACAAACAAAATGCTATACTTATTTTTTTTATTAAACTGAGAAAAAGGAGGTTAGATCAGGATTCACATTCCTCCATTAGCATACTCAGAATTGCTAAAAATACGGCAAACTCTCTGAAGGAAACCTTCTGGTCACCATCCAAGTCCATCGTCTTCATCGCCTCTTTTGCCATTTCCTCGTCTTTCCCAGAGGCCTGTAGAATGAAGAGGGAACAAACAAGAGAAGGTTTTAGAAAATGAAGTAAATTATGTTCAGAACATTCTACTTTCTCGTTGGGAAGGAAATTTGGAGAAGCATCCCTCCCAACACCCACCCCCCCCCCGAAATCGCTCAACATTTGCATTATTATATACATAGATGAGTCACTTAGTACAATTGTTAAACTGTTCATAAGACAATTGTCCAGAAACCAGTGTTTCCTAGACATTATTTTTGGCCAGATGGGCTAGACAACAAGAGACCTCCAGTGGTACTGGTTGCTCAAACCCTACATCATGGCAGACTGTGGTAAGTGAGGCAACCACAGCCTTCGAGTGGAAGTTCTATGGATTTTAACAAATCCCTTCCCAGGGCAGTCCAGTTTCTGGATTCCTACAATACAGTGAAGCCTAAAGCTCCACTCTTGGGGTTGCTGAATCGGTCACCTGCTGCCTTAAGGAAGAACAGTCTCAGATGAAAGACTGGAGCAGAGAGGAGCTGGATTTACAGGGTCATTCTCTAGAGAGAAAGAGCTGCAGAATTAACATGCAGATCAGAAAATTCTGTAGTACAGAAATAGTCTAGTGTTTGCTTGTTCTGCAACACCTCATACAGCATCCGTGGTGTCCCATGCCCTTCATCCAGCAAGGGCCTCAGCCTCAAGCACGGGATGAGTGTTGCATTCCATGCAATGACACCTACCTTGAACCGCCAGAGCTAACAGTCAGTCCTGCCCTCAATGTGTCATGAGCTTTGAACCAAAAGTTAAATTCGGGTTAGAATGTCATTCCTCCCTTTATAGAGGGAGACTAAATATGGACCTAGGGAAATGTGGTGTTCTGGATGTTGCACGTAATCCAAGAGCTAAAAAGATCCGGGGGGGGGGGGGGGTTGGATCTCAGACTTTAAAACCAACACTAGAGAAAGGTCTTCATTCTCATCCAGCCTTCTAATATTTCATCAGAACAACCAGACAACCACTGCCCTCCTCCAGACATGAACTAGGAGAAGAAAACGAAAATGCAGATGTTTGGAGGGCAGGGTAATGAAAGGAGACTGTTCTATTTTAGGTACTTCAGAGAGAAAAGTTTAGTAGCAGCCACTACAAAGGGCTAAACATTGGCTCAGCCATCAGTCATTTGACGGGTAGAGGAAAGTTGGTCAAGTACTAGACAAGTTCCTATACCTCAGTCATGGTAGTTTGTGCGTTGGCCATATTAGCAGTCAGAAGGTGGGTTCTTGCAAATAGCTCAAATTAACCCATATTTGCCCCTTAATTTGGAATACAAAAGTGCTTTCATCCATGCGGGCTGAAGGCCCAATCCTGCCCATTGTTTCCAGCAAGGCTACTGGAAAGGTGTCATTTGGGTGACCGAGCTTCCAGTATCTGTAGAATTTTAAATTAAATGAACGTAAATAAGACCCTTCCTGACTTTCTCCCAGAAGAAAGTGTTTGTGCTCACAAGCTCGCCTTGGCAAATACATTGTTGATCCTAAAATGTGGTTAAAGTACACAACCCTAGACAAACATTCAAACTATACCAAAGGGTTGTTTGTCTGAACCTAGTATGGTACACTGGATGGTGTCCAAATACCACGGAAGAAGTGCTCTGCCTTCAAGGTTCAAGTGCTAGCATTCTGGAATTTTATTCTAAGCATCTCACCCCAAGCTCCAGGCTTTCTATTAAGGGAAGAGCACGAGTGCTCTCCAAACACCCCTACTGAGGTCATCTTGAAGATAGCCATTTAAGCAGCTGTGCCTCCCTCCTGTAAGAGCTAAACAATAAATATCACATCTAGAGGAGACCACACCCATTCTGCACAGTTAGGATGCAAACATTTACTGTAGTGAAGCAACAAGAGATACTATTCATTAAAAATAAAAACTGGAATATTGCCAAATGTTGGAGGTTAGTGGTGGAAGAGAGGACTTCAGTGCTAGTGTCTCTATAAGGATTATCCTGTACTTGGTTCTAAATCCATCAGCCCTTAAAGCTTTAACTTTACATAGACAATCCATCTCGCTAGATTAAAAAGTACTGATAGATGATGACCGAACTGGCATGACATTGTCAAGCCAGGACCCAACCAGAGACATGAATAGGAACTCAGAAAGCACCTGCTAAGGTGCAAATTGCAAGCAGCATTGTGAAGGTCCAGGTATACATTGGGCTAATAAGCCCTTAAATATGAGAGAATACACAACGACTAACTTACAATATAGGCCCGCATTGCACATCAAGCAGTTCTGGAGACATTTACAAAACACAAGGCTGAAGGTAGAGTTTTATCAATGTAACCTGAACCCTCCTCCCCAGCCCCCCTTTCCCCAATGGCTGTTGTGAGAAGAAACCTGGTATATGCTGTTGACTAAGTGGGCAACCAGTACTAGTCCAAACAACCCTTACGGTGATTTAAGAGGTCAAAAGATAACCTTAGAAAGCGATTCAAGTGGTAGCTGTGGAGACCAGCCTTTTGGCTTAATCGTGAAGGAATGTTAAGCATCTATTTTACCAGAATGCAACCTTATAGTATTGGTTAAATGAAAGGAGAACCACACAGTAGTTATAAAAATATGTAAATATTAATATAACACTGGTACGATAAAGTATCCTCTACAAGAAGATAATCACAAAGCACACAATACTGTAGCACAGAAACAATAGTAAATGGCACCAATACACAGTGGGCTCCACGGGGAGACCAAACCACATACTAAAATAGTGGTAGAAGAACCACAACTCTAGTCAAGACAGTGTCTAGAGGAGGTAGAATCGCTCGGACCCCAAGAAACCACCCAAGGTGAGCAAGTAGGGACCCCACTGAGAACAGGGTGCAGTGTGGGAACACAACTGCATACTCAGTAAAATTCTATGGGAGAGTCGTGGTTTGAGTTTAAGGACCCATCCCATTGGACTTCACAGAAACCCCGGGAAGTTAGGATGTTGGAGCCACCCCACCCGTGCATACAGAGGTACCCAAGATACCTATCCCAGGGAAGCCGGGGGCATAGGTCTGCAGTGGCGTCGGGAATCGCTGTTGAATCCAATTGAGGACTTCAAAGGAGAGCCACCGCTGGAGTCAGTAGAAGCTCAGGATCAGCGGACCAATCCATGATGTGGTGCCAGCGGTTGCAGGGGAGCGACTCCTTCATTCCAAGGAAGATATCTTCAGTTGTCCTGAATGCTCCACAGGTCCTGCACAGAGCCTGTATGGTGCACGGGCACTAATGATTCAGACGGGGGGCAAGGGGGAGAGGAACAAAGTTAGGTCCAAATGAAGTCCAGAGTATCCAGACTGTCGAAGTGCAGTGGTTTCTGGTTCAGGATCTTTTCCACATCAAATCTAAGGTCGTACAGCCAGGTAAGCCCTTTTGTACCCACAGGAGAGGGTCTGGACGGTTGGGAGTTTACTCCCATGTTTTGTTCAGTTTCACACCAGAGCAGGAGCCTACAGCTCCCAGAAGTGGTTTGAACTAGACTATGCACAGGGACACCAAATGTGCCCCCTCATGCAGACTGTCTCTGGCAAGCGTACCCACCCAGGCCTTATACACTAAATCCTGTCTGGGAGATGGTCATACCTTCCTGTGGCAGGATGCCTATTCTGCTGCTGACCAAGCTCAAACAGGGGAAGGCAGAAATGGGTCTCTGGTTGGCAGCAACCCTTTTCGGCTGGACATGACTAGATGGCTGGTACCAGGTACACCTGGGACCTCACAAAGCTCTTTGAGGGGTGGAATCATACCTCCTACACAGATTACCAGTGTAGGGGGGGTATGATTCCACAATGTTTGACACCAAACACAATAGGGTTACATGCAGTCATTTTAGAATTTGTCATCATTCGGTTGAATATTGCCTTAAAATGCTGAGGCACTGACAACTGGGGAAAATACTCCGTAGGCTGCAGAAGTGTTCTGCTCATGCAGTGGCACCAACTCACTTAGAACCAAGCACCCTGCCTTCTGGAATGTTAAGGCCTGATAAGGGGTGACATAGGTTTTAAGTGCAATGACCCTTAGATATAGTAAACCTTCATATTAAGTGGTGCATGCACCAACTTACAGGCTGCAATGGCAGGCCAGTAGGTTCCATTTTGCATGGCCTCATGGGTGGCATAATACATGCTTCACCCCATGGGAGGCCTATGGGGTACCCATGCCCTGGGTTCATGTGCACCATATACTAGGGACATGCGTACTCCATTATCTAATCTGGAGTGTACCAAAGTGTCTAACATTACAGGTTAGGTAGAAAGCAGATTGACTGGGATCCTGCTAATCTGGACCCCAGTCTGACTAGTCAAAAACAGCATCACATTTGGCAAAAAGGGGGGTACCCATAAGGAGATCCTACTTACAGCTATATTGGGACATTACTTGTTGCTCTGTGAACATTTTCTTTACATTAGAATTGACTGAGTGTCCTTTAGAAAGGGAGAGAATTGGCATCCTTAGATGCAGTTCCCTTGAGTTCTTGCCTTGACCTACCGATGTTGACTGTTTCTGCTGGCTTAGTGTCTCTGCGCACTCTCACTGCGGATCAGTGTTAAAGTGCTCCTGTTGCAAATTGTGTTATGGATAGGTGTTTCCATGATTGGCATATTTGACTTACTTGTCAGCCCCTAGTAAGGTGCACGGAGTGTGCCAGGTCCTGTAACTCAAATGCTACTAGTGGGCTGCAGCACAGATTGTGCCACCCACATGAATAGCCCTGAAAAAGTAACAGACTTACCACTGCAGAGTCTGCGCGCAGTTTGTAACTGCCATGTGGACTTGGAAAGTGCCCCCACTTGCTAGGCCCTACCCTTGCATGCAAGTCACCACTAAGATAGGTCCAAGGTACCCCTGTGGGCAGGGTATGTGTAAGGTAGAACAAGTGAAAGTTAGAGGTAAAAGCGCACTGCTTGTGTTGTTCAAAGTTGTCTGAAAATTCAAAAATAGTTTCTCAAAGTTCGAGAATGCCGACCTGGGTGGGGTCTCTTGTCGATGGCGTCCTAAATGATAAATCAAAAGTGGTGCTCACAATGGAACATTAAAACCATCCCCTGGCGCACTGCTCTCTAATCTCCTGGGGTTACCAGGATTCCTTATGTTAATGATACAGTGAAGTCAATAGTATATATTATCCAATGATCTCAGTTGATTCATAAATCCATGTGATAGTTTGTGTCCTTTTTAACTCATGATTTATTCTTATTCATCTCAATTAACATTCTCTTAATTCATCAGTCCAATGCATTTTGGGCTATGTGGCCCGCCCATAAGTGTGGGCGGAGGCGCGGGGCTGCAGCTGTCCTCCTCTGATCAGAGGGGCGGGGTATGCGCGGGGTCAGTGAGAGGCAGCGATGTAGCATCCCAGGCAGGGAGCCCCCAAAGATGGGCAGGTGTTGCCGAGGACTGCTTCAGCCCCGCGCCTCCGCCCACGCTTATGGTCCCCGATGAAGGGCCACATAGCCCGAAATGCATTGGACTGATTAATTAAGAGAATGTTAATTGAGATGAATAAACCATGAGTTAAAAAGGACATATAAAGGCTATCCTATGGATTTATGAATAAAATAAGATCATTGGATAATCTATTGACTTCACTGTATCATTAACATAAGGAATCCTGGTAACCCCAGGAGATTAGAGAGAAGTGCGCCAGGGGATACTTTCAATGTTCCATTGTGAGCACCACTTTTGATTTATGTGTAAGGTAGGACATGCCCGGATGTATGAGGCATGTCCTGATCGTGAAATACTGCCAATTTCGTTTTTCACTATTGAAAGGCTATCTGGCCCATAGGAAAGCATGGGAGTTTATAACATCTTACAAGTACAACTTCACATTGGGAATTGATAGAAAATTATACTTTAGTATGCCTGAACTCAGAATCCAAAGATGCATCTTTTAGTAAGGGAGATTTTTACATTCCGTGTTTAAAAATAACACTTTTAGAAAGTTGGTCTTTACTTGCCGAGCCATCCTGTGTGCCTCCGCTAGGAGGTGTATGGACGATCTGGCTTTGGTTGACAGGGGTTGGGGAGGTGCATTCTCTCAGATGGCCACCGGGGGTTAATGTGTGTCCTGCCTTTCCTGAATGAGTCAGGGCTGGCCTAAATAGACCTGGGCTGCATTCAGATTAGTAGGAGGAGTTCTCACTAGCTCCTGAATAGGCCCTGCCTGCCTCGGACAATGCGGTCTGCATCTCTTGCCAGGAAGCTGCACAAGAGTATAGAACTGGTTTAGCCTGGGCACACACACTCTGCTGGAAGGCAAAGGATGTTGGGCTATAAAAAGTGGGTCCCAAACCCCCAATTTGGAGAACTGTTTTGGACCAAGAAGACAGCAAAGAGCAGGAGAAGTTGTGATGAGGATCTACCACTTTGCTGAGTGCTTTGCTGTGTTGGCCTGCAGTGGCCGCCCTTTGTCTTGGGCAGTGAAAGGACCGGACTGAACTTTCTGCAACTTCTTTCTTGGAGTTTCTCCAAAGGCTTTAGGTAGAGCTTGCACCACGTTCAAGAAGTCTCAGGAACAGCAAAGACTACAAGTTCTTCTGCCATCAGCACTGGGGACTGTGTATTTTGTACTGCAACAGAAGAAAAAGCAACCAGACTGTCTACGACACCGCTACCGACTACATGTCCTGACAGCATCAAAGAGGCCACCGCGACCCTGGTCTCACTGACAACGCCATCTGATGCTGCCACTGAGCTGCTGCTTGCACTGTGGGCACCGCACTTTGCACTGCCTCGCTTCACAACGCCTCCTTGGTATCCTTGACGCCGTTTCATACCGAATCAACACTGCTGCTTGCACTGTGGTTAAAGGGGATTGCTCGTAAGTTACACATAACAGTCCTCATTCCACACCGCAGCCATTACCTACTTGCACCATCGACTCCAGTTTGTCAGCAGAACACAGTGCTTCAGCAACCTGCACAGTCACCTGCCATCACCACTGCACTTTGCACCAACGACACCATCTGATGCAGCCACCAAGTCGCTGCTTGCACAATAATCTGAGGGCATCACATGCCGCACCGCTGCACTTTGCACTGCAGTCCCCGATGCTTGCCAACGCCAGCACTCTGGACTTCAACCGCAAGGAGTTCGATCTGCAATGCGTGTGACTTAAAGGGCTCAGACGACTCCTGCACCGATACCATGCTTTTGGAGCTAAACGAGAGGTCGCTGACGCTCTGCATTTCTAAAGGTAGTGTTTAGCGGGCCTTTCCGACATAGTTCGGCTGCGAGGCTGCAGTTCGGCTGCGAGGCTGCAGTCAACCAGAACAGCAGGATTGGTTTGTCCACGATGCTGTGATAGAACTGTATTTCAGGGTTATTTTGATAACTGAAGATTTCCAACTACTGTATTGTGTGTGAGAAGTTGGCCTGATACAAAGTGCTCACTAGAATAGTGAACATTATATATCAGTCCAAACAACCCTTATGGTGATTGGTTGTAAGTCAACCTTATAGACCAGCTATCCTAGTAGCATGGATACGAGCAGTCTTCGGGCTAAACTCTAGAGGGCGTGTTAAGCCAGCTGTTATACCATCACATATACCCCTTGAACACCAAGTGAAAGGACACCACACAAGTGTTATGAAAATAAACAGTGTATTTATTTAGATCACAACAGCCCTGTACTCTTTATGAGGACAGGGTACTAAGCACACAACAAAACTCTTACGAAAATACTTCAAGCAGGTAAGCACTGTACTAATAGGCTTTGGAATCGCTAGGACTACGTTACTGAACCTTCAGATTACTAGTAGGAGGCCTAGGGGACTCGGGTGCAGAGTGTGCACTCTCACGCGGGACAAAGTCTATGGGAGCTAGTAAAGGCAAAGTTAGTGTTCTCGGGCGAACCCGACTAGGTAGATCGAAAACGAAAGTGGATCTGGACCCTTGGATAGTGAGGCTATGCTGGGGCACCGAAATGCCGAAGTTACCTAGCCCAGGGGCTGCAGCTGCATAGGTCTGAAAAGACGTCGGGAATCCTCGTTGACGAACCAGGAGCCTGAAGAAAGAAGTTGCTGGCAGGCGACCAGTGAAGATAGTTCGAAGTGATCCAAGCCTGGATCGCAGATGGATGACACCTGAAAGCAGAGGGGACCAAGTTCTTAATCACTAGCCAGTGATTGTGTGGGCACCAGGATGGCACCAGGCGAGGTCACCTCGACCAGGTGAGTGGGCGACGCTGGGCTCTGCAGTCTCACGGACCAGGAGGCGTTGTCGGCGACCAGGATGGAGGTGCGAGCTGTCCCACGATGGTTGATGCTGTCGACGTCGCTGGACCCAGGATTGGGGCAACAAGTCTTGGCAAATTCAAGCCCACGCGGTGGACCTAAAATGGCGTCTGGAGTGGACCAGGAGGGTCTGGGGTGCTCCTCTTTTGGAAGGGAGCAAGGGCCAGTCTGGAGCAACCAGACCAGCAGTGTTGTCGTCGTTGATAGTCGTCGGGAAGACCACAAGCCAGCGGGCTAGTAGCCAGACAACGCAGTGAGCAGCAAAAAGCAGAAGGGCCCCACGCAGATAGTGGAGATGCTGGGGGGCTGGACTTCGGTGCTGGAGCTGCTCAGGGTCGGGGCTTCTCGGACCCCAAAGCACTCACCAGAGGATCCCTCGGCGGTTGTGCTGGATAGAAGTCGTGCAGTTCTGATGATGGCCGGTCCCTCGAGGTCTCGTCGCACCTACGGTTCTCAGCTTAGCTGTAGAGGTCAGAGGTGCCAGGGAAGCCGGGTCTCGTCGAGCTGGTTGGTCAGATTCCTGAGGAAGGACGTGCAGCAAACCGCAGAGTTCTTAGATGGTGCCTGCGGATGCAGGGTGACTACTCCTTAGTCACAAGGGAGAATCTTGAGAAGAGTCGAGAGTTCCTTTCGTGGGAAGTAGTTTCTTGATTCAAAGATGATCTAACTTGGAAGGGTCCCCGCTCCTGCCTTTATCCTAAAGAAAGGGGTGGGTACGAGACTAGGTCCTGCCCTAGGGGTGGGACCAGGAAGGGGGGTGGTTACACCCCTCTCCCATGCCGGACTTTCCCCAGGTCAGGGGCTGGTGTGCCCCTGGAACTGGTTCTAGCCGGCAGATGCGTAGTGAGCACCGGGGGTGCCACTTGCAGTCACCTTCCTGTAAAGCCCTGCCTACCCAGGATACACAAAACCCTGTCTGGGATGGTGCTAGCACCGCCCCTGACAGGAAACCCTTTGTCCAAGCTCTCCTCGCTGGAAGGACTCCCAGCAGCAGGAGGTCAGACTCGTGTCTGTGGCGGCAGCATCCATTTTGTGGAGCCGAGGCTTCAGTTAACTTTAACCGGGGTTCACAGTTACATACAAGTCGTGTCCCTCTAGAAGGGTGGAATGCTAACCCCGTCGCCAGAATTGGCGAGGGGTTAGTATTCCAATTCGTATGACACCTTACTCGACATGTTTTGATAAAGCAATACCAAAGATAGCATTTAACCGCGAGGATTATAATGCACTTAAGAGTATATGGTATGCATTATCATGGAACAGCTATTAGGACTTGGTTCCGCAAGCTGCAAACGGGCTCAGTTCATGCCAGAGCACCATTTCACACGATTCCAAGCACTCTGCCTTCAGGATTGTCAAGTATGTGTCAGAAAACAGGAGTATAAACCCATCAACCGATCGGGATTGAGGTCTGAAAAGGTGCATATAAAACAATATCCCAAGGGGTATAATTATACAGATTAATAATAAATTACTGGTAAGGATATCTCTACAGTATTATCCTAAAAGAATCAAGGAGTCAAGTGTTTCATTCAAAGTAGTGCTAAAAAAGCATCATTTTATATACTGGTCAAGAAAGGCTGGGGGAGGGAAGGGGAGAACAATGGGGGGGGGCAATAAACAGTTAATTACAGCACTGTGAGAACAATTAAACAAATGACAAATGACAAGTATCAGCCCAAAAGGTTGTACAAGGTGCACGAGCGCAGTTAATTGTGACACTACGGCAGCGGATTGTCAAGGCCTGCCATAGGAGTGACTGATAGGAATCTGTGTGTCCATTTTTAGGGTTAGATATAGGTATACTATATCTAAAGCAAAGGGTGATTACACCACCTTGCCCCAGCTGTCGTGCAGCAAGTTGTGTCAGATTTAGATGGCCATCCAGGGGTGGCATAATACATGCTTCAGCCCCTGGTAGGCCCTGGGTACACCTATGCCCTGAGTTACAGGGTCTGATAAGGTGGCCCAGTACCAATTGGAAATGTACCTAAGGTACATGGAATCCATTTTAGAGAGAGAGCAGTAGGCCTGGGGTCCTGATTGGCAGGGCCCCAGGTCAACTAAGTCGGAAAACCAGCAAAACACCAGGCAAAAAGTTGGGGGCAACCATAGTCAGGTATCCACCCTCCTACATTGTGGATTTCTATTTTTCTGGTCTTAAGTATATAAAAATATTGGATATTTTTCTAAACTGGTGTGGGATCCTTTTGTAGTGCTTACACTATTACTGTTGGTTATGTGCAAATGCTTTACACACTGCTTCCAAGATAAGCCAGACTGCTCGTGCCAAGCTACCAAGGGGGTACGCAGGGGTTATTTTAGGAGTGCAACTCCTTTAGCCCGACTAGGAAAAAGGGTCCCTATTTGGACAAAGGTACCTACCTCTGCCACTAGAGACCTATTACTAACAGAAAATGTTAAAGCCTCAGTTTTGTGTATTCATGTTTGACAGACCCCACAGGGTTTTGTTTGGGTATAATATTATAAATATTTCCAACAAATTATTATAAATCAGATTTTAAAATGCAAAGAGCATTGTAAGGAAACTCAACAAGCAATTTAAAATGTGTTTTTGTACAGTCACAAGTGTAACAAGGCATGAAAAAAGAAAATAAAGTGCAATGTGGGACAGCACATTTTTGCCGAAAAGGACTTTTTTTGGTTAAAATGGTTTCTCACACAAGGGAGGATTCATTGGTAAATGTTTGCATCGAAATGGGCTGCATGGGGATGCTTGTCCGGTATGGTAATGAATGTTCTAAAAACAGCAGTAATATTGTGAAAGCATGACAATACCTGCATTTAACATTCGTTTTGTGAAGTAAATATCCTGCAAATGAATTCAGCACTGAATTATGGCAAGTTATTCTCAGCAAGACCTTTTCTGTAGGTTACACTCTTTGAAACCACAGGCAAACATGTATATTCAAAGATAAATATAGGTTTTAGGTTGTACTCACAGATAGACTTGGGAACTCTTCCTTCAGAAGCTTGGACAGCTCCTCCTGGTTCAGCTCTCCATCCTTACCATCAGCTCCAGAGTATTTCTTGAATGTCTGGATCATAGCCCCACACAGCTCTTCCAGAGTCATCTCGACTGTTTCGATCTGTAAACCAAGTACACAAACCCTCAGTCTTGTTCCAAAACATTACCAGCTGTAAGATGACAGAGCCGCTGACTAGCTTCTTGGCTGTGCTTAAGAGTGTGTGCACTTAGGTTTCATTTAAATTCATGTTTCATGGAAGACATTTTATTTTTGTGTTCACCATCAGAATGTCTGTGGGTACGACTGGGTATCCCGTTGCACTGCAAGATCATTTATTGGGCTTTAAAAGCTAATGCAAAAATATGTTATGAAAAGTGTTGTAAATGCACCATTTTCCCACACTTTCTTGGGGGAATCCCCTCCAAACTCACCTGGTAGTGGTCAGGCTCACCCACTATGGATGGTTTGGGCCAGTGTATAACAAAATTAAGGGGGGCCCCTGCAAAGAGCACAGATGGGCCCCTCCCACCTGTCCCTCTTTTACTGAGGGGACCCATGAAGCTTGCCCCCCCCCCCCAACCCCCATCATAGGGACTTTTTTCATTTCAAGAGGAACCCCCATCATAGGGACTTAAGTTACGCCACTGATTTGGACTGGTCCGACAAAATGGGCCAGGTCTGCTTTAGATTTCTAGTCCGACCCTACCCACCAGGACCTTTTTGGGGGAGGACTAGCACTTATGCTTATTATCAGACTATGACCCAGAGCGAGAGAGAAAAAAAGCATTGGCAAAGCAAATTGGCCTCGCCTCTGGGACCTGTGGGCTTTGCCAATGGTTTTAAGAGCGCTACAGATCTATCTGAAGAAATGTGTAAATCTGAGACTACTCTCAAGCCACATTTTGAGAAGACCGGAGATCTGCAGTATCATGAAACAAACGGATGACTAAAATCTAAATGTAACCAACAGCAGAGCTCGTGCTTTGTGACAGAAAAGAGCAGTCACATCTACACGGGACAGATTGTTCAACTTCAGATGGGAGGAGACATCAGCCTGGAGTGCGATCAGAAATAACAGTAGATTCCAAAGGATCATAAAGAGTCAGGAAAAAAAGCGACACCACAGAGGAAAATGATGGTTCAAAAGTACAGCATATTTGAGAAAGGTGCACGAAAGTGCTCACAGAAGGGACTTGCTTTTGTCTCCCTGCCACAGAGATGGACGTTGTGATCTTTGAAAACAATTTTTATTTAATGTATTTTTATATAGCTTGGACTTTACCCGAAGGTGTCAGAGCGCTGTACAATAGAACCAGTTACGTTACAAAAATAACACAGGAGACTAGAAGAGGTAGGGTAAAATCATAGAAGGCAAGAACACAATATCAAGCACATCGAGCGAGTGAGGAATGTACAAGAAAACATTAAAAGTTTACAGTGATGAACGAACTTCCTAGAGGGGTCTGAGAATGAAGGTATTAGTTCTGAAAGGGTCTTTGGAATAGAAGAGATTTGGAGGTCAGCTTTGAAGGTCCGGATAGAGGTGGTGGCACGGAGCAATGAAGGAAGAGAGTTCCAGATTCTCACTGCATTACCTGAGAACGATTTGACTGTAGGAGAGAAGGTTCTGCTTTCTGTGGTCACCCACTTTTTGCTGTGATTTTCGACTTAGTGTGGCTGTGGGCCTGCTAATCAGACCCACAGCCCAGCAGATCTTGCCTCGATGGGAAGCCATCATAGAGAAGACAGGATACGATAGCCAATGAGAGGCGAATATCTCTAAACAAGCACAGACTCAGCGTTAGAAGTGGGCGGGGACGGAAGGGCACGGCGTGCCCCTACTTCTTAAAATTGTGTTAGTCCGTTCCCCTACTTCTTTCTTTTGATAGAGCGTACCGGGGACTGTAAAGTTGCCATACTTTAAAAGTACACTTTTATTTTTGCCGCACGAGTGGTGCACCGTGAATATTCAGGAGGCCTCTGCAGGGCGCCCGACCTCCTCCCCTTCCCTGCTGTGTCTAATGGGCCTGCAAAGTGAGAGTGAAAGGGCCATCAGTGTAGCATGGTGCGAAAACGGCTACTCTGATGGCCCTGTGGCTACTGTGAGCCCGTGATTCACACCTCGCACCTCGCAACGCTGCCAGCCCCCACTGTGACCAATGATTCTTTTGGTGTCCATCAGACTGAGGGACGCCACCTGGGGGACTTCTTGACTTGCTATATATCTGCTCGCCAGCCAGCCACTGAAAAGCTGACCCAGCCCCACCAGCCTCTCCTGTAAATTACTCTCCGACCCGTGCCTGCCCAGAGGTCCCTGACCCCTCCTTTACAGCTCTACCCTTTCGCTGAACCGGGCCTGCACGAGAAGCCTGGACTGCCTCTGAAGCCGAACTCCCCAAACATCAAGTAAGTAAGTGGGGGGAATAAAACACTTGGTGCATAATTCTCCTTATCCCTTTTCTTTGCTGCTTCTGTCTTCTTTCTCTCTGCCTTTCCTCGTATTTTATCTCCAAACCATTCTCTTTTCTTCACTCCATCACCTGCTTCTTACTCGCTTGTATTTTTCTGCCATCCTGTCAAAGTGTGATGTATACGGGTCACATCTCAAACCGTTTGCACCGAGGTTAGAGAATATACTGATTAGGCCCACTTAGTAGTGACGTTTGCTGCTGGTACCTCTATAAGCTCTGACCCAGATTCATTATAAGTACCCAGGTGTGCTCGTACTTATGGAGGCTCTATGGTGGGGTGTGCAGCATTCTGAAGCAAGGATGCGCAGAAGTGTTGGGTGGTATGCAGGAGTTGCTGGGGATCAATGTGGCTTGATCTGCTGACCGCCATGCTGACCTCCATGCCACCTGGCTGTGGGATGCTTGAACTGTCGCTATGGTCTGCCCTACTTTCTTCAATGTGCATGACTCGGCTTGGGCACTGGTCCTGTGATGGACTGGCCTCCTGGCTGGTAGGGACAGTGCTCTGGTAGCCTGCAATAATGGACGTATTTCAGGAGTAGGCAGACTGTAAACACAATTGGCCTTCCTCTAAGGCAGTGTCCCTAACTTATTTGCGGCATTCTTACTTAAAAAAACACAATCTACATGCATGAACATTGTGTTATTCTCAATTATTTGGGGGGCTTGGCATCTAACGTAAAGCTGGCCTTATATTACTGTGTAGAAAACCCACCCGCACTTCCCAGAACACAGAGATAAGAAGCCCCAGGCAGATGACAAAAAGATTTCACTTAGAACAGAGGAAGACAGTCTGTAAAAGTATGAAAACCGAAATAAACATACATTTTCCTGTGCAGAAAACGTTTTTCACTAAACTCTTAAACACACTGAATGAAGTAACAATGCAGTCATTTGACAGGTGTAATGATAACATAAGATCCCCTCTACTAATTCTAATTCCAATATTGTCGTTTATTAAGCAATTTAATACCCACAACATATCGGTTTGCCCTCATGCATGAATGAATGATGGATGCAGGATGAATGCAGGATGGATGGGTGGGTGGATGCATGAATGAATGATGGATGCAGGATTGATGGGTGGATGGATGGATGGGTGGATGAATGAATGATGGATGCAGGATGGATGCAGGGTGGATGGATGGATGGGTGCATGAATGAATG
The DNA here is from genome assembly GCF_964263255.1 of Lissotriton vulgaris. Classification (NCBI taxonomy): domain Eukaryota; kingdom Metazoa; phylum Chordata; class Amphibia; order Caudata; family Salamandridae; genus Lissotriton; species Lissotriton vulgaris. Next base: position 134,680,229 of record NC_141700.1, on the reverse strand, counting down.
ATGGATGCGGGATGGATGGATGGGTGGATGGATGGATGGATGCATGGGTGGATGCATGAATGAATGATGGATGATGGATGGATGGGTGGATGGATGGATGGGTGGATGGGTGGGTGGATGGGTGGATGGATGAATGAATGATGGATGCAGGATGGATGCAGAATTGGAGGATGTATGGGTGGATGGATGGATGGGTGGATGCATGAATGAATGATGGATGCAGGATGGATGGGTGGATGCATGAATGAATGATGGATGCAGGATGGGTGGGTGGGTGGATGGATGGGTGGATGATGGATGCAGGATGGATGCAGGATGGATGGGTGGATGGATGGGTGGATGCATGAATGAATGATGGATGCGCAGGATGGATGGGTGGGTGGATGGATGGGTGGATGCATGAATGAATGATGGATGCAGGATGGATGCAGGATGGATGGGTGGATGGATGGGTGGATGCATGAATGAATGATGGATGGATGGATGGGTGGATGCATGAATGGATGGTGGATGGATGGGTGGATGGATGGATGGGTGGATGGATGAATGAATGATGGATGCAGGATGGATGCAGGATGGATGCAGGATGGATGCAGGATGGATGCAGGATGGATGGATGGATGGATGGGTGCATGAATGAATGATGGATGCAGGATGGATGGGTGGATGGATGGATGGGCGGATGGGTGGATGCATGAATGAATGATGGATGCAGGATGGATGCAGGATGGATGGGTGGATGATGGATGGATGGGTGGATGGATGGGTGGATGTATGGATGGTGGATGCATGAACGAATGATGGATGCAGGATGGATGCAGAATTGGTGGATGTATGGGTGGATGGTGGATGCATGAATGAATGATGGATGCAGGATGGATGCAGAATTGGTGGATGTATGGGTGGATGCATGAATGAATGATGGATGCAGGATGGATGGATGCAGGATGGATGGATGGGTGGATGCATGAATGAATGATGGATGCAGGATGGATGGGTGGATGGATGGGTGGATGCATGAATGAATGATGGATGCAGGATGGATGGATGGGTGGATGCATGCATGGATGGTGGATGGATGGATGGGTGGATGGATGGATGGATGGGTGGATGCATGAATGAATGATGTATGGATGCAGGATGGGTGGGTGGGTGGATGGATGGGTAGATGCATGAATGATGTATGGATGGATGCAAGGTGGTTCGGGCTCGCTCGCTGCGGTGCAATATGCAAATTAGTTTACGCCTCACCACTTTCAAATGTCACCAGCCGCCCCTGAAAGCTGCAAAAAAGTTTTCACCACATGCAGCCACCTCTTAAATTACATCCAGTTTACAAACATGAGACATGGCAAACACAGTTGTGTAACAAAAACTAGCAGGGAATGACTTTTCAAATGTGAGCACTGCAAAATGTTCTCCTCTTCTAAAAGGTGCCACGGGTGGGGGAGCACAAAGGTTACAGTCATTCCTGGACTGTCCTGAGAAGGGTGAGACGTGGTCCAGGGCCAGTGTGGTAGGGCGTGTGCTGGGTGTAAGCTGTAGGTTCCGCCTGCCGCTGGAATGGGTGTAAACATTAATGGGTTTTGAGTTGCCAGGTCCTGGACTGATGTGTGGATGGCAATCATTCCTCAGCTTTGCTATTAGGGTGGCTCTCATTCTCCAGGCTATCCATCTCAAGGTCGGCTTTTATTTACTCCTTGAACCGGCTCACACTGTCATAACCATTGGCATTGGTAAAACCTCAGGCACGGGCCGACCCTGCTCTCATTGTTTGCTGCATAATTAGCCTTTTCTGTGTTCCCAATTGATAGCACATGTCAAAGCAAAGCCCATGCGCTGATAAGTAGTGTGCCGGTGACAAGAAGCATTCACATCACTCTCTGTTATTATCCCTATCTACAGGCTCCTGTAGCACTATACGGTCTTTTGTAGAGCACACGTTAGCCGGATTTGTAGAGCGCACATCATTTCCATCCCGTATGAGACCTAGAGAGCTCACTCCAGCTCTCCTGATGCATGCACATTCATATTTCTCATTCTCATTTTACTTCAATACAGGGATCTTGACTCCATAATAGTGCCGCTAACAGCCATAACCAAAAACATCACTTAGTCTGAATGATATGCCAGGAGGTGAGGGTGGTGAGGGAGGGCTGGATCTGGGTATACTAGAAGCAGGGTAATGAGAAATACCAGGAAGTGAGGGGGAGCTAGGGGAGACCAGGATGTGGGTATGCTAGAAGCAGGGTAATGGGTGTTGCCAGGAAGTGAGGGGGAGCGAGGGGAGGCTAGGATGTGGGTATGCTAGAAACAGGGTAATGAGTGTTGCCAGGAAGTGAGGGGGAGCGAGGGGAGGCCAGGATGTGGGTATGCTAGAAGCAGGGTAATGGGTGTTGCCAGGAAGTGAGGGGGAGCGAGGGGAGGCTAGGATGTGGGTATGCTAGAAACAGGGTAATGAGTGTTGCCAGGAAGTGAGGGGGAGCGAGGGGAGGCCAGGATGTGGGTATGCTAGAAACAGGGTAATGAGTATTGCCAGGAAGTGAGGGGGAGCGAGGGGAGGCCAGGATGTGGGTATGCTAGAAACAGGGCAATGAGCGTTGCCAGGAAGTGAGGGTGGCAAGGGCGGGCTGGGTCCGGGTATGCTAGAAGCAGGGTAATGAAATGCTAGGAATTGAGGGGGAGCAAGGGGAGTGCTGGGTGTAGTTATGCTTGCAATGTGGTACATGCACAATGCAAAGCTCAAAGTCATGTTTTAAAAGCCACGGATAAATAACGTGCATTCCTGCCCTTTCCCTGCGATACAGGGCAGTGCAGCAAAGTAACATGCTGTGCTGCCCTGCACCACCATTCCCATGAATATGTCCCAAACTTCATGGTATCTCTTCTTCATACACAATCCCTTTTAGCGTGTGCTGCCTGCATTGGACCCACTGCAATTATGCAGCAAAGGAGGACAACATAATGTTGGAGGTATGCCTAAATTATGAAGCAAAAAAAGACTGCAGGGTTATATAGTACATTTTCTGATACTTTATTAATTTGACATTTTTACACATACTAACAGTCTCTGGAAAGCTTTCACCTCATTAATCCCAGTGTAACAAGCCAATGCAGCGGTGAGAAAGGTGACCAGTCAACCGTTGCATACGGCCATCCACTCCACAGCAACACAATTCACGTTATTTAGTAACTTTTGATCCGTTTGAGCTACAAACAATTTTTTTGATAAAACCATAAGATTATGCGGCAGATGTATCATGTGGAAAAATATGGCAGAGCTATAATTATGTGGAAAACATCTACAAACTAGGATATTTTACCATTCATGTTTGAACATCTAATGCTGGCCTTGTGCATAGGACTACAACTCTGCTTTGCTTGAGTGTCACAGAATGACCTAGTCAACAGTGCTCCCAGCACAGAAAACACTGACAATGAGGTGAAAGTGTTAATTAAATGTAACTAGTGGGCAGCAAATTTCTCTGCGGAAAAAATATTTCGTCATAAGAATAGCTCCTGTCATCTTAAGGCATTAGCTGTTTTAGAGCAGAGGGCCCGTGAAAGTATTCCACAGTACAATTTGAAAATTCAAATGAAAGTACAGGAAGAGACATGCCGTGTATTCAGAACTGCATACAAAATAGGCAAACATGAGCGCCCTTTTTCTGATATGCCGTTGGATATTGATGTTCAAAAGATGAATGGTGCAGACTTGGGCAGAGTCTTGCATTCAGATCACAGCTGTGCTGACATAATAGACCATATTGCGGCTACAATGAGGTCAAGGCTGATTGATTGTATCTTGCAGAATGAATCAAAAATAAGCCTCATGATAGATGAATCTACCACAGTTAGTAAATTGACCACACTAATTATCTGTGTAAGAGCGTGTATTGATAAACACGATGAGCCACTGACCTTTTTCTTAGACCTTGTTGAGCTGCCAAGCACAGCAGCAGATATAATCTTAGATACCTTACTTGCATGCTTACAGAGACATGGTTTTACTGATGAGTATTTAAAAATGCATTTGGTTCAGCTTGTAACAGATGGGGCTTCCAACATGATAGGTAGAAAATCCGGTGTGGCAACTTTTCTGAAACTGAAATATCCACAGTTGAGTGTATGGCACTGTGCTAACCACAAGCTGGAGCTTGCCGTGGGTGATGTTTGTAAAGAAGTCACAGGCATTAATCAGCTCAAAGTTTTTTTTGATAAACTTTATACCACCTACCATGCCTCTCCGAAAAATCAGAGAGAGCTTGGGGAATGTGCTCTGGAGGTAGAAGTAAGACTTCTGGCAATTGGAAAGATGCTAGATGTACGTTGGGTGTCCTCAAGTGAAAGATCTGTGAGAGCTGTTTAGAATAACTACAGAGCACTTAGTAAACATTTCATGGAATCTTCCAAAGACTCAACGAGGAGTGACATTGAGCAGCGGAAATATGCAAGTTTAAACCGTTTTTTAACCTCCCTGGTGTTTGTTGAAAATATGGGCATATTATATGATGCTCTCACAGAATTGGCTGACCTATCCAGAAGGCTGCAGGGGCGTGATATGACCATATATGAGGCCGATCGCTCAATACAGATGCATATTTTAGTGTTTGAATCAATGGCTGATGCACCTGGGCCCTTTGCTACAACTGCATTAAATGCTGCTGAACGGATGCAGTTTGATGGTGTAGGACTGCAACAGAACAAAGGCTGTGTTAGCATCAATAGGGCACAGTTCTTTCGGAGCTTAGCAAATAACCTGCGAAAAAGGATGACAATGTCTAATGCATCAAATGTTTCGAGATGCACAACCACAAACAATGACCAAATCGAATACAAAGAGTTAGTACACAGAATGAAACTCCTACAACCAGTTTATTGGCCAGATCCAGTAGACATCTTATACGGTGAGGGAGAATTACAAAACCTTTGTAGCAAGTTGCATGTATTTGATACTAGGCAGTACATCCTTGGTTTCAGTGAGTACAAACAAAATAAAAATTGCATCCCTGAAAGCCTGAAACCATTAGTGCACATTATAAACACCTTTTGTACCTCAACTGCTGAATGTGAACGGGGCTTTAGTGTAATGAACGATGTGCTCACACCACTGCAGAACAGAATATCAATAAATCGTCTGTCTTCTATAATGTTCATAAACATCGTGGGGCCTCCTGTCATAGAATTTAAACCTGAATTTTATGTTCAGAAATGGTTAGAAAAAGGGAGGAGAAGTGCCAACAAAAGAAACTGCATGGCTCGGAGACAAATGGCTTATGATTCCACTTATAAGCGTATTTGGAATATTCTGTGATTGAAAACATGTCCCACATTGTAAATGAATTAAATATAAACAACTTATTTATTAAACCTCAAATAAACATGTGTATCGATTGTTTGAATTAAATAACGTTATAAGCTGTAACTGGTCAGTGAAATGTCAAATGCACAAAAAATTGGTATGTTTTGCTATTTTTAGCCACACCTCCAACTCCGCCCACTAATCCAATCCTCTGCTTATTCCCGCCCCCTGAGTCTCCGCCCACAGTTCCCCTACTTTTTTGTCCCCACTTCGACCACTGCACAGACTAAAGGGGAGGGGGGAGAGAATATGTTAACTGAAGTGCTAAGTGGAAGGGGAAGGAGGAACACAATAAAAAGGGGAGGACCTGATCACAGCTTGATCAGTAGAGCGAAACTAAGCACACGCTTCTCAATAGAAGAAAACAGGAAGTGGTGCTTGCCTGGGCTGTCCAATTAGGAGGCAGCAAACAAGAAGTGACACCGAAGCCAACAAATAACCAGTACAGGGCGGGCTCCGAGCCCTTATTATAAGCTATAGTGTCTCTTGAGTGAGATGCATGTGCGATCCAAAAAGGAGAAAAGGAAGGTAAATACAGGGGGTAAAAACTGGAAGTGAGAAAGAAGGGTTTAAAACGATCCACCAAGAGAGCTAAAGAGGCAAGCAGTGCATGATTGTGGATACAAGAGGCACGAGGGGGAATCAAGACAAGACAGACTTGGTATTTAGCAAACCAGGGTCCATGCGACAGTCCAAGTTTTTTTTCCATTCTGACACTAGTCCTCTTGTTGATTCAGTCATTAAACCCAACTTACAGTACGAAAATACAAAAAGACTCCTGCACTGGAGCAGCTAGTCATGTATGCACCTGTGAATATAGCAATTAAATGGAAATTGGACGGATGAATATATTAATTCCATCAAGTTCTGGACCGATGAGGCCTTAAATTGCATCCATGCAAAGCGGTCAACTTTAATTATATTGTAACCTACACTCAGTCATTTCATAGCGGCCAGGCTTTCTGCTGTCCCAACGCCGGTGGTTTGCATTGTGGGACTTGTGTGTCACAGCCCATAAAATATGTACCTCGAAGTATCAAAATGTGTAATAAGTGTGGACGGGGCAGCAAACGACACAGCTTGGACGAAGGAAATTCAAAAGCTCTCCATTCGGGACATAATTAGTTATACTCTGGTTTAGAAAGTAAAAACAACAAGACCCAGAATGCTCTACGCAACACCACAACGGGCTGATGCACAGGACACAAGATGGAACTTGCCGAGAATGGCCACACCCTCACTGGAGCCAATCAAGTGCTGGATCTATACTGATAGAATTAACTTCTCATTGCCGGTCATTTAATTTGACTTCACACTTTGACCTGCCCATCTTGAGAGCGCTCGAGGCCGATCAAGGAAAGCTGCCGGTATCCAGCGGACGACAGGGTCTCCCACTCCAGGCTCGAGGACGACAGCCACGTGAACCCCATAATACAACCAGGGCCCCCCCAACCCCAAGAGGGCAGAGAGACGAGGCCTGGGCCGGAGCAGCTGATCACCCCGGGGCCTCGGAATCTAAGCGGCTAGGACAATGGATGGATCAGGGGTGCCGTCTGAAACGGGATCCTTAAAACACTCGTTAGCCTCGGAGCAGCGCCTTGGAGTCCCGAGAAACAGACCACAAACCACGCACACTGCGAAGAATCACGCTGCGGTCACCCCGATCAAACCACACACCTCAGGGGTGTCACCCAGACCAAGCCACAACCCCCGACTCCGAGCCCCTTACCGCGAGCCACAGGCGGTGAGCGCAGGATCCTGGACGAGAGAAGCGAGCAGACGCCGCTCTCACCGGCCTCTTTAAAGGCCCCGGCCCCGCCCCTTTACTCCAGGTGAGGCCGCACTCGGCCTGCTTCACACAGGGTCGGCCTCACTCAAAGGGCGGTTATGGGCCGCCCTATAGAATGATCTATTGGGTCTAATTTTAAAACACGCATTGTCTGCAGCAACATCCCATCCATGCAGTCTGCCCTACATTGCAAAACGCCAACACAGCGCGTCTTTGAAAACTGCCCGTTTGCTCTTAATATGAGAAACTTTTTAGCTTCTTAATTCGTAAATGGGGGCACTTTTATTTTGGTGCCCGTGCCAATTTTATATCTCAGTGCGATCCAGTTCCCCTTCAACTGGTTTGAAGCGACCCATTAAAAAATATATAAAAAACACGAAGCCGATTCTTCGGCCTCCAAGGCCTGGTTGACGCCGACTCAGAGCAAACCCCAGATTCTCAGATCTAGGGTGTTTTTCCGGGAAAGGCCTTTTAGTTCACTAAAGTCCATAATTAGTAATATTTTTTCCCTCTGGATTTGAGACATACATAGAAACTACAGCCTTGGAGGCATCGCTTTCATCGACGTTTCCCCCCTTTGTTTCAGGCATGAGGAGGCCTGTTCAGTTTATCATCACTCACTCACCTTGACACTAGAGGAAGGATTTCCAGGGCTCCCCATTTCCCGTTTCCATGCTTTACTCACCTAGTTCCTGTTTGTACTGTGCATTGTGGGACTTGTAGTCCCGTTTATCCCATTAGAATAGAGAGACTACACATCTCAGAGTGCAGAGAATAGTCCTGGACTGGATGAGCCACCGACTATGGACCTGGAAACTCGGGAGCTCTTGGATTTCCTGTCTACGCCTTAAATACAAACAGGAGAATTGGTTGTTGTCCGTCGGGTCCTTTTATTGTTTTTCTATATATCTATATCTCATAGATGCTTGCTAAATACATGCATTACCTTATTTCGCTGTGGGAGTAACTAAACCCTCTGTAATGCGCGTACGGATACATTTTATGAAGCACATACTCTGGACTGACCGGCTTCCAGGCACTTGAGAGAACATTGTGTGTTTGTATATTTGGATTCTGTGTAAAGACAGTACCGGATCCGGAAGTCCTTGACATAAAGACCAGCTTCTCACTCTGCCCAACACAGACCACCGAAGTCTGCAGAAGTGCTGCAGTCCAGCCTCCCATGACCATTCAGTTTTTGACCTCTCCTCTGAGATGGCTGCAGGGGTGGAAGTTTTGAATCAATTGTTTTGTCAGAGATCCGAGATGGTGGCACGTCAGGTGTCAGATGAGCTGTCAGTTGCCAAAAAGAGGCCCCGCTGTCCAAGCAGGAAGCCCATTTGAGGCATTAGCTGATAATCAAACCATGCCTCTGGCGACCAAGGAAGCCATCATGTCTTGTAGCAGCCAGCCTTTTCTTTAAATGCCAGTGTAGCATTCTAATCTTAGACGTCAGCCGGAGTCTTCATGGGTTTATTGAAGAAAAATAGAAATGAGTATTCTGTGAATCACAAGTTCAACCAGCCAGAGTTTATCTGTGAGGTTTTAGAATATACCTTTAGGTTATAAACAGTCTGATAAGTTATTTTTATTGTCAGGTTTATCCTTCTCTTGTTTTAAGTACAAAATGGCTTTTCAGAATTCTGTCTCAGTTCTCAAAAGTCTTTTTTTCCATTTGGTAGTTCCTTTGGTAACTAAGGCTGGATGTTTTTCAATGGTTTCCACTGGCCTTCAGGACTGATTTTTCTCATCAGTAGAACATACAAGAACAAGGTAAGTAGTCATATTTGTCTAATGTCGTATTCACCCCTTTTAGGTTTCGCCTGCCCAGTGCTTGCGCTGCGCTTGAAAAATCTATTGTTTTTAATATAAATCTTAAAAAGGACTCGCATCCGCCACCTCGCTTTCCTGGCTTTTCATTGGTTACTGTGCTTGTCACTTTCTTTTACTCCATTTCTATTGGCTGTCGCATATTTTCCTGCATTTACCAATGCTTGTTCCTCATCGGCTTCTCCTATCAGTTTACCGTCGCCGAAATACTGTTAACATTTGCGCAGGTGAAACTATTTTCCATAAAGTTTTGCCTCTTAATGCTTTTTCCTCTTGCTGCAGATTTATATAGCAATGTCTCACCAGGGTAAATTAAATGGTTTGCCCAGAATCACAGGATGTTGCGCTGTCGAGACTCGAACTGGGATCCCCAGCTCGCGAGTCAGCAGCTTTGGCCATTTTGCCACATCCTCTCAAGTCCCATGATACTTGCTTTTTGATCGGTTGTTTGTTCTTTTTCTTATCCAGCTGAGTTTAGTGTTCCGCTAAATTTGTAGGGTTTTACTAGGGAGCGAGCACATGCAGGCTTTGGCTGATAAAGGGGCAAGATGGGAAAGTTTGATGTACCAGTTGGTGTAAGCTGAATTCATGCCGCTATGCATTGCCCATGTGTGCATGCCAGCTCATCTTCCAGTTTCTGCGCCACTCTCTTTCCACCAACATGCTTCTGGCACGCTAAGCCTTTAACACTCCACTGCCAGCCACAACGCGGCCGAAAACAACAAAATACAGTGCCACCCTCGCGCTATGAAGATATGTGTGCATGTGTATAATGCGGGGAGGTCAGAGGGGTATCTATTATAAGCCGGGAACAGCCCACTGGCGTAACAAACCGTGAAGGGGCCCCCTGCAAGGCACATGGAGGGGCCCCTCTAGACTCAATAAGGAGCTCTCCAGCAGAGTACTGTGCCGAGGGGGCCACCTGGAGCTTAGGGAGTCAACCCACACCACGGGGGCTGCTGAAGGAGGTAACCGACTTAAGGCCACCCAGGTAACCTTTGACCACCTCTCAGCCTTCCATACCAAATGAAGAGTCGGAAGAAAAGTTGAGAAAATACCAATAATTGTTTAATTCAGATGCACTCGGAGTGGAGCCCCGTCTGCACAGTCTCGAAAAGTGGTACAGAGGGAACAAATCAACAAGCATGGAGATACATTATGTACGTTTCATAGTAGGGCAAAGGCATGCCCACAATTGAATTTTCCAGGAAGATTGCAGCTGGACAATGAAATACTGAAAAAATAGGTTTTGATTCTCGTATCTCACAGAACCTAGCACAGTCCAAGGTCGTTTCACCCTGCACCCACCACCAGACAAGTGGGAGAGGGCCCCTATCTAGTGAATAAAAGGTATGCGTTAATATAAGCAGTCTATTCATTACTAAGGCAAAACATCAACATTTCAGAAACAAAACTTAACAGAGGCTTCTTCTCGGAAACAGCAAAGGATTAGTTTCAATCATCATTCAAAATGTCTGAACAGAAATGGTGCCGCAAATGGTAAGTTATGTAGGTCACTGTGTAAGCAATCTCAGATCTAGTCTAAAACTGCGGGGCCTGTGTTACGCCACTGGAACAGCCCTGGCCTGTGCCGCCGCTCCTCTTGCTTGTACGCGGTGCTCTTTGTCTGCCTGCGTCTCGCCGCTCATGCTGAACTTTATTAAAACTCTATCTCCGTACTCTAGGCCTGTCGGATGTTTCCGAAGCAACCACATCTGATGCCCACATAACTGAACCACGCTGAAGTTCTAGACAGCAAGGAAACCCTTTTCCCTTTCTTGTGAGACTCCGCCTCTCCAGGATTTCCTAACAGGAAATGAAAGGCAGCGTCAGAATAGCCGTGGTTTACACTCCCACTGTCGGCCCATTTTCCCCATTGCACGCCGCCTCTCTCTCACCGCCTCCGCCCGCACCTGTCAGCGTCTAAAGAAAGACCTGCAATAAGGCACAAGCAGTGGGTCTTGTGGGGCCATTTTGCTCTCCGTTCCCAAGTTTAAGATACAACTTCTCCCATCCAACGGCTTGGTGATAGTTTTAGAATCATATCAAGAGCTGTGAATGGTAACACAGTATTTCCCAGTGCAGATGCTGCTTCAGGTAAGGAAGCAAGTGTGAACTTGGTGAGAATACTGTTTTTTTCAATTCATGGGCCCATATGTTTCTTAGGAACCTACTGCACCGAATACCAATGCTATGTTGTCTCATTTTCATTCTGTGCATTGTTCTATCACCACCCTGCACTACTCATCACTTTATTGCACTATGTGTGATCTTGTCCATGCAGAGCCCAGTGGAGAGTTTACGGCGAAACAATGCATTTACCAATGCTTGTTTTATTTGTTTTCTTTCTCCTTATTCCTAATACTTCTCTGAAAGAAATATGACTCTGTCTTTTCCTTATGGGCCTTCCTTTACTCTTGATCCTAAGGTTCTGTAAAAAGAAAAATGATTCTGTCTCTTTCTATCTTTCCTCTTTTCCGCTTGTCAGGTTACTATGTAGTTATGGACTTTTTCAGGGAGGGGGGGGGGGGTTCCATGATTTATAAGAACTTGTCTCTTGGGCCCTCACAATGCAATTCAAACAATTCCCTTTGATTCATCCTCTCCCCACATCAGATTTCTCTTCATTTAATTCCCCTATGGAGTCTGCCCTCAGACTGTGCAGTGGCACAATGGCCTCCTCCTGACTCCTCAGAGACCCCAGGAATCCACAAGCCACAACCATGTGCTGTCTGTCTCTGTGTCTCCAGGCTCCTCTGCTTTCCTGGTTTTGACTCCTATCCCGGGTTCCACTGCATTGGTTGGGGCTGTTCTCTGTGGCTGTTCCCCGATATCTTTCTGACCTCCAGGCATTATCACCTCTCGGCATGAGCTTGGGATTCCCCTTTGCACCTTCTTTTCATTTGTGAGACCCACTTCCATCTTGCTTCTGCTCCTCACTCCTTGCGCCTTTTTTTTGTTTCCAGGGAGGCACCGCCCTCTATTCCAGGTTCATGCTGTCTGGCGGAATCAGTTCTGGTGCTGAGGACAATACTTCCTGTTCAAGGTAAGTAATCCCCTTACATTACTCTATAAATGGAGTTAGTGGGACACGCTAGTGAACAGAGCGAGTGAAGCAAATTCTTCTAGGATACTCACATTTTGATTTTGGTCGCATATCTGTTTCTTACAATAAACTTCATCAGATGCCTAGTCTGAGGTCATTGGAGTGAGAGGGCGTGGTTTGAAAGGTACAAAAAGCAGCTCCATGTCAGAGATGAGCACTTCCAGTGGGCAATGGCAGCATGAGTAAGAAAAGCTCTTGGCAATGCACTCCGAGATGGCACTCGAAAGGGTTGTATTCTTGTTTGTTTAACTTCATTTGGTGCTCCAGGGTATCGTCCTCTGATTCTGGGTGCATTATGGATCTGTTGTGCCCTCCCACTCGGGGAACAGAGTCCCCAAAGTTCACTCCTCTACAGGAAACTCCCTCGAACTCCTTCAAGTAAATTTAATAAAGATTCTTCAATGGGATGATGTTGTTCTCTTTGAACCATTATTCGTGACACATGGGTATTCATCCAAGGATGTATGATCAGTAACAATGACATTCACATATTAAACATAATACCCTTTAAGATTCTTTACTTAATTTACGTAAAGGAGTTAGAGGGAGTTCTCCATCTAAGATTACACTTTGGAGCCTGAGTAAGAAAACATGGCTGATGAAGATTACGGTTATAATAATGCCTAAGAAGAGTCGAGTTCTACGCTGTCAAATTCCCTCCATCGTGCTTTATTTAATCAGTCAACTTAATACACTAAGGGGTATATTCACAAGAACGTGTGATAACTACGGTAAGAGTAGCGTAATGCAACTTTCACCATCGCAGCCTATCGCGGGAAAATAACCCTGTAACAACGTGGATTTCACAACAAGGCAGTAGCATGCAATAGTCTGCGATACAACCACCTCGATGGAGACAAAAACACACACCACATCACCAAAAAACCTGCGATGGGCAAAAGCGCGAAGAGGAAATCAGCGATAAGCAGCACCAGGCCAGCAACACACACCTGGCAGGCGGGAAAAATCACCATCAAAGTAGAAAAACACCCAAACACAAACTGTCCAACACGCAAGCAGAGGACGAGCGCAACCCCACAAGCACCCCGGATGACCAGCCTGGGACCTTGGGACAGGGAAGGGCAAGGACAAGAAGAAAAGGAAGACGAAGTTCACTCTACAGCTGAACAGGATCATAATCACAGAGGTGATTAACACCATCAGCAACTGTTCGTCTCCTCCAACGTGTCATTGGGCACCAAAAATGGAATATGGCGAATATTTTGTTGTTCCGCCCCGTTATCTTTACAGACTGTTTTTCTAGGATCTTTGTCGACTGATGTTGATATTATCTCTTCTTCTGCAAGATTGTTGGACCTGTTTATTGCTCTTGCATTTAAAGTCATTTTATTGGGTTGGAAAGATAACTCTAAGATCTCTGTTCACACTTGGTGGAATTTTCTCTGTGATGAACATTGGATTGCTATCACTTCATCCTCTTCTGTTCCCCAAAAAATTAAATCCGATCTCCTTTGGCTCCCTCTTACCTCCTATCTTTCTTCCAACTCTCTTTCTTGAGTGATTTCTATTATTCCCACATGCTTTTACCTTCTGCTTTCTTCCTTCTCCCTTCCCCCTTTCTTTCTTTTCTCTCTTTTCTTTCTTTCTTCTCTTCTCTATTCCACATGTATCTCCCTTTCTCCTTTCTCTATATCCTTCTCATTATTTGTTTATTGCTCATTGCATATGTTTTGTAATCCTTCTTAATATGTTTATTTTCCCAATATGTATAACATATGTATTGGTATTTAATTCAAAATGTTAATAAAAACTTTCTTAAACAAAAGTAGAAAAAACATCCAAATACAAACTGACCAACACCCAAGCACCATGGAAGCAGCCAGAGCAGGCGCAGAGGATGAGCGCAACCCCACAAGCACCCCGGACGACCAGCTTGGGACCTTGGGACAGGGAAGGGCAAGGACAAGAAGAAAAGGAAGACGAAGTTCAGTCTGCATGCGAACAGGATCATAATCACAGAGGTGATGGAACACCATCAGCAACTGTTCGACACCTCCAACGTGTCATTGGCCCCACTTCATCCACATTTCCTCCCCGTGGTGTGTCAGTTCATCCCAGTGCGGAAGGCCTATTCACTCCGGCCCCTGATGTGTCAGTGGCACACAGTGCCTCAGCCTTTACAGCAAAACCCACAGGTGGGGCAGAGCACTCATCCGGGGACGAGGACTGGGTGGGCCTGTGATCAGAAGGACTCAGTAGCATTCATTTCTGCCACCTGGCCTGTTTCTGCTTGGTCCCGCACTTGGCCTCATGACCTTCCACTGACCCCAATACACTCCGATGCGCTCACCTTGGACAACGACATGGACTGCCACATCCTTTTTGATGACCAATGACAGGGCGACTAGACAGCGGACTGTACCCTTCCTCTCCTGCAGTACGGGTCATCCCCGGTTGGACTCTGGCTGGCCCTTCATGGGCCCATATTGTTTAGTGTGCTCGGCATTGCCCTGTACGGGTTTAGCTGCAGAACTGCACTGGATGTGCAATAAACATCCAGTGACGCACTGCTGTGTCATGTCTTTCATCATTCATGTATGTATGTGTGGATGAATGTAGGGACAGTGATTTCCCTTGCATCAATGCTGCTCATCCTGTGGAATACTAGTCAGAGGGTGCTACATAGCAATTTGTGTAATGGGTCCCGTGGACACCACAACAGGGACACACACATCAGCCACTTCCTTGTGGACTGTACCACACTTAGTGCCCATGGGTAATTTTTGCAAGCCCTGCACTGTTCCAGCGTATGGCAGGTCAGACCACTCCGCTAATGCTCCGAGGGGGGCTTTATTGCTACCCGTCGCAGGCGTACTCGCTGGTGCTGTGCAGTTCATTGGTCTAATTCTCAGCATGTCACAGCCACTCCCTGAGGGCAGATTTGCACACACACCACAATCATCCGGCACAGGAGTCACAGGCCATGTGACCCCGCAAATATAATGGGCTGACAATGTCACACACCCCTCTGCCAGTGGTGACTTGACCCGAGGCCTTGAGGCCGGCATGTGGCGCTGACTTGAGTTGAACAGGGTTTGTGGAACACAGTGCATTGCAGCCGGCACAGGCACCCCACCATGGGACGGTGACTTTAGGTGACCTGAGTCATTGCCACCTTAAGCTGCTGAGCGGGTGTGCAGTTTGCGATGATGCCCCGTCCCAGCAGTCAGGACTCCTCAGGATTTTTGTGCCCTGCTGGACCGCAGTGTAGGCTGAGGCAGCGAGCAGCACGAGCCTACCGCCACATGGCCTCGCTTCTGGATCATAGAGTTAGTGGTACCCATTGGGCTGAGCAGGTGTACAGCCTGCGATGGTGTCGGGTGCCTTGGTATGTCCTATACCATGGAGTAATCAAGACCCAGCATCAGACGTGAGACCTGGTGGCCTGCGCAGCATGGCTGCATGGTGTGGAGGGTGCCATGTGCGCGGTGCCCGGGCTTGTGACTTGCTGCGGCACATGGTGGGACCTACCTGTCTACACACCGGTGGCGGAAGGTGAGCAATGAGGCCCAGATGTGCATGGGCGGGAATGCTCCGATGGGCTGAAGTGCCTCTGTCTGGGTGTGCAGGCAGGCGATATTGTCTTGTGCAAGTGTGTGTACTGTGCCAGTCTTTATTTCATACATGTTTGGGTGTAGCTGATGTGGCATGTCTTTGGTCAGGGGTGCCAGGGAGGGGTGATCCTGGGTGTGGTGTCGGTGGGTGTTGTGGCCCTCTTGGGTGTCCATGCTGCATGTTCAGTTACTCCATGGCATCTGTTTGTCTTTACGTGCGACTCTGGGCTGTGCTCCCTTTTGTGGTGCAGGCTGTGGTCCGACTTTACACCAGATCAGAGCAGGTGTTAATTTCCTGCTTCTAACGCGTCTTTTCATGTGTTTTGTGTTCTTATCGCCGATCTGGCTGATCCTTGAGAATGTTGAGGTGTCGTGTTGTCGCAGCTTTTTGCACGGGAATGCCTACTCTGCATCTCATTAGCGATAGTTGCGGGGGTCCTCTGTGGCGATGTTTTTTTGCGGCTGCTATCGGGCATAATCTGGTGCTGTGAGCTGTTAACACCAGCTTGTGAATGGGGAGGTAAATTTATCACAACTTTGGCTGCGTGAAAGTGCTGGTTTATTTGGCGATAGCTTCTTGTGAATATGCCCTTAGTTTCTTCAGGATATTTGCTTCATATTCTACATCACTTTCGCAGCATTCTGAGGTTTCATAATCAAATTTCCCATCATTGTAATCATTTTGAATGGTGGCCTGATACGGCCACCTTTCAACCTGAGGTTCGAATCTCAAACCTCAGGTGAAGTTTGAGATTGAGGTATTATAATAACTTGGACAAGGATGCAAATCAGTATACTTTAAAAATCATCAATATTGCTTTGAGTACTTTAATTCCCCATCTTCCAAGAAAACTCTCTTAATTCTTACCAGAAGTTTCATCCTTCCATATCCATGTCATCATCAGTGGTCTGTAAATTGCTGGCACATCATGTATTTCATCTATCTGTTCAAGCATACTGACAGACATTTTCAGAATAAAGGTACAGCATTGATTACCAATCATAGCACAGACACCTCCCGTCATCCAGGCCAAAAACAGAAGCCATTCTACTTTACAATATAACAGTTCATTGGACAACCAATTCTGTGGAAATTACCTGTAGGGCTTTTGAAGTTGAGTTCTCTACCTCCTTCATGCAACTTAACTGATTTAATTGGTTTACAGTCCCATTTATTAGCTAGGGAACAAGACAGTAAGTGATTGGATGATCTAAAAAATTTCTCTAGGCGGTCTCATACACAAAAATGGTGACTGTGATGGGCAATATCTGATGAGAGGTACAATGTAAGTCGGGTAACAATACAGACCATTCTTTAGGCACCGAACGTAAGCTATGTTTCCACATGCATAAAAAATTTCCAGCTGTGATGCTGAGCGTGGGAAGGATAGATGGTCTGTGGGAAATCAACTTGAGAAGTAGGATGAGTGCATTTAGGAATGGACACATTGCATTCATTCTGCCCCATGACGCTATTGCCATTTCCAACTTCACAAACCAGTCCCTGGGCAGTAGCAGCTAAATGAACGGCAGGCTGCTAAATCTAGTAGGCAGGTAAAGGCATTGCTTGATTCACAAGAGAAACATGTAGGGCATCCATGTGGACAGTAAACTGTCCATGAAAAAACAAGTCACAGCTGTAGTGGCCACCTGCGTCGGCCGCCTCTGACAACTCAGGAAAGTCTCCTCGTTGTTGTCCTTTTCCACCCTGAGGAGTGCGGTCTCTGCTATGATTCTAGCCAGGCTGGACTATGGCAACTTGTTGTACATAGGACTACCACAAAGACTTTTTAATAGAATGCAGATTGTCATGAACAACACCGCCAGACTCATTTTTAGTTTCAAAGGTATTTTTATTGAAGATTTCCGCAAGCATATATTGAGACGTCTCAGCAAAAGGTATAAGCAAGAGGCATAGATAGCGGAGGGGACAGACAAGCATGTCTTCCCTAGTATGACGGAACAAGCAAGGTACATATGCCAAAGAAGCAGTACGACATTGTGAGTGTGAAAGAGCTGTATAGCAAGCGAGTGACATGAGAAGAACAACAAGAACCAAGAACTCCCCGTCCCCACCCCCCACCCCGACCAGTGTGCTCTGAAGTGCCAATGTGACCAGCAATGTGCCACGGAGGTTTAGTGTGGCCGATCTGGAAGTCACCGAGAGTCATCGGTGGTATTGGTAAGACGTAGGACCCGAAGGTATTTAAGGCATGTGATTTTATTGAACTCCTTGGACAGGAGGGTCAGTAAAGGAAGCCACGTCTTCCGAAAGGCTTCGGTTGAGTTGGTGAGTGTGGCGTGAATGCGCTCCATCCCAAGGGTGAACCAAAGCTTATGAAGCCATCCTGTGTGTGTAGGCCTAGTCGTGGATCCCCATAGTGATAATATGTGCTGCGTGGCTGCCTGCATGGCGATGCCCATCTGCCGACCTCGCAGTGACTTTAAGGGGAATGTTAGTGCGTTAGGCAGACCCAACAGAGCGTATGCAGGGAACCTCGGGACTTCAGTCTCAAAGGTGGAGTCGATATCGTCCAGGACCACTTTCCAAAAGTCTCCCAGTTCCGGGCATTCCCAAAGGATGTGGGTCAGAGTACACTTTTCCCCACATCCCCTCCAGCAAAGCTCGCTGCGCGCCGGGTTTCCCTTGTGCAGCCTTACTGGGGTGAGGTGCCAGTACATGGCCAGCTTTACTGCCGTCTCCCTTGCCTTGGTGTTGCGTGTGGTATGTGAGGCTCTGTAGTATACGTACCCCCATTCTTTGGATGACAAAGCCCTACCCAGTTCAGCCTCCCAGCGCTTTTGGCTCGGTGTTTTAACCGGGGCGTGTGGTGGTGTGAGCATTTTATAGAGTTCGGAAATGAGGTGTTTGTCCGTATCTTTAGTGAGCAGCCATTTTTCAAAGGCCGACATGGGGCGGCTCACCAAAGCAGCGATTTCGGGATCAGTGAGCCAGTGTCGAAGTTGAAGGGTTGGAAGAAATGAGGGTTTTCAATGCCATACCCTTGTTTGATGTCCGCGAAGGGGAGAAATCCCTGCAAGTCAAAAAGGTCACATGCAGCTTGACATGCCGTGTCTCGCCATTGAGGGAAATTGCCCGCGCCGTCGCCCGGAGGGAAATCAGGGTTATCTAATATGGGAGTAAATGGGGAGGGAAAAGTGGTCAACCCATGTTTGTGTGCCACCCTGTCCCATATCTGTAGAGTCGTGCGTGTGACAGGGGATCGCAACATGTACCTCGGCCTATGTTGTCTAGCGAGAAATGGAACTCTCCAAAGTGGCATTCGCGCCATGGCCCTGTCCTGGAAGAGCCATCTCTTCTCTGACTCGAGTCGGTACCATTCTACTAGGTACCGGAGTTGAGATGCTTGGAAGTATCGCAGAAGTTTCGGGACACCGAGACCACCTTCATCCATGCTCTTATACGTCAGTAGTTTGTGGATTCGTGCTCGCTTCCCCTCCCAGACAAAGGTAGACAGGGTATCCTGTAGGGTTTTCAAAGTACCTGCTGGGGGCATAACTGGGATTGTTTGGAACAGATATAGAATCCGCGGCAGAATTGACATTTTCACTGCCGCCACCCTCCCCAGCAGGGAAAGAGGTTGCTTGTACCATCTCGCCAGGTCCGTCCGGATCTGGGTGGTGAGAGTGTTATAATTAGTGGAAACCGTGAGGTCCGTCGAGGGAGTTAAGGTAATCCCCAAGTATGGTACTTGGGTGGCTAGCTGAAGACCGCTTCCTTGACCTATAACTGGGGCCCGTGAACATGCATGTTTGCCTAAGGGTAAAATTAAGGATTTGTCAATATTGATGCAGAAGCCAGAGACGGTTCCGAATGAGGCAAGTTCTTCCATAAAAGCGGGTATAGAGGAATCAGGTTGGTTCAGGGCAGCTATGACGTCGTCCGCATATAGACTGATAGTATGGGGTTCGCGTCCGAAATCGACGCCCTTAATCCTTGGATTGTCCCGGACCCTCTGTGCTAACGGCTCTATATACAGCGCAAAAAGGAGGGGGGAGAGGGGAAACCCCTGCCTGGTGCCTCGCCGGATTTCGAACGGTTGTGAGTGCAAACTACCCAAGTGGACCTTGGCCTGCGGATGATGGTAACAGCTCGCTATGCGAGAGCAGAAGCAGTCGCTAAGGCCGAATCGACGGAGAACATGTTGTAAGTAGTTCCAATTCACACGATCAAACGCTTTTTTTTCTACGTCGATGGCGAGCAGCGCCGAGTCCGAGGCCTGAAAATGCGATTTATCAATAAGGTGGAGCACCCGTTTAGTGTTATCGCTACATTGGTGGTTGGGGACAAAGCCAGACTGATCGGGTTCCAAAATTCCGGGGAGGCACGGGCCAAGACATGCGGCGAGGATACCCGTAAAGAGCTTCAAGTCAAGGTTTAACAGTGAAATAGGACGGAATGCAGAGCAGTGTGTGGGTTTCTTCCCGGGTTTTGGCAGCACCACCACCTCAGCGGCCAACATGTCCGGAGGTATAGCTCCCACTCCCTCAAAGGAATTGAAAAGGCGGGCAAGCACCGGGGCCAGTTGCCGATTAAAGAGTTTGTAAAAGCCCGCCGAGAAGCCATCTGGCCCCGGGGATTTGAGCGGGCGCAATCGGGATATGGCAGCTAAGACCTCATCTTGGCGAATAGGGGCGTCTAGAGCCTCCGCAGTAGTCTCGGGGATCGCGGTGATGGCCGTCGTGGCCAGATAAGCCTCGATGTCCCTTGAAGAGGTCTCCTCCTCCCCATATAGGGAGGCATAATAGGAGCGAAATGCCTCGGCTACCTGGACATCGTCAGTGAGCACCTCGCCGTCGGTACCCACGAGAGTATTGATTTTAGCCCGCTGGGTCTTGGCCTTTAGAGCGCTTGCCAGTAAACGGCCCGTTTTATTCCCTCCGACATAATAAGTATGTCGTAGACGGAGAGCTGCGAATTCTGCCCTATCAATATCTAGACTGGCTAATTGGGGCGAGCCGCCTTTAACTGTTTCCACACGCGAGGGGGCGCAGGTGTGACTATGAACCCGCTCCAGTTCCGCGATGCGCGCCGTAAGGTCGTCCCGTTTACTTTTGCGGTCTTTGGCCTCTGCCACCGCAATGGCTAGGAGTTCACCACGTACAACCGACTTCAGGGCTCCCCAGAGGGCTGTCACTGAGACTTCGGGTGTGTCATTGGTGGTCAGGTAGTTATCTATGCAGTCACTAATCCGTTTAGTGACATCAGGCCGTTGTAGCAGGGTTTCGCGAAGGCGCTATGGGCCACGGGGACGGCGGGTCGCTCGAAGAGTGAGGGAGAGCTCCACCACATCATGGTCAGAAATGGCCGCTGGTACTATGGTGACCTCCTCAAGAATCTTAAGAAGATCCGAGGGGCCTAGGAAGTGGTCGAGTCTGGCGTAAGTATGATGCACATGTGAGTAGAATGTGAATTGCGAGGTGTTTGGGTGTTGGGTCCTCCAGAGATCTATTAAGTCCCTATCTGAGAGCCATTCACGACCGCTAGATGACAGAGCCCCAGTCCCTCCATAGCGGTGCCCAGATCAATCAGCGTGTGTGTCCATAACAATATTGAGGTCCCCGCCCAGGAGTAGAGGTTGATGCGGGGTCTGAAGTGCTTCTGAGATGGTGCCTTTCAGGAAGGTCTCTTGTCCTGTGTTTGGGGCATAGAGGGAGCTGATCGTGAGGGTCGTGTCACCCAATTGAAATGTGTGCACCAAGAGGCGGCCCTTGATCTACCCCACCCTGTTGCCCACCCTCCCCCGGAAAGATCTAGATATTAAAATTGCAACCCCCGCTGTTTTTGTTGGAAGGGAGCAGAAAAATTGATGCGGGAAGGCTCGTGAGCGCATCCTATGCCAATCCTTTTGCAGGAGATGGGTCTCTTGTATTAGTAGGATAGAACAGCCCTCCTCTTAATCGGGTTGTTTAGCCCTTTCACGTTAAGTGTTATAACCTTAAGAGTAGTGTCCGTCATTGTGCAGGGGACATGTGGCGCAGCGCAGAGTGGACTGCTGCCGCGTTACAGTCATGTGTGGTGGCATGTAGTAGGCTGTGCATTTCCCGGTATCCCTGTGGGCCTAGTCCTGGACCTTGTATGTAGACAGGCGCCCCATCTCGGCATCGGCACATCAGTGAGGTATCCCCCGGCCCAATGATAAATCTAGTCTGGCACACTGGTCCCCACCCTGGAACGCCCCCTAGCCCAACAAACCCCCCCAAAACAACCCAGAGCCACCATAGTTTGCAGTGCTGTATACGTAAGCGAGAGTGGTTGTGAGCGGCGGCTCTGCAACTAACCCCCCAACACAGCCTCCCCCCTCCCAATCCCAACTCCCCTGAAACGTGTAGTCCCAATCCTGCCGAGTCGCACAGGATCGTGGTAGAAAACATTGAAGGGGCCATCTCCGACGGCAGCCTCTCCGGCCTCCCCATCCGACCCACCCACCGTATGGGCGGAACATGTGCGATGCAGAGTCTCCCTAGTAGAAGCGTCTATTACTCCGGGGAAGAAGTTTCTTTGGCCACCTCCGCCACCGCCGTCTCACGCTCCCAGGAGATGACAGAGGCATCCGGTCTAAGGCGGCGGTATGGGGACCGTTTATAATGCACAGTTTGCCAGCCCCCCCTGTATGATCCCTGCGAGCTTCTGAATACAGGTTCAGTATCGACTTGGTCCAGACCCAGGAGGTCACATGTGTCTTTGAGTGACCGCAGCTGCTGTAGCCGTCTGTTCCATTTGAATATTATTCGAAATGGGTGTCCCCAGGAGTACGGAACCTCTTTCTGCCGTAAAAAGTCTGTCACTGGTCTGAATTCCTTCCTTTTCTGGAGAGTGATGGAGGAGAGATCTTGGTAAAGGGCAATGGAATGACCCTGAAATTGAATGGGCTGGGCTCGCCGGGCTTCACGGAGTATCCGTTCCTTCAACGGAAAGTCCGGGAGGAAAGCCAGGATGTCCGGTGGTGGGGCCGGGGCTCTACGAGGCAATCCCACCCTGTGCGCCCTGTCTATGCGGATGGTAAAGTCCTCCGCCTCCCCAAGATGTTCCTGAATAGGGCCTGCAGGTATGCGGTAACATCAGTCCCTTCTTCTTTCTGAGGGACCCCCGGACCCGTATGTTGTTGCGACGGGAACGGTTTTCAAGGTCCTCAGCGTGGGCTTGGAGGTCTATCTGTTGGTCGGTGAGCCGCAGGACCTCCTGCTGGAGCTGTTCAATTTCGGCACTCCTAGTTTGGTCAGCTTCCTCGACAGTGACCACTCGTTCACCGAGGTCCTCTACATCACGTCGGAGTTCTTTGACTTCTCCTGCAACCTCCTGCTTTAGGGATTTGAAGTCTTCGCGGAGCGAATTGAATAGCGTTTGCAAAAGAGATTTGGTGATGGGCACCTGGTCATCCACGGCCGTAGGCGGTGTCTTCCCCGTCCCCGGGGACGGCGGGTCCTTGCCAGGCCTGGGCTGCGATTTAGCCAGTAATTCAGGGAGTGTCTGCGACCCCTTCTTTCCCCTCTGTCCTGCCATGGTGTGAGAGGGCGTGGGGCCCCAACAGGCGGTAGGTCTATGGATCCTGGGCCGAAGTATGGGGACAACAATGTAGCGTTAAGTGAGCGGAGAGTGTACAAGCGTCCAGGTGGCCACCCTTCGTGCTACTTGGGGTCAGGGCCGGTGCAGTAGGCCATTCACCCTCCAACCGGGGGGGCAGAGAGAACGGCGCCCTCCCAGATAGTCAGGCACTACGCAGGGTGATATATCGGGGTTCAGGGAGTGTGGCCCCACCACCCCACTGAATGCGCCCGGGCCAGTCTCTTTTACAGTGCAGTGTCGGCCCTCACAGCCAGTCTTTCGCCGGGGGCTCGATCGTGCCCCCCGAGTCTTCTCCCGCACCCTCCTCCACTCTCCTCACCTGTGTGGATGCAGCGCGCTCAGGGGTCACGGCTCACCAGGCCACTCTAGCTTCGGGAATGCGGCCCACTGGGCCTCCCAGTGTTCGTCCTGTTCAGTGTGTTCCAGGCTGTTGGGGGCCTCCAAAGGTCGTGGGGGAGCAATGTCGGGGGCTCCGCCGGCACCAGGCTCCCTGAGACGCTCGGGGCCGTTCCTGCCTGCCAGAGAGCGCAAGGTGCACGGCGATTAGGCCCGAAGCCGGGGCCTCGATTTTCACGACCGCCGGCTGGGCCCGTCAGGCATCGGCTGGGCTGTCCGGTCGGCAGTTGCTGCTTGCTCCAACAGTCGAGCTGGCGGGGGGGTGCACAGCATACCACCCCTCCGGTAGGGTCGCTCGGTCCACGCTGTGCCAGTCTGGTGTGTTGCGGGGGATGGTACCGGTGCACCGCCGATAGGCCCGAAGCCGGGGCCTCAAGTTTTGCGGCGGCCGGCCAGCGAGGTTCCCTTTCCTGGGCAAAGGTGCTGGCGGGGCGGTTGGCTCCCCCGGAGCTTCGCAGGCCCAGTGGCGGCGGCGTAGCCCGGTGGGTTTGAGGTTCCGTGACAATTTGAACCTGTGTTTTCAACATTGTCGTAAATACATAATTTTGGTATCAGTGAACCGCAAATGACCCATTTAGTATATCCTGGTGTTTTCGCTATGCTACGAGCAAGAGCACTCCTGGTACAAGCACATTTCTGATCTACCCATGGCATCCATCTTAGATCACGGAAGCCATTTTGTGTTTCTTGCCCTCACATAGACAATGGACACGCAGTGACCTCTTCCACTTAAGGACACATAGGCTTTAGCCGGAGATTCACCTTGCTAGCGACACGTGCACCTTAGAACAGAACACGCCATGGCCGCATGACTCGACAGAAGTTGCCTCCTCTGCCTGAGGCCAGTCCTGCTATACTGGTTCTCGTGTTCGTTGGCCTGATCATGATTAGGCGGCCGAAGCTGGTAGCCTTGCCCATTTACGACCCACAAACATCTCTTATCCTGCTTTTCTATCTTCTGCACCTGGCTCTGCTCCTTTCCTTCTGGGCCTTTATTAGGGGGAGGTAACGAAATTTACGATGAGGCGGGCCGGCTCTTGAATGTAAAGTTGACATAAGATTATGATGGAACAGTGGGAACCCCTCGTCCGTAATGTTTTGACATCAGATATTGTTGACGATTCCTGTGCAACGCCAAATATTTATTGTTTAAGATACAAAGGTTTAGGAATGTACTAACATGTAAAGAATTTGCCCGAAGCACAATATTTAGTATATAAGGAGCAACCCTCTTTGTACAAATCGAACAGGCTCCTAGACACTGCCCGTGTGTAGTTTCTGTGACTTCTGTGTCCCTGCAGTAATAAACCTTTGGTCTTTGACGCCACCATCGAGAAGCCCGTGTTTCTGTTTATTTGTGCACCGAGACAGGTAGAACTCCGGGGTCTTCGGGTGTTATCCCTGACACCTCTGGACGGAACCAAAAAGTCCAGAACTCCAATTGGCGCCCAACGTGGGGCGACGTCATTCGGTACCGGTCCAAAAGCCTGAAGAGTTCGAGAGGCTTCGTGTGAAGATTCCTGAGGGAGGCGCCCCACTTCATCGATCCCGGCATATCGCAAAAGTGGCCCGACGTTCTCTTCCACGAGGGTTCCCGTTCGGACGGCTGCAGTGGTCCGTTGCCTTGACCGTCGCCCTGTCTTGGACCCGAGGTGCAGTCCTTAGTACGGCGAGACGTGACGGGTTTCTCCTTGGTGACGTCTTCAGTGCCTCAGTTAAGTATTAAGTGGTTGCTAGTTGGTTATCTCGTAAGGGTTGTTCCTGTTAGGATAAAATCCTTTTTTAGTTCTTGGTTTGGTTTGGTTTCGTAAGATTATCACTGGTTGTTCTGGTTACGATAATCATTTGGTTTAGTTTGGGTATCGATACATTTGTTCGCTTTGGTAGGCCTAAGTTCTTGGTTCGAGTGCGCACCTCTGTTTGTGTTTTTTATCTGTTCTGTGTTCCGGATTATAAAATGGTAAGTCGGAAAAATTGTATGTTGTCGTGTTTTGGTTGCAAGAGTGATTCCCGGTTGGAGGACTCATGTCTGGTTCCTCCGATTGGGACTCCTCTTTATGATCTGTATTGTAAGTTTGGAGTGGGTCCTATATCTTATAATGAGGTGTGGATCCGATATACACAGAAAGACGGTGTCCTTAGTTGGCCACTGCATGGTAGTTTTGAACCCGAAGTTCTTGATAATTTAGAAATGAAATTATTTAAGAAGAAAGCCCGGCCGGCAATGTTTGATTCTTTCCGTTATTGGCGAAAAGAATCTAAACAGAGAGAAATTAAAAAGTTGAAGAAAGAACAGAAAGAGCAAGAGTTGACTTTAGAACAGTCTGCTAAGCAGCTGCAACTCAACGAGTCTGAGAAAGCAATGGAGGTGGCTAATAGAGAGCGTAATTTAGCGATCCTGCCTTGCCATCAAGTACAGCTAAGATAGTAGAGGACCCTGAAAACGATCCTCTGTTGTCTTACTTGTTGAAGTCACCCCCACCGTATGCACAGGGTGCTACGGCTCCACCTTTACCGAATGTTCAATTACCGGTTGCTGGACAACCTGGTGTTCCTGCTCCCCTGAATCAAGCTCCTGTACCTCCTGTGGTTAATGTTAATGTTCCTTCGGCACCCCCTCTTCCAGGGTTGCCGGCTTCTTTGCCTATACCTGTATCGCTTACACCTGCTATTTCACAGGCTACTTTGCCTGCTACTCCTACTGTTCCTGTTCTATCTGTCCCAACCGCTACTTTATTTTCTGCTTCTGCTAGTGTTATGACTCCGCTTTCTGTTCGTCGAAGAATCACTGATTCTGTCTCTAATATTCTATCTCCCTTCTATAAAACTCTAATCAAGACTCCTGCCTCTGACTCTGTGCAGAGACGAAGTCAGCTTCCCAGTACTGAAGAACGGGGAATATTAGATTCCACAGCTCTTAGATGGATTTCAAAAAGTGGAAGATATAGTACTAGAGATGTATTAGATACATTTATGCAATGGAAAGAACCGACACAACGATATGTGTTCGATGAAATGTGCTCCCTTTTACGTGAGGAATTGGAAGAGGATGACACTGAATCAAATCTAGAAGAATTAATTAATGTTCAGAAAGAGTTTGCTGCTGGTATGATAGTTGGTCAAAATATAAAAGAAGCGATGGAATTGATTTTAAGTTATAGGAATGACCCATCCCTTCGTTCACCGAAGGAGTTAGAAAAACGTAGTACGAAGCAGAATTGCCAATATCCAATGAGGGAGGTTCCTCCAATTTGGCGCGAAGCTGTGCAAGCTGATGTACCGAATGGTATTGTTGCCGCTCCGGCCCAATTCCAGAGAGTGTGGATACACATTCCATGGAAGCGAGCCGAAGTGAAAGAGCAGTGAAACAGGCCTTGCCTGATCCACGTAAGAATCCAGTCGGATATTACAAGGAGTTAGCACAGACAGTTGAGGCTTGTGTGATGAATTTAGCGGACATTGACATGTTATTTGGGAATGTGGTTCCACAACCAATTTGGGCTAAAATTCGTAAAGAGAATCATCCAGTTGCCCTAGGTGGTGATTGGGCAGCTATAATTGCAGCGGATGGTCAACAAATAGGTGGTTCCAAACCCGAACCCCTAATTGCTGATTTACCAGGCAGAATAATCGAATTAATGAAGACTCTGATGCCAGCATTGCGCGTTAACTGGGACAAGTTGTCCGCATGCAAACAGAAGAAAGACGAAAGTGTTTCCGACTTTTTCACAAGGTTTGAAGAGACTTTCGTAGATCATAGTGGTCAGGATATGAGTACGGAAAGGGGACAGAGACTATTTGTTGATAAATTTGTGCACAATCTGTTGCCTGAGCTTAGTAATAAATTGAAAGATTCCGAGAGTGCGTGGGCTGTCTCTACGACTGCGCAAATACTTGCAACTGCCCAGTACTATGAAAATAGGGATAAAGAAGAGAAGGAAAAGTCAGATAAGAAGACGAAAGATTTAAAAACTAAAGTTCTTTTACAGCAAGCATATCCGCCTCGCACGAATCAGACTAATACACAGCAAGGGTCATATCAAAGGACAGATTATGGTTCTCAGAGACCACAATACCAGTGGAACCAGTGTGCATACTGTAAGAAGGAAGGTCATTATAAGAATGAGTGTCCAGTCTTAGCGCAGAATAATGCTGCGGCAGCTCAGAGAGGTCGTGGTGGTTATATGCAAAATTCTAGGGGTCGAGGACGAGGTGGTATGCCTCCACAAACGAACGATCGCCCTTCTAATCATTTTGATCAGCGAAATGGACAGTCTGCTCAACAAAATAGATCTCAGCAGTATCATGTTGAAGACTATTGTGAAATTGGTGAAGGATTTCAGCAGAGTGAGTACTAGGACAGCCATGGACAAAGAGAGGGAGTAGTATCAGTTCCAGTAGATCAGAGTGGGCCTTATGTCGCAGTAGCAACATCAGGTGTAGTCGAACCGTTTTTGTTGGATACTGGTGCAGCAAAAAGTTCTATCATACATGAGAAACTCCCTGGCGCACCTTTGTCTGGCTTAACAAATGTTTCTGTAGGTTTTTCAGGCGCCCCTGTTTACAACCCCGTATCTGGTCCTTTGTCTATTTCTGTAGGACCCCGTCAATTGAAAGCTCCCTTGATTTTGACGACGGGTTGTAATGAAAATCTGCTTGGTTTAGACTTGTTAAAACGCCTATATGTGACATTGTACTGTTCTCCGGAAGGAGTACAGCTTACGTTGGGTAAAAGAATCATCTCTCCGATGTACTTGTCGATGGATGCGCTCCCACCAGAGCTGCGTTCTCTCCCTGATACTCTTTGGGCGACTGGTCCTAACGATGTAGGTCTTTTAGAAATTCCACCATATGTAGTCACTTTGAAAGCAAATGTCAAATTTCCACGAATCCCGCAATACAAGATCTCTAGTGAAGGTGAATGTGCGCTTTTATTGATTGTGCAAGATTTGATCAAGAAAGATGTAGTAGAAGAGACTAGAGGAAATGTCTGTAACAGTCCTGTATTGCCAATTCTGAAATGTACTGATCCTTCAAAGCCTCCAGTCTATAGGTTTGTAATTGATCTTAGAGAGGTTAACAAAATTGTGATTCCTCAGTTCCCTGTAGTTCGAGACATAACTGCATTGTTAACGTGAATTCCTGCTACAGCCACATGGTTTTCAGTTATCGACTTGAAGAATGCCTTTTTCAGCATTCCGATAGCCGAAGAAAGCAGGGATATTTTCGGCTTCTCTCTAGGAGGTCGAAGCTTCAGGTTTAAACGTGCTCCACAAGGGTATTGTGAGAGTCCATCCATTTACAGCCAGGCATTAAAAAGTCAGCTAGATTCCTTTGTACTTCCTCCTGGTTCTGCTTTAGTGCAATATGTCGATGATCTTCTAGTGGCTGCCGATGACAAGGAAACTTGCAAAGCAGCTACGATTTCGTTATTGCATCATTTGTCTAGTTTGAATCACAAGGTGTCACCTTCGAAAATGCAATACTGTTGCCAAGAAGTGACCTACCTCGGTCATCTCTTGTCAAAGGAGGGAAGAAAGTTGACCCCAGAGAGAATAAAAGCAATTAAGCAGATGAATGTTCCTAGCACACAGAGAGAAGTACGTGCTTTTTTAGGTATTACCTCATACTGTAGGCAGTGGATCCCAAATGTTTCTCTTTTGGCAAAACCATTGGTAGCTTTGACTGGGAAAAATGTTCCGAGTCCAGTACCATGGTCTGCTGAATGTCAGGAGAGTTTTTCTGAGTTAGGAAATGCATTGTGTTCAGCTCCTGTGTTGGGTACTCCTGACTACAGTAAGCCATTCACGCTCTATGTTCACGAGAGAGAAGGTTGTGCGTTAAGTGTTCTGACACGGAAATTTGGTGATAAACAACGCCCTTGTGCGTATTTTTCATCAACATTAGATCCGGTAGCTAGAGCGTTGCCTAGTTGTTTGAGAGCTACAGCAGCAGCTGCGGCTTCCATTCGACAATCTGCTGGTTTGGTGATGAACAACATGCTAGCGGTTATGGTTCCTCATGCTGTGGACACACTCATGAACCGAACTAAGACGCAACACCTTACCAGTGCTAGATTATCTGGCTATGAGCTGACATTGCTAGCAAGTCATATTCAGATCAAAAGATGCAATGTATTGAATCCAGCAACATTGTTGCCGACTAGTCAAGAGTCGAGTGATTCCTAACCACATGACTGTTGCTTTAGAACCGAGGAAGAGACAAAAGGACGAATTGATCTTAAAGACACTCCGTTGTCAGATTCGGATGGCACGTTGTATGTTGATGGGTCTTGCTTTAAATTGGAGAATGGTGATGTGACTGCTGCTTACGCAGTAACGACTTTGAGTACGATTGTGGAGACTGCAAGAGTGAGTCAGAATTCTGCCCAAGCTGCGGAATTAATTGCCCTAACGAGAGCATGCGTTTTAGCTAAGGGAAAGAGAGTGAATGTGTTCACAGATAGTCAGTACGCGTTCGGCGTGGCCCATAGTTTTGGCCGTTTGTGGAAAGAAAGAGGTTTCATTACGTCCCATGGGACTAAGATCCAACATGGTCAGCTAGTTAACGACTTGTTGGAATCTCTAACCTTGCCGTCTGAAGTTGCGATTGTGAAGTGCAGTGCTCATAAAGCAATCACGGATGATGTTGGTCGTGGGAATGCTTTTGCTGATGAGACCGCTAAACAGACAGCTAGGAATATGATGAGAAGAATGTATGTTGCAACGTCTGCAAGATGGATTTCTGAGTCTGGAATGTGTGAGGACACAGTGGAAAGTGTGAAAGAAATCCAGAAAGAGGCGACTGAGGAGGAAAAGCTTGCATGGAAAGAGAGCACGAGTAAATTGGACTCAAGTGGGTGTTGGATTGATTTGTCAGAACAACAGCGTTGGATGCGTATGTGCTTGCAGTAGTAACGATGGCACATGGAACAGCGCATATCAGTTCTAAAGGGATTTGTAAGATGTTGGCTCCAGTCTGGAAGAATGATGGGATTAGTAAGTGTGCAGAAAGAGTGGTGAGAAATTGCATGGTATGCCTGATACATAATCTTGGCAAGGGAATTCCCACACCCGCTGGTCATTTCGCTCCTCCTTCTTGCCCCTTCGAAGTGATTCAGTTAGACTTCATTCACATGGATCGTTGCAACAATTTAAAGTACGTCCTAGTGGTAGTTTGTGCTTTTTCCAGATGGATCGAAGCATATCCACTGAAGGACAATACTGCCTTGTCCACTGCCAAAATCCTTCTCAAAGAACATTTCCCCAGGTATGGCATGCCACGGATTGTATGGTCAGATAACGGAAGTGAGTTCGTAGGGAAAGTTATGCAGAGTGTGTGTGCTGGTTTAGGGATCAAACAAAAGTTCCACAGTGCGAACCATCCCCAGTCTGCTGGTTTAGTTGAGGGGTATAATGGCACCCTCAAGCTAAAACTTGCTAAAATACAAGCGTCCACGGGTTTGCCCTGGCCAGATGCACTACCTTTGGCCCTGTTATCCACAAGAGCGACTGTACATTCTAGAGTAGGGCTTAGTCCATATGAAATAGTGTTCGGTCGTCTCGCCAATGTTTGGGGGGTGCCTAGGCCAAAGGAATTCAGACAGCTGGAATACCCAATGTTAATTGATTACCTTTTCGACTTGACTGCTAAATTGAGTCTTATTCACCAACAGGTTTTCGATGCATTGCCAAAGCCACCGGAGAGTCCAGGTCATCAGCTGAAACCAGGGGACCAAGTAGTAATTCGTAATTTTGCAAGGACGAAAAATCTTCAACCCAGATTCGTCGGCCCATACCAGGTGTTGTTAGCGACGAGAACTGCTATTCGTGTGGCTGGACGAAAAAACTGGATTCACACAACACACGTCAAACGTGTGCCCCTGCCACTTCCTTACGACAACTGGGTGAAGAAAGGAATCGGTGCCTCTGAAACAGAACAAACACCCAGGTTTATCCCTTTCAGCGATGCAGAACTAATCACTGACATATCGAACTCTGACTCTCCTCCTGAAACTGCTCTTTTGAACTCAAAAGAACATTTGCCATCTGCGAACGTGAACATTGCAACGTCGGCTGAAAATACATTGTTTCCAGATCAAACAGCTCCTGCAAAACTGAGATACAATTTACGATCTCGCAATATGGACAAATAAAGCAGGAAACTGCCTATTTTACACATTTGAATTTTGATACATTGCCTCCAGTCAGGAAGTTTGCTAAATACTTTGTATTGTTTTGTTGTTTTAAAATTGCCTTGCCGTCTGGGTAGCCGTAGGGTCGTGGCTGTGTGCCTAGTTGAATCTGCGGGGGTCAGACACAAGGTCGATCTTTCTGTTAGTTCTGGGAACTCCCAGGGCTGATAGAGGCATTTTCATCTACGTACACATCATCAGTGGTCGCAAGCGGATTGTAGAAGATGGAGCTTCCTGAGCTGCAATGAGAGAATGTAATTTATGTTCGCAGAAATAGACTGTACAAAATTCTTCACAGCAAATGCTTTCTAATGCAATGTACAGTTACGTTTTTGATTGTTTTGATAACGTTGGTGGGTGGAATCGTCTTTGGTGTGCATTTGATTTTTACGCCGGTAACAACTACAATACCTCCCCTTGATCCTGCTACTTCTACCGTTTCTTCTATGCATTCTTTTCACTCGTTTCCTGAACACGAGCAAGCTCGACGCTCAGAATTCATTAATAACACTTTTGTACAGCTCTTGCATCAACACTAACTGGTAGTTAACACTACAGACTGCTGGGTGTGTGGCTTGATACCCCACACTATGGATAAAGGCATTCCCTATCTAGTCTTGCCTTTTAGCTATAATGGATCATTTCAGGCCTTTCAGACCATTTTTGCCTATGCTCTTGAGACCTATCCTCCGCGTCCACCACGTTCCACTAAATAAAACTCTGCCAACAAAGCTTTAGTCCAGGGAATTATTGACATGATTAAGGACGTCAATAATACTCCATCTTACCCTAGAGATGAATTACGGGTATATTTGAGTTGGAATTCTACAGAGTATCGCCTTAGTTTGGGAGAAAGCAAGCGTAAAAGCTCCACTCCAATCTGGGTCGTGCCTCACCGAGGTCAAGTCTGTTTGCAAGGAAATGGGAGAAATCCGAGAGCTCAGCTAAGGAGGAGTGAGTGCGTTGAGACTTACGTGTTTCCGTCTAACTCTTCCCCTGCCTTCCTTACTGCTAGGGGTACCTACTTCATCTGTCAAGACAGAGCGTATACATGGCTGCCTGCTGACTTTTCAGGTTCATGTTATATTGCTCGATTGTTGCCTCCAACGTACACTGCTTCTTCAGATTATCACAAGATCAGAGTAGCAAGAGGTGTCTTCAGCAAGGAAGATACCGCTGGTCAGGAAGCTGGAGACTTCTTCAAAGGTTTCCTTCCGTTTTGGGGGCCTATGGCCAATAGTAGAAACCTACGTCAGCTAACACGGGTAGTTGAATCTACTATTACAGAAACTGCTGGTGCCCTTAGTAACTTGACAGCTGAGCTTCAGGCGGATCGTCTCATGACGTTGCAGAACCGTATGGTTCTAGACGTAATACTTGCAGATCGAGGTGGGGTATGCAGAATGATCCAATCGAGCTGCTGTGTTTTTATTCCCAATAATGCTCCGACTGTCTATGAAGCGATCTCTAAGCTACACAAGATTTCCGACTCTATACACGTAGACAAGGGAAACTGGTCCTTCATGGAGTGGTTTTGGACTCTGGTATCAGCGTGGGGATGGAAGGTTCTGATGGTCATTGGTGTCATCCTAGTATTTCTGTTCTCGTGCTGCCTTATTATCCAGTGTGGTCCCGCTTTGTGTAGTCTCTGGGCTGCAACATGTTTCAGAAAACCACCTGCGTTTGGA
Source organism: Lissotriton vulgaris (assembly GCF_964263255.1). Classification (NCBI taxonomy): domain Eukaryota; kingdom Metazoa; phylum Chordata; class Amphibia; order Caudata; family Salamandridae; genus Lissotriton; species Lissotriton vulgaris. The sequence continues at coordinate 134,646,701 of NC_141700.1, read as the reverse complement.
GAAAAGGCGCGAGAAAGAATGATGATGCAACAACATGTCACTGACCTGATGAGCATAGAGATAGACTCGGACATAGAGTAATTGCCTACGTAAGGGCAAAAGGAGGGTCTGAGGTTCCGTGACAATTTGAACCCGTGTTTTCAACATTGTCGTAAATACATCATTTTGGTATCAGTGAACCGCAAATGACCCATTTAGTATATCCTGGTGTTTTTGCTATGCTACGAGCAAGAGCACTCCTGGTACAAGCACATTTCTGATCTACCCATGGCATCCATCTTAGATCACGGAAGCCATTTTGTGTTTCTTGCCCTCACATAGACAATGGACACGCAGTGACCTCTTCCACTTAAGGACACGTAGGCTTTAGCCGGAGATTCACCTTGCTAGCGACACGAGCACCTTATAACAGAACACGCCATGGCCGCATGACTCGACAGAAGTTGCCTCCTCTGCCTGAGGCCAGTCCTGCTATACTGGTTCTCGTGTTCGTTGGCCTGATCATGATTAGGCGGCCGAAGCTGGTAGCCTTCCCCATTTACGACCCACAAACATCTCTTATCCTGCTTTTCTATCTTCTGCACCTGGCTCTGCTCCTTTCCTTCTGGGCCTTAATTAGGGGGAGGTAACGAAATTTACGATGAGGCGGTCCGGCTCTTGAATGTAAAGTTGACATAAGATTATGATGGAACAGTGGGAACCCCTCGTCCGTTATGTTTTGACATCAGATATTGTTGACGATTCCTGTGCAACGCCAAATATTTATTGTTTAAGATACAAAGGTTTAGGAATGTACTAACATGTAAAGAATTTGCCCGAAGCACAATATTTAGTATATAAGGAGCAACCCTCTTTGTACAAATCAAACAGGCTCCTAGACACTGCCCGTGTGTGGTTTCTGTGACTTCTGTGTCCCTGCAGTAATAAACCTTTGGTCTTTGACGCCACCATCGAGAAGCCCGTGTTTCTGTTTATTTGTGTACCGAGACAGGTAGAACTCCGGGGTCTTCGGGTGTTATCCCTGACACCTCTGGACGGAACCAAAAAGTCCAGAACTCCAGGTTGTCGCTGAGTCCACGGAGCCGTCCGCACCCCAGGAAAGACCCGCAGACCGCCAGGTAGCTGCTCAGGAGTTGTGCACTTTCCGGTGCGGTTGCCGCCACAGAGCGCCGAGCACCAGTCCTGGTGCGGCTCTGCTGCTGCAATCCCCGGGGTATCGGCCGCACCTCAAGGTCTCCGCAGTCGGGCAGCTGTCCCCCAACGTTGCGCTCTAATTTCGGGAGATTTGTGCGATGTGATACGGTGTATTGGCGGGATCGGGCAGGGAGCTCCGGAGACCTGCGTCCGATCACGCCGCCATCCTGGACACGCCCCCCCAGACTCATTTTCAAAAAGCAGAGGAACACTCATGCATCCACCCTCTTGCGTGAACTACATTGGTTGCCAGTCAAGCAGAGGCTAATGTTTAAGGGGCTATGTATTGTTCATAAAGCCCTTTATGGTAGGGCACCTAGCTACATGAAATCACGTCTGACTCCCTACTGACCGGGGAGGTTGCTCAGATCTGCAGAAGCTACCCTCCTTGTTCAGCCACGTTGTAGACTGGCTACTGTGGGAGGTTGTGCTTTCTCACACACACTCCCAGATCTGTGGAATAAATTGCCATTGGAGCTGCGGAAAGAAACTAAGCTAATGTCTTTTCGAAAGAAATTAAAAACTGTGCTCTTCCAGCAAGCGTGGGGTTGTCTTTAATCTGCAACCAGCTGTATCCTTCTGAATCGCCTAGCGGACCCTGACAAAGCGATTAGAGACCTCTGGGTTATAGTGCGCTATATAAATCAAATAAATACGTTGTTTCATTCATTCATGAAAAGCCCATGGACATGTAAGTCATCCCATTGTTTTTTTTCAATTATACGGGATGGGGATCATGGTAACTCTGCTGCTGGAGTCAGCATGCACATTAGTACATTTCCATCCAACCAAACATGCTTATAGTATAGAGTGCTGGTGTAGGAAAGTAGGATCTGTTTGTTATGGTCATCCCCACTTTTTCCTTGATGTAATGCTGTTTTTGACTAGTCTGACTGGGACCCTGCTAATCAGGACTCCAGTCTATCTGCTTTCTCCCTACACTATTATGACATGTACACCCCAGATTGGATACTGGGGTAACCTTGTTAGTCCCTAGTATATGGTACCCATGTACCCAGGGCATAGGTATCCTATGCGAACCCAACGCAAGCAACCTCTCCGGTCAGGAGCTTCAAGACACACCGGCCCTGTCTGTAGGATTTGCATCTTGTGCATCCTCCTCCCTCCGGCTAAGCAGGAAAGACACAAAGGGAGCCCAAATGTCTTTGGGTTTAGATCGCACAGGCATTAGTTCGGCATAATCATGTAAGCGTTCCTGCCATGTAGCCATTGTCCGGAGCCAGCATTTAAACGTAGGCGCACGCCCTCTTCCCCAGCGACACGCCACCAGTCTTTTGTCCAGTAGGAAACTAAGCGCTAGAAGTTTTTTGTGTACAGTAATCACCTGTTGCGTCAGGCCAAGCAGGGCAATCAAGGGACAGGGGGTTAGTGCAATGCCCAGCATCGTGGAGAGTCCCTCAAACACCTGAGTCCAGTATATGGCTACCTGGGGGCAAGACCAAGCCAAATGAAAGAAGTCCACACCAGCGGATCCACACCGCAGGCAGCAATCAGAGTCTCGGAGCCGGAACCTATGCAGCCGCGCAGGAATGTGGTATAAGCGATGTAGGAATTTATAATGGAGGAGACGCAGCCTATTGTTGCCAGTGACTGCTTTTGTCTGCATGCAGCTGGTTTCCCACTGGTCGTCTGTAAGTGGTTCTATGAGGTCTCTATCCCACTCCAGCCGGGCTCATAAAGGTGGGGGGCGTGGTGTGTCTTGTACATGTTTATAAAGCAGGGAAACAACGTGTCGCGGAGCGCCTGCATGTACTATGGCATGTAGTGGTGCAAAGGTGTCTGGCTCTGCAGGGAAATCGGGGGTAATAGTGCGGACGTTGTGACGTAAACAGGTGAATAGAAATCTGCCCATGACTGAGGGCGTCTTATCTTTGAAGAACTGCTCAGTGGTAAGGAAGGTTCCATTCAGATATAGGTCACCCCAATGTCCATATCCCAGTTCTCTGAGAAGTTTGCGGCCTATTGCTTTGCATGTAACCTGGAGTCTGGGGTCATTTACAAGAGGCAATTTGGGTGAGTACAGGAATGCGCACTCAAGGATTTGTGCCATCCGGCGCCACGCAGCCACCGTGCAGTCAACTGTGGAGGGGTCCCGTTCTCTCGGCCCCAGTATGGTGTGTAGATAGCCAGTGCTAGCTGTGGGAGCCATGTACCCATCCTCCACGGCAAGGTGCGCCATAAACGGAGGTGGGAAATACCAGTAGGCAGCGAAGTGTGCCTGGGCACAGTCATAGTATCTTTCAAAGTTGGGGACGTCGAAGCCGCCCAAATGGAATGGGAGCATAAGAGTGTCAAGGTTGAGGCGCGTCTGCTTTCCACCCCATATCAGCCTTGTGAGCGGAGATCTCAGGGTACTGAAAAAAACTCTCCCTGGATGATATGGGATGTTGACGAATAGATACAATAGTTTGGGAAGAAGCACCATCTTAATCAGGGCTATCCTTCCTGCCATTGATAGTGGGAGGTGGATCAATTTGGTGACGTTATCAGTAATTTTATCAATAACTGTGCCATAGTCAGCTCGCATCATTTCTTCTTTTCGTCTAGAGATTTGGATACCTAGATATTTCAGGTCGTCCTGTTCCCACACCAGAGAGTAGTTGAGTGGGTGGGGGTTGGTGTTGTCAGTTAGTGGGAAAATGGCAGACTTCCCCAGTTGATTTGCACTCCGGCAATTCCTCCAAATTTAGTGATTTCGCGCAGAATTGGGTTAAGGTTCACGTGCGGCTTATCTATATAAAGAGTAATGTCGTCCGCGTATAGGGACACTAGTAGCAGGCGGGTGGGGTAGTTAAGGGCATGGTGGTTATGATGTTGGCGAAGTTTCGTGGCTAGGGGTTCGATAGCGATGGCGAACAGGATAGGGGAAATGGGGCAGCCCTGCCGCGTCCCTCTCTGAACAGTAAAGGGTTCAGATGTGGCTCCGTTGAGGAGCACAGTGGCAGTCGGCTGGGTATATAATAGTCGGACCCAATCGATGAAGCGGAATGGCAATCCCATGTGTCGCAGTGTGCCAAGGAGATAATCCCTTTCCAGCGAATCGAAGGCTTTGGTAGCGTCAAGGAATACCGCCACGCCTCACATTTAGGGGTTATATCCTGCAGAACAGCGTGCAGAGTGCAAAGATTATGCTCGGTTGCACGGTTGGGGACAAATCCAGCCTCGTCCGGCAGGATCAAGCGCTCCATGAGGAGATTAAGTCGAGTCACCAGCGTTTTAGCAAGGATTTTAGTGTCGCAGTTTAAAAGCGACAGGAGCCTGTATGAGTCACAAAGCGTGGGGGGTTTGCCCGGTTTCAATAGGGAGGTGATTAGTGCTTCGCGCATATTGCGAGGGAGAGTACCTTCTTCGAGGGCTGCGTAATATACCTGTTTTAGGATTGGGGCTAGAATTGGAGCGAACAGTTTATAAAAGTTGATCGGTAGGCCGTCTGAACCAGGCGCCTTGCCAGACTGCATACTCATAATGGCATGAGTAATCTCGTCAAGCTCCAACTCGTGGTGCAGGAATTTCTTCTGGGCGTCTCCCAACCAGGCCAGAGCTGTATCGGCAAAGTAAGTCATGAGGCATCTTTGCAACAAGTGCATCAGGCTTCAAGTAGCCCCAATGTCTGGCAACTTCATCCACCAAGATCTTCAGTCACACCGCATCGTGTGCAGAGTGGCCTGCTGCTTTGTTAAGCTTCCCGAGGTCCTCCTGCGACTCATGTGCCTTCGGCTTGTGGGTCATCTCAGACTTTCTTGGGCTCTTCTGATTGCTCTAGGTCTGCTCTAACTCCACTGCTTGTGGTGAGTCTCCTGGACCTTGCTAGTACCAACGGTGCACTTTCTGGACATGCAAATGCTTGTTGGTGCTCCTGCCAGAATCCAACCCCTCAGCACTCAACATCTTTCGTGGGACAGCTTGTATCGGACTCCTGGTCATCCTCAGCATTGCCTGGTCCCCACAGCTGCAGAGTTAAGCTCATTGTCATCTCTTCTGAAGCATCTGACATCAGTGGGCATTCGTCTACCAAGCCTTCTGGTCACTCCTGAGTGACAAACTCTGTCCCCTCTGCTTTCAGGTACTCTTCACCCCTACGCACCCGGCTTCCCTGTGTTACTTACCGTGGGTACCCTGGTATACACAGGTGGGGTGGCTCTCCAACCTTCTGTCTTCCACAGGGTTTCTTCAGGGTCCACTGGGAAGGGTCCTTAGTCTCTAAAACTTCAACCGCAACTTACACATAGAGTTGGACTGAGCCCGCTGTTGTGTTCACACACACTGCACAAGTCCTCTGTGGGGTCCCCATCTGCTCACCTTGGGTGGTTCATTCAGGTCCCAGCACTTCTACATCCTCTTGACCAGAGTTGTGGTTCTTATACCACTTATTTAGTATACAGTTAGGTCCACCCCTGTGTATTGGTGCCATATACTGTTTTGCTTTGCTATATTATTGTGAGCATTGTGTTTATCTCCATGTAGAGGATACTGTAACATACTAGTATTAGAAAAGAAATACATATTTTTATAAATACTTTGTGTGCTTTTCATTTAATCTATACTGTAAGATTAGGTTCTGGTAAAACAAGCAGTTTTATACTCCTTCAAGACTAAGTAAATGTAAATATAATCAGCATTTATAGAGCGCACTGTGACCCTACGCGTATCCTGTCACTTCAACACGTGAGACCAGCTAAACTCTGAGTATATTGGAGGGCACGGAATCAGTAGAACTGAAGAACCATGACCACAACGTATGCCCTAGGAAAGAGCCAAGTCTTCAGCTTCTTTCTAAACGGCAGCAGGTTTTCCATCTGCCTAGGTTGGGCTGGGAGTTTGTTCCTCGCCGAAGCTGCTGCAATGCTGAAGGCCCTACCTCCTGATTTGACTCTTCTAAACCTGGACACTCACCAGTTTAGCTGAGGAGGAACAAAGGTTACGCAAGGGGACATACCATTCAAACCTGCTCTGTAATGGCTTGGGCCCAAGGCCATGTAGAGCCTTAAAAAGTAGGCGTTGTGTAGAACAAAGGTCTATTGGAGGCCAAAAAGGTACTCCGGTAGCCAGGGCTACTAGTAAATTAAGGGCAGTATTAATCTGAAGAAATAATGGGAAAAATCCCCGTTGGACTTGGAAACTAAATATATGTAAGGACAAAAGGTTATGTGTAATGACAACACATTTATTATCAGCATAAATGGAATATCATATACTTTGGTAATAGTTCTAGTGCTCACATAGGAAGTGAAAGTGAGTGAAGTGGAGAAGTGCTGGTGACATTAAAAATTACATCGCATTGAAAAACAAAAACAGTAATTATCATAACTCCTAAATAAATTGAATGCGGGAATGGAGTTTTGGTTGGAGTGCTCGACGGAGTTTTGATCTCATAAGTGTGAGAACTTCATCCGGACGAGAGAATGTGAGCGATAGAATCTACGGGAAGCAGAGAAGAATTTCAAAACCTTGATCCTAGGAGCACTTTACATACAGTAGTCATGCACGAGTGGATGTCTCTATTGTTTGGCCAGTGTCGGAGATGTGGCAATCTACATACAGCAGTCGTACATAATTGGATAGCTCTATTGTTCGGCCAGTATCTAAGATATGGCTAGGTGCCGATCAATAGCAATTGAATTATATGGATTGCACGTAAAATTTACGAGAAAAATTGTGATAAGTGCTGAGCAGTGGGGGGAGGCTAAAGGGTCTAGCGCTGCATAGCCTGCTAGGGATTAGCCATAGGCATACACCTAAAACAGGGTAGGATAGACCCATGAGGGAGTGCTAAGCAGGCAGGAGGAAGCATAGGTACTGTGCTTACTGGTCAGTAGAATGGGTCTCCGTTGGCCCAGGGGATGGGAGTGGCAGAAGTCCGTGTGCTGCCGCGTCTAGTGGGCGTGCCTAGCCTGCCAAAAGATCTGAGAAAGGAGATTCACAAGGTTAGTAACACGGTACTGACCAAGGGCCTTGGGAATTCAATTATAATGGATCAGACCTACTGATTGAGCCGCAAAAGTCTACGAGGTGCCCGTGGCCCGTGTGAGTAGCCGCCAGACCTAGGCGTCTGGAGAAGGCAGACCCACTGTCTTGTAGCAGCAGTCTAAAAATGAAGAAGGGTGTAGCATTACTGAGGATTCATAAAGCACTGCAGGATGGTTGCGTGAAAATTTGCGGGAAACTTACTGTGGACTGGAGACCTCAAGGGGCCATCAAGGGCGTGCTAATGACCCAACGGAGGCATAAATCACTCGGGATGGGATTCTCTCGACTGGCGTGCTCTTTCTGTGAACAGCGGTTAGTGGCTTCTGCGAAGTGACTGCGGCTAGGCGTGCTGGACTACGGCAGAAAGTGCACTTACTTTATGTCGCGCAGGTGTAGTCAGCGGGATGCACCGTATACATTCGGTGTCAGCAGGGGAATTAATCCACACGATCTCTTCCTCGAGAGAGGAAATAGAAATGCACGGGTAGGCTGCGCATGCAAGAGTCGGGACACTTGCTGGTGGGCTGCGCATGAGCAAGTCGCGGTGACTACTCATGCGCGACATAAAGTAATTGCTTTTCACTTCCTCAGATTCACAGAAAGCGCACGCCAGTCGGGAGTCTTCATTTTTTGACTGCCGCAACAAGACAGTGGTTCTGCCTTCTCCAGATGTATAGGCCTGGCAGCTACTCACACCGCCAAACTAACCACGGCCCCACATAGACTTTTGCGGCTCAATCAGTAAATTTACTCTGTTATATCTGAATTCCCAAGGCCCTTTGTCAGTGCCATGTTACTAACCTTGTGAATCTCCTTTCTCAGATCATTCGGCAGGCAAGGCCCACACACTAGACGCGCCCGCACACAGACTTCTGCCACGCCCATCCCCTGGGCCAATGGAGCCCCATTCAACCGCCCAGTAATCACAATTTTTCTCGTAAATTGTACGTGCAATCCATATAAAGCAATTGCTATTGATCAGCACCTGGCCACATCTTAGATACCGGCAAAAAAAATAGAGCTATCCAATTATTTACAACTGATGTATGTAGATTGCACATCTCAGACACTGGCCATTCAATAGAGCCATCCACTCTTGCACGGCTACTGTATGTAAATTGCTCCTAGGATCAAGATTTTGATATTCTTCTCTCCTTCCCATAGATTCTATTGCCCGCATTCTTTCATTCTGATGAAGATCTCACACTTATGAGATCGAAACGCCGTTGACCTCTCCAACCAAAACTCCATTCCTGCATTCAAATTAATTTAGGAATTTTGATAACTACTGTTTTTGTTGTTTTTCAATAAATGTGTTGTCATTCCACATAACCTTGTGTCCTTACATATATGTAGTTTCCAAGTGCAACTGGGATTTCTTCAGATTAATACTGCCCTTAATATACTAGTAGCCCTAGCTACCAGAGTACCTTTTTGGCCTCCACTTGACCTTTGTTCTACACAACCCCTGGTCTCACTACTCGGGTCCCCTTGTTCTCTAAACAGAGCATTAAAAACTATGCATAGCGATTTGAACTGTACCCTCTGCATAACTGGGAGCCAGTGGAGCTCAGAGAGGGCCAGAGATGCCGAAGATTGACGTGTTGTCATTAGAGCTAGCTTGGCCGCCATCAACTGGATTCTCTGGAGTCTTCCAATCAGATATTTAGGAGACTCCAGCAACAATGTGTTGCAGTAATCCAGTTGACTCAGAATGATATTCCTTACTACCAATGATCTGGTCTGTGTGGGGAGCAGTGGGAGGATCCTTGGGACCTCTCTAATCAGAGCAAAACAGTTTCCAGCTGTTTTATTTACTTGGGACTCTAGACTCAAATTATTTTCAAAGCTGACTCCTAAATTGCATACTGCCTTAGCGGGAATCAGTGGAGCTGTCACCGGGACTGGCCAAAACCCAGTAGGTAGTGGGAGGGGAACCTTCCCAGCTGAACAACACAGGATCTCGGTTTCTTTTCCATTAAATTGTAAATAGTTATTGCGTAACCATAATGCAGTATTTTGCAAACAGTCATGACATTTTTCCAGCGAAAGTGAATGGTGGCCTTCCAGTGACAAAATCAATTGAGTGTCATCGGCATAAATGACAAGATTGATGTTATGGGATATGATGACATCAAACAGAGGCCTCATATAGATATTGAATAGGATTGGACTGATGGCAGACCCCTGTGGCACACCATGCTGGACATTCATGAACTGTGATTGATACGGAGGAAGAGCAATCGCCTGTTGTCTATCAGCAAGGTAGGATTGAAGACACTCCAGTGCCAGCCCTCCTACGAGCCTGGCCAGTAGTATCTCGTGATTGACCATATCAAATGCGGCGGACAGGTCCAGCAAAATCAGTATTGGTGATTGTCCCCTGTCTGCCCGCATTCGAACATCGTCCGGCACAGTCACAAAACCAGTCTCTGTCCCGTGTCCTAGGCAAAAGCCAAATTGCCTAGGACCTCAACATTTTAGTTGGCTTCACGAAACTTGGAGAGTGCTCTACTGACCAGTCGCTCTGTGATCTTCACTGGGTAGGGTAGAAGGGAGATGGGTCTAAAGGGGCATATTACCAGGGGCATTATCGCCGCATTAGCGAGACTTTTTCCCGCTAATGGCGCGATAATGTTATCGCCCTATTACCAAACTGTTGCTAACACCAGTTAGCGACAGCTTGTAGGCGATAACGGGCATTTAGGGGCCCACTTTGCATGTTAGCGATAATTATCGCTAATGACATGCAAAGTGGGCGTGGCAAGATGTTAGCGACTGAAAAACAGTAGCTAACATCTCTAACTCCTATTAACAACTTTTGGAAATATTCGCGCTCAGCGCGAATATCTCCAAAAGCTAACGCCTGCTAAAAGCAGTTCTTAGCCATGTTATCCAATGGAAGGTGGATAACATGGCTAAGAGCATTGTCACGATAATGCATGAATATCGCTGATTTTTCAGCGATATTCATGCATTTCGCAGGATTTTTACCGCTTTTGAGATAAACCTTGATAATATCAAGGTATCTCAGCTGTAAAAATCCTCGGTGCTCGGCGATATTTTTTTCCCGCTAACCAAGCAATAGCGATAATTATCGCTATTGCTTGGTAATATGCCCCCTAGTTCTTTGGACATGCTGGATCTAGCAAAGCTTTTTTCAAAAGAGGTGCGATTATCACTTTTTTCAAGTATGTTGGCACTATTCCACTCTTCAGAGATTGCTTACAGATCAACCTAAGCGCCGGAAAGAGCCCTGTTCCTAAGGCTTTCCATATTTTGTGAGGTAGCAGATCCAACGGCTTTCCATATTTTGTGAGGTAGTGGATCCAACATGGATCCTGAGAAGGCTCTAAGGGCTATTTTGAAAGTCTTCCTCTGATGGTATGTCAAAATTATCAAGGTTGCCAGAAGTCTCTGCCATTTCCTGCTCTTGTTCCAAGCCCTTGAGTGCTGCAGAGGCAGCCAGTCTAGTTGTCCAATCACCATCGACCAGTGATGTTGGCTCATCGCAAGAAAGTAGCAGCAATGTCCCTCAATCAACACAGGTTGTTGTAACTCATCTGACGAGTGTTCAACAACCACAGCCGCAACAACAACCACATGTGTAAGTGCAAGCCCAAGTACCTGTGGAAGGAGAGGCAGCGCAAGCAGAGGTGCATGGAGGGGCACAAGTGCCCACAATAGTTGTTCCTCCCAAAGTAGGGGCACATCAGGAAATCGACATTCAAGCCGAGGTATCATTTGAGGAAGCCACTCCTCCTGATCATTCATTGTCTTCCACATCCCTAGCAAGGAAAAGATCAAGGATGGTGTCTACATCTTCTTCAAGCCCACCTCCTTCTGATATGGATCAAACATGGGAACCACCACTGCCGTCTGAGAGTGAGGCACACCATGATCTGACAAAGGTAGCTAAGCGTAAATGGAAGGTCCCCGATACTCTCGTACTTATGGAGTGTGGTGCTGAAGAAGAAGTGGCGTCTACTACTCCTGCTGATGAAGACTCTCACGACGACGACGCAATCATCATACACGCCACTCCAGCCTCAGCGGGCATGCAGCAAACAGACATTTTGACCCTAGCCCGAAAAGCTGCTGAGCGTGATGTTGTCGACGAGGAGGCAATGGGAACACCATCATTGGAGTTAACTAGTACACCACCACCTACAACTTCCATATTTCTTTCTCGCCAGAAGGGACCTCCATCCACCTCGACCTCAATTAGTGGTGGTGCAAGTGCACAACGTAGTAAAGTTCGGCAACACACATCCTCCACTTCATCTGGCATTAGCAGCATGACCACCAATATCGCCTCCTCCGCCCCCCCACAGACATTTCAAGTCCGCAGTTTGGGACTTCTTTAGTGTTTGCCCAAAAAGGGAAAACATAGCCATTTGTAAGCTTGCAGTTAGTTGTGGTAAGTTTGGTACCAACTATGGTACCGGAGGCCAGAGAGGTCATCTTGAGAGACAGCACACTGTCCAATGGTTTGCACACCTAAAGGAGATCAAGGAAGCCCGAATTGGAAGTCAACAAACTGTATACGTTGATGTTTCATCTGATGACGACGAGGAGGAAGAAGCATCAAACACTTCACTTACACCCAGTACCCCTGTCAGCAGCACACCCCCTGTGAGCCGCACTAAGAGTGTGGGAGAGAGTGAGACACCAATGCGAAAAAGTTCATCATCATCGAGCGTAACTGGGTCGAAGAAGTCATCATCATCATCCCGTAAAATCATGGTCCAGCCCACCATTAGAAGCATGTTGTTTTCAGAATCGCCATTTGACCGCAACCACCTACTGATGCGTCTGTATAACACTAAGCTGGGTAAAATGGTAGCTCTGGACCTTCTCTCTTTTTCTTTTGTGAAAGGGGTTGGTTTTCTAGAATTAGTGGCAACGCTCAGCCCTAAATGGAATGTTCCTAGCCGGTTCTATTTTGCCAGAGTAGTGGTTCCAGCACTACATGAAGATGTGCTGGAGGTGATTGGGGCAGCTTTGCAGAAGAGTGCGGTTCACACTATACATCTGACAACAGACATGTGGACCAGTGGCGCAGGCACTGATTACATGTGCATCACTGCACACTGGGTCTCTTTTTTAGGGGTTAAAGCAAAGCTAAACGCAGGTTTTGACCCGGACAATGTTTTTAAAGCTGCTCGGAAACATGCAACACTAGCCATGTTTGGCATGGAGACAAGTCGTACAGGAGAAAACATTTTGAAGGAGTTTAACACAAAGGTCTTTCAATGGCTGCCCCCCAAAAAATGCAAGATTGGTTATGTTTCCACGGATAATGGCGCCAATGTAGTTAAGGCCATGGAGCTGGGTAAATATTTCAGAGTGCCGTGTTTGGCGCACTGTATAAACCTGGTTGTTAAAAAATTCTTGAGTGAAGAAAGTCCAGTGTGCGAGTTAGTGACCACCTGCCGAAGAATGTGCAACCATTTTAGCCATTCTTTTAAGGCCCGGAAGCATCTGAGGGGCCTGCTACATGAACGTCGAATGCCAGTGAAAGCACTCATCCAGGAGGTGCCAACACGTTGGAACTCAACCTCCTACATGCTTGAGCATCTGTATGAGCAGTTTAGGGTACTCGATCAGTATTTCTTAACACTGGGTACAGCTCTGATGGACCTGAGGCTAGATGCGGCGCAATGGGAGCTAGTTAAAAGCCTGTCAGACATGCTTCTTCCTTTTGAGGTCTTCACGCGTGCAGAAGCAGGGAGGAATGTAATTTGGGTAAAGCTATCGCATTGTTGCGCATGCTAGAGCACCAACTGAAGGCGGTGTCTTCTATGTTTGGAAAAGATGAAGAAAAGCAAGTAGCTTTTGTTTTGGCTGGGAAATTATTACAGCGCCTACTTGGCGATGAACGTCTTCAAATGATCCACTCAGAACAGCATTACATTTGTGCTACTATTCTAGATCCACGCTACAAAAAGGCACTGGCAGGCAGAGCATTCTTTGCTTTTGGTGACGCACAAGTTTGATAAAAGTAGGTTTTATTGTATTTGCAACAAAAAGGAACAAAAGTAAGACATACAGAAAGAAAATGCAGGCAGCAGCACTCAGCTATACAACACGGGCCTCACAAGAGCATCAAAGATAACCCTCAGGTGCTACATGATTGGCAAGGCACAAATAACAAGGCCCGTGGGAACGGGCGGACGAAGCCGCACTTGGTGGTTGCCATACCCCAGCTCTGCCGAGAGCACCCTAAGGGGGAAGAACGCTGGCAGGTGAAATGTCACAGAAGAGTCCAAGCGGGTAAAGTCCTTCCTCAGTGCCATAAAGCCGCAACATAGAAATCAACAATCCCTCAACGTTAACTCCCCCGCCCCCCCCCCCCCCCCAGGTGGTGGTGCCAACATACATTCAGAGTCCTCACTACGCCTTCAGCAGTTATTCAATTAGATTTGGAAGAGGTGTAGTGCTCTCAGTGCCGATGGACAGACGGCAGACCTTTCGACAGAAACCGCACTAGGGGTCCCCAACGGAACATAAAGTTCTTAAAGTTGCCGAGAAAGACATCCGCCATTCTCTCCATGCTCAGCAGGTTCCACAACTTTGCATGCCATAATGATATTGCAGGAGCCGTCATCAACGTCGTCAACGTTGCCGAGGCAACGGAGGCCACAGCTTCTCCCATCTGCAGTAAGCTGGTCGCTCGATCGGGTCGCCTCCGACCCGTTTCTGATCCCACTCTGTGCCAAGAGGAGGATCGATGCCGCCGTCGCGGAGAAGGGCTGCCGGTCCTCGGTGTCGGCGAGTCATCCATGATGCCCAGCAAGTCTTTTGCCACTTGCAGCGAACGAATCTGCTCCAGTTTGTTCTGCCAATGGAAAACTATGCGGAAGGGGTGGCCCCACGAGTAGGGAATGCTATGGAGTCTCAAGAACGCCGTCACGGGTTGAAACTCCCGCCGCTTCCGAAGAGTCGTAGCTGCCAAGTCCTGGTAGAGCTGCGGACGGTGCTCACGAAACTGCACATCAGGAGAGTCTCGAGCCTTCCGGAGGATCCTCTCTTTGAGTTGAAAATCGTGGACGCACACTAGGATGTCCGGGGGCGGTCCACCCCTCCTCGGCAGGCCTACTCGGTGAACCCGGTCCATGCGGATCTCGCTGACATCTTCATCGCCCAGAACCTGAAGGAAGAGGTCTTGCACGTAGCCACGGAGGTCACCCGCTTCGCCGTCCCATGGCACCGCGCGTATGCAAATGTTGTTCCTCCGTGAGCGGTTCTCCAAGTCCTCCGCATGGGCCTGCAAGTCTAAGTTCTGTTCAGTGAGCCTCAGAACATCCTGCTGCAGCTGGTGAACATCGTTCGCCATGCTGAGGTCGTGGTCCTCCAACGTGGCTACTCTCTCCCCCACCGCATCCACATCCCTGCGCACCTCCCGTAGATCAGACGTTAGCTGCGCACGAAGGTCCGAGATATCCTCCTTGATAGATTTGAAAAGGTCGGTTATGAAGGCTTTAGTGGCCGGCGCGTCGTCATCAGAGGCCTTAGGAGAAGAGCTCGGGCCAGGGGACGCCGGCTGCTGAGAACTCTTCGGCTGGCCATCCTTCAAGGTCTTCCCTTTGCGCGTACCGCTAGACATCGCGGCCCCTTCGCTGCTTCGTGGGAGGCACCACGATCGGAGCTCACCAAGCAGAGTCGTCACAGGGACTCAGCCATGCACCCCCCACTCCGGGTCCAAATCGCCAATTACAGTCCGCCGGCGGATGCAGCCAAGTCCATCAGGTGCTCCAGGCCGAAACCAACCGCCAGGGTGTGGCCACAGGTCAGCCTCCACACAGGTAGGAAACGGGGGGCCAATGAAGAGTGCAGTCCGACCCTGCCCGCTCCTCCGGTAAGCGTCCCAGTGCTCGCCCCGAGAGAAGGGGGGGGAGCGGAGCCCAGCTAAAATGGAAGGTGTCCAAGCGGTGCTGGAGAGCGCCCCAGCACGTTACCCCTCACGCAGGAGCTCCAGGCCTCACAAGCAGCCTCTGCCACAGCCCGCCTCAAAGCACCCCCGCAGCTCCGCTCATCCCTGGGGTCTAGTCCCTCGAGCCGCCTCCAGCCCCAGCTGCCGGTCCCAGCCGGGGTCCCGGCCGGTCAAGTGCTCGGGCCCGGGCGTCAGCCACCGCACTCACCGCCGCAGTCCGGGCAGAAGCAGTCCACTGGGGGCCGGTCCGCTCCTCCTCAGAGACCGCGCCTTAGCAGTGCGCTGATCCAGGGCCCCTCGCCAGCACAGAAGCCCAGGGGGTCGCGTCGGGAGCACCCCCGATCAGGCCCCAGACCACGGCCTCGATTAGGGAGCGAGCTGCCTCCGGCACCGGGCGCTCCCCGCCGCGAGGCTCCGCCCCCCTCCGGGGGTCCAGGAAGACGGTGCCCGTCCGGCTCTCTTCTTCCACTGCACGGCCCCCGCGGCGCCACACAGCACTGCCAGGGGGATATGCGGGGTCCCGCTCCTCACAGCAAGGGTCCCCCGGGCTGCCACTACACTGTGCCACGCTCCTCGCCGCTCCGGACCTCGGCACTGCTCCCGATGCGGGAGCCGTGAGAGCAAGCTTCCGTCTCACCGGGCGCACACCACAGCTGACCACTGCTTCGCTGCGATGTCCGGTCAACAAACTGCCCGCAAAGAAGCTCCGGGGACCGTGCTGCACAATGCAGTTCAGGGCCTGGGGCCGGAGGGGACACGAAACACGTCCTACACCGCCGCCATCTCGGCCACGCCCCGACGCACAAGTTTTAAAGTACAAACATTGGCTAGCTGTGTCAGCCATGAGGTTTGAAAGAGAACGGCAGAAAATTGAAGGAAAAGGCAGTACATCAGCATCAGCAGGCCATCCTCAGTCAAAAGAATCCACTTCTGCACCTGTGGCAGAAGTGACCTCTCAGCCGTTAAAGACACCGGCTACCGGATCATCTGCACCAGACACAACAGTAACATTGGGTGAAGAAGAGGATTGGTTAACTCAGCTTGGGTTTGCTTCTCAAAAGGTCCCAGCAAAAAGTAAGCAAAGTGGAGGAACCGTGGAGAACCTTGAGTCGATGGTGCAGGACTATCTGAATGACTCAACAGAGGTCTATGTTAATGCTGACCCATTGGCGTATTGGCATGGGAAAATAGAATTGTGGCCAGCGATCTCCAACCTGGCTATAAACTACTTGTCTTGCCCACTCGCAAGTGTGTCTTCTGAACGTGTTTTCAGTGCTGCTGGTGGCATTGTAACTTGCAAAAGGACCCGCCCCTCGCCCAAAAATGTGGAGAGGTTAACAATGATCAAGATGAATCAGCACCTCATACCACCAGATTACAAAGTATGAGAATACACGCCGGAAGAAGACGAGGAGGACAGCAACTTAGATGAGGGAATTTCTTCTCTGTTAGGTGACCTACTCCCGCCTGAATTTGCAGAGTATGAGGACGAACTCTTATTCCCTGACACCGAGCCCTGAAAATGAGCCAATGAATCAATATCTTTCTTTTTCGTCCTTATTCACTTTTATTCCTGTGTGTCGGTCTTTCTTTGTTTTGCACAGTTAATATAAATAAAAACTTTAATCACCTAATCACAAAAACAAGCCCATCAGCAGAACTGTCTTTACTTATTTGCTTATTGATTTGAAGGTGCCGCAGTCTGCATTCCTCAGGTTCACAAGAACATGCTCCTCTATCCTCCTCCTCCAGACTCCTATTTCCCTCAAAGCAGAGGGCAGGATTACGCCCAATGAAGAAAGACTCTGCACTTGTGGGGGTGTTCTACTTCTTTGAGGGTGAGTTGGCGGGTATTGGGGCATTGCTGGGAAGGTCTAATACCGGATAAAACTGGTTTGGACAAAATCAGACTTGAAAACGTTTTTGCCTTTTTGCTCACTGCCATATTTTCGGGGGCCTGTTTGGGGGGCTTCCTGGTGTTTGTGGGTGGGTTTCGGGGTCTGGGAGCACTGCTGGGCATGGATTCTTTTGATTGCAAGAGGTTTGAAGCAAATCCATGGTGGCAGAGGGGAGTTAGAGCCTAGCTGCAGAGCGCGCGCGGAGTGATTTTGGAAATTACCCTGAAAACTTAGTCCCCATTTTTTACTTTTGCTTTTTGGCTGTTTGGGGGTCTTCTACTTGTTTTCGCCTGGGTTGACGGCTCTGTGGCCATTGCTGGGAAGGTCTAATACCAGATAAAACTGGTTTGGACCAAATCGGAGGCAAACATTTTTTTGCGTTTTTGCTGACTTGCTTGTCGTTGAGGTGCTCTTTCGGGGGGTTCCAGGTGTTTGTGGGTGGGTTTTGGGGTCTGGGAGCACTGCTGGCACAGTCTGATTTTGATTGCATTTGCTTTTCAGGAAATCCTTGGTGGAAAACGGGAGTTATGGCCTAGCTGCACAGCGCGTTTGGACAGAATTGAAAGAAGGCCGAAAAATATTGTAAGTATGAGATTTCCATTTTTGCTTTTTGGCTGTTTGGGGGGTGTTGTGCTTTTTTGCGGGTGGGTTGGCGGGTCTTGGGGCATTGCTGGGAAGGTCTAATACCAGATAAAAGTGGTTTGGAGAAAATCCATGCGGAAAAGCCTTTTGGCACTTTTTGTAACTTAGGGTTCGTTATGGTTAGCACTAGCAGCAGGATTGCATGTGTTTCGGGGGTGTTCTAGATTTTTGCAACTGAGTTCTGGGGTCTTCGAGCACTCGTGGGAATGTGTAATTTTGGTTGCAAGCGATTTGAAGAAAATCCATGGTGGGAAAGGGGGTATTTGGTGTAGTTAAAGAAAGCGTTTGCCACTATTCTTAACTTAGGGCTCGTTAGGGTTAGCAGTATTTGTATTGCATGTGTTTGGGCGGGGGGCTGTTTGTGGGGGTGTTTGCGAGTCATGGAGCGATGCTGGGTATGGATACTTTTGCTTGCTTGCAAGTGGTTTGAATACAATCCACGGTGGGTAAGGGGGGATTTGGGCCTACTTTTACTTTCAAAATACATTTTGTCACCAGTTTTCTACTAGGCCTCGTTTTTTGAGATCTGATTGGGGGTCTTCTACATTTTTGCGACTGGCTTTAGTAAGGGTCTGGGTGGGAGCACTGCTGGGAAGGTCTAATTTTGTTCTAAAACACAGTTTACAGTACACCTAGCTTGAGGGGATAGATCTGCTAAATTAATTTGCCCATACTTATTTATGCTTCAAAAGGAGACTCAGACAGAGTATGCACTTTCAAAAGTATTGTACTGTCTATTAGGAAACTCAAAGTGTGACTTTTTGCACTACACAGCGTACATACCTTATATTTATTTGTCAGTGGTGTTCTAATATCACTTCCTGTTTTTTCCATCAATAATTACAGGCCGGGTTTCAGTCTGTGCAATGGGAAAAAAAGGATGAAGTCAGGCTTCACATTAGCGAGCCGCAATTCAGCATCCGTCAGGCAGGCAGTGGACAGGGTGTCTTCTGGTCACCAACATTGATGGACGGAGCGTCAGCTGGAATGGAGGAGTCCCGCTAATAAGAGGAATGGTTTGATGTATGCAACTTACCAAATTCAACAGGACACCTACAACAACATACAGATACAGTATCTGTTCTTTTCTAATTATCTTTTAAGTAATGTTTTTGCTGTGAACTTCTATGAGTGTGACTCTGCATTTCTTTGATCTCTGCTTCTAAATTCATCCCTACAGCCATTCTATAGGTTTTACTTCTGCTATTTTTTAAACCTAATGTAAGAAGTGTTTCTCTGAGTGCAGAGATAGGCAAGTGAAAACGCTGCAGCCCTGTACTGTCTCATTCTTTCATTCACGGTTGTCGAAAGTACTACTTACTTTTCAGTAACCATGCATGCAGTAGTGCATGCACTTCCTTTATGTCACTTAAAAGATTTATGGTTAGCTTTGTACCCAAAGATTTCTTTATCTTCAATTATTGTTTGTCCATGCTGTGCTTTTTTTTTCTTCTCTCAAAAAACTTTCCCAAAATCCCCCATTCCCATCCATTTTCCAAACCCTAACCCTCTTTCCCTGGGCTGTGTGGTTTTGATTGATGTGTGACTAAATGACAGCAATAATTCCACACACTTGCTGGGGAGGATAAGGTCATAGCAACAGGCTGGTGAAGGAATCCGAGGATATATTCTATTCTTACTCAGCTTAACACTCAGTCACTATTGGCAAATGAAAGCAGATTTTCATGTGCGCCGTCAACTTGATTGGTCATTAAGCATGGGCGGAAAATCGCAACATCCGCGAGCGGAATGGATTGGGTCAAAAGTTCAAGCTGACTTTTGTAACTTTTAGAATGGCGCCGGCAAGCTGCCAGAGCCATTCAAAATAGTTACAAAAGTCAGCTTCAAAAGGAAGCTCTAATAGATAAAGTAAAGCAGGTGCTCGAGTTGAAGCTCAAATTCAGTTACACAAGCATTAATCACCCCAAACTTGGTGTGATTAATGATTGTGTAACTTAATTTGGCCGGCGCAATTCTAAGTGGGGCTGAGGGCAGAAGGGCACAGAAACGAGTGGTACAGAGGGCAGAAGGGCATAAAAAACGAGAGGGTGGCAGTGATTAAACCAGGCAAAAAAAAAAAACCCGCGAAGACGCAAAGCGCCCCGCGAACACACGCGAACACACAAAGCACCCCGCGAAGACGCAAAAATAAAAAAATCTGCAAATTCGTGAATTTTGCAGATTGCGAACTCGCAAATCCGCAAATTCGCGGATCGCGAATTTGCAAAATTCGCCCATGCTTATTGGTCATCAAGAACATCCTCCTCCTAGACGTGGCAAATTAGTTCGCTGGTGTGTCCTTCACCTTCGGTACTATTTCTTGTAGTAGTAGCCAATGTCAAAGAAATTCAACGCAAGTACTAGTTATACTTTCAATACTTTACCATTTGTTAGGCTACATTGTGGCACTGTTCTAGTGTACTGTCACCTGCTATATTCTCTATCGTACCGTTATAATGCTATGGTAAGGACAAACAAGGTTTCATTTTCTTTTTTTTCAGATGCTGCAACTGCCAATGTGTAACACCACTAGTACCAACGCAATGATGACATTTCATCCGCCCAGGATTGCCAACCTTAATTGCCATTTGCCGTGCAGCCAGCCCTGTGCCTAGCCCTATTTCCAAACATAAATTACAGGTAAGATAAGCGTTTGGGGGGAGGAAGTATAATAGAGTATTAGGCGAGACGAGAGACTGACGCTAGTACTAGTAAAGTCCTAGGACTATTGAATTCACCTACTCTGTGAGAGGCACTTCGTTTTGAAAACATTTGGACAATTAATTACACAACTTGAATCAAGATGCCACTTAAGTTTCACGAAAACAAAGTTACTGTTAAACCCCCACCCACCAGCCTCAAAAGCAGTAAAAAAAACACGTATGCTAAGATAAAGTTTAAAGTATATTTATATCCCTGACAAAAATAATCTCCTGCAAGACCCAACCCACCCCCACTCCCTAACCCCAACGAATGTCCGTGAAAAGTCCAAAAAACCCAACTCCCAATTCCCACCCACCAGAAGTCTTTAAAAAAGGGACAAGGGACAGTCTCCTCCTACTGCTGGCTGCTGCCGTTGACTTTCCGGGCCAGGTCGGAATGCTCCTTGCGGAGGGTCTCGAGCAGGGTTTTCGTGTTGAGCAGCTCCTGCTCGAGGTAGGAAACCCTCAGGGAAGGCGGTGCATCAGTTTTTTGCAACTGCTGTGGGGGCAGCTGATTTCTTTGCTGCTCGGCGGTGGTGGGTGGCTGCGGTACCCCGGCTTTGTACCGCTGGAGACCTGCTGCGCTAACAGGGTGACCCAGGGAGCGCGGAGGAGGATGCAGCTGTGCCGATAGATGTTGTAGACTGCGTGTCCCCCTCCTCCTGGGCCACTAGCCGCCGATATTCAGCGACAGTGGCCTCCAGCCTCCGTTGCCGGGCCCGTCTAGCCAGCTCCTTCCGGGTTGGTTTGGAAGGAGCATCTATATAAAGAAAGAAAGACAGTCTGTAACCAATGCTCTTTAAGATTAACACAAAATTATTCAGCAGAAAGTTGTGTCACAGTAGAACTAGCAACTTGCAAGTGTAGTACATAACTATTGTGGCCAGTATCTATCTAACCTCCCACTTCTTCACCCTTGCTCTAACATTAGTGGGATTTTAAGGAATCAATTCTACGAGCACTATGGACTCACTCCATTAGAGTCGACTATGACAGAACACCAGTCTTATTCTTCTTCTTCTCTCTTGTTTAGCAAAATTGGTACAGTAACTTCTGCAAGCCGGCATAATGCCAGAGCAGTCAACTTGCACCCGAGAAAAACAGACGCCCGCCATGATGAGTGAGACAGACTTGCGTTACTGTACCAGTCCAGTACATGCAGTTGGTGATGTTCTTACTTTTCTATTACGGGTGGCACTGAGAATACTCTGTTACAAGGGCTACTGCTTAATTAATTTAACTTTCACCCTACAGTGCCAATGAATACTAGAAGGTGGGCGTAGTACGCGTAGTCGCGCTACGCGAGGCCGTTCTCGCACTACGCGAGCTTCGCAAGCTTGGGTAGTAGCTTGCTGGTCCCGTTCGCGAGCCGTTTTTCTTGCTCGGGAGCGCGTAGTGCGTGTTCGGGGTGCTGTCTGCGTGTTCGGGGGAATTGTAGCGTGCGACCTTACCCATGTGGTGGGCTATGGGCGCGGCCATCTTGTTTTTTCAATTGTCCCACCCGCCCGCGTCCCCTACTTCCTCTTCCGGGTCGCGAATAACGCGTTCGCGAGGTGCACGTCTTGTTCGGGAACACAACTACTTGTTCACACTGACAAAATGCGTGTTCGCGTGAAATCTCGCGCGAACATACCCACGTGGTCGCGATGGGCGCGGCCATCTTGTTTTTCACACTCTATGCTATGGTTCTGGGCCTAGTTTTCTATCCACCTTATATCTCTTCAATCTTTACCTATTTTCACAGGTTTTCTTACTTTTTTTACTTCTCATCTATCTCTCTGTCCCTAAGTTTAAATTTTGCATTTTATTTCTACTTTTTCACCTTTTTTTTAGCTTTCTACTGTTTTATTTTACTTCTTTATTTAAGCTCCTACTTCTTCCCCCTAACTTTTTTTCCTTTTGTTCTAACTTTTCTTTTCCACCTCCACCTCCACCCCAGAACCATGGCAAAGGGGAGCCGCAGAACCGGCTCGAAGGGCAAGGCGCCTACGCCCAAGAGCCGGCTGCCTTGCGGCAGAATGCGACCTGCAGGCCCAGAATCTTTTTGGGGAGGCGGAGGTGGCCGCCCTGGTTTTTTTCATCCAGCACCACCTCCCATTGACCTTGGCAGCAGGCAGCAGGCCAGGGTCCGGTTACCTGCCAGAGGAGCGTCACCACCGGTGGGCGAAGGTGCGCCAGGCAGTCTACTGTCGCTCAGAAATCCGGCGCACCCACCAGCAGCTGGCCCACCGGTGGGCAGACATTCTGGACAGGGAGCAGGACCTTTTGGACCCGATAGGTGTTGAAGTCGTGGGGCTTGGTGAGTAGCTAGTAATATTAATAATTTAATATATATTATAGTAGTATAAGTTTTGTGTATAATTCTTGGATGAATAAGTAACACGGTTACTGGTGCGCTTAGTTACATTGTAGATCAATTCCGTCTCAAATTCTTCTGTTATTGCATGACACAGGTGCTGCTCGCCACTTCTCTTACTGGTTTGTAACTTAGCGCTAGCTTGGGCTGCTGATTATTGATGTTAGAGTTTTTAGAGAACTGAAGTTAGTTGATGCTATTGCTAGAGTCTAGTCCCATTGTCCTTTAGTGAAATAGTGGTGGATGGATAGTATTACTTCATATTTTTTAACGGTCTGCATGACGCCTCCTCTGTCACTGAATGCTTAGTTAGTTCTTATTTACCCCACCCCTCCATAGAACCGGTTTGAGTTTGTTTACTGAGTGGTAGGCTTAGACAACAATAGCATGGTCAGGTGAGTCAGTAGCAGTTCTGAAGCAAGCAACCAACAATTATGTGTATGTACAAATTTATGCATGTGTCCTCCATCTCATCATCTATGCATGTTTGCGGGCAAAAATAAAATTGAAATGCCGACTGTTGTAATGTAACATGTCTTGTGCATCCTCCCTGTGCTTTCCCCCTGCTGTCCTGCTTGGCCCTTGATGATGTCATTGGAATGTTGGGAAGGTTGATCTGTAAGGAGTTGTCAGTTGGCTTGAAGGGCTGAGTAGTGGAACTGCTCCTGGTGGGGTCTCTAGTCTATCTCTACAATATCTCAAGGATCTGAAGATGAAATAAAGTTATGATCCTGAATACACCTACAGACTATGGATCTTTATTGTAACACTGGCGACGATGTAAAAGAACCTGCGTGCTACTTCTATGGATTTGGACTTTGGACTTTCAACAAACTAAAGGATTTGAATTTGGATTTGAATTTAAAGAAACCTGGCACCGCAAAGACCCCACCAGTGACCATGTCATCGGTCGCCCTATTCATGTAAGTGCCAGTTTCAATGTCTTTGGCAGTACTGGTTTGCTGTAACTTACTACGAGCTGTTTGGAGAGATGGAGAACTGTGTTTAATGCTCAGGATGACGTGAAATGAGCGTTTGGTTTTCATTACTTGCCTGCTTCACATACCAGATTTATCAGCTCTTGTTTGGGAACACAAAGCAAGTCTGGAGTTTGACTCTCTTTTGATTTTGAAGTTCTGCCTACAGTTATTGGCCCTATGACTGACGTGTGGACTAATGATGAGAAAACTAACTTCTTGTCATGTTTTGGATGTCTCCAGGACCATCAGAGCCAAGCCTCTGTGCCATCGCAATGTTTTAACTGCCAGTTTCTGTGGGATCGCATCGCAATTGTTTTGGCTGCTTTGTGTATAGAGCAGTTTATTTGGAGGGTTGTTACTGCCATCTAGTGGATTTAAAGAATATTGTATTTGCTGGGAATTACTTCTTAGTCCCGGAGATTGATTTTACACGAACGTGTGTTTGATTTAGAAGAATTGCACCTCTGTCGACAGTTTTGTTTGGCCCATGGTGAGAGAGCAACACACATTTGGCGACTTTGAAGATGAGCGCTTCAGTGCTAGTGAGTGACACGCTATGGAGATGGACACGGTAGTAAAGTCAGCGTTTTTTTATTTGTGTGGGCTTTAGAATCGTAACGGTTAAACTCACCGTTACCAAGTGTGTTTCTGCTCGCGCTTCCTTCGCTCGCTCTGCCTCCTCTCGCGCTGCTCCGTTTTGGTCGCATTCGGCCATTGTTTTCTATTACCTCACTCAGCATGCTCGGTTTCCCTTCGTGTTTCATGACTGGCCAGCTTTGCGTTATGCGTTTGATGTCACCACGCATAAATGTCACTTGAACATGCAACCTTAGTTTCCTTGGTTACCGGCACAATGTGGAGAACGATCTGATTTCCTCAGCAGCTATGTTTTTTTTTTTTGGCAGCAAGGTTTCATCTTCGGAAATAGCGATCTGCAGTTTGTTTTATGAATATTGGATATAGCGAACTACAGCTCTTTATATGGATTTGGATTTAGCAAACTGCAGCACACTTCAGGAGAGGCACTTCACATTAATGTTTCCAAGGTACTGTTTGCTTTCTAACGCTGTGTGTGTGTCTCTCAATTTTTTTTTGGAGGAATGGCTCGGGAGCATAAATCGAGCTCCGGTGTTTAAGACTATTTTTGGGCCAGGATGTTCAAGTCTTGTGAAAGAGAAAGTTTGAGGTGGGTTGAGGATGGTTTACCTCGGTTGTTGGGTGTGAAAAATCGAGTCCCTGACTTTATTTCTTTGTGTTTGGAGTGTTAGAAGATTTAGTACTTGGATGTTGAATCGTTGTGTTATTTGGCTCTTTGTTTCTTAATCTTCTTAACATTCTCTTTGTGCTTTTTTCATCTTTGCACTTTTACCTTCTTGTGAATTGTTTTGCATGTTTGCTTATGATTCATTTGTTGATTTTGATAAAAGGGAGATGTGTTGTAATGTAACATGTCTTGTGCATCCTCCCTGTGCTTTCCCCCTGCTGTCCTGCTTGGCCCTTGATGTCATTGGAATGTTGGAAAGGTTGATCTGTAAGGAGTTGTCAGTTGGCTTGAAGGGCTGAGCAGTGGAACTGCTCCTGGTGGGGTCTCTAGTCTATCTCTACAATATCTCAAGGACCTGAAGATGAAATAAAGTTATGATCCTGAATACACCTACAGACTATGGATCTTTCTTTATTGTAACACCGACTTACTGAACAATTGGCACGTCTGGATTCTTGAATAGGTGGTGTAGGTCAGGTGGTACTGGCTTCGTTAGTATTCTGCAATCAGAATGTTTATGGCACATTTGATTAGTGTTCTATAAGTAGACGATCTGTGGATCTTGCAAGCCAGTAGTCATTTATACTTCGAAGTTAATTTTATTGGAATTGTTGTTCCCTAAAATGTTTGAGAGGATTTTTGAATGAGGTCTTTGTTTCACAGCACTTAATGTTTCTCTTTCTTTAATATTTCTTACATGATCAGCACCACCCAAGGGCAAGAAGACGGGGTCCGAGTTGGCGGGACAACCACAGGAGCGCTCCTCTACTGGGGATCCTGCTGCTGGCCCCAGTAAGTCCTACAGTGCTTATATTATTAACAATTATATTTCCCTAACTTTTTAACGCACCATATTTTTTCCAACCTATTAATCCTCCTTCCTAATTCAATGTTAGCAAAACCTTCTTTGGTCTTAAATTTGTTTTCCAAATTTTACGTAACTATCCCTGACTTTCAGTTCCTTCAAACTGCCTTTGCCCCAAGACTCTCTGTGCTACTACTCTTAGACTGTGTGTAGCTAAGCTTGCCCTGTTGGCCACTCTTTAGTTAAGGTATTCTTTTGAATAAAGCGGTGATAGAATAGCTGTAGCCACTGGGCCCACTCCTGTCTTTTGCGTTGTCCTCTGTAATCTCCAGTCTTTGTCAATTCCCACCAACAAAAATGCACAACCAGATGTTTGCCTACTAATTTTTGTTCAGTTAGTATACTTCTACTACTGTTGTGGTTATTATTCTCTCGCTCTGCACATACACATACAGAACTATGCACACGAAAATAGGATGTTTCTGATGTTGGTCATAGGGAGGTTGGACCTTACACCCTGGTCACAGAACTCAGTCAGAAGAACCCATAATCCAATGACCGTCTAGTCTACCTATCTAAGTGTCTCGGTCATAGTCATTTGTCCCACTCCCGACCCCCACACGAAGATAGTTAGATATATACCCAATGATTTTATTACACAACCCAGGCCAGAACAGAAGAAGAAGACCCATTCGCTAACTCACTCGTTTCAGTCCACAGCACCCCAGACACTGAAAATATACCACAGAGTCTACGTGCAAGTTCAAAAACGTTATTTTTTTAATAACAAGCTTTGTATTGTTGTAACTTGTAAGTATTTCCATGACAAACATCCTGCTCCACCATGCAAAATGAAGATTAAATACTGTACATTTTGTACATCTAGTGCACAATAGAGAAATGTGTGAATTGTGGGAGACCTCTCACCTTTGAACGTATACTGTTAGTGGTTACACATGCATCTTTCGAAAGCTCTGCAAATCCCTTGTTTCGTAGAAGGCAATCTTCTTTTCTCATCTGCCTATGAGAAAAATGTTGCACGTTAGACAGTGAATACAACTATGCCAGTTTTTAGCAGTCATCACATGGCAAAAAGTGCAACATTATGGATAAGCAAAAGGGACTAACAATAATGGTTTGTAAATTGTATGCGACACTCATGTGGCCTCAATGGTGTCTTTCTTACTGTGCAACAAGCTGCGAGGTAACATGGGCAAAGCAGTAGACACGGATCTAAAAATGGTTCTATGGCTCAGGCTAACTTTCCAAAGACTAGAGTAGGAGTAGATTAGATGACCCTAGGGACCATCTAATAAATTAGAACTAAACTCTGTCTAATGTGACTGCTGTACATTGGACGCAATTTGGACTAGTTACACTGTCACAACGATTCATGTTGTTCGTAACTGTTTTTTCAATCTTCCTTCCTGGTGAAAAAAGTACAACTAGTAAAATAGGGGGGAGGTGGGCAGGCATCTAAAAAGGTGTACTTGCTTTTATAGGTGCACAATCACTACCAACTACCAGTGCAGACGGGGTCAGAGGCGATGCTAATGCCATCCAGGAGGGGACAGTGGCTGCGGCACCTGTAGGAGCACCAGTGGGGGAGGAAACATCAGCGGTGGGCGGTGGTAAGTTATATTCATTACTTATTTGCATTACTAGGTGGAAGGGGAACATTTCCCTCACTCTGCTATGAGACTTACTAAGAAAGTATGAATTTGAAGTTGTACTGGACAATATACAATGGTTGAAGAAGACACCCTTTGTAGCATTACCAGTTTGAGTTGAGTAAACAAGGCCTCTTCCATCAGACTCCAAATAAGCTGTGAAACTTATGGAGAAGACTAAAAGTCAGATCAGATGACCTTGAGGGATGTGTTGAACAAAAAGGGAAAGAAGTGAACTAGGGTGGAAGGAGGAAGGACTAAAGAGATGTAATAATAAGACTAACTACGATAGAAGGATACTTTGAAGGTTCATTCACATGGCTGATATGAATCGGATGCATGGGTTGTTAAAGGATGGGTAGAGCTGTAAGGTCAAAGAAAATGCAGGCCTGGTTGGGCAAAAGAATATGGGTGCATGGATACAGTGGATAGCAAGAATCATGAGCGGAGTTTGTGTCAATGAAACCCAAGGCAAGGAAGGAGTGGACGCATGGGTGGTTGCAGGTGAAAGTGAAACCAGCTAAGCCGATAATAAAGAATGATAGAGATTTACTTTTAATGGGTGGATGCCCCCTAAATGTATTTGTATATTCATCATAGGTGAAGACTGTCATTGGAAGCAGAGTCTTACTTTGAAAAAATAAAAGGAGATACAAAAAAGACTTTTGTTCTTCTTATGTGTACTCAAGGCCACCCAGGACTAGGGCAAGTATAATACCGGAAAAAACTTCAACAAATGCTACAGGCAGGGGAAGCAGGAGGACAGATTAGATCGATACTAAAAGTTGACACCAATTGTATGTACTGCGCTTGGTAGTGCTACTATGCCACAATGTACTGTTGAATTAATTATGAAGAGTTTCAGTTACAATTCTGTTTCTTTTTTTTATAGATATTCATACTCCTTCCTCAAAACCATCGCGGAAGGAGTTGGCAGCCAGGGCCCGGCAAAGGAAACTGCAGGTCATTGTGGAGGAGTACCGCAAGCTGGTGGCTGAGGAGGAGGAGGAAGAGGCGGCGGCAGCAGCTGCTGCCTCTTCCAATGTGTCTGGCCCCAGCAAGGCTCCACCTGCAGGAGTACGGCGCCACGGCCAGGCAGCCGCTCACCGCCGGCATTTAACATCTGCCACCCCCACACACAATGGATGTAAATGCAGGTACCGTGCATTTCGGCAAAAACTTCTCCTCCGGATGGCCAAGATGGAGGACCAATTAGAGGAGCGCGGAAAGATCATTGTGGACAAACACCTTAAAGCCCGCCAACTGTAATGGACCCGGACCCTGTTGATTTGCCCCTTTTTTAATACTTTTGTTGGTGGCTGGGAATTGGGTGTTGGGGTTATTTTTGTGGGACATTCTTTGGACTTGGACATTGGTGGGGGTTAGGGTGGGGATAGGGGTGGGATAGGAGGATATTTTTATACATGAATAAATGTTATTTATTTTCAACTTACACAGATATGATATGATGTTGTTTTGTGGTGGGGTTACTGTTGTACGTCACAAGGTTTACTCTAGATGCAGGGCAGCGGCCAGTGTTTGATTGAAATACTTTATTAACTGACCACATGTGTAACATGCAAACAGATAGATGCTGTGCCCCTCACTCAGTTATATTTGTACTATTAGTACTATCAGCCTCTCCTCCATTATACCTCCCAGCAAACTTCTCTTCTTACCGGTGATTGATGATTATTACGTTTGGCACCGCAAGGGCTGCATGGTTTCCCAACTCAACGGAGAATATGCCATGGTTGTGTGGTAGTAGTAGACTAGACTCCTAGACACTGGCACTAGCATTGGAAAACAAAAACAAAGAGACCGTCATTTGCCTGAGAAAGAATGTGAGAGAAGTAGTACATAATACGGACAAAAAAATACAAACAATATTGCAACTGCTAAACGAACTCAAAGAAATCAATGGTGTCGGGGACTGAAAAAGTAGAAGAAGATAACTGTAGTTGCGTTGGAGTCATTAAAACACAATACAAATAGTAAACGTAAATGCTCTAAACTTAAATTCAAACAATGCCAGCAATGATTTCCATTTATTCGTTGGGTCACTTTGGGAAATTAATTGCCTTGTACACTATTACATAAAGTGAGCTTGGGTGGGCAAGCAGAAGATCCTCGCCCTGCCTCGTTGACATTTGATTTCATTAGCGTTGGTTTCACCACATCTGCCCCAGCAAGCGTGTGATCAATTGTTGGTGTATATTCAATGTAGTAACATCACACCTCAATATAAAACCACACAGCCCGGGGGGAGAGGGTTAGGGTTTGATGAATGGATGGGAACGGGGGTTTGGGGAAAGGTTTGACAAAGAAAAACAGTACGCATGGAGACAACAAAAGCAAAACAATGAAGACGATGATTACTGATCCACAATTCCCCAATAAATGTAAAGTCAATTAAGAACAACTAAATGGATGCACGATGAAGGTTTATTATTAACTGGATGGTTAATAATAAGTGGTAATTACTTAACTACTACTACACAATTCAAAGGAAGTACTTCTTATGATATGATATGACTTTTGCCTAGGCTGTATGCCCTCTGAGAAACCGTAATACTGTTGTAGCGGGCTGAAAGCTAGCCAACAAAATTGAGATACTTTAAGTGAACAATCAATTACCAAACACAAGCGTGAAATAAATGAAGAGGAAAAAGGAATCAAAGAAAAATATGAAAATGATACTAAAGTTAATGTATTATCCAGGGCCAAATGTGTAGTTTTATCTCGTTATTCATTTTTTCCTCCCTTCCATGGACACGGTTGTGACTGATTGATTGATTAGATCATTCTTGGGCGCCTCTGGCAGAATGATGATGATGAGGATGATTGGTAAGGTAAGTGTGAGTTGTTGCTCCACGTATAATAGTAGCACTGGGTGAAAGGCCGGCCTGTAAGTGTTGATGAAAGAAGAAAAGGGGTATTACAAAATAAGTTAACAGAATGAAAACATAAAAATCAATTACGGTGTAGTGTGAAAAAGACAAGACTCGTGAGAGAGAAGATTTTCAGACTGAGGCTGCTTGGATACATTGATTAACTCTACTCTTCTAGTTGCACAGCAGTCATCGAAAAGAACAACAAGATAGGAGCCAGCACAGAACAGTTACAGGGCCACACCACAACACCGGGACGTGAGTCTGTGGCCCAAACTCCATTTACCTACATTTTGAGTTTCAGACAAAAGGCATATACAATACATCAACCTAGTATTTCCAAAACAAGTGATTAAGGTACATCAATGCGCCAATGTCAATCATACCACTATTCCAATTCCACCACTGCACACACATGTAGCCTAGGTCTGCTGTGCTTCTTGTTGATTGGTTGTGTGTTTACCTTGTTTTCCACTTCCTGAACATATTCCATCAATCATCTCTGATCGAACTGACTGACAGCGCGCAAAGATGATATGGTGGTCATCATCATCATCCGGTGTGGCACGTGTACATGTTCTCCAACTGACCAAAAACAGCAACTAAGTATGTAGTGAGTGACTAAGATTAAATCCAGACTGCACCTGCAGTAGTAGGAGTACAATTGGATACATATTAAACAACATGGAAAAATTGACCATCACTTGAGACAAAAGCACTTTGAAACTACTAGTATACTTCTACTTCATGCACATTTGCTCTGAGTCAGCAAGCAGCCAATGCATTGTATGGCATCATTTATTTCATATACCTGTCTTTCAGATCACAGATGCAGCAGAGCCTTCTGAAAGTGATGATGAGTTTACTTTAATTTTGGAGCCCTGCTCAAGTTCTGACATTGAAGAGTTGTGTATGCCTGCAGACAGAGGTGTAGCCTTAAGACAGTGATGCATTTCAGATTGGAAACAAAACAGAAGATGGCTGTAGTCGCGTACGTTTCACTTGTTATGGAGGGACGGTTAGAGGCTACATTATTGCACTATTGTCATCTCCATCCAAAGTATGGCAAGATGGAAATTTATTTAGGGTGAGTCAGGAAGATGGAGCAGGACTCTGATGAGTGGAGTGCAAAGTAAATGCTCAGATGTGCAACTCCAATAGGTAATTAAAAGAGAAAGGAAGATGGTGTTAGTTTTCAAGTTTGAGTCAGAAAGTCATATACACACAAATAACTAAGGAAGGGAGAAATAAAGGAAGGGAGAATGTAACAATTTCCAAGCCTAGTTGTCAGGGAAGAGGAGCTCGTCCACAAACCCTGGTGGTTCTTCTGACAGTATTAGGTCCTGTAACCCACTACTTATTTCTTCCGACTCGCTCTCCTCTTCCAGCTTTGATTCACAGACTTTGCTGTCTGGTGGTATGAAGTGATGGTTCGTTTTTATCATGGTTAACCTCTCCACGCTTTTGGGCGAGAGACTGGTCCTTCTCACAGTCACAATGGCACCAGCAGCACTGAACACACGCTCAGAAGAGACACTTGCAACAGGGCAAGCTAGATACTTTATCGCCAGCCTGCTGAGCACTGGCCATTGGCTTCTTGTCCTATACCAATACACCAATGGGCTTTGCTCCATGAACACCTCTGTTGTGTCATCCAGATAGGCCTGGACCATCCGCTAAATGTTCATTGGTGCTCTGGTTTGCTCGTCCTCTTTTTGCTTTGCGACAGCAACGGACTTCCCCATCCCTTTCTGTAGAAACCAAGCAGCTATTTTTTTGCTTGTGTCTGATGAATAAGATCCTGTTGGTGCGGTTGTTGTTATGGTTTGTGTTGGTTACTGCTGGGAAGCAAACGCACTGCTCGCGTGCTGTGAAGAACTTGACTCTGTAGGATGCTCAGTAGTACTTGCACTGTCCTGGGCTGGCACTGGCAGGCCTCTAATTGAGAGCCGTTCGTTTTCTAAATCAGTGGCTTCCTTGGCTATTACAGTTTTGTACTTGGAAACATCTTCTGAAAAAGGAATTACTGCATTACTGTTCACAAATAATTTGTACCGTGGATCCAAAATTGTGACAGTAATGTATTGTTGATGTGACAAAATCTTATTTTGAATCCTTGTATTCTCAGATAAGCGGCCGGCTAAGGACTTCACAAAATTACATGCTTCACGTTTTCCTTCCACACCTTCGTATGTTTCAGACACCTCTTTCAGTCCTTGCTCAAGCATGTACAACAATTAGATTGCTTGGCTCATAGTACAGTCCTCCCTGCTGACTGCACATGTGAAGTCCTCAAAAGGAAGTCGCATCTCAGTCAGGCATTTAATGAGGTCCCATTGCCACATCTCAACGGTCATGGCTTTAACAGTAGGATCCCCTGATCTTCTTGTCATGACATAAGCATTAAGTGGTATGTACTGCTCAAACAGCCGTTCGAGCATGTAATACGTAGAGTTCCAACATGTTGGTACCTCCTGGATGAGTGCTTTGACTGGCATGTTACACTCCCGTTGAATGACCCGTAGCTGCTTCCGGGCTTTAAAAGAATGATTGAAATGCGTGCAGATTCTTCTGCAAATGGTCAGTAAGTTGCTGACTTTGCTTTCAGTTTTCAGAAAGTCTTGAACCACAATGTTAATGCAGTGTGCCAAACACGGGACCCTGAAATAGCAACCATCTTCCATGGCCTTAACTACATTACGGCCATTGTCGGTGGCAACAAAACCAATATTGAGGCCTCTTGGTCGCAGCCATTCAAAGACCTTGCTGTTGAACTCATCCAAAATGTTTGCAGCAGTATGCGATTTCTCCATAGAAAACATGGCTAAAGTAGCATGTTTGCGAGTACCATTAAAAATCTCAGTAGTGTCAATGCCTGTAGATATCTTGTCTCGAACACCTGAAAAAGAGATCCAATGTGCAGTGATGCACATTTAATCTGTGGCTTGGCAACTGCTCCACATGTCTGCTGTCAGGTGGATACTATGCACAGCACTCTGCTGCAAGGCTTTTCCAATCAATTCCAGCACGTCGTGGTGTAGTGCTGGAACAGCAACTCTGGCAAAATAGTAGCGGCTGGGAACAGTCCATTTTGGGCAGAGGGTTGTCACAAATTCCAGGAAACCCATCCCTTCAACAAAAGAAAAAGGGAGAAGGTCCAGAGCTAACATTTTAGCAAGCTTAGCATTGTACAAATGTGCTATTGGGTGGATGCACTCGTACTTTCCCTCCTGCCTAAACATGCTAACACTGGTACGCTGCTTGGTATTTCTTTCAGATATGCCTGATGCAGTACTTCCTGTCGCAGACTTCGCACTCGTACTCCTTGGTGTCTACGGGTTACTACTCTTACTCTGGTGCCACACAGATGTTGCTGATACGGAGGATGTGGGTTCTACCACTGTAGTGCTGGGGAGTGGGACAGGGGTACTTGGTGTACCACTACCAGATAGAATGTCTCCCTCTTCTTCCTGTGTGTTCCGTGGACCTTCTGCTGCTTCCAAACCAACATTAATGGTTCCTGCTTTTATGATACCTAGGTGCTCCTCCCACTTGATTGCGTGGTGTTTTTTCAAATGGGTCATTTGGCCTCCGGTACCATAGTTTTTACCAGGCTTACCACGACTAACAGAGGAATGACAAATGGAGCATATAGCAATGTTCTCCTCATTTGCGCCAACTGTAAAGAAGTCCCACACTGGGGAGCTTAACTTTTGTCTCCTGCTAGAGGTGCCACTTCCAATGCCAGATGGACTGGAGGTTGTGTGGTGAACTTCATTATGTGGCTGCGCAGTAGTACCACTACCTACTTCTGATAAGGTGGAAATTGTGCTGGATGTAGGACGCTGCCGGCTTTGTGCAAATGTAACAAGCATTGGAAATGCAATAGGTCTCGCACCATTAGAGTTAGTGCTTTTAGAATTGTTTATGGGTTTTTTTTGTAAATGTTTAGCATTTTTGTTTCCTGTAGCCAATGCAAATGAATTACAAATAAAAAAAGCCATAAACATTTCTAAAAGCTCTAACTGAAATGGTCTGAGACTTATTGCACTGTGTGAGGGTGAGGTGTTGAGGGTGAGTGAGGGTGAGCGTGAGGGTGAGCGTGAGGGTGAGCGTGAGGGTGAGCGTGAGGGTGAGAGTGAGGTGTTGAGGGTGAGTGAGGGTGAGTGAGGGTGAGTGAGGGTGAGTGAGGGTGAGTGAGGGTGAGTGAGGGTGAGTGAGGGTGAGTGAGGGTGAGTGAGGGTGAGTGAGGGTGAGTGAGGGTGAGGGGTTGAGGGTGAGTGAGGGTGAGGGAGGGTGAGGGAGGGTGAGGTGTTGAAGGTGAGGTGTTGAGGGTGAGTGAGGGTGAGGGCGAGTGAGGTGTTGAGGGTGAGTGAGGGTGAGGGTGAGTTAGGGTGAGTTGTTGAGGGTGAGTGAGGGTGAGGGGGAGTAGTTGAGGCTGAGTGAGGGTGAGTGAGAGTGAGGGTGAGTGAGGAGTTGAGGGTGCACGTTTGAGGGTGAGGATGTGTTTTTTTTTAAATTGCGAAAATAAGTGCTTTGGTAGCATTCTGCTCTTCTACAAGGAGCACATCACAACACAAGAAAACTAGTTCGCTGCAGTGCCAGGAACGACTGTAGCACCGCACAGTTCTCTTTGAGAACCACAAATATGTTTTTATTTATTATTCGTTTTTAATATCGGCCAGGTCTTGGCTGGTCTCACAATGTTTCATAAAAACCATGGCAAAGCAAAATGGGCAGTGGCAAAGCTAAAAGACTGCTAGCCAATTCCAGACAGATCAGCATAGCCAATGCTTGTTTTTTTAGCATCGCTTTTCTGTCTGTTTACTTTATCAGTCGGGGATCGTATGGGCAACGGTAGAACACTTTTTAAAAGGGTTATTCGTGTTTCAAGTATGAACTGATGGGAACAATATTAGCTGTAGGTGATTTACCTATTTTTAACAGCTCCAACATTACTGGTGATGTGTGGCGGAAGCTGGCCAAGTGGGAAGCCTACTCGTCAGTCAAAGCCAGCCTCTAACTTGAGTTGTAGGAGGGATGCTTTTTAGGAGTCCTTTTACAATGAACTTCCTCTGCCCTCTCTGTTGTCCACGGTGCTCTGAAGGCCAGTCTCCCCGCAACGCACATACAGGAACTGGAGCACAGAAGAAGTGGAGGAGAATTTGCCAGTTTCTAATAAAGCAGGCTTAGATCCTCGCTGCCCGTGCTTGGATTATCAACAGGGCGAGGACAATAAAGTGGAGAAAAAAGGGGGGAAAGTACTCGGCTGGAAAAAGATGCCCAGATCAAGCAGACGCTGACGAACAAACACCCTGTTTGGAGAAATGCGACACGGCGGGAAGGGGAGGGGGCGGAGCGGGTAAAATAAACAAGATGGAGGGAAGAGGGAGGAGGAGAAATGCGAGACCGCGGGAAGGGGAGGGGGCGGAGCAGGTAAAATAAACAAGACGGAGGGAAGAGAGGGGAGGGGGGAGGAGAAATGCGACACGGCGGGAAGGGGAGGGGGCGGAGCGGGTAAAACAAGACGGACGTGCACGCGCTTTTAAGCTCAATGCGCAAGCGCATTGAGCTTAAAAGTCACGGGCACTGCAAGGAATCGCCACGATTCCTTGCAGTGGATAAAGAGTGGATAAGCCCCCATAGTCTCGCTTGCTCGATGCGCATGCGCATCGACAGGCGAGACCTAAAAATGGAAGCTGGAGGTAGTTGGTGTGGCCTGTTTTGGTGGTATGCGTGATACTACATCCCTAGTCGCAGCCATTCTTGATAGGGTTAAAATGTTGGTCTCCATGTCCTCAGGGCCAGGAGTAATGCTTGTGATGACTGGGTCTGACTCATCATCATCATCATTATCCGGCTGATGAACATTGCACTCCATAAGTGGTAGGCTTCCTGGAACCTTCCTTTTCCCTAGCATGGTCTTTTTGGGATGTCCCTCCCTCTCATGCTCAGATTGTTCTGGCTCCCAATTGAAGTCAAGATCATCAGAAGGGATGCTTGGCGAAGAACTCGATGGACTAACCCTCCTTTTCCTTGGTGGGGATTTGGAAAACAATAGATCTCCTGCAGGAGGCGCTACCTCTTCTTGCTCTGCATCAGGCTCAATTTCCTGAACTGCCCCGACTTCGGGAGGAACAACTACTATTGCCGGTAGTGGTTCTTGAGCAACTATTGCAGGCGGTGGTTGTGGTAGTTGTTTTCGTAGAACATCTACTATTACAGGCGGTGGTTGTGGTTGTTCTTTTCGTTGAGCATCTACTATTGCGTGCGCTGGTTGTTCACCACTTTCCTGCTGTGTTCCCTCTTGCGTGGAATGTGTACTACTTTGAGATTGAGATAAGTTCAGGTCAGGCTCAGTATCACTGCTTTCCACCATTAGGCTGGCTACCTCTTGCCCACTCATCTGCTTGGGCCTGGGGTGGTGGCTTGGGCCCACTGATGCGGAGGTGCTGGCCCCAGATTGGATCCCGTCACTGCTGCTGCAGGCGTACTTTTTTTTCTCCCAAAAAAGGTTTTCGGGTCAACACCAGACTTAAGTGTCACTTCCTTCTTCTGTTCTTCCTTCTTCTCAGCAACTTTCTGGGTCTTGGAGGACCTGGTACCTGCTTTCTTTGGGCCCATCTTCTTCAGATGTCAGCAGCAGCACTCAGTTGCACAAGTTGCTGAGAATTATGTCTGGTCAGGTTAGTCACTCACACCACACGTGACGTAGTACAGAAGGACGTTCGTCTGGCAGTAGAATAGGCGATGAATGATGACAGACACCTCCTCTTCAGTCTTTTGTGCACCTACAAGCAAAGAAGGCAGAACAACATCAGTCGAATATGGATTCTTTTTAGCTTTAATTACTACTAGAAGTATTAGTACATCCAGTAAGAGTAAGAATAGCAAAGAATTAAAATGCAAATGTAGTGAAAGTGGAACTTGTTTATCCTTAATTTGTGCATCATTTTGGATGGATGCAGCATCAGTGATCTGCAGCAGATAGCAATGGGGATGTGAACAGTAGTAAGCCAACAGGAACAATGGCAAGACACAGGCCAATTTGTCAAAAACAAAACAGCACTCTACTACTACCACCACAGCTCCACATGGGCACTCTCATCACAGGTACATGGGTAAAGGCCAGAAAAAAATAATCTCAAGCAGGCCTATATCCCTCCCTATATGGCCAGAAAAAGGAGGATGCCTACATCACAGCTTAATGCAAAAAAGAAAATCCCCATGGCTACAAGGTTTGAAAGTTACACAACAATACAAACAACAAAGGCATTTGGAGTGTTGCCCCTACACCCAAAACACCACATTTGAAGATTCAATGCATTTGCCACCCATGCTCCTAATGATGTTAAATTGAATTCAACAGACAAAATGGAAACCGCTACATCAAGCATCCCCGCTGACTATCTCTGGGACTCTAGGCCTACTGGCAGAAAAAAAATCACACAACTTTGTAGGCCTGCAGCAAAAAAACTAAACCAGGATGGAAGGTCACACAAAATTGCCGCCCCCACATGGCCTGGCCAGTGCCACCCCCAAAAACATGAACAGAAAGAGAAGACAGACAATACATTCCTATGGCTAAAGGACAATGCTTGGCTTGACAAAATGGCCGCCAAGCCGCCCACATGGTCAGGCCACCCCCAAACAACAAAGTACATAGAGGACAGAAACAGAAAGTGGTCCATGCTCCAAAAAGTACAAGCAAATGACAACCTGAGGAGTTTCTTTTAGCAAAATGAACAGCATCTACATTTTCGGGAACGTTTTAGGCAACTCGAGAGATATTGCGCGCGAGAATCCAAATTCGGCGTGTTCGGCAGTGCGAACTGTACAAAACGTCATAATCGCGTGCCCGAGCACGCACATTGAGCGCGCGAAGAAGACAAAAACTGTAAGGTCGCATTGTAGCACTGTGCAAAGTTACCAAAACTACGCGAGCTGCATTCTAGGGTTACCTAGTGCGCATGAAAAAGCCGTATTATTCAACACACACCCAAAACCTGCTATTCAACACCAAAAACACATTTTGCTAATTAATCCAAAGCCATCCATGACCTACATGATGTTACACTTACAACTTAAACACCCCTATAACAGTTGAACAACTTTCATGCTCCCATGATGAGGACTCTAGTAGTACCCTTGGGCCTACCTACTGGCACAGTAGGCCACAAGCTTGGAGGCCTATGGCAAAAACACAGTGGCTACAAACACTAAATGGCCACCACCACCTGGCCCAGCCACCCACAGAAAGTAAATGAACACAAGCGGGCCTACACTAACTACATGAACTACTAGGGTTACCTAATTTTACTAAAAAATAAATAAATCCCACTACAACAGAGTATGCAATTAAATCCATGAAATTTCAAACACATACAACTTGGCCCCTCATGAAAGTAAAGGCCTCCCTCAATGATAATTTTTAAGAAAGATTGAGAAGCACAGAAAACTGTAGTTAAAAAAAACCCAAATCAAACTAACATTTACAGTACACCAATTCTCAAACTTACTTGTAAAAGAAAAGTTCAAATCCAAAATTCCTCAATAAATCCAATTTAATGCTATGATGCAGCAGACATACACAAAGAGTGATCCTTCCAGCTCCAATTCCAAATGAAAGTGAACACCACATGGACAAAGCACTGGGAGGAGCCTGGTGGACAGGAACAGGAAGTTGGAGACTCAGGGGCACTTCCTTTCTCTTGAAAAAGAGAGTAGAAACAAAAAGAGGACTCCCAGCCCAAAAGTCGCATGGGATTGTGCGGCCGGATTCCAAACATCGTAGCGAACGCGACCGGTAGAGAAAAGCGAGAAAGCGAATTCAGAACCACTATAAGACATTACTGCGCACGCGAGAATGCTATTGAGCGCACGAGGAAGAAAAACTACTACGCTACGCTGTAGATTGCGAAGTAGTCGACAGCTTCGCGCTCTCTGCGAAGTGCGAAGTTGCCGAAAATTCGCAAACTCCGCGAACGGAGTGTAGTTCTCCACCCAGGCTTATAAATAATCTGATTATCTATCACTGCACATGGTATGTATTTGCTTACATATGGGATGACTTTAGGTGCCTTGCTTTTTATTGAGTGAACAGTGATACATCCACACATGAATGACCGAGTTCTACTAAACCTATTAACAGAGGTAGTGAGTAGCCATGGTAATAGCCGGATATATGCTGTGCTTGCAATACAAACTACTGCTAGTATTCAAGGTAGTATTCGGACAAAATTACAACTTCTTTTCCATGCCTTTCCTACACTGGGACGGACGTGCGGGTGCGGTGTTACATGCTCTTCAAAGTAACACTTAGTTCATCCAGTGACCGTCTACTCTCTCTAGATGCACATGGGGAGTACCTATGGTACCCCCCTGCATTTGCCTGCACAAAGTGTGGTGCCTGCCGCTTTGTGCATGCAAATGCACAACTTACATTTTTATCATTGCTTCAAGCAGCACCCTTTGCAATGATAAAAATACAGGATGTGACCGCCAGGGTGGCGGTCACATCCTAATTACCACAGAGGGACCGCCACTGCCCCTGCGGACGGTCCCTCCTACTCTATGGTGGCGGACGGACTCCGGTCCGTCCGCCATCATAATAGGCCCCTAAATGTCAATCATTCTTCTTCATGTCTCTCATCTGGACAAACCTTACGTTTTCTCACGGGGAGCAGCACACTATGTAGTCTGCAATCTCAATAAGTAAGGAATATAAGAGCTTACCACTGCCCGCCACTACCGTGGCAACCCGCACAGCAGTTTGGTCCGGCACTTCCACCGCCTCCTCCCCAGAGCTTTCCTCCTCCACCTCCGCGCTGGGCCCGGCACCAGGTGTTCCACCTACAAAGTATATTTAAGAATGTTAGATGTCATAGACATACACCACTCACTAGTATTTTGTCTAGGAATGAAGAAATGTGAATTCAGAAACCAATCCAATAATTTGTGACTGTCTACTTTAAAGTAAAAATGTCCCCTTTTCCAGGGAAGGGTGTTGTCTTGCTGCACTTTTTGGCACAACTGATGAATGCTTGCTTTTTAACACGCACCATTTTTCTCATAACAGACAGAAGCTTCACTTCTAAGAACAAATCATCATAACTAGGACGAAGGGACCAATGATTCAGCACCAAAAAGAAAAACGAAAGTTCAAACCAGGTGAGGGCTCGGCTCGCCCACAATAAATGTGTGAAATAAAAAATCACTATAAGCACTTTTCCATTTTTAATCAACCGTTTATATTTATGACAAGCTTGACTTTAATAAATATTTTTACTTTTAATAAAGCTTTAAAACTTAAATAGACTCTGTGGTTTTTGGATATGAGTGAATGAGCAAAAGGTTTTGCAATTTGCAAGCATGAGTCCGTGCCTCTGACACTTCTGGACTCTGACTCCGTACTCTTGTCCTGCGTTGGATAATCATCATTGGGGATCAATCATCGATGAATTCGGGAGCTAAATGACTGCCACACTATCTAGTCAGTAAGGAGATTGGGGGTTCTTCAAAGTCTGATATCACTGAGGTATGTGGAAAGTCTACCTGCGCCTATTATAATTGATAAACAATGCACTATTTAGTATCCATAGTTCTGTTTGTGCAGATTTGTCCCTTAAACAGTAGTAGTATGGATTGTCCTCCTATCCAAACCAAAAGTAAAAGTAGTATCTTATTCTTTCTTGGTGGTCATTCACCTTTTTATTGTTGGTAATTGTCAAAGCATAAACATTTAGAAGACTTGAAAAGACATTATGGACAATCCCAGAGGACTGCACTCAGTGCATAGAGCTATTGCTGACTAGAATGGGAGTTTCGTTTTACACCTTTTGCCAAATGTGCAATCTTAGTTAGCTACACAGACAGACTAATAAGAATAATCTAGTAATACCACAGGGAGTCATAGTCGAGGCAGG
Organism: Lissotriton vulgaris; assembly: GCF_964263255.1. Classification (NCBI taxonomy): domain Eukaryota; kingdom Metazoa; phylum Chordata; class Amphibia; order Caudata; family Salamandridae; genus Lissotriton; species Lissotriton vulgaris. The sequence goes on along the minus strand of NC_141700.1, from coordinate 134,605,450 downwards.
ATAAGAATTTAGATACAGTCTACAAGAAGATCAAAGAAGATTTAGAAAAAAATCTAATGAGGAACGCTAGGAAAAAATAGGTACTCTATATTAAAATTTAGTTACCGGGGCCAGCAAAGGAGCCCTCGCCTGCCCGATCCTGGCCTTGTTCAGCAGCAGCAGCAGCAGCCTCCTCCAATGCCCTCTTGCCCCTGGGGAGAGCTGATGTACAACATGAAAGAAAGAAAGACCAGAAAACATGGATGATATTTGTCAACCAAATCAAACATTTCAAAAGAATAATAACAAAATATTTTGGCGAAATAGCAAATAGACAACTATTCCACGGGATATATTGACATCTCATGTGGTCTACTACGATATTAGTATTGCTTGATTTGCGGACCGTCGACTTGGAAAGTTATGTAACTCACTAAACAAACTACTAAAAGGTTCGCCTAGGACTGGCAGGCAGCAGTCCGCCTCACGCGAAGTGACAGACAGAGCCCATCGTGATTGCAGATCAGCGACAACACTAAAAAGTTTCCTACTACATTAACCAGTCATTAAAATACTCATACTATCAATCCACCACCACTATTTCTTTTTATTTCCAGGTGTACAAAGGAAGGACCTGACTTGAGTCTGTAGGGGCAGATTTACAAGCCCCTTGCGGCTCTTTTACTCCATTGTTGCGCGACTTTTGTGACGCAGCGGCAGAACAAAAGAGGCGCCATGGTGCGGCGCATATTAACAACATAACGCATATGGGACTGGAGATGCATCACATTTTAAAGCCCTGCGCCATCAAGGGGCGTACCGGCACAAGGGACGGCGTTCCTGCGCAGGAACGCATCCTAAAAGTGGCGGAGGGAAATCTACAAGATTTCAATCAGTCACTTTTAGGACAATGATGCGTGACTCAAACCCTGCGCCTGCTTGAAGCAGACGTACGGCTTGACGCAGCATTGGGGAGATAGGGCACCCCAGAGCATTGCTGGAGCTGCGCCATCGTTGCGATGCAACTCCAGCAATGCGCCGCCTTTACGGCACAGATGCGTAACGCTTCGGTGACGTTTTGGTCCCATGGTGCGCCACATTGTAAATACAGCGCACCATGTGTGGTGGTGGCGTGGCGCACAATTACTGGCGCATCCCTGCTACTTTGCAGGGATGCGCCGGTAATTAAAAATCTGACCCTTAGTGTCTAGCATTACGCAGTTCTTTAAACTACACTCATACATAATTTCTCAGGCCAATGAAATGAACATAAAATCGAAAACAAATAAGCATAGTAGCAACGCTACTGAGAAGGAGAACAGTGCACCTGAAATGCGCAGAAGATTTTGAAATATAATTTACCTACAATGTAATCAGCAGCATTATTGCTCTTGGTAAAAAACAAAAATTTGCAATATAATAACACACAGAGCAGGAGAAAACAGAGTAGTGAAGAAATAGCTACTACTACTCACCAAGCCCGGGGATCTCAAGGCCGAGCAAGTCGATCAAGTCGCGTTCCCGGTCCAGGAGATTCGTCCAACGGTGGGTGGCCTGGTTGTAGGTGCGCCAGACCAGAGGGTGTTGGTATATGGCCCGGCACACCTTCTCCCACCGCTTCCGGCGCTCCCGGATCCCGTACCCGCTAGCAATCTTGCCGCCTGCCATGATGGTCCTGGGGAGGCGGCGCTGAACATTAAAAACTAGTGTGGCCACCTCCTCCGCGCTGGAGATCTCCCGGGCTGTGACCTGCTCCCCCCTCAAACGCCCGCACGGGAGCCAGGCACGGGACTCTTCCCCTTCTCAGGATGTTTCCCAGCTCCCTTTACCATGGTCTGGGCAGAAAGGAAGGTAAATAATAAAGAAGAAATAGAATAGGGAAGAAGAAAATAGAAGAGTTTAAAAAAGTAGTTTAAAATTAACCAAAAGTAGCAGAAAACACAAAAATATAGAGCTAGAAAAATAGAGGGATAGATAATAAGTAAAATATATTAAAAAAAACTTCCAACAAGCAAAGGATGGCAGAGATTCAGAGAGGATACAGATAGCATGCCCAGAACCATAGCAATGAATTTGAAACAAGATGGCCGAGCCTGTTCACGACCGCGTGGGTAAGTTCGCACGAGATTTTCCTCGCGATCACACACTAACTTGTACTAGCGAGCCGCACACTTTGCGAGATTACACATCGCACCCGGAAACGGAAATACGTCATGCAAACAAGATGGCAGCGCCCGTGAACGACCGTGAGGGTAACTTCGCGCGTTGCGCTACAAGCGGCTCGCTAAAACCACAAAACGTTGCGAACTAACACGCCGCAAAAAAACAAATCGCATATTCGCACAAATTCGCGGCTTCCGAATTCGATCTCGCGCAAATTCACGCCCCGTGAATCCCGCGAAATTGCAGAAAAAGGAGTTTTGCAAAACTGAAAGCACTCAGCAGGTGCAAAAGTTCAAACTCATCATTAGTAACCATTCCCTGTAGTGCTTCCTGAGGGACCCCTCCAGAATTCAGTTGCCTACTTGCAACTATTCTATGACCCTGCTCTGACCCTCACAGCAGGCTCATAGAATAGCTAAAAGTAGGCCACAAAGGTCCTGTGAAAAAAAATTGCACTGCAACAGAAAGCAAATTACAGATAAGGAAGCAGGTGCCAGACTGGAAGTTTAAATTCAGTGACACATTAATCAACCCCAAATTAATTCATGTCAGTTGAAGCAGGGCAGGTGTGCTTGCTTTTCACCCCCATAATCTATAGTGATGAACCAGAGGGTGGCAGTGATGTACCAGAGGGTGGCATGGGTGAAACAGAGGGTGGCAGTGGTGAAACAGAGGGTGCTGTGAACCTGTGATGATGAACCAGACGTAGAAACAACATAGTCGCGGCCGTTACGAGACAAGTAAGTTTGCAATTGCGAACTAGTACAAAACCCTTGCGAACTGGCAGAACCCTTGCGAACACAAAAAAAATCAAAAATCCGCAAATTTGCGAGAGTTTGCGGATTTTGCAGATTGCGAATTCGCGATCCGCGAATTCACAAAATTCACCCATGCTTAATTAGGAGATGTCAGAATAGAGTCAGCAAAGTAGTCAGCTTTTGCCATTTCTTTTTTGTAACTAGTTCTTGTTTCTCTCCAAACATTTTTATTCTCATCTCTGTATGCTCTTCTCCATTTCCGCTCTGCCTGTTTACATTTTTTTCAAAAGTCTCAAAAGATAATTATACCAGGGAGCAGAAGGTCTACCCCTTTTTTTGATGTCTTTTAAGGGTGCCTCATAATTATTTGATTACAAAAGTTAATGTAATTTTCATCCACCTGTTTGCCTCAAAAGTCCTGTTCACAAAAAACTCTGGCGATGGCGTTGCCTTTCTTGTGAGTCCTCTCCAATCCCTGCCTTTGAGATTCTTTTTTTCCTCAGGGTTAATTTATTTCCATCTCGGGCTAACAATCCTGAATTGTACTAAATGGTCGTCAGACCAGCCCACTGGCAATACTGTCCCCATCTCTATTAGGTTTTTATTTGCAAAAATTAGGTCCAATACGTGCCCACCCCTATGCGTGGGCTCTAAGACCCACTGTGTCAGATTCACGTCTTCACATGTCTGGAGAAGACTTTTATATCCTGACTCCAAGCTCCCATTAGACTACAAATTAAAAGCCCCTAAAATTAGTAATCTTGAATGAGTTAATGCCATATTACGAAGGACGTCTGCCAACACACCCAGTTGATGAGAGCTGGCTACTCCAGGTGGTCTGTAACAGACTATGCCAGTCAGTATGTCCTTTGGGGTCCTGTAACGGAAATCCCAGTAGTTCAGCGCCGCTCACCTCGTCAATGTCTACTGAGATAAAATCCAATTTTTCTTTAAAAATAACTCCAACCCCTCCTCCTTTCCCAATCTGCCAGGGTTTGTGTAGTGCCTTGTAGCACAGTGGGCAACGTAACCTCAGCTCCAGGTCTGACCCAGTGTGTGTCCATGTCAGTCATAAAAATGACATCCATATTATGGGTATCTAATAATAGTTGGACCTCCACGCCATGTTTATGTAGGGATCTGACATTAAGTAGGCTGCACAAGAGTTTATCTTCTTTCCTTAGCTTTACTTGCAACCTGGGAGAAGTAACCCCCTCTACCCGCACTCCTGACTCACCAATATCTCACAGCTCCCAGTCCCCACTCGTATAATCATAGCCCCTTTGTCCCCGTGTGAAATGTCAAATTGGGCAGCATGGCTGGCACTGTGCACGGACAGGCTTGCCTTTGTCGCACCAGCGTGTGTTTTAATGCCCCCGATCAGTGGCATCACTAGGGCTGGTGTCACCCGGGGCAGGTAACTCATGGTGTCACCCCCTCACAACTTACAGGATGGACCACCTCATCCTCTGCCTGCACCAAGTCCCCTCTGCCGGCACCATCTCCCCTCCGCCTGCACCATTTCACTCCCTGCCTGCACCATCTCACCCTCTGCCTGCACCATCTCACCCTCTGCCTGCACCATCTCACCCTCTGCCTGCACCATCTCTCCCCTCCACCTGCACCAGCTCACCCTTCCGCCTGCACCAGCTCACCCTTCCGCCTGCACCAGCTCACCCTTCCGCCTGCACCATCTCACCCTTCCGCCTGCACCATCTCACCCTCCGCCTGCACCATCTCCCTCTCCGCCTGCACCATCTCCCTCTCTGCCTGCACCATCTCCCTCTCTGCCTGCACCATCTCCCTCTCTGCCTGCACCATCTCCCTCTCTGCCTGCACCATCTCCCTCTCTGCCTGCACCATCCCTCCCCCGTCTGTACACCCCCCTCCCCCGTCTGTACACCCCCCTCCCATGTGCTGCTCTTTTAACCCTTTCCTTGCCTTCTCCACCACCCCATTGTTTCCCCCTCACAGTTCTCGCTCTTCACAAAGTGACTGAAATAACGCCTGAATAGTGCTTTGCATTTGTGTGAGCGCGACACTGACACAATAGACACACTCGCCCTCACCTTCGAGCAGAGCTGTGTTACACAAAGAAGGAATAACATGCTTACCTTTTTCCTTTTACACTCATTATTCAGAAATTAGTGAGTGCTTTTGCCTGAAAAGTTAAGGCAAGGACTAAAGGGCTCAGGAAGGACCCGTTTCAGTGTCCATTTTCTATATCCTTACAAAACAGACAGTGTGGTTTAAAAAGACCACATTTGTGAACACGCAGCCGCTGTACACATTTTTTTCCAATTCATACATCCAGCAGGTATTTCAGTATTTCCAGGAAAGGTACACTCTCCCACCCAGGGGAAACAGTATTGTTCAAAGAGAGGAGAAAACAAAAGTAGCGCTTCCCTGTCCCAACACTGTAAAGTGGCGCTAATGTGTTGAAGTGTGAAAAAAAAAAAACAATGTGGCCACCTTGCAACCACTTTAGCAGCAGAAGAACTGGACACTTAAGTCGTCTAGGGGCACGCCACGAAGGAAAAGTCAGAGTGCAAAGACGTGGTTGCTGGCAAATGGTGGAGGGGCCTCTGGAGCACAGCCCCCCCCCCCACAGCGGCGCTGCGGGGGCTTGTGTTACACCCCTGCAGCATAACCGTAAGCAGATGGTGTCACACGGTGCTGTTCTGCCCCCGATAGAGAGAAAAAAGACTAGAGTGCTGACCCAAAATACAGCGGGCTAGCTCTAACAGGCAAACACCTTAGGGTCAAGAGCGCTGTTAAAGATATGTAGCAATACTTTTTAAAAATTATTCAGCACTAGCTTACCCGTCGCTGCAATCACAGAAGAAAGGAAATTCAAGAAAACTAGTTATGATAACATTCAATTTACATTGTGTAATTGTTATTGAAACTTAAAAATTTAATTTTTGAAAAAAAGTGTGGCTTGAGCAGTGCATCCCGGATTGGCTTCCAATCTTGATTCTCGTTGCTTGTTCGTTTGAAAAGAACGGGCTTGAGCAGTGCATACTCGATCGGCTTCCAATCTTGATTCTCGTTGCTTGTTCATTTGAGAATTACAGGCTTGAGCAGTTTGTATTCGAACAGCTTCTAATCTTGCTTCCTGTTGCTCATCTGTTTCTGAAGCTCGTAATTCCTTTTCCTTTCGTGCTTCTGATGTAGATTGACCAATCGATTTCCTTTGGGGGGGGGGGGTCATAACTGTCGACGATGCTTGCAAATTTGCTGTCTATGTCAGTATTCGAAAGATTGAGGGCCCGGGGGGGGGGGGGGTGGCAGATTAAAAAAATGTGTTTTTGACAGAAACCTTCGCAGGAGTGTACTCAACAACTTCCCAAAGTTTCATGGAAAATCGGATGAATGGTGTAGTAATGCATAAAGGACAGACATACTTTAGTATATATATTAAAACATTTATATAAAAACCAGTGCAATATGCGGCTTAAACAGCAACCGCCTTCTACTCATTAGGATTTCACAAGGACTCCACCTAGTGTTTTGGCTAGGATTGCTCAAGTTGACCAGAAGGCCAAGACTAAACAATCTCTCTCACTTCATATTTTAGAAATTGTATTTTTCTAAGTCCTTGAAACCCCTCAACACCACTCTGTGTGTTAGGCAAATATTTTTCAATCCATAGAGTTTTTAATTGTTCTTGATGAAGTACCTTTGTAAGTGCCAAATTGAAGCAGGACATATGGGCAATCTTTAATCCATATTAAGGAATTTTACAAAGTAGCACTAGTACATAAACATAGGAACAGCGTTGGGGTGTCAGAATGAAATCAACCTGAATGTGTACATATGGGCCTTATAGAGGAGGGTGGGCAGCTGCAGTAGTTCCTCCACCCTTACCAACATTGTAGCGTGTGTACATCACAAGTGTGTATGGTTTAGTGATGGGCAGTGTTAAGGTGTACTATTAGGCTGCAGTTCGATACAATAAAGCAGGCTTCTCCAACTAGAGGCACATGAGCTACTGAGCTCTCCAGCTACCTGTCAGTAGATCTCTTATAAGCAGCCCAGCCTACTAAATTATAAGCTTTTGCTTGGTTTAATTAATATAAGCAGACCACATTTGAAAAATGTGCGTTAGAGGTAAAAACGTTTGTATTGCAAGAACTCATAGGCCATTTGGGAAGGAGAAAAAAAAATTGGTTGACTTTGTAAAATATACTTACGGCCTACATTTGAGTGATAAATCATATGGTGCTGGGGAGACTTATTACTCATTATTACCTTGGAACATTACAGCAATGGCTATTACCTATTTACAGGCATTCTAAATTGATAAATCTTTTTTGCACTACTAGTGGCAACTCTAAGGCACTGAATTGATCACGGCTGGCAATCTTACAGGGTGGGGGTGTCACCACTAATGTAATCTTGTCTGATATGCTCACTACTACAACAGTAATAAGAGTAGCTCAGGATTATATTTACTGAACACAAGTAGCTCTTAATGCAGAAAAGGTTGGAGAACCCTGCATTAAAGAACACATGACATAAAAATGACATTGTAATTTTTATAGGTAATGAAGACACATTAATACCTCAATTTCAACTGAACTTTAATGTAGCTGGCATTTTAAAAATACATTTCTAATACATACAATCCAGTAGACAGTGGTATCTGGGATAGAAGAGTATTGTCAAACTGTTGCAAGATTTTGTAAGAAAACAATTGATAAGGCAAAACATCAGCTGTGTAGCAGGGTATGGCCCATGTCTGGTCTCACTAAGGTGGAGGAATGAACCACTTGCATGGCCATTGCAGGATGGAATTGATTGTACAAAGCCTACTACAGACAGTGTTTTTCACTTGTTATGGTGCTGTGGGTCACACTGATGCCATTTGATTTGGTCTTCAGTTGCGCCCTCAGGGCAGCAGATGGTTTTGTGAATGCAGGAAAGACAAATTAAACAATTCTAACTCCAATCCTAGAATAAGAGGAAATCTTTTCGGTGTTAGTGGTTACAATTATCGCACCTCGTATAGATAGAGCAAAGTACACTGTGGGTTAAGTCATTTCTAAAAAGAAATGAAGATATACTGGTGGTGCTATAATGTTTAAAGCCCCCTATTACCAAAGGTGCATATAGACAATGGCAAAAACCAGTGTGTTTAACTTAAAACATATGGAAGAGATAAAGAAAAAAAGACAAAAAACCTCTAAACTGTATTTAGACAAAAAGTAAATATCCAAAACAATACAGATGGTTTAGAATAAAACTAGATTTAAAATGTAATTTAAAAAACAAAAAAAACAATTTGTAATTTATTCTGATGCATATGCAAAGTATGGTCTTTGGTTAACAATGATTTGCCAGACATTCTTCACAGATGAACAGCCAACACCAGTTTCATCACTACATGACTTTTTTCAAGTATTGAGAAAAATGTATGCGGTGGAATCCAATCTCTAGTCCACAGTATGATTCTACAATAATATTATGCGCATTCCATCTAAAAGTAAGCGGAAGACCAGGCCTAGTACACAGGGAGTCCATGGTAAGCTCTACTGGCCTCAGTGGATCCAGCGGACCCGACATCTCTGCTGCGTGACCACCCGCAGCAGAACTAATGTAACATGACTGCCATTTGGATCCTTTCCGCCACAAAGGTGCACATCAGAACCACCACTTAGTGACATCCTTAGTGGAAGAAGCCTCGACGACACCCAAACCTGCACAGCAGCTCCTCTGAACCCAGGTATGCCTCCACCCCCAACTGCATGATGCATCCTTGACACTCGACTAGAATCACAAGTCCTCATCGATTGGATTCTTGATGACCTCGCACCTAAGCCTAACAGACATTTGACTCAGAGCCTTGCAACACTCCGAAAAGCAGGATTTATGGTACTTTGTACAATGGCCCTAACTGGGTCCCTGTATCCGGCCCATGCTCCATCATGGTCAGCCTAAACTTGTGACTTTGTCCTAGTCCGGCACAACCAGATATCCACAATTTGGCTCTTTGTGGTGCTATTTTTTACAGAAATCTTTAACATCTCCAGTTGAATTGATGGATGTTGTTGTTTTGGTCTTTTTTACGTATTAAAAACTACTAATTTTGTAGTCTGGTATGGAATTTTTTGCGGTCGGTTTTCAATGGGTTACTGTTTGAAGTGATGCAAAAATAACTTACACATTGCCTTTGGGTTAAGCCTTACAAAAGGGGGTGGTAATGGACGGAGCATCTGAACCAATCAAACACTCACACCCAGTCAACAGATCTGGGTTGGATCCATCACCGTTCTTTAGCCCACTCTGCCACCCCAGTTCAGACATGGCCATATGCAAATTAGTCTGAAACTGCCTCATGGGTCCAGTCCAGCCCGAACTGCCAAGCCATGCCTTCCCTGGACCGGAAACAAGCTTCCTAGGACTGGTTTAAGCCTGGCTGCTCTTTGCCAACCTACCAGAGGTTGGAGAACAGGATTATTTGGGGCTTGCTTGTGATTTCACCCCGGAGAAGAATGGTTGCGGCTTGGGTAGGATATCACCCCTCAACCTGTAACCCAATTTCTTACATCTTTTTATTGTAGACGCACAGTTCAGGAGTCTACAAGTGCTGGGGCCAAATGACCAATTAAAAGAAAAAAGCTTTAGGCAAATATTTAAAATGACAAGTGCCTGTGATAAAATAGGCATGTTAAGAAGCTAATGAAAAAGAATTAACCATCTAAAAGTAAGCATCTAGGACCTAGGTAGAGTTTAAATGCCAGTTGATACAGCAGTATTCTAATCGGATGTAAAAGCAGAATTTCATTTAATCAGTTAAGGTTTATTCCTTAAACTTATTAGGAAGTTATTTATATATTGGATCTAGTTGTAACGAATCTAAAGTTCTTGCAAATGTATGGACTTGAAACCCCCCCCCCCCAATAACTACTGTACAACTCTTGACGAATCAACAAACGCATGGCGGCAGACCAAATTTTCAGATATAAACTACTGGGTTCCATTTTTGGATTAAGTTTTCCAAGATATTTCACCTAAATCACAAACATGTTCAGTCTGCTAACTAGGCAGCTCTGTTCCATCACCTGGTTTGATAGGATTAGCATGACACAAACTGGAGTCTATGCCAGAAGCTCTAGAGGGCCCAAATGTAGCTGAAAGGAACCACATGTCTAAGGTCCTTAACCATATGGCACTATGTGGCATAACTGGTTTACAGAGCCTTATACGATTAAGACTTAGAAATAGGACTAATATAACGACTCAAAACTTGCTACTAATAACCGTAATGTGCACGAGAAATTGGACCACATCTGGACACAGGGATTGTTCATTCAACTGAGAATCTGGAGACCAGTTTGAAATGGTTTTAGGGATGCACTAGAATCAATTACCAGTTCACTATGGATTCTTCAGTATCAGATGCACCTGCAGACTTACTTGAAGTATTGCAGGGTGCACACAGCTTCTGAAGCCCCACTGAGGTTCTTAGATTCACATCCCTTGCCCCTTCAGACTGTCAGAGTGTCAGGGTGGAAGGATGAAGCATGTCCTGCATGGGTAGGTGCTGGGTAAGGGACATGTGATTCAAAGAGCTCCTTCAAACAGGCATTAAGGATGGGATCCTGAATTAGAGCTGCGTATCATTAAGAGCCAGTAAAGGATCCACAAGTTCCGGTCGGGATACCTGGTTTGAATGCTTCTGCGAGTCATGTTCCAGGGTGCCAGTGTATATCTTTAATGTAATTGCATTACAGGATATTACAATAAGCCTAAGACACATTTCCTAGTTGACCCCATAGCAGTCTGGAATGTGCGTTGGGGGGGGGGGGAGGGAGGAAGGAGAAGAGTAATGGGACCAGGTACAGTGCTTCACACATGGATATTTAAGTGAATACTTTATTTCCAAGTCAAAATGTATGCAGTTCCCGCTTGGCAGTCCTTCGCAAACATTAATTCGAAAACGGGAGAGTACATAGTGCATTCATGTACCCCAGAGACGTATCCTTGTATTGCTCCATTCCCCACACTCCTGCAGACTAGAAAAGCAGGAACCTCTTCTGGAGATCGCCCCTTAACGATCAACCATGTGACACTCACTTGCCAAGACTGACATCTTACTGAAAAGAGAAACAAACAAAATGCCATACTTATTTTTTTATTTAACTGAGAAAAATGAGTTTAGCTCAGGATTCACATTCCTTTATTAACATACTCAGAATTGCTGAAAATATGGCAACCTGTCTGAAGGAAACCCTCTGGTGGCCATCCGTGTCCATAGTCTTCATCGCCTCTTTTACCATTTACTCGTCGTTCCCAGAGGCCTGTAGAACGAAGAGGGAACAAACAGGAGAAGGCTTTGTACAATGAAGTAAATGTTCAGAACATTCTACTTTCTCGTTGGGAAGGAAATTTGGAGAAGCTTCCTTCCCAACACCCCCCCCCACCAATCCCTCAATATTTGCATTATTCTATACATAGATGAGTCACTCAGTACAATTGTTAAACTGTTCATAAGACACTACTCCAGAAACCAGTGTTGCCTAGACATTACTTTTGACCAGATGGGCTAGCCAAAGAGACATCCAGTAGTACTGGTTGCTCAACCCTATACCATGGCAGACTGTGGTAAGTGAGGCACACACAGCCTTAGAGTGGAAGTTCTATGGATTTTAACAAATCCCTTCCCAGGGCAGTCCAGTTTCTGGTTTCCTACAATGCAGTGAAGCCTAATGCTCAACCCTTGGGGTTGCTGAATAGGTCACCTGCTGCCTTAAGGAAGAACAGTCTCAGATGAAAGACCGGGGCAGAGGGGATTTACAGGGTCATTCTCTAGAGAGAAAGAGCTGCAGAATTAACATGCAGATCAGAAAGTTCTGTAGTACAGAAATTATCTATTGTGTTTGCAACACCTCATACAGCATCCATGGTGGCCTTCATCCAGCAAGGGCCTCAGCCTCAAGCTCAGGACGAGTGTTGCATTCCATGCAATGACACCTACCTTGAACTGCCAGAGCTAACAGTCAGTCCTTCTGCCCTCAATGTGTTAACATGAGCTTTGAACTGATGGAGCGAGATGTTGTTCAAAACTCGCAAAGTTAAACTTCCATAATGTAACCAATCTAGATTAAAATTGCGCACACAACACACTGGATTAATATGCTTTCATGTTGCACTTGCAAGTTTGTGAAAATAATAAACTAATCTGGTCTATCGTTATTGTCAGTATTAAATGCGGCTGATTAATTAATAGCACGTGCAATATTTATGTGCATATGTTTTGTCGTGCCTTTTCTGTGGCAAAAGCTCATGGAGAATCCTGGAGGCCTAATAGAAGGTTTTTATTATGCTGCTTTTTGTGCTTTGGCTAGATAACATAATTAACCTTGTTAATATTTAGGGGAGGGAAACAGAATAGGTTTCAATTCTTTTATTAATTACTGTCTTGTGCTTCTTTAAACACTAGTTCTCGTGTGGGCCCAAGAAAATGGTTGAACTGGCAGTGCTGTAAAAAGCAAAACTTGACCAGAGTGAAGCCTTCACTCATATGCAGAAAAAGAGTTCTTTCCAAACAATGGAATAATAAACGGAACTGTTTCGGTTGAGTTGTACGTGTTCTTAGAGAAGAGCACCAAGGACAAAAAGGCTGAATCGCCTGCCAAGTTTAGGAAGTGAGAGGTTTCGTGTTCGGTGAAATGTTTTTTATGAGGAAGCTAGAAGGATGGAATCTAAGAATAGGGTTTATGATGTGCCCCGGACTTGGTCAGAAAGTATGACATGAAGAATGGTCCGACATCTGTCAACCAATGGGAGCTCTGATGGCATGGAAAAGTGTACTTTGAGAAGATTAGCTAGTAAGAAAGGTATAAAAACTGGCCCTACAGACAGGAGGGACTCTTACTTCCCCGATTCCTGAATGACGTGCTGACGGACTCTTGGCGCACGTAAGGATAGCAGATTTTTATCATTTTATTAGGTGAAGAGTTTTAGACAGGGAAATAGAATTTAGGGAATGGGAATTTTATATTGCTTTAATTCATGCTAAATGATTTACTTTGAAATGTCAGACTAATAAGCCCATCCTTGAATGCTTTTAAATTGCTAATAAAATAATGATTTCTGAAGAATACTCTTTCCTTGAATCAAAAAAAAAAGGTTAATAAAATAGATTTTGAAATGACAAGCTGGTCTTGTTTATTCATGGTCTAGTTATCATTATTAGATCCATTCGCCTATGTGACTTAATGTTGTGTGATCAAAACCATGGTTAAATTCATTAAACTGCAGTTGTATATAATTTTGTAAATAGTTTTTGAGCAGAGTGTTTTAATTAGGTCACATGATTCAGCCGCTCAAAAATTGTCTCCTTAGTTTATGGGCCTAGGTAGTGATTTATGATTAATGGTGGAGATAAGTAGCGTTTGTGAGACAGTTTTTCATTAGGAGCGCTGGATCAGAACCAAAAGTTAAAATCGGGTTAGAATGTCAATGCTCACTTTATAGAGGGAGACTAAATATGGACCTAGGGAAATGTGGTGTTCTGGATGTTGCACGTAATCCAAGAGCTAAAAAGAACCGGGAAGGGGGGGGGGGGTTGGATATCAGACTTTGAAACCAATCCTAGGCAAATTTGCTCATCCAGCCTTCAAATAGTTCATCACAACAACCAGACAACCACTGCCCTCCTCCAGACATGAACTAGGAAAAGAAAAAGAGTTTTAGTGGGCAGGGTAATAAAAAGGAGACTGCTCTATTTTAGGTACTTCAGATAGACTGTTCTACTAGCAACCACTACAAAGGGCTAAACATTGGCTCAGCCATCAGTCATTTGAGGAGTTTAGAGGAAAGTTGGTCAAGTACTAGACAAGTTCCTATACCTCATTCATGGTAGTTTGAGCTATTTGCAAGAACCCACTTGACTGTTGATAGATAAAGATGGCCAACGTACAAATTAACCCATATTTTTCCCTTAATTTGGGATACAAAAGTGCTTTCATCCATGCGGGCTAAAGGCCCAATCCTGCCCATTATTTCCAGCAAGGCTACTGGAAAGGTGTTATTTGGGTGACCGAGCTTCCAGTATCTGTAGAATTTTAAATTAAATGAACGTAAGGAAGACCCTTCCTGACTTTCTCCCAGAAGTATTCGTGGTCACAAGCTCTTTGGCAAATACATTGTTAATCCTAAAACGTGGTTTAAGTACACAACCCTAGAAAAACATTCAAACTATACCAAAGGGTTGCTTGCCTGAAACAAGTATGGTACACTGGATGGTGTTCAAATACCACTGAACAAGAAGTGCTCTGCCTTCAAGGCTCAAGTGTAGAACTCTGGAATTTTATTCTAGACTTCCTCACCCCAAGCTTCAGGCTTTCTATTAAGGGAAGAGAGCACGAGTGCTTTCCAAGCACTCCTACTGAGGTCATCTTGAAGATAGCCATTTAAGCAGCTGTGCATCCCTTCTGTAAGAGCTAAATAATAATATCACATCTAGAGGACACTCATTCTGCACAGTTAGGATGCAAACATTTACTGCAGTGAAGGAACAGCACTGGAATATTGCCAAATGTTGGAAGTTAGTGGTGGAAGAGAGAGGACTTCAGTACTAGTGCCTCTATAATGATTAACCTGTACTTGGTTCTAAATCCATCAGCCCTTAAAGCTTTAAGTTTACAGAGACAATCCATCTCGATAAACTGGAAAGTACCAATAAAAGATGACCAAACTGGCATGACATTGTCAAGCCAGCACCCAACCAGAAACATGAATAGACACTCAGAAAGCAACTGCTAAGCTGCAAATTGCAAGCAACATTGTGAAGGTCCAGGTATACATTGGGCTAATAAGCCCTACAATGTGAGAGAATACACAACGACTAACTGGCAATATAGGTCCGTATTGCACATCAAGCAGTTCTGGAGACATTTACAAAACACAAGGCTGAAGGTAGAGTTTTATCAATGGACCCTGAACCCTCCTCCCCAGCCCCCCTTTCCCCAATGACTGTTGAGAAGAAACCTGGTATATGCTGTGAACTAATTAAAGAAATGTGCCTCTGGTCAGCAGCAACTATTTTGGGCAGCCCGGGACTCTATGGCTGGTACTGGTTTATATTTATGAAATTTTTATTGCGCACAACTACCCTGGGGTGTCTCGGCGCATGTCGGACTTCCTGGGACATAGAGCAGCCAGATTATCATTGATTAAGTAACCAGATTTTCAGAAGTTTACGGAAGATGAGTGGGACTGGTTTTGATGAACAGAGGGAGAGAATTCCATCGCCTGGGGCCTGACAAAGCTCTTTGAGCAGTGGAATCATACCTCCTACACCGATTACCGGTGTGGGGATACAATTCCACAATGTTGGACTCCAAAAACGGTAGGGTTACATGCAGCCGTTTTAGAGTTTGTCATCACGCGGTTGCATAGTGCTGTAAATGGTTGAGGCACTGACAACTGGGCAGAATACACGCCGTAGGCTGCAGAGGTCTTGCTCATGCAGTGGCACACTCACTCAGAACCAAGAACCCTGCCTTCAGGATTGTTAAGGCCTGCTTAAGGGGTGACTTCTAGGTTTCCGGTGCAGTGGCCCTTCGATATAGTAAACCTAAATCTTAAGTGAGACATGCACCAACTTACAGGCTGCAATGGCAGCCCTGTAGGTTCCATATTGCATGGCCTCTCATGGGTGGCATAATACATGCTTCAGCCCATGGGAGGCCTCTGGGGTACCTATGCCCTGGGTACATGTGTACAATATACTAGGGACTGAGAAGGGTACCCCAGTATCTATTGTGGAGGATACCAAAGTGTCTAACATTACATGTTAGGTAGGAAGCAGATATACTGGGGTCCTGATTAGCAGGATCCCAGTCAGACTAGTCAAAAACAGTATAACATTTACCAAAAAGTGGGGTTACCCATAAGAAGCAGATCCTACTTACAGCTATATTGGGGCATATTACTTGTTACTCTGTACATTTTTTACATTAGAATTAACTGAGTGTCACTTATAAGTATGACAATAGGCATCCTATGGCGCGATTCCCCCGAGTTCTTGATTTGACCCACCGATTTGGACTCTTTTTGCTGGCTTATTGACTCTGCACTCTCACAGCGGATCAGTGTTAAAGTGCACCTGTTGCAAATTAGGTGATGGATATTTTATTTACTGGTCAGCCCCTAGTAAAGTGCACAGTGTGCCAGGGCCTGCAAATCAAATGCTACTAGTGGGCGGCAGCACTGATTGTGCCACCCACATGAGTAGCTCTGAAAAGGTAACTCAGACCTGCCACTGCAGAGTCTGCGCAGTTTGTAACAGCCATGTCGACTTGGCAAGTGCACCCACTTGCCAGGCCCTACCCTTCCCTGACATGTTAGTCGCCCCGAAGGCAGGTCCAAGGTACCCCTGTGGGCAGGGTATGTGAAAGGTAGGACATGCCCTAATGTGTGTGGCATGACCTGATAGTGAAATACTGCCAATTTCGTTTTTTAATATTGAAAGGCTATCTGGCCCATAGGAAAGCATGGGAGATAATGTATAACATCTTACAAGTATAACTTACCATTGGGACCAGATAGAAAATTATAATTTAGTATGCCTGAGCTCAGAATCTAAAGATGCATCTTTTAGTAAAGGGCATTTTTACATTCTGTGTTTAAAAAGACCACTTTCAGAAAGATTTGCTTAGCCATCCTGTGTGCCTCTGCTAGGATGTGTATGGACTGTCTGGCTTTGGAGTGACAGGGGTTGGTGAGGTGCATTCTCTCAGATGTTCACGGGGGGGGGGTCATTTTTTCCTGCCTTTCCTGAATAAGTCAGGGCTGGGCTGAATAGACCTGGGCTGCATTCAGTGTAGTAGAAGGAGTTCTCACTAGCACCTGAATAGGCCCTGCCTGCCTCTGACAATGCGGTCTGCATCTCCTGCCAGGAAGCTGCACCAGAGGACAGATCTGGTTCTGCCTGGGCACAGACACTCTGCTGAGAGGACAAAGGATTTTGGGCTACAAAAAGGTGGGTCCCAAACCACTATGTTGGAGAACTGTTGTGGACCAAGAAGACAGCAAAGAACAGCTGGAGAAGCTGTGAGGAGGATCTACCACTTTGCTGAGTGCTTTACTCTGTTGGCCTGCAGTGGCCGCTTTTGTCTTGGGCAGTAAAAGGACTGGACTGAACAGCAAAGACTTCAAGTTCTTCTGCCATCAGCACTGGGGTCTGTGCGTTTTGTGCTGCAACAGAAGAAAAAGCAACCAGACGGCGTCTACGACACCGCTGCCAACTCCATGTCCTGACTGCATCGCAGAGGGAACCGCGGCTCTGCTCTCAATGACTTCATCTGATGCCACCACCGAGCTGCTGCTCGCACTGTGCACTGCCTCGCTTCACAACACCGCCATGGTATCCTAGACGCCGCTCCACGCCAAAGTCAACTCCGCTGCTTGCACAGTGGTTAGTGGGCACTGCTCGTAAGATAAACACCATCCTCATTCCACACCGCAGCCTTTACCTACTGGCACCATAAACTCCAGTTTGTCAGCCGAGAACAGCGCTTCTGAATCGTTTTTGGCCACTATAGGTATGGCAGGGTATACTCAGACATGAGTCCCTTGCTCACTGCACCATCAGGATTCAAGCAAGCCGGGCCGACGACGGCTGAAATGCCAGAAACCGGTCCCCGGAAGCTTGTCTCCTTTCTGGTGAAGAATTGGCTTGGTAGTTTGGTTTGCCCTGTTCCCATGATGCACTGGGCCAGGGACAGACTAATTTGCATATAGCCAGGTTCTGAGCTGGGATGGTGCAATGAGCTAAATAATGGTGATGGATCAAGCCCTGATCTTTGGACTGGGTAAGAGTGGTCTGCTTGATTCAGACACTGTTCATCACCACCCCCTTTTCTAAATCGAGAACAGCGCTTCAGCAACAACGACACCTGCACTGTGACCTGCAAGCACCGCTGCACTTCTCACCAACGACACCATCTGATGCCGCCACCAAGCCACTGCTCGCACCATGATCTGAGGGCATCGCATGCAGCACCTCTGCGCTGCAGTCCCTAATGCCTGCCAACGACAGCGCTCTGGAGTTCAACCACGAGGACTTCGATCTGCAACGCGTGTGACTTCAAGGGCCCAATGACTCCCACACGGATGCCTGCAGATGCTGTTCTTTCAGAGTTCAACAAGAGGCCGCTGACGCCCTGCATTTCTAAAGGTACTGTTTTGCGGGCCTTTCCAACACAGTAGTTGGCCTGTGATGTTGCGGTCATCCAGAACAGTAGGATTGGCTTGTTCACGTTGCTGTGATAGTTCCTTGAAGGTGATAGGCACGTCCCAGTCTATTTCAGTGTTCTTTTGATAACTGAAGATTTCAAAGTACTGTATTGTAGATTTCTATTGTTTTTGGTCTGGTCTTAAGTATACAAAAATATTGGATATTTTTCTAAACTGGTGTGGTGTCCTTTTGTAGTGTTTACACTGCATTACTGTTAGTTATGTGCAAATTCTTAACACACTGCCTGCAAGAGAAGTCAGACTGCTCATGCCAAGCTACCAAGGGGGTGAGCAGGGGTTATGTGAGTGTAACTCCCTTTGCTTGAGTAGGAAGAAGGCTCCCTATTTGGACAAAGGTACCCACCTCTGCCAACTAGAGAGCCATTACTAACACAAATGTTTTTTTTTTTTAAGTATTTTTTTTATTTTCTTTCAATTTTTCTGTAAATTACAATGCAGTGATTACAGTACAGGATTTTCTCACCATTATACATTCATATATAATATCAACAACTAGAAATCCATAACAAATCCAAAATTATGAGAAAACAAGAAGAACACAAGAAGAACACAAAGGCTGAACATCTAAAACAAAACAGAATAGGTCATAACCTAACATAACTCAAAGGAAAGAGAGTTTTTATGCCTTACTATTCTTCCACTCTTCAATAGGGCGCCAAATCTTTCTCCCCAGCGATCTTGCCCTTCTGCCTTTCCTATCATAAATGGCTTTCTCCAGATTATATATGTGTAAAATCCTTGCCATCCATATTTGGAATGTCGGTGCAGATTTGTCTTTCCAGGCTTTCGCAATAATAAGTCTGAAAACTGCTGTGACTACAAACAAAAATTCTGGATGATTATTATTATCGCCTATACTGATGCCTAATATTATCAGATCGTCTGTTAATTTCACTTTTAGCCCTAGAGATTTCTCCAGAAATACCTCTATTGCCACCTTTAAGGTACAAAGCTTTGGGCACTGCGCAAACATATGCGTGAGATTTGCGCTCGATGAGTTACAACGTGGACAAGTTATACCAGTGCTACCCCCCCATTGTGCAATTCTAGCTGGTGTGTGGTATAGTGAAAAGATGGACTTATAATGTTGGGTTTGTAAGGTAGCTGAACAAAGTATGGTTCTTCCTAGGTCTAGTGAAGCTTGCATAGCTTCCGGGTGGGCCCCTACTTGTTCAACCCATTTGTTGCTATATTTCTCCCTATCATCAGTTTTATACGCCTGTAATTCTATATACAATTGTCTAATTGATCCCCTTAAACCGCTCCACAAGTAATCCATAATCCTGCAACTTGTCATACCTACTGGACTCCCCTGTTTTGTATGAAAATAACTTCTAATTTGTAAGTATTTGAAGAAATTGTTCCCAGGTATTTTAAATCTATGTTGGATTTCTTGAAATAGTAGGAACCCCCCTTCCACATCCAGCAAGTCTCCTAGTTTCTTAACTCCTTTATCGTTCCACTCTTTCATTGCAGTATCCCAAAAAATTTCTGTTGGCAGATCGACATTCAAGTATAGCCTCAGATATCTATTATATCTTCCTAAACCTACCTTCTTCATAATAACCCTCCAAATTTTGTATACTGCCACCAGGGTCTTAAATCTAGTATGTTTAAAATAGGCGAAATCTACTGTATTAACCAGAGCATTCTCTGCCCTTTCCCCCATCAGTGCTTTATAGACATTCTCTATACCTGCCCCCTCCTCTTGATAATCGCTGCCTCCTAAAAGTCCGTTGGAGTATTGCAATACTGCCGCCCAGTAGTAAAATCTGAAATCAGGTGCCCCCCATCCTCCCTTCTCCCTTGGTAGTGTCAAAAATCTATAGGCTCTACGTGTCTTCCCTTGCGCCCAAATTAATCTATTCAAGATTGCTTCTATCTTGTTAAACCATATGCCATCAAATAATAGAGGGATTGCCCTAAATAAATATAAAAATTTGGGGAAAGTAACCATTTTGATGAAGTTAATACGACCCATTAGTGTCAGATGTAAATTGTTAACCCTCTCCAAATTTCTCTTAACCTTCCCTAGTAATGGCTCCATGTTTATCTCTACCAATTTTCCTAACTCAGCCGTCACCCTAACTCCCAAATATGTTGCTTCCTGGATACTCTTGCATCTATAAAAGTAGAGTAACTATTCTGAACTATCTGTGTCTTCCCTCTATTTATTGAATACCCTGAAAACATGCCAAATTTCCTCGCCTCCTGTTCAATTTCAAGCAATGCTTGCGCCGGTGCTGATGTTATAATAGCCACGTCATCTGCATAAGCAAATAATTTGTAATCTTTCTCATGCAATGTAACAGGCATGATCTTGTAATTAGCTGATAGCCTTCTCAGGTCTGGGTCCAGATAGATGGCAAACAACAGCGGGGAGGCTGGGCAACCCTGTCTCGTCCCCCGCCCGATCTGTACCGTTTTTGAATAAGATTTGTTAATTCTTATCCTAGCAGTAGGTTGTCTATATAGTGCCTGTATTGCTACAATGAATCCCTTACCTATTCCTGCCCATTCCATCGCTTTCCATAAGTAAGCCCAAGAGACCCTGTCGAAGGCCTTCTCGGCGTCCAAAAAGATCGCTGCGACAGGGTCTCCAGAGGCCTCTGCTGCATCTAAGATAGTGATCATTTGCCTGGTATGTTGGGTGGTCCCTTTACCGGGTATAAATCCATGTTGTTCCGGGGACACCGTTTTCTCTATGACCTTACTCAGCCTATTAGCTAGAGCCTTGGCATATATCTTAAACTGGTGTGGTGTCCTTTTGTAGTGTTTACACTGCATTACTGTTAGTTATGTGCAAATTCTTAACACACTGCCTGCAAGAGAAGTCAGACTGCTCATGCCAAGCTACCAAGGGGGTGAGCAGGGGTTATGTGAGTGTAACTCCCTTTGCTTGAGTAGGAAGAAGGCTCCCTATTTGGACAAAGGTACCCACCTCTGCCAACTAGAGAGCCATTACTAACAAAAATGTAAAGCCTCAGTTTTTTTAAATCATGTTTGACAGACACAACAGGCAAGTCATTGTTTAAGACGTGGGTTTTGTTTGGGGATAATAGTTAGCAAATTCTTATAAATCAGATTTTAAAATGCAAAGAGCATTGTAAGTAAATTCAACAAGCAATTTAAAATGTGTTTTAGTACAGTCACAAGTGTAACAAGACATGAAAAAAGAAACAAAAGTGTAATCTGGGACAGTACATTTTTGCCAGCAGGGACTTTTTTAGTTTGAAATTGTTTCTCACACAAGGGAGGATTAATTGGTAAATATTTTCATCTGGGATAGGCCTGCGTGGGGATGCTTGTCCTGTACTAACAGCAGTAATATTGTAAAAGCATGACAATACCTGCATTTAACATTCGTTTTGTGAAGTTAAATATCCTGCAAATGAATTCAGCACAGAATTATGGCAAGTAATTCTCAGCAAGACCTTTTCTGTAGATTACACTCTTTGAAACCACTGGCAAACATTCAATAGGTGTATATTCACAGATAAATATAGGTTTTAGGTTGTACTCACAGATAGACTTGGGAACTCTTCCTTCAGAACCTTGGACAGCTCCTCCTGGTTCAGCTCTCCATCCTTACCATCAGCACCAGAGTATTTCTTGAATTTCTGGATAATAGCCCCACACAGCTCTTCCAGATGCATCTTGACTGTTTCAATCTGTAAACCAAGTACACAAACCCTCAGTCTTGTTCCAAAACATTACCAGCTGTAAAATGACAGCCGCTCACTATAGCTTCTTGGCTGTGCTTAACAGTCTGTGTGTGCACCTATATTGCATTTTAATTCAGGTTTCATGGAAAACAATTTATTTTTTGTGTTCACCATAGGAATGTCTGGGTATGACTGGGTATCTGCAAGGTCCCCCCCCCCCCCCCCCCCCCATGGTAGTGGTCAGGCTTCCGCGCTGTGCATGGTTTGGGCCAGTGTGTAATGAAATGTATGGGGGTGGCCTGCAAAGAGCAGATGGGCCCCTCCCACCTGTCCCTCTTTTGCTGAGGGGACCCCATGACTTGGCCCCCGCCCCCCAAACCCCACCATGGGGGCTTAAGTTACACCACTGATTTGGACTGGTCCGACAAAATGAGCCAGGTCTGCTTTAGGTTTCCAGTCCGACCCTACCCACCAGCACCTTTTTTTTGGGGGGGGGGGGGGGGGGGGGGGGCTAGGACTTATGTTTATTATCAGACTATGACCCAGAGCAAGAGAGAAAAAAGCATTGGCAAAGCAAGTGGGCCTCGCCTCTGGTACCCGTGAGCTTTGCCAATAGTTTTCAGTACGCTACAGATCTATCTGAAGAAATGTGTAAATCTGAGACTACTCACAAGCCACACTATTTTGAGAAGACAGAAGATTTGCAGTATCATGGAACACACCAACGGATGACTAAAATCTCATTTATACAACAGCAGAGTTCTTCGTGACAGAAATTTTTATTTTATTTATTTATTTTGGAGATTTATAGAGCGCATGGCTGCCCGAAAGCGTCCCAGCGCTATCTGAAATCCACTATGATCTCCAGAGGAGGAGACAGGCGGGTAGAAGAAAAGGTCAGGGGAACAGCCATGTCTTCAAGGATTTGCGAAATGATAGGAGATTAGGTTGGGCCCGCAGGTCTGGTGGAAGAGAATTCCACATCTTGGACGCCTGAAATGAGAACTGCCAGCCTCCAAAGCGTGTCTTTTTGATCTTGGGTATTTTGGTCAGATGGGCTGTCACATCTACACACAGGACAGATTGTTCAACTTCAGATGGGAGGAGACATCAGCCTGGAGCGTGATCAGAAATATTAGCAGGTTCCAAAGGATCATAAAGAGTTGGGGGAGGGGGGGGTGGGGGGGGGGGGGAAGGTGCACTAAAGTGCTCACAGAAGGGACTTGCTGTTGTCTCCCTGCCACAGAGATGGACGTTGTGAACTCTGAAAACGATTTTTATTTCATTTATTTAATACATTTTTATATAGCGAAGACCTTACCCGAAGGTGTCAGAGCGCTGTACAATAGAACCAGTTATGTTACATGAGCGAAAAAGATAGAACGTTAACCAGGAGACTAGAAGAGGTAGGGTAAACCAATAGAAGGCAAGTACACACTATCAAACACATCAAGCAAGGGTGAGGAACGTACAAGAAAATATTACAAATTTACAATGAACGAACTTGCTAGAGGGGTCTGAGAATTAAGGTATTCGTTCTGAAAGTGTCTTTGGAAGAGAAGAGATGTGAGGATCTGGATAGAGGTGGCGGCACAGAGCAATGGAGGAAGCAAGTTCCAGATTCTCACTTAATTACCTGAGAACGATTGAGCCATCAATCTTTCCCTTTTGAAGGAGGGGTGGGCTCAAGCAGAAACTTTTTTGCATTCTGAGAAGGTCTTGAGCCTCCAGACATTCAGTTTATTCGCCAGGTAACAAGGAGAGGAAGTGTGCAAGGTTCTGTGGTGGATGCAAGCTGTTTTGTGAATAGATCTTGCCTCGATGTGAAACCCTCGTAGAGAAGACCGGATACAGTAACCAGGGAAACGTGAATACCTCGTAAACAATCACGGACTTATGGATGTTAACAGAAGTGCTGAGTGTGAGGGAGAAGGAACACAATAAAAAAAGGGAAGGACCTGAATCACAGCTTGAGCAGTAGAGCGAGACTAAGCACACGCTTCTCAATAGTAGATTGCGGTGCTTGCCTGGGCTGTCCAATTAAGAGGCAGCAAACAAGAATTGACACTGAAGACAACAAATGATTTACTGGGCGGGCTGAAAGCCCTTATTATAAGTAATGCTCCCCGTTTACGGATTTTTACAGATAAATACAGACAGAAAACAATTTGCTCTCTGTCTGCATTTATTTTTAAAAGTGGATAAATACAGAAAATTGTGCTCCTTTTAAGTGACTCTCCATGCGGTCTTTGATTAATTATAGGCCAGCAGCTGAGCATGTGGACAGAATGAGAAATTAAAAAACAGGATGAAATGTATTTAAATAAAGATATATGTGAACATACATTTATGGTATAATACTAGTGTGAACATACATTTATGGTATAATACTAGTATTTACCAGTGGATGTATTGTTATGTAATATTTGACAGCTTAACCCCTTCGATGCTGATGACGAGCTCAGCTCGTCAGCCACGGTGGTCGTGTGCTGATGACGAGCTGAGCTCGTCATGTAACGCGGCTTTTGGAAAAGAGCCGCGTAGCGCAAAAATAACCCCCGCACGCATGTTGTTAAATAGCTAAAACACAACAGATAGCAAAGTATGGGAGCACACCTGTCAGTTAAATAGATATGGAAATGTACAGTTTTTCAACTTCATTTATACGCACAACACAAAATAAATATGGAAGAATACAGACTAAGTGTTACAAAAATAAATACCATAAAACCGGGAGCCCTAATTAAGAGCTATAGTCTTTCAAGCAAAATGCATGCACAACCCTAAAAAGGAAGGTAAATACAGGGGTTAAAAACTGGAAGTGAGAAAGAAGGGTTTAAAAAAGGTCCATCAAGAGAGCTAAAGAGGCAAGCAGTGCATGACTGGATACAAGAGGCACGAGGGGGAATCCAGACAAGACAGCCTTGCTATGTAGTAACCCTTCCATTAGACAGGGAGGTTCAGAGAGAAGCTTTTTGCCTGAGGCCTTATTCTTTTCAGAGTTGAGCAGCGTCACCCTCAAGCTCTCCGAGATGCAGATACCACGAGAGAACATGTGGGTTGAAGACGGTCTGCTGTTCCGTTCTAGCCAAATACCACCGGAGCGAGTTACACCAAGTGACCTTCCAAGCTGCCCATGCGACAATCCTAGTTTTTTTTTCCATTCTGAGACTAGTCCTCTTTTTGACTCCGTGCACGTTCTTTGGCTGTGACACACGCCGTGAGGGGAACAGCAGTCCGTGGCAGCATTTTCACACCTTCCTCACTTTGAGCGCCGTGAGGGAAACGGATGGGCGAGTGAGCGAGGACCACACATCCCAGGTGCCCCGGAGGCAAGCAGCGCACCTGGAGCGTCAGCGGCAGCGCCCGGAGGCGCGATATTACAGCGGAGTGCCGAGCGCTCACCGGGGGCATGTTCTTTGGCTGTGACACACGCCGTGAGGGGAGTGGCAGTCCATGGCAGCATTTTCGCCCCTTCCTCCCTTTGAGCGCCGTGAGGGAAACGGCTGGGCGAGTGAGCGAGGACCACACATCCCAGGTGCCCCGGAGGCAAGCGGCGCACCTGGAGCATCAGCGCCCGGAGGCGCGATATTACAGCGGAGTGCCTCTCGCCCCGCGAGTCACACGCGGGAGCGCCCGGGCAAAGGGCGGACCCTCTTTGGCCCTCAGTGGCCGGACGGGACGGGCCACAGACCCTGGCTCTACTTTAAGAATTTCATCATTTCACATGAGACTTTGGACTTAATAGGTTTAATTTGTGTTTTAATAACTTTTGTTTTAATGGTGAGAATTGTTGTTATTACTGGTGGTGTGATCTACTAACTTAAACGCAAGAGTATAGCTGTTAGTGGTATGTCTAGACTCACCAAAGACAGGCCAGTTGCTGGCCTCAACACTATGGACAACTTCTTAGTTAAAAAGGTTAACCAAATCAATAATTAGCACAGGGCTTCTTAAGAACGTAGTAATCCTCCTGTATCACCTGGAAATATGCCCACTCAAGTGATGGAAGGGAAAGAGATTTACAGAAGGGAACCCTAATCCAAGCAGTGAAGAGGTCCCTTGGACTGTGGTACAGGTACATGCGGAGGCGCAGGCGCATCTAGATATGGATAACTCCTCTGGTGAAGAATCAGACTCGGCCCTTCCAACACCTAGACCAATAAGAAAGTGCAGAAAGACTCAGGCAAAACGAGGGGGGAAAAAAAAAAATCACAAAAAAAAAAAAAAAGAAGGAGCTGATAGCTCCCGTCCTAATACTAATAAGGCTGGCAACCCTGAAATAGGTGTTAGCAATTTGGAAGGCAATAGTGAAGGAGGGCTAAGATCCACTTCTAACCATTATGAGAACCTGATCAGCACATTATTAAGTAAGATGGAGGAGAAAATCACTGAACTTGTTAACCCATTACTAATTAGATTGGATGCAGTAGCCTCTGAGGTAGAAAGGTTGGGAGGACTGTTGGCGGCACATCTGGCTCCTGCCACTGCCCCGAAAACAAATGTACCAAAAACTAATTCTGACAAAGGTGTGAAGGGAATGGCAGACTGGGCAGATGGTGTGCAGCAGCAGCATCCCCAATGTAAGGTAGGAACCAGGGCTGTTAATAATTTGTCATTAGCAATCCAGCCACAAAAACAAGCACCGGCATTTGTGAGTAGCGGACCAGTGCCAACCCAGAGAATAAGACTCAGGAACGTAAATCTTCCGCCTGATTGTGTGCCCTATGTGGTGGTGCTGACAAATGTTCCACGCTTTGAAGAACATCCTGCACTACCACATGGGGAGTCTCAAGAATCACTGAAAAAGAGAACAGTGGCCTGGTTAAACAAAAATTGTGGTTTTCCAACTCACTATGACCAAATTATCTCAACAGAAATGGTCAACTGGGTTGGCCCTTCGAGGGAATCAACAACTGGGGATTGTGTAGTTATTAACTTCAAACATCCACAACATGTTGCTACAGTGTTATTGCGTGAATCCTCACTAGTGTATAGCCCAAACAGTGTCTGTGTACGTCCATTAGGATATTTCTGTGCGCCTGGGCCAACTACACCCAAAGACTCTCGAAGTTTCAGGCTAATGTCCCAAACTCGACCACCCACACCGGCAGCACCATATATGTACAATATTGCTAGCCATGGGGCGAATGGGTGGCAGATGCCTGTTCAGAATAATAATGCTGCTAATCAGAGTTGGAAAGGGCTTAATGTGTCCACACAGAACAGATTCGAGGTGTTTTCGGGCCTGGATGCTTGTGATTGACTTGAGGAGCACGAGAGTCAAAGTACTGCACGTAACCCTGTAGATCAGCCTATAGAGGCAAAACAGCTCACAACACACAAAAATAATATTATTTGTTGGAATATTGCTGGGCTGGCCACTACGATGCAAGATGAGAACTGGGTTAAATATATTAAATGTTTCCAGATTATATGTTTACAAGAGACTTGGTCAGTAGAGTGTGACCTTTTTATTGAAGGATATAAGGCATACCTGGTACCTGCTATAGCAGTAAGCAGGGGCAGGCCAAAGGGGGGGGGGGGGGGGTGGTCACGTTTATTTCCATAGCTATGACATGCACAATACAAAGAAGGGCATCCAGTAACCCTGGTATTCTAGGCTTAGTTTTAGCCAAAGATAACTGTATGGTTGGGCTGATCAATTTTTATAATTCTATCAATACATGCACAGCTTTTAATAATCTAAAAACTTTAAATGACTATGTTAGCTCGTCAATGAAGGACTGCTCACATAACCTAATGATCATGGGAGATTTTAATGTTCACCCCTGTGGGGACCCTCTAATGAAAAATCTTCAGGGAATGCATTGTGCTACACATGAGGGCCTGCACTTGGAACATACAATGGAGGGGGACTTTTTTAATGACTTAATAAATAACCATGATCTTACATTAACAATGGCACTGTGCGATCCCATGAAGCGCTTTGATACTCCAACTTTCAAAGGGCATGGGAAAGGGGCATTTATAGATTATATGTTTGTTACTTTGCAAATGCAGGTCTTTGTAGATTCATTCACTATTGAATATAATGAATTTAGTGATCACAATCCATTGACTATCTACCTTAGGGGTCCTTGGGTGGTTAATACAAGTCGTAGTCGGTCCATGGGCAGGGTAATGACAACGGATAGAAGACGCCGCCTAAAATGGGCCATGTGCACTCCTGACCTTATATATAAAAACATTAAAGATACCTGTAGTGATGAAATCAACAGTTGCACTCAGGTTGACTCTAACCCAATACAGGTCCTGTCTGCATTTCAATGTCTAACAGACAAAGTCTCTATCTTAATGACAGAGCCAGCAAAGAAGTCTGGGAAAGAGGGACCGCGTTGGTTTAATCAGGAATGCTCTAAAGCCGCACGCAACCCGAGATCTGCCCTGGCAGCAAACCCACGAAACAAGGAGATAGTTAAAGGGTGTCGCAAAGAGTTAAAACTAGCTACTGCCACTCGTAAAGAATCTGAGGAATGAGGCGTTGAATGAGATCTTGGATCCACAAACTCTGAACAATAGTTCTAGATTCTGGGTGATAGTTAAGAAACCATTCCTGGTGCAAGATCCAGGAGAGGGACTAAAAAGTGTTATAACTAAGGAGGAGTGGGGAGAACACTTTAAGCAACTATACGGCGGCACGGTGGACAATATTACGTATACTGACCCCGATAATGGGACAACCTCCTTCAGAGTAAATAGAGGAGAGGTAATTGTAGGGATAGAGGGGCTTACAGCTGGTAAAGGGCCAGGACCGGATGGGTTACCCCCAGACCTTTTTAAGTCGGACCCCAAGTTTTGGGCACCGATTGTTGAGGCTGTTATTAATGCAGCCGCTAGAGTCGGTGCCCTTTTTCCTAGGGGGTTTCCACCATTGTCCCGATTTTTTAAAAAGGGGACAGGGACAGCCCAATCTGCTATAGGCCTATCTCCCTAATTAACTCCATGGTTAAAATAGTGGGGAGAATTGTACTGCATAGACTTTCTGGCTGGGTGATGGACAATAACATCATGTCTATCTCACAGTATGGCTTCTGCAGTGGCCGATCAACCATAACACAATACATAAACCTTTTCTCAATTCTCAGTAAATACTGTATCACCCAAAAAGGCACCGTCCACCTAGCCTTCATGGACCTACCCTCAGCCTTCGACTGTGTGAACAGGGGAAGGCTCTGGGGGCCCATGAGGGAGAAGGGAGTGGACAATGGGATTGTCAATTTTCTAGTAGACCTACATAGTAACACAAATGCGAATGTCAGGTACTCCCAAGAGTTGTGCGTAACTGAGAATTTTAGAACTGGGAAGGGTGTGCGCCAAGGTTGCATGTTAGCACCTTTCCTTTTTAACTTTTATATAAATGATCTTGATAGCGTTTTGCAGGAGGTGAAAGCTGACTGTCCTAGGGTGGGGAGAAGGAGTATTCCCGTTCTTTTATACACAGATGATGGCAGTTTTAATATCTAGAACTGAAAAAGGTCTCCAATCGTTTCTCAATGTTTTTAAACAGTTTATGGAAGAAAGAGATCTGCTGGTTAAGAACTCCAAATCATTTATTATGCAAGTTGGTAATCGACCAAAAAGGCATTACACATTTATACTAGATAATGAAGTAATTCCATTTTCTAATACATTTTCTTATCCAAAAGTCCTTTTTGACTCTAAATTGTCGTGGGGACCACAATTTGCAAAGAAAAGATGTGATGTGGCTAGGGTTAATGCTTCTATTTTGCTTCAAAATTAGGGAAAAAGCCAACGCTCGCAATGATGAAATTATATGATGTTAAATCAGTGGAAACTGCAGCCTACGGTAGTGAACTTTGGGGTTATATGGCTTGCGATCAATTACAGATTGCAGAAAATGCATTTTTAAAATGCCTTGTGTGTTCCGGCTGCCACCTCCAACTTTGCGGTACATGAGTAGTTGGGAGGAGAATATTTGAGCAATATTCTCTCCCTACACCCATTGACCTGCTGGTTGAAACTGTGGCTAAGCCAAGACATCCCCCTAACACACCTGATTGTAAATTACTTCATTTCTCATGATAAGGCGCTAGGTGCCCCTTGGCCACGGGACAGTCCATCGGTTGCATCTTCTGAAGAGTTATGGTTATTATCTTTAGAACACTCGTTAAGCCACCACGAACCGCATTGTAGCCACCCAGAAGAGACATTAAAGTATCCACCATACCGCGGCGAATCGCGTTATTATCACCCGCGCCACAGACCGCGGCTAATCACGCTGCTGACCCCCAGAACAGACCCCAAACGCAAACCCCCGTATCCCAACACCTTACCGCGAGCCAACAATCACCGGCAGTGCACGCAGGATTGTGGACGAGAGAAGCCAGCAGACGGGCGGTCTCACCTGCCTCTTTAAAGGCCCTGGCCCCGTCCCTTTACTCCAGGTGAGGCCGCCATCAGGCTGCTTCACTCAGGGTCGGACTCACTCAAAGGGTCGTTAGTCCGCGCTCGTCAGTGGCCTGTTCTGTTTGTCATCACTCACTCACCTTGACACAAGTAGGAGTATTTCCAGGGCTCCCCAGTTCCCGTTTTCATGCTTTACTCGCCTAGTGCCTGTATGTACTGTGCATTGTGGGATTTGTAGTCCCGCTTAACCCATTAGCATAGAGAGACTACAAATCCCAGAGTGCAGAGAATAGTCCTGGACTGGATGAGTCACCGACTATGGACCTGGAAACTCGGGAGCTACGGGATTTCCTGTCTAGGCATTAAAATACAAACAAGAGACATGTATTACCTTATTTCGCTGTGGGAGTAACTAAACCCTCTGTAATGCGCGTGCGGATACATTTTATGAAGCACATACTCTGGACTGAAGGGCTTCCAAGCACTAGAGAGAACATTGTGTGTTTATAGATTTGGATTCTGTGTAAAGGCAGCACCGGATCCGGAAGTCCTTGACATAAAGACCTTCTCAATCTGCCCAACACAGACCACCGAAGTCTGCAGAAGTGATGGAGTCCAGCCTTTCATGCCCATTCAGTTTTTGACCTCTCCACTGAGATGGCTGCAGGAGTAGACGTTTTGAATCAATTGTTTTGTCAGAGATCCGAGATGGTGGCACGTCAGGTGTCAGATGAGCTGTCAGTTGCCAAAAAAGGCCCCACTGTCCAAGCAGGAAGCCCCTTTGAGGCATTAGCTGATAATCAGGGCCATGCCTCTGGCGACCAAGGAAGCCATCATCTCTTGTAGCAGCCAGCCTTTTCTTCAAATGCCAGTGTAAAATTCTAATCTTAGACGTCAGCGGGAGTCTTAATGGGTTTATTGAAGAAAAATAGAAATGAGTAATCTGTGAATCACAAGTTTAATCAGCCAGAGTTTATCTGGGAGGTTTTAGAATATACCTTTAGGTAATAAACAGTCTGATAAGTTACTTTTATTGTCAGGTTTATTGTGCTCTTGTTTTAAGTACAAAAAAGCTTTTCAGAATTCTGTCTCAGTTCTCAAAAGTCTTTTTTTCGTTT
The DNA here is from genome assembly GCF_964263255.1 of Lissotriton vulgaris. NCBI lineage: Eukaryota > Metazoa > Chordata > Amphibia > Caudata > Salamandridae > Lissotriton > Lissotriton vulgaris. The sequence continues at coordinate 134,574,103 of NC_141700.1, read as the reverse complement.
GGTAGTTCTTGTGGTAACTAAGGCTGGATGTTGTTCAATGGTTTCCACTGGCCTTCAGGACTGATTTTTGCATCAGTAGAAGATACAAGAACAAGGTAAGTAGTCAAAATTGTCTAATGTCGTATTCACCCCTTTTAAGGTTTCGCCTGCCCAGTGCTTGCGCTGCGCTTGAAAAATCTATTGTTTTTAATATAATTCTTAAAAGGGACTCACATCCGCCACCTCGCTTTCCTGGCTTTTCATTAGTTCCTGTGCTTGCCACTTTCTTTTACTCCATTTCTATTGGCTAGTGCATATTTTTCTGTATTTACCAATGCTTGTTCCTCATCTGCTTCTCCTATCAGTTAACCATCGCCAAAATACCGTTAACAATTGCGCAGGTGAAACTATTTTTCCATAAAGTTTTGCCTCTTAATGCTTTTTCGTCTTGTTGCAGATTTATATAGCAATGTCTCACCAGGGTAAATTAAATGTAAAGTCAGACATATGAACGTCATGGATGAACCCTTTAGAATTAGTTGTTCATGCATAATAAATGAGTTTCTTGGAGAAATCAATATCCAGGCTAGGGAAGTCCCTTCTGCTTAAGAGTCTGGTTTTCAAAGAAATCGTTGTAACGTTGATGAACGGATGGAAGTAGCCATGCCTGTATTTGGGTTGCATGGGCTATGCCTAAATAAGGGCTTGATTTCTATGCCTATAATTCATTTGGAATGTAAAACGCCATACAACACCCACTCCCCTTTTTTTATGTACGACAGTACTACGTTCTAAACACGTTAAACATATCTAAACATGATGTGTTAAAACCCACCCAAAACACATAAAAATGCAATGGTACTGGTTGTACACAATAGAGCATTGGTGCTGTATGCATTAAAGCAATGTTTCGTTGTAAGCATATAATTACATTTGAATGCTAAATGAATGAAGCACGAAAATAAACATTTATGAAATGGCTCATAAATACAGGAGAAAAAAGGCCGAAACCATTTCATGTCAGATCACATAATACTGTTTGTTTGTGGACATGGTCAGATATTGTCTCTGGAAGTTTGCCAAATAATTCTTGTGATCTATGAATAGTTCTACTTTAAGCAGATTACTTGTGCCAAAAAAGGAAAAATACAAACTTGGAAAAAAACGTTAATCATAGGAAAAAGTTCTTTGTTTTCAAAAATTAAGGTCAAATTCAAAATCTCTTAGAACACTGTGTGCCAAAATCAAAAGTCAGTGTCAGTGTTTGGAGAAAACATCAAATCTTCTAAGTCTGTAAAAAAGTTGTCTACCATTGAAGGTGAAAGTTGGATTACCCTGTTTAGAAGATTAACCACACATAGATGTGAAGCATCGCCTTCCGCATTGGTCGCATCAGCAATGTTCAAATTGGATGGTACCTGTGCGCCTGAAGTTTCCTCTCGTACCTCACCATCAGCATTTTGCGTCTGTGAGATCTCAATGAATGCCGTCATCAGAATTGGTAGCCGCTGGGGACAACACTGCGCATGGGCTGTTACCGGGTCAAAAAAGTATCAACATCTCTTGGCAGGACTGATGGGAGTGTTAGACAGATGTCTAGCACTCATTCTTCTCTGCATAGCAGGCAGCGTAGAACAGGTAAGATGCAATCTTGCCAGATTGGTCTGAATGACAGAAACCATGTGTTATTTAATTGTCGTAGACGAGGTAGTCCCAAAATTTGCACAATGCGCTCACGACACTTCATCGCCAGTAGAGTTATCATCATGGAGAACTGGGTGTCGCTGGTGAATTGGCTTGCCATACCATAGTAGGAGGAGAAAAAATAGTATCCCTGGGGCGCTAGAGGGCGCACACACAGAATGGCCGCCTAATGGTTAGGCTCCTGCCCCCTGGAACACATATCCTGTAACTATCTTCACCAACTGGCGGATATCAGCACTAAAAAGTGTTTCTACAAGCAGCGGGTGTGTTTGGGCAGACTCGGTCTGACTTTGGGGCAGATCCCTTCGTTGGACCTCGAGAAACCTGGAGCTGCGAGAGACGGATCCGGCGGCTGGGAAAGTACGAGGTCCCCCCCACGCGGTAGGCCTGACGCCTTGACTGCCTCAAAGCCGCTGAGATCCTGGCCTCCCGGTCGAGCGGTGGTGACCGCAACCTTGCCTGGAGGCAGCGCTACAAGGCCACGCAAAGAGAGCCCCTCGGAGGGGCTAGCACTGAGTGACGGGCAGTACTACAGGCCTCGCGGACTGCATTGCATGTGCGGCGGGACCTACTCCCCGCCATTACCCTTGAGGGCTGAGTGGTGTCGGGGGCCCGGACGGTGGGTCGATCAACTGGCTGGCCTGCCACAGCGCACTGGACTTTGGCGGGATTCCTACTATCTGCTGGGTGATGAGCCCCACTGTCCGTGATTGATATCCTGAGGGGAGATTGGTATCGCTACCCTCACGGGACTGGGAGGCTGCGCGAGGTGCCATTGCAGTGACTACGCAATTGGAAAAGGCGCCATCATAGTGCTCTGGGACTCACGCACCACAAGTAAGGGCTACTGGCGGCAGCTTGGCGTGCAGAGCAGCCCTCCTAAATATTGGCGGAGAAATGGACATGTGGCACGGCTGACTCGGGCGCTGTGATTGGAGTCGCAATAACTGCTGGGTTGCGAAGCAGTTCGTGGAGCTGCCGCAGTGAAACTGTGCTGGGAAAAAGGCACCAACATACTAGTGCCAGTTGCACGTGTCCCAAGTAAGGCATATCTAAGTTAGCACAGAGGATGGATCGGCGCTGTCGGGGTCGGCCGGAGGGACGGTTTCTCTGGACCTAGAGACATAGCCATTTTACATATATTAGCCGCACATTGGGGAGCTGACCGGCCGGAGACATCATTGTCAGACAAGACAATCGCCAACCTAAACTGTCATTCGAAGCTGCCAAGAAGGGGGTGAAAGTGTCGCAGGCGGACCCGGCCACACGTGGCGCAGGAATGGCGGAGCCAAGCACCGAAGTGTCCACAGGCGGATCGGACATCCAACGAGTCCTGCAGGAGATGCGCCAGGGGTTTGCCACAGTCGTAGACAAGGTAGACAAGATATCCTCGAGAATGGACGCCCTAGTCCACAAGGTGGATCAGCATGAGGAGCGTTTAACAGCTGCCGAACAGCGCCTATCGGACGCTGAAGATACCACGGCCACACACACGACCCAATTGGCCCGGATGGATAATATTCTCTGAGTAATAGCAGCAAAGAACGAGGATTTGGAGCCCGTAGTCGACGCAACAACATCCGTGTCACGGGCATTCCGGAATCCACAGACACTGGTAGGATGGAGTTATATGTGGAGAAATTACTGAGAGCATCTGTGGGTGAAGACGCATTCTCGGCCCAATTCATAGCGGAACGAGCGCATAGAACATTGGGGCCTATCCCGAAACCAGGCACTCCGCCAAGGCCCATAATTGCGCGGTTGCTGAATTACCGCGATCATGATGCCGCCTTGAGAGCAGCCCGTACTACACAACAGCTGACGTATAACGGCATAAACTTCTCCATATATCCTGACTTTACGCCGCTTGTGCAGGAACAGAGACGCAAGTTCCTTGACGTCAAGAAAAAACTCCGTACTGCGCAGATAGACTATGCGCTGTTATATCCGGCGAAGCTGCGTGTGACACATCAGGCGAAGCAGTATTTTTTTACAAATCCCCAGAAAGAGGAGGAATACCTGAAGAACGTCAGAAAAGCTCAAAAAGGAGCCAAGGGTGGAGCAGCTGCGCGCGGGAACGACCAGTCTGATGCTGAAGAAGAGACCTAACCTGCTATGTGGTAACATTATCCTGAGAAGTACCGGATTATTGCCTACTCTACTTCTGACTGCACTTGAGACTGTTTGGAACTGCTGCTGCACATGAGCTGCACTATACGACATTGATATACCGGACTGAAGCCAGTGGTAATGTATTCGAGGGGCCACTGCCTCTCCCCAGCCGAACCCAAGGGCGGTAGAGAGATCGCGGCTGGAGGCGGGGGTAGTGGTTGTGCGCGCTCGATGTGTTCCCCTAGAGGGTGTACCCCACAGGAGAACAATGTTGATTTTGGGACCTGTTCAATGTTCTGGTAGGGCTGGAGGGTGGGGGGTGGGATGTTTTTTCTGGCATGTTGGGGCTGCTCCAGTGGGTGGGGGGGAGGGGGTGAAATATTGTTTATGCAGAATATCAGGGAATGGTCATTACAAGCCCGACTGGCTAGAGTTGGAAAGAATGGGAAGGACACGCCTGACACAGTTGGGGTAGGTCAGGCAGTGGGAGGAGGGGCGGGCGAGTTTGTTTTCTATGCAGAACAGGGCACGACAAGGACTCATGGGTGCAGGTACATGGAGGATCATATGGGTGTGGCACAGGGCATAACATTCACAGACACGGGAATTATGACACTGCTCGGTAATGGCTGACAATGCTAGAATACCTTATGTGACAGTACTTTCCTGGAATGTTCGTGGCCTTAATGATGCCAGAAAGTGTAGAAAGGTCCTAGCTTATCTAGACCACCATCAGGTGAATATAGCATTACTGCAAGAGACTCATCTTCCACCCCACGCGGCTCACTCGTTTGCGGGTCGATGGGCAACGTTTAGGGTGTTCTCTTCGTATTCTTCCTATTCCAGGGGCACTGTTATTTAGGTCAAGAAAGCCACTCACTTTACGAAATTTGGAGAGTTCAGCGATCCAGGGGGAAGATATGCTATACTGCGGGGTAGGCTTGGTACTGATATGATCACTATAGTGAATTGCTATGCCCCTAATGTGGATACGCCAGAGTTCTTTACGATGTTATGGGGCAGAATTGTCGGCATTGGTTCTACTCATGTACTATGGGGAGGGGGAGGGGGGGATTTCAACTTGGCTTTGATACCTTCCCGGGACCGAGCGGATGGAAATATGCAGTATAATACGAAGTCCACAGATGCTGTATGTGGTATTGTAGAAGAGGGAGGTCTGATTGACAGCTGGCGTCTCCTCCACCCAGGGAAGAAAGAGGGCACACACTTCACTTCTCACACCAACACATGGGCCCGGCTGGATTATTGTTTCCTCTCTAGAGGACTGACAGTCGATATGGGCAGCGCTCTACACTTAGCTAGGACTTACTCAGATCATTGTCCGGTCTTAGTACAATTGAAACCTCCGGGGTTTGATGGAGTCAGACCCACATGGAGATTGCAACCCATGGCGTTGTTGGACGCTGCCTTTAGTGCTGAACTGGGAGAGGAGATTACAAATTTTTTCCCTCGTAATAAAGGATTGGTGGAAAGTGTAGAGACAATATGGGAAGCATTTAAGGTTACTGTGAGGGGGTTCTGCATATCTAAAAGCTATGGGATACTTTGAGAAATTAGGGGAAATATATGCAAACTGGAGAAGGAACTGAGGGCGCTGGAGGAGCGTATGGCAGGTATGGGAGATATGGGACTGCATAAGGACTTTAGACAAAAGCTATCTGAATTTGAAGAGTAAGCGCACAGAGAGATGAAGTTCAAGGGGAAGCATTGAGTGGCCCGCAGATATTCTGAGGGCGAACGACCCGGACGTGCTCTAGCGGAACTCATTAAGCATCCTAAATTCGGTAACACAGTGCAAGAGATCACTACGGCAGAGGGTGTACAATGCCGGAAGACAGAGAGTATCTTACAGGCGTTTCAGGCACACTACAGTATACTGTATAGAACCCAAGGGTACGCAGTTTATGGCTCAAGTATTTGGATGACATAGCACTGTGCAGGCTCAGTGATGTTCACAGGCAATTCTTGGCAGCCCCTCTGGAGATCCAGGACATTAGAGAGGCGAATATGTCGTTACAAAATGGTAAGGCGCCGGGCAGTGACGGGCTGCCTGCAGAATTCTACCAGCAATACATTGCTATAATGGCGCCTGTCCTCAAGGAAGTGTATGAAGAATCCTTGGAGATTGGAGTCTTGCGGGACTCGATGCAAGAGGTGGTTATTACCTCCCTCTTGAAACCAGGGAAAGAGCCAGGGAGCTGTGATTCTTATCGCCCATTGTCCCTTATGAACTGCAACGCTAAAATATTGGCTAAGGTATTGGTTAAGGGTCTCTCCTTGCTTATGACTATAATAATGCTCCCGGACCAAGCAGGCTTTGTACCGGGATGCTCCACAAGCCACAATTTACGCACTCTGTTCTCACTGATCCAAACTATAGCGCCGGAAGTACCGGTGGCTGCGGTGTTCCTAGATGCCACAAAGGCATTAAACTCAGTCGAATGGAACTTCTTATTCATTATACTAAATAGAATGGGTTTTCCTAAACTATTTATCTCATGGATCCAATTGTTGTACACGCAACCTACCGCCAAGGTTCTGATCAATGGCCGTCTATCTGCGTATCTCCGGATCACGAGAGGCACCCGGCAGGGATGCCCCCTTTCCCCCTTCCTCTTCGCTCTGGTGATCGAGCCATTGGCCAGCCGCATACGGCAACTACACAAGACAAGTGCGTTCAATTGCTTCCAGCGGCAGCTGGGAATATCGCTATATGCAGACGACTTGACACTATATGTTAAGGACCCCCAAACGAATCTTAATCCCCTGTTAAGGGAATTTTTGGTGTTTGGTAGAATGTCAGGCATTCAGATAAATTGGAGTAAATCGCAATTTTTTCCCCTCACAACGGCCGTTAAAGAATTTCAACTAGACTACCCGCTGCAATGGTGTAGCTCGGACCTCAGATATTTGGGTATACAGGTGTCAACGGATAAAGACGAGACACTATGATTAAATTATGGGACCGCGATCACTAACCTAACAGACAATGTAACGCGATGGATTTCCTTGCCACTGTCCCTAGCAGGTAGAGCCTCACTCATAAAAATGGTAATATTACCTTGCTTCCTCTATATATTCCTGAATATACCCTACTATCCAGGCACCTATTTCTTCGCAACGCTAAGGTCGAAGTTGCTACGCCTATTTTGGGGAGGTAAACAGCCACGTCTCAAGTGGGCTACGGTGATACTCCCATATGATAAGGGTGGGTTTGACATCCCTGATTTTGAGGTGTACTATATGAGTGCGCAGGCACATTATGCGTACCATTGGATGGCTCCAACACCTTACATGCCGCAGCTAGCGGCGGAGTATTGGTGGCGCATCAGCTACCACTGTCCGGCCTCATATATGGACCGGTCCCAGCGATAGACACTAATCCCACCACTGTGACCTGCACGGTAGATGCCTGGCGACGGATAACAAATAAATTGCAAGTGACCTTGCTATATTCTCCGCTGTTGCCACTTACATACCACCCACTTATGCCTTTGCTGCAGGAAAAGGGGTTTCAGGTGATGTGCAAGAGACTTGGGATAACGAGGTGGGGTGATCTGTTTCTGGATGGGAAACTTCGAAATAAGGAACAAATGTTTCAAGACTCCCAGCCTAACCCACTTGAAGTGTTTTACTATATACGCTTGTCCCAAGGTCTGAGAACAGTGCTGCCGGATTATCCGGCTGGACCAGCCCCAACACCCCGTTGGACAGAATGCTACGCTCGGGAGCTGATGGGCATTTGGTGTCGAAGATTTATAGGGACATACAAGCACATAGCCCCGAGATGGATAGCCCGGCCCGCGTGAAGTGGGGGGTGGATATTGCAAAAGAAATTACAGATGATCAATGGCGCTACTGCTGCGCTATGACTGCCCACATATCGGCGAGCTGCTGGCTGAAAGTGATACATTATAAGTTCCTTCAACGACTCTACTATACGCCGGTACTGAAGCTCCGAGATTGCCTGGCAGACGATGATAGATGCCTGCGTTGCAGGGCGGAAGAGCAGGTTTCATGCATTTGGCATGGGAGTGCCCGGTTGATTGATCTTACTGGACGGAAGTGCATGAGGCTTTTCAGGCCGTGACGGGTCACCCGTGTGACAGGGATCCATTGATTATGTTGCTGGGTTATACTAAACTGATTCCTAAACAACACCGGAAAATGTATGATGTGGCGCTGTTGCTTGCCAACCGCAGAGTAGCCTGTAGATGGGGCCGAGGTCGAGCGCTGAAATTTAAGTAGTGGTTAACAGATCTCACATACTGTCAGGAACAACAAGCCGTCCATGCTGATACACTGCCAACGAAATGCAGGCCTAGGGATATCTGGGGTCCACTTCAGACATACTTGTTAAGCATCTCGGAGGAATTGAGTGACACCGAAAACAATGCGCAGGTTGAGGATGGGTCTCCCTCTTGAGGGCTGGATGAGTGGAGCTGAGAAGGACAAACTATGTTGTATATATCATTAGATGATTGCCGGGGTAGCTGATAGTAGATAGTGCACAGGAGTAAATGAGAGAAAAATATGCTTGTACTATGATGCACTCTTAACATGATACTTTGATCTGTGCCTCTAGATAGTAATGCTGGCCTGATAACTTTGCTGAGTGGTGGTAACAGATGTCACAGAGATAACCAAGTCTGATACTGCAATTACCGTGTTTTAAGTGATGTTAGAACTTCTACCTGTTGATCCACAACACATGTACCACATTCATTGTTTCTTATTGACTACGCGGATGCCTGTGTAATGCCTTAACTGCACTTTGTACTGTATTGATAAAATTACAAATAAAGTAAAAAAAAAAGGTTTCTCCTTAACATGTCAAAGAAATGTTCAAGGCAGTTTGTAGTTAGGAGGGCATGTATCTTGGCAGAAGTCCTTACGACTTGCAGATCATAGGTCTCTTTGGCGGAGGTCAGTGGCACAGTTTTTTGCAAAAGAATAGCTTTCATTCTCCTTAAAGTATCAATTCATATAGAAGAGATGTTCAGTGAAGGCCATAAAGGAGACTCCCTGTTTGACTTGGTTTAAGGAAACAATACTTGCATACAGCAAGTGACCCTGGCTGACACAGTTACTAGATATGGTATACCTGGCAACATGCCACAGCAGCTATGATCATTAAACATGAGGTAACTTCCATTAGAAAGTTGTCCAAAAATTGGATTAATCACCGCAGCTGGTGAACCTTGCAGGTGGCAGGATAAGTTGGTAGAGGAACCATCGAAGGCCCCGTGAAAATTAATACCCTGACAAAGGAGAGAACCGCTTAGTGGGTTTTCACAATCTTTACCACTAAGAAACACTTCCCTTCCCCCACTCCAACATCTGTGTGTATACGGTTATTCCCAGGATGTCTTGAGGTATTCTTTACCCAACCTTTCATATGTGCCTGCTGGTATATGTTTTAGGCAATACTGAAAATGGAAAATTGTTACAGGCAGAGTGATTGTTCCATGTATAATCCATTCAGTAGCTGGCTTTTCAGCGACTGTAAATGGCAATCTTTCCAGTTTTTTAATGCTCAGCACTGTATAGTCTGCTCCCCTCTGTGCCACTTTGATCTGTTTATCAGTGAGAATGAATTCTGAAAAAAGTGACGTGGTATTGATTAAACGCCAACGCACATAGCCTGAACGAAGGTTTTGTACCATCAAGCCCAATTGCATGATAGAAAGTAGTTGCGACTGACCATGTTGCAACATGACCAAGTCCTGTTCCATGATGTCTATAGCAGAAGATACTATGCTGTCCAATGAATATATCCTGGACGGCAAAGTGTTAACCCATTGTCAACTGCAGAGAGAGTTTTCTCTAAATTAATGCGATCAATTTCTCGTATTCTTTCTGCATTCTCTGCTTGCGTAATCTTCCATGTTTCATTATAAGCAGCATAGATACTGGCATATATAAAACATTTATGACACAGTGTTCTTGGCCCTAGCAAGAATTCCCTAAGATCAGCGCCATCTTTAAGTAAAGATAAGTGTTGCTTTACATCCTTAAGTGTAGATTGATGTAACCATTCAAGGCACAGTTTCCCTACACTGTATGTTGTTACTATTCCTGGATGCTGTCTTTGAACATATCTCTGGTCTGGCCTAATGTGAAACCCTGTGTTTTGTTCAGGAATCTATCTTGACAGTTGTTTGCGTCTTTGGGCCACATCAACCATTTTTTCCAATCTGAATCTGTTCTGTTGTGATGCAAAATAGTATGTATGTCGACCTCTCCCTTTGAATTGTTACTGCTGTCAGGTGTAGGTGTAGGTATGGATGGATTGTTCAGGTCTTTTATCTTGGCTGACCCATGACAAGAATTCTGTTGGACAGTGTCATTCAAAAACAGAATTTGCTCAGGGATGATACAGGCTCTAAACATAGATTCTATCCCCTGTGCCTGCCAATCTTTTGTGCCTCAGAGAGTTTTTGTCTCTATATTGTCCTTCCAAAAGTTGAAACCTAGTTTAGACATTTGAACATAAAAGGCTGCAGAATAAATTTGTTTGTTATTTGTCAACATACTTTTCATGCCTGTTTTGTTTACATTTCTAAAGTAAAATGATTCAGCATGGGATACATTGAACCCTGAAAAGTATGGACATTTTCTTGCAAATGTTTTTGAGCTACCCTTTGGTGGCGTAGGACAATGTTGCCATTGGTTATACATTAATACATTTCTAGGCATTGTGGATTTGTGCAAGAAATGGTGACCATAATGGTTATAACAATATATCTGTTCATAGTCTGATGAACCTTGTAAATATTCATGATTTGTGAATACTGCACATTTCTAAGTTTGACATCATATTATTAACAGTCTCGAAGTCCCAATCATCAGAAAAGGTACTAGATGAAACAAAGTCACATAATGAAATCTTGAATAAGTGTGGAATCTTCAACAGCTCAGATGGGCCAAAAATGTCCTAATCAGTTCTGTTCCAAGCTATACCACCAGGTATAGGAACGGCTGTGATGTTCACTGATGACAAGTCTCTTTGTTTACAATGAGATGATTTGTGTGGCTTGAGTAGTAAGTTGATGTTCTTACTTGCTGTGTCCATTTTGACATATCTTCCATTTATCAGCATTCCCAGTGTTATTACCAGAGTCAACCAAAGTAGAAGAAAAAGCACACCCAACACAATCCAAAGTTCAATCCATGGTGAAACCAGATAAGTGATGAAAAAGGTCTGTTGCTTGTTCTTTGAAAGTTCTTTTTACTGGTGTTGTTTCAGGTACACTTGGATCCTCGGAAAACGTATCAAAGTTAATGAAATAGCCAGAGGCAGTTCTGTCAATGGTGGGGATTTCATACGGATTTGTCGAAATCGCTGGAACCACTTGATCACTTGTTACTTCATTGTATACAGGTGTTTCTTGACTAACTGTTATTTGGGTTTTAAGAGGTACAAGTTCCATAGCTTTGTTGCATAGTCCTTCATTTCGCACTGCAGATTCCTCAAAGGTGATGAGTCTCTCAGTTTGAACCTCTTGGATAGTAGCCAGATTAGGGCTTCTGCTACTTGTTCAAAGTCCACTTGGCCTACTGCTTAGTATCGGCCACATGATGTGGTTTGACAATGTCGATTGACACAAACCTGTTCTCCTTTTTACCAGCCAGGGGCGGCAGTAATACTGTGCTTGATCCGTGGATTGCTAGGACCGGTACTGGTTGTCTGTAAGGCCCAAATTCCTTCTATTCTGTGATCTTCTCTCTGACTAGATCCCTAAGCTTAGGAATCCAGACAGGCCTTGCTAGGATGGTTGGTTTTTCTTCAGTGGTGGTGGCTTCAGGAACACGTTGCTTTGTTTCGTTCTTATTTCATTTAAGTCCTGTAAAACAGCCAAATGGTCTTTGATATCAAATGGTTTTTGGTCTACCACTAAAGTCTGACAATCGAGGTCCGCTACTAACATTCTGGTCCCAAAAAGGACTTCATATGGAGTGATTCCCCTAGAGAACTTCTTGGCAGATTGTTAAGACAGCGATGGGCACTTATTAGATGTTTGACCCACCCGTAACCCAGCCTAATACCCTAGCTGTTATCGATTGTTTTATGTCCCGGTTTTTCCTCTCCACAGTCGAATTGCCCTCAGGATGAAGTGGACTAGAGTACTGCAATGCAACACCCAATTTGGCCATGGCCCCCTTGTAAGCTCGAGAGCTAAATGCAGGACCCTGGTCAGAATGTAGCGTGCTGACTGCGTATGTGCCGATAAAGACTCGCAAATCTTTTATAACAGTTCGAATGTCAGCCGAGCGCTGAGGCCACATCCAAATGAACCTCGTCTTAACATTTGTGGGACCGCATTTGTCCAAAGGGACGTCTGCGTGTAGACAGTCTAATGCTGCCTTACAATGGTGTCTGTACTGGGCTGGCTATGCTATAGTCCGGAATCTGGCGGCGTTCTGTGCTACGATCACTATTGCAGTTATTGCAGTTTATTACAAATGTGTGAATGTGTGCATTCATTCCTGGCCACCAGGATATCTCTTTTAATTCTAATATAGTCTTAGAGATCCCTGATGTATCAGACCCTTTCCCAGATGTGCTTCATGAATCAAAGCTACCCTGCGTTTCCTGTTTGGAATTACTCTGTCCCCTATTCCGGGAATTCGAGCAAAAGGAATGCTGTCTGCATCTATTATATATGAGTATTTGAGTGTAAAGTTTTGAGGTAACGCTGCACCACTGCCTTTGCATGTAGCATTTATGAGAAGTTGGCCTGGCATATGATGTCTACTATTCTAATGGGCACCTTGCACCTGTCCAAACGACCCTTATTGATGGTAGGTTTGAAGTCAACTTTATAGAAAGCTATCCTAGTGGTAGCTGTGGAGAGCAGCCTTCAGGGTAAAACTTTGAGGCGAGTTGAGCAAGTTGTTTTTACCAGTTTATAATCTCTTGAATGATCAAATGAAAGTACACCACACAAGGTATATATCAAATATACATGTATTCATTCTAAAAACAACCCTCTGGACTCTTTATGAGGTCAGAGGTAAAAGTACAATACAAGGAACTTAATTAGCATATGATAAGTTGCACAGTATATGTTATGCCCTAGGGGCCTCACAAACCATATACTAAAATAGTGTTATAAGAACCACGTGAGGGCGATAAGTCAGGCCTAGGGCCTGTAGAACCGCTGGGGCATCCAGGACTCACCCAAGGTAGGGACACAGTAGACCCACGGGGGACGCGTGCAGGGTCTAAACACAGCCGTGAATCATCATTGACTTTCTATGGAGAACGAACAAGTTACAATTTCAAAGATTATGGACACTTCTGGGTGAACTACGATGGAACCCTTTTAGACTTAGACACTTCGAGAGTCAAGACCCATGGGAGCATCGGAGTGCTCATGTTACCTCACCCACGGAAGCCAGGGGCAAAGGTATCTTTTGGTGACGGGTTTCGTCGTCGATTCCAATGGAGAGCTGCAAAGAAGTGCTGCAGGCGACCAGAGGAAAAGTGTCAGGGTGGATCCAAGGGTGGATCAGAGATGTGAAGAACCTGAAAGCAGAGGGGACAGAGTCTGGGTCACTAGCAGTGACAAGGATGGCGTCAGGAAGATTCCAGTCGATGTTGGGTGCTTTCAAGTGAAGTAGGTGAAGCTTGACTCTTCAGCCACGAGGACCAGGAGGCGTCGACGATGACCAGGAGCTGGATTCAAGCTGTCCCGCGAAGGATGTCGGGACCCAACAAGCCTTGGCAACAGCAACCCACGCAAGATGACAAGATATGCTTCGGTGCAGACCAGCAAGGTCTGAGGGACTCACCCTTTGGAGGGGAGTCAGAGCACATCTGGAGCAACCAGGAAAGCACAAAAACAAAGGATTGTCCTTCATGGGGGCCCACTAGCCAATGGACTAGGAACCGCGAAGGACCCTATAGCTGCTGTGAAGAAAGTATACTCACGGGTCACTCGTGGAGTGCTGACCTTTGTACTTCGGTGCAAAAGTTGCACGGGGCAGAGGCTTCAAATACCCCAATGCACCACTTTGGGAAACTTCGGGAAGTAGGTGCAGTGGCAAAAAATGCAGAATGTCCAGGAGTTCCGGTCCCGCGTCTCTCGTGTCTGCTATAGGTCTTAACTCTGCTGGGAACTCGTGTCAACTTCAGAGATGTCTGGCAGTCTATGTCCTGTGTCACAAATTGTTTGGGATCCGGCTGGAGCCTCGAAAATGCAGACTGGCAGAGATGCTTCTTTGGTGCCTGTTTGAACAGGGAGGGTCACTCCTTGACCCCAAGGGAGATTCTTCAGTATTTCAGTCTAAATGAAATGTCGAAGGTCCAGGATTTCTTCTTCAGAGTTTTGTCCAGGGTAATCTGAAGTCCTAGGGACTGGGTTCCAATACTTATACTAAGTTAAGGGGTTGGGCTAACTCTAAGGTCCCACCTATGGGTGGACCTGGAGATAGGGTGGTTACACCCCTTCCCCATTGTCCAGTTTCATTCCAGAGCTGGGGCCGAGTGCCCCAGCAACCGATTTGAACTGGGAAATGCATGGAGCACCTTGTGTGCCCCAGGCAGTGTCTGAAAAGCATTCACTGAATGCAACCCACCCTGCCCCAATACACTAAAGCCTGTCTGGGGAGGTGCTGGCACATCCCTGGACAGGAAACCTATTGTCCAGGCCTCCCCTGCCAGAGTTTCATCCAGCAGCAGGTGGTTCAGACTTGTGTCTTTGGCAGCAGCATCCATTTTGTGATGCTGTGGCTCTATTTAACTTTAACAGGGTATACCAGTGTGTGCATGTCTTTTCCCTCTAGAAGAGTGGAATGCTACCCCCGCCGCCAGAACTGGCGGGGGGTAGTATTTCAAATTGTTTGACACTTTACACGACATGTTTTGATAAAGCCAAACCAAAGTTAGCATTAAACCGCGAGGTTCATAATGCACTTAAGAGTATAGAACAGCTATAAGGTGGTATTTCCGAAAGCTGCAGAGGGGCTCAGCTCATGCTAGGGCACCCTCTCACACAAAACCAAACACTCTACCTTCAGGATTGTCAAGGCCTGCCATAGGAGTGACGTATAGGTTAATATGTGTCTATATGTAAGGGTAGATATAGTGTACTATATCTGTACTATATCTAAGTAAGGTGTGCTTACACCACCTTACCCAGATTGCAAATGCAGACCTGTGGTGTCATTTTGGAAGGCTAACCAGGGGTGGCACAATACATGCTTCAGCCTCTGGGGTCCCTATGCCCTGTGTACCTAAGGTACCATATGCAGGGACTCATAAGGGTGACCCAGTAACCAATCTGGTATGTACCTAAAGTACATGGTATCAATTTAGAGAGAGAACAGCTAGGCTGTGGTCCTGATTAGCAGAGCCACAGCCAGTCTAAAGTCGAAAAACCAGTGAAACACAGCAACAAGTGGGGGTAAACATAGAAAGCAGACCCTACTCTCCTACAGCATTGACAGCTAGCATTATTTTACTGTCTATTTTCGTTTTTAAACGAGTGATTGCAGCTACGGGAGCCGTTTGCACAGCTGCCTTCGTGGCTTCATCAGCCAATGAATTCCCTTCAACGTGAACTCCATCACGTTGATGACTCAGTGCATGTATCACATGAGTCTTTTGTAGTCCTTGTCATAACTGAACTACTTGTTCCCAAAGCAGTTTATGGTTGATTGTGCCACCTTTTACATCTTTGTAACCGGTTTGAAGCCAGTTTTGCAAGTATTCATTGTAAGATTGAACACAATAATACAATTCACACACTATGAGTGTGGGGAATTCGTGATCTGTATTTTCAAGTGCCATCTTGAATGCTTGTAGTTCAGCTCGCTGAGCTGTACAATCTCCTAAAGATTGAGTTTTAGTGACCATTGGTTGGAATTTGCCATTGCGCCAGTGACCTTTAACGATCGCGCATGCTGCACTATAGGCTTTTTTACCCCAGTAGCGGGTTCAGCTGATCTGTCAGTATAAATTATACATTCATACTGGACAAGAGGCAGAATTTTAGTAGGCAAAGGACATTCTTGTTCTTATTGTAGAAATGCTTGGGTTTTCAAATAAGGAGCAAAAACATATTCAACGTATGTTGCAGCAAGAGAATTAACCCATTGTATCCATCTCGGATGTAAAGCTCTAGCATTTGGAATGCTCGCTTTTGTCACTGCCTCTGAGGCATGGTACAGGTGTAACGACCATAATGTGCTTACCCTGTGCGAGGGCTTTCTCTTTTGCTACTGCAGTTTGAACCGCTGTCAGAATTTTTTCTGTTGAAGTGAATTTCATTTCTGCTTGTGTGTACAAGTGTGATTTGTAAGCTATTGGTACTTTTTCAACTTCGTTAAGAGTTAAGTATGTGAATCCGCATGGTCTTGGAATGATTCGGATCACTAAGTTGCGTACGTTTACGTGTGTTTGCAAATGGTTAATTACTAACATGTCTGTTTGCAATGAAAGCAACATTCCTGTGTGTTTTTGTGTCCAATTTACTGTTTTAAAATCAGTTTTGATTAATTTATGGAGAGGTTTAACCGTTTCTGCGTAATTCAGAATGTAAGTTCTTCCGAAATTTTTGAATCGACTACGTTTTTCAGCTTTTTTGGAGGTTGGAGCAGTGCACATTTCTCTAGAAAGTTTGCTGCCAGGCTTTTGCCTTCACTTAAAAGTTTATACCCTAGAAAGAGAACGTTGAGATGGGCAATTCTAGACTTTTTGAAATTGAATTTGTACCCTTCAGAGGCGAATCCCAATATAATTGTATTCACCCTATTCAAGTGCCTATCCAAGTCGTCATCTATCAGATAGATGTCATCCACATATGATAATGCTTCATCATCATAAGTTTGTAGTAACTCTGTTACCCTTGCTGAAAATAACCCAGGACTATTCTTGAATCCCTGGGGTAGACGACAGAAGTGACGCTATGTCCCCATAATTGAGAAAGCGGTCAAATACCTACTTTCTGGTGCACTATTAGAAATATCTAAGGTGGTTTTATATTTTTTTATATTTTTTACGCACAATGTTATTCATTAATTTTGTACTGTATGCATTTTGCACTGCAAATGTTTTGCAACAAGAATGTAGATGTCTGTAATCCAAAACTAGACAATATGTATTGTCTGGTTTGGAGACAGGAAACAAAGGATTGTTCATTGACGAGGTGCATGTTTCAATCACCCGTTGGTATTCAAGTTGATCTAAGATCTCCCGGACCTGTTTTTTTAGCTTCTTGCTTAACTGGGTACTGCTTTTGTGCAGTTGGCTGATTTTTAACTTGCTTTTATAGTGAGGTGATCCCTCATCCCATCCTACATGATTAGGTCGAGCCTTTACCATTCCGCAGGAATGGGAAATGGGGAGAATTCAAGTCGGCTATTTTCTCTTCAAACCAAAGGGCTTTCAGCCGCGGTTTTCTTGCAGTGCCCGTGAACCACGTGATAACATGCACGCGCATTCAGGGCCAGCCAGCCCAGCACATCAAAGGGCTTCTCCTCCCCTAATTATTCATGGCCGGCCGCAGGCCGGCCGTACTTTCACTTTCCCCAGAACGGCTAATTAGGGGAGGAGAAGCCCTTTGATGTGCTTCACACCAATGCGCCTCAGTCATTCCTCTTCTTTGTATTTGCTTCCAGACTCCGATCTGCTCATGTGCACAAGACGCTTTACACATTACACTCATCTGCCTGAAGTGGGAGTTTTAAACAAGCAAAGCTGGTCCTTCTGTACTTGCAGTTTCACTTCTAATGTGTGTTGTTATTTACCATGATTTTTAGCTGAGGTGTATCACGCTTGTTCATGAGTTTGATCTCTTCATACTGTCAAATGTTTTCTAAGTTGTTTTTGATTGTCTTACCACTGGAGGTCTCCCTGTGCTACATTTAGCCTCTGACACATGCAACGCCACTCAACCACGCAACGCCACTCAACCACGCAACACCACTCAACCACGCAACGCCACTCAACCACGCAACGCCACTCAACCACGCAACGCCACTTAACTACGCAACGCCACGCAACTACGCAACGCCACGCAACTACGCAACGCCACGCAACTACGCAACACCGCGCAACTACGCAACGCCGCAATGCCACGCAACTACGCAACGCCACGCAACAACGCAACGCCACTCACACATGCAACGCCACTCACACATGCAACGCCACGCAACTACGCAACGCCACGCAACTACGCAACGCCACTCAACTACGCAACGCCACTCAACTACGCAACGCCACTCAACTACGCAACGCCACTCAACTACGCAACGCTGCGCAACTACGCAACGCCACGCAACTACGCAACGCCACGCAACTACGCAACGCCACGCAACTACGCAACGCCACGCAACTACGCAACGCCACTCACACATGCAACGCCACGCAACTACGCAACGCCACGCAACTACGCAACGCCACGCAACTACGCAACGCCACGCAACTACGCAACGCCACGCAACAACGCAACGCCACGCAACAACGCAACGCCACTCAACTACGCAACGCCACTCAACTACGCAACGCCACTCAACTACGCAACGCCACTCAACTACGCAACGCCACTCAACTACGCAACGCCGCTCAACTACGCAACGCCGCTCAACTACGCAACGCCGCTCAACTACGCAACGCCGCGCAACTACGCAACGCCGCAATGCCACGCAACTACGCAACGCCACGCAACAACGCAACGCCACTCACACATGCAACGCCACTCACACATGCAACGCCACTCACACATGCAACGCCACTCAACTACGCAACGCCACTCAACTACGCAACGCCACTCAACTACGCAACGCCACGCAACTACGCAACGCCACGCAACAACGCAACGCCACGCAACTACGCAACGCCACGCAACTACGCAACGCCACGCAACTACACAACGCCACGCAACTACACGCAACGCCGCTCAACTACGCAACGCCACTCAACTACGCAACGCCACTCAACTACGCAACGCCACTCAACTACGCAACGCCACTCAACTACGCAACGCTGCGCAACTACGCAACGCCACGCAACGCCACGCAACTACGCAACGCCACGCAACTACGCAACGCCACGCAACTACGCAACGCCACGCAACTACGCAACGCCACTCACACATGCAACGCCACGCAACTACGCAACGCCACGCAACTACGCAACGCCACGCAACTACGCAACGCCACGCAACTACGCAACGCCACGCAACAACGCAACGCCACGCAACAACGCAACGCCACTCAACTACGCAACGCCACTCAACTACGCAACGCCACTCAACTACGCAACGCCACTCAACTACGCAATGCCACTCAACTACGCAACGCCACTCAACTACGCAACGCCAATCAACTACGCCACGCCACTCAACTACGCAACGCCGCGCAACTACGCAACGCCGCAATGCCACGCAACTACGCAACGCCACGCAACAACGCAACGCCACTCACACATGCAACACCACTCAACTACGCAACGCCGCTCAACTACGCAACGCCGCTCAACTACGCAACGCCGCTCAACTACGCAACGCCGCTCAACTACGCAACGCCGCTCAACTACGCAACGCCGCTCAACTACGCAACGCCGCTCAACTACGCAACGCCGCGCAACTACGCAACGCCGCAATGCCACGCAACTACGCAACGCCACGCAACAACGCAACGCCACGCAACAATGCAACGCCACTCACACATGCAACGCCACTCACACATGCAACGCCACTCAACTAGGCAACGCCACTCAACTACACAACGCCACTCAACTACGCAACGCCACGCAACTACGCAACGCCACGCAACTACGCAACGCCACGCAACTACGCAACGCCACGCAACTACGCAACGCCACGCAACTACACAACGCCACGCAACTACACGCAACGCCGCTCAACTACGCAACGCCGCTCAACTACGCAACGCCGCGCAACTACGCAACGCCATGCAGCAACGCAACGCCACTCAACTACGCAACGCCACTCAACTACGCAACGCCACTCAACTACGCAACGCCACTCAACTACGCAACGCCACTCAACTACGCAACGCCACTCAACTACGCAACGCCACTCAACTACGCACACATGCAACGCCACTCACACATGCAACGCCACTCACACACGCAACGCCACTCACACACGCAACGCCACTCACACACGCAACGCCACTCACACACGCAACGCTACTCACACACGCAACGCCACTCACACACGCAACGCCACTCACACACGCAACGCCACTCACACACGCAACGCCACTCACACACGCAACGCCACTCACACACACAACGCCACTCACACACGAAAAACCACTCACGTTGCCAATAGGTCTCGCAGTACGACAGTTGGAGCCATTACAATTGCAAATAACAATGCCTTTCACTTTGGTTATCATTTTAAATACATAAAGGGCTTTGTCATTTACAAAACCAATAGCTCCAACTTTCCTACTGCGAGACCTATTGGCAACGCCAGTGCTTGTTGTATAATGCAGGAGCCTGGGCAACTGCCCATTTCATGGCGTAAGTAGATTTTAAATTAGTTGGAAAGTGATTAGAAAAGGCTGGCATAATGATGTCCTCACCATGTGGACACTCCCTGACAAATTGTCGTGGCCAGTCTTGTTTAACTAGAAGAATGTCATAACCCTTAGAGAGTCGCTCCCAAAAGAGTGCTCTTATCTTTCTTGGTATGTCTCCCTCCATCCGGAGTGTTATTTTATATAACTTATGTGGAGAACTAACCCTGGTATCTGCAGTTTTGACTTGAATGAATTCATTCAAGTCCACTGTCTCCAGATGATCCTTCTGGTTCTGGCGAGCTATGGTGACTTCTGCTGCGCTTTCCAACATTGTCTGAACCTATTCTCCGTTCTAGAGTTGTGTCCTCAAGATCCTCGGCATGTCTGATTTTTAGACCTGCTACCTTTTTTTTGGTAAATTGAGGTTTCTTGCTTTTCTGAACGTGGTGATAGTCTTTGGACTTCACGCGTTCTACCTTGTTTTCTGACCATCCTCTTCCTTCAGATGTCTGTGACAAAGTCTGAATGGAATGAGAGGAATGTGTATCAGTGTCTTGATATCTATTAGGTTTTCTCAAATTAATCCTGTTCCTGAGGTTATGCCTCCTTACAAAGAGCTCCTTTTCGAGGAGACCTGTCTTTGGAATGAGAACGCTTCTCTTTAGAAGTTTGTTTACTATTTTCCCATTTCTTTTAAGAAGGAGTAGGAGTGTTATTAATAAAGACCTTTTCAGGATTTTCAGACAGTTGGGGTTTAACTGTATAATTCTACTAATCTTTGTATATTACTAAGTAATTCATCATCCGACATTGCTTCAATGTCAGGGTCAGGTGTGTAGCCGGCTATAGCCGACCATATTGCTCCTGGTCTACCTAATGGACCAAGCCTGGTAATGTGATTTAAATGTTTTAGGGCGCCTTTAAACCTGAGCTCATGCTCCTGGTATGTGAGTGGAATTTTAATATCCTTGAAAGTAATATACTCATCCGGCGGTTCATCTTCTTTGTAGAAGTAAAACATCTGTGCTACTGGATTTGCTTCGAGGAAGACTATCCGTGAATAGAATACCTCTGTCTGGTGATATTCATATGCCTCTATCACAAAAACTATCCTAACACATCTCGATGTTAGGCCATTTTTTATAAGTTTTATAATGATGGCTTTCCTTAACCCTTTCGATGCTGATGACGAGCTCAGCTCGTCATCACCCACGGGTGTCGTGTGCTGATGACGAGCTGAGCTCGTCATATCTGCAGCAAAAGAGCAATTTGCAGCACAGCGCAAAAATCCTCGCAGCAGCCATGTGGTTAAAATCATAGGAATGCATATAGCATCCTCGTCGGTTTCATTAAAACCTGCTGTCTTAGATGCTGCTACTGCGTTGTTGCCTGTAGCTCCACTGGCCCCGGGATTATCTTTGTCGGCCATTTTGTTGACTGAAAGTTTGCAGAGCAAGCTTCAAGGAACCAAAGATAAGGTGCACAATATTTTGGAACACTGTATCCTTCAATGTTGAACTAACCAAAAACCTACATAGGATTTTCGTCCTACTCAGCTACAGCTGAAATTATCCCTTTTACCCACTCCAGACATCTATTGGAGTATTTACGGAGAAAGGGGTCTCTGATTAAAAGCACAACTGAGTTACTTTAGTATCTAGAGTTAAATTAGTGCCTTGCCCCACGTTGGGCAGCATGTAGTGTTGTTCCTATATTCCCAATAGGCTCTGCACATTGGGATAATATATCCTGTAGATGTGACATAGGACTGAGGTCAGTATGTCTCTATTGAATATACTAACCTTAATTGTGAGTGCCAGCTAGCTCAGAGGTCACTAGAAACGTTCTCGAATATACAGGAAGGGATTAGATTCTGACAACCACATAAACATGACAACTTTGTTTCCCTAGGACTGGAAAAAATTTCTTCAGAGTCGTGGAAACAATAGATAACTATTTTACTCAGTCAATCGTGCATGCTTTGTTTCTACAGAGTTGCAGAGAAAATAGAGAGACAGGTGTTTTTCAATAAAAGGATTTATTGAATAGCCTTCTTTCTCATGCAAGAAAGGTGAACTGCTACAATCGTTAGAATGCAAAGTATAATGCGTACAGCGAGAATAGTATAATAAAATAATACTGTAATAGCATTGTCTAGTGCTATGACATATAAAAATACATTCATAACACAGGCTAAAATACTCAACTGGTACTTCTAAAATACACCTACCCCAATGTACCTAACATCGGTCTAGTACAAAGGAAGAAGTAAGTATGGTCTTTTAGCATAGGTTTAGTTTTTTCCAAGAATTGCCAAAGGTTTCTCTATGTTCTAATCAGCTCCATACCGTAGAATGAAAGAGGTTGGTATCTCTTTCTCCGAATCGATTTCCCAACACCCCGCAAGGGGAGTCAGAAACACTGGAGCTTGATTTTCGGCATAGGAGGACAGCTTCTGATCAGTGCATCAGCTGGAGAGACGGCTTCCTTCGGCACTTGCTGTTGCGGGCTGTGTTGGGCAAGTAGGTAGTCGAACTGTACTGAACCACACCGTGCTTTGCTATAGCAAGTGAAGGTATATTTATACCTTGAAGGGGTTTAGGAATGCCAGCTTTGACGTAAAGTCGGGCATATGAACGTCATGGATGAACTCCTAAGGAATAGGTGTTCATGCATATTAAATGAGTTTCTTGGAGAAATCAATATCCACGCTAGGGGAAGTCCCTTCTGCTTAAGAGTCTGGTTTTCTAAGAAATCGTTGTGACGTTGATGAACGGATGGAAGTAGCCATGCCTGTATTTGGGTAGCATCGGCTATGCCTAAATAAAGGCTTGAATTCTATGCCTATATAAGGTTAATACAAATTGTACCTATATAAGGGCATGAATCGGAAAAATTCTTTTGGAATCTAAAACGCCATACAACACTCACCACCCTGCACTACTCATCACTTTATTGCACTATGTGTGACCTTGTGCATGCAGAGCCCAGTGGAGAGTTTAAGGAGAAACTTAATGCATTTACAAATGCTTGTTTTCTTTCTTTTCTTTCTCCTTATTCCTAATTCTTCTCTGAAAGAAATAGGACTTGATCTTCTCCTTATGGACGTCCTTTTACTCTTGATTCTAAGGTTCTGAAAAAAGAAAAATGATTCTGTCTCTTTCTATCTTTCCTCTAGTCAGGTTACTATGTAGTTATGGATTTGATTTTTTATCCATGATGTTTAAGTACTTGTCTCTTGGGCCCTCACAATGCAATTCTAACAATTTCCCCTTTGACTCATCATCTCCACCACATCAGATTTCTCTTCATTTAATTCCCTTGTGCAGTCTGCCTTCAGACTGTGCAGTGGCACAATGTCATCCTCCTGACTCCCCAGAGACCCCGGGAAACCATAAGCCACATTCATGTGCTATCTCGCTCTATGTCTCCAGTCTTCTCTGCTTCCCGGTTTTGACTTCTATCCCAAGTTTCACTGCATTGGGTCGGGCTGCCCTCTGTGGCTGTTCCGCAATATCTTTCTGACCTCCAGTCATTATCTCCTCTCAACGTGAGCTTTAGATTCTTCTTTGCCCCATCTTTTCATCTGTGAGACCCACTTCCACCTTGCTTCTGCTCCTCACATCTTGCATCTTTCTTTCTTTTCCAGGTAGGCACCACCCTCTATTACAGGTACATGGTGTATGGCGGGACAATGTTTCCTGTTTAAGAAGGAGTGAAGCATATTCTTCTGAGGTACTTGAATTTTGATTTTGGTCACATATCTGTTTCTTACAATAAACTTTGGTAGATGCCTAGTCTGAGGTCATTGGAATGAGAGGGCATGGTTTTAAAGGTACAAAAAGCAGCTCCATGTCAGAGATGAGCATTTCCAGTGGGCAATGTTAGCATGAGTAAGAAAAGCTCTTGGCAATGCACTCCGAGATGGCACTCGAAAGTGTTGTATTCTAGTTTGTTTAACTTTATTGGGTGCTCCAGGGTATCGTCCCCTGATTCTGGGTGTATTAGGATTCTGTTGTGCCCTCCCACTCTGGGAACAGAGTCCCCAAAGTGCACTCATCTACAGGGAACTCCCTTGAACTCCTTTAAGTAAATTAAATAAAGATTCTTCAATGGCATGATGTTGTTCTCTTTTAACCATTATTCATGATACATGGGTATTCATCCAAAGATATATGATCAGTAACAAGGACATTCACATATTACACATCGTACCATTTAAGATTCTTTATTTAATTTACGTAAAGGAGTTAGAGGGAGTTCCACATCTAAGAATACACTTTGGAGCAGGAGCAAGAAAACATGACTGATGCATCTTACGGTTATAATAATGCCTAAGATGAGTAAAGTGCTACGCTTTCCCTCCATCATGCACTATTTCATCAGTCAACTTAATACACTAAGATTCTTCCGGATATTTGCTTCATATTCTACATCACTTTCACAGCATTCAGAGGTTTCATAATCAAATTTCCCATCATCGTAATTATTTTGAATGGTGGCCTGATATAATGGGGATACAGCATTACCTCAGGTGATGTTTGAGGTAATGTAAACATGGACAAGGATGCAAATCAGTATAATTTAAAAATCCTCAAGATTGCTTTGAGTACTTTAATTCCCCATCTTCCAAGAAAACTCTCTTAATCCTTACCAGAAGTTTCATCCTTCCATATCATCAGTGGTCTGTAAATTGCTGACATGTCTTGTATTTCATCTATCTGTTCAAGCATACTGACAGACATTTTCAGAAGAAAGGTACAGCATTTATTACCAATCATGGCACAAATGTCTCCCGTCATCCAGGCCAAAGATAGGAGCCATTCTATTTTACAAGATAACAGTTCATTGGCCAACCAATTCTGTGGAAATTAACTGTGGGGCTTTTGAAGTAGAGTTCTCTACCTCCTTCAGGCAAATGAATGGATCTCATTGGTTTACAATCCCACCCATTAGCTAGGGAACAGGATGGCAAGGAATTGGACAATCTCAGAAATGTCTCTGGGCGGTCTCATACACAGAAATGGGGATTGTGATGGGTAATATCTGATGTGAGGTACAATGTAAGTTGGGTAACAATGCAGATCATTCTTTAGGCACCTAAACATAAGCTCCTTTTCCACATGCATAAAGAAGTTCCAGCTGTGATGCTGTGCATGGGAAGGATAGATGGTCTGTGGGTAATCAATTTGAGAAGTAGGATGAGTGCATTTACGAATGGGAACATTGCATTCCTCATGCCCCATCAAGATACTGCCATCTCCAACTTCACAAACCAGTTCCTGGGCAGTAGCGGCTAAATGAACGGCAGGCTGCTAAATCTATTAGACCTGTAAGGGCATTGCTTGGTTCACAAATGAGACAAGTAAGGTAGCCGTTTCATTCAGTCATAAAAAGCCCATGGACATGTAAGTCATCCCATTGTTTTTTTTCAATCATACTGGATGGGGATCATGGGAACTCTGCTGATGGATTCAGCATGCACATTAGTACTCTTCCATCCTGCCAAACATGCTTATAGTATAGAGTGCCGGTGTAGGAAAGGAGGATCTGCTTGGTATGGTCACCCCCACTTTTTAGGTTTTGCCTAGCGGAAGCTGCGCTCTGCGCAGCTTTTCCGCGCAGGCGAAATCCTGTTGAGAACTGTAGGGTGCTTTGGGTCGGCCCTCGTCGTTGATTGGCTGGCTCCGTAAACGGAGCCTTGCCATTGGACGAGGGGCCTGTCCGTCAATGCCGGACCAGACACGGGGGCGTTCCCGACATTCTTTGGCTTTTGCCGACGTCACGGGACGCCGGGAACGCCCCCGTGTCTGGTCCGGCATTGCCGGCACTTCTGCGTCTCTCCTAACCCCGTGACTGGCCGGCCGGCCAATCCTAGCGCGGCCGGCCGGAAGTGACCGCCCCCCGCAGCCCGGGGGAAGAAGGAGAGGAAGACGGCAAGCACTATGGCGGCGCCCGCGGGGAGACCGGAGAAGTGCCTCTCCAACCTGCCGCTCTGTCTGGGCTGCCCAGCCTGTCGCTGCTCGCCTCCCAGACCAGGTGAGTCGATTTATTTGTTTGTTTTTTTCCCTCCTCCCCTACCCTCCGAGCCCCTGCCCCAACCTGTCTTCCTCCTCGTGGCCGGGGCTATGTTTAGGGGCGCTAGGCCGCCCGCATGGCCGGGCTTTGTGTGCCGGTTACGGGATGCCTGGGAGATCCACGGAGGCTCTTGAGCCCCTGCGGGGGGATACAGGGGGTCCGCTTTGTGTCCCACCGCTGGCTGCAGTCTGCTCGAATGTTTTTATTGCTGCCCGCATTGCCCCTGCAGCTTTCTGCTGATGTGTTTTACAGCTGGGAACCGGCGCTCGCTGGTCACATACCGAAGATTAATGGCGGCTTAAGTAATAGCGCTAATTACCTCATTTCTCTGGGCGGGAGCAGACGGGAGGGCACCAGGCAGCAGCGGCAGCGATGGTACTCATTCTCAACCACATCCTCATCGCAGTCCTTCAATTTTTCAGACGGGGCCAGCAGGTCTTCCTGAAGGCGGAGGAGAAGCCGGCATGCTCGGACGCCCTGCAGGTAAGAGACGGCGCCTCCGGTCCCCGCGTCCCCTGTGCGCGCCTGTGTGATCTTGTGACAGCGCCGCGCTGCTTGTGCCCCTTCGAAGTTATTGCTGTCTCTTGGGCTGTGTGCACTGCCAAGCATACCCTGTGTATAAGCACGTGTGCAGGGGGGGGGGGGAGAGGTATGAGGGCTGCAGGTGAGAACTGCTCTGTTGGTAGAACAATGAAGTGCTCGTGCCTACAAAGTGCTCATATTTCAACTTTTCCCCGCTGTGATCGCGTTCACTTCCCATTTAAGCGAAGGATGCCACCTCGGACAACGGCAAAGGTAAATGCCCTCCCCCACCCCTCGCATGTGTTTTGTTCCCACCATCTGTGCGGGGCTTTGTGGGGCGTGATGGATGTGACCTGTAGACAAGTGGGGGCAAGAAGCCTGTCCCCTCCCCCTCCTGCCCTCGGCCAGGCAGATGCTCAGACTCTCTCCTGTTGTTTCCGAGCAGATGGGCTGGCATACTCTGCCCTGCTGAAGAACGAGCTGCTGGGGGCGGGCATCGAGAAGGTGCAGGACCCGCAGACCGAGGACCGGCGGCTGCAGCCCTCCCCGCCCGAGAAGAGGAGCCTCTTCACGGTAAGCCACAGCGCCCCCTGCTGTCCCCCCTCACACACCCGCTGGGACGGGGTGATGACCTCTGTGAAGGTCACAGCCAGGCCTGGGCGGTGTGCTGTGGGCGGGCCTGGTCTCAGCGGCGTGAATACCAGCTACATGTGGAGGTGCAACAGGAGCCCACACATGCTCTCTGTGCAGCACTTAGTGTGTTCTACCATATTTGTTTGTATCCCCGTGGGTTGCTGTGCCTGCTGCAGGGGTCTGTGTGCAACCAGCTCAGTGTTTAGACTCATGGTTAGCTTGACTCCTTCCGAGAGTATGCCGAGTTTTAATACATTTACAAACAATAGTCAGTATCCTCACTCCAATCACATGCTCTATTTCAATACACACAACGTGTATATGTATAAGCTGGATTCTTACACCTATAAGCTTGTTGGTTGCTGGCTTGTACTACCATTTCTCATTCGTAAACACGAGGAATTTTTTGTTGCTCGTTGCGGTTTTCTATAAGCCATCCCATAAAATGTGAGTTGCTCCTTGCTGATCACAGCCCCACGAGCCGCTCTCACCTTGCGTTTTCCTTCCTTGCAGTATTCCCTCAGTTCAAAGCGCTCCAGCCCAGATGACGGAAACGAAGTGTCTCCATACTCCTTGTCGCCCATCAGCAACAAAAGGTCAGTCCTGGCGCGGGCGGGGTGGCATAAAGAGTGCATTATATGAAGCGCAAATGTGCAGCGAATGAAGCTCTGCTCCATCTCCACCAGTTGTAAGAACCATGCTATAGTATAGGCCTTGATTATTCAAATGTTTCTTCAGACCTGTAGGGGGGAAATAAATGCCCTGCATGATGGTGCCCTCCATGTACCACCTTCGCCCCTTCCATGACCACTTTGTGGCGTCCATCAAAGTTAAAATAGAGCCCTTTCCTTATCGGGTGACAAATTAATTAAACAAAAAAAAGATTACATATTTTTACACTGGTGTAATACTAGAAGCAGACAGCGATGCAGCAGCATCAGTGGAAACCCTCTAATACTCTTTATCGCATCTTACGCCCACTAATAAGGGCCATGTTCCCAAGAAAACTATTACTGGCTGTTTGACTCGTTGAAAAGACTGAAGGGTCACATCACAGGTCTGAAAAGATTAAACCAGCTTTGTTCCTACCCATTGACTTGATGAGTCTCACTTCTTGCCTAGTGCTACTTTTAGCTGACTTGGGTATCCATGGAAATACAACTTGTATAGGCAACTTCAAGATAAACCTGATAACCACAATCTTGCTCTGTATAGTTATTTTAAGGCTAGTTAAATGGTTTACATAGCACCTCTCTTTTTGGATCAGCAAATTGGTTTAGAAGTTAAGGGATGCAAACTACTTTCTCGGACCCTGTTGCTTGCTTGTGACCCTGTTGCTTGCTTGTGACCCTGTTGCTTGCTTTTGACCCTGTTTTCGTGCCTCTGTTGCCTGCTTGTGACCCTGTTTTCGTGCCTCTGTTGCCTGCTTGTGACCCTGTTTTCGTGCCTCTGTTGCCTGCTTGTGACGCTGTTTTTGTGCCTCTGTTGCCTGCTTGTGACCCTGTTTTCGTGCCTCTGTTGCCTGCTTGTGACCCTGTTTACGTGCCTCTGTTGCCTGCTTGTGGCCCTGTTTACGTGCCTCTGTTGCCTGCTTGTGGCCCTCTTTACGTGCCCCTGTTGCTTGCTTGGGACCCTGTTGCTTGCTTGTGACCCTGTTGCTTGCTTGTGACCCTGTTTTCGTGCCTCTGTTGCCTGCTTGGGACCCTCTTTTCGTGCCACTGTTGCCTGCTTGGGACCCTGTTTTCGTGCCTCTGTTGCCTGCTTGGGACCCTGTTTTCGTGCCTCTGTTGCCTGCTTGTGACCCTGTTGCTTGCTTGGGACCCTGTTGCTTGCTTGTGACCCTGTTGCTTGTTGCTTGATGTAATGCCGTTTTTGACTATTCTAACTGGGATCCTGCTAATCAGGACTCCAGTCTATCTGCTTTTTCCCTACACTGTTATGACATATACTTAGGTACACCCCAGATTAGATACTGGGGTACCCTTGTCAGTCCCTTGTATATGGTACCCATGTCCCCAGGGCACAGGTACGACAGAAGTCCCCCAAGGGCTGAAGCTTGTATTATGCCACCCATGAGGAACCATTCAAAATGGAACCACAGGCCTGCCATTGCAGCCTATGTAAGTTGGTGCTTTCACCACTTACGAAATATATAGGTTTACTATATCTAAGGGTCACTGCACTTAAAACCTATAAGTCACCCCTATAGCAGGCCTTAATCCTGAATGCAGGGTGCATGGTTCCAAGTGATGGTGTGACCCTACCTGAGCAGGACACCCCTGCAGGCTACGGAGTATTTTCTCCCAGGTTGTCAGTGAATAAGCCATTATACCATATAGAGGGGCACCCCGTAATTACACAATGACCATCTTGAAAACTGCTCAAAAAAAATCCTATCATGTTTGGTATTAAACATCTTGGAAACATTCGCCCACGTATGACTCCAAGCACTGGAAGAGCCCTCCGTTAGACTCTTGGTGCTCCTGGTACCAGCCTTCTTGATCCAGACAGCACAAAATGGTTGCTGCCGACCAGATACACATTTCTGCCCTCCTGCTGCTGAGCCAAGGTTGAGGAGGGGAAGGCAGAACAATAGTTATCCTGTCACAGGGAGGTGTGACCACCTCCCAAACAGGATTTATTGTATTGGGGCTGGATGGGTGCGCTTGCCACCACCAGAAAGTCTGCAGGAGGAACACATTTGTTGTCCCTGTACATAGTCCAGTTCAAACCAGTCCTTGGAGCCGGTGGCTCCCACTCTGGCACAAAACTAGAGAAAGGACATGGGAGTAACCT
The DNA here is from genome assembly GCF_964263255.1 of Lissotriton vulgaris. NCBI lineage: Eukaryota > Metazoa > Chordata > Amphibia > Caudata > Salamandridae > Lissotriton > Lissotriton vulgaris. Next base: position 134,543,758 of record NC_141700.1, on the reverse strand, counting down.
CCCAACCTGGGAGGGTCCCCTGAATCTTCCCAACCCTTTCCCTAGGGTACTTAAGGGCTTACCTGGGCATAGGTCCCTAGATTTGTCATTGGATAAGATTCAGATCAGAAACCACTGCACTTCTACTGTCTTAGCACGCTGGAGTTCTTTTGGGCCAGACTTAAGGTCCATTTCAGTCTGCTGCATCATATGTGCCTTTGCATCATACAGGAACTTTCCAAGGCCTGTGGAGCATCAAGGACTACTGAAGTATTCTCCTTGGAGTGAAGGAGTCACTCTCCTGCATTCGCAGGCACCATAACACTGCTGACTTGACTGCTGATCCCAAGTTCCTGGGGACTCCGAAGGGTTCAACAGCACAGGTAGTAGTTTTCTAGGTCTCTTGAGGCCTGAGCTGTCCTCTCACAGAGTTTGAGGCCAGTATCTCTCAGGGGGGCTGCAACAACTGAAGCCCTGTGCACCGCATACATTTGCAAGTGCAAAGGCTTATTAGAATCTTTGCAACAAGTGCATCAGGCTTCAAGTAGCCCCAACCTCTGGCAACTTCATCCACCAAGATCTTCAGTCACATTGCATTGTGTGCACAGTGGCCTGCTGCTTTGTTAAGCTGCCAGCGGTCCTCCTGCGACTCCTGCCTTCAGCTTGTGGGTCCTGTGGAGGGTCCTCTTAAACTTTCCTGGGCTCCCCAGATTGCTCTGGGTCTGCCCTGACTCCCCTGCTTGTGGTGAGTCTCCTGGACCTTGCTGGTCCCAATGTTGTGCTTTCTGGACATGTCAAGGCTAGTTGGTGCTCCCGCAAGACACCAACCGCTCAGCACTCAACATCCTTCATAGGACAGCTTGTATCCAGCTCCTGGGCATCCTCAGCATTGCTTGGTCCCCACAGCTGCAGAGCAAAGTTCATCATCATCTCTTCTGAAGCATCTGACATCAGTGGGCATTCGGCTATCAAGACTCCTGGTCATTCCTAAGTGACAAACTCTGTCCCCTCTGATTTCAGGTACTCTTCATCCAGAATCCACATTTGAATTCCCATGGACACTTTCTCCTCTTCCAGCAGCAGCACTTTCCTGAAGTTCTCCATTGAGTTAGATGGCGGTTTCCAACACCACTTCACCCCTATGCACCTGGGTTAGTTAACATGGGTACCCTGGTATTCAAGGGTGAGGTGGCTCTCCAACCTTCTGTCTTCCACAGGGTTTCTTCAGGATTCACTGGGAAGAGTCCTTAATCTCCAAAACTTTAACCCCGACTTACACATGGAGTTGGACAGAGACCGCTGTAGTGTTCGCACACTGCATGAGTCCTCCATGTGGTTCCGATCTGCTCACCTTGGGTGGTTCATTCAGGTCCCAGCACTTCTACATCCTCTCGACCCTGTCTTGACCAGAGTCGTGGTGCTTATACCACTTGTTTAGTATACAGTTCGTATTTGGTGCCATTTACTGCTTTGCTTTATTATTGTGTTTATCTCTGTGTATAAGTTAGTGTAACATACTAGTATTAGAAAATACATATTTTTATAAATATTTTGTGTGCTTCTTTTTCATTTGAAATGGACTATAAGATTAGGTTCTGGTAAAACAAGGCGCTAGTTTGCACTCCTTCAAGACTAAGTCTGCTCTCCACGACTACCACTTACAGAGCTTCAAAGGTTATCTAAGACCACTTAAATCCTCATAATGGTTCTCTGGACCGGTGCAAGGTGCCCATTTGCATTAGTGGACATCATATACCAGGCCAGCCTCTCGCAGTCAGCCTCAAAGAGTGTTCAGGTAGCTGGAAGTGTTACAGCTACCAGGGTCCAGGGTCGGATTGGCAAGGCGGGCATTCGGGAAACGGCCGAAGGGCCGTTGTCTCAGTGCCCTCTGTGGGCCGGTTTTTTTCTCCCCTTTTTCAGTTCACAGAGAGTGCTCTCTGCTATCTGCTCTCTGTGAACTTGGGAAGGGGAGAAAAAAAAACGGCCCACAGAGCGCACGGAAACAGAGACAGAAATGAAAGCGCTTCACTGTGTGCCATGCAGTGATTATTAGCTGTGGCCTCACTTCACCCCCTGCCCCTGAAAAGCAATCACGCCAAGGGTGGGCTGGGGAGCGGTGATTGTCTGCGAAAATCGGCCTCCCTGGGGGCCAGGTGTTGCTCAGGCCTTGAGCCATTTCCACCTCGGCCCCCCTGGGGCCCACGCAGCCGAGAAACGGTGTTAATCTTAACACCTCGCCCACAGCCCCTCAGATTCAGGGCACAGTGGGCGAGGAAGAATGGGTCTGGCTGTGGGGGCTAGGTGATGTTTTGAACTCCCACCATCTTCACCTCAGCCTTCCCCTGTCTACCATTGTGTTCCCCTGCCAAGACATTGCCCTGGGGCCTGGAGGGCTGGGGAGGGCTGATTAATTTACTAATTGCAGGGGCCATACTGCTGTTCATGTGCTCTTGAGCTAAGTAGATTAGTAATAGCAGGGGCTTCCTTTCTTTTCAGGTGCTCCTGCACTGAAGTTCTTGAATAATTTTGTGACAGAAAGGGGCCTTGCTGTTTTTTTAGTTGCTCAGCATGTAGGCCATTGTCACCTTGGGCCTGTGTCCTGCGCAAGAACAGTCTCCTCCCACTTTCATTCCTTATCTTTGCATAGGCATAGGTGGCCTAACGCCAGAGTTGCAGAGATGGGGATTCAAGTTTGAATCCCAGGGTCTGCTCAACAGCCTGTGATTCTGGGCAGATCACTTCCTCGCCCAGGCCCTTAAATAAAAAATCAGATCATGTGTACTGTAATTGGTACTCATGAATAGAACTCAAATAGCCTTTGTCTTGGGCTGAATTTACACTACATAAAACTGTCAAATGGTAAGAAAATTATAAAAAATAACCATTTGTTCATGCTTTATGATTCTGCAAAGGGACCATGATAATTAAAGAGGACACTTTATAAAAACATGTCCATATTTTTAACACAGCTTTTCCGATACAAAATTTCCATTTCATTCCCCTTAGTGCTTCACTGTCTGGTTGTCTTATGCTGTGGAGGCTGCGCTCTGACCCCTAAGTCATTCGGCACCTCTTGCTGAGTGCACCATTCTACTTCTATGTTCTTTTTGTTATTCTGGGAGAGTCTAAGCTTGCCCTAAGATAACATTTCATAGTATTCATAATTTCCAGTGACTCCCTCCTCAATGGGGGATCTTGTTGGCTGATGTTTATGGCCTTCCTTTCCCTCCCCAGCTCCTGCCTCACCTTCATATGGACACACCCCTTACTCACTGCCTGCATGAGTGTGAAAACAGCAGGCCTATAGGTTTCTGTCTCACTGCTCTGACCACACCCCCTTTCTCAGTCAGCCAGTAAGACACCATTTCTGGATTGAAGTGGGGGTAAGAATTCATAGATTTCCTTCCCGCCTCCTGATTACCACACCCACTTTAGCCAGGCGAGGGACATAAAAGCAGCTTGCCAGCAGCTTTCATCAGACAACTTCAAGTTGGACTCTACAGCACCCACCACCAGGAGGATCGTATCCAGAAGTTGCAGCAGGAGATCAAAGCAAAGACCTGCCCAGCCCTCAGGTGCCCAGAAAACTTGCTTCAACAGGCTGCTGCTTCAGCCTACATCTTTATCTCCTTAGGTGTCAACCTTTTCCTATCCTTCCCAGGTGGAAGGAATACATGTGTAGGCCTTCAGTGACCCAGTCCAACTCCTAAGGCTCAGGAAGAAGACAGTCCTGACCCTCCCATACAGAACTACAGAGTGTTCACCCTGCCTTTTCTATTTGGTTACTCTTCTAACCAGATGCACCACACTGCCAAGCTCTAACTCAAGAGGGGCCATCTAATCCCCTTGGCATCCCACTCTCCACAGGGCTGACCAAAGCAGGCTGAGTAAAGCAGTACTCAAAGCTACATCTAGTGCGCCTCAATCGTCCCACCGAATCCAGAAAATACTGCACTAGTCACAGTGCAGTGGGTCTTCCTCAAAGCTGTACTTGACTTGCCACATCCAGCACCCAGAAATGCAATGTGTTGCTAGCCGATCCCTTTCTCTGAAGCAAGAAGGAACAGGTAGGAACCATTTTGTTTACCATTTTTTTGCACAATTAACGGATTCATTTGTGTGCCAGTTAACAATTTAACTCTATTTTAAAGGCCTAATCCAAAATGCAGACAAGGGGCATATTTCTCTATATGCCAAAAATATCATTTAGTAAGTTTTGGTTAGTTTTTTTTTGTAGTTTGTAGGTCATTCTGACAGTAAACACCCATTATCCCGAATCTTTCTTGCCGCATACCATCACTCCGCATACTTTTATTACGAATCTACTAGGACTCCGCAATGCCGTTATAACGCATGGCATTACATTTTATATGCTTTTACCACGCATACATTTACAACGAAACTCGTAAATGCATGAATGATAAAAGCATGTTTTTTTGTATATGTTGGGATAAGGTAAGTATGGGTATATAGGGTATATGTTTTGGGGTTCTGAGGTATATGTTTTAGGGTGATTGGGTATTTTAAGGGTTCAGGGATAGTTTTGGGGTGCTGGGGTATTTTTAGGTTTCAGGACTAGGTTTTGGTTTTGGGGTACAGGGGTATTTTTAGGGTGAAGGGATAGGTTTGGGTTTTGGGGTACAGGGGTATTTTTAGGGTTCAGGGATAGGTTTGGGTTTTGGGGTACGGGGGTATTTTTAGGGTTCAGGGATAGGTTTGGGTTTTGGGGTACAGGGTATTTGTAGGGTTCAGGGATAGGTTTGGGGGTACAGGGGTATTTTTGGGATTCAGGGATAGGTTTGGGTTTTGAGGTACAGGGGTATTTTTGGGATTCAGGGATAGGTTTGGGTTTTGAGGTACAGGGGTATTTTTAGGGTTCAGGGATAGGTTTGGGGTAAAGGGGTATTTTTAGGGTTCAGGGATAGGCTTGGGTTTTAGGGTGCAGGGTGTATTTTTAGGGTTAGGATGGGTTATGATTATGGGGTGCAGGGGTATTTAAAGGGACCATGGTGGGATTAGTTTTTAGGGTATTGCACAACTTTTTCTGGTTGGTTGTGTTTTGTTATCATGCATGTGGGCCCCAGAACGTGCTTCAGAGTTGGTGCTACATAATGTGTCTTACACATGGAGGACATGCGAAAAATTGTGAGGGATTGTTACACGGTTGGAATATTTAAAACCAATAGCACTAGTTGTTTGCAGGTCTCTTGTACCATTATTCAGAGAACAGAGTGTGTGTATTGCTTCTTCTATATAAGGAGGAAATTATTAAATTTCCTCCAATGGAATGGTGAAAATCCTCAGAACATCGCATTGGTTTTCATTGTAGCTGAAAGAATGGCATAAGTAAACATAACTAAAGCTACAATTGCAAACACAATGCCCGTATGGTTTATTGTGATATTGTGTGCTAGCTCACAAAACAACAACCAAATCACCCTTACCACTAAAAATGTGAGAAATAGGCAGGTTGCACACAGAATTCCACGTCAAATGTTGTTGCAATTTAATGTACACAATTTACCCAAGGAATGATTTTGCAGCATTATTCCAGATTGTATTACATTATGATATAGGCCTGAACATAGGTGCTCACAAACATTTTGCCAGGAGCAACAACATCTGGTCTGAGTTATGACCAAGAGCTATGTTGATACCAGATGAGTTGCAGTTGGGGGTAAGGTGAGTGTAAGGGAAGTGAGGCATATACATCTAGTTTCTGAATTGCACAATGTGATACCAACAACTTGGCATTAATACTGGTTTCGTATCTTAATCAAATCATGTGATCCTAGGCAATTGTTATATTTCACTCCCCATGGCCCAGACTTTAAGGCAGCAACAGATATGAATAAAACTGTGTTTTTTGTATATAGACATCACCTGCTGACTGTGAAATAAATGTATGACTAGATTGTACAGATACATTTTTTCAGCATTCTTTACACCCCAGACTGCCTTTTCCTCGTTTGTGAATTCTTACTTTTGTTATTACATGTTCTATTACCAGAGATTCCAGTCTTACCCTTTCTCCTTGACTTTGTACTAGATTTCTGGTTTATGTGATGATTCGAGTCTAGGACATAGCTGGTTAGGAAAGAGTATCCAACGACATTGTGCAGGGCGTTAAGACTGCAAGTAAGTATTCAGTTATCTGAACTGCAGTGCTCCTAGTCTTTACCAATGTTACTTGCTCTGTAAGCTTTAAAAGGCTTAATTTACTTAATATTTGTCTACAAATTAGACCTCAAAGAGTAACCAAATGGTGTTTCATGAAAGGGCATGCCCCTCGAATGTGGGCCACGCCCCTTAAATGTAGGCCACGCCCCTTAAATGTAGGCCACGCCCCCTTGATGTGGGCCACTTTTTCGTCAGTGCCCGGGCCAAATTGTGATCCCAATCCGACCCTGCCAGGGTCCCAAGCTTAGCCAGGAGCATTGTAAGGGGATGCAGGTTGAGGAAGTCTCTGCAGTCTGCTGCAGGAGCTGCTGAATTCACTAGCCCAGAATCTCTCAGTTCATTGTTTTCTTGCAATATGAGTGCCTAGAGCCAAGCATGAATCTGCAACATTTCATAGGATTGTTCATGGTACTCAAGATCTGGTATGGTTGTGCCACAAGGGTTGAAGTACTGGCTTGGAGTTGTGGTCCTTAGAATGTACCCAGTTGCCAGGCTGGCAGTAGTGGCAGGTTTTGGTTTAACTGGTGGGTGGTTCAGCTTGTAACTGCAAAAGAAAGCTGCTAAACACGGCGGCAGTCCCTACTGAATTCATACTGGACCTACTAGAAATTGCGATGACAAAGAATTTCTTTATGTTTCAGAATAAATTCCTCATCCAAAGCAAAGGAGTTTCTATGGGCGCTGCATTCGCCCCAGATCTGGCTATTCTGTATATGTCTGAGTACAAACACCACTGCATCCTGGCACAAGAAAACCCATATCGTGACATGATCTCTACATGGCATCAATACATAGATGACGTCCTGATGACATGGACAGGTGATGAAGACTCCCTGCACGCCTTTTTGGAATGATTGAACATTCTATCGGATGACATAATATTCACAATGAACATGAGCAAAGAGTCAATTGACTTCCTTGATGTTAGTATTAAAGTGGATAACGATCACCTCTACACCACACTCTTTAGGAAACCCTCTGAGAGACATTCACTTTTGAGATACACGAGCCATCACACGAGGGGATTAAGGGACAACTTACTCTTCGGCCAATTTCTCCGAATACGAAGAAACTGCTCCCTCAAAGAGGACTTCTTCAAGGAATCCAATGACCTGATCAATCGACTCATAGACAGGGGATACCCAAAGCGTCTTGTAAAAAGATTACGTAAACGAGCCTGGTACCAAGACAGACCATCACTATTGGTACCCAAAATGCGGACCACATCTCAAGAACGGATGATTTGTGTAACTACAGTCTGTACCAAGAGCAACGTAATACGGAAAATAGTCAACAAGGACTGGAATCTGGTTGCGGACACTCTTGACAGCCCGGATCCTCCAATGCATGCATTCAAAAGGGCCAAGAGTGTAAGGGACCATGTGGTACGATCAATGCTGGACATTCCACAGGCACCTACTATACAAAGACTATGGAACCTACCAGAAGTGGTGGGCCACTTTAAATGCACAACATGCAAAGCATGCCCTACATGCTGGGAAACCAAACAAATGGTGTACAACAATCCCACTATAGACCTGAAATCCTTTACCAATTGCAATACAAGCAGAGTCATCTACGCCATCCTGTGCCCTTGCAATCTGATGTATGTCGGACAGACTAAGCAGAAAATAAAAAAAATCGGATATTTCAGCACTGCAGCAGAATCCGCTGTCCACAGCTGGAGCCCCCCTAGTCGAACATTTTAAAGAACATAACCACACCCCAGAGTCCATCAGATGGCTGGTACTGGAAAAGATTTCATTGGGACCACGTGGAGGTAACCTGAATACCATACTAAACATCAGAGAATGCAAATGGATGTACCTATTCAAAACCATCAGCCTAGGGCTCAATGAAATGGTTGCTAATTTTGCCCAAATCGCTGGTATAAATCCAGAATGATTGTCCAGTAGCGTACCCATTAACACTCTTTCCCTTACCCCTCTAAGCAGAGGACAATCTACAATTTAACTTATTGCTTGATGCTGGGCTTTACCACTGTTAGATAACCACCGTCCTGTACTGCCCTCTCTTAGAAACAATTATGACATGCAGGTTATACTACCACACGTATATATACTAAGTTATTAGGACGTGTACTATCAGAGGACAATATTCATCTATAGTGATGACATGTATAGCTACAATGTGAGATATAACCATGCGTGCAATTTATCTTTGTTAAACACGGTCATATATGTCAATGTAACGACTTATGCCACTAGAGGACAATATCCATTTAGAGTTGTGACATGTACAGCAACAGTGTAAGAGGAAACCAGGCGTATACTTTATCCCATAAAATACTGTCATTTATGTCAATCAAGCGACAAATTCTGTGGATATGTCACCCTTGCAACCACGCAGGCATTAGGGACCAGCATTCTAGACACACAAATGCTTTTACACAATCATGAATTCCGGCAACACCAGCATTTGCAATGTCTAATGACGAGGCAAACTTAGTTTTGCACAGACTCCCTTAACTTCCAGCCTATCGCTCTTTTAAGACATTCCCTGGCTCACGCCTCATGCGTTATACGAGGAGGGCCTTTGAGACCTAACGAGATTGGCCCGGGATGACGAGCCCTTTTTTAACCAGTACTCAGCGGCTGCACCGCGAGTATCTCAGACGCAGTAAGGAAGCCTAGAGGACTGACGGCTGCTACCATGCTTTAGTAAGTGACCTTGCCCCCTTCTTTGTAACCGGTAAAGCACCCTGTTTTCAACAGCAACCCGAGTCCTGCATGTTAATGGTATGCGGCACCGTCCCTAATGTCTCTCAACCCTGAGAGTTAAAATTCCGAGCATTTTTGGTTATTTAGTATTTAACGGCGCTTCTTCTCTCAAAAGAGTCCTCCCAACCTGCACATTTATTACACTGTGTAAAATGTTTCGAATTTCGAGCATTTCGGCCCAGCGCGTATTCTTTTGAGTCTTGAATATATGCGCTCATTCACTCGTAGCTCATATATCCCCGAGGCATTTACAATATCTACCCTTTTAAAACGAATTCCTTCCAGCATTATGGGCCCCTCGCGCTCACTGCCCTACAATGGCTTGTCCAACTAACGCGCACAGATCAGTCCCCATGTAATATATCTAAATGGTGGTAAATGTAATGTAAATGTGCTGGACTTGTAAAGCGCACAGCTGCCCGTAAGCGTCCCGGCGCTTGCTTAGGGAACCCGTCCTGGTATTCCCCTGTGAGAAACCACGCCAGGGTGTCCACAAGGTGAAAGCCAGGCATCCCGCCGCGAGGGGCCGTAGTGGAGATTAAGCAAGCTATTGCCCAGAGTCGCAGAGTGTGACCCCGTGAGTTGAGTAGGCACCAGAGCGAGAATTGTCGAGTCCGTGGAATTTTGAGCCCGAGACCCGCCGAGGCGGGGAATCGAACCCTGGTCCACGGTCGATCTCAGCTTCCGGGTCTGCCGCCTCTAACCACTGAGCCACGCTCTTTCCTACGCAGCGCGCTGAACAGCTGAAAACACCAGGATTAATCCCTGATATGATGCCTACACTCCAGTAAGGATCAGTCTCCAAGTAAGTTCCCCTCTCGACACTAGTATGTTGCTTCTAGCAGCCTGGTCTAGCTAGTTACTTAGCCCCAGTCTCTACCTATTATGTCTTAAATAGAACATTAAGGAGCCAGCCCTGGCCCACCTCAAGACGGTACAGATGCCAACCATTCTTTGATGTATGTAAACCCGTTCTTATTATCACAAATATAACTGAGTTCACTCACCCTTTGCTTAATGTAACTACAGCCTCCACATTATTCTTGTAGGCTCTCCTTTCTCACGGTCCTGATGAGACCCCAACATGAGGCAACAATTACCCTTCTAGCGTACTTCGGGGGTCGAAACGTAGACTACGCCATCTCAGTACACCATAGGACACAAAGAAATATATTATTTTGACCTATGTGTGATGCAATTCTGGAACCTTGTACACTTTGATTGTAAAGGCGTGTTTTGATTTTAACGTGATGTCTTTAAAAAGTCACACCACCTTTACCCGGTCCCTCACAACCTTCGCACTTTCCCTTCCCTTCCCACTGAGAGCACTCTGAAATGTAATGATTTAATAATTGCATTCAAGTACCTCTGTTTTTTGAAATATTTGAAACAACTAAGCCGATTAATGAACGCAAATACCAGTATTGCGTGTACACTGATTATGCAGAAATAAATGCATAGAAATCTTTCTTTTTTTGATTCCTTTTGATAAATGTGAGTTAATCTATGATAAATGGTTATGCGGTGAGTGTTATTTTGATATGGTACAGACTAAATATTGTACATGAGTCACATTGCAACTCGGACCAACGCTTATTTGTACTGCTAAACACTGTGAATCAGTGGTTTGAAGTATCCTAAAGCCACATCATAATTCCGGTGCAAATCAAATAAAGCTGGAGACACTTGAGGGATAGCAAGAAGATTTCACATTCTACTCATTAGGATTTCACAAAGACTCACTCAACCCAGTGTTTTGGCTAGGGTGGCTCAAGTTGACCAGAATGCCAAGACTATAAATAATCTCACTTCATATTTTAGATATAATATTTTTCTAATTTCTTGGAACCCCTCAACTTTCCAATAGCACTCAGTGTGTTGGGCAAATTGGAAATATGTTTCAATCCACAGTGCTTTGCATTGTTCTTGATAACCATTAAGCAACATTTACTTTGTAAGTGCCACATGGGTAATCTTTAATCCATATTAGGGAATTTACAACGCAGCACTAGTACATAAACATAGGAACAGCATTGAGGTGTCAGAATGAAATCAACCTGAATGTGTACATATGGGCCTTATAGAGGAGGGTGGGCAGCTGCAGTAGTTCTTCCACCCTTACCAACATTGAAGGGGGTGTGTACATCACAAGTGTGTAGGTTTTAGTGATGGGAAATGTTAAGGTGTACTATTAGGATGCAGTTAGATACAATAAAGCAGGCTTCTCCAACTAGAAGCACATGGGCTAGATAGCTCTGTAGCTACCTGCAAGTAGATCACTTACATGCAGCCCAGCCTACTAAATTTTAAGATTTTGCTTAGTTGAATAATATAAGCAGGCCACATTTGAAAAATGTGTTAGAGGTAAAAAGAAAAAAAAATTGTATTTCAAGAACTCCTAAGCAGAGAGAAAAAACATGGTTGACTTTGTAAAATATACTTACGGCCTATATTTGAATGATAATCATATGATGCTGGGGAGACTTTACTCATTATTACCTTGGTACCAGGAGCATTACTGCAGTGGATATTTATTACCCATTTAGAGGCATTCTAAGTTGATAAGTCCTTTTTTGCACTACTAGTGGCAATTGATCACTGCTGGTAATCTTACATGGGGTCACCACTACTGTAATCTTGCCTGATATGCTCACTACTACAACTGTAATAAGAGTAGCTCAGGATTATATTCACTGAACATAAGTAGCTCTGATTACAGAAAAGGTTGGAGACCCCTGCATTAAAGAGCGCATGACATAAAAGTGACATTGCAATTTTTATGGGTAATAGACATTAATACCTCAATTTCAACTGAACTTTAATGTAGCTGGCATTTTAAAAGTCAATTTTAATACATACAATCCTGCAGACAGCGATTTCTGTGATAGAAGAGTATTGTCAAACTGTTGCAAGATTTTGTCTAATAATAATAATAAAAAAAGCAATTGATAAGAAGGCAAAACATCATCTTTGTAGCAGGGTATGGCCCGTCTCAGTGTCTGGTCTCACTAAGGTGGAGGAATGAACCACTTTCATGGCCATTGCCAGATTTAATTGATTGTACAAAGCCTGCTACAGACAGCGATGATCACTTTTTATGATGATGTGGATCACACTGATGCCATTTGAGTTTGCCTTCAGTTGCGCCCTCAGGGTAGCAGATGGTTTAGTAAATGCAGGAAAGTCAAATTAAACAATTCTTCCTCCAATCCTAGAATAAGAGGAAATCTTTTTGGTGTTAGTGGTTACAATTATCGCACCTGGTATAGATAGAACAAATCACACTGTGGGTGAAGTCATTTCTAAAAAGAAATGAAGATATACTGGTGGTGCTATAATGTTTAAAGCACTCCATTACCAAAGGTGCATATAGACACTGGCGAAAACCCAGTGCATTTAACTTTTTTTTAAAGTTTTAAAAGATAAGTTTATTAGAGAACTTAGCATCAAAAAATAAACATTACAGATAGCATGCTATTACTAATAAGTAGGTATATAATCATGTAGAAGGTTTAGATTCATAAGGCAAAAAAGGGTATATGAAGACAAATACAGATCATAATAATTATGCATATAAAACACTGCATTATATCTGGTGAAAAGTAGGAAATTAAAAACATTTGGGAAATCAAAGGGGCTGTACAACTTCCTGAATATATGGTACTGGAGCGAAGGATCTTTTAGCACCTTCATCTAAAAACGATTAAATTGGAGACCATAAAAGTAGTTGTTTAGGTTTCATGGACAAAGGATGTATCAAGCCTGTGGTTCTGACAGACAGAATACCACCAAGCTAAAAATGAGAATTTAGAGGGGTATTTCCAATTCTTTGTGATTTGCTGAAAAGCAGCGGCAATTGAGTGTTTGCAAATGTAAGGGGGGCATTAGTCTCAAAGATAGTGTTAATCTGGGTCCAGACTGAAGGACAGAATTTCAGGACATAAGAAAAGTAAATGGTAAAGATCTGCCTGTGGAGATGAGCAAGACCAACACGTGTTAGACGCATCAGAATGCATTTTTTTGCAGGGAGGTTGATGTAAAAGTAATCTATTGTAAATAAAAGTGTGTGGTGCTAGCTGCTCTTGAGGACTTTCTAATTTTCAACCAAATTTGATCCCAAATGGAGATGGTCCAATGTATGTCTAAATCAGTTTCCCATGAAATTTCAGTCTTTGTTTTAGCTCTTGGTGAGAGTGGGGATAATGAACAATGATGAAGGGTAGAGGCTTTAGGTCTTTTACTTAAAATATTTGACGATGCATGATCAATTGGTAGGGGGAATGGGGTAGAGCTTGAAAATATGCATAAGCATCTAATTTAGCAGAGCATAGAATTGAAAATTTATGTGAGAATGATAGCGGTAAATAAAAAGGAGCACGCATTGGTGAAGGTTAATAAGGTATGTTTAAATAACTGATTTACCCATAAGATGCATTTATCTCCAAGTTTTCCAATAATTTATTTTTTTCTTAGTATAAATAAAATTGCTGTGCCAAATAGTGGCATTAAGAATTGTATTGAGATCATGTGGCTCAATATGAAGAAGTTTATTTAAATTGTTACATGAGTATATAATGATTGGTGTATGTAACTTTTGCAGTTTCCTCGTAAAAGTCAAATATTCTTGAAAAGAAAAAGGAGAAAGAAAGGAGGCTTCCAGATCAATTCAGAGGGGTAGATATGGAGAAGGAACTGACACCCACTTGGAAACATGTTTCCATAAAAAGGCTTCAGGATATTTGGGAAAGCGGACCCCACCTTCGGATTTCAGTTGCATCAATTTTAATAGGGACATTCTAGGTTTATTAAACAAAAAAGCGGAAATAAGAATGGAGTCAATTATGATACCATTTCGCAGGAATGGAAAGTGGTATATTAGAAAGAAGATACAGGAGAATAGGCATTAGCATCATCCTAATAGTGTCAAGCCGGCCCAACAAAGAGCTATAAAAGGGATGCCATTTGGTTGTGAGAGAACAGAGCTTCTCAATGCATTTGTTGAAATTCAGAGATAATGAGGATTTAATGGGGGGGGGGGGTGTAAACCATATACCAAGATACGGTATGTGAAGGGGATTACAGGTAAAACTGGAGATTGAGAAATCTTCTTTAAAAGGTGTATTTAGTCAGTGGTAAAATTTCATATTTGTCGTTATTTAACTTGTAACCCGAAACTAAAGAGTATAATTTAACTTCAGTTACGGTCGGCAGGGAAGTACGAGGTTGGGAAATAAATAAAAACATCTGCATAAGCAGCTAATTTGATTTGTAGAGACTTTGATGCTTAACCCGTATGGATGGATACTGTCTTAGTACAGACCAGAAGGATTCTAAGGCTAGATTAAAAAGAAAAGGAGATAGGGGACACCCTTGTCTTACTCCTCTGTGCAGAGAAAAATAACAAGAAGAGGGAAGATCGTTGGCAAATATGGCGGCTTTAGGACTTCAGTACAGAAGAGAATTCAAGGAAATAATGTTTGGGCCAAAACCAAACCATTTTAAAGCCTGGAAAATAAGAGGCCAATGCATCCTATGGAATGCTTTTTCAGCATCCAAATCATTAGCGTGGTGTTGTGAAAGATTTGGAGATTTGGATACGATATCAAAAAATAAACTTGTATTATCATGAATAATGCGTTCCCTGACAAAACCTGATTATTCCTTACCTAAGAGTTGGGGTAAGAGATTCCAATCGAGACTAACGACTTAGATTTTTTTTATAATCTATATCAACTAAAGAAATGGGTGGATAGTTTTTACAATGTCATAAATCTTTCCCTTCCATTGGAATAAGACAGATCAAGGCATCCATAAAAGTACCAGAAGAATTGCCTGAAGAAAGGAAAGAAGGAATTAAAGAATGAAGCAGGGGTATTACAATTTGGGCAAAATGCAAAAATAATTCAACAGTCAAGCCCTCAAGTCCAGGGGCATTATCTTTGAGGAATTTAAGAGCATTAAGTAAGTCAGTTTGAGTCAAATCAGATTCAAGGAGATCAAAATGTTGAGGGATGGGTTGTGTATTGAGGAACAGTAGTGTGAAATATCACTAGTGGGATAAGATTCAGGAGTATAGAGTTTTAGTGCGTTTAACTTAAAAACACATGGAAGAGGTTAAAAAAAACCTCTAAACCGTATTTAGACAAAAAATAAAAAATCCAAACAGTACAGATGTCAAAAGAAAAAATATTTTTAAACAAAAATGTAATTTATTCTGATGCAAATGATTTGCCAGACTTATTCTTTACAGATGAAGAGCCAACACCTGTTTCGTCACTACACGACTTTTTCCAGGGCTTTAGAAAAAAAATATATGCAGTGGAATGCAATCTCTAGTCCACAGTACGATTCTACAATATTTTACGTATTCACATCATTCCACGGGGAGGGAGACAACTTCTTGAAGTAAGCGAAGGACTAGGCCTAGTACACACAGAGTCCATGGTAAGCACGACTGGCCTCAGTGGATGCAGCAGAACCAACATCTCTGCTGCATGACTACCCTGAGCAGAACCAATGCAACTTCACTGCTGTGTGGATCTTTTCCGCCACAAAGGTGCACATCAGAGCCCGTTGTATCAGAACCACCACTTGGTGACATCCTCGGTGCAGGCTGCCTCGACAACCCCCAGAACCTGCATGGCAGCTCCTCTGAACCCAGTCATGCCCCCCACCCCCAATTGCATGATTCATCCTTGACACTTAACTAGAATCACAATCCCGCATCGATGGAATTCTTGATGACCTTGCACCTCAGCCTCTCAAATACACATTTTTGACCCAGAGCCTCGCAACACTCCGCAAAGCAGGATTTAAGGTACTTTGTACAATGGACCTAACTGGGTCCCTCTATCCAGCCCATGCTCCATCATGGTCAGCCTAAACATGTGACTGTCCCAGTCAGACACAACCAGATATTCACAATTTGGCTCTTTGTGTGTGTTTTTTTACAGAAATCTTTCAAATCTCCAGTTGAACGAATTGAATGTAGTCGTTATAGTCTGGTTTATGTATTAAAACTACTAATTTTCTAATCTGGTTTGGAATCTTTTGTGGTCAGTTTTCAATTGGTTACTATTTGAAGTGTTGCACAAATACATTGCCTATAGGTTAAGCCTGACTGCTCTGTGCCAACCTACTAGAGAGTTAAGCACAGGATAATTTGGGGTTAGCTTGTGACTTCACCCTGAGAAGAATTGTTGCTGATTAGGTAGGCTATCACCCCTCAACCAGTTACCCAATTTCTTACACATCTTTTTGTTGTAGACACTCTCACACCGCAGCACGCTTCACACTACTGCAGCACGCTTCACACTACTGCTGCACGCTTCACACTACTGCTGCACGCTTCACACATCGCTCGTGGACACCACCACATCGCTCGTGGACACCAACACAACAGCACAGTCCTTGCTACCAACAAGCATTGCCATAGCCAATAGGACTCATTAGTGAAGAACCAGGTTTTAGAACCCAGCGGCGCCAGGGGCACGCCCAAAGTCTTCGGGTTCACCTGTCTTAGAATACAGAGACACTGGATACTTCTTGGTGACGTCAAAGATCAAATTTATTGGCTGCAACCAGGAACAGAAGTCTAGGAAGTACGACACAATAGGTTCGTCAGAGACTGCTCAATTTTTGTATGGCGAGACATCGTCTTTTATGCCAAAAATCACATTCTGAACAAACACCCATTATTTACAATTTGTCCAATCACAGGTAACATTGCAAAAGGTATCGCATGACAACAAACCCACTTTTCAGTTGTCCAGCCCACCATAAATTACACGGGAAAGCCCAACATTCTTTCTCGAACAGGCCAGACAAACCCATAATAAAGGACCACAACCCATACCATAACTAGACCATAAAAGGAACAGAAACAGTTGAGAAGTAGGATAAGGGGTGTGTGTGCATACCAAACTTTACAATCTCCTGTGCTCTGATCCTTAATCTTGATCAGCTACCAGGCAAGGAACTGGCTTAGCAAGGTCAGCTTCAGGCAACGGGGTCAGTTCACTCAGGTCATTCAGAAGTCAGCTAATGTATACGTGTACTAAAGACTCGTTCAGCCGTAGTCATCGGCCTATGTGAGGCCAACCACAAAATGGCTGCCATGCACAAAATGGAGTGTACAAAATGAGGATCCCTGTGAGCTGCATAATCATTCACATTTATTAAAGCAGTAGTAATAAGAAGACAATCAACACTGTAAATTAATCACAATGAGTAATTAATGCAATTTATACATTTTGATAACAGTGCCCCAAAGGAAAAGAAGTGAAAAAGCGTGATGCTGTGAAAAGAAAAAGAAGATTAAGAAATGGTAATAGTTGTGACAAATGAGGATATCCAATTTCTTGCAGAATTAAACACAATAACCGGCTTCAGATCCCTGAGCCAAAGAAAGGGTTCATAGCATATCCCATTATTTATAAAAATGTCTATATTGACACTGGTATGTGAATATCCAAAGAAATGCGGGCGGTGTCAACTGAGGAAGAAAGAAGGTAGCCGTCGAAGTTTCGACCCCACGCTACAGCAGTAGGCGTACCTGTGGCCTTACATCGGGGTCTTCATCAGGACAGAGGTGTAAACGGGGTGCATTACAATTTCTGCAGGTGAAGCCCAAGAGGCGTCTAATAATCTCGGGATTATACATCAGACAAACCATGCAATTCTTAACCAGATTCTCCGCACACTTAGGAATTCCAGCATTCTGCCATACTGGAGCCAACAACTTACAAATCCCTTTCACACTAATGTGAGCCATTCCATGCGCCATCGTAACCACTGCAAGCACATACGCATCAGGTAACAACCGTCGCTGATGTTCCGACAACTCAATCCAACAACCAGTCGAATCCAATTTTGCCGTACTCTCTCCATACACTCAATTCTTTCTCCGTAGCTTCAGCCTGAATTGACTTCACACTCCCTATCGTATCTTCACACATTCCTCTATCCAGAACCCATCTCGCTGTACCCACGACATACATTCGACTCATCACATCTTTCGCCGTTTCATTCGCAACTTCATCTGCAAACGCATTACCACGACCAATGTCATCGGTAACCTTCTTATGTGCACTGCATTTCACGATCACAACTTGCGTCAGCAACGTAAGTGACTCAAGAAGCTCATTCACCAACTGACCATGCTGGATCTTCGTACCATGCGAAGTAAGGAACCATGCTCTTTCCACAAACACCCAAAGCTATGGGCAACACCAAACGCATACTGACTATCTGTGTACACAGTCACTCTCTTTCGCTTCGACAACACACACGCTCTCGTCAGTGCAATCAACTCTGCTGCTTTAGCTGAATTCTTTGGGACACGTGCAGTTTCAACAATCGTATGTAAAGTCGTAACCACATATGCTGCAGTCGTATCGCCATTCGGAAGCTTAAAGCATGAACCATCCACCCATAAGGTACCATCAGACCTCACAAGAGGAGTATCTTTCAAATCAATTCTACCCTTCGTTTCTTCCTCAGTGCTAAGAAAGCAATCATGCTGTTCCAGAACATCTGTCTCTACAGAAATCGGCAACAACGTAGCTGGATTCAACGTGTTGCATCGCTTTATATGCACATGACTCACCAAAAGCGTCAACTCGTAACCTGACAATTGAGCACTAGTCAAGTGCTGTGTTTTAGTCCTGTTTAATAAAGTATCCACTGCATGTGGAACCATCACAATAAACGTATTATCCATCACCAAACCAGCAGACTGTCGGATAGAAACAGCCTCTGCAGCTCTCAAACAACTCGGCAACACTCTAGCTACCGGATCCAAAGTAAACGAGAAATATGCACATGGACGCTGCTTATCACCAAACTGCTGTGTCAGGACTGACAATGCACAACCCTCTCTCTCATGGACAGAGTGTAAAAGGCTTACTGTAGTTGGGAGTACCCAACACCGGAGCCGAACACAATGAATCTCACAATTCAGAAAAACTCTTCTGACATTAGTCAGACCAAGGAAGAGGATTCGGAGTATCCTTAAGAGTAAGTGCTAACAGAGGTTTCACAAGTAGCGAAAAGTTCAGAATCCATTGCCTACAGTACAAAGTAATACCCAAGAAAGCACGTACTTCTCTGTGTAGTTGGCACAGTCATTTTCGCAATTGCTTGAATTTGTTCTGGGGTCAACCTTATTCCCTCCTTCGATAAGAGATGACCTAAGTAGGTCACTTCTTGTCGACAATGCTGCAACTTTGAAGGTGACACTTTATGATGGAGGTCAAACAAATGTCGCAACAAAGAAAGAATAGCTGCTTTCCAAATTTCCTCATCATCAGCAGCAACTAAGATCATCCACATACTGAATAAGAGCAGCACCATCAGGTAAGACAATCGTATCAAGCTGTGTTTTCAAAGCCTGACTATAGATGGATGGACTTTCACAATAGCCTTGAGGAGCGCGCTTAAACCGGAAACTTCGGCCTCCTAAAGAGAAGCCAAAAATGTCTACTCTCCTCGGCAATCGGGATGCTGAAGAAAGCATTCTTCAGATCAATCACCGAAAACCAGGCAGCTGAAGCAGGAATCCTAGTCAGCAAAGCAGTAATATCCGGAACATGAAACTGCGGTACAACAATCTTGTTCACTTCTCGAAGATCGATCACAAACCTATACACAAGCGGCTGAGAAGAATCAGTCCATTTCAGGACAGGCAAAACCGGACTGTTGCACACATTACCTCTCGTTTCCTCGATCACACCTTTCTCAATCAGATCATAGATGATCGCTAAAAGCGCTCTTGCACCATCACTAGAGATCCTATATTGGGGAATACGTGGCAATCTAGCATTCGCTTTCAGCGTCACGACATATGGTGGAATTTCTAAAAGACCTACGTCATTAGGACCAGTTGCCCAAAGAGTATCAGGGAGAGAACGCAATTCCAATGGAAGCCGATCTTTAGACAAATACATCGGAGAGATCACTCTCTTACCCAATGTAAGCTGTACTCCTGAAGGAGAACAATACAATGTTGCATACAATCTCTTCAACAAATCCAAACCCAACAGATTCTCACCACAACCTGTTAGAATAAGGGGTGCTTCCAATTCACAAGGTCCAACAGAAAGAGACAAAGGACAAGAAACTGGATTACGAACTGGGGTGCCAGAAAAACCTACTGAAACATTCGTTAAGCCAGACAAAGGTGCGCCAGGGAGTTTAGAGTGCACAATAGAACTCTTCGTCGCACCAGTATCCAACAGAAAAGGCTCTGGGACACCTGATGTAATCACTTCAACATAAGGTCCACTATGATCTACTGGAACTGACACTACTCCCTCTCTTTGTCTATGGCTGTAATAGAAATCAGTACCGTCAGCATTCTCACCCTCAACATAGTAATCATCAGCATAGTACTGAGTCGACTGGCCAGACGAAACATTCTGTTGATCAAAACAATTCATAGAATTCTGTGGAGGAAGGGAACGTGCATTCTGGGGGGGAACACACCACGTTCTCTACCTCTAGGAGTTCACTGAACACATCGACCTCTCACACCAGACACACCATTCCCACGCTGTAACAGAACCAGACAACTATTCTTGAAGTGGCCTTCTTCCTTACGATACGCACATTGATTAGGGCAAACAGGAACACGCTGCTGAAAAGACTCGGACCTTTGCGATCCTCTGAAACTGCTGATGTGGAAACTTGCACCGATTATAACGAGGTGGATATGCCTGTTGCAAAAGAACCTTCGTCTTTAAATCTTTAGTCTTTTTCTCTGTTTTCTCTTTCTCATCCTTCTCTATTCTCGTAATATTGTGCAGTAGCCAATATCTGGGCCGACGAAGAAACAGCCCATGAAATCTCTGAATACTTCAACTTATTACACAACTCGGGAAGCAAATTATGAACAAACTTATCCACGAACAACCTTTGGCCACCTTCCGTGCTCATATTTGGACCACTGTGATCGATAAACATCTCTTCAAACCTAGTGAAGAAATCAGACACTTTCATTTTTCTTCTGCTTGCATGCTGACAAATTATCCAAATTCACTCGCATAGCAGGCATCAAAGTCTTCATGAAATTAATAATCCTACCGGGAGTTCCGCAACTAAAACCTCAGGTTTAGCCCCTCCACCTTGAAGACCATCTGCGAGAATAATATTCGCCCATGTATCACCTAACACTGGCGCATGATCTACATGACGAATCTTTCCCCACAAAGGTTGAGGAATCACATTACCAAACAACATGTCTATATCGGCTAAATTCATGATGCACGCGTCAGCTGTCTGTGACAACTCTTTGTAGTAACCTGCAGGATTCTTACGGGGGTCGGGCAGAGTCTGTTTAAGGGCCAAAACTTCAGCTCTTTTCCACGGAACATGTACCCAAATACGCTAGAAATGAGCCGGTACTCCCAAGACACCATTAGGGACATCGGCCAAAACTTCCTCTTTCCATACCAGAGGAACCTCTCTCATAGGCTACTGCCACTTTTCTCCTAACAGAAGGATCAGGCTCAAACAACGACTGAGAAGGAAACACTCCTAAACGCAAGCAGCGTCGCAACTGCTTTCTCAACTTCGGAACCCACTATCGTCCCTTTCGCAAACTCAGACTGTACATTAAGTAACTCCAATGGGGTCTGACCCAACTCACTATCTTCCCATTCCTCATGGAGGAGGGTAGACATGATATCGAAGACATACCTATGCTTCGGTGCTTCCCATTGACGGAAGACATCCATAACAGACTCTAGATTATAGCTCAAAGAATTAGTAACCCATCTACGAGCCAAATTATCGAATACTGCCCGCTCTTCGGGACCAAGAAGCTGGCTCCGTAATTGTTTACGCGCAGAAACAGGGGTCACATTCATTGACCCAAAGAAAGGAGACAAAAGACCAGTAACAGTATCTGTCGAACAGAAGGAGAAGTTGTCAAAAGGACAGGAGACAAAGCAGACTGAGGTGAAACAAACGTAGAAGTAGCAAATACAGGAGAAATAGTCGTAGGAATTTGAGGCGGAACGGATAGCAAAGTCTGCGGCCCTAGGGAAGGCTGCGCCAGAGGAAGAGGAACCAGCTGAAGAGGAGCTGGCGGCTGAGCAGCAGCCAAAGGTTGAACAACTGGAGGATGCGGAGGTGCCGTAGCACTCTGCGCATAAGGGGGTGGTGAACTCAACAAATGTGACATCAAAGGATCCTTTTCAGGGTCCTTCATTACACCTTGTAGAAGAGGTGGCAAAGCTGGATAACATTTATCGATGGCCATTTTATGTTGCCTATGCAACTCTTCACTCACTTGATCTTCCTTTTCTTTAAACTGCCTAGCAGCTTGCATTATCAATATACCCTTCTATGAATTTTATTAATATGTACATTACTAGCATCGGATTTTATTGAATGGTTTTTATGGTGATAGTATAACTGGGATGTTTTTATTAATGAAACTGTATTAATTGAATGCTAGTATGTCTTTTATGATGAAAATGGAATAAAGACTTTTTTGAATTGATATACCCTTCTCTTTTAGCTTGTTTAATTGCTCTCTGTTTGGCTTCCTTACGCCAAAGGCGGAAAGAGTCAAACATCGCCGGCCGGGCTTTCTTCTTAAATAGTTTAACTTCCAAATTATCTAAAATATCTGATTCAAAACTACCATGCTTTGGTCATTTTAAGACACCGTCTTTCCCAGTGTACCGGACCCATACTTCATTAAACGTAATGGGGCCCACGCCATGTTTAGAATAGAGCTCATAAGTCGGAGTTCCAACCGGAGGTATCGGACACGAGTCCTCCAATCAGGAATCCCTGTTACAACTACAACAAAACAAATTCCTAATTTTGCTAAGACCAGGCATCTTCGCTCACTAATCTAGCTTCAAACTTCGATGGATAACCAAAAACGATACTCGCCAACATACGAGTCCCTCTGCTTTGTCGCTTGCAAGTACCAAATCAAATATCCAAGAGAAACCCAAAACTAAGGACTGGGAGCGACCCACTTTTACTTAACTGAAGTATCGATCACGTCATCAGAAGACCAGTTTATCGTCTCGCCATACAAATCGTCACGAAGGGTCCAAGACAGGGCGAAAGTCAGGGCAACAGTCCTTCGTAGCCGTCGGGAAGCCTCGCAGCAAAAACCTTCAGTCCACGTTAGACATGCAGGAGTCGATGAAGTGGGGGCCCTCGCCAGAATTTCCTCATGAAGCTCCTCGCGATCTTCAGGCTTGGACCGGTACCGCTGAAGTCGCCCCACGTTGGGCGTCCACTGAAGAACCGGGTTTTAGAACCCAGGGGCACGCCCAAAGTCTTCGGGTTCACCTGTCTTAGACTACAGAGACACGGGATACTTCTCGGTGACGTCAAAGATCAAATTTATTGGGTACAACCAGGAACAGAAGTCTACGAAGTACAACACAAGTAGGTTCGTCAGAGACTGCTCAATTTTTGTATGGCGAGAGTCTTTTATGCCAAAAATCACATTCTGGACAAACACCCATTATTTACAATTTGTCCAATCACAGGTAACATTGCCAAAGGTATCGCATGTCGACAAACCCACTTTTCAGTTGTCCAGCCACCCATCAATTACACGGGAAAGCCCAACATTCTTTCTCGAACAGGCCGGACAAACCCATAATAAAGGACCACAACCCATACCATAACTAGACCATAAAAGAAGGAACAGAAACAGATGAGAAGTAGGATAAGGGGTGTGTGCATACCAAACTTTACAATCTCCTGTGCTCCGATTCTTAATCTTGATCAGCTACCGGGCAAGGAACTGGCGGAGCAAGGTCAGCTTCAGGCAACGGGGTCAGTTCACTCAGGTTATTCAGAAGTCAGCTAACGTATACGTGTACGTGTACTAAAGACTCGTTCGGCCTTAGTCATCGGCCTTTGTGAGGGCAACCACAAAATGGCTGCTGTTAGACGGACCGGGAGGGTCGGCCGAGACTACGGGGAGAGGTCTCCGGGGAGAGCCGTCTCCAACGACTGTACAGACAAGTAACTTCCCCCCCCCCCACAGACGGACACCACACAAGGTTGAAGTTTAACGAGGCTTTATATGCAATTCTTAGGTTACGATGATATGATACAAGGAGGTCTGGACTCAGGGGTCCCCTCGGTTCTGGTCTCTGGATTAGGAAAAGGGGTAGCGGGACAGTCTTGTTACCAATGAGTGGAAGATAGCTCTCAATCCTCTAGCTCGGCGTTCTAGATGATCGGGCCGCGGCGGAGCCAGCAGGTCCCGAGATGGACGAAGGAAAAACGACGGTCCGCGGCGGAGCCTGCAGGTCCCGGTGAAGATAGGGTTGAGGTCGGCCGGGGGCCAGGCGGCCACGTGGGGGAGTGTCCAAGATGGCGCCCCAGGATGGGCGCGTGGGCTGGCAGTGGATCGGACCCACGAGGTTGACATGCTCGAGGGCAGGGGTCCCTGAGGGGACGGAGGACGTGCAAGGGTGGTGTGTAGTACCTGCGTGACCGGGCTCAGGCCTGGTCGGGCCGGGGGAGAGCGGCCTTTCATGTGGCCTGTCCAACAGCTGCCATGCACAAAATGGAACCCAAGGGTTCAGAACGAACTCCCTAAATACGTAGTGAATCCATCGGTCTAACATGGCAATATCACTCGTACTTGCCGCACTCCCTAGTTACGGTTCGCTACTATCAAATTCGTAACAAAACGGGTTCAGAATTCACGGAACCTTTAGGAAAGTGTAAGCTATTGGCTTTGTAATTAACAATGCTATTAATTTACACATTTTAAAAAAATGTGTCATTTACAATACCAATAGCTCACACTTTCCTAATGCGAGACCTATTGCATTGCAAATGCTGGTTTCTTGTGCGTCGTGACGCCCAGTCCCATGAACCGAGGCCGTGCGGTACCACAGACCCCAGTACAAGGTCCATGGCTAATAACCCACCATGTGAGACAGATGTCTGGGTGGGGGCCTTTGATGGGGACATTAAGCCGCCCAGTGGCTGACTGTCCGTGCCGATGAGGGAAGTATTGTGGGCGCGAGTGTAGGGGGCTGGGAGGGACAGAGCAGTTGCAAGGCCTCAGTGAAAGCAATAGTTACTTTCCTCTGAGGGCTCTCTCCCTCTCCTACTGCACCTCTTTTTGAGTCTTCCTCTGGACTCTCCTCGGCAGTGCCCCTCTTATCACACCCACTGCCCACCACTAGGGCCCTTCATTATTGATCCAGGCCTTTCCTCAGACCTCTCGCATACCCTCCACTTGGCCACTCTTGGGAAGTCTTCCTCAGTGTATATCCCCTTAGCGACCTCGTAATCGATGTCCCTTCTTCAGTATGCCTCCATGGACCTTCCTCTAGGGCCTGCCCTCTTCCACCCCTAACAATTTCACGTGGGCCTTCTTTGGGGTCTCCCTCCTCTCCAGCTGTTCAGGGATGGTGGGCTCCATCCGGGGCACAGAGAGGTCAGAGCTTCAGGGAGAGAGCACTTTGGGCAGAGGGACTGGGACTACACCTCGTGCCCAGTCTAGCCTCCAACCCGAGTGCAGAAACTCACCACCCACTCAACTGCCGCTCTGCGCCCACCCCTTCATTGCACAAGGTTATGGCACAGGGACAGGTGCACATGTCACTAAGCATGTCTGCTTCACAGGGTCTAAAGCCCGTCTGTTCATGGCTGTACCCTGCCAGACAGAGGACAGCCATTAATTATGTAAATTAGTCTCATTAAGAAATGTGAATGTGTGTCTCTGGACAGTTTCAAAAGTTGCAATGCCCAGGCTGGGATGGTGAGGCGTGCGGTTTGTGCTAATCAAAAACATTTTCTAAAAGTTTGGCACGTGTGAGTCTGACTTTACTGTTATAATGTAGGAGGTAACTTGGCTGCTCCAAATAACACAGGTGTAATATCGCTGAATTTGTAGGGTTAACGTTTTTCTTATGAGCCTGTTGTGAACGTTGGGTTCGACAAATACCAAGGCAGCATTCTTTTAATGCCATTAAATGCCTGTTTCTGCCCCTAGACTTCCTGCCTCTTTATCCTCTTGCTCTTTAAGGTTCTCTCTCATCTCTGCTTCCTCCCTTGGCATCTTCTTTACTATCTTGCTCTTCCTCCTTTCCATTTTTTGCCTCTCTCGTGTTCAGGGACAAAGTCTGATGAAAAAAAGTCAGAGGAGCTTGCACTGGAGGAAAAGGAAAGGGAGAAACATAGGGAAGCCGGTTTGAAGACCTTGATTTAGCAGCACCCATTGAATTCTAGCATATCTGGATGTGCCTGGAAAGTGTAATGTAGTCTGTGTCTGCTGTTGTGAAGTGCTCCTCTGTCTGCCCACGTCAGGGTTCGCACCATATAAAACTGCAAAAAATAAAATGTGGATTCATCGTCACTCTTCTGCTAATCTGAATTCCCCATGGATTAAGGATAAAGTGTTAACCTTTGATGACAGAAATAAATACACATCTAATTAGAATAGTGAATTGCAAAGTGTGAAAGTGGAGATTCTGGGGTCAATACTGGCTTTCATGCTTTGCCAAATGGTGTGATAATAGGCAAATTATTGATTTCGCAATGTGCACTGCACAAAACCTCCCTTGTTTTTTACTTTTTAGCCTATTTTGCTCCATCAGTCCTCATCTAGGCCACATTATGGGGTACATATCACTGGACATTTGAGCACCTGCACTTTTTTTTTACAAATTAAGCTCTGGAACCACGTGATCAATTTGCTCAGCATACAGCGCTATATGTGGCGGCCTGGTTTATGCCGAGCCTTATGCTATCAAGACTTAGAAATAGGGCTATTTAAATGAATCAGAACTTGCTACTAATGATCGTAATGTGCACAAGAGACTTGTCCCAATCTGGAACAGAGATGGTCCATTCAACTGAGAATCTGGAGACTGGCTTGTATTGGTGTCAGGGATGCAGTAGATGTAATTACCGATTCATCATGGATTCTCCAGATTCAGGTGCAAGTGGAGATTTACTTGAAGTATTGCAGGGTGCATACAGCATCTCAAGCCCCACTGAATTTTAGATTCACATACTTTGCCCTTTCAGAGTGTCAGATTGGAAGGATGTAGCATGTCCTGCCTGGGTATGTGTTGGGTAAGGTACATGGGATTCAAAGAGCTCCTTCAAACATGCATGGAGAATTGTATCCTAAATTAGATCAGAGTATCATTAAAAGCCAGTAAAAGGATTCACTAATATCTGTACGGGATACCTGGTTTGAATGCTTCTGCGAAGCGGGTTCCAGAGCGCCAGTTTATGTTCACATGCTGAACGTAATTGCATTACATGATATTATGATGACCCCAAGACACATTTCCTAGATCACCCCACAGCAGCCTGGAATTTGGAAGGGGGAGACATGGGACCAGGTAGAGAGCTTCACACATGGATACTTAAGTAAACACTTTATTCCCTGTAAAAATGCTTGCAGTGCTCACTTGGCAGTCCTTTGCAAACAGTAATTCGTAAACGGGATAGTACATAGTAAATTCATGGACCTCAAATATGTAGCCTTTTATTGCTCCATGTCCCGCACTCATGGGGACTAGGAAAGCAGGAAACACTTCACAATATCACCTCTTAACTATCAACCATGTGAAAAACTCACGTCAAGACAGACACCTTACTGAAAAGAGGAACAGACAAGATGCCATACTTATTTTTTTTATAAATGGAGACAAATGAGTTTAGATCAGGATTCACAATCCTCCATTAGCACACTCAGGCGGGCTAAAAATATTGCAAACTCTTTGAAGGAAACCTTCTGGTCACCATCCAAGTCCATCATTTTCATCACCTTTTTTTCCATTTCCTCATCTTTCCCATGGGCCTGAAGAGGGAATAAATAAGAGAAAGTTTTATTAAGTGAATTCAATTATGTTCAGAACATTCTACTTTCTCGCTGGGAAGGAACTTTTAAAAAGCCCCCCCCCCCCCCCCCCACCCACACACCTCCCCTAATATTTCAATATTTCCATTATTCGCAATACAGATTTGTCTGGCTCAGTACAATTGTTAAACTCTGTTCATAAGACCAAGTCTCCAGGAACCAATGTTTTCAAGATATTACTTTACTATTTACTATTACAAAGGAGATGCCATTAGTACTGGTTGTTTAAACCCTATACCATGGGCAGACTGACAAGAGAGGCGCACATAGCCTTTTAAGTGGAAGTTCTATGGATTATTAACAAACAAATCCCTTCCCAGGTTAGTCCAGTTTCTGGTTTCCTACAATGCAGTGAAGCCTAAAGCTCCACCCTTGGGGTTTCTGAATCGGTCACCTGCTGCCTTAAGGAAGAACAGTCTCAGATGAAAGACCATGGCCGAGAGGGACTGGATTTACAGGGTCATTCTCTAGAGGGAGAAAGAGCTGCAGAGTCAATGTGCAGTTGAGAAAAATTTTAGTACAGAAATTGCCTAGTACGTTTGCTTTTTCGGCAACACTTTACAGCATCCATGGTGTCCCACGTCCTTCATCCAGCAAGGGCGCTCCGCCTCAAGCACTGGAAGAGTTACAATCCCATGCAGGAACACCTACCGGGAACCGCCAGAGCCACCATAGTCCTTCTGCCTTCAATTTGAGAACATGTGTATTGAACCAAATCTCACATTTATGTTCAGAATTGGATCGCTCCTTTCAGAGAGATTGACTAAATATGGAACTTGCGACCTGTTGATATTGCAAGTAACCCAAGAGCTAAAAATGGCCTCGTGTGTTTGGGATTTCAGAGGTTGAAACCAACACTAGGGAAATTGGTTCATTCTCATCCAGCCTTCAATTTCATCAGAACAACCAGACAACCACTGCCCTCCTCCAGACATGAGCTAGGGGAAGAAAAAAGGAAATGCAGAGATGTGTAGGGCAGGGTGATAAAAGGAGACGGTTCTTTTTTAGGAACTTGATTCAACAGTCTACTAGCAACCACCATAAAGGCTAAACATTTGCTCAGCCATTGGTCATTTTACAAGTATAGAGGTAAGTTGGTCAAGTACCTATTCCTCAATCAAGGCAGTTTTTTTTACATTGGCCATCTTTACCCATCAGCTTTCATAAAAGGTAGGTTCTTTCAGAAGGATCAAACTAACCCATATTTTCCCCTTCATTTGGGATACAAAAGTGCTTTCATCCATGCGGGTAGATGACCCAATCCTGCCCATTGTTTCCAGCAAGGCTATTGAAAAGGTGTCATTGGGGTGACCAAGCTTACAGTATCTGTAGAATTTTTAAATGTAATACACGTAAGCAAGACCCTTCCTGACTTCCTTTCAGAAGCTAGTATTTTCTTTGTCAGGAGCTCTCCTCGCCAAATAGATGTTTAATCTTAAAACATGCTTAAAGTACATACACCACCCTAGACATTCAAACTAAAGTGTTGCTTGTTTGAAACAAGTAAGCTAGACTGTATGATATATACCATGCCCGAAAGAAGTGCTCTGCCTTCAAGGATTGTTCAAGTACTAGCATTCTGGAATTTTATTCTAAGCATCTTCTCACCCCAAGCTTCAGGCTTATTAGGGTAAAGAGCTTGTGTGCTTTCCATCACATCTACTGAGGTCATCTTGAAGATAGCCATTTAAGCAGCTGTGCATCCCACTTGAACTATGACATCTAGAGGAGACAACACCCATTCTGCACAGTTAGGATGCAAACATTTACTGTGGTGACGCAACAAGAGATTGAAAGACTATATATGTATAGAATATTGCCAAATGTTGAAAGTCAGTGGTGGAAGAGGACTTTAGAACTAGTCTATAGTGATTATCCTGTACTTGGTTCTAAATCCAGCCCTCAAAGCTCTAAGTTCACATAGACAGTCCATCTCGAGTGGAAAGTACAGTTTAAAGATAACCAGACTGGCATGACATTGTCAAGCCAGCACCAGAGACACGAATAGGAACGCCAGAAGCACCAAATTGCAAGCAGCATTGTGAAGGTTCAGGTATACATTGGGCTAAAAAGCCCTATAATCAATATGGGACAGAATACAGAACCATTAACCGTGAGATATGGGCCTACATTGCCACCAAGCAGTTCTGGCGACATTTACAAGACTTAAGGTAGAGTTGTACAAGTGGAACCTGAACACTCAGAACTATACCCAGTTATATGCAACTCAGTCTTGACCGTGTCCTTCATGGAACAGTCCAGACCCAACTGCCAAAGCCATGACTTCCTTGGACCAGGAACAAGAATCCTGGGACCGGTTTCGGGGGTAACATGAGGCACAGGGTCAAGACTGATTTGCATATAGGCTAGCTGGGTATGAACTGGGGTGGCGAAGTGAGCTATAAAACGATCGATTCAACCCAGATCTGTGGCAAGGGGTGAGTGCCTGTAAAGTTTCAACGCTCCGTCCATCATCTACTTAAGTTTGCTTTGGAAAGTTAAATACCCTGCAAATGAACTCAGCACTAAATTATGGGAAATAATTCTCCGCAAGACCGGTTCTGTAAGTTACGCTCTTTGAAACCACTAGCAAACATTCAATACGTATACATTTTAAAATAAACATAGGTTTCAGGTTGTACTCACAGATAGACTTGGGAACTCTTCCTTCAGAAGCTTGGACAGCTCCTCCTGGTTCAGCTCTCCATCCTTCCCATCAGCTCCAGAGTATTTCTTGAATGTCTGGATCATAGTCCCACACAGCTCTTCCAGATGCATCTTGACTGTTTTGATCTGTAAACCAAGTACACAAACCTTCAGTCTGGTTCCAAAATATTCCACCTATAAAAACGACAAGCGAGGAGGGACCACTGGCGATGAGGTGCCAAATTATCTACAGACTCCCCAGCCCCCAGCACTGTTTATCCAAGCGAAACAGGAGGCCTGCGGTCCTGCTCAAGATGGTTCCAAGGAGGATCTCTTTACAATTACCAGTCAGCCCAATAACAGCAACACTTTCATTTGGGTTACCCTGTAGTTTTGATCTGGTCTTAGGCTTGTCAAAAGTAACCAAAATGTAGCATATTGGCTCTACACGAAGAACAAACCAGCATTCTGATCCCAATATTGGCCTCACAAAGTACAAACATGCATTCTGATTCCAATATTGGCCCTACACAAAGAACAAACATGCATTCTGATTCCAATATTGGCCCTACACAAAGAACAAACATGCATTCGGATCCCAATATTGGCCCTACACAAAGAACAAACATGCACTCGGATCCCAATATTTGCCCTACACAAAGAACAAACATGCATTCGGATCCCAATATTGGCCCTACACAAAGAACAAACATGCATTCGGATCCCAATATTGGCCCTACACAAAGAACAAACATGCATTCGGATTCCAAATTTAGCCCTACACAAACATACATTCTGAGCCCAACCTCATGCGCTGTAGTCCGGCTTCCTCAAAGATTGCCTTCTCTGTGCTATCTATAGTTCTTTTATACTCCATAGCCATCAACTTTTCTTCATGTTCTACATGTAGAGTCGGTTAATCTATCTACTAGGGGTCAGAGGTCAGTATACAAACAACCAAGACTCCATCTAACCGGGGGGGGAGGAGCCAAGATGGCGGCGGAGACGGACGTGTAGTCGCCCGGCTCCCCGAGCCAGTCTCTCCTGCAGCACTATCCTGTCCACTATCCTGGCGTAACTCTGCTGAGGGAGGAAGATAGCGCGCTGATACCGGGGGTGCTTCTCCGGTGTCTCTACCTGCCCGTTTCCCGATGTTACGGGCACATTGATCTTCTGACCATTGCCGAGCCCTGAAACCGAAACTCCTGTCCCTGCGCACCGCCGGAGAGGGCTGCAGCTCCGCTTATTGCTTGATCAGTGGTGTGACGGGTGTCCACTGTCGGATTCCCTATTATGGAGGCACCTGTACTGACCTTCGTGTGCACAGGACGCACCGACCGATTGCGGTGAGACTTTACAGCTCCGTCTTTCTGAGATGCCGAAGTGAGCCGCGTCGCTCCTTCCCGTGTGTGTGTGGGACTGGCTGCTGTGAATCGCCTCATTGATCGCTCCTGCCCGACCTTGCAAGAAGGGAACTCTCGTTACCTGCCGCTTAGGAGCGACTGGCTCAGTTGGAATCGGTAGATTGCATCCCACCTTACTGCTGTCGGATTTGCCTACGCTTTCTGCGAAATCCCTGGCTGAAACATGGCGGCCGTCCCCACCGTGGCAATTGTGAGCTCTACCTCGGATCAGGATTGTGTAGCACCGATTGGACTCCAGCGTGGTTGGGGATGCGGTGCTGTGCTTAGGACTGTGGACACGTCGGATCACCCGCCTGATTACTCCTGTGCTTCCATTCTGGCCGCGATTGCCGACTTAAGGGCTGAATGGCGAGAATGCTCCCGAGCGCTGATCATACAGCTGGACACCGTCTCACTTGGGCCGGGGTACGCATCGCCGGCTTGTTCTCATCACCGCGCTGATCTGGCCCCTCTCGGCACTGAGCGCGCTACATTGTTGCCACGCGATGGTGAACTGGGGCAAACCTCTGGCGCGGGTGACTATAGCGGACTGCCGTCTGCTTATCCCGGCGAGGCTACATTGTTTCCTGATATGTCGAAGCTGTCCATCATGGCTACAGACTCGCTACCTTTCAGCATGGATCCGCTGACGCTGCTGCTGCTGCTTCACATGACTGCCTATCCCACACGCGCTAAGACCCCATTTTATTGTGCACTGAAATACTTGATGGCCTTGGGACTGGCGCCCCTTTGGATTGCTGAATCTGCGTGTGCTTGGAAGTACTTGGTTTGTCTTGGGGGGGCCCCTTATTCACCGTGAGCGGCCATTTTGCCTCTTTGTTCTTTTTGATGCGGATCCTTCTCCGGCGCCATTTTTGGATGGACGCTTGAGATCTGGCCAGGGTTAGACGGGCCCTCACTCACACGGTCTGTTTTAAGTGGGCGGGTGGAGACTCGGGATGGGGTGCCTCCTCGGCGCGGAATGTTGTGCTATAATGTCTCTTTCCCGGTTTATATTGTACTTTATGATCCTTGATTTGGCCATCATGTCTGGGGGAGAGAGTATTTTAGGGTCGGGGAAGTCCGGGAGATATAGGATTTGGCCCTCCTCTTGGGTGGGGTTTCATGGGAGTTTTAGATTAGATTGCTCTTTTTAGATTGCTCTTTTCTTGCTCCCTATGACTTATGTGATGCGATAACCTTTTTTTTCCTTTCTCTTACTTATTCTATATTTCGGGTTTATTGGGCGACAGACACACTGCTAGGGGGGGTAGGCCGTAGCCTTTGCATGCGTGTAGGGTGGGGGGGGTTTATTTCTTTTCTGTTTCTATGGTGCCTTGTTTTTCTTCTTTATTTTATTTCCTCTTCTTTCTGTCTTGGGTTTGCGTAGGTGATGCTGGTGGGCGGGTGGCGGTAGGCTTTGTTATGATCCTGGCTTTGATATTCCTGTTGCATACTTAATGGGCCGTCATGCCGCCTGGAGGGACCTGCGGATTGGGATGCTGGGCGATGTGTGCCTTGGTTGCTATCGATATGTCGTGCCTACGTGAACCCTGCTTTTTAGTTTATGGTTTATTTTCTATTCTAACGGAACAGTTTGGACTTTAATGGTTGCTAGAACTCGGAATACAGACTTAAAATTTTTAAAATTAACCTTCATTGCTCCTTAGGCGCTATAGCAAGTGATCTCCAGTGTAACTGCTGACTAATTGTTTATCGATATTGCCGTGCTATTGCGTCTCCGTATTGCTTGCACCTGTGCCTAATCAGTTTTCGTGGCCGGCCTCAGGGTTGTGGGCCCGTATTTGTATTTCTTTGGATGCACTAATAAAGGTTTTCAAAAATTTAAATAAAAAAAAAAAAAAAAGACTCCATCTAACCCAGTTCAAGTTGGACCTGCAGGGTGGGAGTTACTGGAACAACAGAAGCTGGATTGTGAAGGAGGTATGCAAAGAAGAGCTGGGCCCTTTTATCCCGAAGGGGCGGATAAGTTTGGCGTTAGGAGTGGTTGCTATAGAGACCGCAGTTCTCACCTTTACTTGGTGCTTTGAAGGAAGGACAGCAGGCACTGACCGGTGTGACCAATACAGTCAAAATGCCGATCTGCAAGTTATAGTCACCAATGCTTAATTTGAGCCAGTTGGACCCATCAGCGAGGCTGGGCTGAACGTACCAGGGGTTCCTGCTGGACAGCTGGAAGTGCGGGCCGGTTTTATTCTTGGGGGCGGTTCATCCCCCTAGATTATCACTGCTTTGCAAATTGCTTTAAGTTTCAAAGCACCAACTGCAGAGTTCATTTTCATATCCAGCAACATTAAGTGTAAAGAGTTCTGGTGATTAATATCCCTGCTGGAGAAGGATCGAGTTGTGTGGACTCTAGTGCCAGTTTTAACTCATCTAAAGTAGCGCAAAACAAAAATCAGGTCCCATGTAGATCACAGCACTGGATTTATATGATAGCTCAGTGGGTTACTGATTTTGCCATAGTTACTTGCAGTTCGTAAGTTAAATCACAACTAGCTCAATGACCTATGAACTCCCAGAGATTCATGAAAACTGAATGCACGTTATAAAGTCACCCCACCCATCCCAGTCTCATTATTCAAACTTTTTTTAAGCAAAGAGCAAATAAAGGCTTTGTATGGGAATAAATAAATAAGCGAAGCCAACCCCCACCGCAGTATGTTTATGGGATGTTTATTGCGCGCAACTACCCTGGGGTGTCTCGGCGCATATTGGGCTTCCTGTGACAGAGCAGCCAAGATGATCATTGATTAAATAACCAGGTTTTCAGAAGTTTATGGAAGATGAGTGGGACTGGTTTTGATGGACCAAGGGAGAGAATTCCATAGGCTGGGGGTTGCTACTAAGAAACGTCTGTCTCCCCAGGTAGTGGTTCTGGTACGTGGGACAGAGAGAAGATGGGTGCAGGATGAGCGAAGTGATCTTTTAGGAGCGTAGATCCGAAAAGCATCCTTAAGGAACCTGGGTCCTGAGTCATGGATGGCCTTGTAGGTGATACAGAGTGCTTTAAACTTTATCCGACTCTTGACCCTTAGCCAATGCAGGTGACGTATGGCCGAGGAGGTGGGGCGGTGACTAGGGATGCCGAGCAGAATTCTGGCTGCAGCATTTTGGACTGATAGTAGTTTGGTTAAAACCTGTTCTTGTGTGCTGAGGAAGAGAGCGTTGCCATAATCCATCTTGGAAAAAACGAAGGTGGTGATCAATGTTTTCCCTGCAGCTGGAGGGAGCTATGGCAACAGCTTCTTAATCTTCCTCAGCATATAGAAGGAGGATGAGACCACTGCATTCACATGGTGCTTGAATAACAGCTTGTCATCGAACATGACACCGAGGTTTCTGACCCTGGCAACCGGAGTGGGAGGTGAACCCATTTCAATGGGCCACCAAATGGAAGACCATTCCGGTGAAAGGTTGCCGAAGGTAATCACCTCCGTCTTGTCCGAATTTAATTTCAAGCAGTTACTCGACATCCATGAGCCAATGGCAGACATCCCCTCCTGGAATCTTGCAGCAACGGCTGGTCCATCCTTATGTACCGCCAACACCAATTGGGTGTCATCCACATAGGTGGTTAAGCATTGCCAGTGTGCTTTTAAGACCCTCACCAAATCCGCCACATATATATTAAATAATGTGGATCCCCACCGAGACCTGGAAGACGGTCACCCAGGCCCTCGTCACCAGCCGTCTGGACTACGGCAACTCCCTCTACGCCGGAACCACCGCCAAACTCCAGAAGAGACTCCAGCGGATTCAGAACGCCTCAGCACGACTCATCCTAGACATCCTCCATTGCAGCCACATCTCCGGACACCTGAGAGAGCTGCACTGGCTCCCGGTCAACAAGAGAATCACCTTCCGTCTCCTCATTCACGCAAACAAAGCCCTACACAACCGAGGCCCAGGATACCTCAACAGCCGCCTCAACTTCTACGCTCCCACATGCCAGCATCGATCGACCGGCCACGCCCTCGTCGCCAATGTCCCCCCGCATCGCCACCACAGGAGGAAGGTCCTTCTCCTACCTGGCCGCCAAGACTTGGAACTCCCTCCAGACCCACCTCCGCCTGACCCAGGACCACCTTGCCTTCAGGAAGCAGCTCAAGACCTGGCTGTTCGAGTAATAGCGGACCCCCCCCCCCTCCCCTAGCGCCTTGAGACCCTCCGGGTGAGTAGTGCGCTATATAAATGCTTAGATTGATTGTGGGGCTTAGCGAGGAGCCCTGGGGCACCCCGCACGGAAGGGTGAAGGTAGGCGAGTAGAAAGTGCCCAGTTTCACCGCCTGCGTGCGGTTGGCCAGAAACGAAGCAATGAGGTCCCTGGCAAGATGGGTCACCCCCAAGGATGTGACACGGTCGATCAAGATGGAGTGATCGACCGTGTCAAAGGCAGCGGACAGATCTAGGAGTACAAGGACCGCCACCCCACCCTGGTCCGTTATAGTCCTAATCTCGTCAGAGGCCTTTATCAAAGCGGTTTCTGTGCTGTGGTCCTTCCTAAACCCGAACTGGGTGTCATCTAAAAGTTGGTGACAGTCGATGAACCCTGAAAGCGGTTTGTTCATGACTGCTTCGAATATTTTGGCCGGGAATGGGAGGCAGGCAATAGGTCTTTAACTAGCTGAGTCAGCGGGGTCCAGGGACGGTTTTAAGGGGCTTGATGACTGCCTTTTTCCAAATTTCAGGATAAATGCCGGTCTGGAAGATGGAATTACATAGGTCCATGAGCAGGGAAGTAATAACCTCAGCGAGAGCGCTCAGTATAGAAGGGGGGGGCAAGGGTCTAAAGGAGACCCAGATTTAATAGAAGTGATAAGCTTGCTGATCTGGTCTGTCGAGACCAATTGAAAGTTGGAGAAGATGGGTGTGAGTGAAGGGGGACAGCGGAAGGGGGTCAGGGCAATCAGAGCATTTAGGGAAGGAGAAAGATTAATAGATATTAGTGACCTTGGTGGAAAAGAAAGTTGCTGCCGCATTTACAAAGATGAGATGGCTCAATGGGAGGTCCTGTTGGAGGGTTAGAGAGAATAGACTACTTGAAATAGCTTCCTTCCAGAGTTCTGGGCAGATTCAATCTGGGCCTGAAAAAAAACACTTTTAGGTTTAATGATAGATCTCATAGCGGTAGCACATCTTTGTAGGTTTCCTTGTCTGAAAGACTGTAGTGCTTGCGCCAGCGCCTTTCTAAATTCCTACAATACTGCCGTTGTAGTCGAAGTTCCTCTGTGAACCATTGGGCAGATGGCGTGGCCCGGTTAGAAGTGATGGGTTTGGCCGGGGCTACTTGATTAATTGCATCCAGAATCCATTTCTGGTACCTGCTGGACAGAAGACTGGGGGTGAGGTAATGCCTCATAAGGAGATCCAGCCAAGATATTGGACAATAGAGGGTAGTCCTGGTTTTTCCAGGCTCGGGTACTAATGGGGGTACGAGATGTGGACTGAGGAGGGTTGGGGTTATGAGCCAAAATGGTGAAAATGACTGCAAGGTGGTCCGACCATACTACGGTAAGAACAGTGGAGAGTGAAATGTTGGGGTTGTTGGTGAACAAACCATCAAGCATGAGACCTGCATGATGAGTAGGGGCTACCACTAACTGCTGTAATCCTACCGCAAGTAGATAGACAATAAGTGGAGTAGTGTCTTTGTCCCCTGCGACTTCTAGATGAAAATTTAAATCCCCCAAGATGGTATAGTCAGAATAGGCTAAGGAGAGTCTGTAAATTCATCAAGAGCAGAGAGGAAACGAGTATGCAGGCCAGGGGGATGGTATAAAAGAATTCCTTTAAAAACTTGATTGTGATTAAGTGTGATTGAAAATGCACAGGCTTCACAATCCAGTTGATGAATAGGTTAGATCTTGGAGTGAAAAAACGCTTTATGGATAATGGCTAAACCACCTCCTCTCCCCGTAGTTCTGTCCCGTCTTACCACACAAAAACCCTCAGGTGTGGCCGAACAGCAATCCGGGCCGGAGGCAGCATCTCCCCAAGATTCAGTTACAAACAAGATGTCCAGCTTCTGGCTTATTATGAATTCCCTAATGTTCAAACTAGGTTTCGGGAGGGAGCGGGCGTTGATAAGCGCCGAGCGAAAATAGCGCTTAGGTGTGGGGCTGATACCATAAACAGAAGGCATAGGACATGGAAGAGTAGATACAGCCTGGACATGGGGCGGGGGCGGACACAAGACAGCTAGGAGGGGGCAAGTGTCAACACCGCGTGGTGGGTGTATTGAGTTCCCACAACTGAAAAGAGCAATAGCGCAAAGGGGTTCTGTGGGTATCAATGTGCCCGGGGCCAGGGTGGCCCTGGTACAGGCATGGACGGGCACAGATGGGCTTGCTTCTGGCACGCCATCGGCGCGCCCGCTGCGCGGACAGGAAGAGGAATTCATTATATCGTGTGTGGGCCCCCAATCGGCCGAGAACTAGAGCGCTGTCCTCGTCCTCAGCTAAGATGGCGCCAGCAGTTTGTCCCGCGAGGGCTCAATGCCGGTGGTCAGCAGAAGCTCCAAATCGGCTCCCTGAGGCCCTGGTAATCCCTAGAGAGAAGCCCCACAGGTAGGGAAATGCGGCGAGGGGGACGGGGACAGATTAAAATATCAGATGTGCAAAACACAAAAGTTTTTAAAATATCAGATGTTCTAAATGCCTTATGTAAGATTTGCTATACACCAATTTACTCCAACTGTCTCTGTACGTGATGTAAAGTGCTCCAACACCTTACACTGGTATGAGAGGCGCTAAAAATAAAAAATAAATCATGAGGAACTATATTGAGACGAGAGCACAGTTGTAGAGTGACAAGTGAGGAAATCTGTGATCGAGGCCTCTAGGGACTCCAAAACAAGTTTGTCTCACTGAGCGCCACCAGCGCTAAAGCTGGCTGTCCGGCTTATTGGGGTGAGTATGTCAAGACCCATTGAAATTATCCTTCATGGTGTTCCTAGCTTCTTTGCTGGGCTTAGTTTGCCTGTGCACTTATGTTGTATTTAAATTGCGATTCTCCTATTAACATGCCTAGAGAATCTAGATTTCATTAAAGACACGGAGGCTCACATTATGCAATGACTTTTAATTGCAGATCCAAGCAGCCGCATCACAATACAAAGGTACCAATAAGAACACTGAGATAAACTAAGACATAACATAGCAACCATCTGCCTCTTAAATCGGGCGAAAAGAAGAACCAGTGGAAAGGAGAGAATTTGAAATGAAGTCCAAACGAAAGTTGAAGGCAACCAGCCAGTCAGAAAACATCCAATGTAGCTCAAGTAGAAGGGTTACCTGAAAAGAAAGGAGACAATGACAATTGTGTCCAAAGGGTCAAAGTAGTCACAAGCAGGTCAAGAGAAACGAATTGAACAACTTTAGATAACATGTCAATGCAAATATATTAGACATAACACCTCAATGAAAAACATGAGCAATCCGGATACAAGTAAGACATCCAAAATCAAACAGGGAATGGGATGGGCGGGATAATGTGAGCCTCCGCGTCTTTAAAGAAATCTAGATTCTCTAGGCATGGTAATAGGAGAATCGCAGTTTCATTACAAGAACGGAGGCTACATTATGCATGTTGGTAGCCATGTAAAACTACATTAGACATGTGTTCAATTGGTTTACAATAGCGTCTTGCAAAGGTACTAGCATTAGACCAGTCGGCAGCTTTAAGGAGATCATCCAACTTACCTTCGGACCAAAGTGACTTACTCGCCATAGCACCTGAGAGAATGAGCTTGATATTTGGTTATATTGACACCTGCTAGAGACATAGCAGACTTGACCCACCTAGCAATTGAAGTGGAAGAAATGGCCTTATGAGGTTTAACAAAGGAAATGAGAAGCTGATTCTCAGCAAGAGGTCGCAGGTTAGACATATCCAGATCATAAGCTTTCATACATTCAACTACACAGTTTTGGACAAGGGTCGAAACGAGGATAAAAGAGTCAGACATGCTCTTGGCTCTTCTGTAGACCTCAAATTTGACTCCAAACAAACTATAGGACCTGTTAGAGATCTCCAGAGCTTTAATGTCAGAAACTCTACGACAAGAGATAAGGCAAAGAAGAGTGGCAAGTTTAAGACAGAAATTTTCTACTTAAGAAAATTTTCGGGCCAGGAAGTAAAAAGATCCAGAGTCAAATTCACATCCCAGAGTATCATATTTCGCCTTCAGGGGTCTTTTGAGACTAATACTCTTCATAACTCTACAAACAATGATGTTTTTACCAACCGTTTTTCCATTAACAAGAACATGACCCGCAGAGATCGCGGATCTATAACAATTGATCGATCTATAACTCAGACCTTTGTCAAAAAGATCAGCCAGAAAGTTCACTACATCAACAATAGGGGCCTGTATGGGATCCAAATCCCTCTACAGGCACCAACGAAACCAAGATTTCCAGTTATTATTGTATCTGTAGTGAGTTCCCAGCGCCCATGACTCTGAGGAGAGTAGAAGCTGATGTCGAAAGTCCTGAGACTTCGTTGGATCTCCAGACACTCTCCAAGCAAGAAGGTTCAAACTCCCGGAAAGGGTCAGTAGTAAGCATGGGCGAATTTTGCGAATCTCGCGTTCGCGGATTTGCGAACTCGCAATCCGCAAAATCCGCGAATTCCCGCGAATTTGCGGATTTTTTTTTGTGTTCGCGCATGTTTCTGCCAGTTCGCGAGGGTTTTTACAATTTCGGGTCGCAAGTTTTGCGAACTTGTTGTTTCTACGTGTCCAGCCTGTTTGGGACACTCTTCTTCATCACTGCCACTCTCTGTCACCACTGCCACTCTCTGACTACTCATGCCACCCTCTGGCCCACCCATGCCACCCTCTGTTTCATCACCACACCCTCTGGTTGTCCAGTGTACATTATTTTCGGCAAAGCACACCTTCCCTGCCTCAAGTGACCTGAATTAATTTGGGGCTGATTAATGTGTCACAGAATATTTTTTTAGCTGGCACCTGCTTCCATAGTGCTTACTGATTAGTGATCTTTTGCACTTGCTAAGTGCTTTCATTGTTGCAAAATTAGTTACAACACCTGCCCTGCCCCAACTGACAATAATGAATTAGGGGCTGATTAATGGATTTTAACTTCCAGCCTGGCTCCTGCTTGTCTCCCTTAGCTGTAATTCAGGACCTTTGTGGCATATGTGTAACTATTCTGAGGTTCAGAGCAGGGTCACACAATAGTTGCAACTGAACTCTGGAGGGGCCCCTCAGGAAGCACTACAGGAAATGGCTACTAATGATGAGCCTGAACTTTTGAACCTGGTAAGTAGTTTCAGTTTTGCTAAGATCGTATTTCTGCAATTTAGCACTTACTCGCGGGGTGCGAAGTTGTACTGGCAAGCCGCGAACTCACGCGAACAGTGCGAGCAAGCCATAAAATCCGCTGCTCGCGGATTTTGCGGGAGATTCGCGGATTGCGAATTTACCGAAAATCCGCGAGCGAAACGGATTTTCCGCCCATGCTTAGTCAGTAGGTGAGGATCTCCATTTACGTCTAAGGAGATCTTCCAGGGAAGGTATCGGAAAGGGAAGTTCGTAAGTTAGCTCCAGAACTGTGGGGAACCATGCTTGTGACAGCTAGAAGGGAGTTATCAGGACTAGAGAGCATTGGTCTTGCCTCACTTTCTGCAAGACTCTCTGGATCATTGAAAATGGGGGAAGGTATATGCATTGATCCCTGATCAAGGTTGGAGAAATGAGTTCACTGCTAGAGCACCGGGATCCGGCATCCAGCTGAAGTAATGTTCTAGTTGAGACGGCTCGCAAAGAGGTCTATTTCGAATGGACACCAGCAAGAATTCAGTGAGTCGAAGACAGGACTTTGAGTTTCCAATCGCTGAAGTCCGAAAGGAATCTGGAATT
This sequence comes from Lissotriton vulgaris, assembly GCF_964263255.1. NCBI lineage: Eukaryota > Metazoa > Chordata > Amphibia > Caudata > Salamandridae > Lissotriton > Lissotriton vulgaris. Next base: position 134,502,025 of record NC_141700.1, on the reverse strand, counting down.
CCAATCGTCATAAACGTTTGATTTCCATGGATACTATTCCGCTTTGAGGCCAATTTTGTGTTCTAAGCAGAACATCCAGAGTCTCTTGGCCAAGTTGGAAAGGTCGGCAGATTTGGTACCTCCCAACCGATTGATGTAGGCCACTGCAGAAACATTGTCCATTTCTGGACAACCGACCTCCCCTGTATTGAGTGCTTGAATCTGCGTACAGGCCAGCAGTAAGTTTGAGGAAATTTATGTGGTGGGATGACTCCTCCAGAGACCATACCCCTCTCGTATTCTGGTCTAGGAAGCATGCACCCCAACCATGAAGGGAAGCGTCCGATTCCAACACAAAATCTAGTTCTGAACCAAAAATTGCTTTCCCATTCCAAGCCTCCAGGTTTTCCAACCACCAATTTAGTTCTGCTTTGGCCTCCGAATCTAGGGTGATTCGGTCCTCGTACCAGAGGCCAGACCTCAAGACCCTTCCTTTTATCCTTTGCAGGGCCCGGTAATTCAGAGGCCCTGGAAAGATCGCTTGGATGGAGGAAGACAAGAGACCCAGTAGTCTTGCCAGCTCCCTTAAAGGGATAGCCTCCTGTCTCAAGACATGTCAAATCTTTTTTGCTCTTTGATATCTTTGAAGGAGGTAAGAGAAGACACTTTGAAGTGTCCAGAGTGAAACTCAGAAACTCCAGGGGATTTTGAGGGGGTTAGAATGGATTTCTTTGTTGATGTAGAATCCTAGGCTTTCTATTAGCTTCATAACCGTTTCCAGATCTATGAGAATTATGATGTTCTTGGGGAGACCATTGCGATGAACAGGGGTGTTTTAAATTCATGGGGGGGGGGGGGGGGACATTTCTTCCCCTAATGTATCTAAAATACGGTCTTTCGAAGAGGAAGTGAGTTCATCCTCAGTGTCGAATGGACCAACATCCTCATCATCAAGGTGCAGAATATACTAGTCTGGATAATCAGAATTGTCATAATTCGAGTCCCCTGTATAGTTCTGAGCACCATGAGAGAGAGCCACTGAAGACATCTGAGATGTTTGAGCCGCGAAGGGCACCCAAAGGTAAAGTGTTGCTAGGGACAGCCTTCTTAGTTGAGGTGCGAAGACCTCCAGGTTGTTTTGAGGTGCTAAGACCACCAATATCATTAGAGGTGCCAGGACCCCCTGTGCTCTCCGGGACGTGAGGAGTGGTATAATTAGACTTCTTTGTGCGTTTGCCGCTCACAGGTAGGGCAATGCAGGGAGTCTAGACATCTTCCTGAGAGGGAAGGGAGTAGAGACATCTTCCTGAGAGGGAAGGGGTCTTTTATAAGGTGCGACCTGGGCAAGTGTTTGTAACATACAAGACTTTATCTCTCTTTGGATTAGAAGTCCAAGTTCCTGACTATCAAAATTAGGGAGTGCGGTATTATTCAATTCCGACTCAGAGTCGGATACATTTTCCAAATTAATAAGCTTCCTTCTTTTTTTAAATATTAAACATTATTCACCCCTTTTTTTGATTATATAAATTATACTTTTTTCATCAAGGTAAGCTCACAGCAAAGCATATATAGCTTATTTAGAATCATAAATTCGACTGAGAACAGCCAATATAGTTAGTGTCAGGTTGTAGATCAGCGCGCCTGCCGAAAAGACTACATTTCCCATCAATCCAGGGCTCAAGACTGTTCCCAGAATCCCCAGGGTCTCACAGCATATCACTGGGCAGAGCCCGACGATCGGGGCTCGTGATTCCTGTTAGACTGAGGTAGCGGCTGCTCCTCTGCACCCGGTGATTTCCAGTTGTCTTCGCGGGTTCCATTCCGAGAAGTTGCGAGACTGTGACCGGTATTTGTGTGACGCGCTGGCTAGCGCGTTTGTTTATGCCGATTGTGTTAGCGCTCTTCTGAGCGGAGCAACGCTGTGTTTCATTGATGCCTCTCGGCTGCGAGGGATCTTAATTAAAGAGGTTTCAGATTTCTTCTGCGCGCGCTAGGAAGATTACATAGGCGTGGAACCAATAACGGTATTTTGGCCTCAAGTGGCGGAGTGCAGGGGGGGATGAGGACCTCCACACTACCGTCACGAATCTGTGATCTTGTGTTCTCTCAGTCCGGATTTGTGGATGAATAAATACCAAAGCGGATGGCAGTAGAGCAGGAACTATGCCTTGCCGTGTTTGGGTTAACTCTTGTGTATACATGGAATAAAGGAGACAGTTGTACTTTCATTGCGACAGAGGATTTCTTTTCACCATTAAGTGGATCTCCTTACATTCTTTAAGCACAGGCGTGCTACTTGAGTCCTTGTGCCTTTATCGAACTATTGGAACTATTCTCCAGAGCTTTCTTATTATTGGCAATGGGGTATGTTGATAACAACAATTAAGGTTTTAGATAGATTGAGTGTTATGTCTTGTTGTTAATACATTCTTTTGTGTTCAGGATGTAAGGAAGACGGGAGAAACAGCAATAGGGTGTTTGTGTGCGCAATATCTACAGGTGAATCCATGTGTGGTGGACTAGTGAGAATTAATGAGTAGGGTTAAGAATTGTATTAACCTTTGTACTTTTGTCTTACAGTTCTTTTTCCCTGCTGCCCCTTCCTTCTCTTAATTCTTTTTGGGTTTTTTCCCCTTTTGGGGTTTTTCCCTCACCGTATCATCTGAAAACCCTGTGTTTACACTTCAGGGAGTTCCGGAGGTGGAGCATTGTTGCTGCATGCGGATCCTGCGGAGTGTGATCCTGACAGTTAGTACATAGAGTCTATGTAACTGCAACTTGCCCAAACAAATGTTAGATTGAAATAAGGAAAAGTATCCCTATTAGGTTGTGAGGGGTTAATGATAAGAACCTCTATTAACAAAATGTCAAGCCGAGGTGTCCTCCACAACCGCGGTCGAGCAGCTTACTTTCCAACTGTCTGTGTGAATAAGGAAAGTCCCTTGGCGAGAAACGCAGGAAGCGTGCCTCTTGCCAGGGGTCTTTCCTCTAATGCAAGTCTTGTTTGCTGAAGGCGTCAGACCCGGTGAACAATGCCTGCAAACTAATGTTATTGACGAGGATCGCAGATCCCATGAAGACGGGTAAGGCCAGCGCGCACCTGAATCGTACAGCCTTGAGCGCTAGCAGCTCAAAGAGACCCTCGCTGTAGAAAAACGCTTGGCGCGCATATAAGTGCTAGATTTTAAATGTGTCCACGAGGGAGAGGCCGGAACTGTTCCGACTACGCTTGTGGGGGAGCGATAACGAGCATAAGCGATTAAGAGCGCATAAGCAGTAACAAAATGGCTGTGGAAAAATAAACCTGAAAAGAAAAGCCAGATTAAACAGCTCAAAGGAACAAAAGGGGGGGCGGGGGGGGGGGTAATCACCGTGAATTGCAGACCATAGGAGGGGAGGGGGGAGGGAGGAGGTGGGAGATAAAGCCACCCTTTAGCGTAACCCCCCCCCTCCCCCCATACCAATCTTATATAGATTAAAGGGCAAAAATAGTAGAAATAAAGAGAGAAGATAGTAAGCTACTTATCTGCTTGGAGCCGCATTTAAAAGAGGCAGATGGTTGCTACGTTATAGGTCTTAGTTTATCTCAGTGTTCTTCTTGGAACCTTTGTATTGTGATGCGGCTGCTTGGATCTGCAATTAAAAGTCATTGCATAATGTAGCCTCAGTTCTTGTAATGAAATTCATGTTTCACGCTAGAGTATGAATGTCTGGGTACGACTGGGTATCCTGGTCCTCCCCATGCTGCCTCTGTCAGCCAGGGCCCTAGTAGGTAAAAGCCTCATCTTGAGTCAGCTAGACTACTGTAATGCCCTGCTTCTTGGGGCACCTAGTTCTCATCAAGAGACTACAAAGAATTCAAACAATAGCCGCCAAGTTAGCCTTAAAAAGGAGATGGGATGACTCTGCATCGGCAGCTCTCATCGATCTCCACTAGCTCCCTCTGGCCCAGAGAATCCAGTTCAAAGCTGCTTGCATGGTGTTCAAAGCCCTTCATGGCCTCGGACCCCAGCCTCTGCAGAAAAAAGTGTGTCTGGTACTCTCCTTCAAGAATGCTTCGCTCTTCCACTGCATATCTGGCCCGTACCACCAGCGTACGAATTTCTAGATTTGGTGGCAGAGCTTTCAGCTGGACAGCGGTAGAGTTGTGGAATAACCTCCCATTAATATCAGAGGAGTTTGTACAGTTTAGAAAAAACACTTAAAACCCATCTTTTTCCCAGGGTGTAGTGTTCATCGCTAGTGGTGGGCTAACTCTGCATGTGTATTGGAACTTCATCTTCAGCGCCAGGATACCTGAGGGGCGATAGAGCACTTTATAAATATTGGATACATTACATTACTATAAGGTCATCATTTACTGTGCATTAAACGCTAAAGCAAGAGAATACATTATGAAAAGTGTCATAGAACACTTTCTTGCCACAAATTCTTGAGGTCCCCCCCCCCAATCTCACCTTGTAGTGGTCAGGCTTACTCACTATGCATTGTTTGGGCCTGTGGTGTAACGAAACATGAGGCCCCCCCGGCAAATTGCACGGATGGTACCCCCTACCTGGCCCACCACTTTAGCTGACCCCCCTCAATGGAGCTCATCCCCTGCACCGCTGGGGCTTTTGTTACACCACTGGTTTGGGCTGGTCTGAAAATGGACCTGGGCTGATTTAGGTTTGCAGTCTGACCCTACCCACCAGTGCATTTTTGGGCGGAGGAGGGAGGGGGGGGGAGGGGGAGGACTAGGACTTATCCGATTAGGACTCAGTAAGGGGGTGGGGGGGCAAGCAGTGGCTAAGCAAAAATCGGTCTTCTCTGGTTTTTAGATACGCTACAGATATATTTGAAGAAACGTGTATGTCTAAGACTTTCCTTATGGACCTTAGGCAGGGTTGGCTTCAGACCTGCGACTGGAGCGTTGCTCCAGCGCGCTATGATGGTTTCAGGAAACATGGAAGTTAAGCTGCAGCACCCTGGAGAAAGACCACTAGATTACAAAGAAATGGTTTAACAACATTTTAACATGGACGTGGGTCGGCATGGGGAGAAGATCCTGGAGGAGTCCAAGCAATACAGAGAGCAGTAAAGGGTAAAGAAACCAGGGAATGGGTGGGGGGGGGTACACGGGTGGACGGCGTCCAACCACTATTTACACAGGGTGGACGCCATCCACCCTGCCAAGAAGTTGGGCCCCACTAAAAAAAATATGCAGAATTCGCACCGTGTAATTTTCAAACACGGGAGACTTTCAGCAGCGCCTGCACATGGTTGTCTGCTTTCCATCTGCAACAATGTGCAGGTAGGGCAGGGCAGGGGCTCTTTTCACACTCCAGCTGGGCCCATAACAAAGAAGGAATCTGGGGGGGGGGGGGGTCATCATGCCTCCTGGGAGCAGTCAGGAGTCTCACACCAGAGTTAAATGAAGGGGAAACAGACACACCTTGTTAGCCCTTCACACATAGGTAAGAGGCAGCTTTCACTTTGTTCAGTCCTTGTTTACATGATATGCATTCACTGTAAGAGTGTCAGATGTGTTGGTCTTTCCCTGTATTTACACAAAATAAATGTAATTTGTATAGTGCTTACTACCTCCGAGAAGGTGTTGAAATAATTTAAGTACCGCTATTTTTCCTTTGACAGCACTACAGGTAGAAGAAGCTTTAGGTTAGGCTGACAAAACGCAACACTGTTTTAGGTTTAGCTTACAAAAGCTAAAAACTTCTGCCTAAATCAGGATGGTTTCTTTGTATACTCGAAATATGCTCAAATGGACTCATGATAGACCTGCTAAACATATATGGGAGGGCTTAAGATCTGATGCCACGCGCCGTGATGCCATGCGCATTCTGATTAACTAGATTAGTCGTCCCACTTTGTTTTAGGTCTTGCATTTGGCAGTGCATGCGCTGTCTCAGCGAGACCTAAAGTAAACTGTATTTTGGCTGAAACATAGTCTAATTTGTTTTTCCGCTTGTGATTGGTTTACCCGAGGCGTTGTGTTCGTGCTTTCTTTTGGCTGTTGATCCTAAAGTTAATTCCGTGTACTTCCAAATCAGCGGCGCCCAAGTACAGTTTTCATCCGCAACTCGCACTTGTTTTAACTAACTGTAGTGTGCCATCTGTTTCTCACGCCGAGTTTATTTATTTAAGAAGCACTCCCCGTGTTCGCGATAGAACGGCGGCATTCCTCCAGCCTGCAGGCCTTTATTCCTCCGACTCAGCGCGCACTTTCAAGGTAGGTGCACTGATCGCAGCTTCATATAAATTAGCAAACTCGGTATCGCTTCTCATTATGGGGACGGTCAGGGCCACGTCTCGCGCCGGACACTGTTTACATATTAATGATCCTAAACAAAGGGCCTCTGTTGCGTGGGGCTGGCTGACGCCCCTCAGAGCTGTAAAGCATAAACTCTTTAGCTTTTCATTTTAACCAGGGCCTAGTTAGCGATTCATGTTTTTTTTGGTGTGCTAGTGCCCATGTGCGTATGTCTAAGTAATATGAAAAATGGCACCAGGCCAAAAGCAGAAATTACCATAGAGCTGGGCTGAACAGGACTGAAAGTTTGTTATGGCTAATGTTGGCCTGTGTCTCATTTGTCGTACAGTTTATATAAAATCCAAATAAAAAGTCTGGTTTCGTGTAGTTAGAGGCTTTAGAGAAACACAAGCCACAATATCTTGAGAAAATAAGATTACTTCAATATCATGGAAAACTCAAACGGACAGTTAAATCTCATTAATACACAGCACTGAGATTGCTCATGACAGAAAAGAGATCTTACATATACACGGACAGAGATTGTTCAACTTCAGACTGGGAGAAGAATCCCAGCCTGGAGTGATCAGAAATACTGGCAGTTCCAAAGGACCGCAAAAGACCTCAGCTCCCTCTAAGCACAAGAGCAGCCCCACCCCCCCATTATCATTCTGTGTGGGGCCGATTGCCACATACAGAATGACAATGGGTCATTCTGGGCTGGCACAGCAGGTGGTAGCCTCCTACAGCCTCAGTCCAGGGTAGGGCATTGGGTCACATGAAAGTGCAAAAGCACCCATGCTGCTAGGTGAGAATCCAGTTAGCCAAAATAAGGCGGTGAAAGAAGTTTAAAGGAAAGAATTATAGTTATAGTATAACAGCCATGGTTGCTGCTTTTCTATTTTATCCAAGTAACCACCATTGACAAAGCCAATAGTTCTGGCTTGTTGTAGGTGTAACGTTACTTGTATTATATCTGGATGCAATGACAGAAGCAACAAAATTACCAGTTGGGACGGCACATTATATTAGAACAGATTTTTAGCTTATGTGTTTTAAGCCACGCAGTTTATTATATCAAACACCCTTTTGGAGAGACCCCCTTAGTTTTTTCATCCCACTTAAAGCTCTGGAAACACCATGTCACAGTCGCCCCACGTCCAGGCACTGTGTATCATGCATGACATGCCTTCAACTTTCAGGTTGCCTATGTGCATGGTGTTAGACCTGGCCTCGTGTCGTGGTACTCCCCAACAGTCAGTGCCCCTGTACAGCAGAAACCCCTGGTCGTCCCATCTTCTATCCGCCCCGCTCCCTCTATGATCCTACCGATAAGACTACCATCCCCGTATCCTGCCATCTATCTTCCCGGTACTGGACGCCCCCAACCCGCATCAACCCCAAACGTCTCAGGTAGCCATCACCCTTCCCTAAGATCCGACTCCATAGCTCCCTGCATGACCCCAGCACCAGAGAAACACAGGCACCCAAAGCACCATGCCCAGCTGGGCTTCCTCTGAGTGGGATAGGGTGGAGTAGTTTTGATCACACCTCTGGCCTCCCCCTGAAGACTGGCCTCCCCCTGAAGACTGGTTTCGATCACCCCTCCGGCCTCCCCGAGAGCTGGCCCCATTCCCTTCTGGGTGTCTGGAAACCCCCTGACCCATCTTCAAAGGATCAAAAGGGCTGGATAGCCAAAAACCCCAACAATCAGCCCCCGGGCACCCAATACCCGCCTGTGAGGGTTCGGACTTCAAAGGGAAACATGACTATAACCAGGGCTGCTCTGGAACTAGCGGCCAGTTGAATCCTGGAAGAAGAGAGCCCTGCTGACCTGGTCATGGCTCAACCATCTCACGAAAAGATTGCTTCCCGAACTTTGGAACCTTTGTGAGCTCTGCTGACTTGGTTGCGGCTCCCTTGAAATCTACTGGACCTCTGCTTGAGCCCTGCTGACTTGGTTGCAGCTCCCCAAGAACTGAAGGACACTCAGTTCACTCGTGCCAGAGCCCTGCTGACCTGGTCCCGGCTCGAAGAGTACTCTGGTCCGGCTGGACCGACAATGCTACCCAAACAACGTAACTCTAGGAGGGCGAGTGGAGCAACCAGTGCGACCGACGCCTACAACAGCCCGTATCTCCCGGCTCGAGGATTGAGAGCCGTGCGCAGGATACACGTGGTACTGGCCCCAGTACTGTGACTGTCCCGCTTCCCACACCCCTGCAACCAAGAACTTACGAATCCTCAACCCAACTGTAAATATGTGACTATTTGACCTGAAAGTACCTCATAACTACTGCTTGATAAAGAACCTTTTATTCCGTAATCTGTGTGGTGTCCATTTATAGAGTGGTGGAATCTCAGCGTGTACGATCTTAAATACGAAGCCCTCTACTGTAGGGCCTCACACCTGTGCTCAGCAGCGTTCCTGGGAGAAGCGGGTCACGGGGTGGTAAGGAGAATTACCTCTGTCCCCCCTGGGATCACCCCTTCTAACACAGGGGCATAGTGAACCCTGCTCTACCCCACCCCTTGCTTTAGGAACTACAGCGAGGGTGGAGTTCTTGATGGGTCTCATAATTATTGTGAAAAGGCGAGTAAGTGAAGGGATGGATGGATGGATACATGAGTAAAATGGGAGGATGAGTAAAATGATGGATGGGTTGATGAATTGATAAGTGAAAGGGCGAATGGATAGACAGATGAGAGAAAGGGTGGATAGATGGATAGATGAGTGGATGAGTGAAAGGGCGGATGGACAAAAAGATGGATAGATGGATGGGTGAGTGAAAGGGCGGATGGACAAAAAGATGGATAGATGGATGGGTGAGTGAAAGGGCGGATGGACAAAAAGATGGATAGATGGATCAGTGAAAGGGCGGATGGACAAAAAGATGGATAGATGGATGGAGTGAAAGAGCGGATGGACAAAAAGATGGATAGATGGATGGATGAGTGAAAGGGCGGATGGACAAAAAGATGGATAGATGGATGGGTGAGTGAAAGGGCAGATGGACAAAAAGATGGATAGATGGATGGGTGAGTGAAAGGGCGGATGGACAAAAAGATGGATAGATGGATGGGTGAGTGAAAGGGCAGATGGACAAAAAGATGGATAGATGGATGGGTGAGTGAAAGGGCGGATGGACAAAAAGATGGATAGATGGATGGGTGAGTGAAAGGGCGGATGGACAAAAAGATGGATAGATGGATGGATGAGTGAAAGGGCGGATGGACAAAAAGATGGATAGATGGATGGGTGAGTGAAAGGGCAGATGGACAAAAAGATGGATAGATGGATGGGTGAGTGAAAGGGCGGATGGACAAAAAGATGGATAGATGGATGGGTGAGTGAAAGGGCAGATGGACAAAAAGATGGATAGATGGATGGGTGAGTGAAAGGGCGGATGGACAAAAAGATGGATAGATGGATGGGTGAGTGAAAGGGCGGATGGACAAAAAGATGGATAGATGGATGGATGAGTGAAAGGGCGGATGGACAAAAAGATGGATAGATGGATGGATGAGTGAAAGGGCGGATGGACAAAAAGATGGATAGATGGATGGATGAGTGAAAGGGCGGATGGACAAAAAGATGGATAGATGGATGGATGAGTGAAAGGGCGGATGGACAAAAAGATGGATAGATGGATGGATGAGTGAAAGGGCGGATGGATGAGTGAAAGGGCGGATGGATGAGTGAAAGGGCGGATAGGTTAAATGGATCGATTCATGAGTGGATGAGTAGATGGATGGGTGGGTGGATGGATGGCTAAGTGAAAGGGGAATTGAAAGTAAGGGGGAATGGGTAAATGGATGACTGAACAGGTGAATGGCTGGATGGATGTTACTGGATGGATGGGTGGAAGAGTGGATGGACGAGTAAAAGGATGGATGAGTGAAATGATGGATAGAAGGAAACGTGATTGATAGGTTTGTAAATGGATGAATATGGACATGGATGGGCACACAGATGGAAGGACAGAATGAATGGTGAAAGACTGAATGATGGATGAAAGTATGATTAGACAATGTAAGCCCCATTATCTTAAGCAACATTTCCTATGCATGGACTTTCCCAGTTATAGGAGTGATTGTCTCTATATAATGTATGTGTTGTAACGCACTCCAAAACTCTGCCCCACATACTTGGGATGAAACGCACTACAGAAGAAATTAAATACACATGATAGAGGGTCTATGTGAAGATGAGGGGCGCCATTGGAGGGTGGTATCAAGGCCAGACATCAGGTGTTCTCTGGGAGCTGGAAAGGTGGAGGCAGTTTTGTTACCACAAAAAGACCTGCACATTTGCCTAAAGCTGCAGGTATACTGACAAACCATGATGTGCACAACTGTCTTAACCTAATATAAACTTATTTTCACTTGTACTTTAGTGGTTGTCTATTAACTTACTTATATACTATTGTGCAACCTCCTCTGATGCAACTGTAAACGCTACCTTTTGTCCAGAATTTGGACCCTTTGTCCTGAAGTTTTACACTCCCTATCCTGACTTTGCACCCATGCCAGTTGGTCACCCTAGGCATCACGGCGACCCCTCCAGGTGGTGGTGGTTGGGGGGGAGGTGGGGGAGGCAGTGATCCTCAGTGTTCAGATGGAAGCAGGGGGCTACCAATGACAGGTGACAAGTGCAGGCGCCCTGCAACCCACTCCCCACCACATGAAGAAAAGAACCCGATCAGCTTGGCGACCCAACTTCAAGAAGAAAAAAAAAAAACTTTGACGTCATGGAAAGGCAGCAGCATTTGCTGTCTGCGAGTCTGGCAAAGTAGATTTGTACAATAAACCCATTTGAAAGGGAAACTGCATTAAATGTCTGCCCCATCACGGTTACCACTCAGCATCTTCAATACCTCGTTCACCCCTCTTTTAAACCTCACGTCAACTAGTTTCCCTCAAATTTCGGGAGGGGGGGCCAATTCATCCAGCCTAAGCCATGTGCAGAGTGGAGATACAGGGGCTCTAAGTAGGGGTGAAAACACAAAGCCTCATTACCAAGAAAATGGTCTTTTAAAGGCCTGTGTCAAGTACTCCGTGCGGCTGTGTGTGTGTGGGGTGCCGGGAAGCCGTCTCATCCAGGCACACGTTCTTATAACATTCACACCCCTCAGAATAACAAACCACCACTTATAGCTGCCTCGTCATGGGGTGGGAGTGGGAAGATGTGCACAGCAGGGTGAAAGGGATGGCCAGTGCAGGTGACGCTTTTCTTTTGTATAGGAATTAATCATAGCCAAGGATTTTCTGTCTGTGCACTTGTATAGACGTGTATTCCATACAAGTGCACAGACAGCACACCCTGGGCTATGACGCCAGCAGGAATTACTTTACAAAGGAAAAGTGTCACCTACACTAACATCCCTTTTCCTCTGCTGTCTGTGCACTTGTATGGAATACACATCCAAGGCGCTACTCACCAGATAAATGGTCAACAGGGCCATGGATCCATCTCTTTTTGCATCCAAGAGCACCGATGAAGAAGCAGAGGAAGCCCAGGCAAGGAGAATCCAGGAAACATTTAACCCACATTGATCAAGAAAGTGAGACCTTCGGGAGGGGCTGGATGCCAGAACGACAGGGCTGATCAGCCAGACTCCCCTAAATAGTATCAGAAGAGCAGGCAGCAGTTTTTAAGTAAGTTCCAGTAACTTTAATGCATTCTACAGCATCACCAGCATTACCTACTGGCTGCATATTTAGGTTACGGTGTTTTAGACTTACATGCATGAAAACGTCAAGGAGCACAGTCCCCTCCGAATATGCAAATGCATATTAAGCTTGTAGGGGCAGATTTACAAGCCCCTTGAGCCACTTTTGTGTCACTTTCCCCCCCCCCCATGTTAAAAGTGACGCAAAAGTGCCGCGAGGGGCTTGTAAATCTGCCCCGTAGCGTTCAGCTTTTGGGATTGCCAGTTGGGTAATTTTAGGGTTCAGGGCGTGTATGGGTTTTGGGGTGCCAAGTGAAATGTTAAGGTTCAGGGTGGATATGGGTTTTGGGGAACCAGGGGGTAGTTTTAGGGTTCAGGGCGGGTATGGGTTCTGGGGTGCCCAGGGGACAATTTTAGGGGTCAGGGCGGGTATGGGGTGCCAGGGAGCTAGTTTTAGGGATCAAGGAATGTATGAGTTTTAAGGGGCCAGGGAAGAAATATTAGGGTTCTTATGTGTGCTCCAATTGTTGTCCAGTTTCAAATGCAGACTTCACTTTCTCAGCTTGGCCTGAAAATTACCTGATCCTGATTGTCTGCCATTTTAGCCCAGCCCCTATTGATTAACATTACCCATGCCCCTTCGATTGCCAGGTTAAGAAGAGACCGGCCAGCAGTTCCTCTCAATCGTTCTGACAGCTGTAAAGAGATTCAGTTAAGTCTGATATTAATTTAATAATCTGCTGCCGATATTTAAAATGTGTGTTACGGAAATGATTAGGGGCTCCAGCATGGCATAGGGCCTAGCAAATGGGCACGCTAGAGTTGCCTGTCTATACTGAAAACGTGCTATGTTTGGTCTAAACTAGAAGTTTTGCTGATTAGTAGTGCAAAGTGTTTAACAAACTTGCTTGACAGTGACATTACGAAGCAGCACCCTTTATTTTCTCAGCACAGTTAGACTGTAGTAGGGAGGGTTGTGAGTGAGAGGATGGATGACTGAGCAAGGGTGGATGTATAGATGGATGAGTGAATGGATGGATGGATGGGTAAGAGAGGGTGGATGATTGGATAAAAGGGCAGATGATGGGTGGAGAAGTGAAAGATTGGATGGATGAAAGGGAGGGAGGATGGATGAAAGTATGGATGATCCCTCAGCTCTCCTTCGGGCTTGGTCACTCCACCCTCTGCTGCCGCTCCTGCCTGCAGTTTCCCTTGAGCGCTGCTCGCAGCTCCTGGGATCCCGCTGCCCGCAGATCCTTGGATTTCCCGCCGCTGCCTACCTGCGGCCCGCCCCCCTGCGACTCCATTCGCCGCCCCGCTCCCGCCACCCAGCTGCTCCTCCCTCCCGGCTCCTTACTTATGACGCCCCCTGAGCGACCGCGCGCAGCGGGAGCACAGAGGTAAGCCTGTCTGTGCCTGGACCACGCCCAGCGCCAGACCCCCTGGCCCTCGCAGAGGCCACCCCACCTGCCGGACTTACGACGCATCCGAACTCAACACCGGTCGGATCTTCGGCTGCTACCGAGCCACACCCACGGGCCATTCAGCTGCCATTCCTGCAACTTCTCCTGCATCCGGACCTGCACTGCACCCGCCAAGCCGAACACCAACAGCAACCACCTGAAGTGCATCCTACTCAACACTCGCTCCGTCCACAGACACGCCGTCCAACTCTGGAACCTGATAGACACAACATCACCAGACGTCGCCTTCCTCACGGAAACCTGGATGAACACCTCCTCAGCGCCCGACATCGCCATCCCGGATGGATACAAGATCACCCGGAGGGACAGAGTCAGACTGGAGGAGGCATCGCCATCATCCACAAGAACACCATCCGCATCACGACCAACACCGACGACACCCTCACAACCGCCGAACACCTGCACTTCCAGATCCACACCGACCCCAAGACCACCCTCAGAGGCACCCTCATCTACAGACCCCCAGGACCCCGCACACAATTCAGCGAAGACATCGCCGACTTAATCAGCCCGCACGCCCTCCCCTCCGCTGACTACATCCTCCTCGGGGACCTCAACTTCCACCTGGAGAACAACAATGACCGCAACACCACCACCCTGCTGGACAACCTCGGACTCCAGCAACTGGTGACCACCCCCACCCACTATGCCGGCCACACGCTTGACCCAGTCTTCTCCTCCAGCAAGTACATCTCCTTCTGCCACGCCACCGGACGGACCACAGCTGCGTCCACTTCAGCCTCAGAAAGAACACAATCCACCACCACCAGCAACAGGTAGCACGCAGAAGCTGGAACAAGATCACAGCCGACCAGCTCACCGCATCCCTGAGCCAGGACCCTCCCGCCAGCTCAGCGAACCCCAACCATGCCGCCAACAACCTCACGAAGTGGATCAGCAACTGCGCAGACTAACTCGCCCCTCTCAGGACCCCGCCCAGCAGAACCGGCTGTAAGAAAGCACCCTGGTTTACCGACGAACTCAAGAGTTCCAAGAAGAACTGCCGAGCCCTCGAGAGAGCCTGGCGCAGAGACCCGACACCAGACAACATGACCACCCTCAAGCTCGCCACTCGAACACACCACCAACTGATCCACACCACCATGAAAACAGCATTCAAGGAATGGCTGGACAACAACGCCCACAACAGCAAGGAACTCTTCAACATCGTCAAAGAGCTCTCCAACCCCAGCGCCGGAAACAACGACATCACCCCATCACAAGACCTCTGCAAATCCCTCGCCTTGTACTTCCACAACAAGATCGCAGACATACACAACAGCTTCAGCACACAGCCGACGCACCCTACGAGCGCACCAGTGCCCCCATCACCCTCCGAGCCTGGACCCCGACCAACACCGAAGAAACCATACGCACGATGAACTCCATCTACGCCGGATCTCCAACTGACCCCTGCCCCCACCACGTCTTCAACAAGGCAGACTCCGTCATCGCTCCCCATCTACGAGACATCAACGCCTCCTTCGACACCGCAACCTTCCCAGAGAGCTGGAAGCACGCCGAACTCGGCACCCTCCTGAAGAAACCTTCAGCCGACCCCACCGACCTCAAAAACTACTGCCCCATCTCGCTCCTCCCATTTCCTGCTAAAGTCATCGAGAAGACAGTCAACAGACAGCTGGCCGCCATCCTCGAGACGAATGGCTCCCTTGACCTCTCGCAGTCGAGTTTCCGAGCCAACCACAGCACCGAGACCGCCCTCATCGCAGCCACCGACGACATCAGATCCCTGCTCGACAACGGGGAAACAGCGGCCCTCATCCTCCTGGACCGCTCCGCGGCGTTCGACACTGTCTGCCACCGCACCCTAGTGCAGCGCCTCAGGAACGTCGGAATCCAAGAGAAGGCACTGGAGTGGATCATCTCCTTCCTTGCCAGAAGGACACAGAGTCCGCCTCCCCCCGTTCAGATCCGAGGCCACCGAAGTCATCTGCGGCATACCACAGGGATCATCGCTCAGCCCCACCCTCTTCAACATCTACATGAGCCCCCTCGCAGCCATCGCACGCCAACACAACCTCAACATCATCTCCTACGCCGACGACACCCAGCTGATCCTCTCCCTCAACTACGACCCCGCCATCGCCAATGCCAACCTACACGAAGGGATGAAAGACGTAGCCAAGTGGATGATGAACAGCCGCCTGAAACTGAACTCAGATAAGACGGAAGTCCTCATCCTGGAATCGTCGCCCTCCGCCTGGGACGACTCCTGGTGGCCCCCTGCCCTGGGCAACGCACCCAAACCGACGGACCACGCACGCAACCTGGGCTTCTTCCTGGACTCCTCCCTCTCCATGACCAGACAAGTCAACGCCGTCTCCTCGTCATGCTTCAACATCCTACGGAAGATCTTCCGGTAGATCCCCACCGAAACCAGGAAGACAGTCACCCAGGCCCTCGTCACCAGCCGATTGGACTACGGCAACTCCCTCTACGCCAGAACCACTGCAAAACTCCAGAAAAGACTCCAGCGGATTCAGAACACCTCAGCTCGACTCATCCTGGACATCCCCCGACACAGCCACATCTCCGCACACCTAAGAAACCTGCACTGGCTCCCCGTCAACAAGAGGATCACGTTCCGACTCCTCACCCACGCACACAAAGCCCTCCACAACCAAGGCCCAAGATACCTCAACTTCTACACTCCAGCTTCGATCGACCAGTCACGCCCTCGCTGCCGTCCCCCGCATCCGAAGAGCCACAATGGGAGGAAGATCCTTCTCCTACCTGGCCGCCAAGACGTGGAACTCCCTCCCCACCCACCTCCGCCTGACCCAAGACCACCTCGCCTTCAGGAAGCAACTCAAGACCTGGGTGTTCGAGCAGTAGCAGATCCCCCAACCCCCGCCCCCCAAGCACCTTGAGACCCTCCGGGTGAGTAGCACGCTATATAAATGCCTTGATTGACGGACGAGTGAAAGGAGGGATTGAATGTAAGGGTGGATGGAATGGAAGGAGTGAAAGGGTTGATGGATAGATGCACGAAAGGATTGATGGATGAGTAAAAGGGTGGATAAAGAGATGGATGAGTGAAAGGATGAATGGATAGGTTCAAACCTGGCTAGACGAAATGGTGAATAACTGAATGATCGATTGAATAGATGGCAGAATGTAAAGCGTAAATGGACATCAGAAGGTAAATGGTAGGATGAAAGAATGACTGGATAGATTAATGGAAGAGAAAAGATCTTCTGGGGAGGGTCATGATGATTTGCTTGGTTCCATAAGAGCTTTGGTTCGAAGTGGGAGTATTTTCAGTTTCTTCCTACTCACAAGCTCAAAAATATATAGTATTATGCCAAACAGCAATTAACAGTATGGCATTAAGAAGGTGCAACTATTGCTAAAAGAAAAGTTAACATATAGCATTTCGCTTTCGTTTTGTGTAATGAGTTAAAAGAATTGAGCGGAGTCATCCTCAGATCTAGGAGTTTCACTTTATGGGACACAGATACCAGTACAACACGTGGTTTGAAAACAGTTTTGCGGTTTCGTTTTAGCCATAGCCAAATATACACAACAGGAGCGAGCTACGTGAATTGCACTTCCAAGCTGCCCATGGGTGACAGTCCAGGTTATCTTTGCATTCTGAGAGTAGTGCACAAAAAAATACATACAAATATAACAACGAAATGCAAAATTGGATGGATGAATACATCAGCTTTATCATAATCCGGATGGCGGACACCCTAAAAGGTCATCCATGCAAATCTTCCAAGGGGTAAACTTTCCTTACATTGTAAGCTACACTCAGTCATGGTCAATGCACAAGCAGCAGGTTCAGCCTCATCTTCTTTTGTAGTATAAAGCTTGCAATCTTTGTCACAGCCCCATAAAATATGTAGCCCAAAATGTGTATACGTATGTGGACTGGACAGCATAAGATACAGCTTGGAGGTGGAAGAGTTAAAAGCACTCCATACTTAGTTATATTAGGTCAAAACTACAAGACCCAGAATGCACTCAAACACGACGAGGGCTGGTGCACAGAATACAAGCGGGAACTTGCCGAGAATGGCCACATCCTTACCGGTGTCAATCAAGTGCTTGGTATTTAGATATAGAATGGACGTCTCATTACAGGTCATTTAATTAGACTACAGCCGTTTCCTACTTCTCTTCAGACCGCTTTAGTCCTACCAAGGAAAGGTACCGCTATTCAATGTATGGCCATGTGACATGTCCCACAATCAAGGCTCGTCTTTGCTTTCTGGAGGAGAACAGCCGTGTGCACCCCATAATAACAAACCCAGGGCCACAACTCCCAAAAGGGCAGAGAGACGAGGCCTGGACCGGAGCCGCTGATCACCCCGGGGTCTGGGACACTCAGCGGTCACGGGACAGTCCATCGGTTGCATCTTCTTATTGTTATGGTTATTATCTTTACAACACTCGTTAAGCCACCACGAACCGCATTGTAGCCACCCCGAAGAGACATTAAAGTATCCACCATACCGCGGCGAATCAAGTTATTATCACTCCGAACGAGCCACACACAGCGGCTAATCACGCTGCTGACCCCCAGAACAGACCCCAAATGCAAACCCCCTTTTCCCAGCGCCTTACCGCGAGCCTCTGAGTACAGACGGTGGATGAGAGCAACGAGCAGACGGGAGGTCTCATCGGCCTCTTTAAAGGCCCCGGCCCCGCCCCTTTACTCCAAGTGAGGCCGCCACCAGGCTGCTGCACACAGGGTCGGCCTCACTCAAAGGGCCGTCAGTCCGCGCTCGTCAGTGGCCTGTTCTGTTTGTCTTCACTCACTCACCTTGACACAAGTAGGAGTATTTCCAGGGCTCCCAGTTCCCGTTTCCATGCTTTACTCACCTAGTTCCTGTTTGTACTGTGCATTGTGGGATTTGTAGTCCCGTTTATCCCATTAGAATAGAGAGACTACAAATCTCAGAGTGCAGAGAATAGTCCTGGACTGGATGAGCCACTGAATATGGACCTGGAAACTCGGGAGCTCCGGGATTTCCTGTCTAGGCCTTAAAATACAAACAGGAGAATTGGTTGTCCTTTGGGACCTTTTATTGTTTTTCTAACAACTATATCTCATAGATGCTTGCTAAAGAAATGCATTACCTTATTTCGCTGTGGGAGTAACTAAACCCCTCTGTAATGCGCGTACGGATACATTTTATGAAGCACATACTATGGACTGAAGAGCTTCCAGCCACTTGAGAAAACATTGTGTGTTTGTATATTTGGATTCTGTGTAAAGGCAGCACCGGATCCTGAAGTCCTTGACATAAAGACCTTCTCAATCTGCCCAACACACACCACCGAAGCTTGCAGAAGTGCTGGAGTCCAGCCTTCCATGACCATTCAGTTTTTGACCTCTCCGCTGAGATGGCTGCAGGAGTGGAAGTTGTGAATCAATTGTTTTGTCAGAGATCCGAGATGGTGGCACGTCAGGTGGTCGATGAGCTGTCAGTTGCCAAAAAGAGGCCCCACTGTCCAAGCAGGAAGCCCCTTTGAGGCATTAGCTCATAATCAGGGCGATGCCTCTGGCGACCAAGGAAGCCATCATGTCTTGCAGCAGTCAGCCTTTTCTTCAAATGCCAGTGTAAAATTCTAATCTTAGACGTCAGCCGGAGTCTTAATGGGTTTATTGAGAAAAAAAATTAGTAATCTGTGAATCACAAGTTCAACCAGCCAGAGTTTAACTGTGACTTTATAGAATATACCTTCAGGTTTTAAACAGTCAGATCAGTTTCTTTCATGCTCAGGTTTATCGTTCTCTTGTTTTAAGTACAAAAAGGGGTTTTCAGAATTCTCTCTCAGTTCTCAAAAGTCTATTTTTTTTTCGTTTAGTAGTTTGTGTGGTAACTAAGGCTGGATGTTGCTGAATATTTTCCACTGGCCTTCAGGACTGATTTTGCTCTTCGGTCATAAGAACAAGGTAAGTAGTCATATTTGTTTATTCACCCCATTTCGGGTTTCACCTGTACAGCCCTTGCGCTGTGCTTGAGAAATCTATTGTTTTTAATAATAATCTTAAAAGGGACCCTTCGCTTTCCTGGTTTTTCATTGGTTACTGTGCTTGGCACTTTCTTTTACTCCATTTCTATTGGCTGTCGCATATTTTCCTGCCTTTACCAATCTTTGTTCCTCGTCTGCTTCTCATATCACAAAGTTCAGCGAAGGGTTATGAGAGTGTTCAGAAATATGATGGCGCTCTACAGGTAGTGGTCAGGGGGTAGTTGTCTCACATACCCGAGCACCAACGGACTTCGTCTCACCTCCGCACGACGGCCAGAAGTTCACAAGCCAGGGCAAGCGGATTTGCTTCCCTGCTCGATCCGACCGCGCACCCGGCAGCGAATTTTTCCACCTCTAACATGCCACCTAGACGTATTAGAAGCACTCCCTTCTCGCGTCTTCCTTTGTTTACACCCGATTAGGACCGGGTTGGAATTATCACCGGTCCGACGACACCGCTCTCATCTTAAAACTCTGCAACATTAGAAAAATTACAATAAAACAATGAACAAAAAGGTGCTCATACAGTTAGACAATCTGACAATACAAAAGAACCAATTGACAGTGTAAACAATAAAACAATGGCCGAGGA
Source organism: Lissotriton vulgaris (assembly GCF_964263255.1). Lineage (NCBI taxonomy): Eukaryota > Metazoa > Chordata > Amphibia > Caudata > Salamandridae > Lissotriton > Lissotriton vulgaris. Next base: position 134,482,036 of record NC_141700.1, on the reverse strand, counting down.
AAATATATAAAAAGGACCACTGATGCAGACAATTGAAAAAACAGGATTGGCAATAGATGCTTCCTCTTTAATGTATGCCAAAGATGTGCGTCAATGGCGTTTCAACCAAAACGAGTTAGTGCAGTCATCATCAGGACAAAAAAGTCATAGTTCAGAGCATCCAATATGTAATTTAGATCCAGCAAATCTTAGCCCCCGAGCGTTAGTCGCTACAAATGACTCGCCTTCCAACAAGGTGGCCGGGTACCAAACTTAGTACACAATGTGAATCGGCATAATTTAAATAGCCGGTCCAAAGTAGGTACGGGGAGTTAGCAGTCCATCTGACCAAGCACCAGCCTGCTGAAATCACTGAAGGATAGTGATTTCTAAACAGCAGGAAACCCTTTCCCCTTTCTTGTGAGACTCCGCCTCTCCAGGATTTGCTTACAGGAAATGAAACAGGCAGTGTCAGAATAGCCATGTGAATGTAAATGTAAATGTATTTGAGCTTATATAGTGCACAGCTACCCGCAGTGGGTTTCCACAAGGTGAAAGCCAGGCATCCCGCCGCGAGGGGCCGTTGTGAAGATTAAGCAAGCTATTGCCCAGAGTCGCAGAGTGTGAACCCGTGAGTCAAGAAGGCACCGGAGCGAGAATTATCGAGTCCATGGAATTTTTGAGCCCAAGACCCGCCGAGGCGGGGAATTGAACCCTGGTCCAGGGCCGATCTCAGCTTCCGGGTCTGCCGCCTCTGACCCCTGAGCCACACTTCTCCACTATACTACTACACAATAGGTTTAGAGTAAGTGAAAGTGTCATCTTCATGTGATAAATCAACATTTTTATCATAGACCAGATTACGCTTAACTACCCCCACTCTATTTAAGTTCTAAATGCGGTGGTCTGGTGCTTTAATAGCATTATTAAAAATCTTGATAACCTTGATGGGTTTCATGAATTTGGATAAAGAGCTTCCTAACATACCACAACGCTTAATCATGACCCAATCACCCACTTTTACTTCAGTTTTCTTTACAACATTTTTAGCATCGAAATATGTTTTCCTTTGTCTGGCTTTTTCTTCCTCCATTCATTCTTCTTTATTGTCACATATACTCTCCTTTCCTTTCTCCAATTCGTACTTGTTAACCCAATAGGGTTCTACACATGTATTCGGGACTCTACCACGAAACAATAAAAAATGAGTTTTCCCAGTCGTTGCATGTGGAGATAACCTATACTCTTCTATTTTCATCATAACTTCTTTTTTCCAGTCTAAAGACATGGATTTAGCTAAGGCAATGGTTTCTTTTATAACTTTGTTAAATCTCTCAACTATGCCATTAGCCTCTGTATGGTAAAGAGAACACGTTTTATATACAATACCTCTAGAAGATAAAAACTGTTCCATCTCCTTCGAAATTAATTGTACACCATTATCTGTTAAAATGGAATTTGGTAATCCTTCTCTAGAAAATAAGCTTTTCAAACATTAAATTACACTATTAGAGTCAACAGCAGATTAAAAGAAAACCTCAGGCCACCTAGAATACACATTGATTATTACTAATAAGAACTGTTGTGATTTCTTACCATGTATAGGGCCAAGTCTTGCCAAGGCCCATTAGGGCGCCTTCTTAGGACCATTGGTTGAACATGTGTACACTTGGACTCATCACTCAAACTACATGGAATGCAATCCCTTATAACACGCTCCACCATTTTGTCCATTCCAGCCCACCAATATGACATCCGTACATTTCCTTACTCTTAGAAAAGCCTGAATGAGAAGCATGTACCAAATCAATTAACTCTTTTCCAAGGCTATTGGGTGGAATCAATCTTGTGCCAAAAGCTCATTGCTTATAACCCAAAATGGTCTTGTAGCTTCTGAACCCTCTTTGTTACTATTCCACCTTTTATTAACTAAAGACACCACCTCACACAAGGTTGTATCAAGTGCCAATTCATCAGACCATCTTTTCTCAGAAACAATATCATGATCCACAACGCACACCAACTCATCATCATCTTCTGAACTATCTTCTTGCATATGATCAATGGAAACTAGAGGTGACAGCACATCAGCTACTCCATTGTCTATTTCAGGAATGTATTTAATGTTAAAACTGTACTCTTGTAAGCCAATAACCCATTTAGTTATTCTACCAGAGATAAGATCCAATCCTTTCTTACTAAAAATCTCGATCAAAGGTTTGTGATCTGTATGGACATCAAAATTTGAACCCCAAAGAATTTTTAAAAGTTTTTTACTGCCAAGGCCTCCCTCTCCACAACGGAATACCTTGTTTCGGGATCCCTCAAACTCCTTGCCAAGAACATAATGGTTTGCATACCATTGGGACCATTTTATTTTAAGACAGCACCTAATCTTTTCTTACTCGCATCTGTAACTAAGATGGATTTGTAAGCACAATTAAAACTTTTAAGAAAAGGAGCTTGATTCAGTTTTTCTTTGATGGCTACAAATTCTCTTTCACAAAGATCTGACCACAAGAAAGCTACACCTTTGCGCAACAATTGTCTCATGTTGACAGTAGCATTGGCAAATCCGATCACAAATTTTGCATAGTATTCAATCATACCTGAAAATTTCATTAATTCAGATTTATTCGTAGGTGAACACATTTTTGTAATATTGTCAAATAAGTCAGCTTTTGGTTTTACTCCTTCACCAGTTATATTATGACCTAAGTAGTTGGTGAGTTGGATCTAAATTTGCACTTCTCCACTTTGACCTTGAGATTATGTTTGCATAGATTCTTTATGACAGATTTAAGTCCTAAGTCATGTTCAAACACATCTTTAGCATACATTAAAATATCATCCTGATATATGCATACACCAGGAAGATCCTTTAACACTTTTTCCATCACCCGCTGAAATACTGATGAAGCAGACACCAACCCAAATGGCATTCTCCTAAACCTGAATGTGCCAAAAGGTGTAATGAAGGATGTATAATCTCGGCATGACTCCTCTGACTCAATCTGATAGTATGCAGAAGGTAAATCAATGATGCTAAAGACCTTTGCACCATCAAGTAACGTCAATAATTCATAAATATTGGTTAAAGGGTAACGATCTATTACTACACATTTGTTTAGCTGTCTCAAATCGATGTAGAGACACAAATCTCCATTAGGTTTGCGTGCTGCAATGACCAGAGCCAGCCACTCAGATCCTTCAACATCTTCAATGATTCCCCAATCCTTTAGTTTTTGAATTTCGTTTTTCATATCTTCTCTGACAGAGAATGGCACATTTCTAACCTTACAGCACACAGGAACAGCATTACTCTTTAACTGGATTTTATGTTTGTAACCCTTTAAACATCCTACATTTTCTTTAAAAACATCAGGAAATTCTGCTTTCAAATTGCATGCAAATTTATCATCACTGTTTCTCTCCACAGATTGAATCTTATCTTTTAAGTTGTATGGGTGGGTTAGCATTAGGATCTAGAAACACCCCCAGATCACCTTGGTGTATCCAGCTAATTATACTCCACCTTTCTTTGAGACCTACATTTACCAGATACTAATCTGTTTTTGTTCTCTATAAGTCCTACAAAATATCCTTGTCACTTAATGGGCCACCCCCATATGCTAATGGAATGATATCAGCTTTCATTATTGTAATTTTTCTTTTTAGCTTAGTATTAAAGAATTCATTGGAGATAATAGTGATCTTAGTGCCAGAGTCAAATAATACTCTAGTCCTCTCCCCTTCAACTAAGATCTCATCAAAAGGACATGATTTGTTATTTGATTTGTTGTCAACCTGAACTATTATTTTTGTCCACGTTCAAAATCTTTAGAGCTAGATCCTCCCTTAGCACCTTCATAAATTTCCACTTCTTTCACCTTAGGTTTGAATTTGGTTTTACACAACGCTGTAAAGTGTCCTTTTATTTTACATTTAGAACAAGTATGGTTAAGAGATGGACACTTCTTATCATTGGCAAGATGCCCAGCTTTTCCACACCTATAACACTTTCTTTCTGTCCATGTTTTAACAACTTCCTTCTTATCTTTTAAATTCTGTTATCTCTTAAATTACATGAACTTTGAGAACTTTCTCAGAGTCTTTCTTTATGACAGCTACACATTTAAGAAAATGCGCAATTCGTTTGGCTACAGTTAAAACTTCCTCAAGAGTAGGTTCACCTCTTAACCACAATTCTTCCCTGACTTTTTCTATGCTACATCCAAACATACATTTATCCCGGATGCGCATGTTAGTGAGATTTTCAAATTTGCACAAGGGGACACGTTTTCTCAAATGAGTTACATAACATTAAATTGTCTCATCAATGCCCTGCATATGTTTTGCAAATTGATATCTTGCCAAGATCGTACTGACCTTTGGAAGATAATGTTTGTCTAATTTTTTATGCAAATTTCATAGTCATTCAGGTTGCTAGCCTCTGAAGGTGGAAGATCAGGCAAATGGTAAAAAACATCCTGACCTTCAGACCCCAAACAATGAAGTAACAAAGAGGACTTCCTTTCAGCGCTAAGAGAAGGTCCACAGATCCTAGCATAACGTTCAAAAACTACCTTCCATTTTTCCATTTTAAAGGAGGTGTTCCAGGACAAGATAGAACAAGCATTTGCAATGCAATAGGTCTCGCATTAGGAAAGTTTGAGCTATTGGAATTGTAAATGACAAATTTTTTACTTACGTTTTTTTTTTTGAAAATAGCAAAATTAATAGTTTTGTCATTTACAATGCCAATAGTTATAATTTTCGCAAATGTGACACATATAGCACTTGTAATGCAATATGTGTTGTATTTACGTGACTTACATGTATTGATATTACAAATAACAATGGCTTTTAATTTTTTTTTACATAATTAATACTTAAATAAAAGGTATTGTAATTTATAATGGCAATAGCTTAAACTTTTGTAAATAACTTGTGAAGATTATGTTTTGTGTGTTTTATTGTTACAAAAGTCCTAAAACAGAAGTGAAATATTAACATGTTTTTGTTACATTTGTAATAAAGCTTGAAACATTGAGAGAACATATTTGACCAATAGGTGGTCACTGTTGGCAATTCTATTATATAGGACATGAGGGTTACCAGCATACAGATTATGGACTGATTGGATATTGTAATTTGAATATGTTCTGTGTTATGTTGGGACAGGTTATAAGCCACCCAACTAAAAACATCCCACAATTCTCTTGGTATTGGGTGTATACTGGTTGTTAAATACCCTCTCCAAGTTATAGGCTCAAGCCGAAGGCAAAGGTCTACTACGGGATAGGGCATCGAACAACAAACATATCTCCAGCCAGGTGGGCTATAGTGATAATAGTGCTATCAGACCAGGCCACTCAGAGGGAGGAATGTTCTAAATTAGCAAAAAAACAACTGAAGGACAAACATTGGAATGGTGAATCAGAGGCCAGAAGTCCCTATTGGTCCTTTCCCACTCTATGCCCTTACTACGAACTCCACATTCCAATATTCGAATATCTCGGATACATCTCTGGGTGTTGTAAATGTTCCTTGGGTGCAGCAATAAACCAAATGTCAGATTTGGGTGCTCTATATGCACATGCAACACCCTGGTGATTTCCACAGATTCCACTGAATTAGTACTGGCTGCAGTTAAAGTCTCTTGCCAACTCTCATTGTGCGGTAACAGTCACCTGCCTCTGGGGGCAATAAAGGCTGGCAGGACTTTTGGGGTTAAACTGGGAATCCTACGCAGCCGTGGCAAAAATCAGATCAGTCCTGCAGCATTGTGCTTCACAAGTGAAAAACACCACGTGGAAATTACGGTTGAAGCGGAGCAGCTGATATTAACTACCAACAGTAATTGAAAGGGAAAAAGTATGAAAATTATGCATTTTAAGGCACGATTTTGCAAATAAACTCGCAAGAAATTATAGCTTTTACAGGTAGGTCAAGGGACCCCATTTAGAAATAGCCATATTTACAAGTACACCACAAAAGTCATGATAAATTGCTTAGCAGCTGCAAATAATGCATATGATTACAAAAGAAGTTGAAAGCTTGGTACAACAAGTCACGTTTAAAGTACTCGCATGGGTGTCTTTGTATGTGACGCGGGCTGCATAACCAAAAGCTGCCTACGGACATAATAAGCAAAGCAACAAAGGTGATTGGCCCATGCTGCCGTTTTTGCTGGGGTGCACGACGCACCGTGCAGTTCAAATGATGGCGGACCAGAGAGGGAGCATATCTTCAAGGAGTTCTGCCTCCTGATTGGCTGTTGAAATAAACACTGAATAGAAACCTGTGGTGCGCGCGCACCAGAGAGGAGCCGACTCGGGAATCGAAACCAGTGGTGCGCGCGCACCAGAGGAGCGGGGGTAAGGGAGCGCGAAGACGCCGAGACAAGGTAGGTGATGTGTGTGTAAGGGGGGGTTCTCTGTGTGGGTGTGTGCGTGCGTGTGTGTGTGTGTATGCGGGGGGGGCTGTATGTGTGTTTGCACATGTTGTTAACAACCTGCCGGAATCGGAGCGCGTGTTGACGCGCGCGACCTGATCCCGGCAGGCTGATGCTGCGTGCGCGTGACAGTCTGTTGTCCTCTCCCCTTGAGTCCCTGAAAACCGGAATGATAGCAATAGTCTCGCTCTGCGACAGCAGGCCTTTGGCCTGCAATCGCAGGGCGAGACCTAAAAAATGGGGCTGCTGTAACATTTTGCATTTTGTATAAAGTAAATTAGACAGCAAATGTAATTTAACTATTAAAACAATGTAGAAATAATTTATGAGCAAATCTCAGCCGACAATGACCCATTATATTATGACACTGAAAAAATTAAAATATTGATGAGAGTCAAAGGATCAAAACAATGTATGTAAATAACTTTACGAGAAATCTATTTATCATATATATGTCTCAATAACTGTGACATTACTCATAAAATATGACATTGATTTCAATGATGAGAAATATGACACACAGATCGATCAAAGTGAGCGTGTCTCTGTGATAGCATCTGTAACACACTGAGATAATAAAGAGAGTGTGTGTGTCACTGATGTTGAAAAGTATGATATGCAAATGCAACACATTTATTTTAGAGTGTGCGAAATCTTCCTTCTCTCCCTTCTCTCGGCATGAGCTTGGGATTCTCCTTTGCCCCATCTTTTCATCTGTGCCCCACTTCCTTCTTGCTTCTGCTCCTCACACCTTGCGTCTTTCTTTAGTTTCCAGTTTGGCACCACCCTCTATTCCAGGTTCATGCTGTCTGGCAGGATCAGTTGTGGTGGCAAGGACAATGTTTCCTGTTTAAGGTAAGCAATCCCCTTACATTACTCTATAAATGGAGGTAGTGAGACAAGCTAGAGAAGAGAGGGAGTGAAGCAAGTTCTAGGACTCACAAGTTTTGATTTTGGTCACATATCTGTTTCGTACAATAAACTTTGGTAGATGCCTAGTCCGAGGTCATTGGAGTGAGAGGGCATGGTTTTAAAGGTGCAAAAAGCAGCTCCATGTCAGAGATGAGCACTTCCAGTGGGCAATGTTCGCATGAGTAAGAAAAGCTGTTGGCAATGCACACCAAGATGGCACTTGAAAGTGGTGCATTCTAGGTTGTTTGGCTGTATTGGGTGTTCTAGGGTATTGCCTTCTGACCCTGGCCTTATTATGTATTTGTTGCTCCCTCCCAATCTGGAAACAGCATTCCCAAAGTTCACTCCTAGACAGTGAACTCCATCGAACTCATTTAGGTAAATTAAATAAAGATTTTTTAATGGCAGGATGTCTTTATCTTTAATCATTATTCATGATATGTGGGTATTCATCCAAGGATGGATGATCAGTACAAATGATATCCACATATTATTTCATCGTGTTACTTCATCAATCCCAATGCATTACAGGCTGTGCCCTTCTTCAGGTAACACAATCTCCTATGAAGCAATAAATAAACAATGTAATCTACACAAAAACATCAGCTTAGGGTGCTGTTTACTAAACGAAAATTAAAAATTATAAACTATACCAAACATCTATGACAAGATGTTAATTAGCTCCAACAAAAAGGTGAAATTACAGTGTGCGTCAAGCTGATTGTCACGTTTGGATATGTTGGATCTAATTAACACCTACTCATCACAAATACATTACAATAGAAAACATTGAGATACATTAACACCTTGCGTGCGGTGCAGATTTACCCCCGTGCTGGGCCCTAATGTAAATGGGTGTGGTCATGACGAGCTGAGCTCGTCATGAGCACACGAGCACCGTGCCTCATGACGAGCTCAGCTCGTCATGAGCATCGAAGGGGTTAAAGAATGTATTCCATAAAAGTGACTTTAAAAATGTGACATTTTGGGAATTTTCATAGGTAGGTATGAAATACAAAATCTTAATACTTCAGCAATTTCAACTGAATCATAATGTAGCCAACATTTTAGAAGTCAATTTTAATACATACAATCTTGTAAACAGTGAAGTCTGGGATAGAAAAGTATTGTCAAACTGTTGGAAGATTTTGTTAAAAAAAAAATAAAGCAGCTGATAAGAATGCAGAAGATTAGCTGTGTAGGTGGGTATGGCCTGTCTCTGGATCTGGTCTCACTAAGGTGGGACGTGGAGGAATAAACCACTTGCATGGCCACTGCAGGATGTAATTGATTGCACAAAGCCTACTACAAACAGAGTTTGTTTCACTTTTTGCGGCGCTGTGGATCACACAGGTGCCATTTGAGTTTCTTGCCTTCAGTTGCACTCTCGAGCAGCAGATGGCTTTGTGAATGCAAGGAAGTCAAATTTTACAATTCTAACTCCAATCCTAGAATATTTGTTAAAGGATCAACTGTCCCCAAAATAATCCAAGATTTTTTATAGGTCTTGCATTAATTAAGTTTGAGTTATTGGCATTGCTAAATATTGCAACACCAATTGCAACAAAAGTCTATAAATTGTAGGCCAAAAAATGTGTATTTATTTTGTAGCAATGGTGGCATGCTGCGCTTTAGATGAATATGTTTAAAAGTAAAGTATGCCATACTGCGAATGCTACAATAGTTAATTGTGGATGCTTTAACAATTGATGTGTGCACTGATGGCTGGTGGTGTGTGTGCCTGGTGGAAGTGTGCACTGCCGGCTGGTGGTGTGTGTGCCTCGTGGAAGCGTGCACTGACGACTGGTGGTGTGTGTGCCTGGTGAAAGCTTGCACTGACGGCTGGTGGTGTGTGTCTGGTGAAAGCATGCACTGACGGCTGGTGGTGTTTGTGTGCCTGGTGAAAGCGTGCATTGACGACTGGTGGTGTATGGGTGCCTGGTGAAAGCGTACACTGACGGCTGGTGGTGCGTGTGTGCCTGGTGAAAGCGTGCACTGATGTCTGGTGGTGTGTGCCTGGTGGAAGTGTGCACTGACGGCTGGTGGTGTTTGTGCCCAGTGAAAGCATGCACTGATGGCTGGTGGTGTTTGTGCCTGGTGAAAGCGTGCACTGACGACTGATGGTGTCTGTGTCTTGTGAAAGTGTGCACTGATGGTGTGGTTGTGTGTGTGGTTGGTTGTGTGTGTGGTTGTGTGTGTGTGGTTGTGTGTGTTGTGTGTGTGGTTGTTTGTGGTTGTGTTTGGGGTTGCATATGTGGTTGTATGTGTGGTTGTATGTGAGGTTGTGGTTTTGTTTGTGGTTGTGTGTGTGGTTCTATGTGTTTGTGTGTGTGTGTGGGTGTATGCGTGGTTGTGTGTGTGGTTGTGTGTGTGTGGTTGTGTGTGTGGTGGTTGTGTGTGTGTTTACTTGTCTGTGTGTGGTTGTGTGTGTAGTTGTGTGTGTGGTTGTGTGTGCTGTGTTGTGTTTGTGGATGTGTGTGTGGTTGTGTGTGTGGTTGTGGTTGTGTGTGTGGTTGTGTGTGTGTGTGTGGTTGTGTGTGTGTGGTTGTGTGTGTTTTGTTTGTCTGTGTGTTTGTATGTGTGGTTCTGTGCGTGGTTGTGTGTGTTTATGTGTGTGTGGTAGTGTGTGGTTGTGTGTGTGGTTGTGTGTTGTTCTGGTTGTGTGGTTGTATGTGTGGTTGGGTGTTCGGGTGTGGTTGTGTGGTTATATGGGTGTGGTTGTGTGTGTGGTTGTGTGTGTGTGTGTGGTTGTGTGTGTGTTAGTGGTTGTGTGTGTGTGGTTGTGCATGTTTGTGTGTGTGGTTGTGTGTGGTTGTTGTGATTGTGGTTATGTGTGTGGTTGTGTGGTTGGGTGTGGTTGTGGGTGTGGTCATGTGTGTGGTTGTGTGTGTGTGGTTGTGGTTGTGTGTGTGGTTGTGTGTGGTTGTGTGTGTGTGTGGTTGTGTGTGTGGTTGTGGTCGTGTGGTGGTTGTGTGTGTGTGTGGTTGTGTGTGTTTGTAGGGTTGTGTGTGGTTGTGTGTGTATGTGTTTGTGGTTGTGTGTGGTTGTGTGTGTGGGTGTGTATGTGCGCGTGTGGTTGTGTGTGTGGTTGTGTATGTGTGTGGTTGTGTGTGGTTCTGTGTGTGGTTGTGTGGGGTTATGTGTTTGTGTGGTTGTGGGTATGGTTGTGTGTGTGTGGTTGTGTGTGTGGTTGTGTATGTGTTTGTGTGTGTGTGTGTAGTTGTGCATGTGGTTGCATGTGTGTGGTTGTGTGTGTGTGGTTGTGTGTGTGGTTGTGCTTGTGTGTGTGTGGTTGTATGTGTTTCCGTGTGTTTGTGTGTGATTGTGTGTGTTTATGTGTGTGTGGTTGTGTGTGTGGTTGTGTGTGTGGTTGTGTGTGTGGTTATGTGTGGGGTTTTGGTTGTGTGGTTGTGTGTGTGGTTTGGTGTGGTTGTGGGTGTGGATGTGGGTGTGGTTGTGTGTGTGAGGCTGTGGTTGTGTGTGGTTGTGGTTGTGTGTGTGGTTGTGTGTGTGTGGTTGTGTGTGGTTGTGTGTGTGTGGTTGTGTGTGTGGTTGTGTGTGTGAGTACTTCCCTTCCATCTAATAATGGCCCTCATCAGTCGCTGAAAAGATTGCCAATGATCGTACAGGGAGATGGCGGTTTAATTGGGCAGGTGGAACAGATCACAAAGTCCCTAATGCTCCCCCTCATCGAGAGATTGAAAATAATTTATGAAAATCAGGCAAGTTACAACAGACCACATTGGATAACACTCAACTGCTACATTCCTTAATAGATAGCAAGAGGTCTGGGGGACAAGCTATACTCCCAAACAAACGGACTGACTCTAACCAACCTCCTACACCCATTGCCAGACAACCTGTTACGTCAATAGAGAGAGGGACTCTGACCAACGGGGATATTAGACCAGCGGACATAAAGGACAGACCTCCAGGAATGGAGGAAAGTCGTAGTCTTGCGGGGGCCCCTGTGACATATCAGGAAGAGGGCACACAACCAGCTTCACAGACTAACGGATCTATACAGACTAACAAGCTAGCCCAGGGTGTGGGTAATCAAACCATCCTAGACTTACCCCCACAAAGTACCCCTTTAGTGATAGTTCGGGGAAACGTTCCCCACCTCCCTCTAGGAGAGAGAGAGGACTTTTCCCAGATCAAAAATAAGGTTACATACTGGCTATCCCGTAATACTATAGGAGGCCAAATGGTAGGGCACAATATAATCATAGCCCGACGAGTAGCCTGGCTGAGATGTTCTAGGAAATCTAGTGATGGAGACTGTATAGTGATAAACTTTAACAGTCCGACACCAGTGGAAAGGATACTTAGGGAAGTAGAGGGAGGCACTTCACAGGGGGGACAGGGTATAGAAATATTACCTCTCGGGTTTTTCTATAGGCCAGGGCCGCAGGGTGGTTTCAACAACAGGAACAGGATGTACATTAACAAGTTACCTTATCCTAGAGGACCAGATGGGTGGGATACAATACCTCTGAGGCCCAACGGAGTTTACTTGAGGGTGGATCAGGGCACCTCCCACACATGGAGGTCACAAATAGAAATAACGTCCTCTCGGGCCTTAATGATTGCGACTGACTGTGTGGTAATCCTATTAGTAACTCCCCTCCTAATGGACCTAGCTTTCTGCCTGTACATCCTTTATCACTGGTTAGTTTTGTGAAAGTTTATGATAACCCAGTGCTTATCCCTGATACAACGGCACCATCAGCAGAAGAAGGTCCCTGTGAGGATAACCTCTTTGGAACAACTCAACCTGATTCACCTAGAAAGCCTATTTCTGTGATTAGAGAGGTTAATTTAGAATAAAACGTTCTTTCATGGAACATTCCGGGGCTGTCAGGAAAGGTTTCAGACCCCTTATGGGTGCAGTTTGTAAGCCAATACTCTAGTATCTGTCTCCAAGAGACATGGGCTACTAACCACAATACTTCATTGGAGGGCTATAGATCATTTTGTGTTACAGCAATAAGCTCAAAGAGCGGTCATGCATCGGGAGGATTGGTCATCTACACCTCCCTGGCATTAAGATGCATCATAAGGGCCTTTTACTCTGATAACAGAAACATCCAGGCCATTGTTTTGGGGAAAGAAGACAGCAGCCTGTGTGTGATAAATTTTTATAATGCAAGTAACCAGGGCGAGGGATGTAGGATCACTGAATTTCATTACTTTATTACTCAGTGTTGCGGACCAACAAGAAAGAACCTGCTACTTGCAGGCGACTTTAACGTGCACCCTTGAGGCGACCCCATGTTAAATACCTTAGCGACCATGGGTTGCCCCACGATAACGGGGTTACACTTTGAACACACAAAACAGGGAAATGCGCTGAACCTCATGCTAGATGAGCACAACTTGTTGTTTACCATGAGTATTGCGCCACCGTTAACCACACAAATGGAACCCACTTTTAAAGGTAGAAGTCATGGAACCTTTATAGATTTTATTCTAGTCTCCAGAACCATTATGATCCTCCTCTTGGGCTTCTGTATAACACCTAGTGCACACAGCGATAATAATCCAGTCTGTGTGTTGCTAGGAGGGAATCTATTGAAAAAAAAGGATAAAGTCGCAGGAGGAAATATGTTGCAACCTATAAATGTAATCAGGTCATACCGTCCGTCTTCCTCGACAGACTTAAGAAAGACTGCGCTGCTGAGTTTTCAAGCTGTCTTAGCAATGAACCCTTGGGCGAAGGAGTTCTTAAAGCCTTCAAATGTATTGCCTCTAAAGTAGGAAAGATGTTACATGCCCCGGGGGGAAAAACTCCATCTGGCGAACCCAAATGGTTTTGCCACAATTGCTCTAATGCAGCTAGAGATTTGAAGACGGCCCTTAAAATAATTCCCCGGGATAGATCCCTGATCCGTACACTTCGATCAATTTATAAAAATGTGTTGGCTTGAACGGAAAGTGGAGCTGAAAAATGTGCTCTGGAAGGAACTCCCAGACCCTTTGACCCTAGCAAGCAGCTCAAGATTCTGGTCCACAATCAACCGTTCACCTCTATTAACTAAAGAAGTGGGGTCAAACATCACGGAGGATGAATGGGTGTCCCATTTTTCCACAATTTTTAAGGATACAGTTACACAACCAGCCCAACCAAAAGAGATGCTGGGGTTGGACGTTATGGTGTTCTCAGTAACGGAAACGACGGAGGGAATCATCAACCTTTCAAACAAGAAGGCCCCAGGTCCAGATGGCATCCCCCCTGACCTATTTAAATCTAACCCTCTATTTTGGGCCCCAATTCTGGCAGCAGTGGGAAATGCCGCAGCAGAAAAAGGTTGTCCAACCTCCTGGGGAGTATCAACAATAGTACCAGTATTCAAGAAGTAAGATCGAAACTGTACTAGAAATTATATGCCCATCTCCCTAATTGATTCTACTGTAAAAGTTCTAGGGGGTGTTATATTAAAGAGGCTGACTAACTGGGCGGAGGAGAAAGAGATTATTTCCGATATTCATTACGGGTTCCGCATAGGGCACTCAACCATGGCCCAATGCCTAAATCTCTATCTGATCTTGGGTAAGTACACCCTCTCACGTCCGGGGACTATCTACATGGCCTTCATGGACCTTTCCTTGGCTTTTGACTGTGTCAACCGGGGAAAGTTGTGGCAGTCCATGGAGGCCATGGGGGTAGAGCAATACCTGGTGAACTTCCTAAAAGATCTATATAGAGACACAAAGACAAATGTTAGATACACCATAGATCTTAAGGTAACAAGAAACTTTAGTAGTAGCCGGGGGGTCAGGCAGTACTCTTAATCCGGGCAGAAGCAGGGACTTGTGTAGGGCGGCGATTTTGCTGCGAGAATGGGTAATAGACCAGTGGCGGCTATGTTGAAGGTTTATCTTCCAAAGAATATCTCGATAGCCAGCTATGGAAGTGATCTATGGGGATACTGTAACCTAGAGGGCCTCCAGGTGGTCGAAAATAAATTCCTAAAGCAGCTTTTGTGTGTCCCTCAGGGGACCCCGAACATGTCTGTGCTAAGCATGGGCGAATTTTGCAGATCTCGCGCTCGCGAATTTTGCGGATTTGCGGATTCGCAATCCGCAAAATCCGCGAATTCCCGCGAATTTGCGGATTTTTTTTTTTTTGTGTTCGCCCGTGTTTCTGCCAGTTCGCGAGGGTTTTTACAATTTCGCAATTTGCGAACTTACCTGTCGGGTCGCAAGTTTTGCGAACTTGTTGTTTCTACATGTCCAGCCTGTTTGGGACACTCTTCTTCATCACTGCCACTCTCTGTCACCACTGCCACTCTCTGACTACTCATGCCACCCTCTGGCCCACCCATGCCACCCTCTGTTTCATCACCACACCCTCTGGTTGTCCAGTGTACATCATTTTCGGCAAAGCAAAGCACACCTTCCCTGCCTCAAGTGACCTGAATTAATTTGGGGCTGATTAATGTGTCACAGAATATTTTTTTAGCTGGCACCTGCTTCCTTAGTGCGCCCTGATTAGTGATCTTTTGCACTTGCTAAGTGCTTTCATTGTTGCAAAATTAGTTACAACACCTGCCCTGCCCCAACTGACAATAATGAATTAGGGGCTAATTAATGTGTCACTGAAAGAATTTAAAGTTCCAGCCTGGCACCTGCTTGTCTGCTCCTTTAGCTGTAAATCAGGACCTTTGTGGCATACAGTTAAGGTCAGAGCAGGGTCACACAATAGTTGCAAGCAGGCAACCGAATTCTGGAGGGCCCCCTCAGGAAGCACTACAAAGAATCGTTACAAATCATGAGGTTGACCTTTTGCACCTGCTCATTGCTTTTGCTTTTGCTGAAATCGTTTTTCGGTTTTTTTCGCGCTATTCGCGGGGCGCGGCGTCGTGCGAAACCGACCGCGGAAGACGCCAATTCGTGCGAATGAGCATTTTATTTTTTTGCGGCTTGTTGTTTCGCGAGTTTTTTTGCAGTATTCGCGAGCCGCTTGCAGCGCAACACGCGAATTTACCCCAAGGTCGAGTACGGGCGCGGCCATTTTGTTTGCGTGACGTATTTCCGTTTCCGCCCGCTATGTATAATCTCGCGCAGTAAGCGCATTGCGAGTAGAGGTTCGCACGAGATCGCGCGGGAAATCTAGAGGTTCGCACGAGATCGCGAGGAAAATCTCGCGCGAACTTACTTTCGCGCTCGTGAACGGGCGCCGGCCATCTTGTTTTTCATTCATTTCCTGTGTCTGGGCATGGTGTTTAATCCTCTTGGTATCTTTGCCATCCTTTGCTTGTTTTCAGTTTTTTTTTTACGATTTTGCTTCTTATCTATCCCTCTCTTTTCCTAGCTGTATATTTTTGTCTTTTCTGCTATTTTTCTTTACTTTTAAACTACTTTTTTAAACTCTTTTCTTTTCTTCTTCCCTATCCTATTCTTTCTTAATTTTCTACTTCTTCCTACCTTACCTGCCCAGACCATGGTCAAGCCAGGCGCCGTGAAGCTGCCCAGGCACTTGAGGGCCGCAGCGGCGGCGGGGAGTAGTGCTGGACCCAGTGGCAGGACAGCATGCGGGAGATTGAGGGGGGAGCAGGTGACGCGACGGGAGATATTCAGCCCGGAGGAAGTGGGCGCGCTGGTCTACTTCGTCCAGCGCCGCCTGCCCAGGACCATCGCGGGAGGCGGCAGGATCGCGGCCGGCGGCTACAACATGCGGGAGCGCCGGAAGCGGTGGGAGAAGGTGTGCTGGGCCATATCCCACCTCTACGGGGTCCAGCGCACCTACAGCCAGGTCACCCATCGCTGGACGGACCTCCTGGACCGCGAGCGCGACCTGCTGGACCAGCTCGGCTTGGAGATCCCCGGGCTTGGTGAGTAGTAGTAGCCATTTAATCACTCACTACTATGATGTTTTCTCCTGCTCTGTGTTGTTGTATTGCAAATATTTGTTTTTTACATGGAGCAAGCCAATAATGCCGCTGATGACGATTACATTGTAGTTAAATTATATTTCAAAATCTTCTGTGCATTTCAGGTGCACTGCTCTCCTTCTCAGTGGCGTTGCTACTATGCTTATTTGTTTTCTATTTCGTGGTCTCATTGGCCTGAGTAACTATTATGTATGAGTGTACTTTACAGAACTGCGTAATGCTAGACACTAGGGGGCAGATTACATTTACAAGCCCCTTGCGCCACGTTTACGTTGCCTTGCGTGACGCAACAGCGGCGTAAACGTGCCGCATCCCTGCGAGTCATTTACAGCATGACGCATCTAGGGAGATGCGTCACGTTATAAAGCCATGGGCCTGCACCACAATGGGTGCGTTCCTAGTACGCAGGGTGGGCGGTCCAGCGGCTGTGCGCCTCGCAAAATTGCCTGCGTGAAATGTACAAGATTTAACGCAGGCACTTCTGCGACGCTGCTACGTCAATTCAATTCCTTATGTCTGCTCGAAGCAGGCGAAAGGACTGACACAGCATGTTAAGTATTGGGTGGCCCTGAGCATTACTGGAGTTGCATTGCGTTGGCGACGTGACTCCAGCGATGCGCCGCTCTTACGTGACGAGATGCGTCACGCAAGTGCCTACCCTTGCGCCAGGGCGCGCCGCATTGTAAATGAGGCACATCTGCCGTGTCGCAAGGGTAGTTTTGCGTGACGCATTTGATGATGATCTGGCGCATCTCTGGAGATGCGCCAGAACGCGTAAGTAAGTATGCCCCTAAGGGGCAGAATTGCAATTACCGTCGCATCCCTGCAAAGTAGCAGGGATGCGCCATTAATTGTGCGGCCCGCTACCACCACCAAACATGGTGCGCCGTATTTGCAATGCGGCGCACCATGGGCCCAAAACGTCACCGAAGCTTTACTGCTGGAGTTGCGTCGCAACGATGGCGCAGCTCCATCAATGCTCTGGGGTACCCTATCTCCCCAATGCTGGGTCAAGCCGTACGTCTGCTTCAAGCAGGTGCAGGGTTTGTGTGACGCATCATTGTCCTAAAGGTGACTGATTGATATTTTGTAGATTTCCCTCAGCCACTATTAGGATGTGTTCCAGCGCAGGAATGCCCTCCCTTGCGCCGGAACGCCCCCTGATGGCGCAGGGCTTTATAACGGGATGCATCTCCCAAATGCGTCACGTTGTTATAATATTATACGCCGCACCATGGCGACCTTTTTTGTTTAGCTGCTGCGTCACAAAAGTCACGCAAGAACGGCGCAAAAGAGCCGCAAGGGCTTAAATCTGCCCCTTCCTTTGTAACCCTGACAATAAGAAAAATAGTGGCGGTGGATTGATAGTTTGACTATTTAAATGACTGGTAATGTAGCAGGCAACTGTTAGTGTTGTCACTGATCTGACTGAAATCACAATGGAGTTTGTCTGTCACTTTGCGTCTTGCCTGCGGACTGCGGACTGCCAGTCCTAGGTGAACGTTTCAGTACTTTGTTTAGTGAGTTACGTGACTTTCGAAGTCACAGGTCCGCAAATAAATGAAAAGTAACCATAATCAATATAATTTCGCGGAAATATTTTGTTATTGTTCTTTTGAAATGTTTGATTTGGTTGACATTGACAAGCAACAATCATCCATGTTTTCTGTTCTTTCTTTCATGTTGTACGTCAGCTCCCCCCAGGGGCGAGAGGAGGACACAGGAGCAGCAGGCGGCGGATGCTGTTCAACAGGGCCAGGATCGGGCAGGCGAGGGCTCCTCTGCTGGCCCCAGTAAGTTTTCATTTTAGACTAGTACCTATTTTTCCTAGCGTTCCTCATTTGACTTTTTTCAAAATTGTCTTTGCTCTTCTTGTAGACTGTATCTAAATTCTTATCCTGCCTCTACTATGACTCCCTGTGGTATTACTAGATTATTCTTATTAGTCTGTCTGTGTAGCTAACTAAGATTGCACGGTTGGCGAAACTCCCATGATTCTAGTCAGCAATAGCTCTATCAACTTAGTGCAGTCCTCTGGGATTGTCCATAATGTCTTTTGAAGTGTTCTATCTGGACTCATGCTTGCAAAAATTGCAAAACCTTTCGCTCAGTCACTCTAGTCTGGACCAAAAAACACAGATTGTATTTAAGTTTAAAAGCTTTATTAAAAGTAAACACATTTATTAAAATGAAGTCATAATAAAACTAAACGTTTAACTGATAATGGAAAAGTGGTTAGTGCTGACGATTAATTGAAGACATTTCTTGTGGTCGAGCCGAGCTCTCACCTGGTTTCAACTTGATCTTGTAGTTAGAAGTCCATCTTCTGTCTATGTGGAGAAAAATGGTGCGTGTTAAAAAAACAGCCTTCATCAGTTGTGCCAAAAAGTGCAGCAAGACAACCTTCCCTGGAAAAAGGGACATTTTTTTTAACTTTAACGTAGACAGTCACAAATTACATTGTTTTCACATGTCTTCATTCCTAGACCAAATACTAGTGACTAGTGAGTGCTTTATTCTAACATTGTTACATGTACTTTGTAGGTGGAACATCTGGTGGCGGGGCCAGTGTGGAGGTGGTGGTGCTGGACACGGAGGCGGAGGCCGATTGTTCAGGGGAGGAGGCGGCGGCGGCGGCTGTGAGAGTTGAGACGGTGGTGGTGGCGGCCAGAGGTAAGCTCTTATATATTCCTTACTTATTGAGATTGAAGACTAGCTGGGAAGGCAAGAATATGAGATGCATGGCTGGGTGAATGATGAAGCAATGATGGGTGGAAGGACAACAGCCTGGGTGGGTGACACAGAAACTGTATGTGTCCATATACCTGGATCATGCTACTATCTGACTCTTAGATAGCATATGTGTATCTAGAGCAGGGGTACTCCTAGTACGGCCCGCGGGCCGGTGGTGGCCCGGCAAGCCTTCCTTGGCGGTGCGCAGACCTTGCAGACAATCACTGCTCCCCCGGCCCCCACAGAGCAGAGGCTTTTTTGTATTTCACCTGTTAGCGCCCCTGCATCTCCACTCTGACAATCACTGCTCCCCCGGCCCCCACAGAGCAGAGTGGAGATGCAAGGCCACAAAGAGGTGAAATAGAACAAAGCCTCTGCTCTGTGGGGCCGGGCAAGCAGTGATTGTCAGGGTGGAGAAGCAGGGGCGCTAAAACAAACAAAGCCTCAATAATATGTTAATGGTCTTTTAAAGACCTGTTAAGTACTTTGGTGTTGTTGTCTGTGTGTGCGCGTTGAGGAAGCGGTCTCAACCCGGGCTGAAGGCTGACACAGATAGACACACACACAGTGAGATGACAGAGGGGGAGGGAGAGGGAGGGCAGGAGGGAGAGAGAGATGGAGGGAGGGCAGGAGGGAGAGCAGGAGGGAGAGAGATGTATGTAAATGCTGGGTCTGGTGGCTCAGTGGATGAGGGCATCTGCTGCAGGGACCTGTGTGCAACCTCATGGTCACAAGTTATCGTTTTGCTTTAGCCCCGCCCCCTCTGACTCCGCCCCCACCAGTGCGGCCCTCGGCCCCAAACTACACTGTAAATGTAGCCCCTGAGAGAAAGTTTGTGAGTACCCATGATCTAGAGAGAGTAGACGGTCAGTGGATGAACTAAGTGTAACTTTGAAGAGCATGTAACACTGCACCCGCACGTCCGTTCCAGTGTAGGAAAGGCAAGGAAAAGAACTTTTAATTTTGTCCAAATACTACCATAAATAGTAGCAGTAGTTTGTATTGCAAGCACTGCATAGATCCGGTTATTATGGTGGCCACTCCCTACCTCTCTTAATAAGTTTAGTAGTACTCAGTCATTCATGTGTGGATGTATCACTGGTCACTCAATAAAAAGCAAAGCACCTAAAGTCATCCCATATATAAGCAAAAACATCCCATGTGAAGTGATAGATAATCAGATTATTTATCTTCTTCAATTTTCCATTTCTAGTACTCATTTCCACTGTAGGGTGAAAGTTAAATTAATTAAGCAGTAGCCCTTGAGTTGTAACAGAGTATTCTCAGTGCCACCCGTAATAGAAAAGTAAGAGCTTCACCACCTGCATGTACTGGACGGGTACAGTAACGCAACGGCAACGCAAGTCTAGGTCACTCCTCATGGCGTGCGTCTCTTTTTCTCGGGTGCAAGTTTACTGCGCTGGCATTATGCCGGCTTGCAGAAAATAACGTACCAATTTTCCAAAACAAGAGATAAGAAGAAGAATAAGACTGGTGTACTTTCATAGTCGACTCCAATGGAAGTCCACAGTGCTCGTAGAATTTGTTCCTTAAACTCCCACTAATGTTAGAGCAAGGATGAAGAAGTGTGAGGTTAGATAGATACTGGCCTCAATAGTTATGTAATGCGCTTGCAAGTTGCTAGTTGTACTGCAGCACAAATTTCTGCTGAATGATTGAGTTAATCTTAAAGAGCATTGGTTACAGACTATGTCTTTCTTTCTTCATATAGGTTCTCCTTCCAAACGAACAAGGAGGAAGGAGCTGGCTAGAGCGGCCCGGCAACGGAGGATCGAGGCCACTGTTGCGGAATATCGGCGGCTGGTGGCCCTGGAGGACGTGGAAAGTGTGCAGTCGACAACTACAACAACGTCGTCTGCATTGGCCTCCGTGGCCCCACGGGCTGCCACCCAGCACAGTGGTCCACCGAGACTGAGCCGGGCTGCCAAAGGCAAACGCCACCGCCGAGCAGCAAGGCCAACAGCTGCCTCTCACAGGCCTTGCACCTGCAAGGCAGTGAAGGCACGCCTGCGCCGCACTACCCTGATGGTGTCCCGCCTTCAGCAGGAGCTCGCCTTGCTCCGCGAGGAGCATGATGCCCTGGCCCAAAAAGTTAACAGCATCCACCCATAGTGTCCCTTGCCCCTTTTTTAGAGACTTTTGGGGGGTGGGAATTGGGAGTTGGGTTTTTGGGGACTTTTGAAGGACAATCGTTGGGGTTAGGGAGGGTCTTGCGGGAGATTATTTTGTTAGGGATATAAATATACTTTTTCAAACTTTATCTGAGCATACCTGTTTTTTACTGCTTGCCTGGTGGGTGGGGGTTTAACGTTGACTGTTTTCCTGAAAGTTTAGTTCCATTTTCTTCCTTTAAGTGTAAATGCCCAAATGTTTTCAACACTAAGTGCCTCTCACAGACTAAGTCAAGTGAATCCAAGAGTCCTAGGACTTTAGTAGTACTACCTTCAGTCTCTCGTCTCTCGTACTAATACTCCATTATACCCCCAAACCACCAAACGCTTATCTTACCTGTAATTTGTGTTTGAAAGTAGGGCTAGACCCAGGGCTGGCTCCACGGGAAACACCGAATAACGTTGGCAATCTTGGTCGGATAAAATTTCCTCATAGCGGTGGTACTAGTGGTGTGACACAGTGGCAGTTGCATGCCTATGAAAAAAAAGAAAATGAAATCTGGTTTGTCCTCCTGAGCAATTCAACGGTACAACTGAGAATATAGCAGGTGACAGAAGTACAGTAGAGCAGTGCCACATTGTAGCCTAACAAATGGTAAAGTATAACTACTAATTCGGTTGAAGTTCTTTCACATTAGCAATGGTTCTTTGTCAAGCAGAGTAAGAATATATCATCGACAACTGTGGAAAGAAAGAATGCGACAGTACAGGGCCTGTGTGGAATTATTGATAACGATATTCAACATAAGGTCTCTGTAGCCAGATACCCGAGAGCCTTGCTGGTCACTATAAATCCATTCACAACAACACTCAATGGGGTTGGTCTGGAAGGTGTCAGGTTTACTCCCCGTGATCCAGTCGATGCAAATATGGTTCCACCTCCAAATGTCACCAACACCCAGAAGTGTAAACACAGGGTGTTCGAGGCATTAGGCGGGGGAGAAAAATAACAAACTAAAATAAAAAATGTGGGATGGGTAAAGGTAGGGTCAGCAGGGAAAGGATACCTGTAACAGAAGACAAGACAGGCATCAGTGAAGTGCTGTCCTAACATACAAGGGTACTCTCATATAGTCTCACTAAATAGTCTGCAAGTCTCCCGCCTACTCATGGGAAATGTAGTTTCATAGTACGGTAGGCGCTTAGGGGCTGCGTAACCTGACAGAAGGTATAGTAGATAGAAAAGGAGAAATTGCTTTTTTTCTAGGTGTCCCCTCACTCACCAGGGTTGCCCCTTGGTGACATGCTTCATCATTGGGGCCATCCCAGTCCTCTACGGCCTGGGGCGTGCTGCGACTTGCGAATTACGTAGGAGCACTTACAAATGACTATGTGTGGTGCAGATAGTGGAGTGGACTAAGTGATGTGTTAAGGGATCAATGTAGAAGCCGAGAGAGAGCCAAGAAATGCAGTCACAGTCAGAGAAAAAGGCAAGGGATACTGTATCTATGTGGTTGTAGTGGTCCTGTTGGAAGTGGTAAGTAAGTTGCCCGCAGAAAAAAAATCCTCCTATTAGCGGCACTCCTCCATTGCAGCCGACGCTTCGTCCACCGATGTTGGTCACCAGAAGACACCCTGTCCACTGCCTGCCTGATGCTGAATTGTGGCTCGCTACTGTGAAGCCTGACTCCATCCTTTTTTCCCCATTGCAGAGACTGAAACCCGGCCTGTAATTATTCAACGAAAAACAGGAAGTGATATAATATTACAACACCACTGATAAATAAATATAAGGTATGTAGGCTGTGGAGTGCAAAAAGTCACAATTTGTTTTTCCTAGTAGACAGTACAATGTTTTTGAAAGTGCGTACTCTGAGTCACCTTTTGAAGGATAAATAAGTATGGGCAAATTAATGTAGCGGATCTTGCCCCTTAAGCTAGGTGTACTGTAAACTGTGTTTTAGAACAAAATTAGATCTTCCTAGCAGTGCTCCCACCCAGACCCTTACTAAAGCCAGTCGCAAAAATGTAGAAGACCCCCAATCAAATCTCAAAAAACGAGGCCTAGCAGAAAACTGGTGACAAAACTTACTTTGAAAGTAAAAGTAGGCCGAAGTACCCTAATTACCCATTACCCACCGTGGATTGCATTCAAACCACTTGCAAGCAACCAAGCAAAAGTAGCCATAGCCAGCATCGCTCCAAGACTCGAAATCCCCCCCACTCAAACACATGCAATAGAAATACTGCTAACCCTAACGAACCCTAAGTTAAGAATAGTGGCAAAGGCTTTCTTTAACTATGCCAAATCCCCCCTTTCCCACCATGGATTTTCTTCAAATGACTTGCAACCAAAATTACACATTCTCACGAGTGCTCTAAGACCCCAGAACTCAGTTTGAAAAATCTAGAACACCCCGAAACACATGCAATCCTGCTGCTAGGGCTAACCCTAACGAACCCTAAGTTACAAAAAGTGCCAAAACTAAAGGCTTTTCCGCGCGGATTTTGTCCCAACCACTTCTACCCGGTATTAGACCTTCCCAGGAATGCCCCAAGACCCGTCAACCCACCCGCCAAGAAGCATAACACCCCCAAACAGGCCAAAAGCAAAATCTCATACTTGCAATATTTCTGGGCCTTCGGTCCAAACGCGCTGCGTAGCTAGGCCATAAGTCGGGGTTGGCACGACGGATTTCCTGAAAAGCAAATGCAATCAAGATTAGAGTGTCCCAGCAGTGCTCCCAGACCACGAAACTCACCCGCAAACACCAGGAAGCCCCCCAAACAGGCCCCCGAAACCGCTACATAGAGCAAAATGTCAGAAATAGCCAAAAAAAAAATCGGCCTGGATTTTGTCCCAACCACTTCTACCCGGTATTAGACCTTCCCAGGAATGCCCCAAGACCCATCAACCCACCCGCCAAGAAGCATAACACCCCCAAACAGGCCAAAAGCAAAATCTCATACTTGCAATATTTCTGGGCCTTCGGTCCAAACGCGCTGCGTAGCTAGGCCATAAGTCGGGGTTGGCACGACGGATTTCCTGAAAAGCAAATGCAATCAAGATTAGAGTGTCCCAGCAGTGCTCCCAGACCACGAAACTCACCCACAAACACCAGGAAGCCCCCCAAACAGGCCCCCGAAAACGCTACATAGAGCAAAATGTCAGAAATAGCCAAAAAAAAAATCGGCCTGGATTTTGTCCCAACCACTTCTACCCGGTATTAGACCTTCCCAGGAATGCCCCAAGACCCGTCAACCCACCCGCCAAGAAGCATAACACCCCCAAACAGGCCAAAAGCAAAATCTCATACTTGCAATATTTCTGGGCCTTCGGTCCAAACGCGCTGCGTAGCTAGGCCATAAGTCGGGGTTGGCACGACGGATTTCCTGAAAAGCAAATGCAATCAAGATTAGAGTGTCCCAGCAGTGCTCCCAGACCACGAAACTCACCCGCAAACACCAGGAAGCCCCCCAAACAGGCCCCCGAAAACGCTACATAGAGCAAAATGTCAGAAATAGCCAAAAAATAAATCGGCCTGGATTTTGTCCCAACCACTTCTACCCGGTATTAGACCTTCCCAGGAATGCCCCAAGACCCGTCAACCCACCCGCCAAGAAGCATAACACCCCCAAACAGGCCAAAAGCAAAATCTCATACTTGCAATATTTCTGGGCCTTCGGTCCAAACGCGCTGCGTAGCTAGGCCATAAGTCGGGGTTGGCACGACGGATTTCCTGAAAAGCAAATGCAATCAAGATTAGAGTGTCCCAGCAGTGCTCCCAGACCACGAAACTCACCCACAAACACCAGGAAGCCCCCCAAACAGGCCCCCGAAAACGCTACATAGAGCAAAATGTCAGAAATAGCCCCAAAAAAAATCGGCCTGGATTTTGTCCCAACCACTTCTACCCGGTATTAGACCTTCCCAGGAATGCCCCAAGACCCGTCAACCCACCCGCCAAGAAGCATAACACCCCCAAACAGGCCAAAAGCAAAATCTCATACTTGCAATATTTCTGGGCCTTCGGTCCAAACGCGCTGCGTAGCTAGGCCATAAGTCGGGGTTGGCACGACGGATTTCCTGAAAAGCAAATGCAATCAAGATTAGAGTGTCCCAGCAGTGCTCCCAGACCACTAAACTCACCCACAAACACCAGGAAGCCCCCCAAACAGGCCCCCGAAAACGCTACATAGAGCAAAATGTCAGAAATAGCCCAAAAAAAAATCGGCCTGGATTTTGTCCCAACCACTTCTACCCGGTATTAAACCTTCCCAGGAATGCCCCAAGACCCGGCAACCCACCCGCCAAGAAGCATAACACCCCCAAACAGGCCAAAAGCAAAATCTCATACTTGCAATATTTCTGGGCCTTCGGTCCAAACGCGCTGCGTAGCTAGGCCATAAGTCGGGGTTGGCACGACGGATTTCCTGAAAAGCAAATGCAATCAAGATTAGAGTGTCCCAGCAGTGCTCCCAGACCACGAAACACACCCACAAACACCAGGAAGCCCCCCAAACAGGCCCCCGAAAACGCTACATAGAGCAAAATGTCAGAAATAGCCCAAAAAAAAATCGGCCTGGATTTTGTCCCAACCACTTCTACCCGGTATTAGACCTTCCCAGGAATTCCCCAAGACCCGGCAACCCACCCGCCAAGAAGCATAACACCCCCAAACAGGCCAAAAGCAAAATCTCATACTTGCAATATTTCTGGGCCTTCGGTCCAAACGCGCTGCGTAGCTAGGCCATAAGTCGGGGTTGGCACGACGGATTTCCTGAAAAGCAAATGCAATCAAGATTAGAGTGTCCCAGCAGTGCTCCCAGACCACGAAACTCACCCACAAACACCAGGAAGCCCCCTAAACAGGCCCCCGAAAACGCTACATAGAGCAAAATGTCAGAAATAGCCCAAAAAAAAATCGGCCTGGATTTTGTCCCAACCACTTCTACCCGGTATTAGACCTTCCCAGGAATGCCCCAAGACCCGGCAACCCACCCGCCAAGAAGCATAACACCCCCAAACAGGCCAAAAGCAAAATCTCATACTTGCAATATTTCTGGGCCTTCGGTCCAAACGCGCTGCGTAGCTAGGCCATAAGTCGGGGTTGGCACGACGGATTTCCTGAAAAGCAAATGCAATCAAGATTAGAGTGTCCCAGCAGTGCTCCCAGACCACGAAACTCACCCACAAACACCAGGAAGCCCCCCAAACAGGCCCCCGAAAACGCTACATAGAGCAAAATGTCAGAAATAGCCCCAAAAAAAATCGGCCTGGATTTTGTCCCAACCACTTCTACCCGGTATTAGACCTTCCCAGGAATGCCCCAAGACCCGGCAACCCACCCGCCAAGAAGCATAACACCCCCAAACAGGCCAAAAGCAAAATCTCATACTTGCAATATTTCTGGGCCTTCGGTCCAAACGCGCTGCGTAGCTAGGCCATAAGTCGGGGTTGGCACGACGGATTTCCTGAAAAGCAAATGCAATCAAGATTAGAGTGTCCCAGCAGTGCTCCCAGACCACGAAACTCACCCACAAACACCAGGAAGCCCCCAAACAGGCCCCCGAAAACGCTACATAGAGCAAAATGTCAGAAATAGCCCCAAAAAAAATCGGCCTGGATTTTGTCCCAACCACTTCTACCCGGTATTAGACCTTCCCAGGAATGCCCCAAGACCCGGCAACCCACCCGCCAAGAAGCATAACACCCCCAAACAGGCCAAAAGCAAAATCTCATACTTGCAATATTTCTGGGCCTTCGGTCCAAACGCGCTGCGTAGCTAGGCCATAAGTCGGGGTTGGCACGACGGATTTCCTGAAAAGCAAATGCAATCAAGATTAGAGTGTCCCAGCAATGCTCTCAGACCACGAAACTCACCCACAAACAGACGGAACCCCCCCTAAGAGCACCTCAAAGGCAAGCAAGTCATCAAAAACACAAAAAAATTTCCGCCTCGGATTTGGTCCAAACCACTTTTAGTGCTTCCCAGCAATGGCCCCAGACCCGTCAACTCACCTGCAAAGAGGTAGAACAACACCCCCACAAGTGCTGAGTCTTTCTTCATTGGGCGTAAACCAGCCCTCTGCTTTGATGGAAATAGGAGTCTGGAGGAGGAGGATAGAGGAGCATGTTCTTCTGAACTTGTGAACCTGAGGAATGCAGACTGCGGCACCTTCAAATAAATTAGCAAACAAGTGAAGACAGTTCTGCTGATGGGCTTGTTTTTGTGATTATCTGATTAAAGTTTGAATTATATTAACTGTGCACAACAAAGAAAGACAGACACACAGGAATAAAAGTGAATAAGGATGAAAAAGAAAGTTATTGATTCGTTGTCTCATTTTCAGGGCTCGAAGTCGGTATCACGGTCCAGGAATAAGAATAAGGCTTCGTCATCATACTCTGCGAATTCAGCCAGGGTGAGGTCAGTGCCACCTGACAGAGTAGAAATTCCCTCATCTATGTTGCTGGCCACCTCCTCTTCATCCGGCACGCTCTCTCGTACTCTTATATCTGGTGGTATGAGGTGCTGATTCATCTTGATCATTGTTAACCTCTCCACATTTTTGGGCGAGAGGCGGCTCCGTTTGGGAGTTACAATCCCACCAGCCGCACTGAAAACCCGTTCAGAAGACACACTTGCGAGTGGGCAAGACAAGTAGTTTAAAGCCAGGTTGGTGAGCTGTGGCCACAATTCTTTTTTCCCATGCCAATACGCCAATGGGTCAGAATTAACATAGACCTCTGTGGAGTCATTCAGATAGTCCTTCACCATCGACTCAAGGTCCTCCTCCAAGGTTCCTCCACTTTGCGTAGCTCTTGCTGTGCCTCTGACCTTTTGAGAACCAAACCCACGCAGAGCTAGCCAATCCTCTTCAGCCTCCAATGTTTCTGTTGTCTTTCGTGCAGATGATCCGGTTGCCGGTGTCTTTAACGGCTGAGAGGTCACTTGTGCCACAGCCACAGGTGCAGAAGTGGATTGTTTTGACTGGGGATGGCCTGCTGATGTACTGCCATTTCCTTCAATTTCCAGCCGTTCTGTTTCAAACTTCTTGGCTGACAAGGCTAGCCAACGTTTGTACTTTGTAACATCTTCATCACCAAAAGGAAAGAATGCTCTGCCTGCCAGCGCCTTTTTGTAGCGTGGATCCAGAATAGTAGCACAAATGTAATGCTGTGCTGAGTGGATCTTTTTAAGACGTTCATCACCTTGTAGGAGCTCTAATAATTGCTCAGCCAGAAGCAAAGAGTCTTTCTTTTTGTCATCTTTTCCAAACACAGAACACACCTCCTTCAGTTGGTCCTCCAGCATGTACAACAATGGGATAGCTTTTCCCAAATTAGAGTCCTCCTTGCTGACTGCACGCGTGAAGACCTCAAAAGGACGAAGCATGCGTGTTAGGCTTTCAACTATGTTCCATTGCGGCCCACCCATCCTCAGCTCCTCTATACCCTCTTTCAAGAAATATTGATCGAGTTGCGTATACTGCTCATACAGACGCTCAAGCATGTAGAAGGTTGAGTTCCAACGTGTTACCACCTCCTGGATGAGTGCTTTCACTGGCATTTGACATTGATATAGCATGCTCCTCAGCTGCTTCCGGGCCTTAAAAGAATGCCTGAAATGCTTGCAAATTTTTCGGCAGTTCTCCAATACACTGTACGCTGCACTGCGTTTATTACCCAAGAATTTTTGGACAACCAGGTTTATACAGTGCGCCAAACACGGCACTCTGAAATAGTAACCGTCCCTCATGGCCTTAACTATATTGGAGCCATTGTCCGTGGAAACATAACCAACCTTGTGTTTTAGTGGGGACAGACAGTTAAGGACCTTTGTGTTAAAGACATCCAAAATGTTTTCTGCTGTGTGACGTTTCTCCAAACCAAACATGGCTAGTGTTGCATGTTTCCGAGCACCTTTAAAAACAATGTTAGTGTCAACACCTGAGTTTAGCTTTGCTTTAGCCCCTGAAAAAGAGACCCAGTGTGCAGTGATGCACATGTAATCAGCGCCTGCGCCACTGGTCCACATGTCTGTTGTCAGATGTATAGTGTGAACAGCACTCTTCTGCAAAGCTGCCCCAATCACCTTCAGAACATCTTCATGTAGTGCTGGAACCGCAACTCGGGCAAAATAGAACCGGCTAGGAACCTTCCATTTAGGGCAGAGCGCTGTCACTAATTCTAGAAAACCAACCCCTTCTACAAAAGAAAAAGGGAGAAGGTCCAGAGCTAGCATTTTAGCCAGCTTAGTGTTATACAGACGGGTCATTGGGTGGTTGCGTTCATATTGCGCTTCTGTAAACAACATCTTTTTAATGTTGCCCTGGACCAATGATTTACGGGATGATGATGATCTCTTCGACCCAGTTACGCTCGCTGATGAACTTTCCCGCATTGATGTCTCACTCTCTCCCACACTCTTAGTGTGGCTCCCATGGGGTGTGCTGCTGACATGGGAACTGGGTGTAAGTGAAGTGTTTGAATCGTCTTCTTCTACCTCCTCGTCATCAGCAGATGACAAATCAACGTTTTCATTACGTGCAATTCCGGCTTTCTTGACCGCCTCTAGGTGCGGAAACCATTGGACAGCGTGCCTTCTCTCAAGATGACCTCTCTGGCCTCCGGTACCATAGTTAGAACCAAGCTTACCACGACTAAATCGAAGCTTACAAAGGCTACAAATGGCTACGTTTTCCTTTTTTGGGCAAACACTAAAGAAGTCCCAAACTGGAGACTTGAAATGTCTTCGGGGGCCGGAGGAGGCGGCGATACTGGTGGTGGTGGTCCTGCTGCTAATGACAGATGAAGTGGAGGATGTGGATTGCCGAACTTCAGTA
This sequence comes from Lissotriton vulgaris, assembly GCF_964263255.1. NCBI lineage: Eukaryota > Metazoa > Chordata > Amphibia > Caudata > Salamandridae > Lissotriton > Lissotriton vulgaris. Next base: position 134,452,076 of record NC_141700.1, on the reverse strand, counting down.
CGTTTTGCACTTTCACCACCACAAATTGAGGTCGAGGACGAGGTGGGTACCTTCTTGCGAAGAAATATGGAAGCGGTAGGTTTTGGTGTACTACTTAACTCCAAATCTAATGATTCCATTTCCATTGCCTCCTCGCCGACATCATCATCACGCTCAGCAGCTTCTCGGGATAGGGTCAAAATGTCTCTTTGCTGCATGCCCGGTGGGGCTGCAGTGACCTTTGTGATGACTGGCTCGTCGTCATCGTGAGAGGCTTCATCACCAGCAGTATCTGTCACTTCTTGTTGAGCCTCATCACACTCCATAGGTTTGAGTTTTTGGACGACCTTCCTTTTAGGCTTAGGTACCGGTGTCAGATCATGGTGTGCCTCACTGTCAGACCGCAGTTGTGGTTCCCAAGACAGATCACTTGCATCAGAACGAGGTGGGCTTGAAGAAGATGTAGACACCCCCCTTGATCTTTTCCTTGCTAGGGATGTGGAAGACAATGAATGATCATCAGGAGGAGTGGCTTCCAATGATACCTCAGCTTCATTGTCGATTTCCAAATGTGCCCCTACTTCGGGAGGAACAACTATTGTGGGCACTTGTGAACCTCCATGCACCTTTGCTTGCGCATCTCCTTTTGCTGCCTCTCCTTCCACATGTACTTGGGTGTGTACTTGCACATGGTGTTGTTGTTGCGGCTGTGGTTGTTCAACACTTGTCAGATGAGTTACAACAACCTGTGTTGATTCAGGGACATTGCTGCTACTTTCTTGCGATGAGCCAACATCACTGGTCGATGGTGATTGGAGAAGTACACTGACTGCCTCTGAAGCACTCAAGGGCTTTGACTTAAGTTGGCGTGGTGGTGGAGGCACTGAACCCAATGGAGCAGGGGTGCTGCTCTCAGCTTGGTCCCCAGCAGATCCTGCTGCTGCAGGCGTACTTTTTTTTTTGCTCCCAAAAAAAGTGGCGGGTGGCACACCAGCCTCCTTGGTAACTTGCTTCTTCTGCTCCTTACTAGCAACTTTCTTGCTAGAGGAGCTACGGAGAACTTTCTTTGGGGGCGGGGCCATCTTCTTCAGAGCAGGTCAGACAGCAGGCCGCAGTTGCACGAATTGTAGAGTTGTCTGAGGCCAGACGTGACGTCGCGTGACGTTATGCTGCACACACACACCGCTGCAGGACTTCTTCCTGGCACTGGTGGTTCTCTTGAGTCTTGTGCACCTAAAAAAAATGGAAGACAGAGGAACATCAGTTCAGTTATAGAGCACAAAAAAATCGAAAAACACTGCAAAATCAGCACAATCCCAATCCATCCATGCCCTCCATAATGTTTAAATTCAAGACAACCCACAGAAAGACTAGGCCCATGCAAGACTCACTACCCCTGGGCATAAATAAAGGTTGAAAAGTAGGCAAAATGGTTGGAGGCCTAACAACAAAGCCTGCATTTAAAATGGCCACTTGCCTGCCAGCACATGGCCAGTGCCTGTAGCTGCACTCAAAATGGCCACCAGCCACATGGCATGTCCCTCCCCATAAACACCCCCAAAAATCGAAAAACACTGCAAAATCAGCACAATCCCATTCAATCCATGGCCTCCATGATGTTTAAATTCAAGACAACCCACAGAAATACTAGGCCCATGCAAGACTCACTACCCCTGGGCATAAATAAAGGTTGAAAAGTAGGCAAAATGGTTGGAGGCCTAACAACAAAGCCTGCATTCAAAATGGCCACTTGCCTGCCAGCACATGGCCAGTGCCTGTAGCTGCACTCAAAATGGCCACCAGCCACATGGCATGTCCCTCCCCATGAACACCCCCAAAAATCGAAAAACACTGCAAAATCAGCACAATCCCATTCCATCCATGGCCTCCATGATGTTTAAATTCAAGACAGCCCACAGAAAGACTAGGCCCATGCTAGACTCAAATACCCCTGGTGAAAAGGCCACAAGTACAGGCCCAAAAATCGAAAAACACTGCAAAATCAGCACAATCCCATTCCATCCATGGCCTCCATGATGTTTAAATTCAAGACAGCCCACAGAAAGACTAGGCCCATGCTAGACTCAAATACCCCTGGTGAAAAGGCCACAAGTACAGGCCCAAAAATCGAAAAACACTGCAAAATCAGCACAATCCCATTCAATCCATGGCCTCCATGATGTTTAAATTCAAGACAACCCACAGAAATACTAGGCCCATGCAAGACTCACTACCCCTGGGCATAAATAAAGGTTGAAAAGTAGGCAAAATGGTTGGAGGCCTAACAACAAAGCCTGCATTCAAAATGGCCACTTGCCTGCCAGCACATGGCCAGTGCCTGTAGCTGCACTCAAAATGGCCACCAGCCACATGGCAGGTCCCTCCCCATGAACACACCCAAAAATCGAAAAACACTGCAAAATCAGCACAATCCCATTCAATCCATGGCCTCCATGATGTTTAAATTCAAGACAACCCACAGAAAGACTAGGCCCATGCAAGACTCACTACCCCTGGGCATAAATAAAGGTTGAAAAGTAGGCAAAATGGTTGGAGGCCTAACAACAAAGCCTGCATTCAAAATGGCCACTTGCCTGCCAGCACATGGCCAGTGCCTGTAGCTGCACTCAAAATGGCCACCAGCCACATGGCATGTCCCTCCCCATGAACACCCCCAAAAATCGAAAAACACTGCAAAATCAGCACAATCCCATTCCATCCATGGCCTCCATGATGTTTAAATTCAAGACAGCCCACAGAAAGACTAGGCCCATGCTAGACTCAAATACCCCTGGTGAAAAGGCCACAAGTACAGGCCCAAAAATCGAAAAACACTGCAAAATCAGCACAATCCCATTCCATCCATGGCCTCCATGATGTTTAAATTCAAGACAGCCCACAGAAAGACTAGGCCCATGCTAGACTCAAATACCCCTGGTGAAAAGGCCACAAGTACAGGCCCAAAAATCGAAAAACACTGCAAAATCAGCACAATCCCATTCAATCCATGGCCTCCATGATGTTTAAATTCAAGACAACCCACAGAAATACTAGGCCCATGCAAGACTCACTACCCCTGGGCATAAATAAAGGTTGAAAAGTAGGCAAAATGGTTGGAGGCCTAACAACAAAGCCTGCATTCAAAATGGCCACTTGCCTGCCAGCACATGGCCAGTGCCTGTAGCTGCACTCAAAATGGCCACCAGCCACATGGCATGTCCCTCCCCATGAACACACCCAAAAATCGAAAAACACTGCAAAATCAGCACAATCCCATTCAATCCATGGCCTCCATGATGTTTAAATTCAAGACAACCCACAGAAAGACTAGGCCCATGCAAGACTCACTACCCCTGGGCATAAATAAAGGTTGAAAAGTAGGCAAAATGGTTGGAGGCCTAACAACAAAGCCTGCATTCAAAATGGCCACTTGCCTGCCAGCACATGGCCAGTGCCTGTAGCTGCACTCAAAATGGCCACCAGCCACATGGCATGTCCCTCCCCATGAACACCCCCAAAAATCGAAAAACACTGCAAAATCAGCACAATCCCATTCCATCCATGGCCTCCATGATGTTTAAATTCAAGACAGCCCACAGAAAGACTAGGCCCATGCTAGACTCAAATACCCCTGGTGAAAAGGCCACAAGTACAGGCCCAAAAATCGAAAAACACTGCAAAATCAGCACAATCCCATTCCATCCATGGCCTCCATGATGTTTAAATTCAAGACAGCCCACAGAAAGACTAGGCCCATGCTAGACTCAAATACCCCTGGTGAAAAGGCCACAAGTACAGGCCCAAAAATCGAAAAACACTGCAAAATCAGCACAATCCCATTCAATCCATGGCCTCCATGATGTTTAAATTCAAGACAACCCACAGAAATACTAGGCCCATGCAAGACTCACTACCCCTGGGCATAAATAAAGGTTGAAAAGTAGGCAAAATGGTTGGAGGCCTAACAACAAAGCCTGCATTCAAAATGGCCACTTGCCTGCCAGCACATGGCCAGTGCCTGTAGCTGCACTCAAAATGGCCACCAGCCACATGGCATGTCCCTCCCCATGAACACACCCAAAAATCGAAAAACACTGCAAAATCAGCACAATCCCATTCAATCCATGGCCTCCATGATGTTTAAATTCAAGACAACCGACAGAAATACTAGGCCCATGCAAGACTCACTACCCCTGGGCATAAATAAAGGTTGAAAAGTAGGCAAAATCGTTGGAGGCCTAACAACAAAGCCTGCATTCAAAATGGCCACTTGCCTGCCAGCACATGGCCAGTGCCTGTAGCTGCACTCAAAATGGCCACCAGCCACATGGCATGTCCCTCCCCATGAACACCCCCAAAAATCGAAAAACACTGCAAATTCAGCACAATCCCATTCCATCCATGGCCTCCATGATGTTTAAATTCAAGACAGCCCACAGAAAGACTAGGCCCATGCTAGACTCAAATACCCCTGGTGAAAAGGCCACAAGTACAGGCCCAAAAATCGAAAAACACTGCAAAATCAGCACAATCCCATTGCATCCATGGCCTCCATGATGTTTAAATTCAAGACAGCCCACAGAAAGACTAGGCCCATGCACCACTCACTACCCCTGGTCAAGGCCCCAACAACAGGTCAAAAATCGAAAAACACAAAATTTTACAAAAAAAAATAATCGAAAAACACAGAAAAATCAGCACAATCCCAATTCATCTATGGCCTCCATGATGTTTAAGTTCAAGACAACCCACAGAAAGAATCAGTCCACCCACCACTGAGTACCCCTGGGCAAAAGGCCCCAAAACAGCCCAAAAATCGAAAATCCCAAAATTTTAGTTGCAGCAACTGTAATGCCTCAAACAAACTTACTTGTAAAATTTCTAATCCAACAGTGATCCAAAGAAAGTCAAAAAGGCCTCAAATCCAAAGATCCAGCAGCATCCACAAAAAGTAATCCTTCCAGGTCCACATCCAAATGAAAAGTGACCAGGAGATGGACAAAGCACTGGGAGGAGCCTGCTGAACAGGAACAGGAAGTTGAAGACTATGGGGCACTTCCTTCCTCCCACCCCCCTGCCCCCCTCCCCAAAATGGACTCCTCGCTAAAAAAGTGCAGGCAAATGTGAAACTAAGGAGTTATTCACATAAAAATCATCATTTCTAGAAGGTTTATGCTGCTTGCTGGTGGATTTCTTGTGCAGAATTGCAAATTTATATTTTCGCTCGCCGCATCTCAAATCTCGCAATTGCGAAGTACCGCGAGACGTGATCTCGCCGTACTCGCGTTGACAAACTATCGCTGGCAAGCCGCGATGACGTAATCGCGCTCGCCAATTCCCGCGGGATCACACAGCAAGATCCAAAATGGCGCAGCACTCGCAAACTATCGAAAAAAACAACTCGGCAAACGATGATAAACGCCGCGCGCCGCAAAAATTGTATCACCAACGCCGCGCGCCGCCAAAAAAATCCGCTGCGTGCGAATTTGCGGATTTTGCGGGAAATCCGCAAATCTCGCGGATTGCGGATTTCCCGAAAATCCGCAAAATCCGCGAGCGGAACGGATTTTCCGCCCACGCTTAGTCTGTGCATGATGAGACTGGCATGCCTTTTATTAGTGATACCCTGTCCCTGCGACTCCTCATTTTTTGGCTACAATGTTGGCTTAATACACAGCTTGGTCTTACTCTAAGCCTCCTAAGAGAGATCTTGAGCCTAGATTGTATGACCAAAATCCCTTGGATGAAATATCTCAAAACTAGTTTTAATAAGGAGGGACGCTTGGATTTGTTTTTAAAACCGGCAGGAATCACTAGTAAAGACATAGCGTATATTAAACCGTCCTTCACTACACGTAAAATAATGGAAAGGGAGGAAAAGGACCTGTTGAAGCCCAATGTGTGTCTCCATATGATGCTCAAACCTCGCTTGATGAGGAACCATATCTACTTTGGCCACTACCAGCCTATGAGCGTTTTTTATTAATCAGGTTTAGGTTTAATTTGTTTCATATTTTGTTAGTAGTCCCAAGGGGGTGTCATAAAGGGATAGTGTTAGTACCCTGTGGCTGTGACAATTTGTCTCCACAGGATTTGTTGCACTTTATGTTTTTTTGTAAATATTATGAATTCCCCAAGGCTTTTTATCTTAAACCTATTTTAAAAAGGTTGAATTTTGTACAAGTTCGCCCCGCATTATTTTACCTACAAATGTTAAAACCTGATTGTATACCCCATGTGGCCGTTTTTTTAAAAAGCTCAATAAAGTATAGAAAATGCCTGGACACCTAGAACTGTATAAGTAACCCCCTGATTGATGCTCCCCTTAATGTGCAATAATTGGAGTTTAACGCTATGAAAAATTAGTTTCTTATTTTTTTCTTTTTTTTTTCACTGGTGTACACTGTACTATGTATTTTAACTGAAAGCTAGAAATGTATTCTGTTCTATGAACTTTTATGGTTTTGTACAAGAAAACCGAATAAAGTATATTGAATGAATGAATGTGTGTGGTTGTGTGTGTGTGTGGTTGTGTGTGTGGTTGTTGTGTGTGTGTTGCTGTGGTTTTGTGTGTATGTGTGTGGTTATGTGTGTGGTGGTGTGTGTGTGGTTGTGTGTGTGTGTGGTTGTATGTGTGGTTGTGTGTGTGGTTGTGGTTGTGTGTGTGTGGTTGTGTGTGTGTGTGGTTGTGGGTGTGGTTGTGTGTGTGTGGTTGTGGTTGTGTGTGTGGTTGTGTGTGTGTGTGGTTGTGTGTGTGGTTGTGTGTGGTTGTGTGTGTTGTTGTGTGTGTTTGTGTGGTTGTGTGTGTATGTGGTTGTGTGTGTGGTTGTATATGTGTGGTTGTGTGTCTGTGGTTGTGTGTGGTTGTGTGTGTGCGGTTGTGTGTGTTTATGTGTGTGTGGTTGTGTGTGTGGTTGTGTGTGTGGTTTTGGTTGTGTGGTTGTGTGTGGTTGTGTGGTCAGGTGTGGTCGTGGTTGTGTGTGGGTGTGGTTGTGTGTGTGGTTGTGTGTGTGGTTCTGTGTGTGTGGTTGTGTGTGTGGTTGTGTGTGGTTGTGTGTGTGTTAGTGGTTGTGTGTGGTTGTGCGTGTTTGTGTGTTTGGTTGTGTGTGGTTGTGTGTGGTTGTGTGTGTGTGGTTGTGTGTGGTTGTGGTTGTGCATGAGTGGTTGTGGCTGTGTGTGTGATTTTGTAGTTGTGTGTGTGTGGTTTTGTGTGTTTGTGCGGTTGTGCGTGTGGTTGTGGTTGTGTGTGTGGTTGTGTGTGTGTGGTTGTGTGTGGGGCTGTGTGTGTGTGGTTGTGTGTGTTTGTGTGTGTGGTTGGGTGTGGTTGTGTGTTTATGTGTGTGCAGTTGTGTGTGTGGTTGTGTGTGTGGTTGTGTGTGTGTGGTCATGTGTGTTTTGGGTGTTTGTGGTTGTGTGGTTTTGTGTGTGTGTGTGTGGTTGTGGTTGTGTGTGTGGCTGTGGTTGTGTGTGTGGTTGTGTGTGTGGTTGGATGTGGTTGTGTTTATGTGTGTGTGGTTGTGTGTGTGGGTGTGGTTGTGTGTGTGGTTTTGTGTGTGGTTGTGTGTGGTTGTGCGTGTATGGTTGTGTGTGTTTGTGTGGTTGTGTGTGGTTGCGTGTGTATGTGGTTGTGTGTTTTGGTTGTGGTTGTGTGTGTGCTTGTGTGTGGTTGTGTGTGTGGTTGTGTGTGGGGTTGTGTGTGTGGTCGTGTGTGTATGTGGTTGTGTGTGTGGTTGTGTGGTTGTTGTGTGTGTGTGTTGCTGTGGTTTGGTGTGTATGTGTGTGTGGTTGTGTGTGTGGTGTGTGTGTGTGTGGTTGTATGTGTGGTTGTGTGTGTGGTTGTGGTTGTGTGGTTGTGTGTGTGGTTGTGTGTGGTTGTGTGTGTGGTTGTGGTTGTGTGTGTGGCTGTGTGTGTGGTTGTGTGTGTTTTTGTGGTTGTGTGTATGTGTGCTTGTGTGTGTGGGTGTGTGTGGTTGTGTGGTCAGATGTGGTCGTGGTTGTGTGTGGGTGTGGTTGTGTGTGTGGTTGTGTGTGTGGCTCTGTGTGTGTGGTTGTGGGTGTGGTTGTGTGTGTGTTAGTGGTTGTGTGTGCGGTTGTGCGTGTTTGTGTGTGTGGTTGTGTGTGTGTGGTTGTGTGTGGTTGTGGTTGTGCGTGAGTGGTTGTGGCTGTGTGTGGTTTTGTAGTTGTGTGTGTGTGGTTTTGTGTGTGTTTGTGTGGTTGTGCCTGTGGTTGTGGTTGTGTGTGTGGTTGTGTGTGTGTGGTTGTGTATGTGGTTGTGTGTGTGGCTGTGTGTGGTTGTGTGTGTTTGTTTGTGTGGTTGTGTGTGGTTGTGTGTTTATGTGTGTGCAGTTGTGTGTGTGGTTGTGTGTGTGTGGTCATGTGTGTTTTGTGTGTTTGTGGTTTTGTGTGTGTGTGTGTGGTTGTGGTTGTGTGTGTGGTAGTGTGGTTGTGTGTGTGGTTGTGTGGTTGGATGTGGTTGTGTTTGTATGTGTGTGGTTGTGGGTGTGGTTGTGTGTGTGGTTTTGTGTGCGTGGTTGTGTGTGTGGTTGTGTGTGGTTGTGTGTGTTTGTGTGGTTGTGTGTGGTTGTGTGTGTATTTGGTTGTGTGTTTTGGTTGTGGTTGTGTGTGGTTGTGTGTGTGGTTGTGTGTGGGGCTGTGTGTGTGGTTGTGTGTTTATGTGGTTGTGTGGTTGTTGTGTGTGTGTTGCTGTGGTTGTGTGTGTATGTGTGGTGGTGTGTGTGTGTGGTTGTATGTGTGGTTGTGTGTGTGGTTGTGTGTGTGTGGGTGTGTGTGTGGTTGTGTGTGATTGTGTGTGTGTTTGTGGTTGTGTGTGGGGCTGTGTGTGTGGTTGTGTGTGTGGTTGTGTGTGGTTGTGTGTGTTGTTGTGGTTGTGTGTATGTGTGGTTGTGTGTGTGTGGGTGTGTGGTTGTGCATGAGGTTGTGTGTGTGGTTGTGTGTGGTTGTGGTTGCGCGTGAGTGGTTGTGGCTGTGTGTGTGGTTTTGTAGTTGTGTGTGTGTGGTTTTGTGTGGTTGTGCGTGTGGTTGTGGTTGTGTGTGCTGTTGTGTGTGTGTGGTTGTGTGTGTGGTTGTGTGTGTGGCTGTGTGTATGTGGTTGTGTGTGGTTGTGTGTGTGTGGTCATGTGTGTTTTGTGTGTTTGTGGTTTTGTGTGTGTGGTTTTGTGTGTGTGTGTGGCTGTGGTTGTGTGTGTGGTTGTGCGGTTGTGTGTGTGGTTGTGTGGTTGGATGTGGTTGTGTTTGTGTGTGTGTGGTTGTGGGTGTGGTTGTGTGTGGTTTTGTGTTTGTGGTTGTGTGTGGTTGTGTGTGGTTGTGTGTGTTTGTGTGGTTGTGTGAGGTTGTGTGTGTATGTGGTTTTGTGTTTTGGTTGTGGTTGTGTGTGGTTGTGTGTGTGGTTGTGTGTGCGTGGTTGTGTGTGGGGTTGTGTGTGGTTGTGTGTGTATGTGGTTGTGTGTGTGGTTGTTGTGTGTGTTGCTGTGGTTGTGTGTGTATCTGTGTTTGTGTGTGTGGTGGTGTGTGTGTGTGGTTGTATGTGTGGTTGTGTGTGTGGTTGTGGTTGTGTGGTTGTGTGTGTGTGTGGTTCTGTGTGTGTGGTTGTGTGTGTGGTTGTGTGTGGTTGTGTGTGTTGTTGTGGGTGCGTGTATGTGTGGTTGTGTGTGTGTGGTTGTGCATGAGGTTGTGTGTGTGGTTGTGTGTGGTTGTGTGTGTTGTGTATGTGGTTGTGGTTGTGTGTGTGGGGGGTTGTGTGCATGGTTGTGTTTGTGGTTGTGTATGTGTGTGGTTGTGTGAGTATGTGGTTGTGTGTGTGGTTGTGTGTGTGGTTGTGACTGTGTGTGTGTGGTTGTGTGTGTGTGGTTGTGTGTGTGGATGTGCGTGTGGTTATGGTTGTGTGTGTGGTTGTGTGTGTGACAGTAATACTGAAAGCATCTCAAAATAAAGGAACACAAACATTGACTTTATGGAAAGAGAAAGCACGTTGTAAGTCAAATGGGCAGCAGCAAAGCATTAACACAACATGTTCTTTGATGTTTGATGTTCTTTGAACGAGAACATCAAAGTGGCGCTGCTAAAGTGATCACGGGTGAAAGTGATCTCGGGCGCTTAATGAGTATGATGAGGTTTGCCATTTGGCGCCCCAGCTCCTAAGCACGCACCCGTGCACATGCACTGTAGCTCTAGGCTGGCCAGGCTGGCCATGGTAGCATTTTTTGAGCCCTCACTAAATGTCTCACCTGAAACAGCGCATGGGCTGGGTCAGGCGAGACCTAAAAATGATGCCAAAAGATGTAATTTCCACATTGCCAGGAAATGCATCTCTGAAGGTGCCTCTGATGCAAAGAACTAGGAATATCTTTAGTTGAGGACAGGAGAAGCAGGCCGTCCTCAGACCCTGGGCCCTGGGAGTGATGCTGTTGTTTCTGTGCACCCTGACCTGGAGCTCTTCCTTAAGGCACCTCAGAGCGATGCTTTGAATTGTACGTTTTATTCTGCTAAATTAAGGACATTGAAGCAATGGAAGATGCAGCACTTCTCTGGTTTTCCAATGATTGTCACTCGCATATCTTTAAAACACGAGTCCGAGGTCCTGCAAGCAGAGCATTGACAAACATTTGTGTGTGATCCCCTTCGACTGCTCTACTTAAACGATACATTTGCTGAGGTATGAACATTTCAATGTCCGTGGTTGAATATGACACGAGTACTGTTGTTTCCTTGCATTCTGGGACATGTAGCTCTGATTTCATGATTTTATATTGGGGTAAAATGAGCTTCAAATTGGAAAATTGGAGAATGCATAGAACATACATGGACTGAATTAGCTACTGCCATAGTAAACTGTGAAACGTCAAACTTATTCTTTCACTGCTTTGTACTACATTTATGGTGCTTATTCCGTAAGTCTCTCATTATCCATTAAATGTGATGTTACTTGCTTTCCCTCTTTCATTTGTGGATTACTTCTTCCTCCACAATCTGCTGACTTCTTTCTCCTCCTCTCTTTACCCTTTAAATACACTTTTACATGTATATGTCTCTCTCATCTCCTCTCTTTGAATGTCACTACAATATATATGTGATCTATGCCTCACCGGTTCGCCTCCTGTGGTGGTCATTCTTGATTTTTAATAACTCCATTCTTTCTTTCTTCATCTCTTCTGCACTTTCTCTCATTTTCTGTCCATTTCCCAATGCACCCTCTCCCCTGCATGCCCCTCGTCTCTAGGCCTTTGTCCTCTTTTGTCACATGCTTTGGTTTTCCCTTTACCGTACCACCTGCCTCTCACAAGCCCCCCTCCCCCTCCCCGCCCCCCATTCTGATCTCCCTCCCTGGGGCCTTGACTGTATTCCATCTCTTCTTTCCAGGCTCCTTTTCATCCCCTGGTGTCCATTCTCAGCTCCAGTCATTCTCTTCATGACCACCCTTGCTCGCTGCCTCTCCCTGTCCCTCCTTGATTGGTCCTTATCAGTGGACGTCACTCTCACTGACTGACTCCTACTCTCGCGTCTCCCTCTACTCTGTGATGGTCTCTTCGTTAACAGCTTTCCCCCCTCTCTGTCTCTTGTGTACCTTGACTTCATGTTGTCTTTCTCCTCTTGGGTGCTAATATTTGGTCAATTCCCCGCCCTTCTCTTTTATTGATTTACATTTCTGTTAAGATCTAGAGGGAAAATGCACAGGTTGGTGTCATAATTGAGTGAGTGGGCCAGGCCAGAGTAATGCTTAGTGTGGCTCTGTCTGACATGGGTGATTGTAACTGGTGAGTGTAACTGTTCCTGGGGAGCATTGCCTCCATGTATCTAACCCTTCACAGGGTTTACATTCAGTTTATCATGCAGAGGATTAAAATGCAGCATTGTTAAAGTTTCTCAGTGAGGTTAGGGGCAACATATAGGAGGCAGAGTACTGGTGTCAGGCTACTTGTCATCAGCAGCAAAGGTGTTTCAGTTTTTCATTTGTTGTGGCAAGATCTCTCCACTGACTCTTTCTTGGTCTGAATAAATTTGTTGTAGACTGCTAGTGAAATGTAAGTACAGTATGTTATGTTTAACAGCTGAATTTCTGTGTTCTTTAGTTCTTAAACAGTATTTCTTTATTATTAGACAGTATACATATAAATACACATTAACCTTTTTTCAGTGAATTTCTAAAGTTGTTTAATTTTTTACGTAAAGTAAGATTTTACTACAATATCTTTGTATCCAAAGCCCCCCTTACATATGGCTAAAGGCCATGCACTGCGGCGGATTGGCCACAGGGCCCAACACTCTACGGGCGGCCAACACCCACAGGCACAGCTAACCTCCTGTGGTGGACAATGCCCAATAAACTCCTACACCACGTTAGTTAAAAGAATATATAGTTTGCCATTCCCAAGATACTTCTGCAGGACCAAAAACAGGGCACATGCTGGAGTATCATGTCCCTGTAAGGGCTTGGAGGTCAGGGTATCCCTGCCCTGCCACCTTATACACTTTTTAGGACTCAAGGACTGAGTCCCTGAGTCTTGTACTGACGGCTGCAACATTTCTCTTCATGTTGCAGCAAGAAAAAATAGAGCTCTCTGTCTCTTGGGACCCATCTCAATTGCAAGGGACAACCAATCAGAATGCTTTATTTTGTAGTTCAGTACTGCCAGTAGTCCACAGTAGTCCCACAGCAATAGATGGCACCATGTTTTCAAGATTAATTTAAAAAAAATGGATGAACAGTTTTACACCAAATTACAAAATCAATCTTTCTGGGTAAAGATCTAGCTTTCTACCAAATTTGGTGTAATTCGGTTCAGCCAAATGCAAGACTGGGAGGATTTAAGAGGAGCCGCAGAAAGGAAGGATTTAGCTGCCTTTTGGAGTATAATTAATAATCCCTGCTTTAAAGAGGCTAATAGCCCAGAGATTGGCTCTAATATTCAACCGGAGCAGTGGGTAGAGCATTTCTCTGGCCTCTATAACCAGAGTCAAAAGGGGCATTCAGACCAGCGCGTGGGGGCCGGGCAATGGAATGTAGCATTGGAATTTTCGTTGGAGGAGGTCAATGTGAGTATCCTGGGTCTTACGAAAAACAAAGCGCCGGGACCGGACAGGATCCCGCCGGACCTCTTCCTAAGTAAAATAGATCTGTGGGCCCCAATTCTAACTAGAATATTGAATGCTGCAGTAGCTACAGGGCTTCCATGTTCATGTTCTTTGGCTACAATTGTGCCGATTTTTAAAAAGGGGAATAAAGTCAACCCCCAATGCTACCGCCCAATTTCTCTTATTGATGTCACAGCAAAAATCTTGGGCCGAGTAGTTCTTAATCGTCGATGACCTGGGCAGATGATCATCACATTATTTCTGATGTCCAGTATGGTTTTAGAGCCAATAGATCAACTTCAGACCAGTGTCTGAATCTCTATCTATTGGTGTCCAAATACACAATTGCAGGCACAGAAACGGTCTATTTGGCCTTTAGGGATATCACGGCAGCGTTTGATGGAGTTAACAGGGAGAAGCTGTGGGACCTACTGAATAGTCTAGGCATAGACCAGAATCTTACAAATATTTTAAAAGCCCTTCACTGGAACACCTCGACTAATGTAAGATACAACATGAAGGGTGGTTGCACAGGCTCCTTTGTTTGCACGAGTGGTGTGCGACAAGGATGTATTTTGGCCCCTTTCTTTTTTCGGTGTATATAAATAGTTTGGAGGAATCGTTATTACGTCTACACGTTGATTCCCCAAGAATAGGTAGAAGAGCAATCCCAGTGTTACTCTATGCGGATGACTCGGTATTGTTGGCTCGTACTCCGTGTGGCCTTCAGACACTGATAGATGGCTTTGTGACTTTTATGGAAAATTTAGACTTATCAGCCAACTTAACCAAGTCATATGTCATGGAAGTGGGGAAAAAGCCAAGGGCAAGTTTTAACTACAGTATAGGAGAAAGTAGATTGAAGAAGGTGCAATGCTTCTCCTATCTGGGCATATTAATAGATGGGCGTTTAAATTTTAAAGCTTTGCGTGAGGAACGCTGTAATAGGTTAGTGTCAAGCACAGGGGCTATAATGAACTTTGGCCACGGATTGGGCCGGTGGTCACCGGAGCAAATGATGACGTTGTTTAACTCCACCTGCTACTCTAAAGTAGCGTATGGAGCGGGGCTCTGGGGTTTCACCGATTTAGACAAGCTGCAGGCCGAAGAGAATAAGTTTATGAGAAGGCTCCTGCGAGTTCCAAAGGGTGTCCCAGCCTACATTGTTCACAAAGAATTGGGGGGGGGGGCAATTTTTGGAAGATAGGATCCAAGTTCGACCCCTGGTAGCATGGCTCAAAATTTGGGGGAACCCAGAGGCTGAACTGACCAGGGAAATTATTATGGATTGTCTAGGAAGGGTCAAGGGAATGGATATCCCCTGGCTGAAATCACTCAAGGTAGCCTTCGGGAAAATTGACTGTAATGACCTCTTCCCAGACCCGGCTAGAGGTGTAGTTCGGGATAAGGCTAGTGTGAAGAAGAAGTTCTTCACCTACAAGATTGCCTTTAGAGAGGAGATGGAGTGGGGAAAACAGTCAGTGAGAGCATATAGTCTGGTGAAATCTTGCCAAGGAATGGAACCATATTTAGCCCTCACATATAATGCTCAGGATAGATTTTTAATAACACGTTTTAGGCTCAACATTTTACATTATTTATGAGCTGATCCAGCAGATTTTATAAACTATGGAGAGCCAAAGGGTCCTTGCGGCTGCGATCACCGATCTCCGCAGGATACCCTTCATTTTGTATTACTTTGCCCATTTTATCTATTGCCCAGGCGCCTGTATTTAAAGCATTGGTTAAAAAAAATGAAATTTAGACATGCTAGGGTTGCCCTTTTATACCTACAATTGGCGCAAGATCCCCTCACCTTGCTTGCCAACACAAGCTTCCTAAGGCTAGCATTGAAACTAAGAGAGACAAGAGGCTTAACGGAAGGAAGCGGGGGTTAGAAAATTGGATCACTGTATAATAATTGAATCGTAATGAATGTTGCTGCTTTTGTGTGTTTTTAGCTACCTGTGGTATAGAGATTAAGTTTGTCACGTATTGTATGGTTTTTTAAAATGAACTTTTATGGTGTACATTATGCTGAATAAAGAAATTTATCTATCTACAAAATCAATCTTTCTGGGTAAAGATCTAGCTTTCTACCAAATTTGGTATAATTCGGTTCAGTCATTTTGGCTGTATTATTGTCTAATGTATTTATTTCAAATGGATGGGGAAAAGTGTTTTGTGCCCCCCCCCCCCTTTCATGCGTAAAACATAAGAAAATGTGCTTTTCCTGTATATAAATTATAAAGTAGTAATACTTGTTAGGTATGTATAAGGAAGTGTTTCTCAATGTGGTTTTTAACTTATATGACCAGTTTGCATAAGTTTTGATTGTGCAATATGTTTTTTTTGGGTGCAGATAGTTATATGTATGAGACTGTTGAGTTTACCTAAATTTGCAGAGAACTATATATTTTGAGAAAGATGACCTGAAGGTGTATATCTATTAAGAAATCATATATATGTTTACATGGTGATCTATGTTCTTCAAGGCTGTTGAAAATGTAATGTATATAGTGAGGGTGGTGCATTTCTTTCAACATGCTGTGGTTAACATTGGAGAGGGTTAATAGTGCAGAATATCTTTTGAGGGTTTGTGTGTCAGCTTCACTTAGCATGTAACTTTTCTTTGAGAAATGCTGAATATATTTTTTTAAGACATATACGAAATATTTGCGAAATAATGTAGGTATGCCATAAACAAAAGGTTTTGGGCCAGATGTAGGAGTCCAAATACCGGTCGGTAACGGCCGATTTCGGCCGTTACCAACCGGTATTTGGGCATTGTAATGTAGGGGGCTAGAAAATTACAGAATCGGTATATTTACCGATTCGGTAAAATACCGAATTGGTAAATATACCGATTCTGTAATTCAATATGTTGGTGGCATAGTTTACAGTGCCACAGGCCCTTAGAAATTCAGTATTGACCACCCAATACTATTGGGTGGTAAATTACGGATTTCTGTGTACATGCACATCTGTGCATGTACACCTGTGCCATGTGGCACACATACAAGCCCTAAGGCTTAGGTGTCAGCCTCGAGGTACCGACGGAGAGAGCGGGGCCTCTATCTCCGAGCCGTTGCCGGGTGAGGTGAGGCTCGACTCCCACATATTGCTGGGAATTCTTCCTCCTCAACTTCTGGTCTGGAGGATATGGTAGGATGGTCTACAAGACCACACCTTGGTTTGGACAAATTGCTCTTTTTCTGTTTCACTTTGTACGAGTTGTCTGAGTGTACTTTTGCAGTAGCAATGTCCTTTTGTATCTGGCCCTGAAGAATGCCGGTGTAGTTTCACCTTCGGCAGAAACATGTTGGCCTAATTCAGAATACAGCAAAGCATCACAGTGATTTTTTCACACTGTTTTACACTTCTTTTTAACCTGGCGTCTTGGTGAATATCTTTAATAAAAACATTTTTTTCTTTGCCTTGACCGTCATTTTAAGATCACCTAGTCTTCACTCCCTGTTTTGCACTGCACTTTTTCAGCACCATTCTGTGGCACGGACACCTTCATAAGATGAACCAGTAGTGTGTGTTGTCTGGCCAATACATCTGGGCTTGGACTCACCACCCTGGTTGGATGTCCTACATGACGAGGCTCCGCCAGATGGGTGGGCTGATAGGATATCTAACATATATTCGTGTCATGTGACCATTGGGACTGGCACAGTGCAATCCAAAAGGGTCACTTTATTAGGACCACATAGACTCAGCTACATCGTTCAATAGACCTCCCAACTCTTTTTGTTCATTGCATGTATATTTGTCACATGGCACACAAGCCAGAAACAGGGGTGCAACAGGGTGTCAAAGTGACACACTGTCCCCCTTGGAAATTCGGTATTTTTACCGATTCGGTAATTACTGAATCGGTATTTGCTATTGAATCCTATGGGCTTCAAGGCCCATAGGAATCAATGGCTAATACTGATTCGGTAATTACCGAATCGGTAATTACCGAATCTTACCGATTCGGTATTTTTACCGATTTGTTTTCCTACATAGCAATTACCGATTAGTAAATACCGAATCGGTAAAATTCGGTATTTATCATTCGGTAATTTGCTATTACCTACATCTAGCCCTTTGTGTCTTCAAAAGGTGAGAATTGTTGATTTCAGTTTTAGATACTTACTGATGCATGTGCTCGCTGATACAACGCAAGTTGTTTCAACGACTTGCGCTGGAGGGCGCTGGACTTAGGGATAGTACGATTTACTATTCCAACACCAGTCTATATAAAGTAGGGAAGGTGTTGGAATAGTAAATCGTACTATTCCTTAGCTTACAGCGCCATCCAGTGCAAGACGTTAAAACGACTTTCGTTGTGAAGCCCGCATTGTAAACCTATCGCGGTGAAACGCCCGCATAGTAAAGGTCGTCTCCCGTAGTTCGTACATACTCAGGGAGTCATGCAGGCACTACCTATATTCTGAGGGAATCACTTAGGCACTATCTATGCACTCATTCAATCATCCTGGGAGTATTGTTGTACTCAACCAGAAACACCTGTATTTACAAGTTTTAGTGAGGAATACGTACTCTTTTAGAACCATGTGGTGAATTATATATGTAACCTGTCACACACTGTTTGCATGTACTCAGAAAAATAAGTGAGCTATATGCTGTGATACAGATTAATGTACAGATTTGTATATACAGCGTATCTCAAAATTTAAATCTGACACATCTAAGTAGAAAAGTATTGGAACAATAAATCTACCAGTGACACAGTGGTAGAGAGGCACAGAAATAGCTCTTATGTTGTGTTTTCGATTTAAGGTATTGAGACACTGTATACTTTTACACTTTGGTTGATGTTTATTTTAAAAATTGGTGCAAAAGTAATGAAGTGGTCTTTTAGTGTGTATAAGTGATAACTGAGATATGGTGCAGCTGAGTTGTAGGAGAGGGTACTATAATATTAAAAGGTAAGTAATGAAATTAAGTTTTGTGTTTTCGTTTGGGATTGGTAAATTGAAGTAAGTGCTTTTTTGGTATGTAGGTAGGTTGATTTGTAGATTTAAAACTGCAACATAACATAAAAACTGTTCTTATATTATTCAGATAGAATGCCTACAAAAAAGTTGTGAAAGTAAAAAGAGCTTCTGGTAAGAGAACAAAGTCATTTCTTAAAAATGTATGTGGACATTTCCAAAGATTATGAAATAATGAACATAAAAAACAAACTATGTGAAAGAATAACAGTTGACAAAATCTACATAACAAGAACAGTAAGAATGTGACAAAGATGGAGACACCTTAACCAGGATACAGAAGCAGTTTAGGAAAATCAGAGCCAGGATGATTCGTAGTAGAGTAGTTATAAATCTACTGGGAAATATCTAGAAGTATAGGAGAAGGACGAGTCGCTGAAACAGAAAGAACGAGTTGAGAGAGTAGTTGATAAGGCCTTTGCTTTGAAGAGGAAGCTTTTCGTTTTGATTATAAATAGAATGAAGACTCTTGACAAAAGGATGTTGTGCATGAGGAGACAAAACCAGAAGAAATATTAATGAACAGAAGTAATTTTGTACAGATTTTAGTGGAGAATGCATACATAGTTCTAGTATAGAGTCTTTCTTTAATGAAGAAAGCTATCTCCAGGATAATAGATTAGCTCATGCTATTGATTATGGAGGCCGATGTTATGAAATAAAAATTGGCACTCCTATAGCGAAAGAGATGATGGTATCTACAACTGTAGAACAAGTTATTGGAGAACAGGTACAAGGAAGGAGGAGTCAGGTGCCTGTATAGAATTGGAACTGTAGTAGTGTTTGTAGATATATTAAGGACATTTCTACATATCTTTCCAAGGTGAAGTTTAAAACACAAAATAAGTAGTTTACAAGGATTGGATACTTGCAAGATTAGAAAGCATGCAAACTTGCAGGGACACTCACTAGCCTGTTTATCAAACACAGTGTGACACAGCACCTTTCATAATTTCAGGATGTTAGTTGTACACCACTCAACAGTGTGAACTTTAGTTAGGAGGCTCTACTATGTGAAAACTCCTGATTTATGTTTAGGAGAAATGAATAGAGCACTTTTGGAAGGTTCTTTGGCAGATATAGAAAGGGTTTGTGATAATGTGCAGTTTCGTTTCTTTGGTTCTCAGTAGGATTGTTGGGAAACTTTAGAGTTGGTTAGAGGAGGAGTTGTAGACAGGACACAGATATTGCAGTTGATAGTTTTATAGAAGAGATTACAAAATTTAACACAATGGTGTCCCCAAAACCCGAGTATATTTGTATATGTTGTCCAAGCACTCACTAGAAGATTTAAACAAATACTGTTGTCTTGCGTATAGAAAAAGTAAATAATTATAACTGGCAAAAGTTAGCTGTGCATTTATTTGTAGATACGGCAAGTTATACGTAAGTAGTGTTATACTAAACATAGAAATTAGGTACCCATTTTGTGAGATAATAAAATGCCTACTAATGCAGAAAAACTATGAATGGCTAAAAATAAAAAATAAAAAATAAAAATGATTCTTTGCAGCACTGCAAAGTGCTGTTATGGACTGCTCTCCAGCACTCACTACAACTCCACAATCCATGCAGTATGATGCCATCCTAGACAACTGTGGAGCCAAAACTGGAAGTTGACATTGGACCTCTGAAGGGACTCTCTGCCCCAGTGTTGTTGTGGCTGGTATTGAAGTTCAGGGTTCTTCAGCTTTGCGTTGCTTTCTTGCTGGTTTTACAGTATTGCTTTAGTATGTTTTTGATGGTAAAACATGGACGTAGTATGAGACAAATATTTTTTACTTGTACCCCTTGAAAATGTCTTGTGAAATATTATGCTTTGCGCAAATCTGTTCACTATGAAATGCTCTTGGATAATGTTCAAGATAGATAGATAAATGGGCATGTTCTTCTTATTGTATTAGTTGAAAAGTGTATTATCCAATGGTATTCCTTTATTTCCCGGTGACATGATTTTTATTTTCGTTTTGAATTTTTTTTGTAGTTTTGTAAAGTTAGAAAAAATGTTTGTTGGTTTTATTGTTGGAGACACTTTCTATGTTAGGTTTTAAGATGATAGAACATGGAAGTCATCCCACATGAATGTTTTTTTGTTCGTCCCTCTAGAGTGGGTCTTTTCTCAGAGTGTGTATTGCACTACTTTTGGAGCTATTTTTTCATTCCTTTTGAGTTTGGATAAGAATGGGTAGTTTGATGGCTGTTTTGTAGTTATGTTCTATTCGTGAGTTCAGATGTTGAAAGTTATTTTTTTATGGCTGTTTTTGTTAAATGTGTTGTTAAAATAAAGGAACAATTATGTTACTAAACAGCTAGACTCAAACTTTGCATACAATATGTTTATCTAAAAATAAGGAATCTGTAAATTACCGATTCCTTAAAAGCTGCCTCCTACATTAGAAAGGGCTAAATACCGGTCGGTAATGGAAAAATTATCGATTTTCGGCGTTACCGACCGGTATTTAGCTACCTACATCTAGCCCTTAGATTGTTACAGATTCATATAACATGGATAACATCCTCGACATCACAGCCGCATAAACGACAAGACTGGTCATCTCCTTTTTTCTCCCAAGGAGGTAGGAATTGATTAAAGAGCCCAACCCCCAGCTGGAGTTTTAGGAATTTTTCCTTGATATTAATTTTTATTCCCATTTTCAGGTAGAGTTAGGGTTTAAATGTTTTGTATGTATTTAGGACCACCCAGCCATGAGATAGTTTGGCTAATGTTTTTTTGTCCTCTATAGCGGATAATAAGTGGGTTACCTTTGCTGTAGCTTTTTTAAAGATTCGTTGAGGAGTTCCACAAGTCTGTTAGACCTAAAAGTTTAATGGATTCCTGGAGATATTCACTTGCTGGCGATTTTTCTGAGAGAGACAGTTCCATCCAGAGTTGGTCATTCAGGTTTCCTTCATCATCACCTTTGATCTTATGCCAACATTTCACATATGCTCCCCTTCATTCCAAAGACTGTTTTCAAAGCCCAAATTTCAACCGTATTTTGGCTGGGGAGATGTTTCTGGGGAGTTAAAAGATCGCTCTGTAAGAGTTGGATATTATATTGTCGAGGATTGTTGCGTCTTTTCCCTTCATAGTTTCGCTCCCGTAAGTTATTGTTAGCTGAAGTTTAGCTTGCTGGACCCTTAGCAAAGGGTAGAGCATCAGGTCTGGTAAGAGCTTCTTCAATGGCTTTATGACTAGATAGGTCATTACCCCCTTTCTCCGCAAGGAATCTATTTGCGGTTTCGATTAGTTAATTTGATCCAGTATTACCCCTAGATACTTGTAACTTGGTCCAAACAAAGGCCGTCGATAAACCAATTAAGATGTTTCTTCTTATGATAGTTGACTGCCATAATTTTGGTTTTATTGAAGTTTATTTTTAGTGCATTTTGTTGTGAGAATCTATGAGTTGCGTTCAATAGATGCTGAAGTCCAATTGGGGTCCGACTTATCAGAACTAAGCCGTCCGCGTATAACAAGTTTGACAAAGTTGTGTTTCCTAGGTTTCGTATGTGGGCTACTCATCTATTCAGCTCCCCCGGAAGGTCCGCTAAAAAAAGATTGAAAAGCAAGAGGGCTAGAATGCACCCTTGTTTTAGCCCTTTTGTGGTAGGGATTTTTTTTATATATGTAGACCTTCGCCAAGCTTTATCCTGACCCATGTGTTAGTATGCAGGTTCCTTAATTGGTGTAGGAGAGGGTATGATAGCCCCCAGCCATCCATTTTTTGCTAGAGTCAACATAGTCGAACGCAGCTACAAAGTCTATGAAACAAAGAAACGGGGGTATTTTCCCTGTTTAGCTGCGTCCATGAGCAAGGTCAGCACCATTATGTTGGCTATTGTGCCTTGCCCTTTCTGATTATATGATTCTCATTAGCCCAGGTGGCTAGGTCATTTAAGATGAGCCCCACAAACTATTTTGCCTCGATGTCTATCAGGGCTATCAGGCAGTAGTTTTTTGTCACAGGTATTGCTACTACCAAACTATGGAAATTCTCTGAAAAAAACAAAGGTTACAGGGATGTTATAGTTAGGAATCAGCATTTAAAAAACCTTAGAAATTCACTGAAAAAATTAAGATTACAGGGATGTTATAGTTAGGCTGACATTTCACTCATACAAAACGAGAAACCAGAAATTCAGCTGTTATAGTTAGCTGAGCTAACTATAACTCACACTTCCGCAATGCACTGCTTATGGCCCCTCACATATTACATCACTCATGACTTGGTCAGTGACATGAATGTTTTTAAAAAGTTTATCAGTGTTATACATACATATATATATATATATATATATATATATATATATATATATATATATATATATATATATATATATATGGGAACCAGATCCTGGAAGAAAAGCACAGTCCTCCTCCACGGACTGCAGAACGCCACACGCCAGGAACGGACCAACACAAAGACACAAAGAGGTTAGGTTTAAAGTGCAGTTTTAATCAGCCATACACAACATGCCGGGTTTCCCCTGCCTTGATCACATGACGTGTTTAGGAAAGTAACACCCATAAATACCATGAATCAATTAAGACCCTCCCCTCTTATTCATTGAGAGAGAGAACAGACTAGGTCATCATTAAAGTGCATTATGCATGAGTGCAAAAAGTACACAGAGTGCAATCATTTTCTTGTAAGAAAACACTGTAGTTCACAAATCATATAGAACCCAATTTCAAACAGCGTTACCACCATATGCATGGTAATTAGAAGAGGATTTTAGGATTTTGTCAGATAACTTAACAAATGGAAAAATATATATGTATATCCAAAGCAACACTCCAAACGGCGCTCTCTTGTCGGAAAATGTTACAGAAGCGTGGAGCTTTTTTAAGAGTGCCTCCCGGCTGCGAAAGTCACAGGAACAGGATTATGATGGAAGGGCCACTAAACGAGGCCCGCCTCAACGATGGAAATGGATTTTGTCAGCAGCTAGGGTCTGCGGAGGAATTGTCCGAAGCACGGCGTACTTTCAGCAACGGCTTAAAAGAAACAAGCTGCACTTTGGTAGTAAGGCTGTACCTGACACACCGTGACCGAGGTATGGAACTTTTCTTCTAAAAGCATGTGTTGCACTCGGTACACAGTGTAAAGAGTGTGGTGTTACCAAGATCGACATTGGGAATCCAGTGAAAAAACCGGAGGACAGTCATAGAGCATTTTGGGAACTGTAGTCCCTATTAATGGATGGTGAAGCCAATGAAAGTTTGACAGCAAAGGCAACCTGGATAACATACCACTTGGGAGTTAAGAGCAGCCTGAAATAATAATTGGTACTCACCTTTGCTGTTTGGAAGAGAATAAGGTAACTAAATCATTAAACATAAGAAAACCGAACTGTCCCTTTATTTTGGAAGCATTTGGACTTAGTCCCTTCTCAATGTCTAAGAAGTTACGTTACTTAAGACTCTAAACGAACCCACTGATGCAGCTGATGGCATTTGAGAAAGAGTCATGAGACTCGAAATGCGTCATGCCTTTTAATCTTTTAATAAAAGAATCTCTCAAGTATTGCTGGTGTGGCCTGGATTACGTTGCAGATGTAGCGCGTGATGTCTTGATGATACATATATATATATATATATATATATATATATATATATATATATATATATATATATATATATATATATATATATATATACATACATACATATATATATATATATATATATATATATATATATATATATATATATATATATATATATATACATATACATATATATATATATATACATATATATATATATATATATATATATATATATATATATATATATATATATATATATATATATATATATATATATATATATATATATATATATATATATATACCAACCAAACAAGTTGCCTGCAATGAGAGGGACCACACAAGGAGAAAGGATATGCCGTTTATTAGTTGAAAAACGCCGTGGATAACAGACGGCTGTCTGCTTCTGCCAAATTCCAGTTCTGCTCGACGCGTTTCGTGCCTCCTGGCACTTAGTCATGGGCTTCTGGCATTTGTGAAGAGTCGGCAAAGTTTTTCCGGGACACCTGGTAAGTTTATAATCCCAACTCCGCCCCAGTGGGCGTGGCCACATTGCTCCGTGGCTTGATGGAAGTTGTAGTGCCCCAAGGGTTTTACTCCAGTGAGTACTTCGCTGTCTTCACCTTAAAACAAGTGAAACACCTCAGTGGGTTGCAGTAAGCAGAGAAGCTGCCAGTCCACTTTCGTGAAAAGTTTTTCAAAAGGCATCCTTGTCCATAGCCTCAGCGTCGCTTGGCGCTGCTGCCGGACTGCACACCGTGCAGCGGGTCCTCCCTCGCGACCCAGGCAGTGCCGCTCATATACCAACCAAACAAGTTGCCTGCAAATAGAGGGACCACACAAGGAGAAAGGATATGCCGTTTATTAGTTGAAAAACGCCGTGGATAACAGACGGCTGTCTGCTTCTGCCAAATTCCAGTTCTGCTCGACGCGTTTCGTGCCTCCTGGCACTTAGTCATGGGCTTCTGGCATTTGTGAAGAGTCTACAAAGTTTTTCCGGGACACCTGGTAAGTTTATAATCCCAACTCCGCCCCAGTGGGCGTGGCCACATTGCTCCGTGGCTTGATGGAAGTTGTAGTGCCCCAAGGGTTTTACTCCAGTGAGTACTTCGCTGTCTTCACCTTAAAACAAGTGAAACACCTCAGTGGGTTGCAGTAAGCAGAGAAGCTGCCAGTCCACTTTCGTGAAAAGTTTTCCACTGGGGCGGAGTTGGGATTATAAACTTACCAGGTGTCCCGGAAAAACTTTGCCGACTCTTCACAAATGCCAGAAGCCCATGACTAAGTACCAGGAGGCACGAAACGCGTCGAGCAGAACTGGAATTTGGCAGAAGCAGACAGCCGTCTGTTATCCACGGCGTTTTTCAACTAATAAACGTCATATCCTTTCTCCTTGTGTGGTCCCTCTCATTGCAGGCAACTTGTTTGGTTGGTATATGAGCGGCACTGCCTGGGTCGCGAGGGAGGACCCGCTGCACGGTGTGCAGTCCGGCAGCAGCGCCAAGCGACGCTGAGGCTATGGACAAGGATGCCTTTTGAAAAACTTTTCACGAAAGTGGACTGGCAGCTTCTCTGCTTACTGCAACCCACTGAGGTGTTTCACTTGTTTTAAGGTGAAGACAGCGAAGTACTCACTGGAGTAAAACCCTTGGGGCACTACAACTTCCATCAAGCCACGGAGCAATGTGGCCACGCCCACTGGGGCGGAGTTGGGATTATAAACTTACCAGGTGTCCCGGAAAAACTTTGCCGACTCTTCACAAATGCCAGAAGCCCATGACTAAGTGCCAGGAGGCACGAAACGCGTCGAGCAGAACTGGAATTTGGCAGAAGCAGACAGCCGTCTGTTATCCACGGCGTTTTTCAACTAATAAACGGCATATCCTTTCTCCTTGTGTGGTCCCTCTCATTGCAGGCAACTTGTTTGGTTGGTATATGAGCGGCACTGCCTGGGTCGCGAGGGAAGACCCGCTGCACGGTGTGCAGTCCGGCAGCAGCGCCAAGCAACGCTGAGGCTATGGACAAGGATGCCTTTTGAAAAACTTTTCACGAAAGTGGACTGGCAGCTTCTCTGCTTACTGCAACCCACTGAGGTGTTTCACCTGTTTTAAGGTGAAGACAGCGAAGTACTCACTGGAGTAAAACCCTTGGGGCACTACAACTTCCATCAAGCCACGGAGCAATGTGGCCACGCCCACTGGGGCGGAGTTGGGATTATAAATTTACCAGGTGTCCCGGAAAAACTTTGCCGACTTTTCACAAATGCCAGAAGCCCATGACTAAGTGCCAGGAGGCACGAAACGCGTCGAGCAGAACTGGAATTTGGCAGAAGCAGACAGCAGTCTGTTATCCACGGCGTTTTTCAACTAATAAACGGCATATCCTTTCTCCTTGTGTGGTCCCTCTCATTGCAGGCAACTTGTTTGGTTGGTATATGAGCGGCACTGCCTGGGTCGCGAGGGAGAACCCGCTGCACGGTGTGCAGTCCGGCAGCAGCGCCAAGCGACGCTGAGGCTATGGACAAGGATGCCTTTTGAAAAACTTTTCACGAAAGTGGACTGGCAGCTTCTCTGCTTACTGCAACCCACTGAGGTGTTTCACTTGTTTTAAGGTGAAGACAGCGAAGTACTCACTGGAGTAAAACCCTTGGGGCACTACAACTTCCATCAAGCCACGGAGCAATGTGGCCACGCCCACTGGGGCGGAGTTGGGATTATAAATTTACCAGGTGTCCCGGAAAAACTTTGCCGACTCTTCACAAATGCCAGAAGCCCATGACTAAGTGCCAGGAGGCACGAAACGCGTCGAGCAGAACTGGAATTTGGCAGAAGCAGACAGCC
This sequence comes from Lissotriton vulgaris, assembly GCF_964263255.1. Lineage (NCBI taxonomy): Eukaryota > Metazoa > Chordata > Amphibia > Caudata > Salamandridae > Lissotriton > Lissotriton vulgaris. The sequence continues at coordinate 134,425,603 of NC_141700.1, read as the reverse complement.
GTCTGTTATCCACGGCGTTTTTCAACTAATAAACGGCATATCCTTTCTCCTTGTGTGGTCCCTCTCATTGCAGGCAACTTGTTTGGTTGGTATATGAGCGGCACTGCCTGGGTCGCGAGGGAGAACCCGCTGCACGGTGTGCAGTCCGGCAGCAGCGCCAAGCGACGCTGAGGCTATGGACAAGGATGCCTTTTGAAAAACTTTTCACGAAAGTGGACTGGCAGCTTCTCTGCTTACTGCAACCCACTGAGGTGTTTCACTTGTTTTAAGGTGAAGACAGCGAAGTACTCACTGGAGTAAAACCCTTGGGGCACTACAACTTCCATCAAGCCACGGAGCAATGTGGCCACGCCCACTGGGGCGGAGTTGGGATTATAAACTTACCAGGTGTCCCGGAAAAACTTTGCCGACTCTTCACAAATGCCAGAAGCCCATGACTAAGTGCCAGGAGGCACGAAACGCGTCGAGCAGAACTGGAATTTGGCAGAAACAGACAGCCGTCTGTTATCCACGGTGTTTTTCAACTAATAAACGGCATATCCTTTCTCCTTGTGTGGTCCCTCTCATTGCAGGCAACTTGTTTGGTTGGTATATATATATATATATATATATATATATATATATATATATATATATATATATATATATATATATATATATATATATATATATATATATATATATATCCAAAGCAACACTCCAAACCACTTCCAGCACACTCGCCGGCGAAGAAGTAGAAAGGACCACTCCAAATGAGGCAAGTTCTTATTTATTAACCAAGTTTTCCAGCAGTGACGCATTTTGGGCTGGGCAGCCCTTGATCACACATCGGTTACAGGGGAAATGTACCTTTTTAAATGTTTGCTTAGTGCACACCTACTACCACGTGGTTTAGGTCACATGACCATAAAAATACGTGTGGCACGATATACATTGATTATTTGCATTATAATGAATCGCCATTTTACCACAGTTAAATACATAATAGAATCAGGATTTGATTTCTATCATAAGCACAAATGGGTACATTTTTAAGGAAAAAGCCTATAACTGTATACATACTGAATCTCATATCATTATTTATTTTCGTGGAGATTCTTAATTCAACTTGTAACTCTTACTTTTTAAATACAGAAATTCAACTATCACATAGATATTCCTACCCAAATGCTGCCCATGGCTAATGCAAGAAGTATATCGAGACACTGTGCAAAATATACGGAGGTAACAACTCCACTGTGCAAAACTTGGCAAAATTTGTGCAAAATAAGCTAGGAAAGGGCAAAACCGACAGGAATAAATTAATCTATTGATATTGTTAACAAGAATAAACCATCATTCTTGATATAATTGTTAAAAGCATATAAATAGTAGTTTGTTAAAAGACATATTTAATGATCCTATTGGTAAAAACAGTATAAAAAAGGAGGTGCTAAAAACTATACATATTTATATATATATAACTTTACATAAAAATGTAAGGACAGAGTTATTTACAAAGGTGCCTTAAATATATACATGTTTTTCTTTTATATTTTGTTATTAGCAGAAGTTCTTGATATTAGGGAACCTATATATCTGAACATTGGCACCAAATCCATTATCTCTCCTACAAGAAATCATTTCATTCATTTTTGAAAAGAAGCTCTTTCTATCTAGTCACAGCAGATTATGATCAGGGGAGATGTGTGCAGAGGACTATAAAAAGTTATGCATTTCTTCAGTGTTATTAAGGCCATTTGCTGTTGAACTCTAATATCATTTTTGTTTTTAGTCGACGCAACTGGCCCTCATGGTTGCCTCCTCTACGTGGTTTTGGGTATTGCACTTATTAAGTAGTATTGTAAACAAGCCACATCATTATTATGACTTCTCTTGAAATGACGTGCCACAGGATATGCGGGGTCACTGTGTATAATAGCACGCAAATTTTGCAAGATCCTTATATATATATATATATATATATATATATATATATATATATATATATATATATATATATATATATATATATATATATATATATATATATATATATCCGACGAACGCCGCAGCCATTAGACACAGCAACCATGGACACGTAGACGGACTATTCAAACAGCAGGATTTATTGACATAAAGAAATGCAGAGTGTCAGGAACACTCAACGCGTTTCGGGATTACTCCCTTGGTCACGAGTGTGTGGTTGTATGTTCCCCCATTATTTTAAAGGGGACATGTGGTTATCTACAACATGGTAAGTGAAAACAGACTAACAATAAACTTAAATTCATCGTGCAATCACAATTAGTGTAAAAGGATAAATAAATCAAATATACATACAATGTTGATGTTCTTAAAATGCAGAAACAAAATCGAATGTTAATTCAATCCTATCACGTAATGATTCAAGTTTTACTTCCAGACTCATTCAGTATATATATATACATACCAAGGTGTAATGGTGAACCTGTGGGTGTATGACTGTCTGTATGGATGATTCAGTGGCTGTATGACTAACTGTATAAGTGAGTAATGATTTGCCCAGCATTGGTCACATCACAGCGCTTATTTGTCTAATGTTTTGCCATGTGGCACAGCAGCTGTGCTACTAACAAAATAGCTAAAATACAGTGAGAAAGCCCATATATCTCCCATAAGCAAGACCAATTGGCTTTGTCAGTGCTTGTTTCTATAGTGTGAACATTGTTGCCACCAGAGTTTGCAGCCCTCAAGTACTGTTTCCACTAGAATATTTTTCATCTTTGGCATGTTTGTATCATTACAAGTAGTTCAATCCAGGGGTTCAGCCTTTAAGACCAGTACAGCCTGCATTCAAGGATTTATGTACCCAACTGGCCTTACATTCATGTAGAAGGTTTTTGAACTACTCCCTTGCCAATGTATCAATCCATTTATTATCATTGCACTCAGTCACTCACTCATCCATCTGTTGACATTTGTTAATTATCACAAACTACTCCATTCAAATTCAAAAACTTATGGCACTGATACACTTTCACTTATCAAATAGCCAGACAAATTGGTTTTGCCAGTGTTTGTCTTTGAACGTTTATTACTGGATGCATTTGTCTATTGATTACTTAATGTTCACTCTTTAGTTTTACTGAATATTCTCATCAATTGTGGCTTTGATGAATGCACACGAAAAAAATCAAGAATGAGAAATGGAAACGGAAAGAAACAAGCATTTACAATGCAATAGGTCTCGCAGCATTAAAGTTTGAGTTATTGGCATTGTGTATGACAATGCGTTGCATAACTGTTTTAGCAAACTTTGAATTGGTGAGCAGTCAGAGTGTGTGCAAGAGTATGCTGTTCTTGAAAGCAGTATTGTACAGAGTGCAGGAATTTGGATGACCTGAGCAATGTGGATGATGCACCTCACGCACGGGGCTGACGCAGTTATTATTCACACAGCTCTGATGATGCAACTCACGCACAGGCTCACAGTTGTTATTCACACAGCTCTGATGATGCACCTCACGCACGGGGCTGACGCAGTTTTTATTTACAGAGCTCTGATGATGCACCTCAGGCACGGGCTCACAGCTGTTATTATTAACACAGCTCTGATGATGCACCTCAGGCACGGGCTCACAGCTGTTATTATTCACACAGCTCTAATGATGCACCTCAGGCACGGGGCTGACGCAGTTATTATTCACACAGCTCTGATGATGCACCTCAGGCACGGGCTCACAGCTGTTCTTATTCACACAGCTCAGATGATGCACCTCAGGCACGGGGCTGACAGTTATTATTCACACAGCTCTGATGATGCACCTCACACACGGGCTCACAGCTGTTATTATTCACACAGCTCTGATGATGCACCTCACGCACGGGGCTGACTCAGTTATTATTCACACAGCTCTGATGATGCACCTCAGGCACGTGTTTATAGCTGTTATTATTCACACTGCTCTGATGATGTACCTCACTCACGGGGCTGACGGAGTTATTATTCACACAGCTCTGATGATGCACCTCAGGCACGGACTCACAGCTGTTATTATTCACACAGCTCAGATGATGCACCTCAGGCACGGGGCTGACAGTTATTATTCACACAGCTCTGATGCACCTCACACACGGGCTCACAGCAGTTATTATTCACACAGCTCTGATGATGCACCTCAGGCACGGGTGTACAGCTGTTATTATTCACACAGCTCTGATGATGCACCTCCGGCACGGGTTCACAGCTGCTATTATTCACACAGCTCTGATGATGCACCTCACGCACGGGCTCACAGCTGTTATTATTCACACAGCTCTGATGATGCACCTCAGGCATGGGCACACCATTCAAAAGTTTTGAAAACAAACCAAACATGCATTAAAGCCATCCTTTAAAACAATGTTAATCAAAGCAATGCCACCTTTAAGATTAATTCAGGAACTCCTGTCATTGGAAATCATGTCTCTAATCTCAGAGGGACATCCTAAACTTGGATTCTGAATAAAATGTCACTTTCTGCATTTAGTATTTCAAGATTTGCTTTCCAAATAAAATGCTTACAAAGGCAGAGGCATAATATTTAACTTAAATTCCTGTGTGTTGCGATCCGACAATCAGTGTGGAGGTCCCCTGACATATACATATAATCTGTGCTGAACATTACTTTACTTTACCGTGATAAGATACGAAAGCAGAGCGACAGAGCTGCTGAACATGAGAGCGAGCCCTTCTTAAAATGGCCAATGACTGCAATATGTGCGCGCGCACTCGAAAACGAAACCTAGCGTGGGGGCGGGACTTCCGTCTTGTGCGCGAAGCCCGCGCCCACGGAGTTCCTGGTCCAAAGAGCAGTGGTGACGCTGGGCTTCCATGCCTGAGGGAGAGCCCCGCGGAGGCGACAGAACACCGGATTGGCGGTAAGTGGGCCTTGGGGGGCGCTTGTGTGTGTGTGTGTGTGTGTGCGCGCGTGTGTGTGTGTGTGTGCGACAGCGGGGGTGTATCTGTATGTGTGCGTGTATGTGCGCTCCTGTGTGTGTGTCTCTGTGTGCGACGGCAGGGGGGGGGGATGTCCTGTGTGTGTCTCTGTGTGTGTGGGGGGGGTGTCTCTGTGTGTGTGCGTGTATGTGCGCTTGTGTGTGTGTGCGCATGCGTGCAGGGAGGTGCGCGTGCCAGTTTGAAATCGCCTCCAAGGCGATGCGCGCGGCCAGGATTGTCTCCTGGAAAGCAGACACGGCAACAATAGGTTCTCGGCGAGAACGCGCTTCCGCGCGCTTAGCCGAGACCTAAAAAGGAGAAAACGTTTTGTGAGGCAAAGTCGGTGAGTTGCCTATTCATAGTTGTCATTCAGACGTAATGTCTTACCAAGAAGACTTTTGGTGCCTTTTTGGGGTTATTAAGCTGGGGCTGCTGCACGTCTGAAAGTCTCCATATCACCCAATTCTACAGGTGGTGGTGCCCCTGCCCCATCTGGGGCACCACAGAAACAAAAGAGGCATATTGGCCATGCATTCCAGATGATTCTAGGAAACAACTTTGTTGAGGCAGTGATTATTTTAGAATCGGCCAGGCACCACAGATTCCCTTTTTAGTTTCTATCCTGCAGTCTCGCACTATTGAAAATGGGGGTTGATACTTTTATTTTAATGTTTGGCCTGGGTGCCCCAGCTCCTCCATGGTGATCAGTGGCTTTACACAGGCCCCCGTGGTACCCAAGCTCCAAGGGGCCCCCTCAGCACAGTGCTCTGGCCGGAGAGCTCCTGATTGAGTCTGGAGGGAGGCCCTCCAGGTACCTTGCAAAGGGGCCCCCTCAGGTTTCGTTATGCCAGTGACGGAGATCCCTGATCCCTGGCTGCCCAGGGCTGTGCTGGGAGCCACTTACATGTGGCCCTGTCGGCTAACCACTTGGCCGACACAGAACAAGGGAGCCAGTTTCTTCATTCCTCTGCTTGTTTATGTGCAAGCAGGTTGTTGCTGGGTATTGCTTTACCTGCTCCCCAGGAATGGGAAAGGGGGCAGAGGAGACGTTGGCCTAGGGGACATGGGGACATCTGGGCATCTGGAGTGGTAAATAGAGGGCATCAATCTGTTTGTGTACTGGTCCCTGGGGACTTGGCCCTCCCCAGGGATAAGGTGAAACTTTAGAGCCCTATGCACTCCATTTCCCACCAGATGCCCCCACAGGGCTGAATTCCCCAGTCCCTTTCTTTAGCCCCGTTGGACCGCTTCCCATGATCTCTGTGTCATTTTACTCCTGGTGGCAAGCCCTAGCCACCAGGAGTATTCTCTTCAGGCCTCCAAGGTTTTTTTCCCAGTGGAGATTGATTTTTACACTGCTCTCCCTTCAGTGAGGGAAAACTGAGGGCCTGCCCATCTGCCTTTTAGCTCCTGGTAATGTAACTGGCCTCTGTTAGGGCTCCTAGCCCCTGCCTTTACCCGGGGGCTTCCTCAGCAGCCACCCTATCGCACCCCCCAGGTCCTATGGCTTTGGCGGTCTTGCAGAGAACCCACGTGTCAGCAGCTGGGTCAGTGGTCTCATTCTAATGGAGGTCACCCACCTGAAGGACGAGTCCATAGAAGATTCAGGCGAGCAGTCCATGGTCTTCATCAGCAGGTGTATCTCTCTACTATCCCTCAGAGGTCACAAGAGCGCCAGCTCACCTGGCCCTTGAGTCCCAGCCGCAGTCCAAAAGCCCTTCAGTCCATTGTTGCAATGGAGTCGGGTGGCTTCACCTTAAAACTGGGAATTCCTTCGACCACAGCACTCCCCTTGTACGGAAAGTTCTCAACCACCTCTTTATTGTGCAGGAGGTTTTATATGGGGTGGAAAGTTCTAGAATGTTGGCGCCTCTGCCCATTCCCAGAGTGACACATCATCACATCACCCTTGCCCAACCATCCTTCACTGTTTTCCTGGACATTTCAACACAGTGACCCGAAGCAGCTGTTGAAAGACCTCTGATAGTCTCAGCCACGCCCCAACTGCCCCAGCAGCCTTAAATAGGAGGTTTTTTTGATACAGAGGCATTTAGGAATTAGCAGGCTGAAGAGCTAAGGCGGCGAAGACACTGCCTCTCCAGCTCACCCAGCCGACTTTAGAGTGTGCCACACCTTAACCTCTTAAGCGTTGCTGACGGCCAACGGTCGTCACGAGCGCTACCTCCCCAGTGCTGCGCACGACCATTGGACGTCTATTCAGCACTAGTTCCAATGGACAGCGCAGCACTGGGGAGGGATATTTGCGAAGCAGCTAAGGTGTTAAGTAGCCCATTCCCCAAGTGCAAAGCTTAATCTGTGGTATTTATGTGGTGTGAGTCTTAGATCTTCCAACAAGCACTGTAGTGCACCGAATTCAACACAAGCATTTACAAAGAGAATGGGTCTAGGGTTGGCAGACAGCCTTTTCCTTTGAAATGCTTGTTTTGTCATAGTGTTTGTACACCTTTTGTTTGGTGAGCTGTTATAGCTCTCACAGGCACATGGGGGAAGTAAGCAGAAGAAAGCTTCAAGTACCCACAGCACACTTGCATACTAGAAGAGTTACCACCTCACAAACACTCTTCTGTGCCATCGTTAAATCTACCCCACCACCTGAAAAAGCAATATGGAAACAGCACAGCTGAAGAAGCTGCTTCTCTACCTCACTTGAGGCAGAGTCATGCAGCACTTTCAGAATCTCATCTCCAGGATGAATGGGAAATGGAGGCAACAATATATTCATGTGAAAACTTTCGATGTCACAGAAGGCAAAGTAGACTTTGATGAAGTGATAGGGACAAAATAGTTGTTTTTGCCACCTATTTGTCCATTTCTGCTCCAGTATCCAGTTTTGCACCTGTGTTACTTGGGCCAGTGGTGTTGGTCAAGATGTTCACATTTAAAGGACCTCAGGGTGGACTCTGCAGAATAACTGATTGTGTTAATATTGACACGGCCAAAGTTCTATTCATGAGACTTTTGCAACAAGTCACTTTTATGATCAGTAGTGCTCAGCTCCTGCACAGGTTGAGCCACTTCTTGTGCTCTCTGTTGCAAAGCACCAATCTAACAACTGCTTTGCAAGCTCTTTTTAATTTTAATAATGTATTAAACCTGTAAGTGTGGCGTAACAGGATTCCCTTTCGAAATGGCAGGGTGTTAGCTATGTAACCAGTGGCTCTCTTTTTTTCTCAGTTTATTTACCTAAAGGTCTTGTTATGCCAGCCCACAAACCTGAACTCCTTCCCTTCCTACTCTGACAGAATTTAGAGACCTCACACCATCTCATGGTTCTTCTTTTCCACTGTCTGCAGGGCCCAGTTGTGTGCTCTGAACCTCTGACACTGCAGGAGCTCTGCCTCTGAGTTATTCGGTCCACGTGAGCTGGTACAAAACTAAGTAAACTCAGCGCTGCTGACTCAAACCAAGCATTAAGGCTTCTTGTTTAGTGTCCAGAGACATTTGGTGAACATCCTCAGCATACACCATGGATAGGACAAGTAAGACCCATATGAAAGATGACATCCACTGTAAGGCCAAGAGGGCTTCTCAGAACTGGACTTTCAGCATTTATCAGTAGATTTGTGCTCCCACGCCAATGCCATATGAAGCTACGCCCTTGCGTTTTGCCACCAAAGCCGACACCCAACATGGATGCAGGACGAGATAAAGACTTTCCATAGTGGGTACAACGCAAAGCGAATGCTTGAAAATGAATCAGCCGCTAGTAGCCACTTTGGCCATAGTCCAGTCAATTATTTATCAGCCATTGCTCCACTCCAGACAAGTATCATCTAAATGCAATCAGTTTTGGCTGTGCTCCAGTAAGAACTGTCAGCCCGACCTGCCAGGGCACATCCCCTCTGAATGGAGCACAAGCAAACAAAGACTGGCTTTAGACTTGTTGGACCTCATCACTGAGGTGTGCATTGGATCCCATGACACAGCGAGCACAGTACCAAGGTCTGGTCATACTCATCACACATAGGGCATCACAAGAAAACAACAAAAGGTGATGAGTGGAATGCTTGAAAATCTAAACCACTGACAGTCACCCAGATCTATATTCCAGTCAATCATTCATTTTTTACCCGGTTTGCCACGTCAGACAGGGCCTAGCCATATGCAAATCAGTCATGACCCTGCTCTTATAGGAACAGACTGGTTCAAACTGCCAGGCCAGGTCCCATCAGAACAGATACACAAGCATCCCCAGACCAGTCAAACTTGTTAGGCCTCTCAGGCAGATTCCATATTGTATTGAAACCTTTTTTTAGCTTCTTATACCCCATTGAAGTCAAAAAGTGCTCCAATTTGTACCAAGTTCCAACTTTTGCATTTTCGAATGTATAGATTAGATGATGATGCATATTGTATATGAGGATTTGTAGGGAAAGGCGCCTGAGGCTCAGAGATGGGCGTTGCCTCTTTCCCTGCATATAAGCCTTGCGGTCTTAATTAGATCAGAGTACCTACTGGTAACCAGCAAAAGTCTTGACACTTTGGCCTTTCTTGGTTTGGAGTTTTCTGCAAATCATGTTCTACAGTGGCATTTTTAGGCATTTAATTGACAGCAGTGTCGAACAATCCAATAATTCCAATGGGTATGTTATGGAATGTCCCATTCTAGGTCAGGCGTGCTTGCGTGATGCACATTTGAGTATTGACATGCAATTAAGTAAACACCTGTTTATAAGTCACCATTTTAAAGTGTAGCCTTAGCAGGTCTTGGGATAACTGGACTCCATTGCTGTTCCTACAAATACCAAGCATGAGCAAAGCTGAGAGGTATTGCTTTAAAAAAAACACTTTTGGCAAACTCGTGCTCTTGAAATTTTGAAAAGTGGCAGTACCTAAGGCCATTACCAGTTCCCTCAAGTCAGACAGAGAGCTTGCTTAGCAGGCTGCAGTGCCTAAGTAAGCCCCAGTGCCATCCATTTAAAGTGCAATTGCCTCGGAATACTGCCCGCTGCCATTGGTATTTAAAAGATTATGGGGCATATTAGCAAGAACCTCGTTAAAATTATCGCCGTTTTAGCGGCAGTTTCCTGCTAATGTGCCCATATTTGATTATCCACATAGGCCTTGTATTTGAAAGTCACATCATCACAGCCATTGCCCCGGCATGGATGCCCATTCCTTCCGCCACAGCCCTGCTCTCCAGTGTGAGGTTGCCTTGAGGAGGGGCTGTGCTCCTTGAGAGGCGCTGCTGTGCTCTGTGCATATAACTAGCAGACACTTTTCCCTCGTTGGAACTGAACTATCTCATCTTCTGGCAGAACACAGAGCTCTTTCTCTTTCATTTGGCAGAGTTTGCAAAGGCGACTGCCTCTCAATCTTGCACCCTCATACCCTCTCAAGTAATCTCTCTTACAGAGAATGTGTGTGCCCAAGTGGTGTGGTGCCATGACTTATCTGTCCCACCAGCCCCAATAATGCATCATATTATGTAGTGGAGGGTTACACACTGTCAGCATTTGTAAGTGGGAAAGACGGAGGTTTTTCAAAAATAAATCGGTGGAATTATTTATTTCCATGGGGTAATTTTAGGCGTGAGAAAGCCACCATAACACAATTTTTTGCTTTTAAAATGGGGAGTCGCCCGCCTGTATTTAGTACGCGGGTATGTCTGACATAGTGTCTGCAGTTGCCCTTATGGCACGCTAAACCACTGCATGAACTTTTGTGTGACTACAAAGCTGCGCTCGCTACAGGGTCTTCTAGTGTCAGGACTCGCCTCGACGCCATGCAGAGAGCCGGGTCAGCTTCCACCAATGCATCTCCAGGGTGAATGCCTGGTTGACTGAAGTCAGTCAGGCCCTGCACACAGGCTGCAGTATTAGTTTATAAAATAAAGGAATGAGCATCATGGCAACACAGCTTTGACAGATGCAAAGTAGGAGCAGTGAGTTACAATGACTTAGAACAAGCCGCAAAGATGTCTACGACTACTTCATCTTGTCCCATGACCGAAACCTCAAAGGAACAGTAATGGAGAACATAACCTACCACGAAATGCCATGGGCTTGATTGACAGCCCATCCAAGTAATGGGGAACCTATACTAATAGATAAGAGGCAATGGTTGAACAGGGCAGCCAATCCCTCTGCCGCACTTATATTTACATTTTAAAGTATTGGTAACATGAGTTCTCCCAGGCACATGTATTCATCTTTAGTAAGACCCAGAAAAGAGCGGAGCACATAGCAAACTCCTGCTCGCCAATTCCAAGCCTGCTAATCCCTTTAATGCATTGCAGACATCTCAGTCCCAGGATAGCAAGTTACAATGCGTGGAATTATAACAGGAGTCTTAACAGTGTGAGAGCAACACGCCGAGGCAGGACTCAATGATGTGAAAACTGCACAGGATCTGAACAGGAACCCAGTTCTGATGCCTTCCTGAAGCTCCATGATGACCAGCATTGCTGTACTCACCAGATGACTCAACTAACCACCAACCTTGTTGTCAAAGTTCCTGTGAAACGGAGCAGGAAACAGCTGGGTGGGGCAGCCATAAGCAGCCACGCCCCTGCAGCAGCCGCCTCCTCTCCTCTGAATGCCAGTGGCAGCCCAGTGTAGAATTGGGACAGCGGAGGGCTCAGATGCCAGGCCCGCTCTGACACTCACGCCCCATCAAAGCACGTAGAGTCAGTGGCTCTAAGTACAAGTGAAAAACCACAACAAGGTCACAGAAGAACCAACACTGCAGATGTGTCTATACGAGAGTCAGAGAAAAGGGTCGGATTGGGAAGGCGGGCACTCGGGCAATGGCCGACGGGCCAATATCCGAGTTCCAGCAGTGGACCGCTTTTTTGGGCCGCCTGCGGACTGATTTGGGCAGTATCTGTGCTGTTTGGATACCGCAAGTGGCCCAGTGGGGGCCTGAGTGGCCTTTCTGGAGGTAGATGGGCCTCTGTTACCTCTGTTTTACCAACAGGACGGAGGTGTCACTCCCTTTCTCTCGCAGGGCCTGCCCATTAATATATGCAGATTGAAGGGGGGGAGGGGGCTTGAGCAGAAGTGGTCTCACTTGTATTCATGTGAGGTTCACCAGTGTGACCTAATCCATGCACTTTAAAAAAAAAATTAAATGAAGTTAAGAAAACATTCCTCTGTCAGAGACCCCCCCTTCTTTTCATAAAAAGTTGCCGAAGCTGTGTTCTTGTGGAGAGGCAATCCGCAAATGTAGGCCGTAGTTTTTTAGCGTGCCCGTGCCAATTTTTTATCCCAATCTAACCCTGTCGGAGAATACCACAGAGCAACCTGCGAAGGGCAGGTATTACGATTAGAGTGACCATCTCCCTCCAGGTCATTATGGACACTGCCCAGCGCTGGACTTCTGTGTGACAGCCTAATGACCTCCGAGTTTGGCTTCCATTAAACTAATAAGACTAATGCACCAGAATTCAATCCGTGCAGTGAAATGTTCAGAACTGGAGATAGTGTCTGGGGTGAGGACGTCATCCTGGTTACCATGGAAGAACATGGGCTGCTTGAATAGAAAGACAGGAACAACACACAAACATGATGGCAAGAGAAAACACTGCAGGTGAAGAAAGCTGGAAGTGTGTGAGGATTGTGAGAAGAGAAAAGCAAGAGAGGGAAAGTAAAAGCATGGGGTGTGAGGAGAGCAGCAAATAGGGCAAAGAAAGAATACAAAATGCACAATGACAGAGAAGCAAAAGTGGTGAGGTACAATGACTCAGAACAAGGGACAGAGATGTCTATGACTACTTCATCTTGTCCCAGGACCACAGCCTAAAGTGAACAGTAATTGGACAACATAACCTTCCCTGACAAGCCATGTGGTTGATTGACAGCTCATCCAAGGAATGGCAAACCATTAAAAATACATTTGAGCCAATGGCTGAACAGGTCAGGGCAGCCACTGCCTCTGCAGCACTCCTTATATTCACTGTTTAAAGTATTGGCAACATGAGCTCTCCCAAACATCTAAAGCCATCTTTGGTGGATTCCATTGCCTCATTGCTGCTGACCAGACGCTGGGCTGCCGTGTTACCGCATTTGCTGAACCTTTCAGCCTCCCTCCTTCAACTGCTCGCGGTACCCGCTGCGCGGGTCCCGCTTCGCCGGAGGCCTTCCCTGCACAGCGCTACTGCCTAAAGTCATCCTCTGGGCACTGAGACCTGCAGGGCTGCGAGCGTGTTGTGGGCGCAGGACTCCAAGTCCCAGGAGCGCCCACAACTCCCAATTGCCAACAGCTGGGACGCTCTCCCTGCAGGCTCCTCCCCTGGCTTGTGAACGTGGAGAAAAGTCGCCTCCTCACCTGCATTGGCGGATTCCATTGCCTCATTGCTGCTGACCAGATGCTGGGCTGCCGTGTTACCGCATTTGCTGAACCTTTCTGCCTCCCTCCTTCAACTGCTCGCGGTACCCGCTGCGCGGGTCCCGCTTCGCCGGAGGCCTTCCCTGCACAGCGCTACTGCCTAAAGTCATCCTCTGGGCACTGAGACCTGCAGGGCTGCGAGCGTGTTGTGGGCGCAGGACTCCAAGTCCCAGGAGCGCCCACAACTCCCAATTGCCAACAGCTGGGACGCTCTCCCTGCAGGCTCCTCCCCTGGCTTGTGAACGTGGAGAAAAGTCGCCTCCTCACCTGCATTGGCGGATTCCATTGCCTCATTGCTGCTGACCAGACGCTGGGCTGCCGTGTTACCGCATTTTCTGAACCTTTCTGCCTCCCTCCTTCAACTGCTCGCGGTACCCGCTGCGCGGGTCCCGCTTCGCCGGAGGCCTTCCCTGCACAGCGCTACTGCCTAAAGTCATCCTCTGGGCACTGAGACCTGCAGGGCTGCGAGCGTGTTGTGGGCGCAGGACTCCAAGTCCCAGGAGCGCCCACAACTCCCAATTGCCAACAGCTGGGACGCTCTCCCTGCAGGCTCCTCCCCTGGCTTGTGAACGTGGAGAAAAGTCGCCTCCTCACCTGCATTGGCGGATTCCATTGCCTCATTGCTGCTGACCAGACGCTGGGCTGCCGTGTTACCGCATTTGCTGAACCTTTCTGCCTCCCTCCTTCAACTGCTCGCGGTACCCGCTGCGCGGGTCCCGTTTCGCCGGAGGCCTTCCCTGCACAGCGCTACTGCCTAAAGTCATCCTCTGGGCACTGAGACCTGCAGGGCTGCGAGCGTGTTGTGGGCGCAGGACTCCAAGTCCCAGGAGCGCCCACAACTCCCAATTGCCAACAGCTGGGACGCTCTCCCTGCAGGCTCCTCCCCTGGCTTGTGAACGTGGAGAAAAGTCGCCTCCTCACCTGCATTGGCGGATTCCATTGCCTCATTGCTGCTGACCAGACGCTGGGCTGCCGTGTTACCGCATTTGCTGAACCTTTCTGCCTCCCTCCTTCAACTGCTCGCGGTACCCGCTGCGCGGGTCCCGTTTCGCCGGAGGCCTTCCCTGCACAGCGCTACTGCCTAAAGTCATCCTCTGGGCACTGAGACCTGCAGGGCTGCGAGCGTGTTGTGGGCGCAGGACTCCAAGTCCCAGGAGCGCCCACAACTCCCAATTGCCAACAGCTGGGACGCTCTCCCTGCAGGCTCCTCCCCTGGCTTGTGAACGTGGAGAAAAGTCGCCTCCTCACCTGCATTGGCGGATTCCATTGCCTCATTGCTGCTGACCAGACGCTGGGCTGCCGTGTTTCCGCATTTGCTGAACCTTTCTGCCTCCCTCCTTCAACTGCTCGGGGTACCCGCTGCGTGGGTCCCGCTTCGCCGGAGGCCTTCCCTGCACAGCGCTACTGCCTAAAGTCATCCTCTGGGCACTGAGACCTGCAGGGCTGCGAGCGTGTTGTGGGCGCAGGACTCCAAGTCCCAGGAGCGCCCACAACTCCCAATTGCCAACAGCTGGGACGCTCTCCCTGCAGGCTCCTCCCCTTCCTCCTCAGGCAGTATATTTTCAATTTGAGTTTCCCGCAGCGCGGGAGCGCGCGGGAGAAGCCCGGGACAAGGGCGGGACCGTCTGTGGCCGTCAGGGGCCGAAAGAGGCTGGGCTGGGCCAGTCCCCTGATATTTGCTTATTTGCTTAACGGATCACCCTACAGTAAGTGATATCCAAGTGCTGTATATTGTTGGCGTTTAGCAGATCAATGGCTACCTCCACAAGTAATGCCATTCTGACAACTCCACCGGTCGAGACCGGACCACTGGCAATTGGTCCACTGGATAAATTCTTTTTTAACCGCTCATCCTTATCCATTGATAAAGAGATAACACTGGCAGAGAGGCGCGCTGAGCGCAGATTATCCATTGAACTACTCAAAAACTCTACGGATAAGCACCCTGCCCAAATATATCCTGCTTTGGTAACACCATTATCCTCAGTAAATCTCCCAGCTGTAAATGAGCGATTTGATGTACCCACAAATGTAACAAGTAAGGACAATGTTACCGAACTGATTTCACCTTGTGGGAGTCATA
This sequence comes from Lissotriton vulgaris, assembly GCF_964263255.1. Classification (NCBI taxonomy): domain Eukaryota; kingdom Metazoa; phylum Chordata; class Amphibia; order Caudata; family Salamandridae; genus Lissotriton; species Lissotriton vulgaris. The sequence goes on along the minus strand of NC_141700.1, from coordinate 134,410,232 downwards.
TTGATTCTATGTTGCTTCCTGACTCAGGTGCCCAGGCTATCTTGGCTCAACCCAAGCATGGATCTAAAAAGAAAAGGACCACCATACCGAGAAAATGTAAATTTGTTAAACCCCCACAAAAGCATAGGAAGTTACATAAAACTATATGTACTAGAGAGGTTGCCACTGAAGCAAGCTGTAGCACAGGAAGTGTTCAGGAGGGGAATGTTGTTTTATTAGATAGCCCAGTCCCTGGAAAGAATATTTCTCCTGAGATAGGTCCCCCAATTGATGACAAGTTATCACCATTCGCAAACCTGATCCCTGAGCTAGAAAAGCTGCTTAGATTACTTCTCTCCCCGATAGAGGACCGAATTGGTAAACTCTCTGATCGACTAGACCACTTCGAGCAGGCAACGTTAGACAACTTCTATTCTACAAAAACGTTGATTAAAACTCACGCAAGGGCGGATGTAAGTAACAAGCACCAGGGCAACACCCACTGTGCTACCCAGGATAAGGGAAGAAAGCCACAAACTAACCCCCCATTACCGCCCAAGTCAGGAAGTGCGATTGCAAATAGAACTCCCAAACCTACTGAATTAGTACATCCAGGCCCTGCTCCAAATCCTCCTAATACTGTAAATCCAGCCCAGACTGTGGTGCATCAATCGACAACAATACCAATTCCTCCCTCTGCTGTTGGGCCAGGGGGTAACGTATGTCCTTCAGTGGGCAAAGTTACAGTACCTACCCAACCAACTAATAATCAGTTAGCACCAAACAAACCTGCACTCCGCCCTGCTCCTACAGTTACCAAATCAATCCCTCCACCCTTGATAAAGCCACCACATAGGAAACCCCCCGTGAACCTTACCCCAGATTCTTTCCCTTACGTAGCAGTCCTCATAAATGTTCCACCATTACCTGTAGGACAGAGAGAAACCTTCCAGATGCTTAAAAACAAGATCATGCACTGGTTAAGGGAGAATCGGCCTCTACCTGGAGACGTCGATGGGTTAATCTTGGGGGTAAGGAGAATAGATTGGATAGGGTATACAACTAAAAGTCTGGGTGGGGATTGTATTGTGGTTAATTTCCAAGATCCAAGGGTGGCAGGATGGATAACTAGACAGGGATGGGGTACAAACAAGGGAGGTATTGGAATTGTCAATCTCACCTTCTTTTACCCCCGCCCAACCAGTGTATTGACTAGCCTGCTCAACGAACACATAAATCCCCCCACCCTACCATGGCCAATTATTCCCACACCAGCTCCACCTCCACTGCCCCAAAACTATACTACATGTATGAATTATAACCCTCCTGTCGGATGGCAAGACCAAGGGTGGGGATGTTGACAAACCCCGCAACACTTGTGCAGTAGTATAGAAGGAAGTACCAATGATTTTAAAGGGAGTTGTGAAGAGCATGATGTTACTGCTGGTACAATCACAATTGTTGGGAACACTGGAAAGGGGAGTCTGATTGTGGCGGAAGGAGGCGGGATAGCAAATACCAACGCTGGTGTAGGGGAATCATCCACACCTACAGTAAATGAGGATGACGATATCAATGGTGATTTTGTGAAGGTCGCTAACAACATTGAAAACCCAATGTCTTCTCAACCATGCTCCAATAATAACAAATCCGGTGGGATCGAGCTTAGCTTTGGTATGTTTCTATCCTGGAATATTGCTGGGTTGGGAAGCAAGCTAGACTCTCAAACGTGGGTGGAATTCATTAATGGGTTTGATGTGTGTTGTTTCCAAGAAACTTGGGCTTGTGACCCCGTTTTCCTTTGTGGCTATCTAAATTTCTCTATACCGGCCTCCAAAGGTGGTAGGGGTCGGCCAATGGGAGGTCTCACTGTATGGATAAAACAGGACCTGGACATCTCTATCAAAATGTTGGATTTGGGAACTAGCGATTTACAACTGTTAAGAATTTCATCAGAAAAGGGGGTTTCAATGGACTTGTATAACGTCTACGCAAGAGGCAGTAACTCAGCTAACTCTTCTACTCTAGAGGTGCTGTCTGCCTCCTTAGAAACTAAGTCCCAAGATAGTAGGGTAATAGTAGCCGGGGATCTTAACAGGACCTTCAAACCTCTCGACTGTACAAACGATCCCTTAGGGAAGGAAGAAGACACTCTTTGGGGAGTACCATCTTTATGTCTAAATCCCGTCACGCGGTGGACAAAGGACATCCTGTTATTAAACGCTATTTGTATGGAGCACGGTCTAAGAGCCCTGAATGGGAGAACACCAGGGGACAAGGAGGGCAGTTGTACTTTTGATAACGGCCACAGCAGGAGTAGAATTGATTACGTACTATGTAGCCTCCAGCTGTGGCAGGGAGTTATTGATATGGCCATCAAGCCCAGAGTAGAAAGTGACCACAATCCCCTTTGTGTGATCCATAGGTGGTGGAATGTTGGATCCGAAAACTTGCATTCAAGGAACGACCAGATCCCAGTTATGGCCAATGATGGACGTAGGCTAAAATGGCCAAGGGTATTGGCAAATGATGAAGCAATGACCTACATTAACCTTGAGGTGGATAAGGCAATTTCCGCCATGGAGGCGGTAGATTCCACAACCCCCGGGGCTAGGGAAATCACAGATATCCATAACAAGCTATTTTCCCTCCTTAAACCATGTTTTCTGACTAAGACCAGCAAAGGGAAAAAAAAACGGATGTTGGTAGGTGGTTCAATTGCCAGTGTAGATCCGCACGATTGAAATTGGGCCAAGCCATTAGAAACAGGGACAGTGCTGCAACTAGAGCGGCTAGGAAATTGTATAAACTAGCCATCTCCCAGGCCAAGAGGAAATGGGATGAAGACCACTGGGCAGAGTTAAAGGAGGCTTCTAGCAGCAAGGATTCTAGGCTCTTCTGGAAAATCATTAAGTGGGGTAGAGGAGGTATCCCCGCAAGGCCTGACAACAACGTAGCCGAAGAAGCCTGCGTTGAGTACTTCAGACCACAATATGCCGAAGTAAAGCGCCCCGGGATGGGGGAGGGCATACTGCCAGTCTTTGCTATTGACAATTTGTTCTCCCTTAAAGAAGTAGAGAATGCAATTATCTCTGTACAATGCGGGAGAGCACCAGGGTTAGACGGGATACCCCCGGATATCTTCAAGCATGACACGAAGAGATGGGTGAGGTATATTTTTCTGCTGGGAAATGCTCTAGCCAAGGGGGGGGGGGGTTGGTTCCTGAGTTATGGCAAGGAGCAATCATTATTCCCATTTACAAAAAGGGAGATCGTTCTCTCCCCGCCAACTACAGGCCCATAAGTCTGATAGCAACCGTACAAAAAGTAATGGGGAAAATGGTTACAAATCAGCTTATGGATTGGGTGGATGACAACAACGCTCTTTCCCCATACCAGGCAGGATTTAGGCGAGCAACCAGCACAATTGACCAGGTCTTCCGTTTTACCATACTGCGGTGGAAGACGGTTCTGCTTGGGAGGGGCTGCCTGTATGTCGCATTTGTCGACCTGCGGGCGGCATTTGATTTGGTCCCCAGGTTTAAGTTATGGCTGGTCCTGCAAAAACTGGGCATTCCCGCTGAACTGCTCACCCTAATCATGCGTCTGCACGAATCTAATTTCGCAAGAGTTCAGTGGGGTGGGAATGGTGAGTCAACATCGGACTTCCCGGTGGAAAGGGGGGTCCGCCAAGGCTGTGCCATGGCACCATTACTCTTTTCATTATTCATTAATGGGATTGTCGAGCGAATGTTGGAAGCGAGTGTAGATGCTCCATCGTTAGCGGACGCCAGGGTCCCGATCCTGATGTTCGCTGACGATACCCTGATTATGTCAAAAACCCCTGCAGGGCTACAACGCGCATTAAATATATTTGATGTCTTTTGCAAAGAGCACGGCTTAGAAGTAAATGTGGGGAAGACAAAACTAATGGCCTTCTCCCCATGCCGTAAAATGTATCCCAAGATAACCCTGAACAATAGCAAGTTAGAGACTGTCAAGGAGTTTACATATTTAGGGGTCCAAATATCAGAGGGCTCAGGTTGGTCCCACCACCTGGAAAAAACGGCCTTAAAACACCAACAACTATCAGGTGCTTTGCGGGGGGAACACAGAAAATCCAAGACCAAACCGATTAAACCTGCCCTTATAGTTTATGATGCAAAGGTCTTAGGCGCGACCTTATACGGTGCAGAGTTATGGGCTTGGGACAACCTCTCGACCTTACAGACATCTGAAAACAGGTTCTTTAGAGGGATTACAGGCCTCCCACAGAGCACCCCCCTAATACCATTGTTCCTGGAGTTGGGTAGACGGCCAATTAGCGATAGAGCGCGACTGCGCCCTGTTCTCTATTGGAGACGTCTTTGGACAACTCCAGAGATTAGGCAATATGCTGATGGTTTCCTTTCGATAATCAAGGAAGATAATTTTCACAAGATAAAGTGGCAAAAAAATTTAAGGGCAATGTTAATTAACCTTGGGTTTTCTAATCTTTGGACCAATCCACTGGGGGAAGTCTTCCCAAGCAAGGAAGCCCTCAAATCACAATATTGGGATTGGGTTGGCAACAATCTGCTGAGAGGTGCCAGATCTGACTCTATGGCGGGTCGCTTCTTGGAGGCAAAAATCTATCCTATCTTAGAAAATTACTGGGACACTATTACGGTCCCACTGGATAGGAAGCTAGTCTTCCAGCTAAGATCTGGATCCATTCCCCTAAAAAAACTAACTGCAGGTTGGCAGAGGCCGACCAATATGTCATGCCCAGTATGTGAAGCAGCTGTGGAAAGCCTAGGCCACTTTCTATTTGTCTGTAAAGCCTATTCATCACCTAGGAGGGTATGGCTTACCCCTGTATGTAAAAACCTTGGGACACGAGATAGTGCAGTGGCATTGAGAATTTTGTGTACATCAACCCAGGAGTCGATAGTTCTTGGGGTAGCCAAATACTTGGGGTGGGCCTGGGCAATTAGGCGGCGATCTATGGGGGGGCTTAGTTAAGCTGGTTCTTAATTGTTTTATAAAATCCAAACACAATTTGTTATACATGTAAACCTTTTTATGACGGCATTGTATGAGCTTGCACAAAATGCTTATATGAATTTGTATTTGTTAAATGATATGTTTTTATTCTGTCATGTCCAATTTTATGCTGTGCTTTTATGAGAAATTATCTCGAATAAAGCTTGTACAACGCAACGCCATCTTTGGTGAGGCCCCAAAGCATCAGAGCACACCAGTAAACTCTTGGGCCTAATTTTTTAGCCCTGTGTTACTGTGGTTTCCATTCCCTCTCACACTATGGAAACAATCATCAGGAGATCCCCCCTTAACATATTGACTATGTAGCAACCTCGCGTACAAAGACAGGCACTTTTTGAAACAAGAAAATATAAACAAAAAGTACAAATAATTTGTTTTTTATTCAAGTTAGACCACCATTTTAAGAGGATGCTCCTTCTTCGTCTTCCATTGCCATAGTCAGAATAGCCAGAAACATGGAAAACTCTTTGAAGGAAACCTTGTTGTCACCATCCATGTCCATCATTTTCATCACTTCTTCCATCACATTCTCGTCTTTCCCGGAGGCCTGCAGAAGAGGAGGCAACAATCAGTAGGAAGTTCTATAAAAGTGAAGTTCATTACTTGCTTGCTGCCCGTTCTACGCCCTCACGGTGAGCATGGATTGGAAGCCGTGCCCCATCCCTCAGT